>NC_080068.1:127892419-129174166 GCF_949987535.1 Balaenoptera acutorostrata | reverse complement strand
TAGACAATTGAATTATTTAACACAGATGGTCAAAACAATATTCCTACAAGATAATTACATGTAATTTCAAACAGGCAGAGATGGGCCAGTATAGGATAGGTTCCGATATGTTGTGTTTCACACATTTTCTCTGGTGTTCCCAGCATTCCAGAAGCTCTACTAAATCTTATTCTTTAGTACATGCTCATTGACCTGTTCAGAAATTGGAGGCCATTCTCTGGAATCCCACTGTAGGAACAGGGAAAATATGGGAACCTAACAGGTAGGTGAACAAGAATAACATGAGTATGAATAAAAAACTGCTTCATATAAAATTACAACTTGCAACTACAATGTGATAGCCTCTTTTCTTCTAATGAAACATGAGAAAATATTTGTTTACTTTTTAAAAATATTGCTCTTCAAAGATCGAGTTCTTACATTTGAAAAATAGGTTTTAAATTTCTGTTCTCTACCATTTGAATAATTATGTCAGGCTTCCAAAGAGCCTTCCTTAAAGATCCATACCTGTTCTTAAGAAGCTTATAGGTCTATGATTTTAAAAAACTGGAATCTTGGATTAATCTTTTTATTTGAAAGGTAGGATTTTTTTGTCCTTTCCCCATATTCTAAAAGCAATAGCGCTAAATACCAAGCATATGTGTTTATGGTATGCAGGTCTTTTCGATGAGCCCATAAAAACTGAAGTCCCACATTTCCTCGTGAATTGATGATTTATTACCATAGCTCAATAGTTCTTTTCATTGGCATAGGATTTTTTTTCATGGTGTACTTGATCATGATTAATGAGTCTCACAAAATGCTAGAGCCTCCAAAATCCTAAGTATGTGGCTTATCCTTAACAAGTGTTAATTACTTAAAAAAAGTAACAAATCTTAATTTTTAAAACTTTCGTGCAGTTGTATTCTAGAAAATATTTCTGTTAAATCAGATAAAATTAAAGATAAATTTCTTTATGTCAAATAAATTTAAATGATTTTAAAGTAATGAATATATAGAAAAAACTCATGTGTATGATATATATACGTACAGAAAATTATTTATATGCAACTATCCATTAAATGAAATCATACTCAAGAATACATTTTCAAAGTAACTTTAGCCAGTTATACAGATTAGTGTCTTCCAAATAATAAAAAATTTTGGTATATGATTTCATTTTAATTTTTGTAGTCAGAATTGACAGCAATTCTCCGTGCGACTTTTTTGCCTTATTTTATCCTAAAACAAACACTGTTCTGATAGGTGTGAAACCAAGAAGAGACTGAAAAATCTCAAGCAAATTTAAATATTTAAAACAAAGTTTACTTTCTGTATTTCTTTAAGTGTGTTAGTATGGATTTTTCTTCATGGGAATATTTTTGTCTTGAAAATGAGGAAAATAAACAGTGCTTAAAAAAATAGTGCTATATCCTAAGAAATGTTCCTATGATGCTAATATACAAAATACTTGGCTGTTTTTCACTTACTGACCAGATACATTACATAATAGTATATCACAACTGATTAATTCCATTATACCTTTATAATCGGGCTCGAATTAATAACTGATAGTCACCACCACATTATCCTACATATTCTAATACCGTCATTGTTTGAGGGTCTGCTACAGTGTACATTTTGTCCAATTGAGAAGAAATGTTTTTTATAAAAATGACAGTTGTATAAAAATAGAATTATACTCGGGAATATTTTTGAAGCTTTATTTTGTTCAATTTGGTTTGTGGTCCATCTGGAAAGAAAGATTTTTCAGGGTTTCCAGGCTTGGTCCTTGGTGATTCTACTGTCTAACGATAGAAAGCAAATTATCAAATTATGTGATATATTGGATGAAAAACATCAAGCTATTAAAATTAGAAGAAAAGAGAATTGAAACAGATTTGAAAGGATCATGAGAACATGAAGAAAGTATTTTATAAAAATCCTTAGTGGGACTATTTAAATTCTGGCAGTAATTATTAATAAGACAAGTGAAAAGTTGTATTCAAGTGATCATAATTAGTACATATTTTTTGAGTTCCTACTTTGAGTCTGTTGTTGAATAGGTTATTGTGGAAAAATCAAGAGTGGTATATGTTATTACATCTGCCTTCTAGGAATTTAACTTCCATTTTGTGAGGCAGAAGTAATCCATGTAAAACAGCATAACTCACCTTTCATGGGATATATTGTAAGAATACACTTTATTGGTCAACTGTTCTCACAGAAACCATCAGATCATATCAGTGCAAAAATAAGTGATTACTTGAATAAATGCATGATGATACAATAGAAAGAAGCTGGAATTTGGAATCAAAAGACTAGCTGTGTCAGATTCCTTTTATGCCCAAAGTTATATTCTTTCAGCCTACATTTTTTCCCTCCAGTTATTGCTGTAGCAACCAGCTGGGCCAGGTGGACCCTGGATGAACCTCACCTCTGCTGCCTTGAGTATCTATCACCACGCAGCTTCTCAGCTGCCTCCACGTTGGAGTATGGAAACCCACTCAGCTATTCTGGTGGATGTGCAGGCATGAAAGGGTGAGAAACACTTAGATTGGTAAGGAATGTGAGCTGGTGGATAAGTATTTCCTTCTGTTGTCCCTTGAGTAGCCAATTCTGAGATGCATTGTCCAAACTCCTCAGAGGGTACCCAGTGGGATGAAACCCCAGTTGTTATCATGAGACAGCCTGATAAGGCATCCTTGAACTGGCTTTTCCTTCTTCTCTCTTTCACTATTACAAGTGCCTATTCCTAATTCCTAGGATCTATACGTAAATTATCTGCATACAGACCTTTATCTCAGGCTCTGCTTTTATGAGGAAACACAGATGAAGACACTGTTTTTGATATTTACTAAGTGTGTGGACATGGCAAACAAAACAACTTTGAATCAAGAGGCTTGGGTTCAGGCTCAAGGTTTGTCAGTGACTAGCTGTATGACCTTAGGCAAATTAAGTCTTTGTGCCCTGGTTTTCACACTTGCAAACAGGGATAAAACTAGTACTACCTTGTAAGGATTGTTGTGATGATTAAATATAAGTCCCTTAGCAGTAGCTGACTAATGGTGAGGCTGAAATGATTTCATTCATGCAAAGCATTATAATAATGCCAGGCACATTAGTGACTTAAAACAATGCACACTTGTTATCTTACAGTCTGGAGATCAAGGTGTCCAGAGGGCTGTGTTCCTTCTAGAAGTTCTAGAGGAGAAGCCAGTTCCTTGCTCTTCCAGCTTCCAGAGGCTCCTCACCTCGGGGCCCCTTCCTCCCAACTCTTTTTCTGTTGTCATATCTCCTCTGAATCTGACTTTCCTGCCTCCTTCTTACTGGGTTTACTAGGATAATCAAGGATAATCTCCCCATCTCAAGATATTTAATCACATTCACAAAATCTTTTTTGCTGTGTAAGGTGACATATTTACAGGTTTCAGGGATTAAAATGTGGACATCTTTGGAAAACGATTATTCTGAAACCAAAGTACTCAAGAAACTTGGCTGGAAAAATTCCTCTGAGCCTCAGTTATATCATTTATTGCAATCAAAATGATTATAATCAGAATGACATGATATAGTAAGATTAAATGAGAACAGTCTGTGTTTATTATATAGATTTGTATCATTATAAAATCATACTTTAAAATTGGACTTTCAGTGCTGTCTTTTAATCCTTACACTGATTCATAAGTAGCTTTATTTTACCTGAGTCTGAGCCCTGGTCATTCTAAGAGATATGGAGTTTCCCAAACTCCCATGGTACTCAACACTAATCTTTACTATATTTTAATCTGTTACTTTTCTTTCTCCCTTAGCTGATTGTCAGCTTCTTGAGGTGCTGTGTCCTATTTTTCTATGAATGTTCTATGTGCCCATGGAACAGAATAATGCCTAGAACAAGGTAATGCTCACTAACTTCTGCTGAATGATGGCATAGCTGACTGATGTATGCATAAATAAGAAAAGGCCAAGCACATAGAATATTTAAAGGATAGTTATTCAATCTGATATTGTTTAATCTATAACTGTTGAAAGGGTTGATCATAGCTGCTAAACAGCAGGGATACAGAAATCAATATTATATTACAATTGTTTTAAATATGTTGGTGGTAGTATTTTGGATTAATATGCTCAAGAAAGTATTTTAAGAAAAGTGTATATACCACAAATTAGCCTTAATTGCTGACGGCAGAGCACTTAAATTAAGTACAACCGAGTGTCAGCTTCTCCCACAGAAGGTAAGTACAGAACTGATGATCTCAGAATTCTATTGAGTGAGGGTTGGAAAAACAAGCCCTTGGAACCCGCTTATCTGGTAACATGCAGATGCAAGCAAACATCACTGCTGTACTCTTTATCTCTGCAGCAAAAATATGCAACTGTATAGTCAAATTAGATAGTGCTGTTGGCAGTCTGGAATTTTGCCTTGATCTCCTCAGGTGACATGAGGTTTTAATGTGCCCGGAAACTACATGCCAGAATGCTGGAAGTTTCCAATCTTAATTTTGTAATGAAATTAGGTGTGAATGTGATGACTGATGTAATGTATGCAGTACTATCAGATTTATATTTGATATTAATATGTTGCTTCTGGGTACAATAGTGACTTTCCCAATTTTCCCTATCCCTTGCCCTGTTAGAAGGAAGCCATCCCAACAGCATGATGTCAGGCCAAGGCTCTTTTTCCACTTGCGGAAATGGCACTTGATGTAGGATACTGCAGTATTTTGTGTGGTCCACAAATTCAAATTCAAGCTTTAAATGTCTTTACATTGTAGTGTTCTTCCTCAGTAGAATTGTGTTTATTATTTGGAAAGAGTTTTTGTACAATTATTCAAGATTTTATATGCCCAGATTTGCAGAATAATTGAGGCTTTAAGATATGCTACTTAGGATTTAGGATAGCAAAACCAGTTTCACTAATATTGGTCTTCTGCGAAATTCATAGTTTCCAAAATTTAAAATTTACATATGAGTGGCTGTGATGGTTAATGCTATGTGTCTAATTGACTAGGTTACAGTATCCAGTTGTTTAGTCAAACACCAGTCTAGATGTTGCTGTGAAAGTATTTATTAAATATGATTAATATCTACATCAGTAGGCTGTATACAAATGAGTATACAGATATGGTAAAAATCGTGAAGAAGTTTGCAAAACACTGGCCTTTGAAATATCTTGAACTTTTTATTTATTTAAAAATTTCTACCTTTCAATTTAATATTTTGACTGAGTAATGCATACAGGTTTTTTTTTTATTAATTAATTAATTTATTTATTTTTGGCCTGTGGGGTCTTCGTTTCTGTGCGAGGGCTTTCTCTAGTTGTGGCAAGCGGGGGCCACTCTTCATTGCAGTGCGCGGGCCTCTCACTATCGCGGCCTCTCTTGTTGCGGAGCACAGGCTCCAGATGCGCAGGCTCAGTAGTTGTGGCTCACGGGCCTAGTTGCTCCACGGCATGTGTGATCTTCCCAGACCAGGGCTTGAACCCGCGTCCCCTGCATTAGCAGGCAGATTCTCAACCACTGCGCCACCAGGGAAGCCCTGCATACAGGTTTAAAAAATTTTAAATGTACATAAAGTAAAACAATATGAGTTGGATATCAAGGAGTTAAATGTAATATCTGGCAATCAGATAACTTGGTAAGATACTACCTTAAAATATTATAAATTTGCAGTATAGCTGTGGTAGAGGAATTAAATATTAGATTATTTTGTCTCAAAGCAATTCTTGTTGATTCTAGATGGAGGGGTAAATACCACACACACATACATACACCTATATACGCATACACACCCATCATTCATTCATTCATTCATTCAGTTGTGTGTATAAATTTAGAGAGAAGAGTTTTGTGAGTAATCGGAGTCTATTTTACTTATTTAGGTCCAGTAAGGGAAATATTTTCAAAAGAGGTATTCTTTATTTTTAGATAATGGAGAATAACAGGCGAATAAACTAATTCAAGGCAAAGAATACTTCAGTAGGAAGCTACAGACTTAGATCCCTTACTGGCAGTCAGCAATGCCTTCCCAAATTGTGTTAGGAATTAGAGTGCTTATGGATGTGTTAGGTATAGAAAAATAATATAGTGTAACAGTTATGTGAGTGAATTTTGGAGCTAGGTTTGGATTCTATATCTGTTACTTGACTCTGTGACTATGGCAAGCTTATTTAACCTCCTCATCTATAAAATAGGGAGAAGTAACAGTAAGCAATTCTTAGAGGATCCTGAGGACTAAAGGAGCTGCTAGAATAGTGGCGAGCACATAGTAAGTGCTCAATAAAATAAAAAATAATGATTCTCCAGTCCTTTCATCTTCATACAGTTTTTAATACAAAATCAAAATTTTAAAAAAGGCTAGGAAGAGGTTATTTTTATTTTGTCTTAATATTTTTAAAATGTGTGGTTAAAGCCAATAGTCCCCACATACTTTATGAAAGTCGTCATTGTGCTATGTTGACTAGAATGAGAAATGGAAATGTCACTAGCGTGTTACATAAATCTGTCTCCATTAGCCCTTAAATCTGATTTTTTGTGAACTGTTGAAATTTCTTAATTTCAATTTTGAGACCCTAGTACATGTTATTGTTTTAAGTGCTTATGAAATGCAAAGTGTACACAGCTGCTACAAGGAAGACTGAAGTAAAAATGAAGGAGATTGACTACAGTTTTCAGAATGCATTAGACCTCAGAGACACTAAAATTAATCAGATGTGGAAAAATAGTCTGGGTGTTAATAAATACATTCTTTGGTATACTCAGCACACATATTCTGAACCTTCATTCATCCTTTCCTACTGTTGTCATAAACCCACAAACTGTATAGCTCTGCCATAAAGCTCTTTCTTATAACATGTTGGAGTCCATGCAGCCTTTGAATGCATGTTCCAGTTGATTCATTTTTATGGGAATTGCTGCATGCAAATAAGGATGAATAATGCATGTTCTGTTTTCATTTCTTGCTAGGGACCAGAATATCTTAATGTGAATTACATCACACTTTAAATATATTTTTTGCATTGTGATGTCCAGTTATTGGTCAGACCATTTCACTTCATCCTTCTTCTTGACCATCTCTTGAATGGACCTAGTGTTTGTACCAGAATATCTTTCTTTGGCTGGATCATCTATGAATTTATAATTCCTCACATAGGGCTTCCTGCCATCTGTTTCACATTTTATTTCCCATGTATGCTTTCTTGTTTCATCATCCGTATTAGTTTGGAACTAATTCTTGAGTAAGAAGTAATGTTCTTTCCTGAGTCTGTTCTGAATTGCCAGGGGTTTGGGTATTTGAAAAACCTCTTATGCAAAAAACAGTGAGCATTATGGGTATTAGTGAAAAATACTACTACTACTTTGAATATTTTATGTTGAATTATCTTTCAGATTTGGGTACAACTCAGGTAGTGTTTACTAACCTGATCTAATTTGGAAATCAATGTCACTTTAAGAATATACAGGAAAATTATATGACAGTGTAATATTTGATGGCCATGACAAGTTCACAGAGAGAAATTTGGAAGTTACACACGAATGTTTCATAAAGTACCATTGTATATAAATAAGCTGATAACCAAGGTTTTCCTTCAGCATTTCCTCTAAAAGAGAAGTATAGTGCATTGGTGGTATCTCCTTCTAAACAAAGAGGTACAGTAGATAACTGGTAGCTTCTTCACCTTTGCCTGTGACATTTTGCATCAAGAAATAAGAGCAACCTACAGGGTAAACTGGACATTCCAAGTCTATACATCCTATTAAGTTATAGGTTAGCTAAAGTATGTATTGTACACATTTAGTTATGGACATTTCCAGATCAGTTTTCAGTCTCTTCAGCCTCAGGAGACTTTTGGGAAAATTGTAAAGAATGTCAGTAAGTTTAAGACTTGAAGCCTTGTTGGATGTCTTGGTCTGTCTGAGCAAATTGGGAAATAATGGGAGCCAAGGACAGCATGTCCTTTGTACTTACCAGAAGCACTGATGGCAACACGTCCTGGGGTTTTCAAGGTGAACAAGGCAGGAGCCAGTCATGAGCACATCCTTAGTCTTCTCTCTCTGAAAAGATGCCTTCAGCTTTTGAAAAGAAGACAACTCTTCCAAGGACTAATTTATTTAAAGTTTTATATCCTACTTTAAAAATGAAAATTAAGCATAACTTGCTGTCCAGGAGATTCTAAATTTTGCCTAAGTCTAATTGCAATAAAAAAATGTTCTTATTAGACTGGGTCAGGTTTTCTGGGACCTGAACCCAATCAGAATGTTCTACAATGTTTAAGACACCTGGATAAGGAAGAAACTTCAGCTGTTAGTTTGGGCTATTTATGAACCCCTGGACCGCAGATAGTGCTGCTGGAAGGGGTACTTTGGACAACTATCTGATTACCCCATGCAGGCCTAGCTTCTGAAAGGAAAAATCATTGCATTTTAGGGTAGAAGCAACAGGTTTTCTGGGACCTGAACCCAATCAGAATGTTCTACAATGTTTAAGACACCTGGATAAGGAAGAAACTTCAGCTGTTAGTTTGGGCTATTTATGAACCCCTGGACCGCAGATAGTGCTGCTGGAAGGGGTACTTTGGACAACTATCTGATTACCCCATGCAGGCCTAGCTTCTGAAAGGAAAAATCATTGCATTTTAGGGTAGAAGCAATTTAGAAATAAAAGGATTCAGCCACCTTGGTTTCCATGAGCCATATTGTGGTGTCTTAAGTGCCATTTTTCCTAGTTAATTATGGGGACTTTAAAGAAAACACAAAATCATAAAGAACATGTATTACACCAGATGGTATGGTCTTATTCATGTAGTTTACTCATGAGTAGAAAAAAAAATATCTTTGTTCTGGTACTATATAAGAATGTCTCAGTAGCAGTAAAGTCATCAACTCCAAGAAATGTTTAATTATTTCTCCATTTAGTTGAGTGGTTAGGCACACTACAGCCTATTTCTATACACTTGACTGCTCCACTATTGGGAAACAATTTTTTTAGAAAAGGTTTTTTCTCCCTGGTGCTTATTTCACTAAGCTATTATATTAAACATTCCCTTTGTCATATCTCTGCTGTCAGGTGATGGTAAAATAATAAAACTGCCTTGTGTAATTCAGCAAAAAAATGTAATCCATTTATGTTTGACTGAAGAGTCTTTAGAATAAATCAACAAGACATGCTACATGTGTAATTATTTCAGGAAACAAAGTGGCCTTAAATACTGTTTTTTCCATTTATCCTCTTTCCTGTTCAATTTCAGTTGTTTCCAAGTTTCAAGAACTGGCAGGAGTAAACAGTTCAGTGCCTCCCTACAGGGTTATGGTCTTATTGGAACTCTCATAACTAGTGTATAGAAAGGTTCCCAACTACTGATCTGTTGCTAATGGTTGTGACCCAGAGGAGTGTTACAGCAAGATTTATATGTATATGTATATACACACATATTTTATATATATATATACACACACACACATTTTTCAGCTTTGCTGAAGATATTAATGGCACTTGTGATGTGATGAAGGGAGAATATACTATGTGCTGCTTTCCGTAATGGCTGAGATAAATGACCATTACTCAGTCCTCAAATGCAAACCATCCCAATCTGAAAGCAGCTCTGCAGAAGAGGAATGTGCACCTAATTTTGGGGTAAAGAATTATGCAGAATGTGTCCAAGACACCTGCAGAAAATTAAAGACTTTACTTCTCTGTATGTGAAATTCTCATGAGGTAATTACCCTCAGTGTCAGACATAATACCGCTCCCATTAGACAGAACACATTGAGGGAAAATTGAATAGACTTTTTGTCGGGAGTGCTCCTAGGGATTAATAGGGCTGTCTAAAGCAGTAATTGGAAGGTTTTCCCCCACTTTGCATGCAGCCATCCTCACTTGTGTCTTTCAGGTTTATTATTAGGCCATTGTCATTCTATTTACCACGGAGGCACAAGCTTCTTCGTTGTTAACATCTCCTGCCAGCACCTTTGTTTCTTTGGAACGAGCTGCTGCCTTTAACCACTTCCCTTTTTGTGCTGGCCTTGCCTTGCCTCCCTTTATGTCTCTCCATGGTCACAGTGCCAAGAACTGGCAGGAAAGGGGCTCCTTTTCCATGCATCGCAAAGATGAAAGTGACTAAATAGGGCTTGATCAGCTAAAGCATCTCACTTTGTTCCAGGGCTCTTTCATCCTTCAGGGAACTTCCTCAGCAGGGAAGGAGCTGAGAGCTAATCTTTCTGTGTTTTGGCATCTGTAACACCAATATCCAGTTTATAGATCTATACAGCAAGTGGTCTCTTTATTTGGGTTTTTAGTATGTCACTAATTATTGCATAAGATTTCTGAGCTAAAAGGAGATTCAGAAATCTGTCTCATATTATTTTCTCTGCTTCTTTAGCATATGGGGCCATGTTAATGGATTCATACTAAATTGCCACGAGTTGTATTTTATCAGTAACAATGTTCTGGTTTAGGTTAAACTAAAAGTGAACTTAAAAGTACTGGATGTGCAATCAGATTTTTGTATATCAGAATGACTCATTCAGGTGTGAGAGGTGTGTGTGTGTGTGTGTGTGTGTGTGTTGTCAGGAGGAGAGAGGGGATTGGGATGGGAAATGAGGAAGAAGAATATTTATGTGGGCTAATGATTTTGAGATTCTCCATCGTAGATATTGTACTTGAAGCTAGAAACTTTACTTTATAAACTCTGCCTTTCAGTGCACCTTTGAACGCTTATGTATTCAATGAGAAATACCAGAATGAAAAATTTTCTGCCAAGGACAAGGACCATTACAATTAATTGTGCTGAAATCAGTTGATAAGAACAAAGAGATACCACCTGTCCCTTCATTTTATTCCTGTCCATCCTTCTTTATTCCTATGGGTCAGTTTTGTGACTAAGTAATACCATTTCGAACCACTGTGAATGGATTTTGGGTTGACTCTTTAAAAACAACTAGATGATTTAGAGGATTAGCACTGCTGAAATGTAAATTTTAATATATTTGTTAAATGTAAAATATACTCCCTTTTCTATTTAGAAGAACTCAAAGAAATCAAATATTTTATTCTGGTCAATTCTCATTATCTTCTACTTGTGTGTTTCTTATGCTTCTTACTAGAATATAAAGTCCTTAAAGATAGATACTGTCTGATGTCACTTTTGCATATCTCCTTCTTTCTTAACACAGCAAACTTTCAATAAATACCTGTTACATAGAAACCTTTAGGGTAAATATGATGGTTTTCACTAAATGACATGTCAGCAGGTATGTGGATAGCATTTCTAATTTAGAGAGGGGTTTGCCTACTTTCATTATTTTTTTTTAACATTTTTATTGGACTATAATTGCTTCACAATGGTGTGTTACTTTCTGCTTTATAACAAAGTGAATCAGCTATATATATACATACATCCCCATATCTCCTCCATCTTGCATCTCCCTGCCACCCTCCCTATCCCACCCCTCTAGGTGGTCACAAAGCACCAAGCTGATTTCCGTGTGCTATGTGGCTGTTTCCCATTAGCTATCTATTTTACATTTGGTAGTGTATGTATGTCCATGCCACTCTCTCACTTCGTCCCAGCTTACCCTTACCCCTCCCCGTGTCCTCAAGTCCATTCTCTATGTCTGCATCTTTATTCCTTTCCTGCTCCTAGGTTCTTCAGAACCTTTTTTTTTTTTTCTTAGATTCCATATAAATGTGTTAGCATACGGTATTTGTTTTTCTCTTACTGACTTACTGCACTCTGTATGACAGACTCTAGGCCCAACCACCTCTCTACAAATAACTCAATTTCGTTTCTTTTTATGGCTGAGTAATATTCCATTGTATATATGTGCCACATCTTCTTCATCCATTCATCTGTTGGTAGACACTTAGGTTGCTTCCAAGTCCTGGCTATTGTAAATAGGGCTGCAATAAACATTGTGGTACATGACTCTTTTTGAATTATGGTTTTCTCAGGGTATATGCCCAGTAGTGGGATTGCTGGGTCATATAATAGTTCTATATTTAGTTTTCTAAGGAACCTCCCTACTGTTCTCCATAGTGGCTGTGTCAATTTACATTCCCACCAACAGTGCAAGAGGGTTCCCTTTTCTCCACACCCTCTCCAGCATTTATTGTTTGTAGATTTTTTGATGATGGCCATTCTGACTGGTGTGAGGTGATACCTCATTGAAGATTTGATTTCCATTTCTCTAATGATTCGTGATGTTGACCATCCTTTCATGTGTTTGTTGACAATCTGTATATCTTCTTTGGAGAAATGTCTGTTTAGGTCTTCTGCCCATTTTTGGATTGCGTTGTTTGTTTTTTTGTTATTGAGCTGCATGAGCTGCTTGTAAATTTCTCAGATTAACCCTTTGTCAGTTGCTTCATTTGCAAATATTTTCTCCCATTCTGATGGTTGTCTTTTCGTCTTGTTTATGGTTTCCTTTGCTGTGCAAAACCTTTTAAGTTTCATTAGGTGCCATTTCTTCATTTTTGTTTTTATTTCCATTTCTCTAGGAGGTGGGTCAAAAAGGATCCTGCTGTGATTAATGTCATAGAGTATTCTCCCTATGTTTTCCTCTAAGAGTTTTATACTGTCTGGCCTTACATTTAGGTCTTTAATCCATTTTGAGTTTATTTTTGTGTATGGTGTTAGGGAGTGTTCTAATTTCATTCTTTTATGTGTAGCTGTCCACTTTTCCCAGCACCACTTATTGAAGAGGCTGTCTTTTCTCCATTGTATGTTCTTGCCTCCTTTATCAAAAGTAAGATGACCATATGTGCGTGGGTTTATCTCTGGGCTGTCTTATCCTGTTCCATTGATCTATATTTCTGTTTTTGTGCCAGTACCATACTGTCTTGATTACTGTAGCTTTGTAGTATAGTCTGAAGTCTGGGAGCCTGATTCCTCCAGCTCCGTTTTTCTTTCTCATGATCGCTTTGGCTATTTGGGGTGTTTTGTGTTTCCTTACAAATTGTGAAATTTTTTGTTCTAGTTGTGTGAAAAATGCCATTGGTAGTTTGATAGGGATTGCATTGAATCTGTAGATTGCTTTGGGTAGTCTAGTCATTTTCACAATGTTGATTCTTCCATTCCAAGAACATGGTATATCTCTCCATCTGTTTGCTTTAATTTCTTTCATCAGTGTCTTAAAGTTTTCTGCATACACGTCTTTTGTCTCCTTTGGTAGGTTTATTCCTAGGTATTTTATTCTTTTTGTTGCAATGGTAAAGGGAGGGTTTCCTTAATTTGTCTTTCAGATTTTTCATCATTAGTGTATAGGAATGCAAGAGATTTCTGTGCATTAATTTTGTGTCCTGCTACTTTACCAAATTCATGATTAGCTCTAGTAGTTTTCTGGTAGCATCTTTAGGATTCTCTATGTATAGTATCATGTCATCTGCAAACAGTGACAGCTTTACTTCTTCTCTTCTGATTTGGATTCCTTTTATTTATTTTTCTTCTCTGATTGCTATGGCTAAAAATTCCAAAACTATGTTAAATAATAGAGGTTAGAGTGGACAACCTTCTCTTGTTCCTGATCTTAGAGGAAATGGTTTCAGTTTTTTATCATTGAGAACGATGTTGGCTGTGGGTTTGTCATATATGGCCTTTATTATGTTGAGGTAAGTTCACTCTATGCCTACTTTCTGGAGGGTTTTTATCATAAATGGGTGTTGAATTTTGTCGAAAGTGTTTTCTGCATCTATTGAGATGATCATATGGTTTTTCTCCTTCAATTTGTTAATATGGTTTTTCACTTTGATTGATTTGCATATATTGAAGAATCCTTGCATTCCTGGGATAAACTCCACTTGATCATGGTGTATGATCCTTTTAGTGTGCTGTTGGATTCTGTTTGCTAGTATTTTGTTGAGGATTTTTGCATCTATGTTCATCAATGATATTGTCCTGTAGTGTTCTTTTTTGTGGCATCTTTTGTTTTGGTATCAGGGTGATGGTGGCCTCATAGAATGAGTTTGGGAGTGTTCCACCCTCTGCTATATTTTGGAGGAGTTTCAGAAGGATAGGTGTTAGCTCTTCTGTAAATGTTTGAGAGAATTCACCTGTGAAGCTGTCTGGTCCTGGGCTTTTGTTTGTTGGAAGATTTTTAATCACAGTCTCAATTTCAGTGCTTGTGATTGGTCTGTTTATATTTTCTATTTCTTCCTGATTCAGTCTCGGAAGGTTGTGCTTTTCTAAAAATTTGTCCATTTCTTCCAGGTTGTCCGTTTTATTGGCATAGAGTCCCTTGTAGTAATCTCTCATGATCCTTTGTATTTCTGCAGTGTCAGTTGTTACTTCTCCTTTTTCATTTCTAATTCTATTGATTTGAGTCTTCTCCCTTTTTTTCTTGATGAGTCTGGCTAATGGTTTATCAATTTTGTTTATCTTCTCAAAGAACTAGCTTTTAGTTTTACTGATCTTTGCTATTGTTTCCTTCACTTCTTTTTCATTTATTTTTGATCTAATTTTTATGATTTCTTTCCTTCTGCTAACTTTGGGGTTTTTTTGTTCTTCTTTCTCTAATTGCTTTAGGTGTAAGGTTAGGTTGTTTATTTGAGATGTTTCTTGTTTCTTAAGGTAGTATTGTATTGCTATATACTTCCCTCTTAGAACTGCTTTTGCTGCATCCCATAGGTTTTGGGTCGTCATGGTTTCACTGTCATTTGTTTCTAGGTATTTTTGATTTCATCTTTGATTTCTTCAGTGATCTCTTGGGTACTTAGTAGTGTATTGTTTAGCCTCCATGTGTTTGTATTTTTTTCAGATTTTTTCCTTTAATTTATATCTAGTCTCATAGTGTTGTGGTAGGAAAAGATACTTGATATGATTTCAACTTCCTTAAATTTACTAAGGCTTGATTTGTGACCCAAGATATGATCTATCCTGGAGAATGTTCCATGAGCACTTGAGAAGAAAGTGTATTCTGTTGTTTTTGGATGGAATGTCCTATAAATATCAATTAAGTCCATCTTGTTTAATGTATCATTTAAAGCTTGTGTTTCCTTATTTATCTTCATTTTGGATGATTGTCCATTGGTGAAAGTGGGGTGTTAATGTCCCCTACTATGATTGTGTTACTGTCGATTTCCCCTTTTATGGCTGTTAGTATTTGCCTTATGTATTGAGGTGCTCCTATGTTGGGTGCATAAATATTTACAATTATTATATCTTCTTCTTCAATTGATCCCTTGATCTTTTTGTAGTGTCCTTCTTTGTCTCATGTAATAGTCTTTGTTTTAAAGTCTATTTTATCTGATATGAGAATTGCTACTCCAGCTTTCTTTTGATTTCATTTTCATGGAGTATCTTTTTCCACCCTGTCACTTTCAGTCTGTATGTGTCCCTAGGTCTGAAGTGGGTCTCTTGTAGACAGCATATGTACGGGTATTGTTTTTTTATCCATTCAGCCAGTCTATGTCTTTTGGTTGGAGCATTTAATCCATTTACATTTAAGGTAGTTATCAATATGTATGTTCCTATTACCATTTTCTTAATTGTTTTGGGTTTGTTATTGTAGGTCTTTTCCTTCTCTTGTGTTTCCTGCCTAGAGAAGTTGCTTTAGCATTTGTTGTAAAGCTGGTTAGGTGGTGCTGAATTCTCTTAGATTTTGCTTGTGTGTAAAGGTTTTAGTTTCTCTGTCAAATCTGAATGAGATCCTTGCTGGGTAGAGTAATCTTGGTTGTAGGTTTTACCTTTTCATCACTTTAAATATGTGCTGGTATTACCTTCTGGCTTGCAGAGTTTCTGCTGAAAGATCAGCTGTTAACCTTATGGGGATGCCCTTTTATGTTATTTTTTGTTTTTCTCTTGCTGCTTTTAATATTTTTTCTTTGTATTTAATTGTTGATAGTTTGATTAATATATGTCTAGGCGTGTTTCTCCTTGGATTTATCCTGTATGGACTCTCTGCACTTCCTGGACTTGACTATTTCCTTTCCCATATTAAGGAATTTTTCAACTATAATCTCTTCAAATATTTTCTCAGTCCCTTTCTTTTTCTCTTCCTCATCTGCGACCCTTATAATTAAAATGTTGGTGCATTTAATGTTGTCCCAGAGATCTCTAAGACTGTCCTTAATTCTTTTCATTCTGTTTTCTTTATTCTGCTCTGCAGTAGTTATTTCCACTATTTTATCTTCCATGTCACTTATATGTTCTCCTGCCTTAGTTATTTTGCTATTGATTCCTTCTAGAGAATTTTTAATTTCATTTGTTGTGTTGTTCATCATTGTTTGTTTGCTCTTTAGTTCTTCTAGTTCCTTGTTGAACGTTTCTTATATTTTCTCCATTCTATTTCCAAGGTTGTGGATCATCTTTACTATCATTATTCTGAATTATTTTTCAGGTAGACTGCCTATTTCCTCTTCATTTGTTTGGCCTGGTGGGTTTTTACCTTGCTTCTTCATCTGCTGTGTTTCTCTGTCTTCTCATTTTGCTTCACTTACTGTGTTTGGAGTCTCCTTTTTGCAGGCTGCACATTCGTAGTTCCCATTGTTTTTGTTGTCTGCCCCCAGTGGGTAAGGTTGGTTCAGTGGGTTGTGTAGGCTTCCTGGTGGAGGGGACCGGTGCCTGTGTTCTGTTGGATGAGGCTGGATCTTGTCTTTCTGGTGGGCAGGACCGCACCCAATGTTGTGTTTTGGGGGTGTTGTGACCTCAGTATGGTTTTAGGCAGCCTCTCTGCTAATGGGTGGGGTTGTGTTCCTGTCTTGCTAGTTGTTTGGCATAGGGTGTCCCACACTGTAGCTTGCTGGTCGTTGAGTGGAGCTGGGTCTTAGCATTGAGATGGAGATCTCTGGGCGAGCTCTTGTCATCTGATATTATTTGGAGCTGGGAGGTCTGTGGTGGACCAATGTCCTGAACTCGGATTTCCCACCTCAGAGGCACAGGCCTGACACCCAGCCGGAGCACCAAGACCCTGTCAGCCACACAGCTCAGAAGGAAAGGGAGAAGGAAGGAAGGAAGGAAGGAAGGAAGGAAGGAAGGAAGGAAAGAAAGAAAGAAAGAAAGAAAAGGAAGGAAGGAAGAAAGAAAGAAAAAAGAGAAAGGAAGGAAGGAAGAAGGAAAGGAGGAAAGAAAGGAAGGAAGGAAGGAAGAAAAGAAAGTTATTAAAATAAAAAATTTTTTTAAAGTATTAAAAATAAAAAACGTTAAAAAGTAATTAAAACAAAGAAAGAAAGAAGAGAGCGACTAAACCAAAAAACAAATCCACCAGTGATAACAAGCACTAGAAACTATACTAAAAAAAAAACCAGAAAAAAAACCCCCCAAAAACGACAGACGAAACCCTAGGACAAATGGTAAACACAAAGCTATACAGAAAGAATCACACAAAGTCCACCACCTCTATTTTGGGATGATTTGTTGTCTATTCAGGTATTCCAGAGATGCAGGGTACATCAAGTTGACTGTGGAGATTTAATCCACTGCTCCTGAGGCTGCTGGGAGAGATTTCCCTTCCTCTTCTTTGTTCCCACAGCTCCTGGGGTTCATGGCCCCTCCTCTGTGTGTAGGTCGCCTGAGGGCATCTGTTCTTCGCTCAGACAGGACAGGGTGAAAGAAGCAGCTGATTCGGGGGCTCTGGCTCACTCAGGCCGGGGGGAGGAAGGGGTACGGATGCAGGGCGAGCCTGCAGTGGCAGAGGCCAGCATGATGTTGCAGCAGCCTGAGGCGCGCCATGCGTTCTCCGGGGGAGGCTGTCCCTGGATCACGGGACCCTGGCAGTGGTGGGTTGCACAGGCTCCTGGGAGGGGAGGTGTGGACAGTGACCTGTGCTCACACACAGGCTTCCTGGTGGCGGCAGCAGCAGCCTTAGCGTCTCATGCTCGTCTCTGGGGTCTGCGCTGATAGCCGCGGCTCGCACCCATCTCTGGAGCTCGTTTAGGCAGTGCTCTGAATCCCCTCTCCTTGCGCACCCTGAAACAATGGTCTCTTGCTTCTTCGGCAGCTCCAGACTTTTTCCCAGACTCCCTCCCGGCTAGCTGTGGCACACTAGCCCCCTTCAGGCTGTGTTCACACAGCCAACCCCAGTCCTCTCCCTGGGATCTGACCTCTGAAGCCGGAGCCTCAGCTCCCAGCCACCCCCCACCCCGGCAGGTGAGCAGACAAGCCTCTCAGGCTGGTGAGTGCTGGTCGGCACCGATCCTCTGTGTGGGAATCTCTCTGCTTTGCCCTCTGCACCCCTGTTGCTGCACTGTCCTCCGTGGCTCCGAAGCTTCCCCCCCCACCCCCCATCTCCACCAGTGAAGGGGCTTCCTAGTGTGTGGATACTTTTCATCCTTCACAGCTCCCTCCCACTGGTGCAGGTCCCGTCCCTATTCTTTGTCTCAGTTTTTTATTTTTTCTTTTGCCCTACCCATGTACGTGGGGTGTTTCTTGCATTTTGGGAGGTCTGAGGTCTTCTGCCAGCGTTCAGTAGGTGTTCTGTAGGAGTTGTTCCTCATGTAGATGTATTTCTGATGTATTTGTGGGGAGGAAGGTGATCTCCATGTCTTACTCCTCTGCCATCTTGAAGGTCTCTCACCTACTTTCACTTTTAAACCAGATAATTTTTTTTTCTGCTACTAAAGGTAAAGAATAAAATAAAAATAATGACCAAGAAAAATTTTCATTTTAAATATTGTTCTTGCAAGAATTCCTTTTAAAGTTTAGTAAAATGATCAATCCTTAGTCTGTAATACTGTCCTTGTAGCTAATTTCATATATATAATTACAAATGAAATACATGAATATATATGAAATATATACAAACTTAATTTTTTTAATTTATTTTTTTATTGAAGTATAGTTGATTTCCTATAACTTAAACATGCATAATATTTATTGGATATTTTCTATGTGTTAGGTACTGTTCTAAGTGGTTTGTATATGAGATAGTTAATAATATTGTTATCCTCATTTCATGGATGGAAAAATTATACTAAAAGCAAATGATCACTTGTATTCTTGGGAAATAATGAGTATACACAGAAAACATACCTTGTCGGAGCAACAGGAAACCACTGTATGTATAATGTATATACAGAGTACCATGATTTACATACACAGTTAAAAGATTAATGATCTAAATCACCAGAAAGACTTAATAAGGGCAGATACTATGCAATCTATTTAAATATTTCAATCTAAATTATCTTTAATTCAATATTTAAATGAATAAACTTCAATTTTCTAAAAATCCTCTTGACTATAGTTTGTGCTGCTAGCCAAATGTAACTCTTGAACAGTTGAAAAGTAGGTAGTACAACTGAGAAAATCAACTTTTAATTTTATATCATCTTGATTAATATAATTTAAATTTTAAAACTGAAAACTGTCTTTCTAAGACAGTATCTCACTTTAACCTTTGTGTAGAATAAGGTAGTATTGTACTTCACACACTGGGAAATTACATTGTTAAACATATTATACGTAAACACATATAAACTTTCATATATATGAAATATATTTATATGTGTTTTCATCTGTATAAAGTTTATATATGTATTCGGTACAGTTATGCTGTAGTTAAAGAGAGCCAAACATGAACAGTTAAACTTATAAGACTGATACATCTTTGTTGTAATCAGAGGATTCAACATAGACAGTTCTTGATATGCATTTAAATATAAATAAATATTTTAAATTTAGACACAGAAGTATAAAGTACATAATACAATGCCTCATGCTTAGTAGGTGCTCAGTAAAAATGGGAGCTGCTATCATTATTCTTGTTATTATTTTTAGGCACATGTGGTCTAGTGGAGCCAACACTGGACTTTAACTTATGCTTAGAATATGTCCTGACTCAATCCTATACTCCCTGTGTGATCTTGGGCCAATTTTTTACTTCTAAAATTAAATTTTTCCACATCTTGTGCTGGTGAAATCATTTGATAAATTATAAAATTATATATAATTGGAGAGTATTATTATTTTGACAGTGTTATTTTCTGGCCTATTTCAAGGCCTAAGTCTATAGTATAACCCAGCTACATATGAATCACGTTTACCTGCTTATCTATCCATCCGAATATTCTTCTGATCTGTGGCTAACAGATTTTTAGCAGAATGCACCACTGTGTATTGTGTGAGATATCAGTTATAAAGTTTATGGAACTGAGATTTTCAAAATGGCTGTTTCAAATAAAGGCCTATTCATCAAAGCACCTACATTTTTGAAATTTGGCCCTGCCAACTGAATGCTGGTAGATGATCCAGACTGACAGCTCTCCGAGGTAAAACTCCCTCTTTCTTTTACCGGACATACTACGTTTACTAGGTGGCCTTGGCCAGGAGCCTCTGTGCCAACCTGGGTAGGACCACCGCAGGCCATGAATGGGCTGTTCAGTCTCCAGACCTCCTTGCTTTCTGCCCACACCCACCCCCAGCTGATTTGAAGCAAAAGCCTATTTAGTGGTGGTGACACCTGTCCACCAAAGAATGATGGAAGACCGTCAGCTCAAGTCTCAGAGATCACTGAATGTCTAGTAGGCTGTGAAAATATTTGATCATGACTCATTCACCACTTGGACTAGGTTCAAAGTGGGGAAACTCATTACTGGTTCCTTCAAATGTTCGGCTACCTCCTCTGAATAAAATACATAATACCACCTAAGTGTAACATTTATACCCTCTGGGATTTTGGCTCTTTTGCCGGTTGATTATTGGGCACAGCCACGTAAGGAAGTACTCTTTTATCATGGCACTTCTCTCTGTATGCGTTTGTTACATGAGGTTAGTAAAGAGATGAGCAAATTTTAAAGCATATTCATGTTGAAATATTCTTTTCCTTCTGCCTATGTTTGTTACACTAATGAAACATGACTTGTGAAAACAGAGGGTAAACTTTTTCCTTCGTGAACAATTACAAAGCGAAGCTAGAAATTTTCCTCTGCTTTTTTT
This sequence comes from Balaenoptera acutorostrata, assembly GCF_949987535.1. Lineage (NCBI taxonomy): Eukaryota > Metazoa > Chordata > Mammalia > Artiodactyla > Balaenopteridae > Balaenoptera > Balaenoptera acutorostrata. The sequence continues at coordinate 129,153,321 of NC_080068.1, read as the reverse complement.
TTCCTAGAAGAATAGCCATTTTATCTTTACCTGTGTATCCATTTTGAATCTTTAATTCGTTGTATTTTTGGAGGTGACAGAAATACAGTGACACACTGAAAACATTGTGCTGATTTTCTTTAGCACTGTGTTAAATATTTTAGGATCCCCCTTTATCCCCCCTACTTTAACTTGTTTAGAGTTTTTTTTTTAGTAATGTTTTCCCCTCATGACCAATTTTTGTTAGACTATTTAATTTTTTTCCTAGCTCAGTACAACGTACCCTCTCTTAAGTTGAGGGATTAAAAAAAATCAATCTCTAAATTTTCAAACGGGCAGATAAAGTCTATTGGTTAAATTTTTCTCATCAAATATTCCATATCTTTTAAAGCATATGGTATTTCCTTGAAAATATTTAGAAAATACATCATACAAAAGACTATATAAATTCATATGTAGCAGAAATTATAAAAATTAAAATAACACCCATGTACCCATCATCTAGCTTAAGAAATAAAACATATGCCAGTGTTACCCCTCCCAGATCACATTCTTTTCCCCTTCTGTATTTTGTGTCTAACTACATGTATATGCCATAACAGTATGTTCAGTTTACTGGTTTGAACTTTATGAAAATGGAATTGTATTATATGATGTGCATATTCCATGCCTTATATCTTTTGTTCAACTGATTATTCTAGATTCACTTTCGTTGCTATGTATGTTACTATACTATATCATTCATTGTCCTTGCTGAAAAGAATGTCAGTATATGACTATACCACAATTTATTTCTCCACTCCACGTGGCTCACATAACCACATAACAACAATACCTTAACGCGTTTGTTGAGCATTTGTTTTGATAAACATCTGTAATTGTTGTTAGGAACAATGCTGCTATGCATGTTCTTATACAAGTCTTCCAGTACATAGATGTAAGATTTTCTCTTAGGAGTAGAATTACAGAGTTGCTGCATATACATATCCTCGACTTTAAATGCCAGATATTTTACACACACACCAGCAGTGGCTAAGTGGACAAGCCTTGTTTTTCCACATTTTTGCTAAAATTGACATTGACTCGATTTCAAATTTTTACCTGAAGTTCTACCGTGTGGTTTTAAATTATGTTTCCTGATTACCAGCAAGGATGAACATGTTTTCATGTTTATGATCCATTTGTTTCCTCTTTCATAAAATGCTTGTTTATGTCTATTGCAAGCTTTATTTGGGTTATTTGTCTTTTTCCTTTTGATTAATAAGAACTTTTACATATCCTGAATACTAACCCTTGTTCACAGGTGCTGCAAATGTTTTCTTCCAGGCAACAGCTTATCACTTTATTCTCTTCATGGTGTATTTTAAAGGACAGAAGTTCTTCATTTTAATGTAACTGAACTTATTATTTTCTGTATGACTCTATGTTTTGTATCTTATTAGTAGATCTTTTCCTACTCCAAGCTCATTAAGATGCTATCCTAATTGTCGAATTAAAGGTTTATAGATTTTTATTTTACAAAAGTAAAGTACTTAACATATCTGGAATTTATAATTTGTGTAGAGTGTGAGGTAAGGATCCTGTTTTTTTCTTTTTTCTTTTCAAATGAATAACAACTCTCCCAGCATCTTTATTGAACAGTCAGTCCTTCCCGCACCAGTCTGCAGTGTCAGCTGAGTTAGAAGTCATTTATATATAGTGGATTTATTTCTATTCTATCTCTATTCATTCATATTCTTTATCTATCTTTATACCTATATCTGTGGTATTTACAAGTCTCAATATTTGGCAAGGCAAGTCATCCCACTTTTTAAAAACTTTTTATATTTTTAGGCATGTTTTTGTTGTTTCTAGGCCTTTATAATGCTATATGGATTTTAGAATTAGCTTGTTGTATTCTATTAAAAAGCTCTATTTGGTTTTTGACTGGAATTTCATTAATCTATAGCTCAATTTGGGAGAATTTGCATCTTAACAATTCTTGATATCCCTATTAAAAGACATGATATGCCTTTCCAAATAGAGAGGATTTAAAAAAAAATCTTTCAGTGAGGATTTACATTTTTCTTCACACACATTTTGCAGACTTTTTGTTAGATTTACTCTTTTATTTATTTATTTATTTTTGGCTGTGTTGGGTCTTCGTTTCTGTGCGAGGGCTTTCTCTAGTTGCGGCAAGCGGGGGCCACTCTTCATCGCGGTGCGTGGGCCTCTCACTATCGCAGCCTCTCTTGTTGCAGAGCACAGGCTCAGTAGTTGTGGCTCACGGGCCTAGTTGCTCCGCAGCATGTGGGATCTTCCCAGACCAGGGCTCGAACCCGTGTTCCCTGCATTGGCAGGCAGATTCTCAACCACTGCACCACCAGGGAAGCCCAGATTTACTCTTTTATGTTCCTTTTTATGGTTTAAAACTATCTTTATATATATTTTTAAATTGGCACATATTATAAACAGTCAAAAAGTGCACAAAACATAAAATTCAGCTTAATTCTTATAAATGCATGAAGAAATAATTAAGAGAGCATGAAGAAATAATTAAGTGTTAATATTTATCTGGGAAAATTAGGAGGGCAATTACACATTTAACAAGATCAAGCATATAGCAAAAAAGAGCAGCTGAAATAAAGGGAGAAAGGTTTGGGGATTTAGTGCTTCCACAATCACTATTTTATCTTGGTCATTCCTGACCTCCTTTTCAAAATAGCAATTCAGCTAAATCCTCACTTTTAAAAGAAACTATTTTGTTAAGAGTAGGCATTGTTTATTTTTGATTATGAGCTATCTATTTTTCCTGCAATAATATTCATATAAAATTTCCACCTGTATCATGCTGGGCATTCACCACCTCTGCTTCTATCTACCTCTGATTGATAATAACCAGTACTGAGGCAACTGTAAATATCCTCTAGATCAGTGGTAAGCAAACTTTACCTGTAAAAGGCCAGATAGTGAATGTTTTTAGCTTTGTGGGCCCTAGGGTGCCTTTGCAACTACTCAACTCTGACTTTGTAGTGGGAAAGCAGTCATAGATGCTATGTAAATATGTGGGCGTGGCTGTGTAGCAATAAAAGTGTGTTTACAAAAACTAGTTGAGGGATATGTTAACCCATGGGCCATAGTTTTGCAACCCCAGCTCTAGAGGAAATATTGAAGGGAGGGGGAAAGTCTATGAGAGTAAGACTAGATTAGAGCTCAGCTCTATATTTAGGCATTTTTCTCATTTTATAAAGAACAGGTGAAGATGAGCAGCAGAGCCTATACTAGTGAGAAGAGGAGGAAGGCAACTGTGCCTTCAGTCTCTATTCTGCGCTGGAAAGCAATTTCACTGAACACGTTCCTTTGCATTTCCAACCTCAATGGTGACACCTTCGACTTTCAGTTTGAAAAGCAACTGGTTTAGAAAAATAGTTTCTCTGGAATAATGGTTTCAATATTTATTTTACACGAGCAAGATATGTTTGAGATAAATTTGGGCTACTTCCAAGGTAGCTCTAGGGACTTCTGTGGTATATCTGTACGTGTTTACAAGGCAGAGTTTGCAGATTACTTTTAAACCAGGAATAGTTTGGTAACTGAATGCTTCCTCATTGAAAGGGCAGTGGATTTCTTCAAGAAAAAACAAGCACACTAAGAACAGTCTGACCACTTCAACAGAATTTAATAAGTTCCAGCATATATGGCAAGTGTGGATATGGCAAAGAAAGCAGCCGTTTTTCTGCCATATGCTTCCACCCATGTGCTATATGTGTATGTCTCAATAATGTGCCGTCAGCACTATAATCTAGTTTGGGAAAGAAATGTCAATAAGAAAACTTAAGCTAAATTCATATTTTATGCTGTAACATATTTTTGAAAAACTCTATGCCATGGTTTCTCTTGATGCAACAAGAATTAACCTATTTCATTCAAGTTTTATGTTTGGCAATGTACTGGGACATTTTTCCAGCATTGTTATACCTTACCCATTTGGGTTACATGACAGCCTATATATGAAACTGGTCCCTTTCAAAAAAGTGCTTCATAAGTCTTCAGGGGAACATCATTGGAAACTGGGAGTTGTGTAGACTCAAGACTTTAAAACAGTGAGAAAAAAATTATAATAACATTTTTTATATTAAGACTTTATTTTTTAGGGCAGTTTAAGGTTTAAGAACAGTGGCTTTTAAAATTTTAGGGTCATGAGGTGAGCTTGTGTAGATGCTTGGGATTTTCCTCTAGAAATTATGATTGTGTAAATATGAAGAGGTGCCCAAGAATCTCCTTTTATTCATCATTGTAGATAATTCTGAAGTAGTCAGTCCAGAGACTTCACTTTGAGAACACTGCTCTTAAAGTTTACTTCTTTTTGTGTCTCATGGGTCTGTAGCAAATAGCTCATTGGGATAGAAATTGTATTTCACCTTTGGGTTGCCTCCAAAGTGTTCTCTGGTGTATGAAAAATTTTATGATTTGAATTGTGCACTTCATTCAGCAAGACCCTACTGGCTCACACATTCAACAATAATACCATGGAAGCTACAATAAAGAGGCAGATGCTTGGATCCTGCTGTTCATGGGATAGAAATGATCGTATTCAGCAGCAAAATCCAGAGAGACTGGATGAAACCTAATCAGTCAAGTCAGTTTCCAGAAATATAATCCATCCTAAGAATGAAGAACAATACTATGCAACTCATTAAAATCATTACATCAGTCTAGCATTTAAAGAAGAGATTTTTATGTTTCTGCCTTGTTTTATATATAGTCAGACCGCTTAATCCTATAATTCTCTCCTCTGACTGCCAAGACAACACACTAAGAATGAATTGAAATGACATTTCATGAGCTTTACCCTTGAAATGATTAAGCATATTTGGTGATAAAAGCTGAATTATTAATAAACAAATAGTCTGGAGACATACACTATTGTTTTGTGGTTGAAGAGCTGGAGTTATTTCCCCTAAAAGCTCCCTTTTATTCTTTGAGTAACTGATCAGTACATATTTAAAAGAAATGTAGCTCATCAAGTTGTAGTTTCAGATGACTTTCTTCCTTCTCCCTCCTCCTCCCCCTCTTTCTCTCCCTCTTTCCTTTTTCTCACCTTTTCTTGTTTAAAATGTACACACTTAAGGAACAGCTTTATTAGCTTTTATAATGACATGGGCTAGTGAAGTTTTTTTCTTTAATTTTGATACTCTTATTGATTAACATAATTTTGAACCACTATTTTAATTTCTTAATGACTATTTTGTCTACTTTTATCAAGAGCAAGATGACACTGGCTCTACACCTAAAGGTACATAAACAATTAAAATAATATAGAAATCTTAGCTTATTCTAAAGTACTAATAGGTAGGCGCAAACATTCCTATCTTTTATAAGATATTATATTAATTTAAACTCACGTGTTTTGAAATTGAATTGTATAGGTTTGTTTAAATCACCACTATATTCCTGAGGAGGAATATAGCATGTGCCAGAGAAGAAGCCCCTTTCCGGAGTTTTATGTTGACTTTAATGGCGCCTGACCCTCTGGTGAATAACTGCTCGTAAAATAAGTTGTTGACACTAGTGAAGAGAGTACACTCTTTCATGGCTCTGGCAAGCTCCATAACTTACATCTGATCTGTCTTAAAACTGAGTCTCTGTTACACTGTCACAACATTGGTCACTTATTATTATTTTTATCTCCTTAACAACATGTAGAAAATATTTAATTGCACAGCATGCTAAAAAGGATACAGTAATTTCATTTTGGCAGCACAGGCAGTTTGTGCTAATGTAGATGCAAACCATAAGAACATGTGTCAATTCCTGTTTGTTAATAAGAACCTCAGCCATTGCTGATGCTCTCAGGAGACCAACACGTGCTATCCTCAGAACCTGCTTTGTGGCTCCTACCTCCCTCCTGTAGGTTTTGATGTACAGCCTAACTATGAGTTTGAAGTTCTTCTAGTAATTTGTTGTCAAAGAGATACCAGGAGGAAGATAATGTTTAGATGAAGAAAACTAAGCTGGCAGAGAAACAGCTGAATATTGTTGGAGTCACCTTATTGGAATTGTATTGACTTAATGAAATTAACATTAACCTCCAGGTAGAGCAAAGGGTAATAGACTAGGAACCAGAGACCTGGCAGTATCACTGAATGACCAGGGCAAGTCATTTAATCTCTCTGAACTTTATTTTTCCTGTCTGTAACTTGAAATAATAAAATGGATTTTTGTTCAATAAAATGAGATAGTCTGCCTTATGGTGTATTGTGAAGTGTAAAGTGCTACATAATGTGTGGAGTTACTGCTCTTGGTGTTGAATTTATATCTGTTAGATTAAGGATATGTGAATTGGAAACATTAGTCTAAGAATTGACTGGTTTCCAATGAGTGAATGGTGTACTAGTATATTTTCAGCAAAAATCTTGTCTATTGGCCTCTAGAATGTAATTTCAGCACAATCTTTTTCTTACCATAGAATACCCAGCAGTATGGTAATGTGAATACTTTATGATCAGATGGGTTATGACTAGAATATTCTTTTCTCTGTATCAACCAAGTCATAACAGTGGAAAAACCCATCAGTTTGATTTGATTTTTATGATCCTGTTTCTTTGTCCCTCACATCACATTCCCAGAAAATGTTTGTTCGCCTGGTTGGTTGAAATAATAGCCACATTCAGCTATCAGAGCTTCTGAAGTATCAAGGATAAAGTGCACTCAATTGCCTTGTAAACAGTGATTAAAACACTAATTAGTTCATAGAACCTTAACAAGAGATGATAAAACTATGAACTTCTCTTCCTTTCTTAGCCTATTCCAGGTGAAAAATGAGTAGTTCAGAATTTGAGAGGTAGGGGAGAGAAGAAAGGTGTATGTACTTTGAAAAAGCTCCCCTGATATCAGGGTGGTGCTCTTATTGTCATTTTCCCCTTCTCCTTCTTTTTATTGTTCCTCTGTTCTGTGGCTATATTTCTATTTCAAAAAGTTTATTAAAAATAAGTTTTTATCATAGATAACGATATTCTCTCCAGTGGGAAACAAATGAGAAATATGATAAGTGTATAAGAAACTGAAAATTGTTGCAACCTTGGTTTAGTACACAGATACATAAGCAGGTAAATAAGTTCCTTCTATTAAACTATATTTGTAGCTTTCATTTTGCTGGGATGAGGTCAAAGATGAGAAATGTTAATGCCTGTGTTATTAAAAACAGATTATTAAGGAAGAAACACAAGGAATGTGGATTTTGGCAGGATATTGTATATGACAGTTTCAGATTCTATGAAATCCCGATGTGCTTTTTTTATTTCCTTCCATCCCCACACACTTGCAATCAAAAAGCAAGTGGTGTATAAAGCAGAGAATTCACTGGGTACCACGAGGGTTGTGTGGCCTTAGTTTTGTGATTGTGAGTTTTAGGAAAGAGCTTCTGGGACTAGAAGTGTAAAAATGAAAGAAGAAAAAATGGTAGCACTATGGGGAAGGAACCAGAGGTTTTTCATTCCTGTTCATCCCATGTCACTTGGACCACCATATACCCATGCCAATTTCAATGAACACGTATATGTCAAACGTGGATTCTGACAAGGGTTGAGAGTTTAGCACCATGATGTTGAAAGTAAGATTTATTGCTGAGACACTGATCTGGGAGCTACTGGGGCAGGGACACTTTCTGAATCCCCATAACCATGGATGTATGGATGGGTGTTTTATAAAATGGGATTTTTTCAGAGAATTCTCAGTTTCTGTTTTCATTCTATAGATTTGATGTTTGCTTTGTTGTTTATATTCATTGAACCTCTTTGTATACTATGATTTGAAACAAGAGGGCAGTGTTGGCTATCAGTAAATTATGTGTTCTGGATGTCTTGTTTTAAGACCATTATGAACTGAATTGAGATCAACTAAGGGGGTGATCAGGCCTCTTATGTCTTATTGTGCAATTCTATAGGAAGGATCTAAGTAATTAATTAATTGTATTTCCTTTTGTTTCAAATCATGTAAAAATGACTTAAAAAGTTATGTAAAATAGAGCAAATTAGAATATGCTAAAAATATTTTCAAAAGAAAAAAGTAAAACCACTGTAGGGAAAAGACATGAAATGGAGAGGTAGTGGGCACAGGACAGAAATGCTTATGTCAAAGTTACTCAGTTGCCTTGAGTGAGTGCTAAATATGGTTCTAAAATTTCTAGTAGCCAATAAGAAAAAATCATTACTCAATTTCAAGTGTCTGTTAAAGCAGAAAAATCCCTCAGGAGAATTGCTATGTTAGACTTATAATACAGCAGCAATTAAGGAGCTATTCTGCTTGCTTACTTTAAAAAAGTTAAATACAGTATGTTATAGAACTCTGATCTTCAAAATAATCTAATTTTTTATAACTTGGAAATCTCTAAATTCACCATGTGAGGCTATGATGCCAAGACAGTAGAGTGGCAGACTCCAAATCAGAAACCCAGAATCTCATCCACGTGTTAATTCTGGGCTTTCTTATCATCATTTGTTAAAAGTTAATACCTTTGTTACATTCTGAAGTGATAAAACTAAAAATTAATTAACATTCAAATATAAAGAAATTGGTTATAGTCATCCAGTGAAGCCTCCTAATACTTTATAATCTCATCTAACCTGGGGTGATATGCAATTTTTTTTTTTTTTTTAACATTCAGTATTCTTCACCTGGACAGCTTTTTTTCCGCCTGATATTCCATACATTCATTTATGACTCTTTGCAATGAAGGGCTGCATGACATCTGTTTCAAATCACATTTTCCCTAATTCTTATGTATGCCCTCTTGTTCCATCATCTGCATTAAAATTCACAAGGAGACATGATCTATTCCACACCGGATTTCATCTTCTGTACCGCAGATCTATAAAACCTATCTTTACTGCCTTGTTTCACAGGTCTCTTCTGTAAGCATTTGTCTTCTTGGCATTTCTTTCTTTCACCTTTGACCAGAAATCAGGCATAGTTTTGGGTCCTTTTTTTGGCATGTCAATGACTAAAGCATCTTTCTGTAAGGGAGAAGAGCTAATCAAGTTGGCAATCCAAGAGAGGTCTGTGTATTCTCACTTCTCAGATTTGCAGCACCTTCTCATCGTTCTCTCAGTGCCTTTTCTTATTTCTGTGGAGTTTTAAAAATTATTCCCCTGCACAGTGAAGACATCTGGACATTCTGAATACGTGTCTGGTTGTACGTTGTATATGTGTTTTCCTTTAAAAAAAGGCAAATTCCAAGCCTTTTGCTGTGTTCATTCTTATAGGATTGGTAAAACTCTTACTTTGAATGGAGTCATTTTTTCCCAGCAAGGTAAACTTTTGGAAATTTTGTTGGAAACATCTGTGTGACATCTCTTCTGTCTCGGAAAGCAGCCTGCTTGTTCAGTGCTGAGGGATTCGTTTAATTAAGACAGACAGGAGCCTGCTTTGAATCGCCAAATGGTGCACCTCTGAATTCTCCAGTCTTCTCATAAGAACTCTGGTCCTTGCAGCACATCATTAAGGGATAGAAGATAGAGTTTTACACTTTCAGGGAATATCCTGCTATTTAGATGAGTGGGTTTTGAGATAATAACATAATGAGCAACTTTGTGATTTCTATACTCTATTAAGGCTAGTAGATTATTAAATGTACTTAAATAACTTGCTTAGCACCTACTATTTCTATCCAGTATACCTATATTATTTATATCTTCTACTTATAGAAATGCTGAATAATATATTGTTCTTGCCTCTGAGTTCACAATCTAATAAGAGAGCTTATTGACCAATTGGAAAACATGAGCTGATTGTTTTCATGTTGATCTTTAGAAAGAGCTTTAGTGTGCAATGGAGGAAAACTATTCAACTATCTACACATAATAATCTTTTACTTCTTTTAATTTTGTTTTCAAATTCTGTGGTTTGAAACATGCTTTGTGGGGGAGGATCACCAAATGTTCTGCAGTATCTTTGTTCTTCTTTCCATTTGTTCAAACATCTAAAAATTCCTTTGCATTTGTAGACCCAGTGATTTCTAATTCTTGGACTTAATCCTATGGCAAGTGGGTGGACAGATTAAAAATATTTTGCTTTGGTTTTTCACATTACCTCCAGTTACTGTAGTTACCTAGCAACAATTTTCTGTGTTCTTGACTGGTTATTGGCATAACCTGTACCTGGCACACCAGTTAATGGCAAATTATTATTTGGAATGCCCTCTGGATTGACTGGAGCCTCACACCATGACCTTTGAGGTTGGAAGATGTTTTATATTAGGTTTTTATGCTAGTTAGGAATCATACTATGAGTTATACATTTAGCCATCTTTCTTGGTCCACTCCTGTATTTTACTACTAAACATTTTTAAGAAGAATGTGATTAGAATTTATACCTAGTTTCTAATATGTAATTGTTCCTTTAATATGTTCTCTAAATCTCTACATATAGTTGTGGTCATCTTGCTAACTGGTAGGAAATATCAGGACTATGAGAAATCATGTAAGTGATAATTGGTGGAGTACTGAGATATCGTCAGTATTGAACAGGAGTCGGAAAACTACAGCCTATGAGTCAAATCTGTTCCACCACCAATTTTTGTCAATAACTATTTTTGTGATGCAACCTTACCCGTTTGTTTACCTATTGTCTATGACTGATTTTGTACTATGAAGGCAGAGCCTAGTAGTTGCAACAATCACCATATGGCATGCAAAGCCTAAAATAATTAGCATCTGGTCTTTGCAGAAAAGTTTGTTGATCCCTGGTCTTGAGGATCATTCCATTTATTGCTGTGTAACTGCCCAGTGCCATGGTGAAGCCAGAGTTCATTTTGTTTCTCTTACAGAACCTGAACATTTAATTTTCTTCAGCAAATTAGGACATATGAAAATCTCTTGATGTGGCTTACAAAGTCAGTGATTTCATGTAAATCAGTATATTTCAAACTCATTATAGTGAGGAGTTGGCCAACTCTTGATTGATTTAATATTTTGATACTCTTAGTAGGTAATGATGTAATGATATAATTAAGTCATTAATTTTAATGACTTCTCAGGAAAAGGAAGTAAAATCGGTTGAGTGCCTCCTATGATCCAGGATCTTTGCTAGGTTTCTGTCCCCAGTGGCAGTTAAAATTCAGAAAGTAGCATATCAGCAACACAGAGAAAAAAAAAACATGCCAGGTTCCAAAGGAGGCATTTCACTTCTCACATTCTCTTCCACCCAGTTTTTATTTTACTGACAAGAAAATTAAATTCAGTAGGGTTAACTAAGTTGATTGGAATTAGGAATCAGAAAGTGGCAGAGGTGACATTTGAAAGTAGATCTGCAGGTTTCCAAAGCCCAAGCTTCTTATGTTAAACCGTATTGCCTAGTATGCCATGTCAAAACATATGGAGTCTTCAAAATAATCTATTTGAGGATTGTGGCCTTTAAAAAAAAAAATAGCACTAGGATTTTTCTCAGACGTTAACTATTACAGTACCTTATTAAGCCAATAGATAAGAAGATATTGAGCAGGTCTAATATAATCCCATTTGTATAAGGGGAAAGAAATATCAAAATCATACCCACTTCAAGAAACCTACATAGTTTGACAAGACAAAGGCTGCCCAGTGTTAAAATCACTCTTGGAGAGAACTTCAAGATGGCGGAGGAGTAAGACATGGAAGATCACCCTCCTCCCCACAGATACATCAGAAATACATCTACATGTGGAACAACTCCTACAGAACACCTACTGAATGCTGGCAGAAGACCTCAGACTTCCCAAAAGGCAAGAAACTCCCCACGAACGTGGGTAGGGCAAAAGAAAAAAGAAAAAAGAAAAAACAGAGACAAAAGAATAGGAATGGGACCTGCATGTCTGGGAGGGAGCTGGGAAGGAGGAAAAGTTTCCACACACTAAGAAGGCTCTTCACTGGTGGAGGCAGGGGTGGTGGGGGAGAAGCTTTGGAGCCACAGAGGAGAGCACAGCAACAGGGGTGCAGAGGGCAAAGCGGAGAGATTCCTGCACAGAGGACTGGTGGCAACCAGCACTCACCAGCCCGAGAGGCTTGTCTGCTCACCTGCCGGGGCAGGCGGGGCTGGGAGCTGAGGCTCGGGCTTCGGAGGTCGGATCCCAGGGAGAGGACTGGGGTTGGCGGCGTGAACACAGCCTGAAGGGGGCTAGTGCGCCACAGCTAGCCAGGAGGGAGTCCGGAAGAAAGTCTGGAACTGCCTAAGAGGCAAGAGACCATTGTTTCAGGGTGCACGAGGAGAGGGGATTCAGAGCGCCGCCTAAATGAGCTCCAGAGACAGGCATGAGCCGAGGCTATCAGTGCGGACACCAGAGATGGGCATGAGATGCTAAGGCTGCCGCTACAGCCACCAAGAAGCCTGTGTGCAAGCACAGGTCACTCTCCACACCTCCCCTCCTGGGAGCCTGTGCAGCCCACCACTGCCAGGGTCCCATGATCCAGGGACAACTTCCCCAGAAGAACACATGGTGTGCCTCACACTGTTGCAATGTCATGCTGGGCCACGCAGAGGCAGGGCCAAATCCAAAGCTGAACCCCAGGAATTGTGGGAACAAAGAAGAGAAAGGGAAATCTCTCCCAGCAGCCTCAGGAGCAGTGGATTAAATCCCCACAATCAATTTGATGTACCCTGCATCTCTGGAATACCAGAATAGAAAACGAATCATTCCATAATTGAGACGGTGGGCTTTGGGAGCAACTGTAGACTTGGGGTTTGCTTCTGCATCTAATTTGTTTCTGGTTTATGTTTATCTTAGTTTAGTATTTAGAGTTTATTATCACTGATAGATTTATTGATTTGGTTGCTCTCTTCCATTTTTGTTTTTATATATAGATATATATATATTTTCCTTTTTCTCTTCTGTGAGTGTGTATGTGTGTATGCTTCTTTGTGTGATTTTGTCTGTATAGCTTTGTTTTACCATTTGTCCTAGGGTTCTGTCTCTTTTTTTTTTTTCTTCTTAGTATAGTTTTTAGTGCTTGTTATCATTGGTGGATTTGTTTTTTGGTTTGGTTGCTCTCGTCTTTCTTTCTTTCTTTTTATTACTTTTTCATTTTTAAATTCTTAATAATTTTCTTTATTTTTTATTTTAATAACTATTTTCTTCCTTCCTTCCTTCCTTTCTTCCTTCCTTTCTTTCTTTCTTCCTTTCTTTCTTTCTTTCTTTCTTCCTTCCTTCCTTCCTTCCTTCCTTCCTTCCTTCCTTCCTTCCTTCCTTTCTTTCTTTCTTCCTTTTTTCTCTGTTTTCTTCTGAGCTGTGTGGCTGACAGGGTCTTGGTGCTCCGGCCGGGTGTCAGGCCTGTGCCTCTGAGGTGAGAGAGCCGAGTTCAGGACGTTGGTCCACCAGAGACCTCCCAGGTCCACGTAATATCAAACAACAAAAGGTCTCCCAGGGATGTCCATCTCAACACTAAGACCCAGCTCCACTCAACGACCAGCAAGCTACAGTGCTGGACACACCATACTAAGCAACTAGTAAGACAAGAGCACAACCCCACCCATTAACAGAGAGGCTGCCTAAAATCATAATAAGGTCACAGACACCCCAAAACACAGCACCGGATGCAGTCCTGCCCACCAGAAAGACAAGATCTGGCCTCATCCACCAGAACACAGGCACCAGTCCCCTCCACCCGGAAGCCTACACAGCCCACTGAAACAACCTTACCCACTGGAGGCAGACACCAAAAACAATGGGAACTACGAACCTGCAGCCAGCAAAAGGAGACCCCAAACACAGTAAGTTAAGCAAAATGAGAAGACAGAGAAAAACAGCAGGTGAAGGAGGAAGGTAAAAACCCACCAGGCCAAATAAATGAAGAGGACATAGGCAGTCTACCTGAAAAAGAATTCAGAGTAATGATAGTAAAGATGATCCAAAATCTTGGAAATAGAATGGAGAAAACACAAGAAATGTTTAACAAGGACCTAGAAGAACTAAAGAGCAAACAAACAATGATGAACAACACAAAAAATGAAACTAAAAATTCTCTAGAAGGAATCAATAGCAGAATAACTGAGGCAGAAAAAAGGATAAGTGAGCTGGAAGATAAAATAGTGTAAATAACTTCCGCAGAGCAGAATAAAGAAAAAAGAATGAAAAGAATTGAAGACAGTCTCAGACACCTCTGGAACAACATTAAATGCACCAAGGTATGAATTATAGGGGTCCCAGAAGAATAAGAGAAAAAGAAACGGACTGAGAAAATATTTGAAGAGATTATATTTGAAAACTTCCCTAATATTGGAAAGGAAATAGTCAATCAAGTCCAGGAAGTGCAGAGAGTCCCATACAGGATAAATCCAAGGAGAAACACGCCAAGACACATATTAAACTATCAACAATTACATACAAAGAAAAAATATTAAAAGCAGCAAGGGAAAAACAAAAAATAACATACAAGGGAATCCCCATAAGGTTAACAGTTGAACTTTCAGCAGAAACTCTGCAAGCCAGAAGAGAGTGGCAGGATATATTTAAAGTGATGAAAGGGAAAAACCTACAACCAAGATTACTCTACCCAGCAAAGGATCTCATTCAGATTCAATGGAGTAAGTAAAACCTTTACACACAAGCAGAAGTTTAGAGAATTCAGCACCACAAAACCAGCTTTACAACAAATGCTAAAGGACCTTCTCTAGGCAGGAAACACAAGAGAAGGAAAAAGCCTACAATAACAAACCCAAAACAATTAAGAAAATGATAATAGGAACATACATATCGATAACTACCTTAAATGTAAATGGATTAAATGCTCCAACCAAAAGACATAGACTGGCCTGATGGATCCAGCATATATACAACACCCATATATATGCTGTCTACAAGAGATCCACTTGAGACCTAGGGACACATACAGACTGAAAGTGAGGGGATGCAAAAAGATATACCATGCAAATGGAAATCAAAAGAAAGCTAGAGTAGCAATTCTCGTATCAGACAAAATAGACTTTAAAATAAAGACTATTACAAGAGACAAAGAAGGACACTACGTAATGATCAAGGGATCAACCCAAGAAGAAGGTAAAACAATTGTAAATATTTATGCACCCAACATAGGAACACCTCAGTACATAAGGCAAATTCTAACAGCCATCAAAAGGGAAATAAACAATAATGCTATCATAGTAGGGGATTTTAACACCCCACTTTCACCAATGGACAGATCATACAAAATGAAAATAAATAAGGAAACAGAGCTTTAAATGATACATTAAACAAGATGGCCTTAATTGATATTTATAGGACATTCCATCCAAAAACAACAGAATAAGGAACAAGAGAAGGTTGTCCACTGTCACTATTATTCAACATAGCTTTGGAAGTTTTAGCCACAGCAGTCAGAGAATAAAACCAAATAAAAGGAATCCAAATTGGAAAAGAAGAAGGAAACATAACATGATACTGTACATAGCGAATCCTAAAGATGCTACCAGAAAACTACTAGAGCTAATCAATGAATTTGGTAAAGTAGCAGGAAACAAAACTAATTCACAGAAATCTCTTGCATTTCTATACACTAATGATGAAAAATATGAAAGAGAAATTAAGGAAACACTCCCATTTACCATTGCAACAAAAAGAATAAAATATCTAGGAATAAACCTACCTAAGGAGACAAAAGACCTGTATGCAGAAAACTTTAAGACACTGATGAAAGAAATTAAAGATGATACAAACAGATGGAGAGATATACCATGTTCTTGGACTGGAAGATTCAATATTGTGAAAATGACTAGACCACCCAAAGCAATCTACAGATTCAATGCAATCCCTATCAAACTACCAATGGCATTTTTCACACAACTAGAACAAAAAATTTCACAATTTGTATGGAAACACAAAAGACCCCAAATAGCCAAAGCAATCTTGAGAAAGAAAAATGGAGCTGGAGGAATCAGGCTCCCAGACTTCAGACTATACTACAAAGCTACAGTAATCAAGACAGTATGGTACTGGCACAAAAACAGAAATATAGATCAATGGAACAGGATAGACAGCCCAGAGATAAACCCACGCTCATATAGTCACCTTATTTTTGATAAAGGAGGCAAGAATATACAATGGAGAAAAGACAGCCTCTTCAATAAGCGGTGCTGGGAAAACTGGACAGCTACATGTAAAAGAATGAGATTAGAACACTCCCTAACACCACACAGAAAAATAACCTCAAAAAGGATTAAAGACCTAAGTGTAAGGCCAGACAGTATAAAACTCTTAGAGGAAAACATAGGCAGAACACTCTATGACATAAATCACAGCAGGATCCTTTTTGACCCACCTCCTAGAGAAATGGAAATAAAAACAAAAATAAACAAATGGGACTAATGAAACTTAAAAGCTTTTGTACAGCAAAGGAAACCATAAACAAGATGTAAAGACAGCCCTCAGAATGGGGCAAAATATTTGCAAATGAAGCAACTGACAAAGGATTAATCTGCGAAATTTACAAGCAGCTCATGCAGCTCAATATCAAAAAACAAACAACCCAATCCAAAAATGAGCAGAAGACCTAAATAGACATTTCTCCAAAGAAGACATACAGATGGCCAGCAAGCACATGAAAGGATGCTCAATGTCACAAATCATTAGAGAAATGGAAATCAAATCTACAATGAGGTATCACCTCACACCAGTCAGAATGGCCATCATCAAAAAATCTACAAACAATAAATGCTGGAGAGGGTGTGGAGAAAATGGAACCCTCTTGCACTGTTGGTTTGAAAGTAAATTGATACAGCCACTATGGAGAACAGTAGGGAGGTTCCTTAAAAAACTAAAAATAGAACTACCATATGACTCAGCAATCCCACTATTGGGCATATACCCTGAGAAAACCATAATTCAAAAAGAGACATGTACCACAATGTTCACTGCAGCTCTATTTACAATAGCCAGGACTTGGAAGCAACCTAAGTGTCCATCAACAGATGAATGGATGAAGGAGATGTGGCACATACATACAATGGAATATTACTCAGCCATAAAAAGAAATGAAATTGAGTTATTTGTAGTGAGGTGGATGGACCTAGAGTCTGTCATACAGAGTGAAGGAAGTCAGAAAGAGGAAAACATATACCGTATGCTAACACATATATATGGAATCTAAAAAAAAAAAGGTTCTGAAGAACCTTGGGGCGGGAAAGGAATAAAGACACAGACATAGAGAATGGACTTGAGGACACGGGGAGGGGGAAGGGTAAGTGGGGACGAAGTGAGAGAGTGGCATGGACATATATACACTACCAAATGTAAAATAGATAGCTAGTGGGAAGCAGCCACATAGCACAGGGAGATCAGCTCGGTGCTTTGTGATCACCTAGAGGAGTGGGATAGGGAGGGTGGGAGGGAGACGCAAGATGGAGGAGATATGGGGATATATGTATATGTATAGCTGATTCACTTTGTTATAAAGTAGAAACTAACACACCATTGTAAAGCAGTTATACTCCAATAAAGATGTTAAAAAAAAAATCACTCTCAATTGTGACTGCATGCATTGTATCCCGTTAGTACATGTGGGAAAATGTTCATTTCTCTCCTAATTCCTTCTGTCTAGGCTATTCTCTTTCAAGGGCTATTACTTTTATATGATAGGATCAGTGGAGAATAACCTGAAAGCAAGGAATGATAGTGAGACAGCAGGACAGTTAACAAGTTTTTGAGCTTATTATAGGCCCCAATATAATGCTTGACATATCAATCACAATGATCCCCCATTCTGTCCTATCTTTCGATGGTTATTCCCTTGTGTTTTTTATGATGGCAAACTCCTGGTACAGTTGTTGTTGTTCTGCTCCTTGACATTGACTTCATTTGGAGAAAAATTAGCAGGTACACAAGTACTCCAGGCTTTTAGAAATATTTGTAATCCTTTAGTTCTTTTGTGACAAGTCATTGGATCTGGTTAAGAAACTGAAAATGAAATAGACTTTTGTAAGTGTTGCAAAATATCTGTGGATTGTCACTTTTGTGATCAATTTTTCCTCTAAGTAATATGGCTTTAACTTGGCTGACTAATTCAAACCCTGAAGCAGTTATAAACTGTTTATAACTATGTGAAATAATATTCCGTTGGCATATGTACAGCTTAGGTTTCAAAATGGTTAAATCTATTGAATTATACTCCTGAACTATTTTAATTATGTTTCTTTATTTTTGCATATAGATGTCAAATAATTATGGCCACAGGTAATATATTTATTAATTTCTTATTTATGGTAATACAGAGCACATTAGATGAAAAGGAATCAGGGAGCAGATCCTTTGTGTACTGCTTTCTGTAGGTATGACAAATTCTAACTTATTTATGGGTTCTGCTGCCAAGTGAAATCTGGTGTTTATGATGGGACAAAAATAAAGGAATCGATTGTTTTGGCTCAACTCTTTAGGTAGTGCTAAGTATAGGATTGCATCGGGGGGTAAAAATTTTAGAGGATGTGGATAAAAAGAGTTGAAAAATACATATATTCCACATTTTCTACATGTTAAATTGTAACCGTATCGTAACAGAAAACATATGTGGTGCCGCTAGCTTGACTTGAGTTATTGAACGTGTACATAGGCCCTTTTCTGCAGCATTTTGAATAAGGTCATACAATTCTCAAGGTTGTTTTAAGAGTGTATGTCAAGCCAACCTGATGATTAAGTAGTATCAGAAAATAAGAAACAGTTAGAAGTGTGGGAGAAAACACTATCATACAAAATTTGGACCTTAAATTAATAAATAAGGAAATTAATTTCAATAATAATTAAGTTGGCATTTAAGGACTTCTTCTCTAAATGTACAAATCATGCTAATCTTCTTGGCTGGAGGTGATTCGCTTGTTATGACAGACTGTGAGGTCATTAAGGAAATTAACATATTCCAGGTGCATTATTCTACTGGCACAATGCCATGGGAGAAATGTGTTTATGCATCTGAAACCAAGAAAAATATAATTTAATTCACATGTGCAAGATAAAACTCAGTTCGAAACTACTAGTGACATTTTCCCCCAACTGACATCAAAAAACAAAACCTGAACTTTTTTTTTTTAAAACCTGAACTTTTAACAACATGTTTTAGCAAATCACAAATCTATTTTGCATGAGACTTTTCAACTTCAAATTCCATCAACACAGTGAATGAGGGATATGATATAATACATTTTTGAGTGCTGATTTAAATTTTTTTAAATAGGGGAGTAGTCATATATCAAGTTTTATGAAACTTAGGTTAACAAACTTATATACACACATAAACATTTATCTGATTGATTTATTAACTTAATAAAAAATTTTGAGTGCTTGCTGTGTACCATGCTCTGATCTTAGGTATGTATTGATGAGTAAAACATCTCCCAAGTTGAAATTCCTTTTGGGACTTCCCTGGTGGTCCAGTGGGTAAGACTCTGTGCTCCCAATGCAGCGGGCCCGAGTTTGATCCCTGGTCAGGAAACTAGATCCCGCATGCATGCCACAACTAAGAGTTCGCATGCCGCAACTAGGAGTCTGCATGCTGCAACTAGGAAGTCTGCGTGCTGCAACTAAGAAGCCTGCATGCTGCAACTATGAGCCTGCATGCCACAACTGGGAGATCCCGCATGCCCCAACTAAAGATCCCATGTGCCGCAACTAAGACCCAGAGCAGCCTACATAAATAAATATTTTAAAAAATACCTTTTATGTTCAGTTTGCTCTGAAAAATAACTTTTATTTGTGAATAAAAAATAAAAATTTGAAAAAATGTATTACCTTCCCAAAGATTTGATTAATTTTATTTAATTCATAAATTAGTTACTTGAAGTATTTTGGAAGAGACTCAAATATTTAAATGTTGAAGTAGCAATGAATTATTTTAATATAGAAAATACTGGTGTTCTTAGAAAACAGCATAAAATTAAGAGTATGTATATCTTGATTTAAGATGAAATTGTGAGCTTCTCAATACAGTTTTAGCCTTTTAAGTCTTTTTAATTTCACAACAGAATTAATATTTCTCACTCAAAATGCTCTTGTAAAGATTCTCGTTTGACTAATTTTCTCAGTTTTTCACAATAAGAGAGGAGAAATTGACATTTATGGAGTGATACACTTTCTGATTATGTGGGAATAAACCATTCTTTTCTATAGCACAAGTTTTCCCTTAATAATGTATTCGTGAGAGTGCCAGGTTTGAATATACCAGAATTATTATTTTATATATTCTTTCTACAGTAAGTCGATTTTTAATTAAGTCACTTTTATCTGTTTAGTCTAATACTAGTGAATGGCAGTTGGAAAGAAAGAAGAAAAATATCCAGCTGGAATTCAACTTTCACTAGATTACATGGTAGGGAAAATTTCCCTTTTAAAAACACAGGTGCCTTTTAAATGAGTATTTTTACATCACAAGGTGTTCATTTATCACACTGAAGCCTGAAAAATGTGATTCAGAACTGTAGCCTTGATACTTCCTTACCTTTCTCATCTTAAAATTCTTGATTAAATCCATCAAATTCTATTTCTATTATGCTTGAATTTTCAGGGTAAAACAATTATTCTGTGGTATATCAGTCAATCCTAAATGTTTGTAATTCCTCCTTCCCCATTTCTTCATAAAATATGGGGAATGTGAGTTGTTTCTTTTTTTACTCAAATATTTTAATTAATTTTTTATCCAGTTTTATTGAGATATAAGTGACATACAGCACTGTATAAGCTTAAGGTATACCTCATAGTGATTTGAGTTACATACATCATGAAATGATTACCAAAATAAATTTAGTGAATATTCATCATCTCATATAGATACGAAATAAAAGAAAAAGAACAAATGTTTTTCCTTGTGATAAAAACTCCTAGGATTTACTCTTTTAACACCTTTCATATATAACATACAGCAGTGCTAAATATATTAATCATGTTATACTTTACATCTCTAGTACTTATAACTGGAATTTTGTGCCTTTTGACAAACTTCATCCAATTCTCTCCCAACCCCCCACCTCTGGTAACCACAAATTAGATCTATTTTTCTATGAGTTTGTTTGTTTTGAAGTGTAACTGACATACAATACCGAGTTAGTTCCTGGTGTATAACATAGTGATTCAATATTTCTATACATTACAAAGTGATCACTATGATAAGTCTAGTTACCATCTGCCATGCAAAGATATTTTATATTGTTATTGACTATATTCCCCACTCTGTACATTTCATACACATGACTCATTTCTTGTGTAACTAGAAGTTTGTATCTGTTAATCTCCCTCAACTATTTCACTCATCTCACCACTCTTTCCTCTCTGGCAGCCACCTGTTTGTTCTCTGTATCTATGACTCTGTTTCTGTTTTGTTATGTTTGTTCAATTGTTTTGTTTTTAGATTTCACATATAAGTGAAATACTGTATTTGTCTTTCTCTGCCTGACTTATTTCACTTAGCATAGTACCCTACAGGTCCATCCATGTCGTCTCAAATAGCACGATTTCATTCTTTTTTGTGGTTGAGTAATAATCCATCGGACACTTAGGTTGCTTCCATATTTTGGCTATTGGTAAATAGTGCTGCAATGAACAAAGTGATGCATGTACCTTTTTCAATTAGTGTTTTTGACTTCTTTGGAAAAACCCAGAAGTGGAATTGCTAGATATTATGATAGTTCTATTTATAATTTTTTGAGGAAAAAAATTGTGGCTGTACCAATTTACATTTCAACCAACAGTGCACATGTTTCCCTTCTTTCCAAATACTTGCCAACACTTACTATTTGTTGTTTTTTTGATAATAACCATTCTGACAGGTGTGAGATTATATCTCAAAGTGGTTTTGGTTTGTATTTCCCTCAGGATTAGATTTAAGTTCAATGATTTAAGATGATTACATTTAAGGCTTCAATCCATTTTGAGTTTATTTTTGAATATGGTGTGAGAATATATTCTGGTTTCATTATTTACATGTTACATACCCATATGTAACACCACTTATTGAAGAGACTGTCTTTTCCCTATTGTATATTCTTGCTTCTTTTGTCATAGATTAATTGACCTTATAAGTGTGGATTTAGTTCTGAGCTCTCTATCCTATTCCATTGATCTACATGTCTGTTTTTGTGCCAGTACCATACTTTCATTGTTACTGCAGCTTTGTAGTAAAGGTTGAAATCAGGGAGCATTATACCTCCAGCTGTATTCTTCCTCAAGATTCTTTTGGCTGTTCAAGGCCTTCTGGGTTTCCACACAAATTTTAGAATTATTTGTTCCAGTTCTGTGAAAAATGGCAGTGGTATTTTGATAGGGATTGTGTTGAGTCTGTAGATTGCCTTGGGTAGTATGGTCATTTTAACAATGTTAATTCTTCTAATCCATGAACTGGATATATCCTTCCATTTGTTTGTATAATCTTAAATTTCTTTCATCAGTATCTTTTAGTTTTCTGAGTACAGGTTTTTGAGCTTCTTAGTTAGATTTATGTCTAGGTATTTTATTCTTTTTGATGCAGTTGTAAATGGGATCATTTTCTTAATTTCTTTCTGATAAATTGTTGTTAGTGTATAGAAATGCAATAAATATATGTATATTAATTTTGTATCCTACAACTTTACTGAATTCATTTCTTATTGGAAATAGTTTTTTGGTGGCATCTTTAGGATTTTCTATGTATAATATCATAGCAACTGCAAATAGTGAAAATCCTTTGCAATTTAGATTGCTTTTATTTCTTTTTCTTTTCTGGTTGCTATGCCTAGGACTTCCAATACTATGTTGAATAAAACTGATAAGAGTGGGCATCCTTATCTTGTTCCTGATCTTAGAGGAAATGCTTTCAGCTTTTCACCATTGACTGTGATGTTAGCTGTCAGTTTTTCATGTATGGCCTTTATTATGTTGAGGTATGTTCCCACTATGCCCACTTTCTGGAGAGTTTTTATGGAGGTTGAATTTTGTCAGAAGCTTTTTCTGCACCTACTGAGATGATCATATGTGTTTTTTTATTGAAGTATAGTTGATTTACAATGTTGTGTTAGTTTCAGGTGTACAGCAAAGTGATTCAGTTATATATATATGTGTGTGTATATATATGTGTGTGTATATATATATATATATATATATATATATATATATATATATATTCAATTTCAGATTCTTTTCCATTGTAGGTTATTACAAGATACTGAATATAGTTCCCTGTGCTATACAGAATGTCCTTGTTGATTATCTATTTTACATATAATAGTGTGTATATGTTATTCCCACACTCCTAACTTATCCCTCTCCCCTCACCTTTTCTCCTTTGGTAACCATAAGATTGTTCTCTATGTCTGTGAGTCTATTTCTGTTTTGTAAATAAGTTTAATTGTATCATTTCTTTAGATTCCACATATAAGTGATATTGCATAATATTTGTCTTTCTCTGTTTGACTTACTTCGCTTAATATGATAATCTGTAGGTCCATCTATGTTGCTGCAAATGGCATTATTTCATTCATTTTTATGGCTGAGGAGTATTCCATTATGTATACTTATGTATATATGTATATATATACTTATACACATACACATCTTCTTTATCGATTCCTCTGTCGAT
Source organism: Balaenoptera acutorostrata (assembly GCF_949987535.1). NCBI lineage: Eukaryota > Metazoa > Chordata > Mammalia > Artiodactyla > Balaenopteridae > Balaenoptera > Balaenoptera acutorostrata. The sequence continues at coordinate 129,129,814 of NC_080068.1, read as the reverse complement.
GGACATTTAGGTTGCTTCCATGTCTTGGCTATTGTAAATAGTGCTACTATGAACATTGGGGTGCAAGTATCTTTTTGTTCTACCACTTTATTTTATTTATTTATTTATTTTCTTCACACACACACACACACACACACACACACTGTATTTTATTTTTACAAGAGATAAATAGACTGACACCAAGCATTGTACATGGATGACCACAACAAAAGCAACAATGATTGCAATTACCAAACATGAAACACACTCATACTATGTCATAATATTGACATTCAGTCCAGTAATCCTCTACTGTAACAGGTCCTTTACTTTGCAGTGAAAATTGATTTGTATATTTTTTGCCTCTGAGTCCTTGTGGGATTTTTTTTTTTTATTCAAACAGAAAGTCACAAAAACTATAATCATCCTCATCAGTTCACTCAGTCCCATGTAATTAATTTTTTTTCATCTTGATCTTTTGTTAGCACTTTTATGAATTCATCAGTTTTCCATTAGAGTTCTGAAAATGCTTATTCATTCAGTTCAGCAGTATAGTCAGTTACCAGTAACCTTTACTTGTCAGAGTCTTTTCCCTGAATTCCTTGAAGATGAAAACCTTTTATAGGAACATTTTTGCAAAAGCATCAAAGTACACCCAGAACTGTCTGAAAATGACAAAAGACTTAAAAATGACCACGGTTAAAGATTTGATGAAAGTTCGTAATAATGCAATTCACAAGGAAATTTAGTTATTTCTGAGATATACATTTTAAAGTAATAACTAGAATTGTGACTTATAACATTATATCAGAGCATATAAGATTTTTAGAAATTTCATGTAATGTCTGAAACATTTATATTAACATATTTCCATACAAATAACCCAAAGAAAGTTTAGTATTAGTTGTTTTGCTTGTTTGTTTTTTTATACTGCAGGTTCTTATTAGTCATCAATTTTATACACATCAGTGTATACATGTCAATCCCAATCACCCAATTCAGCACACCACCATCCCCACCCCACCATGGTTTTCCCCCCTTGGTGTCCATACATTTGTTCTCTACTTCTGTGTCTCAACTGCTGCCCTGCAAACTGGTTCATCTCTACCATTTTCCTAGGTTCCACATACATGCGTTAATATACGATATTTGTTTTTCTCTTTCTGACTTACTTCACTCTGTATGACAGTCTCTAGGTCCATCCACGTCTCAACAAATCACTCAATTTCGTTCCTTTTTATGGCTGAGTAATATTCCATTCTATATATGTACCACAACTTCTTTATCCATTCGTCTGTTGATGGGCATTTAGGTTGCTTCCATGAGTTGGCTATTGTAAATAGTGCTGCAATGAACATTGGGGTGCATGTGTCTTTTTGAATTACGGTTTTCTCTGTGTATATGCCCAGTAGTGGGATTGCTGGATCATATGGTATATCTATTTTTAGTTTTTTAAGGAACCTCCTACTGTTCTCCATAGTGGCTGTATCAATTTACATTTGCACTAACAGTGCAGTAGGGTTCCCTTTTCTCCACACCCTCTCCAGCATTTGTTGTTTGTAGATTTTCTGATGATGCCCATTCTAACTGGTGTGAGGTGATACCTCATTGTAGTTTTGATTGGCATTTCTCTAATAATTAGTGATGTTGAGAAGCTTTTCATGTGCTTCTTGGCCATCTGGATATCTTCTTTGGAGAAATGTCTATTTAGGTCTTCAGCCCATTTTTGGATTGGGTTGTTTGTTTCTTTAATATTGAGCTGCATTAGCTGTTTATATATTTTGGAGATTAATCGTTTTTGTCCGTTGATTCATTTGCAAATATTTTCTCCCATTCTGAGGGTTGTCTTCTGTCTTGTTTATGGTTTCCTTTGCTGTGCAAAACCTTTGAAGTTTCATTAGGTCTCATTTGTTTATTTTTGTTTTTATTTCCATTACTCTAGGAGGTGGATCAGAAAAGATCTTGCTGTGATTTATGTCAAAGAGTGTTCTTCCTATGTTTTCCTCTAAGAGTTTTAGAGTGTCCAGTCTTACATTTAAGTCTTTAATCCATTTTGAATTTATTTTTGTGTATGGTGTTAGGGAGTGTTTCTGTGCATTAATTTTGTATCCTGCAACTTTACCAAATTCATTGATTAGCTCTAGTAGTTTTCTGGTGGCATTTTTAGGATTCTCTATGTATAGTATCATGTCATCTGCAAACAGTGACGGTTTTACTTCTTCTTTTCCAATTTGTATTCCTTTTATTTCTTTTTCTTCTCTGATTACCATGGCTAGGACTTCCAAAACTATGTTGAATAATAGTGGTGAGAGTGGACATCCTTGTCTTGTTACTGATCTTAGAGGAAATGCTTTCAGTTTTTCACTGTTGAGAATGATGTTTGCTGTGGGTTTGTCATATATGGCCTTTATTATGTTGAGGTAGGTTCCCTCTATGCCCACTTTCTGGAGAGTTTTTATCATAAATGGGTGTTGAATTTTGTCAAAAGCTTTTTCTGCATCTATTGAGATGATCATATGGTTTATATTCTTCAATTTGTTAATATGATGTATCACATTGATTGATTTGCATATATTGAAGAATCCTTGCATTCCTGGGATAAATCCCACTTGATCATGGTGTATGATCCTTTCAATGTGTTGTTGGATTCTGTTTGCTAGTATTTTGTTGATGATTTTTGCAACTATATTCATCAGTGGTAGTGGTCTGTAATTTTCTTTTTTTTAGTATCTTTGTCTGGTTTTGGTATCAGGGTGATGGTGGCCTCATAGAATGAGTTTGGGAGTGTTCCTTCCTCTGTAATTTTTTGGAAGAGTTTGAGAAGGATGGGTGTTAGTTCTTCTCTAAATGTTTGATAGAATTCACCTGTGAAGCCATCTGGTCCTGGACATTTGTTTGTTGGAAGAATTTTAATCACAGTTTCAATGTCATTACTTATGATTGGTCTGTTCATATTTTCTGTTTCTTCCTGGTTCAGTCATGGAAGGTTATACCTTTCTAAGAATTTGTCCATTTCTTCCAGGTTGTCCATTTTATTGGCATAGAGTTGCTTGTAGTAGTCTCTTAGGATGCTTTGTATTTCTGTGGTGTCTGTTGTAACTTCTCCTTTTTCATTTCTAATTTTATTGATTTGAGTCCTCTCCCTCTTTTTCTTAATGAGTCTGGCTAATGGTTATCAATTTTGTTTATCTTCTCAAAGAACCAGCTTTTAGTTTTATTGATCTTTGCTATTGTTCTCTTTGTTTCTATTTCATTTATTTCTGCTCTGATCTTTATGATTTCTTTCCTTCTGCTAACTTTGGGTTTTATTTGTTCTTCTTTCTCTAGTTCCTTTAGGTGTAAGGTTAGATTGTTTATATGAGATTTTTCTTGTTTCTTGAGGTAGGCTTGTATAGCTATAAACTTCCCTCGTAGAACTACTTTTGCTGCATCCCATAAGTTTTGGATCGTCGTGTTTTCATTCTCATTTGTCTCTAGGTATTTTTTGATTTCCTCTTTGATTTCTTCAGTGATCTCTTGGTTGTTTAGTAACATATTGTTTAGCCTCCATGTGTTTGTGTTTTTTTCCCTGTAATTCATTTCTGATCTCATAGCATTGTGGTCAGAAAAGATGCTTGATATGATTTCAATTTTCTTAAATTTACTGAGGCTTGATTTGTGACCCAACATGTGATCTATCCTGGAGAATGTTCCATGCGCACTTGAGAAGAAAGTGTAATCTGCTGTTTCTGGATGGAATGTCCTATAAATATCAATTAAATCTATCTGGTCTATTGTGTCATTTAAAGCTTCTGTTTCCTTATTTATCTTCATTTTGGATGATTTGTCCATTGGTGTAAGTGAGGTGTTAGAATCCCCCACTATTATTGTGTTACTGTCGATTTCCTCTTTTATAGCTGTTAGCAGTTGCCTTGTGTATTGAGGTGCTCCTATGTTGGGTGCATATATATTTATAATTGTTATATCTTCTTCTTGGATTGATCCCCTGATCATTATGTAGTGCCCTTCCTTGTCTCCTATAACATTCTTTATTTTAAAGTCTATTTTTTCTGATGTGAGTATTGCTACTACAGCTTTCTTTTGATTTCCATTTGCATGGAATATCTTTGTGCATCCCCTCACTTTCAGTCCGTATGTGTCCCTAGGTCTGAAGTGCGTCTCTTGTAGACAGCATATAGATGGGTCTTGTTTTTGTATCCATTCAGCAAGCCTGTGTCTTTTGGTTGGAGCATTTAATCCATTCACGTTTAAGGTAATTATCTATATGTATGTTCCTATGACCATTTTCTTAATTGTTTTGGGTTTGTTTTTGTAGGTCCTTTTCTTCTCTTGTGTTTCCTACTTAGAGAAGTTCCTTTAGCATTTGTTGTAGAGCTGGTTTGGTGGTGATGAATTCTCTTAGCTTTTGCTTTTCTTTAAAGCTTTTGATTTTTACACTGAATCTCAATGAGATCCTTGCCAGGTAGAGTTATCTTGGTTGTAGTTTCTTCCCTTTCATCACTTTAAGTATATCATGCCACTCCCTTCTGGCTTGTAGAGTTTCTGCTGAGAAACCAGCTGTTAACCTTATGGGAGTTCCCTTGTATGTTATTTGTCATTTTTCCCTTTCTGCTTTCAATAATTTTTCTTTGTCTTTGCCAGTTTGATTACTATGTGTCTTGGCATGTTTCTCCTTGGGTTTATCCTGTATGGGACTCTCTGCGCTTTCTGGACTTGCGTGGCTATTTCCTTTCCCAGGTTAAGGAAGTTTTTGACTATAATCTCTTCAAATATTTTCTTGGGTCTTTCTCTCTCTCTTCTCCTTCTGGGACCCCTATAATGTGAATGTTGTTGCGTTTAATGTTGTCCCAGAGGTCTCTTAGGCTGTCTTCATTTCTTTTCATCCTTTTTTCTTTATTCTGTTCTGCAGCAGTGAATTCCACCATTCTTTCTTCCAGGTCACTTATCCGTTCTTCTGCCTCAGTTATTCTGCTATCGATTCCTTCCAGTGTAGATATCATTTCAGTTATTGTATTGTTCATCTCTGTTTGTTTGTTCCTTAATTCTTCTAGTTCTTTGTTAAACATTTCTTGCATCTTCTCGATCTTTGCCTCCATAGTTTTTCTGAGGTCCTGGATCATCTTCACTATCATTATTCTGAATTCTTTTTCTGGAAGGTTGCCTATCTCCACTTCATTTTGTTGTTTTTCTGGGGTTTTATCTTGTTTCTTCATCTGGTACATAGCCCTCTATCTTTTCATCTTTTCTATCTCTCTGTGAGTGTGGTTTTTGTTCCACAGGCTGCAGGATTTTAGTCTTCTTGCTTCTGCTGTCTGCCCTCTGGTGGATGAGGCTATTTAAGAGGCTGTGTAAGTTTCCTGATGGGAGGGACTGGTGGTGGGTAGAGCTGACTGTTGCTCTGGTGAGCAGAGCTCAGTAAAACTTTTATCTGCTTAATTGTTGATGGGTGGGACTGGGTTCCCTCCCTGTTGGTTGTTTTGCCTGAGGCAACCCAACACTGTAGCCTACTTGGCGTCTTTGTTGGGGCTAATGACAGACTCTGGGAGGGCTCACACCAAGGAGCACTTCCCAGAACTTCTGCTGCCAGCGTCCTTGTCCCTACTGTGAGCCACAGCCCCCCATCATGCCTCTGCAGGAGACCCTCCAACACCAGCAGGTAGGTCTGGTTCAGTCTCCCCTGGGGTCACTGCTCCTTCCCCTGGTTCCTGATGTACACACTACTTTGTGTGTGCCCTCCAAGAGTGGGGTCTCTGTTCCCCCGAGTCCTGTTGAAGTCCTCCAATCAATTCCCACTAGGCTTCAAAGTCTGATTCTCTAGGAATTCCTCCTCCTGTTGCCGGACCCCCAGGTTGGGAAGCCTAACGTGGGGCTCAGAACCTTCACTCCAGTGGGTGGACTTCTGTGGCATAAGTGTTCTCCAGTCTGTGAGTCATGCACCCAGTAGTTATGGGATTTGATTTTACTGTGATTGCACCCCTCCTACCTTCTCACTGTGGCTTTTCCTTTGTCTTTGGATGTGGGGTATCTTTTTTGGTGAGTTCCGGTGTCTTCCTGTCACTGATTGTACAGCAGCTAGTTGTGATTCTGGTGTTCTCACAAGAGGGAGTGAGAGCACATCCCTCTACTCCGCCATCTTGGTTCCTCCTCACATGCATCTTTTTGAATTAGAGTTTTTTCTGGATATATGCCCAGGAGTGGGATTACCAGATCATCATACTCAGTCGTGAAAAGCTGAAAGCATTCCCTTCAAGATCAGGAAGAAGACAAGGATGCCCATTCTTGACACTTTTATCAATGTAGTTTTGGAAATCCTAACCACACCATTCAGTGAAGAAGTATAAATAAAAAGAATCCAAACTGGAAAAGAACAAGTAAAATGGTCATTGTTTGCAGATGCCATGATGCTATACATAGAAAATCCTAAAGATGCTACCAGAAAACTACTAGAGCTCATCAATGAATTCAGTAAAGTTGCAGGATACAAAATTAATATACAGAAATCTGTTGCTTTTCTGTACACTAACAACAAAATGTCATAAAGAGAAATTAAGGAAACAATCCCATTTACCATCACATCAAATAGAATAAAATGCCTAGGGATAAACCTACCTAATTAGGCCAAAGACCTGTACTCTGAAAACTATAAGATGCTGATGAAAGAAATTGAAGACAACACAAATAGATGGAAAGATATACTGTGTTATTGTGTTGGAGAAATCAGTATTGTTAAAATGGCCATACTACCCAAGGCAATCTACAGGTTCAGTGCAATCCCTATCAAATTACTGATGGCATTTTTCACAGAATTAGAATAAAAAATTTTAAATTTGTATAGAAACCTAAAAGACCCAGAATAGCCAAAACAATCTTGAGAAAGAAGAATGGAGCTGGAGAAATCATGCTCCCTGACTTCAGACTATACTACAAAGCTGCAGTAATCAAAACAGTATAGTACTGGCAGAAAGACAGAATTATAGATTAATGGAACAGGATAGAAAGCCCAGAAGTAAACCCATGCACTTATGGGCAATTAATCTATGACCAAGGAGGCAAGAATATACAATGGAGAAAAGACAGTCTCTTCAATAAGTGGTGCTGGGAAAACTGGACAGTGACATGTAAAATATGACATGAGAAAATTATCTAAAACCATATATAAATATAAACTCAAAATGGATTAGAGACCTAAATGTAAGACTCAATACTCTGAAACTCCTAGAGGAAATCATAGGCAGAACACTCTTTGACTTAAATAGCAGCAATATTTTTTTGGATCCGTCTCCTAAAATAATGGAAATAAAAACAAAAATAAACAAATGGGAACTAATTAAACTTAAGAGCCTTTTACAGCAAAGGAAACCATAATCAAAATGAAAGACAACCTATGGAATGGGAGAAAATATTTGCAAATGACAATACTGACAAGGGGTTAATTTCCACAATATACAAACAGATCATACACCTTAATATAAAAAAAAAAAAAAACGAAACAAAAAACCAACCCAATCAAAAAGTGGGCAGAAGATCTAAATAGACATTTCTCCAAGGAAGACATACAGGTGGCCAACAGGCACATGAAAGGATGCTCAATATCACTAATTATTGAAGAAATGCAAATCAAAACTACAATGAGGTGTCACCTCACACCAGTCAGAATGGCCATCATTAAAAAGTCTACTAAATAGTAAATGCTGGAGAGGGTGTGGAGAAAGAGGAACCCTCCTACACTGCTGGTGGGAATGTAAATTGGTGCAGCCGCTATGGAGAACAATATGGAGGTTCCTTAAAAAACTAAAAATAAAGTTACCATATGGTTTTTATTCTTCAGTTTGTTAATGTGGTGTATCACATTGATTTATTTGTAGATATTGAAAAATCCTTGCATTCCTGGGGTAAATCCCACTTGATCATGATATATGATCCTTTTAATGTATTTCTGGGTTCAGTTTGCTAGTATTTTGTTGAGGATTTTTGCATCTATGCTCATCAGTGGTATTGGCCTGTAATTTTCTTTTTTTGTGATATCTTTGTCTGGTTTTGGTATCAGGGTGATGGTGGTCTCGGAGAATGAGATTGCAAGTGTTCCTTCCTCTGAAATTTTTAAGAGAAGTTTGTGAAGCATAGGTGTTAAATCTTCTTTAAATGTTTGGTATATTTCACCTATGAAGCCATCTGGTCCTGGACTTTTGTTTGTTGGGAGTTTAGAAATTTTTTTTTATAGCTGATTCAATTTTATTACTGGTAATTGGTCAGTTCATATTTTCTACTTTTTCCTGATTCAGTCTTTGGAGATTGTACATTTCTAGAAACTTATGCATTTCTTTTAGGTTTTCCATTCACATATAATTGTTCATAATAATCTCTTATGATTCTTTGCATTTCTGTGGTGTCATTTGTAACATCTCTTTCATTTCTGATCTTATTTATTTGTGCCTGCTCTCTTTTTTTTCTTGATGATTCTGGCTAAAGATTTATCAATTATATTTGTGTTTTCAAAGAACCAGGTCATAGATTAATTGACTGTTTCTGCTTTTTAGACTATTTAATTTATTTCTGCTCTGTTCATTATTATTTCTTTTCTTCTACTGACCCTGGGTTTTGTTTGTTCTTCTTTTCCTAGTTCTTTTATGTGTGCAGTTAGCTTATTTGAGATTTTTCTTATTTCCTGAGGTAGGCTTGTATCACCATAACCTGCCTCTTAGAACTGCATTTGCTGTGTTCTATAGATATTTGATTGTTGTGTTTCCATTTTCAATTGTCTTCAGCTATTTTTTAATTTCCTCTTTGACTTCTTTAGTGATGCATTGGTTGTTTGATAGAATACTGTTTAGCTTCCACGTGTTTGTTTTTTGCAGTTTTTTTTTCTTATAATGGATATCTGTTTCATAGTGTTTTGGTAAGAAAAGATGTTTGATATGTTTTCAGTCTTCTTAAATTCATATCTGAATGATAGTCCTGCTGGGTAGAGTATTCTTGGTTGTAATTTTTTTTCCTTTCATCACTTTAAATATATTGTGCCACTCCTGTCTGGCCTGCAAAGTTTCTGCTGAAAAGTCAGCTGACAGTCTTATGGGAGTTCCCTTGTATGTCACCTCACTTTGCCTAATTCTGTGTTTATTTGTATGTATTAGTTACGTTGGTTAAATTTCCCGACCTTGGAGAAGTAGTTTTATGTAGGAAGTGTTCTATGGGACCAAGCATCACAGTCTCCTCTGCTCACCGGAGATATATGCTGTAGGGGTGCCCCCTATGTGGGCTAAGTGTGCCCTTCTGTTGGGACTGGACCAGTTACTGTGGTGTGAAGTTAGGCAGGGCTGGTCCCTGACCTGATTGGATTCCTGGCCCTGCCTTGTGCAGAGGCTGTCTGCCACTGGTGGCTGGCTACTTGCCTGGGTGTCCAGAAGCTGGTTTCTGCCCACTGATCAGTGGGTGCCAGGGCCCAGCACAGCTGGATTTGGGCCTGGGTGTCCTAGGGGATCTGGCTTGCAGGGCCTAGTGGTTCTGGGGCTGGTGCTAACCTGCTGATAAGTGGCATTGGGTCCCGAGGTGACTTGCTGTGGTTGCTGAGGGGTCTCAGTGCTAGTTCTGGCCCACTGGTGGGCAGGGCTGAGGCCTTGGGAGCTGATGCGGGGTTCAGATCTTTTGCTCCTTGGGGAGAACTTCTGTAATTGTAACTATACTTCCATTTGTGGGTGACCTACCTGGGGAATGGGTCTTGTCTATTCTGCCTCTCCACTCCTCCTCCCCCTCTGTTGTGGATCCTTCTTTATATATTTAGTAGTAGAAGATCTTTTCTGCTGGTCTTCAGGTCGTTCTCACCTACAGCTGCTCTGTAAGTAGTTGTAATTTTGGTGTGCCTGTGAGAAGAGATGAACTCGGGGCCTTGGCCAATCTACCTGAGTTAGTTCTTTTTTTTTTTTTTTTTTAAATTAATTAATTAATTTATGGCTGTGTTGGGTCTTCGTTTCTGTGCGAGGGCTTTCTCTAGTTGCGGCAAGCGGGGGCCACTCTTCATCGCGGTGCACGGGCCTCTCACTATCGCGGCCTCTCTTGTTGCAGAGCACAGGCTCCAGACACGCAGGCTCAGTAATTGTGGCTCACGGGCCCAGTTGCTCCGCGGCATGTGGGATCCTCCCAGACCAGGGCTCGAACCCGTGTCCCCTGCATTGGCAGGCAGATTCTCAACCACTGCACCACCAGGGAAGCCCCCTGAGTTAGTTCTTAAATAACAAATCTGTTACAAAGTTGTTTGGAAGATTGCTGACATCTGCTTTTTAACCTAATTATATCATTTTAACATTAGGGCTAGTGTACTCAAATTATATCTTTTTATCCTTAATTAATAGTCTCTTTGGAGAAAAAATATGCAGTTTACGTTGAATCTTCAATGTTTTGAAATAGAATCGGAAAGTTTTTGTGTGTTTAAAAGATGCCACAACTATTTAGAAAGGTATAAGGCTACAAAAATTATAGAAAACTGAAGTGTATCATGAAGATTGGTAAGGCTGAGCAGTTAGAAAACTGAGGATGTGATGCAAGTGTTCTGCAGTGAGGAATATTCATTCATTCATGTTGTCCCTGATGATCAGGGCATTAAGGTTGAAGTAAAGGAAGTCTTTCCAGGTTTCAGGTTATATTTCATGAGATACATCTGCTCAACTGCTAAAGCAGGTAGAATTGAAATTGAGAAATAGGCCACATTACATTTTTATCTATACAGCTCTTATTCAAACCTAAGCTAGATCTCCATAGCTATGGCCTTGGCTATGCCTCCAGAATCTACAAATAGGAAATAGAGCTTCTTTTCCATTAAAAAAAAAAAAAAAAAAAGGAAGGAAACTTAAGGAGGTGATACCTGCTTGAACACTTATCATATGGTTTTGCTGTACAGATCCCTCTTTTGGCAGAAAAGGAACATTTCTAGAGGTAGCCAGGCCTTGCAGAGGCTGGTCAACATTGCTTTAGTCAATGGGTCAACATGCCTGATTATCCAGGCTTGTGAAACAAAATGCTTCCTTCGTTGAGCGTAAAGTAAATATGTGAAATTTTAAGAAATTTAAAATTGAGTCATTGACTACCATTCTTATATTTTTCTTAAAGAATTAATAAGCAAATGTAAATGAAAATGTAATGAAAATGACTGAACAATTTAGAGGGAAAAAAACCAAACTATTATCACTCTTATTTGCTAAAGCAGTTCCTGTGGAGAAACTTCCTAGAATGGTTACATAAATGTACTTTTGCATCTGATATAATCTAATTTTATAAATTACTTTTTTATAATAAAAATTAATATAATGTTTTTATATTCTGCACTTTTAGTTATTCAGTAGGTTTAGCTTTTTTCACATTTCTTTTAGTTATATTTTTCTCCCTCTGGCATCTCAATATTCTATGATTTTTAAAAATAGTATGAATAGGAGTCTTTGATTAATACTTTTTCATGGTTATGCCTGGTTCCCATATTTTAATTCTGGAGGAGATTTCATTCTCAAAATTTTTTTAGTGTCCTGAACTGAAAGATATTTAAAAAGTCATGGGTCATTTATTATATGATAAATGACATGTCTTTTCTGGGCTTACCCTCCCTAATGGTGAAATATCATGTCCTATTTTTTTAAAAATTGGTAATTCAACTGAATGGACCCTTTTTCAAAAAAAAACTTCCTTATCAGAATTTTATACAAGGTATATAAATGTTAAATAGGAAATAATGTTCCAATATAAAGGCACAGAGATAGAGATCTAAACTGTTTTCTTTTTACTGTCAAGATACATGAAATACTATATTTTTTCCTATTTTGTAATACTAGGTAGGTTATATTTTGTACAAAACAGACTAGTTAAATATTGTCCTTTGGACAAACTCAATTCATATTTGCTTTCTGGACAGCCTAGTATGTTGATAAGGCTGAGGTACCATGGTCTCCTTACATGTTTAAAATGCTTACTTTCTTATCAGATGAAATTCTCCAGTCTTAATTTTTTTTTCAAAAAATATTGACAAGTAAAATAGAAAAATATTTCAGTTTTAATTGTAGTTAAGACCAAGAGACCCAATTTGACTCTATTAGAATACGTTAAGTGTTTGAGACCCAGATCATTCTCCCTGTCTTTTGAAATTTTAAATTTATATACATATACATATAATTAACACAATTACTTCAAGTGAACTATGTTTCGATATGTATCATAGTAAAATGTATATATGTGTCCCTATATCTCAGCTATAGCATTATTTGTGATATTTTGGTTATTTTATTTCTTTCTCTGCATGTTTTGGTTCACTATAGATAAAATTTTAATACCTTGACAGAGAAATTGAACTTTTGAAGATCAGATAATTTAATGATAGGAGTAATATATTAAGAAATAGATCCTTTAAAAACTAAAAATAGAATTACCATATGACCCAGCAATCCCACTACTGGGCATATACCCAGAGACAACCATAATTCAAAAAGACACATGCACCCCAATGTTCATTGCAGCACTGTTTACAATAGCCAGGTCATGGAAGCAACCTAAATGCCCATCAACAGACGAATGGATAAAGAAGATGTGGTACATATATATAATGGAATATTACTCAGCCATAAAAAGGAACGAAATTGGGTCATTTGTAGAGATGTGGATGGACCTAGAGACTGTCATACAGAGTGAAGTAAGCCAGAAGGAGAAAAACAAATATCGTATATTAATGCATGTATGTGGAATCTAGAAAATGGTACAGGTGAACCAGTTTGCAGGGCAGAAATTGAGACACAGATGTAGAGAACAAACGTATGGACGCCAAGGGTGGGGGTTGGGGGGTGTGTGGGATGAATTGGGAGATGGGGATTGACATATACACACTAATATGTATAAAATAGATAACTAATAAGAACCTGCTGTATAAAAAAATAAATAAAATAAAATTCAAAAATTCAAAAAATAAAAAGGATTTAGAGTGAAGGCTAAAGAGGTTTGGGGAGCCAAACAGAAAAACAATCCTTGGAACAGGCTCTGCAACCAGACTGGGCGTAGGGGAAGCACACAATGATGGTGGGAGGATTAAAGGTTAAGAAAGGGAGCGCGAGCCCGGGCCTGCTCCTGTCCCCACGGAAAGAGCTGCTGGCATCTCGGCGGCGAAGCGGTGCTGGGGCGTCGCAGTCCCGGGCACGTTGACAAGCAGCCCAGGTGCAGGCTGCCGGCCTGGACCGGCTGCCCGGAGGCACTTGGCCATGTGGAGATGCCTGATTTTGTTCCCTGCACGCGGAGGAGACACAGCTACTGAAATCTTACTGGGTAAACTCCCAGGTACTGTGAAGTTCGTAGCTAAGAATCAACCCAAGTCAGCTTTAAGGGATTTACCGTGACATTGGGAAGACCAGGCTTCTTATCTCTGGATGCCTAGAGGCAAGCGGAGGGCGAGGTACTCAGAGCTGATGGAATGAATGAATGAAGGAATGAGTGAATGAGAAAATACGCACAGCTGCATAGTTGCATGTGACAGCGTGCCTGACGGAGGGCCCAGGCAGTGACAGTCCCGAATCTTTGAGAAGGCCGTCTCAGAAGGATGGACGGAAGCCGGCCGAACGCCACCCTCCCTCACTCCCCATTTGATTATCCTAATGGATTTTGACATTTTGATCAGCTATGTCCCTGTTACCCTGACTGAGGAAGCAGAACAGGTAAAAACTAGGCGGACAATTTGAAACCTTAAGGGCTGGTCTGCACATTAGAGAGAGTGAGAAATTATCTAAAGACCAGTCAGAATTCAGGACCGAAGCCTTCCTTTGCTCTGCGGAACCCAACGTGCTGAGATCCTCCATCTGTGAGGACTAACCTGGGGCCGCGATGGTCCCCTGTGAAGTCGACTATTGCAGCATCTTCGTCTGCATCTCCCTCTGCTCAGCGCGACATCAATTAGCACAGAAACGTGTTGTCTGGATTGAACTGAAATGTCGTTGGAGCTGCTTTGGAACTATTTTCCCCATTCTTTGCAGTTTCCAGAGTTTAAGTGATTGCCTTTTCCTTTGGATTGGGTGGAATTGTGAACCGACATGTTTCTATGTTCTCTGGTTATTTATAAGCTGAAATGTAATTCATTCAACAAATGTTTATTGAGTGCTTGTTCTATACCAGGCTCTGCTCCAGGCACTTGGGATTCATCAGAGAACAAAACAGACAGGAATTTCTGCTCTTTTGGGTCATATTCAGTGCAATAAATATCTGCAATATTAGTTACAAACATTAAAAAAAAGAAAAAGAAATAAGAAGCAGTTTCCTGTGCTTAATGAAATGAATTTTAGAAATATGTACTGAACAATCACTTCTAGAAAGCTTCAGGTTCTTTCTAAGTAGGTTTACAAAGATCAAAATTACTACAGATCATGACTTAACAATCAAAATGTTTACAATGCTGATAAAATTTAAGATAATAGGAAGATAATTTTAGGATAGCATGAATATGAAACTGTACGTAAGTCTTTTTGTTGAGAAACTGTCTTGTTTTCTATGATAAATTTAAAATTCATTATTTAATAGTGCAAATAACTCAGATGAATTCAATTTAATTAATTGTTTCAGAATTAATGAGTATTTAAAAATTTACTAGATGAAGAAGAGGCTGCATGACTTATTTGATGAAGATCATAACATATATTTGTTGCAGGGCCAGAAACAAAATGGAGGTTTGGGTATTCCTACTGCTGTGTTCTCACCTCAAACTAGACTATCCTATTTTACCGTATATAAACTTTCCATCCCCCACCCCTAAGAGGCCTATATCCTTATTCTAGGTACCTTTGAGTATGTTAGGTTACATGGCAGATGGGAATTAAGGTGGCAGATGGAATTAAGGTTGTTAATCAGTTAAATTTAAAATCAGGTGAGTAGCCTGGATTATCCAGGTGTGCCCAATATAATTACGGGGCTCCTTAAATGTGGAAGAAGGAAGTAGAAGAGCAGAGTTGGAGGGATGCCCTGTGAGAAAGATAAAACTGGCCTTCGTTGGCTTTGAATATGAACCAAGAGGGCCGTGTGTCAAGGAATGCAGGCAGCCTCTAGAAAGGTGAAAAGCCTAGAATCAGATTATCCCCAGAGCCTCAGAAGGAACGCAGCCCTTCAGCCCTTCAGCCCTTTAGCTCAGTGAGGCCTGTTTCAGACCTGTGACCTCCAGAAACGTAAGTAAGGTGCTAAATCTATGTTGTTTTAGGCCACTAAATTTATGGCACTTGGTTACAGTAGTACTTGGAAACCAATACAAGTTAGAAACAGAAATATAATGTTTTAAATTGTAAATTGAATTGAATGATTTCTACATCTAAGGAATGAAGGAGCTTGTTAAAGGAAAATTAAGACTAAAAAGGGTATATATGGACTCTCTTTTTTAGGGTTCACGAATGAGTCTGTTTTCTTTCCCAGTTCTTTCAGATCAGTGTGCATAATTCAGCTGGCAGATTTTTATCCACGATTGGAGAATAGCATACATTTGTTCTGTTGTCTTCTTAAGGTTTCTTTTAGAACCCGTGTGGCCTGGTTTGTTTAAAAACATAAAAGTTTCCACTCTATTTCTATCAATTCATGGTTGTGCCTTAGGAACTTTATTCTTTTCTTTCAAAAAACTCTGTGCAATGGGAGTAATGCTACTCATATCCTAGATAAAGTTGGGATTTTCTCTTTGAAGACTTAATGTGGTAGAAAAATTCATTTGCATGTTTAATTTTTACAGTAGAGAGAGCTAATATATAAGAAAATCCTGATGCTTTGATCTTATTCATTGACAAACTGGTTTTCTAGAACTACCTTGTTTTCTTTTTCTTTGTTTTTGTTCACACACTTAAATTTGCTTTATTTAGGATTATTTGGGTTCACTGCTATTTTCATGACAGCTAAAGGACTGTAGTAGTGACCTCCTGATTCAACTATGGTTATAATAGCTTCCATCCTTTGTTTCCTGGGTCCCTCTCAGCAGTCATGCTGAAAGCAGTTTTATTAAGACCAGGCAGATTTGATTTCTTGGAAAGATTCCTGGGAACATTGTCTCATGAACTTTACCAAAGTCTGTATCTGATACGCGAGGGTCTTATTCAGATTCAAGCAACGGAGTGAGTAAGCTGGCACGGCTGGAGAACAGGCCAACTTCGCACAACAACATGTCCTCTAGTTATTAGCCCTTCATAGTGGCTGATTAGTTTTCTTGCAGGAGTTACATCAAATGCTGTCACTATACTAAGGGTGAACCACCCAGAGGTACTTTGTAATTGCAACTTTTTGTCTTTATATAACATGATGTGCAACTTTTAAAATTGGACCTTAATTTTAGTCAAACTAGACACTTGCCTTCCTTTTATGTTTGACATGAGGATTAAGAAACCTTACAAACTATAGAGACTCATTACTGTTATGTTAATGGATAGATTTACAATTGATAGATTAAATTCCAGTAGTTGGTACATGGACTTATGACATTATTTATAAAAAACAACCTAAATTTGTTAATGGCTAGGAAGGTCCACTATATAACATGTCAGTAACTTACTTTATTTGGATGCCTTTCATCTGGCATCCAAAGATATGTCGAACAATTCTATTTAATGCCAGTGTTGTATAATAAAGCATTTGGCTGACCTTTGTCCCTGGTTCCTGGAATTTCCCAGGTAATAAGAGTATCTTTGCTGTTAATGGTGGACACCTGGGACCACACCTGAGTTTAAGCCAACACGATGACTCATGGTGGGCCATAGATAGTTTCAGCATGGGGAATGGCCATGCTGAAAAGGCCAGCCATGGGACTAGAGGATTGATGCTTTGAACCACATGATATAGGTCTGACCTCCTGGCATCCTAACCTTGGGAGGAAAGGGGAGCTAGAAACTGAGTTCAATTACACGGCCGGTGATTCAATCAATCATGCCTCCATAATGAAATTCCAGTAAAACTCTGGACTTCTGAGGCTTGGATGAGCTTCCTGGTTGGCGACATATATCAATGTGCCAAGAGGATAATGTGTCCTGAGGATGCAGAAGTTCTGCCTTTGGGAACCTCCCAGATCTCACCCTATGCCTTTCTTCATTTGGCTGGCTCTTATTTATATTTTTTAATAATAAAACTGTAGTCATAAGTATAATGTTTTCCTGAGTTCTGTGAGTCATCTCAGCCAATTATTGAGCCTGAGGAGGTAGTGGGAACCCCTGAACTTGTAGACAGTTGGTCAGAAGTGTAGGTAGCCTGGGGACCCCAGAGGTGGTAGCTGGTGTCTGAAGTGAGGAGAGTCTTGTGAAGGACTGTGCCCTTAACCTCTGAAATTTAACTTAGCTCCAGGTAGTGTCAGAATTGTGTTATAGCCAGTTAGAACTTCATACATAGAAATAATATATCTATATATGTATACCTGCATCGTAGAGTCAATTTTGCTCTTTCAATTTAGAATTTTGATATTTATTTTTATCCTGATACATAATACACTGAACTTACATGTTTTAAAAACATTTTCATTTCAGTAAATTTCAAATAGTTCTTTAGTGAAAAGGCATGTGGAAAGGAATTATCCTAGTCTTTTGATGAAACTAAGCATGAAACAAACAAACAGAATTGTTTGTTCTTTGATTATTCATATGCCTGCTTCCATTCAGTACAGAATTTGACTAGGAATGCTGGGATAGTTGCTCCATAATCCTAATAAGGCACTGATATACATAGTGTTGCTAGGTTAAGGTAAGCCACTTACCTAATCATATCCTAAATCATATCTGTATCTTGGACTCAGGGACTATTATGATGACAGAATTGTTTGTTTGATTATTATCCAAATGCCTGCTACCATTCATTATAATTGTTAGAATAAAGCACTAAAAACTTGCCTGATATTCTTTTAAATTGAAACAAAACGGTCATGATACAGATACTAATATTACCTTTAATATTGATAAGGAAATTGAGGCATAGAAAACTTATGTAAATTGTGAAAGTTACATAAGTAGTGGGTGGCACAGCCAGTATCAGTCCCAGTCTGCCTTGCTGTGTCCTTGACCATTGAACATTTCATTGGCCAATCGTGTTTACATCTTACATTCATAAGGTGATGCTGATTTTCAGGCATTGTTGTAATTAAAATATAATTGGATACATTGGATTCAGTGTCAATGATTTATTTTTAGTTTACAGAGCATCTATCTTGTGTCAGATACTGGGCAGGTACTGGGGATACAGCTCTAAATAAGCAGAATTGTTTCACTTTACTTCAGGGCAGCTTCATGTGGAGCTGTTCGCACCAGGTTTTCCTGTCAGACCTAGCCTCTTCCAACACACTCACTCATTGAGAAAATCCTGGGCTTGGCTTCTTTTGTGCCTTTTATGTCTGTGGGGAAAAGGCATGAAGAGTTAAAAGGAGAAGGTGAAAGAAGCAAAATCAATTCAGTCAGACTAGAAAAATACAATAAAAGAACTGCATAAAACTGATGACCTTATTTGTTCACATTTTCATGTCCTATTTTTTTAGTCCTTTGCATTAGAAAAATCAGTCAATCAATTTAAATTCAAATGGGATTTTACAGTTCTGAGATTTTGTTACCAGAATATTTGCATATGTAAGATTCCTAAGTGTTACTTGACCTTTTGTATTTATGTATATTTAATTTTTCCTTCACTTGCCCATTTGAGATCATTGAGCCCCGAAATTCTGGCTCTCCCACTACCCCAAATTCCCTTTCTAATTACCATAATCTATTAGTTTTGACTCTCTCTCTCTCTCTTTCTCTGTCTCTGTCTCTCTCTCTCTCACACACACACATACACACACAAAATTGAGGAGAAGCTGATTTTTCAGACAGGATAAAATATAAAAGTACATCAAATATAAATTGTTTTTAAGTCACTATAGGGACTCAATGTCAAATTTATGTCACAAGAAGACTTGAAAATAAAATCTAGAAAATATTTAGCTAAATTATATTATACATTGCATATTTGGTGTAGTGTTATGTATATTATTAAATTTTGTGCCTTCATGAGATTGGAGGTTCTTTTTAATCTAAATGTAATACTTACAATGTGATAGTGATTATTGTACATATTTGACCAATGGGCTTATTATTTTTTAAATTATTTAGTTAGAATTTGTGTAAGTGCTCTATATTGGCATAGAGAAATTGGCCCATTAAAGTGTCAATTCAAAAAAAAAATCAATTTTATGCCATTTGTTTCAAGAAACTGTTAAGGTATTTTGAAATTTAGCTGGGATCTGCACATGTTTATTGAAGCGGATAATTGAGATAGTTACCTGAATTACTCCAGAAAAGTATATTTTAATCAATTGTCTATATTTTTATTTGATTTTTTTTTACCTGTTTGACCCAATTATTTGGATAATATTTTATCCAATTTTATTTTAGTATCAATTCCTATATATATAAACATGCCAACTTTTTTTTACAACGTATTTTTTTACATCATGTGGGAGTCCATTTAAGGATTGTCATTAAAATAAACAACAATAATATTATCTCAAAGTTAAAAGGCAGATATAAAGTGCTTCAGGAATATTTAATTTAATGAAATTAATAGTATCCCAAAGCCAAAAGATAAATCTGTAGTGCTTTAGCAATAGTCCATTTAAGCTTCCTTTTGCAAATGTTCATTAAAAAAAAAGTTTAGGAGAGGATTAAAGAAAGATGTATCACGTTTCTATTCCCTTCAACCTTCCTCTGAGGTCCATAAAATACAGGTAGGTGTATGTGCTGGAAGTGGCAGGGCACGCTGATAGAACATAGAAGGCTTTCTCCCCACAGTGTATCTGGGAAGACACACTGGTTGGGGAACTTTTGGGTGATGGTAATTTACTATTTCTTGATCTAAGTGGTAGTTAGAAAAATGTTCACTGTTTAGTTTTTCATTATATTTTATGTTTATACATACTTTTGTCTTGATGCACTACACACATAATTTTAAAAAGAAAGCAAAAATGTAATTTTAGTAAAGGGAATAAAACAAAAACCAGACAAAAAAAGAGATGCTGATGGTGTTTGGTGGGAAAACAGTATAAAAATAGCAATCCTTTTATATTAATTTCTGTGTTTAATGCAATTTCAGGCAGAATAGCAGTGCTTTCAAAAATTAGATAAAACTGTATAAAAACTATATGAAAGAATAAATGTCCTAGAATAATCAAGAAAGGTATAAGAAAGAAGAATATTAAGTGGAGATTTGCCTTGCCTGATACTGAAACTTACTACTAAATCATTACAATCAAAACAGCATGGCATTGGAACAGGGATAGAAGAGCAGATCAGTTTAACACAATAGGAATCCAGACATAAAATCAAAGGTATAAGGGACTTAAAATAATGGAAAAATAGTATTACATTTTAGTGGAAAAAGAATAAGTTATTTAATGAGAGATGTTGACATTGTTGGTTAGCTATCTGGCAAAGACTTTAACAATTAAGCTGGGGTTTCAGAGGATCAAAGGTAAAAACCTAATAAAAAATAAATACTGTAACCGTTAGTCCAATATAGAGATGATCTTTCTAAACAAAATAGGAAACTAAGAAAAGATAAATATATTTGAGAATGAAGAATGAAAAATTTGAGTGTTAAGACTATACCAAAGCCAAGAGGCAAACTATTGTATGGGAAAAATTACATTGTCTATGACTGTCTGATGGTATTTCTAATATGCCAATGACTCTTACAAATTGAAAAGATAAAAATCATAGTTGAAAAAATGGGTATAGAATATGTCTGTGTAAAACATTCTGTCTGTACAGAATTATCCCCAAATAATTATTCACCATATTGGAACTCACATCACCATTTATGGTATTGAATTTATTAAGATAGCACTTTTGCATATCTATTTGTTTATGATAAAGCTCCTATTTTTATTTAAGTATAATCAGCATATAACATTATATTAGTTTCAGGTATACAGTGTGATGATTCAATATTTGTATACATTGTGAAATCATCACCACAATAAGTCTAGTTACTGTCTGTCACCATACATAGAAAAACTTTTTTCTTTTTATTTCCTCTTGTGATGAGGACTTTTACTCTCTGAGCAACTTTCAAATATGTAATACAGCATTATCAACCCTAGTCACCATGCTGTACATTATATCCCCATAACTTATTTATTTTATAACAGGAAGTTTGTACTGTTTGATCCCTTATACCCATTTCACCCAACCCCCAGCCTCCTAATCTCTGGCAACAACAAATCTGTTTCCTGTACCTATGAGCTTGGTTTGCCCTTCCTTCCTTCCCTTTCTCCCTCTCTCCCTCCCTCCCGCCTCCCTCCTTCCTCCCTTTCTCCCTCCCTCTCTCCCTCCCTCCTGCCTCCCTCCTTCCTCCCTCCCTCCCTCCCTCCCTTCATCCCTTCCTCTTTCCTCCCTCCCTCCCTCATTCCTCGCTCCCTCCCTCCCTCATTCCTCCCTCCCTCCCTTCTTCCTTCCCTCCTTCCTCCTTCCCTCCCTCCTCCCTCCCTCCCTTCGTCCCTTCCTCCCTCCCTCCTGTCCTCCCTTCCTCCCTCCTTTCTCCCTACCACCCTCCCTCCTCCATCGTTCCTCCCTCCTTCCCTCCTCCCTTCCTCCCTCCTTCCTCCCTCCTTTCCTCTCTCCCTCTCTCCCTCCCTCCCTCCCTCCTTCTTCCCTCCCTTCCCTCCTCCCTCCCTCCCTCCCTTCCTTGATTGGCAAATATTTTCTCCCATCCAATAGGTTGCCTTTTCAGTTAGTTGATGATTTCCTTAGCTATGCAGAAGCTTTTTAGTATTTAGTAGTCCCACTTGTTTGATTCTGTTTTTGTTGCCTTTGGTTTGGAGTCAGATTCAAAAAAATCATTGCCAAGGTCTATGTCAAGGAGCTTACTGTCTATGTTTTTTTCCAGGAGTTTTATAGTTTCAGTTCGGTATTCAAGTTTTTAATGCATTTTAAGTTAATTTTTGTGTATGGCAGAAGATAGTAGTCTAGTTTCATTCTTTTGTATGTGGCAGTCCAGTTTTCCCAATACCATTTATTGAAGAGACTGTCCTTTCCTCAGTGGATATCGTTACCTCCTTTGTTGTAAATTAACAGGTCATCTAAGTGCGGGTTTTTTTCTGGGCTCTCTGTTCTGTTGACCTATGTGTCAGTTTTTAGGCCAGTACTATACTGTTTTGATTGCTATAGCTTTGTAATATAGTTTGAAATCAGGACGTGAGATGGCTCCAGCTTTGTTCTTCTTTCTGAAGATTGCTTTGGCTATTTGGGATCTTTTGTGGTTCTGTACAAATTTTAGAGTTGTTTGTTCTATTTCTGTGAAAAATGCCATTGGAATTTTACTTTGAACTTATAGATTGCTTTGGATAGAATGGACATTTTAACTATGAATTCTTCCATTTCATGGACACAGAATATCTTTCCATCTGTTTGCTTCAATTTCTCTCATAAATGTCTTATTGGTTTCATTTTCTGGGTTTTTCACCTCCTTGGTTAAATATATTCCTAGGTATTTTGTTCTTTTTATGCAATTGTAAATGGAATTGATTTCTTAATTTATATTTCTGATAGTTCATTTTAGTGTGTAGAAATGCAACAGATTTTTGTGTATTGATTTTGTACTCTGAAACTTTATTAACTTCGTTTGTCGGTTCTAAGAGTTTTTTGGCGGTGGCTTTAGGGTTTTCTGTGTGTAAAATTATCCACAAATAGTGACAATTTTACTTCTGCCTTTCCAATTTGGATGTCTTTCATATCTTGCCTAATTACTCTGGCTAGGACTTCTAATACTATGTTGAATAAAAGTGGTGAGAATGGACATCCTTGTCTTGTTTCTGATCTTAGAAGAAAAAGTTTCATCTTTCCATCTAGTATGATATTAACTGTGGGTTTGTCATACATGAACTTTATTTTGTTGAGCTACATTCTCTGTAAACCCACTTTGTTGAGAGTTTTTATCATCGAGGGATATTGAATTTTGTCAAATGCTTTTTCTGCATCTGTTGAGATGATCATATGATTTCATCCTTCATTTTGTTAATATGGTATATCATAACGATTGATCCGTGGATGCTGAACCACACTTGTATCCCTAGACTAAATCTTGCTTGGTCATGGTGATGATCCTTTTAATGTTTGTTGAATTTGATTTGCTAATATTTTGTTGAGGAGTTTTTGCATACGTGTTTCTCGGTGATATTGGCCTGTAATTTCCTTTTCTTCTGGTGTCCTTGTCTGATTTGAGTATCAGGTTAATGCTGGATTGCATTATAAAATGAGTTTGGAAATATTTCCTCCTCTTTTATCTTTTGGAAGAGTTTGAGAAGGATTGGTGTTAATTCTTCGAATGTTTGGTAGAATTCGCCAGTGAAGCTATATGGCCTGGAATTTTGTTTATTGGGAGGTTTTAGGTTACTTATGCAATCTCATTACTAGTAATTGATCTATTTGGATTTTCTGTTTCTTCATGATTCATTCTTAGTGGGTTGTATGTTACTATGAATTTATTCATTTCTTCTAGGCTGCCCATTTTATTGGCATATAATTGTTCATAGTAATCTCTTATGATCCTTTGCCAAAGTTATGTATTTGGGCAGGAACAAGAATGAGCTGTCCGTTTGAATTCCTGATTAAAAATGTTATACGTGTATGCCTAATATGCATATTCTGTTGCTATTTCAGTGATCATTCTGATTAACAATATCAGTCCAATTAAAAGAGACATAAAATGCTTGTGAGGTTTAAATATAGCTACAAGTCAGATATTGGGTAGAATATTGGTTATGTCCACCCTCTGGCAGCTATGAGAGTGTGCCTCACAAAGCTCCAAACAGCAAGTGTGTAATTGACAGAAGACTCCAGCTGCCCTGCTCTGAAATCTATCAAGGCATTTTCACAGAGGCCATGCTTTCCATGGGCTACTGCTAGTGTATAACAGCACGGGAGGGATGCTAAGGCAGGCCTGTTCCTGGCAGACATAGGGCTTCTCTGATGAGTACCTGTGGCTCGGACTCCCTGATAGCCTTGTGGAAACTTCCTTGAGCTGCAGGGCAGTCTAGGATGCTTCCACCAAACCTTCCTTTTGTCTCTCCTTGGAGAGACAGGCTTGTATCAGGTCTTGGTGTCTCTCCCAGCCTCCCCTGGCTCCCTCCCTATTTCCTCACACAAGCATGTTCCTTAATAAAATCCTTGCATGTTTAATCCCATCTTGGATCTGCTTTCTAGGAGGACCAGGAGTAATATTTCCCCTTATTTCAATGAAATTGCACATTAAACTTGTCTCATAAAGGTCTAATACAAATAGAATTTTTGATTTTTAATTTCTTTGACCTTTAAAGTAATTATTTCAGGTGCTGGTTTTAAGCCTTTGTTCATTCTCTAAAGGAATCGCATTACATCCCTGGGATGGCAAATATCACTCATGATTACATGTTTTGGCTCAGCAAAGTAGATTCTATCTTTATGTCTTTTTTAAAAGTAGGGAACAATGTCTTTTTTGGTTAACTACTAAAGGCATTATCACCATTCATTACATATACTGAAGTTTATATAGTTTTAAGTTACATTGAGGGTATTAAGAGGTTTTTATGATTATTGCTCTGAAATGGAAGATTGGGCTGAAAGATGACATTATTTTTCTCAAAGCGGTGCAGGTTAGCATTACAGCTGATGGGACACCAGAAGTCATCAGTGTGAATTTAGGTAGAAACAAAAGCCTGAATGAGGTAGATGTATTTACAAATAAAAATACTTTCTCTTCAGTTGGAAAGTTAAAATAATGATCATTTTATTTGTCTGTCTGGTGTTCTCAGGAGAATTTGAACACATTTTAAGACCAAATCCTCTGTTTTAGTAATTTTTTCTCATGATTGATACTTATCAAATTTTTTTCAGTGTCAGTGGAATATCCTTATTTCTCCTTTCTTCCCAGATTAATATATATGTCAGAAATACAATGATGAATTTAAGTGAGACGGTAAATGTGTATTTGAGAGCATGTAAGGTTAGGAAAGTCCCTAGAGATTCTTAAGGTTCAAGGAAGAGAATGGCCATGGATCAGAAAGAATTCATGAAGTCAGTTTTAGTTCTGTAGTTATCTAAAGCCAACTCCTAAATCTATTGTCAGGGAATAGGAAACAGTAAAATCAAAATTCTACTATATGGTGTAAAAGAGAAAATGGCTTTAGCTCCTAACACTTAGCTGTTAACCACTCAACCCTCCGTAAGCAATGAGAGATAGTTAAAGGGAGTGAGACTGTGTTTCAGATCCACAAGTGAACAATGTAGTTATGTTATGCTGGCGTAACTCTGATTTATTGAGTATTCTTTATATGAATAGCATTGACTTTTATGAGCAGCATCCTTACTGATTTTATAAAATTATGTCCAATATGGAATATACATTTTAATTATGAAAACTTACATGATTCTGTTTTCAATGGATGGTACTCGTTTTCTCTTGTTCTTCACGCTTCTTAATGTCTTAATTATAACATTACTGATATAATGCAAGTGTGGGATCGATACCTACAATTGTGTGCCTCCTTGAATTTTGAGCCCTGGGTGCCTTGCTTCCTTTACCCGAGTCCCAGCCCTGTTGTTATCCCCTCTGTAATGACACTATTTGGCAGGATTAACTTCCCGAAGGATAGTTTACCCTATATCAATGCATCTCAGTTCCTTGACTTGACAGACATCTCTTCCAGTAATCTTTCTTTTCATTCACTTGTTTAAGGTCATACCATAGACCTTGTTACTACCAAAGAGTACAACGCTTCCAAAACATAACTGTCAAGCATCCCATTTTTTATTAACTCTAGTAACTTTAGAGCTCACTCACATTCTCTAGTATCCTCACTGGATGAATTCTTATGCCTAACTGAGAAATTTAATATTATTGTCCCCATCGTACTCTTTCTCATGTGTTCATTTTCCCCTTTTCCATGCTTAGAGCCAATTACTAAAATCATTACCTTGCATGCACCTACATTTCTCCATCATCTAAATTTACCAACCCCCTATCGTGGATAAACCCAAGTTTTCTGCTCCAAACCTGTAACCAACAGATGGTTATATTGAAAAAAACTCAACCAACCAATAAACAGAACTCAGTGGACTGCTCTCATTTTTCACAGATTTCAAGCTGTCCCTCAGCTCTGTCCAGTTGTTCAACTACATTTCCCTAGTCAACTTTTCTCCTATGCTTCAACATTCATTTTACAGTTTCTCCTTGTCAAACCTTCAACATCTATTTCTTATTCTTCACTCTCAGCTAATAAAGAAATCAGACCACAAATCTCATCTTAATTTATTATCCTTAATTTATCAGTTTCCCTGTATTTGTGTTCATATTCACAGCCTTCTATTATGAACTGCTTCAGAATCTATTTAAGACCATTCCTTTGTTGTATCCCTATGTGCTTATTTAAGGATTTTACTTCTGAATTACCTCCCCTATGTCTTGTATCATCAGTTTCTCCTTTTTAATGAATCAATCCACTAGTATACGAATATGCCATAATTCTGATCTTAAAAATTAAAGGAACTTGTGCTTGACTTTACACCTACATCCAGCTGTTTTATATTTCTTTCCTTCCCTTCAGACCAAAACTTCTTGAAAAGTTTAATACTTGTACCAATTTTATACTTGTACTCAGGAAGAGAATGAGTATTATATGCTAGGGATTAATTATAGGAATTATGGGGAGGGGAGAAGCTGGGAAACAAGCCCACAAAAAGGGGAGTTGGAGGATCATAGAAAATTCACTAAACACTCTCCTGAAACACTGGTGTAGGTGAACAAGTCAGAGACTTCTGGAAAGCCAGACACGTCTATCTGCCAGAGTGGGGCCATGAAGCAGAGCTAAAGGGGAAGTCCATGGAAGGCTGTTGCCTCTGGACCTGGTGGTGGATCTGGGATTGCTGTTGGTCAGCAGGGCTTGCAGTAAGGAAGAACTACCTGTGGGGGGGGGGGGGGGGGAAAGAGAGTGAGGACAAGCTGGTACAGGTTGCCAAATTCTGTGTCTGTGTCTCATTACATCTAACTCTGATAACCTTCAGAGAGTAATGGTTACTGCTTCATTCTGCATGCAAGTTTCTCTTTTGTCCAGCTCTAATCCAGAACCATACAGAGAATGGGTTTTGTAAAACCTAGTTCTAAATTACTCAAGTCACCACAGTACAAAAGCACCACAGCACTTATTGTATCAACTTTCCTCCTCTCCATTATTGCTTTTATTCATTCATATCAACTTTTTATTACCATTGTGTCATTAAATAAGTTCTTGTTACATTTACCTGTGAATTCATATCATAAAATTCAATAATTTCTTACACACTCTGTTCATTAACCTTCCAGCTATATTTGACGCAGCTCTTGAAAAAATTCTTTCCCTTGATTCATAGATATATAGTCTCCTGTATTTCTTCTTCCTCATTGGCTGGACCCTTCCATTCTCCTTTGCAGGCTTTTTTCCTCTCCTGACCTCTATCTGTTGGAGTGCCCTAGAACTGCTTGCTTAGTCCTCACCTTCTTTTCTACCTGCTATTGTTCTACAGATGATCTCACTAATTCCCACTGTTTAAATAGCATGTATATTATGATATACACTCATATTTATATTTAGTCCTAACCTTTCCCCTAACTTCCAGACTTGTATATATAGTTTACTACTTGACACCCTTACCCCAGTGTCTAATAGACATCTCAAACATAACATTTCTGACAAATAACTCTTTATCACTATCACCCTCCTTAAATCTGATATTTCCCAAATTATTCCCCATAATAAAAGTACATTATTATTTTTCCAGTTGCTAAGACCAAAAATCACCAAGTTATCCTTAGTTTCTCTCCTCCCCTTACTCTTCTTCTGCCTTTACTTTAAAAAAAAAATTCCCTTAATTTGATAATTTCTCACTACGTTCTCTTCTACTACCCTAGTACAAACCAGTACCACCTTTCAATAGACCCATGTAATAGCCTCCTAAAATATTTCACTGTTTTCACTCTTCCTTTACAGTCTTTTCTCCAAAGGGAAGTCAGAAAGTGCTTTCAAAAATGTAGATGGATTGCCCTTCGCAATGGATTCCCATCACACTTATTCCTTATTCTGCCTCGAAAGGGTACATAATCCTACATCATCAGCGCTTTTCCTACCACTTAAAGATAAGGTTTCTACTACTCTCTCTTTTGCATCCTTGGCTCCTACCATCCTGAACTACCTGTTGCTCCTCAGGCACGTCAAGGTCATGATTATATTTTGGTTTTTATCTTTTTGAACTTTGATATTCTTGTTCAACCTATCCTTCCTGAAACTTTTTCTTTCTTTGGATTCTTGGATTCCATTTCTTCTAGTTTCCACCTATTTTTTTTTTTGGCCACCCTTCTAAAATTTCTTCTGATCCCTTGGGTATGCGTGTAGTGGGCCAAGTGCAGAAGATGCTGAAATTCGGTCCATCTGGGACAAGATAGACCCTTTCTTAATACTGGAGGCATTACTCTGATAGAGTAAGGTTGGATTGGTGAGGAAAGGCACAAAAGTAAGTGAAGTTTTGAGGAGTTATTTTAATATCGTGGGTGCTTTCTCCCATTTATATTGGTTTAACTGGTATTTAGTTATAGTAGAAATAGTACAGGATCAAGTGAGATCCAGAAATCATGAGAAATTTTGGGTAACCTACTAAATTTCTACTCCAGAACTGTCCATGATGGGTAGAATATGGTCCAAGAAATGTTATCTTAGGCTTTTATGATACTCTTATCCAAATCAGTGCCCCATGTGCCAGAAAAATTCTCTTGTCCTTCTTACTCAATAAAAGCTATCATCACTACTGCAAACTTTCATGGGATATACAGTTTGTTAAAATAGTTCAGCCTAAGATATTGTAGTCTGGATGATGGTAAAATACATTTATATTAACCCAACTAGGCAATAGTCTTAAATTGTATCATGTACTTTCAGGACTCAGCAGCAAGGAGTGAATGATATGAGGATTTCATTCATTGTAGGAAGATTGATAGAGGAGGTAATTTTAAAATATTTTTTTATTATGGAATCTTGTGATTCTAAAGTTGATCTTTTTAACCTTTTTTTTTTAGGTTCCCAGAACTAAGGGTATTATGGCATTTGTCTAGTCTATGGAAATAAACTTGACTTTGGAATTAGAAAAGGGGAACCTCCACATTAGCAGTAATAGTCTTGGTAATGAGATACTCGGGTGTAAATGAGATTAATTTTGTTTTCATATAGCACTGGTAAATATTATTTCTCATAAACACAGATAGTAACATGTTTTAAAAGATGAAATATCATGCTCTGAAAAGACATTGCATCTTGGTAGTCCATTCAATAGACTATCATAATGTGAACTGTTGGCAATTATATTCTAAACAAAGCAAAGTTCTTATCTCTGAAAATGCATCTCCTGCAGCATTTTCCTAACCTCTGTGAGAGCAGAGAAGCAGTCTCTTACAAACTCTCCACTCATCTCAGAAATAATGGTGTAGCTTTGGCTTCTTAAACTCAAGTTGTTTCTGCATCAGATTACTGCTTTGCAAATGAGTAGCATTTTTTCTGCTGAGGTCTTGTGGTCTAATATTAATACATTTTCACAATGGAAACCCGATGGATTAGATCATTTTCCTAGGTTTGTATCCCAAGGGATATCTAACCTATGTTCTTGTTTTAATTAAATTACCACTTTTTCCATATGATTAAATGCCTGAATAATGAAGACTTACGGGACTAAATTTTAATGCACCATACATTAATATGAGCAGTGGGGGGAAACATATGATTTTACTTTAAGTAAAATCTTTCAGTAGCAAATGTTTCACCTCTTCCCTTTTTTTTTTCCCAAAGCAAATGAGAGTTTCAGCACTGCAGAGCACCAACCAGTGGAGCCTTCTGCAGTGGCATTCAGTGAATGGGAAAGAGCATCTTTGAGATTTCTCTTTTATACCTTGGAATATGAAAGGAGATTCTGGGTATGGGCCAATGTTTTTGAAGTAATGATATTGGATGACTCCTTTTCCTACTGGAATAGGACAACTTGCCTTTTTCTTTTCTCCACACATGTCAGGTATACTTTACATCAATTATATAGACCTATCAACCCATCAATATGAATAGTCATGGGATATCTAATAGGAAAATTGCGTACAACACTTTGAATTTCAACACAGAAGAGTTTGTACGATCTTTTTTCTTTTCTAGTATCATCATGATAGCCTCAAAGTCAAAAAATAATTAGGCAAAATGGGAAAAATATATCTTGATTTGTACTTCAGAAACATTCCCTAAACTGTGGTTATTAGGCTAAAAATAAACCCTCTGAAACTGTAGTAAATTCTATGCATACTTTTGCCAGAAGTTATTACATTTAGTTACATCTGAGATCAGTTACGTGTTTTATTTTCTATTTCACTGTTAAATGATAATCCTAATATAAAATTATATATATATTTGTTACCTTAACCTGAGTTAAATTGAGTAGAATATGAGAAGGAATGTAATATATTGACAAAGTGTTGTTTTTGTAGGCCACACTTAAAAAGAAAATGAAATTCTCTCTTCCTTGAATTCTAACACAGTGGTGGTTTTTTTGTTTTTGTTTGTTTTCTACTTTGGGCTTCTCTGAGAAAAAAATCAGGAAAATTCTTTTTGCATTTTTTAAAAAGTAACTTAGAGGTTAGAATAGGGATATAGCATAGACTTTTTGGGTTCAAATTCTGGTACTTGCTAGCTGTGTAGATTGAGCATCAGTTTCTTCATCTGTATAATGTGATTATCAGTACTTATTTCACAGGATTATTCTGATTAAATGAAATGGTACTTTTGAAGGATTCAATAAATGCTCAGTAAATGTGAGGTCCCCTTTCTTTTTTCTCTCCCTCTGGAAATTTCTACCATGTGTGAGTGAGAGGGAAAAAAAGAGAAAATTCTTTTATTTTTTGGTTTTCTCGCCTTTTAAAGCCATAAAGTATTTAAGGAAAATACTACAGTAGATTTCGAGATGGCTAAAACACATGCATTTGGTTTATTAACTTTCTAGTTAAGAGATTTATTCCCTAGCTCGTTTAAATATTTTGAGAAACATACTGTTACATTTAAACATGAAATCTGTCTCCCCTACACTTCATGAAGCTTTTCCAGTTTCCTGTCTTCAAGTTAGGAAATGATGAGGTTGAAAGCATTCTGGCCTCAAGACACTGACATTTCTGAGCCGACCATGAAAGTTCATTCAGCTTCTCATAAATGCCTCAAGACCTTCAAATGCAAAACATTTGGGCAATAGACGTAGTCAAGGGACATGATACCAGCCTCCTTTATTGTGTCATTTGTCAGACCTTGATTTGTAGAGTAGCAGGTTTCAAAGCTTGACTTTTCTTCTCAGATGCTACATACCATTCAGAGTATCTCATTCCCTGATGTTTGTATTCCTTTTTGCCCATGATTCACTTCCTATTCTGCCCAGATTCATATTGTCATAGTTATTTTGCCTGTGGTTTTTCTCCTCCTTTAAGACATTTTTTAGATTTTAGAGTTGTAGGAAGGAAATATAAGGTCTGACTCATTTAAGGGAACTTCAATTTATATTTTTGACAAATATTTGCCCAAAATAATATCGGTAGAGTACCATTATCTTAGTGTGTCTCTGGTTGGTAATAGCCTTAGTCTTGACCTCTCTGTATAAATAAATAGGATCTCATAGTTTGTAACCATGGAGAAAGCAAGAGTTTACAAACATTTATACACAGTTTTAAAGCTTCCCTAGAGGAAAATGGATACAACTGAAGGGAAGATAAATTATCTTTAAGGATGTTTCTCAGATTGGATTGTTCTTAATACATACTCCATTCTACACATTTTCTTTCTTGGAACCAAATTCTGCCTTTGGTTGTTGGCTTGTTCTGTTTGCTCACACAGGGAGGTCCAGGTGGGAAAGTGTGCAGTTGCCTCAACTTTAAAGAATTTAGGAAAAGGAAAAACATGCATTGCTGTGAAGGTTTATTCATTTCAATCAATGAGTATTTATTGAGTGCCTACTATGTGATCTTCACTGGTAGCTTATCAGAGAGATAGATACATGGAAAATCAGTCAGTGACACAGGACAGCAGACATCAAAGTACCAAATGACTACACATTACTGTAGAACAGTGGTACTCAATTGGGATGACTTTGTCCTCCAGAGGCGTTTGGCAATGTCTGGAGACATTTTTGATTGTCATGACTAGATACTACTGACATCTTAGTGGGGGCAGTCTCTGTAGAATGTTTAGTAGCATCCTACAATGCACAGCACGGCACCCACAACAAAGAATTATCTGGTCCAATAATGCAGCGGTTGAGAAACCTTGCTGTAGAAATGTCACGGGAGAGAGAGTATCCATCAGGTGGAAAAGGCCCTTGTTTTGCAAAATTCTGCCAGAATACGATAATATAAATAACCCTTTAAAATGTTCTTCGTTTTTGAAGAAGCTACAGTGTATGTATTGATTAATATCCTTGTTCTTGAGTAACTGAAGTGTCTTCTGGTTGTTAGGTGGGCACCAGAGTGGTACTTCTTGTGCACTTCTGAGTGTCAGAGGTTTTCTGGAAAATGCTCCTTGAGTTTTGACTTAAAGTTTTTCCCTCTCTTGGACTCAGATAGGGGTCCAAGAGACTTGGTGAGGTTACCAATATCCATGACGCACAAAATTTTGTCTTTCCCCAAGTTTTCCTTTACTCATTCCAAAACTATCACATAAATAATCTCCTGGAAGGTGTCCCCACCAAACCATCATACCAGCCAAGACACACTTGAATACCACCACAGGGCAGCGTTACGGCCAAAGCTGGGGTCCTTGCCACCTACTTTGGTGTTTTGTAATCAGAAAGAGAATAAAATGGGCTGAAAGAGAGGGGTTGAGTAGTGTGTGGAGGGTAGGAAGAGAGAGAGAGAAGGAAGTGGGGGAGGAGGAGAAGAGAGGAGAAGAGAAGGGAGAGAAGGCAGGCAAAAGGGATGGCACTTCGGACATCAGTTCACAACTGTTCTAATGCCCCAGATCCTTTGGAAGGTCTTTGTTTTGTCCGTGCTGTCCCTCAGTTTCCTCTCCCTTCCTCTTCAGAGGAGACTTCCCTAAACTTCATGGAGGTTTACGGGGCCTCTTACATTCTCCCACACAGTCTCTGCTTATATAGAACTGAGCATTTATATTATAATTGTCTCATTAGGTGTTCATCTTCCCTAAGAGTCTGAAAACAACTTGAGGCAAATGCTATGTAGGCTCCCGGTTCCTAGGGCAGTGCCTGCCTAGACACAAACACCTGTGGAATTAATGAAGAAGCCAATACCCACTATAGTGCTTTACTAAGCTTCAAACAAGGAGAACACTTATGAAGTTTTCCATTTTCTGGGTTTGATAGGGCTCCAGTTCTGCCTGACACCTTTTTCTTGGTGGAAAATAGAGGGAGATTTGATGTATTTTCTTCTTATTTCTTTTACCTATCAGTACAGTCACAGCGCAGGGTTTATTTTCTCTCCATCTCCATCTTGCAATCTCTCATTCTAAGTCTCTTTTCATAATTATTGTCTCTATTTATATTGATTATGTATTTTATCTCCTCACTGAATTTTTGGCTTCTAGATAACAGAGACAATGTCATATCTTTTGTTTTTGTATTCAAATTACTTCATTTCCACTAAGGCACATGAAAATGCCTGGAGTTGCAGTATGCAAAACATCTCTTTACTTCCACTGCCTCATGTGCTGGGTGATGGGTTTTGCTAAGAAGATATCCTTTCTCATTAATACAGGAAAGTTTTTCTTGCTTTTGAATTTTGGCTTCTCACAGCTAGAAGATGTGAGGTTAGTTAAATTTGAGTTTATTTCATAAAGAATCTATTTTTATAAATGGCTTACACTATAGAGTTAAGAAGTAACTTTTTGGTATAAATCCTCACATAACACTTAAGGAAATATATGAAGAAAGATGACAACTAGGATTCAGCTGTTGTCTCCTAATGCAGAGTGCCATGAACTAATAGTTTTTTTTCATTATTCTGTGTAGAAAGGCAGAGAAAAGTGAAAATGGGGAGGATTGGAAATAAAACAGAAGTTTAAGTGGGAAGGGAAAGAACAAAGTTTTAATTGGAAGTGAAAGAACAATGGGTTAAAGCTCATGATAAAAGTTAGACATAAGGGGCATGGTGAGAGATGCAAAAAGTGAGAATGGAGATTAAATGGCAGGAAGTATAGGCCCTCAACATGAGTTTGTGCAGAGAATCTTAGGTTTCTGTTCACTTTTAATTTGTGTAACAGAAAGACGAGTAGTAGACTCAAAATAGATTTCATATTAAAGGGCAATTATCTCAAGTCTTTAGTCTCATTGCTACTCTGATGGAGAAATGATTTCATGTAAAGAAAGGAATGCCGTTTTTCATCCTCAGCTCTGTAGTACTGAGTTATATTTGCTCATGCAAGATTGATTTTTCTCAGATACAGTGGGGAATCCTAAGTGTGGGATTTACAAATCTGTTGCTCATGTTTTCATTTTATGATGAGCTTAGTTATCATTAGGTAAACTTAGAGATGACTAACCTTTTTCTCTTCTCTCTCTCCCTTTCCCTCTCTCTCTCTCTCCCTCCCTATCTCTCTCTCTTTCTCCCTCTCTTTCTCTTATTTTCTTCCTCTCTCTCTCCATTTATTTATATATATATGTAATTTATCAGTTATTATTATCTTGACAATTAGGGTGAACATAAATCATCTGATTTCAAATAAAATTTTAAAGGCATGCAGACTGTTTTCAAGCTTTGCTCATGCATTATGCATCAGTAGACACATTCTCCTTCCCACTGCAGAATTGAGAATTGTGAATTGTAAAATATATGCAGCATACTTATACAGTTTATGATGAGCAACTGACAAGAGGGATTAAATCAGAAGGCAAGATGCTCTGCTGGAATTGACTAGAGACACTGCTGTTGAAATGCCAGAGTGCAGTATGTGCATTTTCCCCTCTCCTCTCACTGCCTAATTGAGAGAGGCGTTAATGCAGTGAAGAGTGCTGAAAGCAAAATGCCAGCTTTGTGAAACAGGAAACAGATATATTCAATTATTATTTTTGTTGGACTACCATCTACGATAAAGCAGAACAAATGTGATTGCTTCTTTGCCTGTATTGAAGTTGTGAACAAGAGAGACCAGAGGGAAATTTGGCATGAATTCAGCATTTGATAGCAACCCCCCAAAACACAAGGAAACTCAAGATCCTGGTTATTTAGATGATAAGGGCCTTATTTGATAAGTGTAAGAGTTGAATAAAAATATTCAGTATACTTTTGGTTTTATTCATTGACGGATACTTTTTGAAGGATGAGAAATATTGATCCTCACATTTCACTAGTGCCTTTACGATTAGGAGAGTGAGTTTTTCTCATTGTGTCAAACTGCTTTGGGCGAAGCTCTCTCTAAAAGAATTAATTGCAATTATGGAATAGTGTTTAGTGTTAACATGAAAGAAGATTGGATAGCCCAAAGTATCATCATTAAATACGATGCACGTAACATACTGGCTCATGTTAATTAGTCTGTCAGTGAAAAGCAAGGAGCTCCAAGTGACTGTGGGAAAGTGACTTGGTGATTTGCTGTTGCTGGTCAGTCTCACAAAAGGAGAATTGTCTGTTGTGAAAAAAAGAATCTGTTAGAATTTGGATATGGTGGTAGTAAGAGCAATGAGTAGGAGGAAATCCAAAACCTATGGGATTGATTTCCTGAAAATATAATTTAAATTTATCTCTGGGGTTCTAAAGAAGACTAATGGTTAGAAGACTGGTATCACATAAAGTGTTCTTTTATACTTATTCACATTATTCAGGTGAGTACATTTAAGATTTGGTGAAAAAGGAAAGAACCCACATTTTAGATACCAGCATCTATTTTCAATACAGCACACAAAAATAGAATGCAGAGCAGAATCACAAGGAAACGAACTTACTATGCAAATCCTTTATTTGCTTGCAATTTCTAGGTGCTGCTGATGCATGCACATTACTTCCTTGGTTTGGACACATGTAGAAATCATAATCACAGGATAAAAATTTAAATTATCCTAACAAATAGAAACCATACTCAAATAGTATATTCTGACTTTTAGTAATAGTATAAAAAAGCTTAGGGGAGAAAATGGTAGATTGGAATTCCCACAATAAGGATCTGCCACAGACAAAATTTAAGTTAATTGCATAGGTTTTATTTTTTAGTATAGTTAATGTCCATTCAATGGCTAATGACCAAGATGTAAAGAAAGAAGTAGAGCACAATTTTATTTGAGCAAATATGAATGTTTTACTGTGAAGCAAAAAGCAAAAGACTTTATTCTGTCAATTATCTTTATCCTATAGTGTGTTTATGCTCCAAACAGCTTGAAATAAATGAGTTGCTGAATTCTTCGTTGGGTCAAATTATTCCATTTCTTACCCTCCTTTCCTTTCTTCCTCTCTCCCTCCTCCTTTCTTTCTTTTCTTCTTTCCATATTTATTGAGCAGCTAACTAATTCCAAGCATTTGGGTAAGTGCTAGTGCCATAATGATTAAAATTATTTCCCACCTTCTTCTTTTTGGATGAGTATAATGTAGCTGGTGTTTAGCTAGAAATCTCTTGGTCTGATGGGACTCTCTCCTTGTGTTACAGGTTCTTTGAGTACCACTGACATAGAATCATGAAGAAGCTAAAAAAATTTTCACTGTGACTGTGAATAGTCAAGCCAAATGTCTTTCCATCACATTGAATTCTTTCCTCATGTGTTGTTTAAATAATAGAAGAAAGTTCTTTTAAAATCAAATAATATGAAAGTCTTGGGTGTAATTTTGTAAAAGAGTTTCTTTTTTAAAGGAGTATTTGCTGGGGTCATATTGTAAGCTAGAGGAGCAATCAAATTGAATATAAATTACTGATTTCACTTTTGAAGTGCATAGAATTCCTTTATTCAAGATATAATGTCTCTATTCTATGACTGGTCTTTTCGGCTACCAAAGAGGGCTGTGAGATATTAGATAGGGTGTTAGGTGATTATTTGGAAATGTATTTTGTATTGAGAGTAGAATTGCATCTGCTTCATTTTCAATGGTCTAATAGACTGTGTTTCAGACCTTGCTATATTTTGGTTATAATGATCAACAATTTTTAACTAGACACAATGCTTGGATGGATGAGAATGGGAGAAAATGCCTTTTCTTTTTTTTAAATTATTTGACCACTTTTGTGTGAGGTCTCCTAACATTTCTTTCCAAAAAATATCTCTAGTTCTGTCTTCCTTTTCATTTTACCCTCATATTTTTCCTTCTTTTCTTGTAATCCTTAGATTCCAGCCATTTCTCATCTTCTCTAAAAGTGAAAACAAACAAAGCTTTAATGTCTCTTTAGCTTAGAATCTCTTCACTTTTAAAAAAATATACATCTGGGCATATTTAATGGATAAAGAATCAAGATTTTGGTCTACAGGCATAATACAGACTCTTCATCTAAAAACAACAACAAACATCTCAACCAGATAACAAGTAATTAAGAGAACCACCACCACATTCAAGAAATGGGGTTGGTCTCTGTCCTTCTTGGGAGTTACTGTGGCTGCTCTTTAGGAAGCAATATAATTTTTATGGATGGAGCATACAGCTTTGTAAAGAAATTCACTTTTAGTTGTAAAGGTTTTCTAATGCCATGTTTAAGAAACCAAGCCTGTGAACTGCAGAAAGAGTAAAGGGGAAGTTGTGAATGTGCTTGAGTAATGGTTAACGACATGAATGTTCTCCTCTAAGACCCCATGTATTCTCAGGAACAAAATTAGAGTGAAGTGGATGAATATAGTCTGATTCTTTTTTCTATTTCTTACTGTAAGTTTTTTGTTTTGTGGATTGGGGAGAGGGCATTTTAGACAATGGAGTAATCTAAGGATGGAATGAGTCTTTTAAGTATTGCTCTGTGAAGTCTGTGCTGGTTTGGGTGGGTGTGAGGGGATCGGGGGACTGGCTCCTTACTGTGGGAAAATTCTCTCCAAGACCTGGCAGAGTGAGCAGTTGGGGCTGTATGAATGGAGAGATGGACTGTCCTGGTTTTCAGTGTAGTCATCTGGATTGAAGTCTTTCTTACATTTTTGTGTTTTTCTAGTCTATGGTTATGGGAACAATGGGGATACAAGCACATATATTTGCTCAGGGAAATATGATGGTTCCCAAACACAGAGTAGACCTGGAAATCTTTGTGTTAAGCTATAATCAGAGAGAAAAATTATGTATGGGTCACACCTTCAGGGGCAAAGCATGGAGTAAGCTCCAGAAATTAGGCTTAGTCTCAGAACTACAGGGAGAAAGGAGACTGCAGTAGTTAGGCTAACTGGATTGTCTAACAGTTGTATTTTTATTAATAAATTGGCATTCTAGTATTTAAAAAAAAGAAACAGAAATCAGGCTTACTATGTGACTTTCCAGCCAGGATATCGTGGCTGACTTAAGGACGTGACCTTCTTTTTTTTTAACATCTTTATTGGAGTATAATTGCTATACAATGGTGTGTTAGTTTCTGCTTTATAACAAAGTGAATCAGCTATACATATATATATATATCCCTGAAAGACTTATATTGATTTTGAAATTTACAAAGATTGACTTGAGCATGAAGAAGCTATCCAACCCATGACACTTTTTTCCCTCTGTGATCTATAATTAGATTAATACGTTCAAGATAATCTTAAAAGAATCAGTAGAATTATAACAGCAACACCAAAAATAATGCTGTTTATTGAGAGTCTTCATTCTAAACAGCTGAAAATACTTTGACATCTATTCATTTCATCCTTCATCTTTATAAGAGACAGGGCAAGATTGAGGCAATTTTGACAAAAATAATTTAAAGAGTAATGGAAGAGGCAAGGAATAGCCTAAAACTAGATTGGTCTGGAATAGGATGGGCCTAGCCCAAATTAGGAGGGAGCAAGCTTTCTTTGGGCTACCTTTGTCCTTTCCATAGTTCCCTCTGCGCTTTCAATAATTCTTCCTACAAGGCAATCAGAGTTCTCTTGCAGTCTCTTAGATGGCCAAGGATTTTTGTGTGGTTCCTAATGGCTAACTCACTGTGTTTGAGAAATTTATGATCTTTCCTGACCTTGGTCTCATTTATCCCATTTCTCTGAAACTCAGTGTTTGACTGGATGAATAAGGTGTAACCTTCTTCTAAACAATGCCTTCTGATGAAGGAGGCATGAGTCCTGTGAAATTTTCGGTACCCTAGTATCATTACGTTCTGTGTATAGTGGGCTTGAGCTACATTATGGCAAGAAATCTGCTGATTTTACCTCAAATCATACTTCAGCTTACTGTACTCTGGTTTAGTTGTCTGAAAGGTAAGAATTGGCTTCAACTAAAGTGTTTGCTGAATTCTGTCTAATTCTCATAGTATATGTTGGCCTGGTACATTT
Source organism: Balaenoptera acutorostrata (assembly GCF_949987535.1). Classification (NCBI taxonomy): domain Eukaryota; kingdom Metazoa; phylum Chordata; class Mammalia; order Artiodactyla; family Balaenopteridae; genus Balaenoptera; species Balaenoptera acutorostrata. Next base: position 129,090,419 of record NC_080068.1, on the reverse strand, counting down.
CTTCAGTAGACCTGATGAGATCCTTTGAGTAATGAGGATGTAGAAGTACACATGTTACTGTTGTAGGACCGTTTTAACCACCCGTGTCACATTGCACTGGTCAAATAATTGGTTTCATTCTCTATCGAGTGGTGGCCTTATAAACAATGAATTAACTAGTTTTGAAATAGTTTGTTAGTTCCTGTTGATTTTCTTGTCACTTTACTGGTTTAAAGCCGTTTCCAACAACAATATCAAAGAAGACATACTGTGCAAACCATTCAGTTCTGCTTATTAGATTCTGTGGTACAGGATGATGTCAATGATAGGGTTCTGATATTATATGAGGGTTTCTAGTACCCAGGTTATTCTTATCAAGCCCATTCAAAAGAGTAAATGGTATGTAGTGTATCATACCTGTTAATACTTGTTTGAACATATTTTTCAGGTACACATAATCTATGCTTTGTAGAGTAGTGATTTATGTGGTTGGATTAAGAAAAGGATGTTGTTCAGGGCTTAAATGCTCCTGTGGGTTTATTATGCATAGAATCCTGAGATTTAAACATTTTACTGAAGTGGTTCCCTGATCATGCAAAGCAAGTTATTCTTGGCTGCCTAAAAAGAAAGTAAAACACATTCTTGGTCTTATTTCTGTCTTTTATTCCTACCTGATGTCATCCTCAAATCGTGCAATATCCTCAAACAGGGAGGTTATAACTAATTCCAAACAAACTTTATTGGGAACTTTCCTTCATGCAGACATTTCCTAACACAGAATATTCTATAAACATTCTCAGCGTTCCCAGACAAGAGACGGTCCTAATGTTTGGTTCTTCTTGCAAGCCCTCAGCCTTGGTCTACTACACACATGATTGTCAGGCAGAAACCTTCCTTCCCCCAGCAGAACGTTGCATGGCATACTGAAAGACTTCCATTAAAGCAGGCTTAACAGATGAATGCTGATATACTGGAGAAATAAACAGAAGGAAAAATGGTACATTTTCTGGGAGGCAGTCAAAAGCAGTTGGGTTGCTAGGCAGGAGGAAAGCATATAAACTATTTTAGATCCCAAATTATATTTGGATAGCTGAATGAATACAGTTGAATTCATAGCAAAATTTTAAAATAAAAGAAGAAAAATTTTAAAAAGAAAAAAGAAATTATTGATGCGTGTCAAATTCCCTCCCTCCAAGTTTTGCTTTCTTTTGGTTTCCGAGTTTCCATTCTCCTAAATCGAGCTATATATATAATCACTTCAGATAGTTTGCATTTGAGATTTGATTTTGGTCTTTGTGAGTAGTTATAATTTACATGAAAAGAAGCTGCAGTTGCATTTTAAACTACCTTTCCATTAAGGATTTAATTTAGGTTTAATAGGACAGTTATCATATGTTAATTAAATACTGATGGGTTATGGGAAACATATTTACTCTGGTTTACCAACAAGGTACAAAAATATGTTTTTAATCTAAGTTTGGCATTTAGCTAGTTTGCAGATTCTCTTGTTGAGAGATACAGTTCTTCCGAGTTAATAATATGTTTATTTTGCTGAGATTAAATTGTACGTGACAGTTAAAGTATTTGTATTTGCTATCAAGGTTTATAGTTATGTTGTAGAGATGTATGTGGATATGTTTTAGATCAGTGAACACTGAATCTTCCAACATCAATTATATATTTAAAAATCACTTGATCTTTTTTATAGCTACATTAAATTTTTGGAATTTATCTCTAACAGGTGGTTATAAAACTGCCTGATGGAATTCTCTTCTTTTTATCAATTTTTCAATATACTATTTATTAATAAATGATATATGTTAAGAATGTTTTCTTCAAATCAACACTTGTCATCTATAGGACCAATTGTATTCTCTCTAATTGAGCTCATTTTCCCTCACTGTGGTTATGAACACATTTGATTGAATCCACCTTTTTTCATCAGAGCCAATATTCCTCCTCCTCCTCATCTCTCTCTTTTTTGTATGAGTGATTATAATGCTCTTTTTTCTGTCTCATCTTCTATCATTTTATCCCTAAAGCCTCCCCGAAGGACTTAAAACCTGGCTTTCCACCAAAGTACATTGTCTGGAGTCAGAGATCTTAAGAGTGCTGAGTTAACTTATCTCCTGAGTTTCTAGGCACTTTGTAAAGACTACACAGTAAAACAATGGGAGCCAGTAAAAGTAGAGAGTTGAAGAATTATCCGAAAAATGTGCCCAGTATGCACAGCAAATCCGGATCATTTCATCTTTAATTTTTTCCCCTCAATAACAGGATTATGTGGGTCTTGACACTTGCATTAAATTTCCACTTCTTTGTGCATACAGAGATGCAGCCAAAGGCAAGGGGTGAATTTGAGTTTTCTTTTTATTAAAGCAAAATATCTGAAATCTTTCACACATGAGCTCTCATAACATGTCTCACTGTACTAAAAAAAAAAAAAAAAAGAGGTAAAATTGCTTGTGTGCTTAGGAAGAGAACACGAGGTGGCAGGGCCACAGCAGAAGTAGCATTGCTGTTGTCAGAATACACGTGCAAGGTAGGTCAGAGATATGAACAGCTTTAAATTTTTTGTGAAGTGCACTTTTTAAAATTAAAATACATAATGTATTACTTTTTCTTTTTAACCACTAGCAAATCTCTAATTCCTTTTCAGGCACAAAAGATCTTGGTTTATTAAGCTGAAATGCATGAGGACAGCAAACAGACACACTTAACATCATAACTATCTGAAGTGTGTTGTATTATTTTTCTTAGCTTTTTATGGCATAAGCTTTTTAATTAAAAAAATGCTTTAGAAGTAATTCTGTAGAATAAAATAATATATTTTCAATGATCTAGATAATTTGAATATTTTTGTCTCTGCTACATTTCAGAGTGTTTTTGTTCTTTGGGAATTATTGACATTTTTGTTAAGTAATGAAATAGAGTGAAAGTCATTGACTTTATCTCTATGCTATTCAGCCAAGAGAAGAAGCAATAGTGATGGACATTTCAAGCTTTTGTTGGTAATAAACTGGAATATATATATTATGGAAAAAATGGAAAGTGCTCATGCTAGTTAAGGTACTAGAATTTATGTAAAACACTAATATAACAATTTCAGTAATTTAATAAAATGTAAGTTTAAAAAAATTTTTATTTTATATTGGAGTATAGTTGATTAACAATGTTGTGTTAGTTTCAGGTATACAACAAAGTGATTCAGTTATACATATATGTGTATCTTCTCTTTTTCAAATTCTTCTCCCATTTAGGTTATTATAGAGTATTGAGCAGAGTTCCCTGTGCTATAAAGTAAGTCCTTGTTGGTTATCTATTTTAAATAGAGCAGTGTTTACATGTCAACGTGTAATACAATGTAAGTTTAATTTCTGCTAATGAAAAGTCCCAAACAGGCAATCCTGAGTGACAGGCAGTGTTTGTGAAAACACTGATTCAATAACCCATTTTCCCTCTATCTATTGGTTCAGTAATCTTCAACATCTGACTACTAAAACTACCACAGGAGGGGAAAAGGCATGGGGGATTGCAAATGTTATGTTGTATAGGCAAACCTGGAAATAGTGTTTGTCACTTCTACTCACATTCCATTGGCCAGAACTCAGCCACATGGCCACACCTAACTATAAATGATTCTGGGAAATATTGTCTATATGTATGTCCAGGAGAAAGAAGAAATATGTTTGGTGACCAGCTAGCTAGTCTCTGCCATAGTGCTATCGGTGATTTTAAGTAAATTACCACAAAGTCAAGATTAAGAATTAAGGTATTTTGAGAAGATTATCTATCTATCTGTATAGCTAGCTAGCTAGCTATATCAGTTAGGGTTCAACCAGGGAAACAGAACCAGTAGGAGAAATATATTAAGAGAAGTGACTTGTATGATGTGAAGGCTGGCTAGTCAAGTCTGAAATCCTTAGTGCAGACCATCAGGAAGGGCAGGAACTTGGAACTCTCAGGTTCAGTTAAAGTTGCGGTCCATAAGTGGAATACCTACCTTTTTGTGGAATCCTCAGCTCTGCTCTAAAGGCCTTTCAACTGATTGAATCAGGCCTAGCCAGATGATGTAGGATAATTTTACCTAGGCAACTGATTATGAACTTTAATCATATCTATGAAATACCTTAGTAACAGTGCCTAGATTAGTGTTTATTGAATAACTGGGGACTGTACTTTAGCCAGGTTGACAGAAAATAATGACCATCACAATATTTATATATGTGTGTATATGTATGTATAGTTATAACATTTGACTATTAATATAACTCAAAATTATTTTTCACTTCTTTGTCTTCTGACATTTAGTATGACTACACAGATACATTTCCATGTGTGCTGTATTTTGGAAGCCAAAATATTTTTCCCTCTTTGTATCAATATATTTAATTAGGAAATAAGTAAAATGCAGCATGCCATAAGTAGGATAAACCCTAGCTTTGAAATGAAACAGAGGTGAGTTTGAAATCTTTTTCCACTATTTACAAGTAATTCTGTGACTTTGGACAATGTTACTCAATCACTTTGAGGCCAGCTCCTTTTACTGTTAGTGACCATATCTATATGGTCACTATACTATGACAGTTCTTGGTTTGGGATAGCTGCTCAATAAATGATTGATATTATTAAATGAGATAGGAGATAACCCACAGGCAAGGCTGAACTCTCTCCTAGAATGCTAACAAGACTCAGAAACGAGGAAAAATCCCTATAACATTGTCTCCCTACCTCAGTGTAGGAGTTGCAGGATGTAACATGCCTGAGATAGTGATTCTTCACTAGAGCATGATGTAGGAGAAGCAGTGTTTAGGGGCAATGCCAATGTCATGGAGAGTGGTTTCTAAGGCCATAAAATTCTTGCCTCAAATCTAGGTCTTTGCAATTAAAATATTAGCATTTTCGAATAACTCTTGAAGAACAGTATGACTGTCAGAAGTTTGTTCATTATATTCATTCTTTTTTCTTTTCACTCAACAAATATTTGTTGAGTTTCTACTAACTCCTTGACATTGTTCTAGATGAGAGTAACAGAAACATTGAGACTTGTGGAGAGGTAGACTTTAGAGTAATAGTTTATGTATTGGAAGTATGGGGCTAGTAATTAAATATTTCCATAAACAATGTCCCTGGTCAGTGTGGGATTGCCTTCTGCTGTCACAGTAAAGGATGATGTAACGGCTTGGGTTTTTTTTTGGTGTTAATTACTCTTCTAACCTTAGCATGTTATGTTTTTACCTTAAAAATTTCTGGAACTCTAAATTTTTCACTTGATATTTATGTAACCTATTTATTTTCTTATAAGAAAAGTAATCAAAAAAAACAATCAATCTAGTTGCTATTTCCTGCATATGACCTTTGATAAAAATATCAATATCTTGGGGTCAAATTCTTAGGTCCTAAGAAACATCTGCATATGAGCAGTAGATGGAAAGTAGTCATTACTTGGCTAGAGAATCATTTGAGTAGTGATAGTTTTCTAAGATGCAACAAATTGAAGATAACTCTTTACTTTCCATTGGTTGGGGATAGTTAATATATGAGTTCAGTAGTCTAATTCTCAAAGTTAGTTATGTACCACATGAAAAACAGTGACTGTCTCAGACAGCATCTACCAGTGTTCATGTAGTGTGGGTAAATGTCTGGCAAACTCCGCTTTGGAATGTTAATAATAATGTATGATTATGTGTGATACAGGAAAAATTATTTTATATCATATACTGTTAAACATTTCATTACAAAGATCAGATTATATGTAGGCAGAATCTCTTATTTTCTCACTTAAGTGTCACAAACTGTTTAATTAACTCAATTAATTTTCAAAAAGGCATAACTTGTCAACAAACACATTTTTAAATGACAAATTTCATGTTTGGTTTAAGGACTGAATGTGTATTAAATGTCAACTAGAACACAAAACTACATTTTTTAATATTAAAAATAGACCAAAGGACCAGTAATCCTGAAAAGTAATCAGCTGGTTTATTTATATAATTTTGTTACTTGTTTCTATATGAAGGTTGTACATACACTGCAGAAGTGGATACATATTTTTCCTCAGTAAAGAAAAAAATGATAACTTTTTCTTTTTATCATTTTTTTTCACATTTAGAGACTTCTTGGTATGCTATATAAAGATATTTATCAGATATATGTAGTTTATAAGCTGAAGATATTATTTTTGACTATTTTGGCTATTTTATAGCAAAAGAGTCTGAGGTTTAGAGATGTTTAGCACTGCAGAAGGTCAAGTATTAAACTGGCCTTTGTGGATAAACCTCAAAATGTGTCTGTATGAATATGTGTTATAGAAAGATTTGATCGCTAAATGTTTTCCTTCCTTCCTCCCTCCCTCCCTTCCTTCCTCCCTCCCTTCTTTCCTTCCTTCCTCCCTTCCTTCCTCCCTCCCTCCATCCCTTCTTCCCTTTTCTTTTTTCTTTGAACAATTGATTTTTTAAAAGCTGATAGAAATGTATATGACTTTTAATATATTTGCATCAGTTTCCTTTCTTTCACAAAATTATAAATGGTATCTACTTTGGATTTTCACTGATTGTTTCACTGAATTGGCTTTTGACCAATAGTAACACTGATTTTATTTAAAGAAAGCAATAACAAAATAGGTATGAATAGTGGCCTTTTGGCTTGGACTTGTAAAGTTTATCATGGCTCTATGATCTAAGAAGATTTTTACTAGGATCGCCACTTGCTTCTTCTTGTTACTGACTGGTTTTAGTTGTATTCCTCTCTGCCAGACAGCACCTCATCCTCACCACTGGGACTTGAAAAACACTTTTTCCATTTATTTTACAGTTGTAAAATGCCCAAATGAATTTTGCTTCTCTTGGTTATAATGATGTTAAAGTTAACTTAGTGGCATCCAAGTTCATTGGATAATCCCTTTTAAGGTGTTTAAAGGTATTTAATAAAGGAATCAAAAGGAGTTAACACCTGTAAACTGCAACACTACATGGAAGAGGTAACTCAGAAACTGGTGAAGTTTTAACAGTTGGAGTAATTTGTAAGATTCTAGGAGTTGAAGAGCAACAGTGAATGTGCCAATGATTAGCATTGGTTTATAATAATGAATGCTATTTTAAAATTATTGTTTCCACAGTGTCACTTTTAGTATCAGGAACAATTTGGGCATTTTTAGTGTAGCTTTTTAGGCACCATATAGCCCTGATTGATTTTATGACATTCAGCGTGTCCTGAGAACTCTCTTGATGTTAATTTTTATAGTGCATATACCAAAAATATGCTAAATGCTTTCAGTGTTCCAATCCTAAAAATCACATTTTGCAACCAGATGATCCTTATAAATTTGTTTCCCAGAAGATCATAATACAGTATTGAAAAATATGTATTTTAATATCAGATGTTTTCTTAGCATCTGTTTTGTAAGGTTCATAATTCAGTAAAATGTCATGTTTCAAAGTACAGAGTATTTTTAAATAATTAGGAGTGGGTAGGCCAATTTGGAAATATGACAAACTCTAGCTCTGTGCATATTAGGAATGTACTGGTAGAAAGAGCAGAAAGAGAATCTGGGATAGGGTCTCCTCTGATATTGGAGGTAAGAGAAAATAATTCCACCAGAAGGAGCCAAATGAGATACACAGTTATGCATAAATCAGTGCACAGCTGTGTAGCAGGCACCTCATGTTGGATTCATCAGACAATTGGTGAAAAAACAGTTTGGGGAAGTGGGGGCGTGGTCATGGACTAATCAAGAGCAGGTAAAAATCCCGTCATGATGGATTCCATGAGACAACTAAATTGCTTTGTAGTGACTGGATACATTGTTGTAAATATTTCCATTCTGCAGGAGGGAGAAAAAGCTTAAGCATAGCTTATCCAGAGCAAATTAAGAAAAAAAAAAAAAAAGTGCTTTGAACGCAGAATTAAAAATGGAGTGCTGAGTAATATACCATATCCTCCCAGCTCAGTAGTTTGTTTTGTTGTTCTGTTTGGAAAGTTTATAGTTATTTAGAGGGTAGCGTGTTGGTTTCCATGAAGAAGGAGAATATAAGAGACACCTAACCTAGTATTGCTGATATGGGAAGTTCACAAAATATTGAATGAAGGAATAAAACTTGAAAGATAACTGCTGCTTGAGGCAGGGCTATGGTGGCAATGTGAACACCGCCACCATAGTCTGATTCAGATTCAGCTTTAGTATGCCCTTCCTTGGCCTTTCCTGTAGAAAGAGTGCTCTGAGGGCTGAAATCCTCTTCTCCTTCCCCGATCCCCTTTGATACTCTTCACAGAAACTTGAAAATAAAAGCAGCTGGGCTCCTGCATTTACTCAGGAGGTTTCCAAGTGGTGTAAGTACTTTTCAATGTGGATCCAGCAAACTCTTCAAAAAAATTACTTCTCTCATAAAAGGTATAAGCTCTTGACATAAAAAGTGTTTTGCAATGATAGAGGTTCATTTGGAACATTACGGTAGCAAAATAACTACAGTACTCTTGCATGGGCAATCTCTTGAACTCTATGCAACAATGATATGTAGAATTCATCTTAGCAGTTACGGCCCTTCAACTATATTGTTCCTATAGTACTAAAGACTAATTCGCTTTTTATGTGCTGACTGCACTGATAAAATAAGTGGTCATTGCTCTCCTAATTACCCATTGCAAACACTCACCACGTGATATCTTGCAAACACTGAATTTTGGAGTCCGAAGCGTCATTACAGGTTATTTTATAAGTGAAGCAAATGAAGATCAGCCCAGTTAGTGTTTGAGCAGATACTTGGCCTCAGGTATCCTGACTGCTTATGTTTGCTTTCCTTTTCTCTCTACAGTTTCACTACTTCCCAGTTCCCCAAATGCAAGGTTCTAACCTGGGATTACAGTGTCCTGTTCTGCCCTGGGATTACATTGTCCTTCTTTCAGTTAATAGTAATTAAGCACTTGCTAAGTGCAAGCGATATGGCTAGGCAAAAGATCTAGCTGTGACGCTCAAGCTAGTTTGGTCATCAGAAGCACTTGAGAAGTTGTGTAGGAATATAAATTCTCTGGCCCTACAGCAGACCTGCTGAAACAAAAATCTATGTGTGAATGTCTCAGGACTTTATCTTTTAAAAAAATATCCCAAGGTAAGTAAAATGATGAGATGGGTTTGATACCCTTTCCTCCTCAAGTCCTTCCCATCTCAGTCAGTGACAGCTGCCACCTACTGAGGTGCTCAACCCAGAAAGCCTTCAGCTGTCTTTGATTCTTCCTGCTCCCTCATCTATTCTATTAGTATGTTCTACTCCCAATGCTTCTAGTATTTCCTCCCTCCTGTTTTCCACAAATGTACATGAAGTGATGGATTTCCAAAGTGAACATGTTTATTCCCCCTCCTACATAAAGCCTTTTCAGCCTATTGCAATATTGCCAAAGTGTGGTCTCTGTAACTATATAATTGATATAATGTAAAAAAAAAGGCCCTGTATTAGTCTGCTCAATAAAACACCACAGACTGGATGGCTTAAACAACTGACATTTATTTTTCACAGTTCTGGAGGCTGGGAAGTGTGAGATCAGGGTGCCTGTATGGCTGGGTTCTTTCTGGTGAGGGCCCTCTTCCTGGCTTGCAGACTGATGCCTTCTCACTATGTGATATGCTCACATGGCAGAGAGAGGAAGCCTTGGTGTCTCTTCTTCCTCTCCCAGTGGCACTGATCCTGTCATGGGAGCTCAGCTCTCATGACCTCATCTAAACCTAATTACTTCCCAAAGGCACCACCTCCTAATACCATCACATTGGGGGTTAGGACTTCAACATGTGACTTTTGCAGTGGGGACACAAACATTCAGCTCATAGCAATCCGCACGGTCGAATCGGTTCTGGAAATGTTGAGTTAACTAAATAAGGATTTTAAATGTTGCTATTTTTATAGCAGGATTTTGGCTCTTATATGCATAGTATAACTTCAGTAGGGTGGGGTATATTGTAGGCACTATTTTCCAGAGATGTTCAACTGTACAACTCCTTTTTCTACACAGTATCCAGAGGAACTAGTGTCTAGGAAATCGTAGTACCATTGCTTCCTACCTTTCCTCCTAGTCGTTCTCATTACTGAATGCAGATAGAAAAGCTTTCCAGAATAATTTCTGTTGCTCTCTTATTCTTCAGACTTACCTGTACAGGGCTTCCCTGGTGGCGCAGTGGTTAAGAATCTGCCTGCCAATGCAGGGGATGTGGGTTCGAGCCCTGGTCCGGGAACATCCCACATGCTGCATAGCAACTAAGCCCATGCGCTGCAACTACTGAGCCTGTGCTCTAGAGCCCATGAGCCACAACTACTGAAGCCCGTGCACCTAGAGTCCGTGCTCCGCAACAAGACAAGCCACCACAATGAGAAGCCTGCACACTGCAACGAAGAGTATCCCCCGCTCGCCGCAACTAGAGAAAGCTCGCGTGCAGCAACGAAGACCCAACGCAGCCAAAAATAAATTTTAAAAAACCCAGAAAACAAAAACAAAAAACAAAGTTACCTATACAAGTGAGAGATGGTTTTGCAAAACCTGGAAGAGGAAGTTTCAAGTTTCTAGGTATAGGGATAGAGGAGTTATAAGTAGATTGCCTTAGGGAGAGTACGAAAGAAACAGATTGCATCTGACTGAATCGCTGCAGTGGCCTTTCTCCTTAGCTCATTACTAGCTTTGTATATGTACAGGGACCATTACTCAAAGGGGCCATTTCATATATTACTGTGTCTCTTGGGGCCAGGAGATAAGAAATGTTTTCTATGAGTTTTCTCTTGCCTTGTCTCCTGCTCTTGGGAAACAGTAATTTTTAAAACTTAGTGACCCCAAAATGTTATGAATATTTTGACAACTGTCTTAAAAATGTGAATGGGTTCAGTGCCCTACAGTAGCCAGTACAGCCAAATAGATTATAACTTTGATAAGATTGAAAGCATCCATGCGAAAAAAAAAGATGATAAATTTGATTCTCTGTGGACAAAAAAAATCAGAAACCTAAACCAAATTCTTTAATTTTCTCATCAGCTTGCTGATTTGATGTCACAAAGATACTACTTGTAGTTTCTAGTTGTTGATGAGTCAAGCAAATGAAGTCAGTTGTACATACTGAAATCTTATTTAAACATCAGTTTTTTTTCTTTTGTAAATTTATTTTATTTTTATTAAGTATAGTTGATATACAATGCTGTGCCAATCTCTGCTGTGCAGCAAAGTGACTCAGTTATACACATATTGACATTTTTTTTTTTAATATTCTTTTCCATTATGGTTTATCACAGGATACTGAATAAAGTTCCTGTGCTATACAGTAGGATCTTGTTGTTTATCCATCCTATATATAATAGTTTACATCCACTAATCCCAAACTCCTGGTCCTTCCCTCCCCCACTCCCGCTTGGCAACCACAAGTCTGTTCTCTATGTCTGTGGGTCTGTTTCTGTTTTGTAGATAGGGTCATTTGTGCCATATTTTAGATTCCACATATAAGTGATGTCATATGGTATGTGTCTTTCTCCTTCTGACTTACTTCAGAAGTATCATATTTAGTATGATAGTCTCTAGTTGCATCCATGTTGCTGCAAATGGCATTATTTCATTCTTTTTTATGGCTGAGTAATATTCCGTTGTATATATGTACCATATCTTCTTTATCCATTCATCTCTCAATGTACATTTATGCTGCTTCCATGTTTTGGCTATTGTGAATAGTGCTGCTATGAACACAGGGGTGCATGGGTCTTTTTGAATTATAGTTTTATCTGGGTCTATGCCCAGGAGTGGGATTGCTGGATCATACGGTAATTCTATTTTTAGTTTTCTGAGGAAGCTTCACACTGTTTTCCATAGTGGCTGCACTAATTTACATTCCCACCAACAGTGTAGGAGGGTTCCCTTTTCTCCACACCCTGTCCAGCATTTATTGTCTGTAGATTTTTTGCTGATGGCCATTCTGATTGGTGTGAGGTGTACCTCATTGTAGTAGTTTTGATTTGCATATCTCTAATAATTAGTGATGTTGAACATCTTTTCTTGTGCTTTTTGGCCATCTGTATGTCTTCTTTTGAGAAATGGCTGTTAAGGTCTTCTAAGCCCATTTTTTGATTGGGTTGTTTGTTTTTTTCTTGTTGAGTTGTATGAGCTGTTTTTATGTTTTGCAGATTAAGCCCTTGTCTGTCACATTATTTGCAAATATTTTCTCCCATTCTGTAGGTTGTCTTCTATTTTTTTTTTTTTTTTATGGTTTTCTTTGCTGTGCAAAAGCTTGTAAGTTTGATTAGGTTCCATTTATTTATTTTTGACTTCATTTAAATAAGCCTACATCAAACTTTTAAGTTAAATGTATCTTTATTTTAGTGACTCTTTATTGTCTCCTAGGTAAAAATATGTAGCTTTTATAAAATGAAAATAATTTTTTTTGGATTTTTCTATTTGTGTAGTTCATAATAATGGAAAAATTGATTTTAAAAATAGTAATGTATAAAAATATAATAATAATAATATTTTTAAAATAATAAAAATTATTTTAATAGTAATAATGGAAAATGGGAAAAATGATTTTTCCATTTACTTACCACATAATAATGTTTTCAAACTGTCAGTGCTAAATATTCAGATATTTTAAAAATCTACAGGCCTTTTTTTTACCAGATAGTCTTTGAAATTTTTGCTTATTTTACAGCCAGGAGGGACGAAAGATGCAGGCCAGGATGTTAGATATTTGCATGCTATGTCAAAATAGGTCACCTTTAAAGGAGTGTGGAACACATGACCATTAGCATACTTTGTTGCTACTTATGGTGACAGTGTTCTCTGGAGCTAAGATAAATGAGATGTGAAGAACAATCAATCTAACTCAAGAATTTAAATACAATCTCGTTATTTGTGGGTGTTTTTTCTTGCCTGAATCTTGTCTATACTTAAAGACTGTACAATTGATTTGAAAACATTGCATAAACTTATTTTTAAGTATACTTGTTACATTTCCAATAATATGCTCAATATGTGTTTTTGTTCATCCTCAAGGCACTTTTTTGGATGAAGTATCTCTAAGTTTTAAGCAATGGGTCCAAATGTCAACCTAAGAAAAGTACAAAAATACACTGTTTCCTGTTTTTCCATATTTGTAGATGCTCTGAATTGTATTTGTTATATTTATTACACAAGTTTTCTTGCTTTTTGTTATATATAAAAATTTATGACTCCTATATCAAGCAAATGATAGATAGCTGCCAATGAGGCAAATTTAGGTATATTAAGTCACTGTGTCTTATTAATAATATAGGAGTTCCAAGTTAGACCTGCAAAAATTTTAATGGAGGAATGGAAAAAATTACATTCATTGCAAAGAAACTGATTAGCATGATGTCAAAAATCAAGATGATTTCATATGCTTGATTTATTATAAAATGTATGAAAACATTACATGAAGTCATAAAGATTGTTTTACCTGTTGAAAAGTGAAGTTTTACTGAATTTATCCTAACTCCATTCTGTATACACAACACTGTGTGTTTCACCATGATTTTATATTTTTTTGGTGTATTTTGAATAATGAATAATTTTCTCTTGTTTTGTAAATTGAAGGCCAATGTAGTAATAATGTACACATTTTATTGTCACCTTACAAACTAATTTTAAAATATTTTTTTTCAAAGTAGACAGAAATTGTTCTTAGAGGGAAATTACTGACTATATCATAGATCCTTTAGAAAATTCTAATTTTTTTTTTTTTTTTAGGATGGAACAATTCTTTATTTTTAGACACTTTCACAAAGGAGTTTTCAGTACACGTAAAGCAAGCACAAGTGCTCTCCCAATCCCCAAAACCCATATATTGCTTTTTAAAATGCATAATAGCTAAAGTATATTATCTTTACAGCTGAAGTTTTAATTAAATTCAGCAAAATTTTTTTAGCACTTCACCTACAGCATCTCTCATTATGCCTATTGCATGATTGGTAGTCTATTAACACTTAGTATTTGGGAATGAGTGAACAGATGGAAGCATTTTGTTAGCTAAAACAAGTTATATATAAAGGTATGTAAATATTACTTGTTCTCAAGTTCTTTCAATTAGGTGAGGATTCAAACAAGTAAAGACAGAAAAGAAGTCTTTCATGGAGAAAGAACTGAATGTAGAAGAGCAGGGAAATGAGAAAGCTCAGGAAGTGCTTGGGCACATAGTACATGGTCCCATGTGCTTGGAGCTTAGTGTTCTGTGCTTACGGTGGAATGAGAACTAAAGCTGAAGGAGTGAGTTGACTTCTCATTTTGGAGAGATTTTAACCTAGACTACATTTGTACTTAAATGCTTAGGAAATGGACACATCTTGGAAATGTTTTGATTGCACAGGTGACATGGTGTTAGGAAGTATTTGGATGGTAGTTTACTTAGTGACCTGTAGGCCTGAAAAAAAAGAGGTTGCTGGAAGTGGTATGGCTAAGAGGCAAAACAGGCCATTTGACTATAGTTTGGGCTATGTTTCTCAGATTATTATTATTTTTATTTTCTGAATTCTCATAGGCTAGCCTTCCAATGTTTACTGGCAACTTTAGAACACTTTTCCTCTTAGCTTTTTTTAGCTAATGCTCTCTTAAATCTATATCATAGTACCTTTACTCTCTTTCTTTGGTAGGATATTTAGCTATAGTGAGCTTCTCAAAATACCGCATTAGTTAAGATCATACGTGTGTGTGTGTGTGTGTGTGTGTGTGTGTGTGTGTGTGTATAACATTGGCTGCTATTGCTGTTCATTCTTGTTATCATTAAAAATTCCAAATATATGTAGGTCATAATTGGCAAAGGTAAAAAACATTATAACTGCCCTTAAGATAAATTATCCTTCTATTTATCATATTTAGATTTGACTAAGACTTTTAGAACATGAATTATTCTCCAAGTAATTTCTTTTACTAGTGATAATTAACTTTTGTAGTATATAATAAGCTGTTATTGTGCTTACATATTACATATATTATCCTATGTGATAGTTGTAATCCTGGGATTTGTATGTTATCTTACCCATTTCTTAGAAGAATAAATTGAGGTTTAGAGACATTAAATATTTTTCATATGTCAGGCAAATGATAAGTGATAGAGGAAGTACCCAAATTAGTCTGGTTTCAAATAATGCTACTTTTTCATCAATTAATATACCTGAATCCTTGCAGATATAGCTTTATGTAGTCTTTATTATTCCCATTTATTTTTAGACTAGGGAACAGACTCATTTATCCAGATAGAAAATGGCTAAGCTGAGATTTAACTTAGGGTTTCCTGCTCCAAATTTCATGACCTGCATGTTGTACTAACTTCCTTATCAAGTTTAGGATTAAGAAACAAAGTAAAATATAAATAATTTGGGGCCCTAAGCTCCCTGTTAATCAGTGACTTCTCTAAAATATTATTGGTTTTTTTTTTTTTTTTTTTTTGGTTTTAATCATTCATACCCCCAGCTTTGTTTCTACTAATCACAGTCTTGGATTCAGTGATTTCTGGTATCAATTTTATCTGAAAAATCTACATTTTTAGTAAGTTTTATTTCTTATTATTGTCTAGCATTGGAATCTTAAAACTCCATATTCTTCCGCAGAGCTTTATTTTACGTTGCTTCTAGTCATCCACAGGAAATGGTATGTATGATCCTAGGCATCTTCATGGTAGCTTTTCCTGCTGCTTTCTTCTGTCTATTCTATACAACTGCCTAATGAGTCATTTCAATGTCTACTTCATATTTCCCAGCTGCCTTTCATTTAGTTACCCAATGTACTACACATGCATGAAGAAATACTTCTTAAAATGTTTGTGCTCAAGAATGCTTAGATTAGTGGGTAGCTTGGAGGGGAGGAGAAGAGGATGACAGAAAGAAACTAATGGGTTCCCCACAGAAAGGTAATTTTTTAAAACACACAATAAATAATTTCTTATAACTCAAATCACCTGACAACATACATAATACAGTTTGAACATACACTTATCTTAACTTTTGAAGCAACTCTTAATTTATTAAAGTGAAAGTGCTTGTTAGCATTGCTTCAGCTTGCACAAGAGAGGTGAATGATTGGTTTTAAAATGTTTCATAATACAGGGTTAATTAATAGGTCTTAGGGGCTTAGGATTCTTATGAATGAGTTTTTAAAATCTATAATACAAGCTTTAAAACACCACCTGCAAAATGAACAAGTGTTCTGGTGCTTGAAATATATTGATATGTGCTAAAGTGAAGCTCATACATTTTTTTGTTCTGTTTCTCCTCTGAACAAACAGAGCTTAGGGTTATATAGTGCATTTCTGGAGTGGTCTTGGTCATTGTTCTGTCAGAAAGCAGTTTGCTATGTTGTTCCAGAAATATAGGTGTGATATATTATACACTGGGAAGAGATTTTTGTGATATTCCAGCATTATTCTCCTTACCTTTAGGTACAATTTTACTTAGTAAACATTTGTTGGATTAACAGAGCATTGATTCTCCAGTGTGACACCCACCAATTCTTAACTGCATTATACTCAAACTGCCTTTTCATTTATGTTATCTCACTGGCTCCCCTAGGAATTTAGAACATTTCATTGTTTTTTTAAAAATTGGGGTAAAATATGTATAGCATAAAATTTGTCATTTTAAGCATTTTTAAGAATATGGTTCAGTGGCATTAAGTATATTCACATTGCTGTGCAACCATCGCCACCATCCATTGCCAGAACTTTTTTATCTTCCCAAACTGAAGATCCACACCTATTAAGCAATAATTCCCCATTGCCCCTTCCCACCAGCCCTTGGCAACCACCATTCTACTCTCTGTCTCTACGGATTTAACTACTCTATATACTTCATATAAGTAGAATCATACAATATTTGTCCTTTTGTGGCCTTGTAAGCATTTAATTTAATGTACTACTCCTGTTTAATTCACCCCCCTCCAACATTACAGCTGGACAGACCTAAGGGTCAAAGAGGTGACAGAGTACGTGCATAGTCACATAACTAATTGATGGTAAACCTAGTCGGGGACCAATTTATTTTCTCCTAGACTTGTGTTCTTTGCATTACAACGTGTTGATTTACTTATTTTCTCATTCAGAGAAAGTGATATTCTAAATTTCTAAGCCAAAAATGAGAGACAACATATCACATTCAAACAAAATTCAGCCTAAACCCAGGTCATGGTTCAAAATTTGAAAAAGTCACTGATCATGTGATAGTGTTTCAAAATTCACACTTACACAATTATTAATAAATAATATCTATTAAAAATACCCATAATATAGTCTATGTTGACTTCTCTGATTGCATATGGCTCTGTTCTGGGCTGCCCACTGAAAATAATGTACAATGGTATAAGCATACAGACAAATGTCCTAAAATGTTTCAAATACATGCTTTAAATCCATCCAGCAGCCTCAACTGATTGGAATTGGTGCCAGAGCACCATGACAGTAGCTGATTTGATATAACCTACCTATGCATTTATCCTTAGAAAAGGTTAAAAGTGATTACCTTTTTTAAGAAAATCACTTTAGGTTTAGACTAACTTAAACTGTGTTTGAGTGAATTCTTTTTCTTTTGGTTAAGACTGAAGACCTGCCTAACAACCTTTTTTGGGTTGGCCTTGGCCCGCAAAAGGTGAAATCTCTGCAGGGTACTCTGGCATAACAAGTACACATTTGACTCCTAGGGAAGCTCTAAACTTCTCTCCCAAGGAGAGGTATAAAGAACTACTCTGATGTCCATTTTTTAGCCCTCGTACAAGAATCCAAGGCCAGCCCTTATCTTCAAGTCCTCTTTGATCATAAGCCACCTGCTTTTCCAGAATCATCACATTTTATCCCAGATTTCATACAGCTCTCTATTATTCCTAATGCACTAGAACTGTGGGATGTTCGTCATTATTTCACAAAAGAATTATGTAGTTAAGTAACTTTAGGAAACACCAAGTTAATACAATTTAATGTTTTTTTTCCCTTTACTTTGTTTAGAACCTTTAATATGCTAAGATGTGAACTGTATATTTATAAAAAGGATATATAGCATTATTTCCCAGACTTTTTTGACCAACAAGCTCCATGTTAACAGTTTTTGAGGTTGGAATTCATTCTATATTCTCTAGGAAATAAATGCTTAAAAAAAATGTTCCTGGGTCACTTTTTACATTAATTCGAAAAACATTTTAGATAAGGAATTAAGCTCAATAATATGTGATTTGGAAACATTTCCATCTGTGTTATCAAGGACCTCCTGCCCTCAAGTGGGAAAGAGATTAGTCAGACCCACTGTGATAGAGTCTGTGGTGGAAAACAAGGTGCTGTGGGAGCTCATTGAGGAGACACAACACAGAGATCAGAGAAGATTCCCCAAAAGGGTGAAACTTGAAGAGAGACTTGAAGGATGAATAGATTCAAAGAAAAACATGTTGTTCTAGAGAGGTAGAGGTTAAGCACACACACGATGATTTGGATGGCTGTTAATGCGCATGGATAAAGTTATTCAAAAATGGTGCTCAAGGGGACAGCATTAAGTGAACAGAAACGCCCTGCAAATGGAAATAAATCCATGGCGGTGAAGCAAAATGAAGGTGAAGGATCGTAAGTGGAGAGCTTTCAACAAGTCTCTAGAAGTTAGAAAGTGAATATGAGCTGGAGATTGGATTCAACACGGTACAAAAAACACTATTTAAGAGGAGTCTGCCGCTACGAAGCTGTTAGAGGTATTAGCAGGTGACTCTCGGGTGGAACACCAGCGGGGCAGGTACCAAGAGTAGATGTGAGAAGAGCAGCTGAAATAGGGAGGTAATTAAAGACTTGTCATGGACTCCTTGTACCAGGTGCTATCCCTATATTCTCTAGCCCTTTGTACCTCAAGCACAGAACAACTCTTTGGTGTTTATACCCAGACAAGAAAATCAGAGGACTCTTCTGTGAAGAGAATGACTGATATTCCTGTGCAGAGCTGAGATTGCTAAAGTGGACATTGGCACTCCACAGTAGTCGTCTACATCCTGACAACTGTGGGACCTCTACAATACATGCACCCCCAGAAAGGTCAGTCTGTACCCCTAAGTTGTGTACACAGAGCTCCCAGGAAACTCCTCAGCTGAGAGAGAGACCTGATGGAGATGACTGTCTGCCAGATACCCCAGAATCAACATAATCCTTTCCTCCAACAGGAAAAAGGGAATCACAGTCTCTAGCCCTGTAAGGAAAATTGGCAGCAGGAGTGAGAAAGACCAAGACCCACAAAAATAACAAATGATTGTAGGAAACAGGCAATTCAGGAATGAGAAGATAGCTTAACAATTTTTTGTTAATAACTTCAAAAGTACAAGAAGAATTGTGTCCATAAAGAAAGGAAGCCA
Organism: Balaenoptera acutorostrata; assembly: GCF_949987535.1. Taxonomy (NCBI): domain Eukaryota; kingdom Metazoa; phylum Chordata; class Mammalia; order Artiodactyla; family Balaenopteridae; genus Balaenoptera; species Balaenoptera acutorostrata. Next base: position 129,071,108 of record NC_080068.1, on the reverse strand, counting down.
ATTTCGTTGTGTATATGTACCACATCCTCTTTATCCATTCGTCTGTCGATGGGCATTTAGGTTGCTTCCATGACCTGGCTATTGTAAATAGTGCTGCAATGAATATTGGGGTGAATGTGTCGTTTTGAGTTATGGTTTTCTCTGGGTATATGGCCAGTAGTGGGATTGCTGGGTCATATGGTAATTCTATTTTTAGTTTTTTAAGGAAACTCCCTACTGTTCTCCATAGTGGCTGTATCAGTTTACATTCCCACCAACAGTGCAAGAGGGTTCCCTTTTCTCCACATCCTCTCCAGCATTTGTTGTTTGTAGATTTTCTGATAATGCCCATTCCAACTGGTGTGAGGTGATACCTCATTGTAGTTTTGATTTGCATTTCTCTAATAATTAGTGTTGAGCAGGTTTTCATGTGCTTCTTGGCCATCTGTATGTGTTCTTTGGAGAAATGTCTATTTAGGTCTTCTGCCCATTTTTGGATTGGGTTGTTTATTTTTTTAATATTGAGCTGCATGAGCTGTTTATATATTTTGGAGATTAATCCTTTGTCCGTTGATTGGTTTGCAAATATTTTCTCCCATTCTGACAGTTGTCTTTTCATCTTGTTTGTAGTTTCCTTTGCTTTGCAAAAGCTTTTAAGTTTCGTTAGGTCCAATTTGTTTATTTTTGTTTTTATTTCCATTACTCTAGGAGGTGGATCAAAAAAGATCTTGCTTACATTTAAGTCTTTAATCCATTTTAATCCATTTTGAGTTTATTTTTGTGTATGGTGTTAGGGAGTGTTCTAATTTCATTCTTTTACATGTAGCTGTCCAGTTTTCCCAGCACCACTTATTGAAGAGGCTGTCTTTTCTCCATTGTATATCCTTGCCTCCTTTATCATAGATTAGTAGGTGCATGGGTTTATCTCTGGGCTTTCTATCCTGTTCCATTGATCAATATTTCTGTTTTTGTGCCAGTACCATATTGTCTTGATTACTGTAGCTTTGTAGTATAGTCTGAAGTCAGGGAGTCTGATTCCTCCAGCTCCGTTTTTTTCCCTCAAGACTTCTTTGGCTATTCGGGGTCTTTTGTGTCTCCATACAGATTTTAAGATGATTTGTTCTAGGTCTGTAAAAAGTGCCATTGGTAATTTGATAGGGATTGCATTGAATCTGTAGATTGCTTTGGGTAGTATAGTCATTTTCACAATATTGATTCTTCCAATCCAAGAACATGGTATATCTCTCCATCTGTTGGTATCATCTTTAATTTCTTTCATTAGTGTCTTATAGTTTTCTGCATACAGGTCTTTTGTCTCCCTAGGTAGGTTTATTCCTAGGTATTTTATTCTTTTTGTTGCAGTGGTAAATGGGAGTGTTTCCTTAATTTCTCTTTCAGATTTTTCATCATTAGTGTATAGGAATGCAAGAGATTTCTGTGCATTAATGTTGTATCCTGTAACTTTACCAAATTCATTGATTAGCTCTAGTAGTTTTCTGGTGACATCTTTAGGATCCTCTGTATAGTATCATGTCATCTGCCAACAGTGACAGTTTTACTTCTTCTTTTCCAATTTGTATTCCTTTTATTTCTTTTTCTTCTCTGATTGCCATGGGTAGGACTTGCAAAACTATGTTGAATGACAGTGGCAAGAGTGGACATCCTTGTCTCGTTCCTGATCTTAGAGGAAATGCTTTCAGTTTTTTACCATTGAGAATGATGTTTGCTGTGAGTTTGTCGTATATGGCCTTTATGATTTTGAAGTAGGTTCCCTCTATGCCCACTTTCTGGAGAGTTTTTATCATAAATCGGTGTTGAATTTTGTCAGAAGCTTTTTCTGCATCTATTGAGATGATCATATGGTTTTTCTTCTTCAGTTTGTTAATATGGTGTATCACATTGATTGATTTGCATATATTGAAAAATCCTCACATCCCTGGGATAAATCCCACTTGATCATGGTGTATGATCCTTTTAATGTGTTGTTGGATTCTGTTTGATAGTATTTTGTTGAGGATTTTTCCCTCTATATTCATCGGTGATATTGGTCTGTAATTTTCTTTTTTTGTAGTATCTTTGTCTGGTTTAGGTATCAGGGTGTTGGTGGCCTCGTAAAATAAGTTTGGGAGTGCTCCTTCCTCTGCAATTTTTTGGAAGAGTTTGAGAAGGATGGGTGCTAGCTCTTCTCTGAATGTTTGATTTGTAGAGACGTGGATGGATCTAGAGACTGTCATACAGAGTGAAGTAAGTCAGAAAGAGAAAAACAAATATCATATATTAACACATATATGTGGAACCTAGAAAAATGGTACAGATGAACCGTTTTGCAGGGCAGAAATAGAGAGACAGATGTAGAGAACAAACGTATGGACACCAAGGGGGGAAAGTGGAGGGGAGGTGGTGGTGGTGGGATGAATTGGGAGATTGGAATTGACATATATACACTATTATGTATAAAATGGATAACTAACAAGAACCTACTGTATAAAAAAATAAAATAAAATTCAAAAATTAAAAAAAAAAGTCAGTGAAGGAAAGAGGAACAATTAAAGGGAAAAACAACGTTCTTTGATTTAGAAAATCTAAAACAGAAATTGCAGAATAACTTTGAGAACATGAAGTTAAAAAACAAAACAGTGAGAGAAACAATTACATAGGAAAGCCACCAAGTAACTAATTAGCAGGTAACTGGTATATATTCCCTGTATAGCAGAACTAGAGAGGAACATAGTACTCAGGGTTGTGGAAGTAAATGTCAAAAGCAGGAGATACTCCAAAATTATTGCCTCTGGCTATTGGGACGGGGACTTGTGTTGAGGTGGGGGTGGGGATAGGGAAGACGCTGTTGCTTTTCATTACAAATTTTATAAGGTAACATATACATGTATTAATTGTTAAAAATAAAACAAAGTACAGAATATATTATGTTCAGTGTTAAAAACAAACCCAAAAATGGAGTGAATGCATCATTGTTGAATTCTCCACTAATTGTGTGTGTTTCACATATTTAATCATAGCTGCAAGATTTTGAGGTTTTTTTGTCTTTGACTTAAACACTCTTCCAAAACGTTTCCTGAAATACCATCTCATAATCATATTTACTTTGTGAGGGTTCAGATTTACAATCATGTAATTTCATATTTAGAATATGGTTTATGTATGAAATCTCTTTCTAAAGAGACTCATCTAAATCATTGTATAATTTTTTATTTAATTTGTAATAATTTGGTGGGAAGAAAATTGGCCACTGGTGAGTATTTAAGCACAGTCTAAGCAGCCATAGATGGAAGATACTTTTATTTTCCTAAATTACGTTTAGAGATACACTACCCTAATGAATCTATTTATACTGAGATTTCATCTTTAAAAAGCAATTTCTTCCTGCCCAACCTCTCTTTGTCTGTTGATTTATTTTCTCATAACAGTCTGTGAGTGCAGGTATCATTTGCTTATTTTAAGAAACTGTGGTTTAATAAGGTTAGGTGGCTTAATGAAATTTCAGCCCAGGTTTTCTGATTAGTTCACTGTTCTTTCACTGCACCAGGAATTCATAATTGCAGGGATTTTTCAAAATCATTCAAAACCCATAATTTTAAAATATTTGGGGGAAATATATAGGTTGTACCTTTATTTTTTTCTCAATGATGAAGGAACTCTGGAATTGTATCTTAACATTATAGCCTAGACTGGTGACACCCAAACCTCTTGGTATGACAATTCTTTGGATTTGTGTTTAACCAGTGAATAGCATATGTAAGACAGCTGTCGTGTAATGCAGGAAGAAATCTTGTTAAGGAATAATCAGTTAAGGAATAATCAGAAATAATATAGATATTTATTGTTAAGATTACCACACTTGCAAAGCCGAAGTTTTCTAAAACAATGAGGCATTTTGCTCTGACAGTAAAACAATGGAATTTAGTTAAGTTCTACATACCACATATTTTGCGGTTGAGATCCTGTGAGGTAATCTAATATTCTGTTCTCTTTTCTCCTCACTCTATCATTTTGTCTCCAACCCTCTTTTTACTTTTGGTTGAAGAATGGACTTGGAAAACCTTGTGTTGGTATTTCTTTCTCAGGCCTAGTCAATTCTCAGTATAGGTTTGTTGAATTAATTAAACTATATGTTATTAACATCTCTAAAGACATATAAGATGTTTAAATGCTAAAGAAGGTGATGATACTAAAGGAATTTAAGTTGTTCATTATTATGTTTCATTTCAAACAAATGAATAATCCTGTTCTTAGATATATAATACTTAATGAGTCCAGTGATTCATCTCTTGAAAGACTAACAGAATAGATAATAAAATTATAAAATTTTGACAAAAGTCCCTCCTCTGACTTTCTGATATGTTTGAAAAGACTAGATTTATATGAAAGCCAGCTTCTTTTGAGAAAATGCACTTTTATATCAGATGTAATTAGTGATGAGGCCAGTATTCAAGATCACCGTGTCCTTATAGATACAATGCACGTTTCCTAAACTATGCCCTTTTACTGTGTGATTGCAGCTTGCTTATTATTTACATCTTATTAGTCCTGTGAAATTTCTGATTAGTTATTTTATATGATTAGTCCCATGAAATTTCAATCTTTGTATTCTCTGAACTTTGTCTAATATATTATTGGCACTTTGTTGATTTCTGAGATTAATTTTATCTTAATTCTTTTTTACCCTTGAAAACATTTAAACTTTTTACTAAGTAAATAAATGCTTAAAATGCATATACTTGCTTAATAAACCCATGGAACAGTGCTGTATATATTGTAAATTATCCCCAAAGTGGATCATCTTATAATATTCCTTATATAACAAAATTATTTTTAGTAATAATCATGAAATGAAACAGATACTAACAGTAACAATAACAGAAAAAGAAATACAGAGAAATTTTCTTGTGTTAAATTTTGTGTATATAACTATGCTAATAAAAAAAATTAGAAAACAAAGAAGTAATGGATTAGTACTTCTTAATTAAAGTATTTTTTTGAAAAATAGGGAAGAAATACATGAAGGATGCCTTCAATAAAATAAATTCTGCAAGATTCAGAGAGTGATTTGTGTATAGAATTACAATATTAAAGTAAACCAAACACTCTTTCTTCATCTTTATAGTCACTGTGCTATCATTATTTAGTTTGAATTTACAGATGCAGTAATATATTGAGCCATAGTGATTAGAGTTGTGAACTGTGCCCAAACTGAGCTCAATTATTTTAAACTATATTGAATTTACTCTTGAAATGCATGTGGGAGGCTGGGGTAGCTGAGTCTGTGTGTCAGGGCTGACTGGGTAACTCAGAGTTTTCCAAATTAACTTGCCCATAGAATAATATTTTTATTAAAGGTAAATAACAAACACATGCTAATTTGGAACATACATATATTTTATTAAAATTCAGAAATAACAGAAGCAATGTGAAGGACATAGAGCAGAGATTTGCAAACTAGAGCTTGCGGGCCAAATCCCACATCATCTTAACTGTACCATTTTTGGGGAGAGTGAGAGGGAGAACAGGAGAAAGCTCAAATGCCATTTCTGAGCATGTACGTACACAATGGGGCTAAAGTCTGTTGTGTATGTGAGTGTTGCTCTCATTAGGTTATATTAAAAGCAAACATAGACTACGGCATTTCATCTCCCAGTTGCTGTGCATCTCAGGTGTTGACTTTCTCAGTAGTAAATGTGGTTAACTTGAGTGTGGTTGAGAACATATGTCTCAGGTGGCTGAACCTCTGTTACTTCTTTGGGGAGATAGGCCAAACATACAGATTTAAATCAAAACCTTTGAGGAATTATATTTCTTCAAGCAGCTTGACCTTGATATAGGTTTATCTCTTATATATTTATTAAAAATAGTTTAATGACTGGAAAACTGTCTTTACATAAATATCTGCAAGCAATGTCTTTGAAATAAATTTTCCCCTTTTATCTAGCCTTATTCAAATAAATGCTTGTTAATTATGTAATTACATTTCTTTGACTTTTTCTTTAAAGTGCATTATATTGTTTATAGTGACTCAGAAAAACTTACTGTACGTTAAAAAAAAATTAACCTGTCATATTTTAGCAGACCAGAAATAGAACTTGTAAACAAAATCCCCTTTGTACTATCATTTGCTTTAGCCATATAGACCACCATATTGTTGGTCTCTCTGAGGATCTACACCCAAATGGAATAGTCTTCGCTTCTTTCTGGGGTAATTATTCATAGATATTCCTGAATTTATGCTGCAGTGACTACAAATTTTACAGCATGGTCTACTGACTATCCTTCAATCATGCTGGTTATTTTAGTGTAGTGCTTTTTCTCCGTTTTGTGTGTATCATGCAAAGTAAAACATATAGGAAATACCCGATAGCGGGACCAAGCCAGGAGAATGGGCAGCTCATGCTCAAAAGATTTGAGCTCCCCGAAGGCTTTTGGGGAAGGGCTTTTAAAGACAGTGTGAAGGAGAGGGTCACAAGGTGTGTGATCAGCTTGTGCTTAATTCTCTGACTGGTTGGTGGTGAGGTAGCAGTTTGATGTTTCTGGAATCTCAATCATAAGCCTTCTGGTTCCAGCTTGTCTGACTGATGTCTGTGTGCTGGTGGTCAGCATGAGGTTAACTTTTTCCACCTGATGGGGGTTTTACTATTAGTAAAACAACTCTAGGATACGGCTCAGTATATTATCTACAGACCTTGAGGAGGAACTAAAGGTCCTTGACTTTGTTTTATGGCTAAACTATTATTATTTTATTTTGCTTATCTGTTTTTCTTTGTTCCTGCATTTTCTCACTTCTCTAATTAAATTCGCTCTTTGAGACTCAGGAAAGGCCCTCTAAGCTAAAGCTTTTCTACAAACAAGAGCCAGGGGCATGGAGATCTCTGTCCCTGGGAAGGCCTTGCAGGGTCCTGCTTGGTTTCAAGTCAGTGGAAAGAAATCAGTCCCTATGAGAGGTGGCTACTTCCTTACTTCTCTCCTCCTCCTGCTCCTGTTACCTCTTTTCTTCCTGCTTCTTCCTCTCTTTCATCTTCTTTTAATTTTAATGAATTATTATAAAGGATATGTATCCTTTACAATATATAGTCTTATTTATGAGTTATGCAAATAACAAATCAATAAGAAAAAGGTCGATAACATACTGGAAATTTTTGTAAAAGACATGAACAGGCCAGTGAAGTTCCTTCCTGGCTTCTCTTCAGGAAGAGAGAACCATGGCTGCCCTATTACACACAATGGGGGAAGCATGTGCTGTAAGTCTGCAAGGAAGCAGATTTGCTAACCGCTGTATGTCCTTTATCTGCATTTTACAGTAAGGCCTCCTTTTTCTTAAAGGTACCTGGACTCTTTTCAACTTAATAGTTTAAAGCCAACAAATACAAAATAATAAGTCTTAAGATAATTACATAGTGTTGCTTTTACATGATTGATTCAACTTGACAAATACTTAACACTGAAACAGAACTCTTAATCATGCTGTTCACAAGGACATAGCACAGCCTTGATAAACTTTCAAGGTTGTGGCAAGAACATAATGCAAGAATCTCTCCAAAAAAGGACAAATCTGAAGAATGGAAAATTAATTGTGACCATGAAATGTGTCATGTATATAGTTTTACATGTGATTTTTAATATTGGGTAACCAAAACACCCAAAAGAAATGCAAGTGGACTACCTTTCCACTGAACTGCATAATCTGACTCATAATTAAAGAAATGAGAATTAAGATAATAAGAACTTGATTTTCACTTATTTTCTTAAAGACTGAAATATCTATTAATAAATATGATATGTTAAGTGTACAGAATGGAGAAGTAATAATTCTCATTCAAAGGTGGCAAAGTTGAAATTATTTTCATCTCTTTTAATGGCAGTTTGACAATACCTATAAAAATGTACATTACTTTGACCCAGAAACTTCACTACTAGGAATTCATCACGTGGTATACTTATAGATGTGTGCAAGGACATATCTACAAAGATGGTTTCTGCTGCCCTGTTTATGGTAGCAAAAACTGGCAGCTACCTTAATGTCTTGCATTTGATTATGTAATACCTATACCAGGGAATATTATGCAACTATTAAAAAGAAGAGTTGGTCTTTGTGTTTACATAAAAAAGATCTCTTAAATATATTTTAAGTAGAATAATCAATTCCCAGAACAGTATTAAAATGTATGTGAGTTTATGTTAAAATGATAAATTCATAGGTCACATGGACACTATTAAGAGTGATTCTCATGGGCAAGAAAATGGGGATTAGAGAAATTCTTTTCACTGCATTGACAGTAATGTTTGAATATTTAACATGAGTTTCAACTTATTTTCTTAATAAAATAAAAGATCTAGTAAATAGAGCAAATGGCATTTTACAGATACTAATGTCAGACATCTCATTGAGATGACATAATCGAATTTGGTTGTGTTTGAGAAAAATATGTGAAGTATTTAAAAATACATCAGAACTAATAATATTTACGCAAGGAAGATTTGACAGTACTTTTTATACTACCTTATCACTGCAAATTCATCACTCTATTAGCAGAATTCTTGATCATCTCAATAGATACAGAAAAGGAATTCAATACCATTCAATATTGTACACACATGCAGGTGTCTATGTGTGTTTGTGTGTCTGTGTATTAAGAGTAGAAGGGAACTTTACTTAACCTGCTTGTGTGTATCTACCAAAACTTACTGCAAACAATAGTGCTTAATTTTTAACTTCAGAAGCATTTAAAAAAGTGATGCCCACTATCACCCCTCCTGCTCAAAGCATTAATTACTGGAGGTCCTGGTCAATGTAATATGATTTTCTTTTCTTAACTCATGGATTATTAGATTACTTGGATGTGACTTTTCTGGCTCTCAAATATTTGGTATTTTTGTCCTTTTTTGGTTTGTTTTAGTTCTGTTAATTTCTGTCTTCTAACTTCATAGGACTGTGATAAGAGAAGACAGTCTTAGAATATCAATTACTTGGAATTTGTGGAAGCTTTATTTCTGTGGCTTACTACATAGTTAATTTCTCCTTGCTGAAATATGCCCTTTATATATTTTTTTTTTTTTGGTGAGGAAATGACTAAAATGTCTGTGTCCTAAATTTATACAAATGTCTTTAATTCACCCTAACTCTTGAGTGTGACAAGGCATATGTCTGACAAGGCATATAATGAAGACAAGGTACTTTTCCCACAGCCATCTAAATATATTTATTGTCTGATTTCTGCCATGTCTTTCTGGGAATAAGAAGTCTGCCATCAATCTAATTGGTGAAGTTTCCTTACAGAAAATTAGTCTTTTACTGGAAAATTAAAAAAATTTTTGTTGCCGCCAAAAGTAGCAAAGTTCATTATGACGTGTAGAGGTGTAGATTAGGCACTTGGTGGATTTTTTTTAGCCTGAAGATTCACATCATTAGTTCTGGGCAAATTTCAGCTCTTATATCTTCAAGTATTACCACTTTGTGGTCTTTCTATTTTTCTTTTCTTTCTGGAATTAGGCAGATATATGAACTCCTCAAATTTTTCCTCATGTCTGTTAATCTCTCTTTCTCTCTCCCCCTCCCGCTTCCTCCTCCTGGGAGATTTCCTTAGTTTTGTCTTCTAACTTATTAATTTTGTGCTTAAGTTTCTTTAAACGGGATTTAGCCTGTAGTTTGAAGGATTTTTAAATTTCCCTAATGACTATGTTTTTTTCATTCCCAAATGTCTAATTTGTTCATTTTCCTGTCTGCTGTTTTGTAACCACATATTATCTTTCCTAAACAGCTTTTCTCTTTTTATCTCTTTGAGATATTTAAACATAGTTCTCTTAGCATTTTCTTAAATTACTTCATTAACTTAATTTTCTGGGTTCAAATTCTCTCCTGTTGGAGAAAATGAACCCTCTTACGTTTTATCAGTTTGTGTGTTTGATTTTACTCCTGCTGGTGCATAATGTTTGCTTCATGAAGGCTTTGAGTTGTTAACTTCTTTTTAAAAAACTATTGTTTCCTCAGCACTTGGCAGAGCTCCTGGCACATAGTAGGTACTTAATAACTATTTGTTGCATCAGTAATACATGTACTTTTGTTCTTTTTAAATCTTGTCTGTAAACTTACCCTATGTGGGTTTGTGACTGTCTATATAATTGCTTACTGTTTATTGCAATTGTTTATTTCTGCTCTGGGCTTATAAAGTACGTGGCTTGAACATGGTAAATGTTTGGCTTAAAACTCTTGGTCTATGTGATACCTCATATTCATGCCACACACAACTAACTTTTCATCTGTGCTGGGCAATAGTCTGGTAGTTTCTTTCTTTCCTTTTTTGTGGGAAGAGGGTACAGATCTGGCTCCATTTATATAGGTGTAGCGCGTGACCTCATAGCCTGTATTTGGCTCTATTCATAGGCTATATGACTATATTTTCAGTTGCTTTCTTTCTCTTCCTTTTACTTCTTCTAAGTTATCCTTTCCTACTTCATGGTTATATACCTGTTTAGTTTATGAGTTTGTCTCTATATTTTAAACAAAAAAGAAGCCATTATCTATATTTTATATTTATGTATTAATTATATATAATAACTATAAATTTATTTACTTATATTTTATATAATTATTATTTAATAATTATAATTATAAATAATTATACTTATATAATATATTTTGGGAATAGAAGAGAGAATTTTTGTATGTTTTACCCTCTGTCTTCAATCAGAAAAAAATGTTTGTTTTTGTCCATGAAATCCAGAATTATTTATAAATCCCCTTATTTCAGCCCCCAAAATAAACAAATACTTTTCTAGGTGGTAGCATGGAGCTATAACAGATAAATTCATACTTTGCGTGAAAGATAGCCAACCTGCCTGAACGCAAGAGTTTGCATGTATCTGTGTAATAAATAGGAGCAATAACTATCACCTTAAGTATAGTTTATGAAAATTAAGTGCTTTAAACCTGAACCATGAACTTCTTTAGGCAGGAAGTCTTTGAAATCTTTAGTCATAGACAATGGTCCTCAGTGCTTGGAAGTGACCTGCATGTGGATCTGCATAAGATGTGGCTCAATCTGGTGGTGAACAACACAACATGAAAGCATTACTTAGATAATAAAACGAGCCAACTTAAAAAACAACAAAAAAAAGATGTTCTGTTTCTTATAGTGAAATGATAATGGCTTCTCTTAACAGAGATTTAACAAGATTCATGTCACAAATTATACTAGTCCATCAAATCCTTAAACTTTAGAAGGTAAATTAAGGCATTTATGATGGTCCTCTTTCCCTTTAAACTTCTTAAGTCAATATTCTTTCAGGTCCACTTGTCTGTTCAGGGAGAGAATAAAAATAGGTCAAAATAAGGGGTACTTAAATACTTTCAACATGATTTATACAACTGTAGGTATTCATAAAAGTACCAAATATGGCTTCTGGAGGAGAGTGGGCTTTCCTGCGGGGTGCATACTCTAGATGTTAACCATGGTGTTATCAGTCCTTGTATCATAATTCCTTTTTGCCACTAATCAGTGTCTGCCTTCATGTTTCTTTTCAAACCTTGAATTCAAATCTGTCATCCTCTTAAGCTTACCAAAATATTATATATTGATAGTTTCCAAAACCCATTTTTGAAATCTTAATTTTTTTTCTGGAAGACTTTTAAGATAAATTAGGGAAATAACACTTTCTACTCTAGACTCTCCCATGAACACATAGTATTCATAAAATGCTCTTATCACCCTCAACTATTTTCTCAAATTATTTCCCATATGATACTATATTGATACATTTTATGAATTTAAGTCATATCATATGTATCTATTTTGTCCTTCTTTCATACTTGTAGATAGTGTCTTTGTTTACTATTCATGCATCTGGGTAAATAGTAAACATTGTGTTAATTTATCTGGACATTCAGCTCTATAATGCCAAGCATATGCTTAGCTGACTTAAATTGTTGCATTTAATCTGGAGATCTGATGTCATATAATTGCAGCTTTAGCATAAGCTTCCAAAGAGACCTGTTATCTTCAGATTTTTTATGTTACTGTAAAGTGCAAGTGCATAGTAAATACTTTTGGAAGAGTATGGTGATTCTGGAAATTTATATCGAATTAAGAAAAGCCAACTTTAATAACCATTTATTTTTAAAGTAATATATGTTCAGTTATTGCACAAGTAATTCAAACAATACAGAATGTGCAAAAAATAATAATATTGGGTTGGCCAAAAATTTCTTTCAGGTTTTTCCATAAGCTGCTATGGAAAAACCTGACCAAACTTTTTGGTCAACCCAATAGTATTGCTTTGCTCCATGGGTCCTATTTGTCTGAGGTAACCAATTCTAAGGATTTGGTAATACACTGGGAAATGTTTAAGAGTTCTTTTTGGTAGTGTATATATGTCCATGCCACGTAAAATAGATAGCTAGTGGGAAGTAGCCGCACAGCACAGGGAGATCAGCTGGGTGTGTTGTGACCACCTAGAGGAGTGGGATAGGGAGGGTGGGAGGGAGACGCAAGAGGGAGGGGGTTTGGAGATATATGTATATGTATAGCTGATTCGCTTGGTTATACAGCAGAAACGAACACACCATTGTTAAGCAATTATACTCCAATAAAGATGTTAAAATAAATAAATAAATAGTTCTTTTTCTTTTCCTGTTTTGATTCTTCAAATTTGCCCCTATTTGATTTTATTGCATGTTAGTTTTCCTGTATGATTTTGCTATTTCTTCATGGTCTTCTTCAGCAGCACAATCTAGTTTCAACTTTTATATCTTTCCAGTTGATATGAATTCCTGGCATATTTTGCTAGATGTGGCATCTATCATTAGCTAGTCAAAAAACGATAGCACTGTTGATTTTTCTTTTTATGTGTAGCATTGGCTAAAATACTAGATGATGAATTATAGTGACTTACACAGTGAATGCTCTAATATATTTATTGGAGGCACCCACTTAGAGTACCTGCCACAAATAGGTAAATTATACTTTGATACTTTCTCCCTGAGTTACATGTTAGCCTGAATGATTTTTACCACAATTCCAGTTGTATCGGAGGAGTTTGTACTACTGTAAAGTACTGTAACTTTTCTCTCTGAGAAATCAATACCTCTTGCCTTCATGTTACACTTAAAAAACAAAATGGACCTGTTTGAATTCGTGTCATGGTATCTTGTGAATGTAATTAAAAAAATTACCATTATAAAAATTCAAGGTAAGTCTGACTTATTATAGATGAGAAACTTACAGCTGAGAACCTGAATAAACAACAGGAGAGTCAGCATTTCAACTTTTACATGTTTAACAAAGGATTATGGAATTGTCCCACAAGCCTGAGCTACATCATGAAAATTTACATTTTCCTTCTGTAGGACAGTTCCTTCTGACATTATCCTCCGAACAACAGCTCGTTTTCTTGTGCCAGTATTCTATTCCCTGAACTGCAGCTTGGCAGCAGCCAGGTCTCAAATTTCAACCACATGTATTTCAAAAAATCAAAAGAGCCTTATTTGGCACTTCAGTCACATATCTTTAAAAGCAGTGTTTGTGCGTCAGATTTAAAAATAATTGAAACCAGGGGGTTCAAAAAACCAAACTTTTCTTCCAAGATGTTTCAACTTCAACTGATTCCAAAAACATTGAAAGCAAGAGAATGGAAATGAGAATAGAAACTGCAGGCAGCCGGCAGCTTAATAAACTGACAGTGCCGGCAGAAATGGGCTCAAAATGTACACTCTACCCACAGGCCAGGCTAGGGATCCTTGTAGTGCCTTGACCCTGTTTGCACAATAGCCTGCCTGAAAACAGTCCTAGTGTTCTGCAAGTATGCGGTGAGTGTGTTGGCCTATGAGATCATTTTATTGAAGGCTGAACTCATACCCAAAGATGGGAACATATGTAGCTGTTTTGGGTTGGTTATCCAATATTAAAAAATCATATTAAAAACTCTATGCATATATATTTCATGGTCACAATTGATTTTCCATTCCTCAGCTTTGCTGCTGCTTTTTTTTTTTTTTTTTCCGAGGGATTCTTGCATTATGTTCTTGTCACAACTTTGAAAAGTCTATTGAGGCTATGAGTATGTCCTTGCGAACAGCATGGTTTGGAGCTCTGTTTCAGTGCTGAGTATTTGTCAAGTTGCCCTAATCATGTGAAAACAGCACTATATAATTGTGTCAAGACCTGTTCTTTTGTATTTGTTGGCTTTAAAATAAGTTGAAAAGAGCCCAAATGCTTTTAAGAAAACGTACTCCTTATTGTAAAATGCAGATAAAGGATATATCATTAACAAACGAGTCCTTATAGATTTACAGCACATGCTCCCCTATTGTGTGCAATAGGGGAGCCATAATCTCTCTGGTCCAAAGGAGCAATTAGTGTTCTCTTCCTGAAGAGAAGCCAAGAAGGAACTTCACTCTGCCTATAGATGAAATAGGATAATAGAGATGTATAAAAATGGTAAATAGAAAATGACTCAATTTTTGTGTAAATGTGTTTATTTTTAACTCTAATGTTACATATGTAAACCTTCTTTCATATAATTAGGGGGCATAAAATATCGGTTATTTTGATCAGACAACCTTTTATTTTAGACCACAATGCTAATTTAATAATTTTGCGGTTCTTCCAGCTTCCATTCATTCTTTATTCCAAACATTTCCAAACATTGTTCGTATTATGTAGATTCACGTTTACAGCGAACTGCTTCAGTTGTCCCCCTGAGCAGTGAAAAAAACCCTCCCATGAAACCACCGTTTTCTTCTACTCAATCATGTCCAAACACCCTAGCCTGGAAGTAAGACTCCTTTCAATTTTTACAATTGGCCTTCAAACCCATTTCCAGTCTTAAAGCCCATCATCCCCTCACCCCGCCCTCGCCTATCCTCATTGCATAGCAGAAAGTCCTGTTGTTCCTAGCAGAGCATATTGCAAAGAGAACAGACTTCAGAATTCAGTAAATCAAAACTGAAATTTCAACTTCATCACTTATTAGCTCTGAAATCTTGGAAAAATCATTTAATATTTATAAAACGTCTCTGTGACTCATATCCCTAGGGTGATTGTACTTCCAAATGAGAAAACCAAAGGAAACATTTTTGAAAACTATAATGTGATATACTACCATTAATTCTCAAAGTATATCAGAGTACTAATTCTATTTTATTTCCATAGTTTTACATTGCAATGTGGTCCCACGCTTACACATGTTTATTTGAATCCCAGCTCCACAATGTACTAGCTGCTGACTTGGGTAACTTAGTATCTTTGTGACACTTTTCCTCATTTGTAAAATGGAAATAATAATAATGACTCCCTCAAAAAGTTCTTAGGAGAATTCTGAGTTCATTCTTATGAGAAGTTTAATTAAGAGTTAATATTTGAAAAAATGCTTAGAAGAGTACCTCCTGCAAAGGAAATGCTATATAAGTGTTTGCTGAATAAATAAACACTGCATTAAATAACTGCATTAAATAACTTTCTTTCTTTTTAAAAATAAATTTGTTTTATTTATTTATTTTTGGCTGTATTGGGTCTTCGTTGCTGTGCGCGGGCTTTCTCTAGTTGCAGAGAGCGGGGGCTACTCTTTGTTGTGGCGCGCGGGCTTCTCAGTGCGGTGGCTTCCCTTGTTGTGGAGCACGGGATCTAGGCACAAGGGCTTCAGTAGTTGTGGCACGTGGGCTTAGTTGCTTCGTGGCATGTGGGATCTTCCCGGGCCAGGGCTCGAACCCATGTCCCCTGCGTTGGCAGGTGGATTCTTAATCACTGCACCACCGGAGAAGCCCCAGTAACTTTCTTTACTTTAGGACTTATTAGCAAGTATACATTGTTGCTTGCCAAGAGAGAATATAATGGATGGAATTTCTCAAAATTACTTCCGAAAGGAAAATTTCTTTTGAAGAGTGCCTTGGAAAATGCTGTGCTTTACCAATAATTGTTTAATTTTTCCTTAACAAATAGTTCATTTTCCTCAATGCCTAACTTTATTAGAGAATGATATGCACATTGGCAGGGCCTGCTTTATTTGCATAGCATTGGGAATAATCTTTTAAAAAATTTAATAAACTTTATTTTTAGAGCAGTTTTAGGTTCATTAGCAAAATGGAGCTGAAAATACAGAGAGTTCCCATATACTCACACTTCCACACCCATACAACCTCCCCAGCTTTTGACATTTCACACTACGTTGGTACATTTGTTATGATCAATGAACCTACGTGGATACATCATTATCACCCAAAATCCATAGTTTATATGAGGTTTCTCTCTTGGTTTTGTACATTCTGTGGGTTTTTGACAAATGTATTTTGATCTGTGCCCACCATTGTAACATAATACAGAATAGTTTCACTGCCCTAAAAATCCTCTGTGATCTGCCTGTGCATCCCTGCCTCACCCCTAACTCTTGCAACTATTGAACTTTTTACTGTTTCCATAGTTTTGCCTTTCCAGAATATAATATGGTTGGGATTATACAGTATGTAATCTTCTCAAATTGGCTTCTTCCACATAGTGTATGCATTTAAATTTCCTCCATTTCTTTTCATGGTTTGATAGCTCATTTCTTTTTAGCACTGAGTAATATTTCATGATCTGGATGTCCTACAGTTTATTTATCCATTTGCCTAGTAAGTACATCTTGGTTGCTCCCAAGTTTTATCGATTATGGATAAGGCTGCTATAAACTTAGTTTTCTAGTTATTTGGGCAAATACCAAGGAGCAAGATTGCTGGATTATATGATGAATGTGTTTAGGTTTGTAAGAAGCTGCCAAACTGTTTTCTAAAGTGACTGCACCATTTTGCATTTCTACCAGCAGTGAATGAGAGTTCCTGTTGTTTCACATATTCACCAGTATTTGGCATCAGTGTTTTGGAGGTTGACCATTCTAATAGATGTAGAGTGGCATATACTTATTAAGGATTATTGTATTCTTATAAGATTGACCCTTTTATCATTATGTAATTTTCCTCTTTATCCCTGATAACTTTCCTTGCTCTGAAGACTGCTCTATCTGAAATTAAAATAGCTGCTTCTACTTTCTTTTAATTCGTGTTAATGTGGTATCTTTCTCCATCCCTTTACTTTTAATATAAAATGGGTTTCTTCTAGACAACATACAGTTAGGTCTTTTCTCTTTTTGAGGGGGAAATCCTCTTTGACAATCTCTTTTTTTTAATTGGTGTTTTTAGGCCATTTATGTTTAAAGTAATTATTGATATAGTTGGACTAATATCTGTGCTATTTGTTGCTGTTTTCTATTTGTTGCCCCTGTTCTTTGTTCCTAATTTTATCTTTCACACTTTATCTGACTTTCATGGTTTTAAATGAGCATTTTATATGATTACATTTTCTCTCCTTAGCATACCAATTGTACTTCTTTTTTCTCTGTTTCTCTTGTTTTTTTGTTTTTTTTTTTACTTTTTTTAGTGGTTGCTCAAGAGTTTGCAATATATATTTACAACTAATCCAAGTCCATTTCAAATAACACTATACTGCTTCATGGTTACTGCAAGTACCTTATAGTAGCAATAATTGCTAATTTTTCTTTCCTGTTTCTTGTATCATTACTGTCATTTATTTCACTTATACGTAAGCATTCATACACATATTTATACATAAGCATACATAATAGTTTCTATTATTATTTTGAAAAAAGTGTTACTTCTTAGATCAATTAAGAATAAGTAAAGTAAAAAGTTTTATTTTACTTATATCTTCTTTCTGTTCTTTCTTTCTTTATGTAGATCTGCATTTCTTACCTATATAATGTTCCTTCTTACTGAAGAACTTCTTTTAACATTTCTTCCAAGACAGGCCTACTGACAACAAGTTCCCTCAGTTTTTGTTTGTCTGAGAAAGTCCCTTCACTTTTGAAGAACAGTTTCAGAGGGACATAATTATAGGTTTGTGGGTTTTTTTTTCCCTCTCTTAACACCTAAAGTATTTAAGTTTACTCACCTTGCTTGCATAGTTTCACAGAAATCAGATGTAATTCTTATCTTTGCTCCTCTATAGTTACAAATTTTTTCCCCTTTGGCTTCTTTCAGGATTTTTTCTTTATCTTTGATTTTCTGTAGTTTGAATATCACGTGCCTAGGAATAATTTTTTCTTTTTTTGTTTTTATTTTTGTTTTTGTATTGTCCTGCTTGGTGCACTCCGAGTTTCCTGGAAAAGTGGTGTGGTATCTGACATTAATTTGGGGAAATTCTCAATCATTATTTCCTTGACTATTTCTTCTTTTTCTTTCTTCTCCTTCTGATATTTACATAAAGCATATGTTACACATCTTGCAGTTGTTCCACAGTTTGTATATGTTCTGTATTTTTTATGTAGTTTTTTTCTACTTTTTAAAAAATAGTTTTGGAAGTTTTGTCATATCCTCAAGCTCAGAAATCCTTTCCTCAGCCATGTCCAGTCTATTTATGTGCCCATCAAAGGCCTTTTTCATTGCTGATACGCTGTCTTTGATCTCTAGCGTTTCTTCTTTATTTTTAGGATTTTAATCTCTTGACTTACATTATCCATCTTGTCTACTCTTCCAATTTGTCTACTCTTCTCATTAAAGCACTTAGCATATTAATCATAGTTTATTTGCAGTACTCCTGCTGTTCTGACTTTGATTCTGACATTTGCTCAGTTTATTTATTTATTTATTTATTTTTTGCCTTTTAGTATGTTTTGTAATTTTTTGTTGACAGGTGGACATGATATACTGGGTTAAAGGAACTATGGTAAATAGATCTTTAGTAATGTGTTGGCAGGGGGGCACTGAACCATCTCTAGTATTATGATTAAGTCTCAGTCTTTCGTTGAGCTGGTATCCCTGGGCTGTGAATTTCACCAGTGCCTCTAAGTTGTTTATTACCCCTGTAGGTGGGACAGGATAGCTAGAGTAGGCTGGAGATGGGTATTTCCCTTTTCCTGGGTAGGATAGGTTCTGTAAAACCCTATTAGGTTAGTTTTTGGTAAAAATAGTTTCTTTTGAGGTCAGGCCTTGTTAAGAAGAACAGAATGCTCTGGTGTATTTCAAAATGCTCCTCCTGCTAGAAGAATAAGGGGATTTTTCTTTGATATTCACTGAAAACCTGGTAGAGATCCTAGAGGTAAAACTCACAAGTGTGTGAGTTCCCCTGTGACTATGTCCCCTTGGAGTTTTTAACTTGCAGCCTTGTCCACACTGAGCCTCGAGCAATTTGTCAATTACAAGTTAGATTTTCCTACCCTGGACTGGTTCCCGTGGAGGTTTCTGCTAGTAGGTTTCTGCTTTGGTAAGTTCTGATTCTCTGTATGGACCTGTCTCTCCAATTTAGGAGGCAGCATTTTGCCTTGTGACCTCACTTTTTGGCTGTATCTAAGAAGAGGTCTTTTTTTTCAATTTGTTTAACTTTTTACTTGTTGTTAGCATGGAGTGATGACTTCTAAGCTCCTTACATGCCAGACTGGAAACCTGAAGTAGCAATATCCTTTCCCCATTTATAAAAAAATTAAGATCCAACAGTCTACAAAAATTAACAAGGTATAGTTACTGGAGATAGGAATGATACTTGATAATATTAGTTGTATTTCTAGATAAGAGTGTTTTTTATTTTTAGACTATATATAATATTTGATATTGGGCTAATTTTCCAGTATAATATTTATTATTTCTAAAATTACTTTTTCACATCTTTATATCTTTCATTTCTCCTTTTTTTTGCAGGTATTTTATCTTCACTATTTCTCTGTATTTCAGTTTCTTCTTGAAAGATAATAGGACTATTCTTCTAATCTTGGCCCAATGAAATTTAACATACATTTTAATTTAACTAATCTTAAATCATGTTAAGTAATCAAGTTTTTGTTTTATTTTTTGAAAGCTTTCATTGAAAGATTTTACTGTGAGAAAATTCAACCAATTGTGAAACAATTTATAATATAAAATACAGTAATCTCATTGCTATATGTTTGTACAGTTTAACTACTCTTTTAAGTACATTTTATAAGAGCTGTTACCTATAATATATTTGATGATTTTAGCATTTCTTTTTTGCTTATCTTTTGAAGCATTCATAAGTATCCTTTGCTTAAACTATTAAATAATCTAGCTACTGTAAACATTAGGACCATCTGTAATCTATGCACATAGCTTTTCTTCATGGTATGTTTATAGGTTTTTGAAACACAATGAACGTATGGAATTTACTCAGTTTTGTTAGCAAAATGTTGTAGCCAATAAATAAGAGTCTCAGAAATTCCTTATGTCATAGATGTTTATATAGTGGTCTTTTATCTTTTGATTTATCAAGTTAGAAGTTCTAATAAACTAATGGAACTTAAAAGAATGTCATTTTTCTTTAAGAATAATCTGAACTTTGAAACTGTATCTTCATTGAAAGATACATGAATAGACCCATTCTGAACTGGAAGGGACGCATAGTTTATCAGTCTGAAAGTTGTACAGCATCAAATATTCAACATAAGGCTGGAAAAAAAAGGATAATATTGTTATTTCATTTTTCTTATTTTCTTAGATATCTCGTAAATCTTGGACAGATATTTCTATGTAACTATACCTAAAGACAAAATATGTTGTTGATCCATGCCCTCTACCTATATTTTTGTATTCATTCATGACTTCTCTTTAATAAGTACTGATAAGCACACATTGTTTAAGAGAAAATACAATATTAAAAAATGTACAGCATACAAAAATATAGTTAAATTAACATTTTCCAAGGTAGGATAACATACAAGTGGTAGAATTTGAAAATATTAGGAGGAGGCATATGAACAATCTTCTTTTAAATTTTAGTTACTAATTATTTATTGTATGCCCCTTAGTAAAATGTAAGTACATGCAAATCTAAATTTCATGAGAGATAGAAGGGTATCTTAAAAAGATTGATATCTTAAAAAGAAAAATGCTAAGTAAATGATAGTACACTGTGCGAAGGCATGACAAAATGGTAAAGATCAGTTAAGCATGAAAGTTTGGGGAGCAGTGCACTAGGAGTCAACAGCAGTATTACAGTAACATTTTGTTTTGTAATACAATTAATTTCAGTAGCCTGGCTTCCTAGTGTATTTAGTTATAATTTAATTCACAAAAATTAGATGGATATGTATTAGCTAAGTTCAGGTTCAGGTGAAAGTCTCAAAGCTCATTGCTGTCACACAAGGAGTGAAGGAAAACAAAAACCACTAACTTGCATTTATTCAGTGAAACAGTTTTGGTGCAAGTGCTTTGCAACCTCAAACTATTGTACACTAAAAGGAAATGAAGGCACATACTGTGACCTTTCCTGGAAGTTATGTATAGACTAAACCCTTTAACTCTCCAGTTGATCTCGGAGAGACAGCAGTGATCTTAGTTCCCTGCCCAGGAATTGAACCTGGGTAGCCTGGATGAAAACCAGGAATCCTAGCCATTAGACCACCAGGGACTAGAGGCTAGAAGAAAAGTGGCCCTGGCTCTTTCCCCCATTTGAAAGCAAGAATGTTTCAAAGAGGCAAAAACTGTAAATACAGGTACAAAGTTTATTATTAGAGACACAGCACAAGTGGGAGAGCACACAGAGAAACAGGTTGGTTATTTAAGACTGAAGCTAGGCAGAGATACACACCCAGAAAGAAGGGGTATGGTCGTCCTCTCTAAGGAGGAGAAGCAAAGTAAGTCAGAAGCTGGGCAGAATTACACACCCGGAGGGAAGTGCAGGTGTCCTGAATGAGGAGCTCAGTAAAGAAGTGATTTAAATCACTTATATGGGACAGTCCTTCCAGGTCTTTGTTTACCTTTGCCAGTTATCTTGTTTCTTTTCCCACATCTGACCTGTTCTAGGACACTCCGCAACATGCGTGCGCATCTTTATGCTAAGACAGATTCCACCACAGAGACCTGTGGGTGCATGTCCACACTTATTATGGGGTAGTGACCCCTCCCTTTTTGACCCCCAAAGAGCCTTCCTGCTCATGTCCAGACAGGGAAGTTTTCCTTGACCTCAGGAGTGGTCGTCTTATCTCTTTACTTCAGCAGAGCTCAGCTTCTGCCATTAGCTTTGTCCTTGGAGTGTCTGGGTGAGAACAAAGCTTCATAGTTTTACTCTACTTGACAGACCCCAGCTGACTGCCCCAGGGGGCCATCTATTTCCTACCTCATAGTGACTGATCTCTCCCCTCTCACTCCTTCTGAAATAAAACCATTTGCCTTAGTGCTGCTGAATCTCATTGATACCTTCCCATCATCACTATATACATAACCCATACCCTAAAAATTGTCAGGCTTTGTAACATAGACATAATCTTAGTAAGTTTGTGGTATACTTTTATCAAAAGCAGTGCTGTAGGAGGTCTGGAAAAAAATACATTGGCTTTAATCATGCACATTATTCAGACAATTGTCTTTTACAGCTATACAAATCCTTCTATGTTCTCTGTTGTAATAATTTGTGCCTAATTGGTTGATATCAAGGTCTTTTTTAAAAAGTTTATTGTTACCCATTAATATTTATTTGTATGTTAACTTGTGACACAAAGGAATATTGTATTGTATTGCAATAGAAACAACTCTGAAGTTTGAGTCCCAAGACTTTTAAATCTTTGTGGAAGAATATGATCATACTTGGAAAGGAGTGGATTATTTAGGAGGAGGCTATACCCAAATTATTAATGCTTGAAGAGGAAGTAACAGAAATGGTACTTGATGTAAGCTTAAAACTTTTACTTTGTAAATCCCTGCATCCTTGGCATGTAATCTATGCCTATCTACCACCACATGAGATGACTTAAGCATTGCCTTGACTTCCCAGATGGCACTGAAATCTCTTTCTCAGATTCCTTTGGTTCTGTTTTTTTCTTCATCACATGTTATTTGGTTAATATGCTTAAAAAAAGGAATTCAAAATCTACAAGATCATTATTTTTCTTTTTAATGACAAATATATGAAGTGACTTGCCTATTAACCCCAGGGAAGTTTCCATTTCATAAATAATAGCCATTTAAAGATGAAAGTGATCTCAAGGATAATCTTTGACCAGTTTCCTCTGTGGTCAACTTTTAAAACTTTAAGGATTTTTTTTTGTTGCCACTTGATAAAATATAACAGCACACCTGTCTCTCACATGTGACTATACATGTATTATCTACAGGTAAAGGGGACATCTATTATCCAAAGGTAAAGGGTGAGAAGATAGGAAAAAAAGGAGGAGTGAGAGAATCTCTTTTTGGGAAAAACTGTCTTAGTTCCATATATGTGTGATTTTATACTATTTTGTCAGAAAGATTTAGACCTCTCTCTGTACATGGTTGGAAAAAGAGAAGCTAAATTGATTTGCACTAGAAAGAACAGGGTTATTTGTAGGTGTGGCAAGCCAGGTAAGTATAAGGTAGTCCAAGCTGAAGAGAGACAGGCATAATTCATCAGCAGTTGAGGCTTTATAACATTACATTTTAGGTTGTTAATGATCTTACCTTGTGATGTAAAATCTTATTACCTCTTGTTTTTGGTCTTGAGTTGGTGGTGCTAAGGAGAGGCAACAGGACTCCATTCAGAAGGATGATATGGTATGGACAAGGGACAGTACTTCTAGGATGTGAGAAGCAGAACATAATTTAAGAATCGAGTTGAATAAATGTATGCTGCTTGCAGTGTGATGGACTAGAAGATCTGGGGCATTCTCCTGCTTTAGAACAACTAGATTCTGCATAAATCACACCTTTTTCCCCCTCAAGGACCATCCTCTACCATTACCTTCCAAACTAACAAACCAAAGTGTACAGGTCCAGAGCTCAGAAAAGTATGTACTGGGAGATGGGAGTCAGGGATGCTTCCAGGCAGATATTCAAAGAACCACTGGTGTGCAGATAAGTGCTTTGAGCCCACTATGGGTGGTATATGTGAGCTTGGGGCTACCATGTCCACTTCAGAGGGCAATTGAAAGTATGCCAAGTTTGTGGTACCTCCTGGCTACAAGGAGGAGTAGGAAAAGCATCCTACTGACACTTTTGGGATTCCCACAGATTTTCAAGCTCAAAGAACTCACAAAAAGCACTAAGCACAGGAGGAGACAAGCCTCTATGAATGAGAGTCAGCAGAAACAATTAGCAACAGATTTAGATTCACAAAGACTTCACATACTGGATCTGTTAGAATCAGAATATAGAAAGACTATACATGACATATTTAAATAAATAAAGGATGAAGTCACAGACGTAAGCAATCAGCAAAAAAGGAATTTAAAAATGAAAATTATAATTGAACAATTGAAAAGAATTAAATGGAGGTATTGAGCAGCATATTAGACATAGGACTAATGAATAGGAAAATATATCTAATGAAATTCTTTTCTTTTAATTGAAGTATAGTTGCCTTACAATATTATATAGTTTTCAGGTGTAAAACATAGTGATTTGATATTTTCATAGGTTATACTTCATATAAAATTATAAAATATTGACTATATTTCCCATATGGTATATTACATCATTGTACCTTATTTATTTTATACCCAGTGGTTTGTGCTTCTAATCCCCTTTCCCTAACTTGCATCTTCCCTCATCCCTCCCTACTGGTAACCACTAGTTTATTCTCTGTATTTGTGAAGCTGTTTCTGTTTTGTTATATTTGATCATTTGTTTTACTTTTCATGTTCCATACATAAGTGAAAGCATACCGTATTTGTCTTTTTCTGTCTGACTTGCTTCACTGGGCATAATACCCTCCAGTTCCACTGCTGCTGTTGCAAATGGCAAAATTTCCACTCCCATTCAATAGGTTACCTTTTCGTTTTGTTGATGGTTTCCTTCACATTGCAAAAGATTTTAAGTTTGATTATGTCCCATTTGTTTATTTTTTGCTTTTGTTTTCCTTGCCCGAGGAAACAGATTCAAAAAGATGTTGCTAAGACATATAGCAGGGAGTGTGCTCCCTATGTTTTCTTCTAGATGTTTTATTGTTTCTGGTTTTACATTTATGTCTTTAATCCATTTTGAGTTTATTTTTAGGTATAGTGTGAGAAAATGTTCTAATTTCATTCTTTTACATGTAGCTGTCCAGTTTTCCCAGCACCACATTGCAGAGACTGTTTTTCCCCATTGTATATTCTTGCCTTCTTTGTCATAGATTATTTCACCATCTGTGTGTGGATTTATTTCTGGGCTCTTTATTCTGTTTCATTGATCTATGTATCTGATTTTGTGCCAGTACCATACTGTTTTGATTAGTGTAGCTTTGAGTATTGTCTGAAGTCAGGGTGTATGATACCTCCAGCTGTGTTTTTTTTTTTTTTTCTTCTCAAGATTGCTTTGGCCATTTGAGGTCTTTTTTTGGTTCCAAACAATTAGTATTATTGTTCCAGTTCTGTGAAAAATGTCATGGTTATTTTGATAGGGATTGCATTAAATCTGTAGATTGTTATGAGTACTATGGACATTTCAAGAGTATTAATTCTTCCAATCCATGAACCTGGGATATCTTTCCATTTATTTGTTTTGTCTTCAATTTCTTTCATCAGTGTCTTATACTTTTCAGAGTATAGGTCTTTCACCTCCTTGGTTAGGTTTATTCCTAGGTATTTTACTCTTTTAGAAGTGGTTTTTAAACAGGCTTATTTTCTTGTTTTCCCTTTGTGATGCCACTGTTTCCTTGTTGATTTTCTGTCTGGATGTTCTATACATTGATGTAAGTGGTGTATTAAAGTCCCATAATGGTTTTGTATTACTGTCAATTTCAATTTCTCCCTTTGTATCTGTTAATATTTGCTTTACATATTTAGGTGCTCCTATATTAGATGCATACATGTTTACAAAAGTTATATCCTCTTGTATTGACCCATTTTTCATCATATAATACCGTTTTTTGTTTTTTATTACTAACTTTGTTTCAAAGTCTACTTTGTCTGGTATGAGTATTGCTACCCAAGCTTCTTTTTTTCAGTCTGCATGGAATATCTTTTTCCATCCCCTTAATTTCAGTATGCATGTGTTTTTAGTTCTGAAGTGCATATTTTATAGGTAGCATATAGATGGGTCTTTTTTTTATTCAGTCAGCCATCCTGTGTCTTTTGATTGGAACGTTTAGCCCATTGACATTTACAGTGATTATTGATAGGTGTGTACTTATTGCCATTTTGCTCCTTGTTTACTTGTTAATTGTTTTTGTAGTTTTTCTCTGTTCTTTTTATTCTCTTCCCTTATGATTTGATGATTTTCTTTTGTATTATGTTTGTGTTCCTTTCTCTCTAATTTTTGTGAATCTATTGTAGGTTTTTAATTTGTGATTACCATGAAATTCATATATGTTGACTTATGACTATATCTACTTGTTTTAAGCTTATAATAGTTTAAGTTCAAACACATTCTAAGAGATCTATATTTTTTATTACTCCCCCAGTGTTTTGTGTTTTTTATTTCATATTTTACATCCTCATGTCTACCCCTTAATTGTTTATTGTAGTTTTAGTTGATTCTACAATTGTCTTTTAACCTTCATACTAGCTTATTTAAGTGATTGATCCACTGCCTTTACTATATATTTGCCTTTACCGGTGGGATTTTTCCATTCCTATATCTTCTTATTTCTCGTTATGGCCTTTTCTTTTTCATTTAAAAAGACCCTTTAACTTTACTAGTAAGGTCAGTTTAGTATTGATGGACTCTTTAAGTTTTTGCTTGTCTGGGAAGCTGTCTATCTCTCCTTCAATTCTGAATGATGACCTGGCTGGGTAAAAAGTATCCTAGGTTGTAGGGTTTTTTTTTCTTTCAGCATTTAAAATATATCTTACCACTCCTTTCTGGCCTGCAAAGTTTCTGATGAAAAATCAGCTGGTAGCCTTATGGGGGTTTCCTGGTATGTGGCTCTTTGTTTTTACTCTCTTGCTGCCTTTAAAGTTCTCTCTTTATCTTTAAGTGTTCCCATTTTAATTATGATATGTCTTGATGTGGATCTCTTTGGGTTCATCTTGTTTGAGACTCTCTGTGCTTCCTGTTCCTGAACTTCTTCAGGTTCAGGAATTTTTCAGCCATAATTTCATCCAATACATTTTCTACCCCTTTCTCTCTCTCTTCTCCTTCTGGCACCTCTATAACATGAAAGTTAGTCTGCTTGATGTTGTCCCAGATGTCCGTTAAACTATTCTCATTAAAAATTGTTTTTTGCTCTTCTGATTGGGTGATTTCCACTCTTCTGTATTTGAGGTCACTTGTGTATTCTTCTGCATCATCTAATCTGTTTTTGTTGTTGTTGTTGTTTTTAATTTTTATTGTAGTATAGTTGATTTACAATGTTGTATTAGTTTCAGGTGTACAGCATAGTGAATCAGTTATACATATCTGTTGTTAATTCCTTGTAGTGTAGTTTTCATTTCAGTCATTGTATTCTTTACCTTTGACTGGTTATTTTTTATATTTTCTAGTTCTTTGTTGAAGTTCTCACTGCATTCATCTATTCTTTTCCTAAGTTCAGTTAGCATGCTTATTACTATTGCTTCGAACTCTTTATCAGGTAAATTATTTATCTCTGTTTTATTAGCGTTTTTTTCCTGGGGTTTTATCTTGTTCTTTAATTTGGAATGTATTCCTCTGTTTTCTCATTTTGTTTAATTTTGTCTGTCTTTATGAAATTAGGTGAAACAGTTATCTATCCTGTCTTGTAGGTGTGTACTTGTGTGGGAGCATCTCTGCGCAGTCTGTGTGTGCCTGGTGGTTCTAGCAGGAGAGCAAGATCTGGAATGAGTGAGGGCTGTGTCTTCCCTGGGGTGCACTGGCAGCCCTCACTTTGGTGGGAGGTAGAGCTGGAGCTGGAGGGGCTATAGCCTGATACAGGTGCCAGCCAGGGCTTCTCCCAGGCTCAGTGGCATTCACTGCCCCATCAGGGATGGGGACATGGCCTGAGGGGCTGCAGCAGGAGCTCTGAGGGAGTTGGGCTTCTCTTGGCATGATGGCAGTCTCTGCCTTCATTGGGGGCATTTGTGGGGCCCAAGGACTTGGTGCTACACTTCTGAGCTGGTTTCACTTTTTTGCAGGTATGTGGGCCTTGGTTAAAGAAAGGGTTGTGGCTGGAGGGGTTAGAGCCACACTACTGGGCTGGTTTTGCTCCTTTCCTGGTGGTTCTGGCAATGGCAGTCTCTGGCCTGGCCAGAGTCAGTGTTGGGGACCTCGTTGGCTTAGCTCCTTCCCAGTGCATATCTGACAATGTTCTTAATTCTTTGTTTTCTTGTAAATGTTTTTCCTGATTCTGATTATTATACTGTTATGTTTATTTCTATATTTAGCACCAATATTTATTTCCTCTACCCTATGAAAGATTAGAATTTAGCAGGATATTACTCCTTATCTTTACAACTCATCATATACTAATTTGATAGTTAATGACTATGATTTTTCAATTATTTACCATTGTAACTTTAAATAATGTACTACATCTCATTCCACTGGCTCTAATGTGAATCTCAGTGCTCTTCTGTGCAGGATGAGGAAAATTTTTCCTGTATATTTTCTATCCTTTCTGTATCCTACCTTGTCAACTATAACTTTATTTTTTATTTTTTAATTTCAAAATTCTATCCATCTGCTTATTTATTTTCTTCTGATTTTATTGAGATATAATTGTTATACAGCACTGTGTAAGTTTAAGGTGTACAACATATTGATTTGATGTAGATACATAATGAAATAATTATCACAAGTTTAGTGAACATCCATCTTCTCTCATAGATATAAAATTAAAGAAATAGAAAAAATTTTTTTCCTTGTGATGAGGACTCTTAGGATTTACTCTCTTAACAGCTATAATACATAACATACAGCAGTATTAATTATATTTATTATGTTGTACATTATATCCCTAGTACTTATTTACCATATATCTGGTAGTATCTATCTTTTGATTGCCTTTATCCAATTCCCCTTCCCCCTAACCTCCCACCTCTGGTAACCACAAATTTAATCTACTATACCTTAATTTTTATATCAGCTAAGATATCTCATATTACCTTCCTGTTTTAAAGTTGCATTTTCCTGGATTCTTTTTTCTTTTTTTCCTGTGTCAATTTGATAAATACGTTTTCAATTACAATTGATGAAAATGGTGGAAGGGGCATAAACTTTCTTTTTTTTTTAACATCTTTATTGGAGTATAATTGCTTTACGATGGTGTGTTAGTTTCTGCTTTATAACAAAGTGAAACAGTTATACATATAAATATGTCCCCAAATCTCTTCCCTCTTGCGTTTCCCTCCCTCCCACCCTCCATATCCCACCCCTCTAGGTGGTCACAAAGCCCCAAGCTGATCTCCCTGTGCTATGCGGCTGCTTCCCACTAGCGATCTATTTTACATTTGGTAGTGTATATATGTCCATGACACTCTCTCACCCTGTCACATCTCACCCCTCCCCCTCCCCATATCCTCAAGTCCATTCTCTAGTAGGTCTGTGTCTTTATTCCCGTATTGCCCCTAGGTTCTTCATGACCTTTTTTTTTTTTTTCTTAGATTCCATATATATGTGTTAACATACAGCATTTGTTTTTCTCTTTCTGACTTCCTTCACTCTGTATGACAGACTCTAGGTCCATCCACCTCACTACAAATAACTCAATTTCATTTCTTTTTTATGGCTGAGTAATATTCCATTGTATATATGTGCTACATCTTCTTTATCCATTCATCTGTTGATGGACACTTAGGTTGTGTCCATGACCTGGCTATTGTAAATAGAGCTGCAATGAACATTTTGGTACATGATTCTTTTTGAATTATGCTTTTCTCAGGGTATATGCCCAGTAGTGGGATTGCTGGATCGTATGGTAGTTCTATTTTTAGTTTTTTAGGAACCTCCTTAGTGTTCTAAATAGTGGCTGTGTCAATTTACATTCCCACCAACAGTGCAAGAGGGTTCCCTTTTCTCCACACCCTCTCCAGCATTTATTGTTTGTAGATTTTTTGATGATGGCCATTCTGACCGGTGTGAGATGATATCTCATTGTAGTTTTGATTTGCATTTCTCTTAATGATGTTGAGCATTCTTTCATGTGTTTGTTGGCAATCTGTATATCTTCTTTGGAGAAATGTCTATTTAGGTCTTCTGCCCATTTTTGGATTGGGTTTTTGTTTTTTTGATATTGAGCTGCATGAGGTGCTTGTAAATTTTGGAGATTAATCCTTTGTCAATTGCTTCATTTTCAAATATTTTTTCCCATTCTGAGGGTTGTCTTTTGGTCTTGTTTATGGTTTCCTTTGCTGTGCAAAAGCTTTTAAGTTTCATTAGGTCCCATCTGTTTATTTTTGTTTTTATTTCCATTTCTCTAGGAGATGGGTCAATAAGGATCTTGCTGTGATGTATGTCATTGAGTGTTCTGCCTATGTTTTCCTCAAACAGTTTGATGGTGTCTGGCCTTACATTTAGGTCTTTAATCCATTTTGAGTTTATTTTTGTATTTGGTGTTAGGGAGTGTTCTAATTTCATTCTTTTACATATAGCTGTCCAGTTTTCCCAGCACCACTTATTGAAGAGGCTGTCTTTTCTCCACTGTATATTCTTGCCTCCTTTATCAAAAATAAGGTGACCATGTGTGCTTGGGTTTATCTCTGGGCTTTCTATCCTGTTCCATTGATCTATATTTCTGTTTTTGTGCCAGTACCATACTGTCTTGATTACTGTAGTTTTGTAGTATAGTCTGAAGGCTGGCAACCTAATTTCTCTAGCTCCATATTTCTTTCTCAAGATTGCTTTGGCTATTCGGGGTCTTTTGTGTTTCCATACAAATTGTGAAGTTCTTTGTTCTAGTTCTGTGAAAAATGCTAGTGGTAGTTTGATAGAGATTGAATTGAATCTGTAGTTTGCTTTGGGTAGTCTAGTCATTTTCACAATGTTGATTCTTCCAATCCAAGAACAAGGTATATCTCTCCATCTATTTGTATCATCTTTAATTTCTTTCATCAGTGTCTTATACTTTTCTGCATACAGGTCTTTTGTCTCCTTAGGTAGGTTTATTCCTAGATATTTTATTCCTTTTGTTGCAGTGGTAAATGGGAGTGTTTTCTTAATTTCACTTTCAGATTTTTCATCATTAGTGTATAGGAATGCAAGAGATTTCTGTGCATTAATTTTGTATCCTGCTACTTTACCAAATTCATTGATCAGCTCTAGTAGTTTTTTGGTAACATCTTTAGGATTCTCTATGTATAGTATCATGTCATCTGCAAACAGTGACAGCTTTACTTCTTTTCCGATTTGAATTCCTTTTATTTCTTTTTCTTCTCTGATGGCTGTGGCTAAAACTTCCAAAACTATGTTGAATAATAGTGAGGAGAGTGGGCAACCTTGTCTTGTTCCTGGTCTTAGTGGAAATGGTTTCAGTTTTTTACCATTGAGGACGATGTTGGCTGTGGGTTTGTCATATATGGCCTTTATTATGTTGAGGAAAGTTCCCTCTATGCCTACTTTCTGGAGGGTATTTGTCATAAATGGGTGTTGAATTTTGTCGAAAGCTTTCTCTGCATCTATTGAGATGATCATATAGTTTTTCTCCTTCAATTTGTTGATATGGTGTATCACGTTGATTGATTTGCATATATTGAAGAATCCTTGCATTCCTGGAATAAACCCCACTTGATCATGGTGTATGATCCTTTTAATGTGCTGTTGGATTCTGTTTGCTAGTATTTTGTTGAGGATTTTTACATCTATGTTCATCAGTGATATTGGCCTGTAGTTTTCTTTCTTTGTGACATTTTTGTCTGGTTTTGGTATCAGGGTGATGGTGGCCTTGTAGAATGAGTTTGGGAGTGTTCCTCCCTCTGCTATATTTTGGGAGAGTTTGAGAAGGATAGGTGTTAGCTCTTCTCTAAATGTTTGATAGAATTCGCCTGTGAAGCCATCTGGTCCTGGGCTTTTGTTTGTTGGAAGATTTTTAATCACAGTTTCAATTTCAGTGCTTGTGATTGGTCTGTTCATATTTTCTATTTCTTCCTGGTTCATTCTCGGCAGGTTGTGCATTTCTAAGAATTTGTCCATTTCTTCCAGGTTGTCCATTTTATTGGCATATAGTTGCTTGTAGTAATCTCTCATGATCCTTTGTATTTCTGCGGTTGTTGTTTCTGCAGTTGTATTTCTGCAGTGTCAGTTGTTACTTCTCTTTTTTCATTTCTAATTCTATTGATTTGAGTCTTCTCCCTTTTTCTCTTGATGAGTCTGGCTAATGGTTTATCAATTTTTTTTTTTTTATCTTCTCAAAGAACCAGCTTTTAGTTTTATTGATCTTTGCTCTCATTTCCTTCATTTCTTTTTCATTTATTTCTGATCTGCTCTTTATGATTTCTTTCCTTCTGCTAACTTTGGGGTTATTTTGTTCTTCTTTCTCTAATTGCTTTAGGTGTAAGGTTAGGTTGTTTATTTGAGATGTCTCTTGTTTCTTAAAGTAGGATTGTATTGCTATAAACTTCCCTCTTAGAACTGCTTTTGCTGCATCTCATAGGTTTTGGGTCGTCGTGTTTTCATTGTCATTTGTTTATAGGTATTTTTTGATTTCATCTTTGATTTCTTCAGTGATCTCTTGGTTATTAAGTGCTGTACTGTTTGGCCTCCATATGTTTTTATTTTTTACAGATTTTTTCTTGTAATTGATATCAAGTCTCATAGTGTTGTGGTCGTAAAAGATAGTAGATATGATTTCATTTTTCTTAAATTTACCAAGGCTTGATTTGTGACCCAAGATATGATCTATCCTGGAGAATGTTCCCTGAGCAATTGAGAAGAATGTGTGTTCTATTGTTTTTGGATAGAATGTCGTATAAATATCAATGAAGTCCATCTTGTTTAATGTATCGTTTAAAGTTTGTGTTTCCTTATTAATTTTCATTTTGGATGATCTATCCACTGGTGAAAGTGGGGTGTTAACGTCCCCTACTATGATTGTGTTACTGTCAATTTCCCCTTTGTGGCTTTTAGAATTTGCCTTATGTATTGAGGTACTCCTATGTTGGGTGCATAAATATTTACAATTGTTGTATCTTCTTCTTGGATTGATCCCTTGATCATTATGTAGTGTCCTTCTTTGTCTCTTGTCATAGTCTTTGTTTTAAAGTCTATTTTGTCTGATATGAGAATTGCTACTGCAGCTTTCTTTTGATTTCCATTTGCATGTAATATCTTTTTTCATCCCCTCACTTTCAGTCTGTACATGTCCCTAAGTCTCAAGTGGGTCTCTTGTAGACAGCATATATACTGGTCTTGTTTTTGTATCCATTCAGCCAGTCTATGTCTTTTGGTTGGAGCATTTAATCCATTTACATTTAAGGTAATTATTGATATGTATGTTCCTATTACCATTTTCTTAATTGTTTTGGGATTGTTATTGTAGGTCTTTTCCTTCTATTGTGTTTCCTGCCTAGAGAAGGTCCTTTAGTATTTGTTGTAAAGCTGGTTTGGTGGTGCTGAATTATCTTAGCTTTTGCTTGTCTGTAAAGGTTTTAATTCCTCGTCAAATCTGAATGAGATCCTTGCTGGGTAGAGTAATCTTGGTTGTAGGTTTTTCTCCTTCATCACTTTAAATATGTCCTGCCCCTCCCTTCTGTCTTACAGAGTTTCTGCTGAAAGATCAGCTGTTAACCTTATGGGGATTCCCTTGTGTGTTATTTGTTGTTTTTCCCTTGCTGCTTTTAGTATTTTTTCTTTGTAGTTAATTTTTGGTAGTTTGATTAATATGTGTCTTGGTGTGTTTCTCCTTGGATTTATCCTGTATGGGACACCCTGTGCTTCCTGGACTTGATTAACTATTTCCTTTCCCATATTAGGGAAGTTTTCAACTATTATCTTTTCAAATATTTTCTCAGTCCCTTTCTTTTTCTCTTCTTCTTCTGGGAGCCCTATAATTTGGGTGTTTGTCCATTTAATGTTGTCCCAGAGGTCTCTGAGACTGTCCTCACTTCTTTTCATTCTTTTTTCTTTATTCTGCTCTGAAATAGTTATTTCCACTATTTTATCTTCCAGGTCACTTATCTGTTCTTCTGCCTCAGTTAGTCTGCTATTGATCTCTTCTAGAGAAATTGTAATTTTGTTTATTGTGTTGTTCATCTCTGTTTGTTTGCTGTTTAGTTCTTCTAGGTCCTTGTTAAACGGTTCCTGTCTTTTCTCTCTATTTCCAAGATTTTGGGTCATCTTTACTATCATTATTCTGAATTCCTTTTCAGGTAGACTGCCTATTTCCTCTGCATTTGTTAGATCTGGTGGGTTTTTGCCTTGCTCCTTCATCTGCTGTGTGTTTCTCTGTCTTCTCATTTTGCTTAACTTACTGTGTTTGGGGTCTCCTTTTCACAGGCTGCATGTTCGTAGTTCTCATTGTTTTTGGTGTCTGCCCCCAGTGGGTAAGGTTGGTTCAGTGGGTTGTATAGGCTTCTGGTGGAGGGGACTAGTGCCTGTGTTCTGGTGGATGAGGCTGGATCTTGTCTTTCTGGTGGGCAGGTCCACGTCTGGTGTTGTGTTTTGGGGTGTCTGTGGCCTTATTATGATTTTAGGCAGCCTCTCTGCTAATGGATAGGGTTGTGTTTCTGTCTTGCTAGTTGTTTGGCATAGCGTTTCCTGCACTTTAGATTGCTGGTTGTTGAGTGGAGCTTGGTCTTGTCGTTTAGATGGAGATCTCTGGGAGATTTTTGGCGTTTGATATTATGTGGAATTGGGAGGTCTCTTGTTGACCAGTGGCCTGAACTTGGCTCTCCCACCTCAGAGGCACAGCCCTGATGCCTGGCTGGAGCACCAAGAGCCTGTCACCCACACGGCTCAAAATAAAAGGGAGAAAAGGAGAAAGAAATAGGTAAAATAAAATAAAATAAAGTACAATAAAATAAAATAAAATAATTAAAATAAAAAATAATTATTAAAATAATTTTTTAATTAATTTAAAAAAAAGAAAGAAAGAAAGAAGAGAGCAACCAAACCAAAAAAGAAATCCACCAATGATAAGAAGTGCTAAAATCTATACTAAAAAACAAAAACAACGGACAGATAGAACCCTAGGACAAATGGTGAAAGCAAAGCTTTACAGACAAAATCACACACAGAAGCATACACATACACACTCACAAAAAGAGAAAAAAGGAAAAAAATATATATATATTGTTGCTCCCAAAGTCCACCTCCTGAATTTGGGATGATTCGTTGTCTATTCAAGTATTCCGCAGATGCAGGGTACATCAAGTTGACTGTGGAGATTTAATCCGCTGCTCCTGATGCTGCTGGGAGAAATTTCCCTTTCTCTTCTTTGTTTGAACAGCTCCTGGGATTCAGCTTTGGATTTGACTCCGCCTCTGCATGTAGGTCTCCTGAGGGCGTCTTTTCCAGCTCAGACACGATGGGGTTAAAGGAGCAGCAGATTCGGGGGCTCTGGCTCACTCAGGCTGGGGGGAGGGAGGGGTACGGATGCGGGACAAGCCTGCAGCAGCAGAGGCCAGCGTGACTTTGCACTAGCCTGAGGTGCACCGCCCGTTCTCCCGGGGAAGTTGTCCCTGGATCACGGGACCCTGGCAGTGGCGGGCTGCACAGGCTTCTGGGAGGGGAGGTGTGGATAGTGACCTGTGCTCGCACACAGGCTTCTTGGTGGCTGCAGCAGCTGACTTAGCATCTCATGCCCGTCTCTGGGGTCCACGCTGATATCCGCGGCTCGCACCCATCTCTGGAGCTCCTTTAAGCAGCACTCTTAATCCCCTCTCCTCGCGCACCAGGAAACAAAGAGGCAAGAAAGAGTCTCTTGCCTCTTCGGCAGGTCCAGACTTTTTCCCGGACTCCCTCCCGGCTAGCTGTGGTGCACTAACCCCTTCAGGCTGTGTTCACGCCGCCAACCCCAGTCCTCTCCCTGGGATCCGACCTCCGAAGCCCGAGCCTCAGCTCCCAGCCCCGCCCGCCCCGGCGGGTGAACAGACAAGCCTCTCGGGCTGGTGAGTGCTGCTCGGCGCCGAGCCTCCGTGCGGGAATCTCTCCGCTTTGCCCTCCGCACCCCTGTGGCTGCGCTCTCCTCCGTGGCTCCGAAGCTTCCCCCCTCCGCCTCCCACAGTCTCCGCCCATGAAGGGGCTTCCTAGTGTGTGGAAACCTTTCCTCCTTCACAGCTCCCTCCCTCTGGTGCAGGTCCCATCCCTATTCTTTTGTCTGATTTTTCTTTTTTCTTTTGCCCTACCCAGGTACATGGGGGAGTTTCTTGCCTTTTGGGAGGTCTGAGTTCTTCTGCCAGCGTTCAGTAGGTGTTCTGTAGGAGCAGTTCCACATGTAGATGTATTTCTGATGTATCTGTGGGGAGGAAGGTGATCTCTGCATCTTACTCTTCCGCCATCTTGTAGCTCCTCTCCGTCATAAACTTTTTAATGTTTAATATATGAATTTTTTTCCTGTCTTCCAGTTGATTATCAAATTGTTGGGTACAAAATTCTAGGTTCAAATCATTTGAACCTTTAAAAATTAAACTGTTTCTTGATTGTTGTTTAGCATCCAGTGTTGCTAATGAGAAAGCTGATGCTGATACAACATAATAATATTTCTGAGTTATTAAACTAATGTATTTCTACTTGGATAATCCCTATTCCTTTTTGTACCATTCCTTCGTAATCAGTGGCATCCAATTCAATGGGAGGGCAAGTCAGTCTAGAAAATAGTTATCTCTGCTCAGTTTGTGGTCTCGAATTACACTTTTTCAATCCATGATAAGAAAATTATCTTGAAAACCTGAACTTGCTGAAGAGAAAAACAAATTACTTCCTAAATTCCAAAAGTTTTTATTTACATAACCAGAGCAAGGTTTGCCTATCTTAGAGTTTAGAGGTTAAGGATAAGCTATAGTGAAAAATAGTATGTTTTAGAGTTATATCCTCATTAGAAATATAAATCCATTTGGAGCAAAAATAAAATGAAAGAGAGAGAATGGGAGAGGAGGAGAGAAATCCTCTTGAAAACATATTTGTGCATTGAATTTTTATATATTGAATTTTCTCAATACTTTTTTCCAACATAGCATGGAAACAGTAGAGTAGCCTCAGTAATAAAAATGTCTAGATAGGGGCTTCCCTGGTGGCGCAGTGGTTGAGAATCTGCCTGCCAATGCAGGGGACACGGGTTCGAGCCCTCGTCTGGGAGGATCCCACGTGCCGCAGAGCAACTAGGCCCGTGAGCCACAAGTACTGAGCCTGCGCGTCTGGAGCCTGTGCTCCGCAACAAGAGAGGCCACGATAGTGAGAGGCCCGCGCACCGCGATGAAGAGTGGCCCCCACTTGCCGCAACTGGAGAAAGCCCTCGCACAGAAAACGAAGACCCAACACAGCCAAAAATAAATAAATAAAAATAAATTAAAAAAAAAATGTCTAGATAGAAGGACCTGAGGTATTACTCCAAGTTATCCAGGGACCCCATGTAGTTGGTTCAGTATAAAGAAATTTTGGCGCCCTTTGGGAAGACAGGTAAAGAAGTGTCGAGAGATTTTACTTGTTTTGAAAAAGCCTGGAGTGATAATAAGGGGGCTGAAGAGAATGAGAGGCCATGAATTTGAATGGGAGCGCCAGTATAGGGCCCTTAATGACTGACCAGTCTAACTCTGCCTTAACAGACACCAACGCAGGAAGGCTCATGGCCTGGGGGAAGAAATATCTCAGTAGAGACCAGAGGATCCAGAGTACAGCACATGGAACAGAGACCTTTCCCCCCCTTCGTCTGCTGAGAATCCTGCAACAGCTCAGCTGCTAATTAGAAAACACTCAAATTAAATTGCCTTACAATAATAAAGAAATTTATTGACAAACTACTTAAAGTCTACAGGTAGGGTGGACTTCAGGGTGGTGTCTTGTCTCTTAAACTAAGCATGATGCTCTTGGTTCTGTTCTTTGTGTACTGACTTCATCCCCATGTTAGTGGCTAGATGGCTACAGACACTGGGCCTCCTATCCATGTAGCCTAATGACCAGAGAAAGGGAGTGACCACCTTTTTTATTCTCTCTCCTGAAGGCAACACTACTTTTCATAAGGAATCTCTGGAGAATTTTCCCCTGAATTTTATGTGTCTAAAGTTTTACATGCTTATCTCTGATTCTATCCTTGAATCAATAGATTTCCATAAGCCGGTGGGGGAATGGTATAGATTTTCTCATGTTTTCTTGAACTAGTACACCCAGGGCTGCTCCACAGTGGGAGAGGGTTATTGGTGTGAGACCCACAGTAATTCCAGTCATCCTCAGATAATATATTAGGAAGAAAATGGGTGAGTGAAAAAAACTCTTGGGAACTGAGAGGGAGCCTGACAGGATATTTGTAACTAAAATTACTTAATGTTCCCCACAAAATGACTCATTTCAAGCAGTTTGACCTTTAAGTGTGTGTGCACGTCTTCCGATTTTAGAGTCCTCCATCCAGTCTACAACAAGGGGAATCCAAAGCTCTCCTTTTTTTTTCCGACATTTGGTTTGTACTATGCAAATTTTGACCTGGTTACGCTAGTTTTATTTTTGTTCCTTCGTATGTGGTATATTTTCTTTCTCTGGAAACTTCTAGGATCTTTTTTTCCCCTTAACATTCTAAAATTTCACAAACTGTATCTAGGTCTAGATATTTTATTAATTTAGCACATATGGCACTTTGTGAGTGGGCTCTTTTAGTACTACATTTCATGTTTTTATATGAATTTTTATAATTTCTTCCTCTCTAATTCTTTTTTATGGATTTATTGTTAGGTATTGAACCTTTTAGATTGAACCTCTACATCATATTTTTTCTCTCATGTTTCTCATCTTGTCATATATTTTGAGTCATTTTCTGCATTTTACATCATAGACTTTCTATTGAGTTGTTTATTTTAGCAGTTATATTAATATATTTTAATTTCCAAGAGATTTTTCTTGTTTTCTTTTCATTTCTTTTTTTATAACTTCTCAATCTTGCTTCACAAATGCAAATTTTTCTTGTATCTCTATAAGAAAATCCATTAAGGAATTTTAAAACATTTTCTTTTGTTCCCTGAATTATTCTGATTCTCCTGAGACCAATTTTCTGTTTATTTTTGACTTCCCTTTTCAATCTGTCCTTGCATTTACAGATCGTAATTATCCATTTATATTGAAAGTTGAAGAACCAGATTGATTTTTCTAGGTTGTTCTGGAATTCCTCTGCTCTCTGTTTCCTGATAGGACACTCAAGTATGAGGAAATGTTAATGAGGAACCTCGTGCTCTTTGGTGAATTAAGTCCACCTTCAGGTTCTATTTAGGGTGAAAGGATGGGATGTTAGCTTTCAGGTGTGGGCCCCATGTATAAATCCGGGGTAACAATGCCAAACCTAAAAGCCAGAGCTTCCCTCATGTTTAAAAAATATAATTTATGAAAGAGATATTTGCTTTTCTGCCTGGGCGTAAACGCTGCTTTGCTTGCTGCACTGAGAATGAAATGGGACTTATCCACTAATTCCTTGTATATTCAGCTAATCCCACCCTCTATATTCCTCTGTCATATCAGCTGACTCTGAGGTGGGATCTTCTACTGGGTTCCAATGGACCTGTACTCTCATCTCAGATGCAGCCCCTCACAGCATATTCTGGGATGCAATTTCTTCCTGTTGATTTCATCAGAGGACACACTTTTATTTGCTTGCTTTCTTCCAGACGTATATTGAGATTTTGTATTTCCTTGATGAATCTCCTTCACATTTTCCTGGCTGACTTTTTGCAGTTGTATACTGTCATTCTGTGGAGCCTTGAGAGGCTGACAAGTATGCTCATTACAACAGATATTTATTGTTCTTCATCCTTGTGCCAGACACTATTCTATATATGAGGCACTGAAATAAACTCTGTGTTTACTTCTAAAATATGTCTTAAACTCACAGAGCTTACAATGGGTGGAGGCGGGGGTGGCGGTGAGGTCAGGGAGCAGTTTTTTAAGAAAAAAATTATCTGAAGGAGTAGCAAGTGATCTGAAAGAGGAAACACAAAGTGCTTCATTCACCCAGCATGAGCCAGGGAATCTGCTTAGAGCACAAGCCATTTAAATTAAGACAGGAAAGATGGCTAAGAGACAGGTAGGTTAAAACAGGATTCGGTGGCAAACAGGGTGAACTATGGTGCTACCAGCAGAGGCAGAGGATAGAGTCTTCCGTATATTGGGAGACATAGAAAAAAATGAGTTGGCAGGACCATGAGTACACAAGACTAGAAAGACAAAGGGCCCTGATGATGCTGTCAGTTTTGTTAAAGGTTTTGACTGTTATTCAGGAGTAATAGAAGCCTTTGAAAACTTGTAATCAGTGGAGTAACAAGAAGCACTGTAGAAAGCTCACTCTGCTGACATCATGAAGAATGAGTTTGAGGGAAAAGAAACTGATAAATGGAGGTCAGTTAGGGAAAATTTAAGAGGTTCATGTAGTCTAGGTCCTGGTCTAAGATCTTGGCAGTGGTGATGAAATTAACTGGAAGGATTTGACAAATATTTGGGGGGAAGATTCAATAGAGTTTAGTGACTTTTTGGATAAGAGAGATGAGGAGAAGGAAGGATTCAAAGAAGGTCCTCAATCAGGCTGTTCCATCTCAGAGTCTAGAGTGAAATCTGGAATAAGGGCAGGTATGCAGGGAAAGTGTAGTTGTTAATGATGTGTTCAATGTGGAACATGTTGGATCAGCTGAACCAAGAGTCAGCAAGAGAAAGAAAAGCTGATAAGAATTCCTGAGGTGTGGGGGTCAGGTCCAGTGCCACTTGTGGTAAGCTTTTTAGCTGGGTTGCCCTTCATATAGAAAGCTGGAACATTTTTTTCCATCAAGAATCAAAAACTAGCTGGGCAACTCTAACTAAACCCATAACACGAGTAAAGTACTTTATAAAAAGTAGAAAAACAGACTAATACAAATAAGCAAAAATAAATGAATTAAATAAGAAATATTGCTATTTAGAATTCAGGAGATATAGAAAGATAAAGGGGTAGATGGATAGTAGGGCAAAGTTTCTA
The DNA here is from genome assembly GCF_949987535.1 of Balaenoptera acutorostrata. Classification (NCBI taxonomy): domain Eukaryota; kingdom Metazoa; phylum Chordata; class Mammalia; order Artiodactyla; family Balaenopteridae; genus Balaenoptera; species Balaenoptera acutorostrata. The sequence goes on along the minus strand of NC_080068.1, from coordinate 129,030,216 downwards.
AAAGGGCATATTAGAGGTTTTTTTTTTTAATGATGATGGCCCAGTGTCTTTAGGGTTTTCCTAAATTGTTTCCAAGGAAGTGTGGGTGTGGACCATTTATTTCTTCTGAGACATATCTCTATCTCTATCTATATATCTATATCTGTTTCCTGTCTGTCTGTCTGTCTGTCTATCTATCTATCTATCTATCTATCTATCTATCTGCTTTTCTTAATGTGATTAGGAGAATTGGAAAACCTAGGGGAAGAGATTAATGGGTTAAAGAGGAGAGCAATAGCCAAACACTTATTGAGTGCAAGCCACATGCCAGATCCTGTTCTAGGTGCTTCCCACATGTGCAATCATCTAATCCTCATACATTAAGGTAGGTGCTATTATCCAGTTTCACTAAGGAGAACACTGAGACACAAAGCAATTAAGTAACTTTCTCAATTTCATACATTTAGTAATTTGTGGAATTAGGATTTAAACCTTGGAAATCTGACACTTGAACCCACCCAATTATCTATCACATTATATGGGCTTTATATAAATATATAAATATTTATATATGACATAGTCATAAATAGAATATGCAACCAGATAACTTATTCCAGGTCTATACATAGTAGAACTGCTGGATAGAACAGTTAAATGCTTGACTGAATGTGCAGGTGCTTTCACTGATACACCAAAAAATCAAGTTAATTAATATATATGACTTTGTCCATGCTGTAAGTATGTATATCCAAAGTAGCATACACTAATAGTGAATGATGAGGGACAGAATGAGAAACCCACCAAATTTCTGTATACACCACATATTTCTTTGATAAAGGAAGAAGGGGGAAATAATTAAATTATTGGTCAGAGAATTTGCAGGACAGGCCAAGCAAGGGACATTACTGTTCTCCACGAGCTCCTAGATATAGCCAGAGTGGAAGCAGAGTGACCTTAAAGTGACAGAAGAAGTAAGGAGAATTTTGAAAATTATTTTTTGTATGTTTGGTATTTTCATGTGTGAGTTGCTCATAATATGAGCATTGCTAAGCACAGCTATCCCTGTTTTTATTTTAATACTTTTAATATGATTTGATGTGCATACAATTAAAACCTATCTAAATAAATATACATGGTTGAATTTTAAGTTTTTTCAACTACAGGAAATTTCAGATAAAAATATCTATGTGCAAAAAAAAAAAAAAAAAATCCACGTGCGTATTTTCTAGAAAAATGTAAAGTCATTTAATGCTGCCCATGGGCAGTTTTGAAAGTATGAACATAAATAAGGATTTAATTTTCTCACTCAAATATTTTCCTAATTTGATGAACAAGCTGAAAAAGTAGAAATGACAGCCATTTAAATGATCTTCTAGAGAAGCTTAAAGGGGGCCTCAGAATCTTATTTTTTCTGAAAGGCAACTCTGTGTGTGTGTACCCAGGCATAAATACATTTTGTAATTAAAGTTAAAGCCTTAGAATGTTGCCTTAGACTCAGCTATCCCATTAGCTGTAAAGAAAAGGATGAACTGAATCAGGGGCCCTTGGGAAAATTTAAGCAGGGGGCGTAATTCATAGCCTCCAGGAAACAAAATCTGTTTATGTAAAAGTATAAGAATAGATGAGTCATGAGCATAAAAATATCACAAATGGAAAAACAAAAACAAAAACAAAAAAAACCTAGACTCTAGTAGGGGCAGAGGATTGACGTAAAAAATTTGGGTAGGCTCAAGTATCCCTCATGTTTCTCATAGACTTTTGTTTTTCGGTTTCAACTTAAAATCTGTGACATGAAAAAAAAAAGTTTAAAATGAAATACCAAATCACCCACATGTGACTCATGGTGAATAACAAACAGGACAGACATTTGTCAGCGTTAAACAGCTCCCTGGTATTCATTGTTTACATAGTATGCAGTTACCAGATGAGGGTTTTCACAAAATTAAAATATTAAAAGTAATTTTAATAATTATAACCAGTTCATGGTTACCATAGATATGCAAAAGGATTTATTTTATAATTTTGGGTGTTACTGTTACACACTCTCCTACCCAGAAAATTGATATATATGTGGATGGATATGCACACTTGTTTTGAAAGACAACCTATTTAGAGCTTGATTCTCATGCCCTTTGGCAGGTGGCTAGTGTATATGTGCAGCTGGATAACTTACTCCTGGTCTGTATATAAATAGTGGAACCATGGGATAGAGTAGTCAAGTGCCTGACTGAATTGTGTGTGTGTTTTCATTAATGCACCACAAAAACCAAGTTGACTAAAAACATTTCTTTTAGTTACTTAGTGTGGTAATAAAGGCAGTATTAGGTTCAAATTATATTTAAATTTGTTTTCCAGAATTATTTCTCAACTTTGAGTTGCATAATATAGTATAGAAACCTAGTAAATTTACTCATACCTGAAAGTTTGCTCTAATAATCTGATTTAAAATCCTCACTTAGGAGATTTTTATTTTATTTCTTATTAAAACTTCTACTTCCAAAATATACCCATTCAACATTTTTTGAGACCTTGAGGGTAAATGTTATTAGACACAGTTCCTACTTTTAGTATTCTTAGAGTTAATTGAAATAGCAAAATAAATAGTGAATTGTGCTCTTCAAGCTATTTTATACACTATGTCTTGACACATGGTTTTCTTTTAAACTATGAAAGTTTATTTTCTTACTGCATGTTATAGTTCTTTTCTTGCCACTAAGTCATAAAATTAATCATAAGATATTGCACTGGTGTCTTTTGAGCACATGTACAAAAAAATCTGGTCAACTCAAACAAGCAAGCAATAAAAGAAATAAGCAAATAGAAGGATTCGTTGAAAGGCTATTTAGGTGCTCACATAATCAAAGGGATTCCTGGAAATCAAAGCTCTTGGAGCAGGGTCAGGTAGCTTGGGGTACTCAGCAGCAGGACCTAGTGAAGCTTCTCTCTAGATCTGTAGTCTGAAAACTGCAGTCTGAATGCCAAACACCAAGCACCATTGCCTGTTTTGTGCAACCTGCAAGGTAATAGGTTTTGTTTTGTTTTGAAGTTTTGAATGGTTCGAAAAATAAAAAGGATACTATTTCATGGCGCATAAGAATTATATGAAATTCAGATTTCAGTGATCATAAATAAAGTTTTACTGAGATACACTTCTACCCATTTATTTATGTATTGTCTATGATTGCTTTTGTGCTGTAATGACAGAATTGTAGTGACAGAATCGTTTGCAGACAGCTTTGCCTGCAAAGCTGAAAATATTTACTTCTGGGCCTTTACAGGGCAATTTTGCTGACCCATGGACTATAGAACTGTGGTATGTATGTGTGTGTTTGTGTGTGTGTGTGTGTGTGTGTGTGTGTGTGTATATATATATATATATGTATATATATATATATATATATATATGTCACAACTTCTTTATCCATTCATCTGTTGATGGGCAGTTAGGTTGCTTCCATGTCTTGGCTATTGTAAATAGTGCTGCTATGAACATTGGGGTGCATATATGTTTTTGAATTAGAGTTTTCATCTTTTCTGGATATATACTCACAAGTGGGATTCCTGGATCATATGGTAACACTGTTATTAGTTTTTTAAGGAACCTCCATACTGTTCTCCACAGTGGCTGTGCCAGTTTAAACCCCACCAACAGTGTAGGAGGGTTCCCTTTTCTCCACACCCTCAGCCATAAAAAAGAATGAAATAATACCATTTGCAGCAACATGGATGGACCTAGAGATTATCACACTAAGTGAAGTAAGCCAGACAGAGAAAGACAAATATCATATGATATCACTTATATGTGGAATCTAAAAAAATGATACAAATGAACTTATTTACAAAATAAAAAAACAGACTCACAGACATAGAAAACAAATTTATGGTTACCAAAGGGGAAAGGTGGGGGTGGGATAAATTGGGAGATTGGGATTAACAGATACATACTACTATATATAAAACAGATAAACAACAAGGTCCTACTGTATAGAAAATGGAACTATATTCAATATCTTGTAATAACCTATAATGGAATATATATGACTGAATCACTTTGCTGTACACCAGAAACTAACACAACATTGTAAATCAACTATACTTTGATAATTTTTTTTCCCTGCAGGAATAAAAAGATTGCTGCCACAGTGGGTGGGTGGGGAGGGAAGAACAGGTAAATTTTGAGCTGCATATTTAAGGATGATGTTCCAATTATTTATTATCATAAAACAACCCCAAAATTTAGTGGCTTAAAACAACCCCAAAATTTAGTGGCTTAAAACAACAATCATTTATTTTACTTGGTAATCTGTATTTTGTGCAGTGCTTGGTGGAAACGAATTATGGCTGCTCAATTGGGGCAGCTCAAATAGTGACTAGAAGACCTACTTTCAAGGTTACTCACTCACTGTCTGGCTAGTTGGTGCTAGCCTTTGATTGAGAGGCCCTTGGGTCTTCTAAGTGAACCTCTTCACAGGCTGCTTGGATTTCCTCACAGCATAGTAGGTGGGTTCTAAGAACTAAGGTCCCAAGTAAACAAGGTGGAAGTACATAGCGTTCTTCTGATCTAGCCTTGGATTTCACATTGTGTCACCTGTGCTATACTCTGTTGGTTGAGGCAATCACAAAGTGCCACTCAGTTTCAAGAAGAGACATAGACATTAACTCTTGATGGGGAAGCTGCAGACTTCTAGAAGAGTATTTGGAGTTTGAGATATCTTTATATCAGTCTTTGAAAAATGTAATTTCCCACAGATCAGAAGAAATTTGAAAAGCTGAGAAGATAGGAAATATTAATAGGAGATGTAGAAATGTACAAAAACAAGGATTTGTGAAGGGCTTAGCATATTCAAGAAATATCAAATTTTCAGTGAGCTTAGAGTTTTTATAGCACTTAATAGTTGGAATATAATCCTTAAAGATGCAGCTCAGGTTAGCCCCATCCACCAGAGGGCAGACAGCAGAAGCCAGAAGAACTACAATCCTGCAGCCTGTGGAACAAAAACCACATTCATAGAAAGATAGACAAGATGAAAAGGCAGAGGACTATGTACCAGATGAAGAAACAAGATAAAACCCCAGAAAAACAACTAAATGAGGTGGAGATAGGCAACCTTCCAGAAAAGGAATTCAGAATAATGATAGTGAAGATGATCCAGGACCTCAGAAAAACTATGGAGACAAAGATTGAGAAGATGCAAGAAATGTTTAACAACACCTAGAAGAATTAAAGAACAAACAAACAGAGATGAACTATAAAATAACTGAAATGAAAAATACACAAGAAGGAATCAATAGCAGAATAACTGAGGCAGAGGATAGATAAGTGACCTGGAAGACAGAATGGTGGAATTCACTGCTGCAGAACAGAATAAAGAAAAAAGAATGAAAAGAAATGAAGACAGCCTAAGAGAACTCTGGGACAACATTAAACGCAACAACATTCACATTATAGAGGTCCCAGAAGGAGAAGAGAGAGAGAAAGGACCCGAGAAAATATTTGAAGAGATTATAGTTGAAAACTTCCCTAACATGGGAAAGGAAATAGCCACCCAAGTCCAGGAAGTGCAGAGAGTCCCAGGCAGGATAAACCCAAGGAGAAACAGGCCAAGACACATAGTAATCAAACTGACAAAAATTAAAGACAAAGAAAAATTACTGAAAGCAACAAGGGAAAAACAAATAAGACACAAGGGAACTCTGATAAGACTAACAGCTGATTTCTCAGCAGAAACTCCACAAGCCAGAAGGGAGTGGCATGATATATTTAAAGTGATGAAAGGGAAGAACCTACAACCAAGATTACTCTACCCGGCAAGGGTCTCATTCAGATTTGATGGAGAAATCAAAAGCTTTACAGACAAGCAAAAGCTAAGAGAATTCAGCACCACCAAACCAGCTCTACAACAAATGCTAAAGGAACTTCTCTAAGTGGGAAACACAAGAGAAGAAAAGGACCTACAAAAACAAACCCATAACAATTAAGAAAATGGTCATAGGAACATACATATTGATAATTACCTTAAACGTGAATGGATTAAATGCTCCAACCAAAAGACACAGGCTTGCTGAATGGATGCAAAAAGCAAGACCCATATATATGGTGTCTACAAGAGACCCACTTCAGACCTAGGGACACATACGGACTGAAAGTGAGGGCATGGAAAAAGATATTCCATGCAAATGAAAACCAAAAGAAAGCTGGAGTAGCAATACTCATTTCAGATAAAATAGACTTTAAAATAAAGAATGTTACAAGAGACAAGGAAGGACACTACATAATGATCAAGGGATCAATCCAAGAAGAAGATATAACAATTATAAATATATATGCACCCAACATAGGAGCACCTTAGTACATAAAGCAAAGGCTAACAGCTATAAAAGAGGAAATCGAGAGTAACACAATAATAGTGGGGGACTTTAACTCCTCACTTACACCAATGGACAGATCATCCAGACAGAAAATTAATAGGGAAACACAAGCTTTAAACAACACAATAGACCAGATAGATTTAATTGATATTTATAGGACATTCCATCCAAAAACAGCAATTACACTTTCTTCTCAAGTGCACATGGAACATTCTCCAGGATAGATCACGTCTTGGGTCACAAATCAAACCTCAGTAAATTTAAGAATATTGAAATTTTATGAAGCATCTTTTCTGACCACAATGCTATGAGATTAGAAATCAATTACAGGGAAAAAAATGTAAAAAGCATAAATACATGGAGGCTAAAAAATATGTTACTAAATAACCAAGAGATCACTGAAGTAATCAAAGAGGAAATCAAAAAATATCTAGAGACAAATTACAATGAAAACATGATGATCCAAAACCTATGAGATGCAGCAAAAGCAGTTCTAGGAGGGAAGTTTATAGCAACGCCAGCCTACCTCAAGCAACAAGAAAAATCTCAAATAAACAATCTAACGTTACACCTAAAGGAACCAGAGAAAGAAGAAGATGAAACAAAACCCAAAGTTAGCAGAAGGAAAGAAATCATAAAGATCAAAGCAGAAATAAATGAAATAGAAACAAAAAAAAAAACAATAGCAAAGATCAATAAAACTAAAAGCTGATTCTTTGAGAAGATAAACAAAACTGATAAACCATTAGCCAGACTCATCTAGAAAAAGAGGGAGAGGACTCAAATCAATAAAATTATAAATGAAAAAGGAGGAGTTGTAACAGACACCACAGAAATACAAAGCATCCAAGAGACTACTACAAGCAACTCTATGCCAATAAAATGGACAATGTGGAAAAAATGGACGAATTCTTAGAAAGATGTAACCTTCCCAGACTGAACCAGGAAGAAATAGAAAATATGAACAGACCAGTAACAAGTAATGAAATTGAAACTGTGATTAAAAATCTTCCAACAAACAAAAGCCCAGGACCAGATGGCTTCACAGGTGAATTCTATCAAACATTTAGAGAAGAGCTAACACCCATTCTTCTCAAACTCTTCCAAAAAATTGCAGAGGAAGGAACACTCCCAAACTCATTCTATGAGGCCACCATCACCCTGATACCAAAACCAGACAAAGACACTACAAAAAAAGAAAATTACAGACCAGTATCACTGATGAATATAGATGCAAAAATCCTCAACAAAATACTAGCAAACAGAATCCAACAACACATTAAAAGGATCATACACCATGATCAAGTGGGATTTATCCCAGGGATGCAAGGATTCTTCAATAAAAGCAAATCAATCAATGTGATACACCATATTAACAAATTGAAGAAGAAAAACCATTTGATCATGTCAATAGATGCAGAAAAAGCTTTTGACAAAATTCAACACCCATTTATGATAAAAACTGTCCAGAAAGTGGGCATAGAGGGAACCTACCTCAACATAATAAAGACCATATATCACAAACCCACAGCAAACATCATTCTCAATGGTGAAAAACTGAAAGCATTTCCTCTAAGATCAGGAACAAGACAAGGATGTCCACTCTTGCCACTATTATTCAACATAGTTTTGAAAGTCCTAGCCACGGCAATCAGAGAAGAAAAATAAATAAAAGAAATACAAATTGGAAAAGAAGAAGTAAAGCTGTCACTCTTTGCAGATGACATGATACTATACATAGAGAATCCTAAAGATGCTACCAGAAAACTACTAGAGCTAATCAATGAATTTGGTAAAGTTGCAGGATACAAAACTAATGCACAGCAATCTCTTGCATTCCTATACACAAATGATGAAAAATCTGAAAGAGAAATTAAGGAAACACTCCCATTTACCATTGCAAGAAAAAGAATAAAATACCTAAGAATAAACCTACCTAAGGAGACAAAGTCCTTTATGCAGAAAACTGTAAGACACTGATGAAAGAAATTAAAGATGGTACCAACAGATTGAGAGATATACCATGTTCTTGGATTGGAAGAAACAATATTGTGAAAATGACTATACTACCCAAAGCAATCTACAGATTCAATGCAATCCCTATCAAATTACCAATGGCATTTTTTACAGAACTAGAACAAAAAATCTTAAAATTTGTATGGAGACACAAAAGACCCTGAATAGCCAAAGCAGTCTTGAGGGAAAAAAACAGAGCTGGAGGAATCAGACTCCCTGACTTCAGACTATACTACAAAGCTACAGTAATCAAGACAATATGGTACTGGCACAAAAACAGAAGTATAGATCAATGGAACAGGATAGAAAGCCGTGAGGTAAACCCACACACCTATGATCAACTAATCTATGACAAAGGAGGCAAGGATCTACAGTGGAGAAAAGACAGCCTCTTCAATAAGTGGTGCTGGGAAAACTGGACAGTTTTTGATCCACCTCTTAGAGTATGGAAATAAAACGAAAAATAAACAAATGGGACCTAATGATGCTTAAAAGCTTTTTCACAGCAAAGGAAACCATAAACAAGACGAAAAGACAACCCTCAGAATGGGAGAAAATATTTACAATTGAATCAAAGGACAAAGGATTAATCTCCAAAATATATAAACAGCTCATGGAGCTCAATATTAAAAAAAACAAACAACCCAATCCATAAATGGGCAGAAGACCTAAATAGACCTTTCTCCAAAGAAGACATACAGATGGCCAAGAAGCACATGAAAAGCTGCTCAACATCACTAATTATTAGAGAAATGCAAATCAAAACTACAATGAGGTATCACCTCACCCCAGTTAGAATGGGCATCATCAGAAAATCTACAAACAACAAATGCTGGAGAGGGTGTGGAGAAAAGGGAACCCTCTTGCACTGTTGGTGGGAATGTATATTGATACAACCAGTATGGAGAACAGTAGGGAGATTCCTTAAAAAACTAAAAATAGAATTACCATATGACCCAGAAATCCCACTACTGGGCATATACCCAGAGAAAACCGTAGTTCAAAAAGACACATGCACCCCAATGTTCATTGCAGCACTATTTACAATAGCCAGGTCATGGAAGCAACATAAATGCCCATCGACAGACGAATGGATAAAGAAGATGTGGTACATATATACAATGGAATATTACTCAGCCATAAAATGGAAAGAAATTGGTTCATTTCTAGAGATGTGGATGGATCTAGAGACTGTCATACAGAGTGACGTCAGAAAGCAAAAAACAAATATCATATACTAACACATATATGTGGAATGTAGAAAAATGGTACAGATGAACCGTTTTGCAGGGCAGAAATAGAGACACAGATGTAGAGAACAAACATATGGACACCAATGGGGGAAATGTGGTGGGGGCGGGTGGTGGTGGGATGAATTGGGAGATTGGGATTGACATGTATACACTAATATGTATAAAATGGATAGCTAATAAGAACCTGCTGTATGAAAAAATAAATAAATAAAATTAAATTAAAAAAAAAAAAAAAGAAAAAATGCAGCTCAACATTCACCTGTTCTTTATAACATTCCTGGAGTTCTAAAGGTAAATTCAGTTGTTACTTCCTTTGTTTTCATTCCTCTAATACTTGGATTATATCTCTCTTGCAGTTCTTATCCCATAGTGTTTTATGTTTCCTTTTGACTGACTGTTTTCCTCATGCAACTCTAAGAGCAAACTTACAGAAGCATTTAAATAGTAGGTGTATTTTTTTAGGATTGTTTTATAAGAGATTACCTTCTTTTATATCTTAGTTATATCCTTCTACTTAAAAATATAAACACGAATATAAATATAACCATATTTAATAACATGAAGTTTCACTAACATAATGTATATATACTGCTATATTATAACTTCATTTTATTATTTTTTTCAAGTTACCACAGGTTGAATGTATGACTGCCTTTGAATTTTTCCGTGATCAAATGGAAATGTTTCTTGCTAGCCACACAAACCACAAATCACAAAGTTGAAATGTCAAATCCTGCAAGTAAAGCATTGTGGCGGTTGTCTAAGAGGCCACTGTGTGTAGAGTTACCTGATGGAAAATCACCAAGGTGCACAAGATTTTTTTCCCCATGTTTACTGTACTAGCCTAAAGTTATCACGGTGCTGACCCCTGAACCCTTTACAGTAGAAAAATCACTGTCATTTGGAATCACCTCAATAGTATCCCTTTGTAACTTAACTGAATTTAGTGTGTTGTTCCTGGCCATTTTCCATTTGGAGGTGCACTCCACCGACCAGCCACTTGCATCACAAGGTTTTGTTGGCACCAATCACAGTCCTCTAATTTTCCTCCCCAGCCTTTCCCCATTTGATCCTTTCACAGTTATTTTTCTCTCACAGCTGCTGCTGCTGTGAAAGTGTGTCCACTAAATTCCTGAGAGTCCTTCCTAGATTGTTTTGAGTTATAAGCACATGGATACTTCCCACAGTGAAAACTCATTTGCACCGTATTGTGTACAAAATCATCTAGATGTCTGGCCTGGTGACATCAGCACTATACCTTTTAAAAAATTCTCATATTTCTTTGGTTTGTTGTCTTAATGTGTTAGCAAGTCAATTTATTAATTTTTTTTCTAAAGTATTTATTTACTTATTTGGTTGCACCGGGTCTTAGTTGTGGCAGGCGGGTTCCTTAGTTGCAGCACGTGGGCTCCTTAGTTGCGGCACATGGGCTTCTTAGTTTTGACATGCAAACTCTCAGCTGCAGCATGCATGTGGGATCTAGTTCCCTGACCAGGGATCGAATCCGGGCCCCCTGCATTGGGAGTGCGGAGTCCTATCCACTGTACCACCAGGGAAGTCCCCAGCAAGTCAATTTTAAGCCTGATTTTCACTGGCTGTTGCTTACCTCTAGAACCAACTAAAATCATAAAGCACTTTGCACTGATAATACTGTATTTTTCTCCTATAAAAGATGGGTTATATTCCACATACTTCCAAAGAGTCATTTATAAAGATTCAAAGCATTAACATCCAGTTTGTCAGGACCTCTCTAGTTCCTAGAGTTTTAGACCCACTCTTTTCACAGCCAGTACCAGTTGATTGCAGCCTGTAAACTCAGTTCCCCTTATGTCATAAGGGGCAATTCTGGTTTTAAAAAAGGAGGGGTCAAAATAGTTTTAGCTCAACTCTGTTAGACTGAGCATAAAGCTCTCCTGCTTGTGCACCTCTGGCATTTGCACAGTTCTCATTATTGCAGTTCTTCCTTGTCCTGGCTAACCAAACATTTTCTTATATTCAAATCTTTTCATAGAAGTACACCTTTATGTTACTGGGGCCTTGCCTATCTCATATCATGTCTTTTTCTTATTCTTGACTACATAGCCTGGGAACCTACTACTTGTTGATACAGTATCCAGAAACTGGTACCTATCTTCTTGCATTCAGGGCATTCTTTGGTCTTGGCCTCTATGGCAACTGCCTATGAATACTGTATTTTCTTCTCCACTTTTCAGGATGTGCAGCTCAATCTCTGCCTTCTAGTGCCTGCCCACTGGCACTGCACGTCTATTTTAGACCTCTGGGTTTCTGTAGAGAACAAGACTCTGTCTGCTGTGACTTCAGAAATGAGACAGAATGGGAACCATGTCAAATTATGTACAGTAAAACATTACATTATATTGATAAGGTTGGTAAGTTGTGTCAACAAACATTTATTATTTTCTAGCACTGAAGTAGACAATATTTGTCAGTGAGTACAGTCTGTCAGCCCCTTGCCGTGATTTGTCTTCCTCCCTTCTAATAAAAATTTCAATTTCACTTGCACTTTCGTTTAGAGTACAGTCTGTCAGCCCCTTGCCGTGATTTGCCTTCCTCCCTTCTAATAAAAATTTCAATTTCACTTGCACTCTCGTTTAGATGGTTTTCATAGCAGTGTCTTTAATCAAGTTGCAATTTACCTGTCTTCATTGTTTATTCCTAAAGAAAATAAATTCTTTGTCTGAGATCTGATTAATAAACTCATGATAATGTTCACAATATGACTCAGGCACTTCTCCCAACTTTATAATTAAGCTAACTCCTTTTTCGGTTTGAAGTTCTCATCTAATATCTATCTCTCATTTGAATTATAACAAATTATCAGTACTTGGCAAAATGGTAAGATTTCATGTATATTTCAGCTGCTATTAATCTTTTATTTCTTTGAATTCACATGATACTAATGGCTTCCACCACATAAGCCCTTGCTAAACAGCTGTTCTCATTCTCTTTGAAGTGCAGCTTCCTAAAATGCTCTTCATGGCCTGACTTCCCTTCCACAAGTCCCCTAGACTTTCATACTTTCACTCTCCTTTGCTTTTTTCACCCTGTAGTTTTGCAGATGACTACGTAGACCTACAGACATGATTTCTTTCCTTTTTTACTTTACTTTGCCCCCTTCCTTCAGGCCTCTCTTCGATCGCTGTGCTCCGCTTCTTTATCTTTATTCTGTAATTCCTCCCCTCCGTGGCCCTGATTATTGTTGATAGCTGAGACTCACCAGAGCCTTGGCAGAAGCCAGGGGAGCAGAGTTCAGGTTGTGTTTTCCCTAACTCCCACAGGCTGGTTCCTCCAGATGCTCTCACTGCTCTCCTGGTTCCCCCGGTTCTGCCGGCCTTGTGCCTCCAGGATACACTTTACACGCTCGGCCTCCTCCACCCCTGAGCCTCCTGTGGGAGTTGCTGCAGCAGGCTCTGTAACCTCTGCGTCACCGTCCTCAGATGTGAAACTGTCGTGCCCCCTCTCAGCAGTCATTCGCAGGGGAGCACTGTTTGCTTATGCAGTCATCTGATGTACAGATATTACAAAACCATTTGCTTACAAATATGAGGACATTGGGCATAGATAGGCTAAAAGACTTTGAAACAGTCACAAGGCAGTTAAGTGTTAGAAGTGAACTTGCTGCTAGATCTCTTGACTTCTAAGCAAAAAAAAAAAAAAAAATGTGGAACAGTTGGGGTGTTAGGGCTATCTGCCTCTATCCATGTGTTCTAATTTATTCTCAGCCCAAAACAGGAATTTGTAAGCCTGCCAATCTACTATTACTATGTTGGGCTTAAAATCTTTGTCAGAAAGGTCATTGCAAATTTCAACTAAAAGATCTGTTTTCTTTGAGTACCAGACACAGAAGTTTAAATATAAAGGTCTTGGAATTTATCTTTACACATTTTCCTGCTTGGATGTGGACTTTGAGGGAACTTGAAGTTAAATTTTATACTCTTTGTAAGGGTGTACTGCTTAAAAAGGGAGGACCTCTTCCCTCTTCATTGTTTCTTTTCACGTAAGAAAAGTGAATCTATACCTTCAACGGCAAATATCATTTCACTCACTGTAAACTAATTAGTATTGTAAAATAACTATTTACAAGCATATCTCTAAACAGCATTTACAACTTTCTGTTAACCTGATTTGCAGTTCTAGTAAAAATATAGCTGTACAACTTCTCTGAAACCTAGGGCCTCAGAAAATATCCCTGCTGGTTTTTGAAGGGAAGATCATAATTTCCAAGAATGGTTTTTATTCAGAATGAGATTTTTAGGCTGTATCTACTCAAAGCCAAAACAACAGTCTGAATAACTACAATTTGAATCAAACTAAAAATAGATGTTATAGTCCTTAAAACAACTAAATGGCTCAAATCCAATCTATTTACTTAAGCTTTTGCTGAATGATATGGTTCATAATATGTCAAAATACATGGAAAACAAGTTTTAAATGAAGGTATATTTATTTTAAATGTTTTATACAGTACCATAGTTAAGGCTACTAACAGTGACATACAGGCTACACTCCAAATAAACAACACTTACGGAGAGCCTCCTGTGTTCCTGCTATTTTTCTATTGCTGTGTACAATGGAAATCATAGTGGTCCCTGAGGGCAGTAGTTCTAACCCATGAGGCATCTAAGGCTTAGTCTGAAATAAGATGAAAATAATAGGGAAAGGGTGTATATATATAAAATATTACTATTTTAGTCCGACTTCTCATAATATCTTAACATGTTCTTCATTGACTTTGAAATTTTAAAAATTAATACATTCATGTTGTGACAAGTTATGATTCATATATTTATATATTATTTGTGAATGTTCCCCTTGTTTTATATAGGGACAAATTTCACACCCTTTAGAAGGGCTTGACTTTTTAAAATAAAGTTCTATTTAGTAACTGAGAAATGGTATTTGAATTTAGAAAAGCTTTGTAAAATGGATCCATGCGACTGGAAAGATTAATGAATCTTCAAAGAATGACTTCACTGGAATGAGTAAGTTCTATGACTTTTTAAATTAATTTATAATGTAAAATTACTCCTTAAAACTGTAAATTATGTCATGTTTTCTTTACCGAAAGAACAGATCCCTCAAGATTAAGGTCCTCTAGTACCTTTTTTTTTTTTTTACAGGTGTGAATACTCTTGTGTTTTTTTCCTTAGTCTATTTGCATGTGAGAGATTCTCTATAATCCTTTGGTGTGAAAAACATTTTCTCTGAAATTTCTCACAAAACTTCACACCTTCTAGTGTGAAGCTGAATTTACCCTAGAATTCATCTAGCTATTTGTTAATTTTCAAAAGATCACTGAGAAATATATTTTGTAATTTAATAGCCTTTAGAATAAATAGACGCATGTGTAGGATAAATTGCTAAGGTATGAGGAGAAAGGAATAATAAAAGAGAGATGCTAAAGAGTGGTAGAATGATACAGAGCAAGGGACAGATTCAGTGGAGAATTGCACTATTTTGCATGTGTATTTTTCAGAATTAAGAGAGTTTTCTGTAAAATAGTTTTCTCCAGTTGCTCAGTGGTTCAAATTTAAGATAATTTTACTTTGATCATATGCATTTAAATTTGTTGCTATATTTTTCTATCAGGTCTATGTCTAAAAATAATGTTAATAAATGAAACAGTCATTCATTTTATGTATGTATGTAGATGTGATATTAAAAACCACAGAGCAACAGTTTTGTGCCAGGAATCTACCAATAACTATTAGCCAATCAAAGTAATGTGATTGAACAGTTTGTAAGCTATTAGAGTTAAATTTTCTGAGATTTGAGATTAAAAAGATCACAAACGGAGTACATAAAAGTCATAGTTTACCAGTTTGATGAATAGCATTCAATGGATTGATATTTAATTTTGTTTATGAACTGTATTTTAAATGAAATGATAACTTAAGGTTAGAGGAAGGAAAGGCATACCCTTCTTTCCCTCTCCCCAGCACTCACTGCTAGCCATTGAAAACTGAATATTCCTTCAAAGTCTCTTTTGTTATGAACGTTCAGGATACTGGCTTAACATTATACCAAAATTTTAAATGATTGCTTACCATTCAGTGAAACTGATCCTCATGGACATTAATTTTGTAAATTAAATTTTCCCTAGTCCAAATAGCCCAACTTGCTCAACTGATCTTTCGTCCTTTGGTTCTCTCTAGACTTATGATTTAGGTCAAATGAAATCTTCTGGAAGACTCCTAATTCTTAATGTGTAAAAGAACCCTATTCATATTTTTGTTATAAAACTTACCATATTTTACTGACTGTGCCTGCTTATGTATGTATCAAAGTTTCTCCCATGTAAGATTATAAGTTCTAGAAGTGGTTATGAGGTGAAGGAATGAAAAAGAAGCAAAGGCAATGTAATTAGTATCTTAGTTGTCTTGTTTTCTCCAGGACTTAAGAGAGAGTAGGTTTCTATGGATGTGTTCTAAACAAGTGGGGATGGAGATATTTCATGATCACCAACTGGTCTTACTCTTTAAGCCCTATGTTTTAGTAGTCTGTATTGTGATAACTAGTATTTTATTTAATGCAGAAATATTCTTACTTTCATCCTTTGTCTGTTAAATTTATTCTAATTTTGTTGGTGAGATTATGGTGGTAATCTTCATATGCCATTTATAAACCACTGTGAAGACCACTGGATTTAAAAATTACCTTCATAATTCAAATAGCTTTTCTAATGTCAAACTGTTTAGCAAATGGGAGACTTTACTAAAACAGTATAGATTTCCCCAAAACCTCTTACTTCTTCCCCAACTCCCTTAAAAAAAATCAATGTCCATTCCTTAGAGTTCTTAGAATGTGGAAGACAGCCCTTTACATAAGTGTTTATACACTGTAAGGCCTTTGATAGCTTTGTCATAGTTTTAGAGTTTAAGTTCTTAAACTGGAGCAATATTTGCATACCTTTTTTATACCCTCCAGCCTAGGAGGTTTCTAAAAATGGTTTGGCAACTTGATAAGAATGAGAAAATTGACAATCTATTTTTTTTTTTTTAATTTCCCTCATCATGGGAGTGTGAGGGTGGAGGTTAGCACATTGAGCTTTATCAGGGAGAAGTATGTACCAAACAGGCCCTATGTTTTAGCTAAGGTTCCACTTTGAGAGAATGTATTTAAACTCAATCCCCATGATGTCTGGAAATGTTGAGCATTACTGCAATCTGACACTGGCTGAAGTAAATGTTTTCTCTAATGTCTAAAGAAAGCCTCTTGGGACTTCCCTGGTGGTGCAGTGGACAAGACTCCTCACTCCCAATGCAGGGGGCCCTGCAGGTTCGATCCCTGGTCAGGGAACTAGATCCTACATGCATGCTGCAACTGAGTTCGCATACCACAACTAAGGAGTGCACGTGCTGCAGTTAAGGAGCTGGCGAGCCGCAACTAAGGAGCTGGCAAGCCACAACTAACACCTGGTGCAACTTAAAAAAAAAAAAAAAAAGAGTTCAAAGCATTGAAAAAAAAAAAAAGAAAGCCTCTTTTATTTAAGGGGACCAGGCACCTGCTGATGAAGAAGTCTAGATCCTCCTGGCTGGAAGTGATAGGTATTCTCCTGTTTTTGTGCTATATTTGTCAGCAGGATCCTGTGATTCCCAAGATGAGAATGTAATGGGTCCCTGGAATGTTCCCCTCCTAACACTCACTTGGTCACAGGTAAATTGATTACTGTGGCTCAATTGCTTTGTGAATAAAGAGCTCAGTCTGTTTTGATTCTCAATCTTCACTCTTCATCTGCCATGCATCATATATTGTTTTTTTCTGCACCATTACCTACAGTGACAGACTAGACAAGACTGTGTCATTGACTGCAGACCTCATTGCAGCCCCTCTAGAATTGAAAACATACTGCTGATAATTATGTTTAAAGTTCCTAACCTGTATGCAATCTCTTTAGGGTAAGAAGATTTTGAAGTTAGCTTTCTGATTTTGTGAACCATGACAAAACTTAATTCTCTCAGGCTACTTGCAAGGAAAACCAGATCTTGACCATGTAAAGCTAAGGAAAGTCAGGAGAAAAAGGAATATAAAGTAAAAGAGCTGAACACATACTCTTTATCTTAGGAATTAACTTACAAAATTGCCAAAAAAGATACAATTTTAAAATTAAACTTAGTTATTAACCTATCGCATTTCAAAAAGGATTTGAGTCAGAGAGCAAAAGTTATCTTCTTTTTTTCTGCTTTAAAAATAAAAGGTAGGAATACGAAGTAAAGTGAATAATTTTTTAAGCTATCGTGCTGGAACTTAGTGATTCAAATTATTTTCACCTTCAAAGTAGTTGCTTTAGGGTACTATAAGCTTAGTTAATCATACCACCTTTGCTCCTTTGGATTCTACTGCATATTTTTCAGGATAACCCCAGTGATGGCAGTTATTAGTCTTTTGTGGATTGTTTATATTTTTTGAAATGGCTTAAAGTCCTTTGGATACATGCTTCATCCACAGGAAGCGTATATGAGCTGGATAATATACATTTTTATTCCAAAAAGTCACATAGAAATAATGAAACTGGTTTTTGTGTATATGTTGCTGATAAAAATCGATTCTAAGACCATGCCAGGAAAAAAAGTTTCAATAATTAACTTGTATATATATTTTCTTCTATTTTATATTTTAATTTCAAACACCGATTTAAAGTCCCTTGCCATATATTTCAAATCTATTGAAAGATAACCCACTAACCATCCCATGACCTCATGACCTCTCCTGTCTTCTGCCTTTGTACCCATGCAGTCTATTAGGGAATTTATAGCATTTGAACATGAATAAAATTTCCAGATTTTCTTCTTTTTCCATGATTTTGTTTGTATAGAAGATAATACCACATTTTTAGAGTAGAACAACTAGCTTTGCCTTAAATTTGTCATATTCAAAAGGGAATTATTTCTACTGCCCTTGATTGTAGCTTTCAAGCTATTGTATTGTTCCTTTTCCCTAATCAGTGATATCATTTTCCACTTCTCAATCTTGCATTTTTCTTCTTTGCAGATGCAAATGGCAATCTTCGTATTTTCTCTTTGCTGTTCACATTATCAAATTCTGCCTGCTTCATATTTAGCAAACCCACTTGACTAGTCCATTACATTGCTCTATATTTATGCTTCTAATTTACGTAAATTCATATGCTACTTAATTTGATAATTCATTTGCTTAGTGGGTACGTGTTTAGCTAGATTTTATGTTGGTTGTGGTCAGGAACTGGATCTCAACTACTTTCAGTAACTTTATCCTATGATTAATAAAGTACCAAACACAGTGGCAGCATGGAAATGAATATGACTCAATATATAAAACACTTCTTAGGGACCATGATATTTATTTATATATCATGAAAGGCAGTCACAACAGGACATGCTAGCCCAAATGATGTTTTACTAGCCATGTCAGTGAACAATCTGACAAACACCTTAGTTTCAGCCTCACCTTGAGAGACCTTGTTTTGACTCTGTCAAACTTTCCAGTAATCTGCCATGTTCACCCACAACTATGCTTTGAAGGGTGTAAGCAGAAGGAAAAAAGCTAGTAGTAGTCAGTCCTAAACTGACTTCAAAATCTTCCAGAACCATATCACTGTACATTTCAATATTCTTTTGTGAAATACACAGGAAATTTGTTGAGTGTATCCTCACAGATTGTTTGAAATGGATTTTAGGCAGAGAAGTCAGACATGACTTTAAGATGATTGGTAGCCAAATGTGTCATTCCACTGGCTTTGTGATTATCCATCCTTATGTACTCAATTCAAAATGTTCAAATTATGGAAATGAGTTTGACTTTCTGATGCAGTAAAACATAGATCAACACAGAAAAAATATTAGTTTCAAGCTGAAAGGATATTTATAAGAAAAAAATAACATGTTCTGTTGTCTTAATGGCAAACACTATAATGAATTAAACTTACTTCCCTGGGTCTACAGCCCTATTTTTACATTCAGTAACTCTCATCTCCCATGATAAATACTGGCTATACCATTCAAAATCAATCCCAGATTGACTGTTTTCATAAGACAGTAAATTCTCTAAGGATGCCATCTTATCATAATGCCTTCCTCTTCACATTGCTTGAGCTTCACATTACTCATGTCAGTGCAGGAAGGGTTATAGATTCATTTAGAGTTCATGATATGAAAATTTGTAGGGTCTTCCTAGCTTCAGGGCTATTCCCTTCTTGCATATCCTAGGACACTATCTTTGTAATTGATTTATGAAATTATACAATAAGTTTTATCTTGAATATAATTTCAATTTAAAAGTAATATAATTCAAATAACAATTCTTATTCTTTTCCTTAATTCCCTCCAACATATATACATTCAAAATCCCTATATGGTAGAAAAACTGGACCTGGGAGAAATTAATTAATTCTCTCCAATAAGATGTGGGACATGAAAACTAGAAATTTGGTTTTCTGCTTGTATTATTTCTATAATATGGTAGCACTTGTGAGATATTTCATCAGCTGATGATGCTTAACTGAGTCTTCCCAAAGAGGGTATTAGACTCTGGAGAAATTATTATAGGCTTTACTGCCCAAACTCATCAATTTTTAAAAATATATAGCAATGGCTAAGTTAGCTTTAGGAGGTAAAAGTTGAAAAACCCACTAAACAAAGACTGGAACTAATTCCTACAGTACTTTGTTCTAAACTGTATCAAGGAACACTAGTTCAGTAAGTTATTAATAGGTGTTAAACAGAGGAAAAATTGCATAGCCAAATATTGTCTTCTTTCCATTTTATACAACTCCATAGATTTTATGACACACTATCTATTAAAACAGCAACAACAACTTTTTTGTGTGGGGGGAAGGTTCAAAAGCAACACTGACACAGAAAATGTACCTATCAATTTTAAGATGTCTAATTTTAGATGGGTTAAGCATAATAAGTTTAGGAAATTGTGAATTATATATTTACCTCTTGGAAATTCACATTGGGCATTTGTAGATTAAAAGGTCTATCTATAGAATAGGGTTTGGAAATTACAGTGCTAGAAAATCAAATACAGACTTTTTTGAAGAAAATAGTTTATGATATGTTCTTATACTTCCGTTGTAATCTTTTACATTTCTACCACACAGAGTCTAGTCTTTAGTCACAACAAAATACACAAATTTCCTAAACAAGCCATTTTTTCCCCTACCTCGGTGCCTTCATTTACTGCTTCCTTTGCATGTAATGAAATTCTATCCAGTTCTTTTTGGTGAATTCCTATTCTTTCCTTAATATTGTATTCATTTGGGTGTCCATATTTGTAGCTATCCAAATTCACATCACTTTTCTCTTAACTCTTACCATGTAGACAATAGCATAGATTCTAAACCTTACAGTTTTATTTCTTCCCTTTTCTGTAACCAGTCTGGTTGGCTTTTCCTCTTTAAAATTTTTACAAAAGCAAAAGCAACCACTTTATTCTCTTAAGTAAGATCACAATTATTACTTGTAATAAAACGACTTGTAGGGACTTCTCTCGTGGTCCAGTGGTTAAAGACTTCACCTTCCAATGCAGGGGGTGCGGATTGGATCCCTGGTCAGGGAACTAAGATCCCGCATGCCTCGCGGCTAAAAAAAACAAAACATAAAAAACAGAAGCAATATTGTAACAAATTCAATAAAGATTTTTAAAATGGTCCACATCAAAACAAGAACAACAACAAAACAACTTGTACAAAAGGAATATTCTGAGTGTCTAACATAGGCAAGGTCCATGCTGCTGCTTAGTGATGTTGAGTCAAGCATCAGCTGTTAGAAGATAGCCAAGAAAAGGATATTGTTTCCACTTGGGGGTTAGTAAATAGATTTAGCTCCTGACCTCATTTTTTTCCACAGTATGGTGTTATACTCCCTCTCTTTCCATTTGACAACGGAATGTAGTTGTCATACAATGTTATGTTAGTTTCAGGTGTACTACTCATGGGTTTCTTAAGAAGAAGGGGCATTTATACACCTTTATCCTTTCCCAGAATTGCAATTCATATACACAAAAGAATACCTCTTTTGTGATATGATATTACAATTATAAGTATGTAGAAAAAAGTAACAGCAACCTTAATAATTCTGCCAATATGAATTTCAAGGAATGTCTCTGATATTCTTTAGTCAGGAGTGGAAATACCAAATTATAAATATCTTTTTATATTTAATTTCAATTAAATAAATAATAATTTTAAAAACTTGCATGATAGACTAGTGGATTTTTCAGAGAGTGAAAAGTTCATTGATCTTGTTTTAGAGTCCAGTTATTTTTAAGCAACTAATTTTTAGTATTAGTTGCTTATTAATAGTATTAGTAGTAAAAAGTATATAAACATAAAATTTACTATCTTAACTATTTTAAATTGTTAAGTTCAGTAGTGTTAAGTATATTTACATTGTTGAGAAACAGATCTCTGGACGCTTTTCATTTTGCAAAACTGAAACCCTCTACCCATTAAACAAGTCTCCTTTTCTCCCTTCTTGCAGTGCCTGGTAACCACCCTTCTACTTTCTATCCCTCCAAATTTAACTATTTTAGATACTTCATAAAAGTGGAATCATACAGGATTTTTCTTTTTGTTACTGGCTTATTTCACTTAGCATAATTTCCTCAAGATGGAATCATGTTGTAGCATGTGACAGGATTTCCTTCCTTTTTTAGGCTGAATAATATTCTGTTTTATATATATCAGTGTTTATCCATTGATCCATCAATTGACATTTGGGTTTGTTCCACCTCATGGCTCTTGTGAATAGTGCTGCTATGAACATGAATGTGCATATATCTCTTCCAGACCCTCCTTTAAATTCTCTTGGGTTGCAGAATTTTTTTGAATTGCCTTCAATTCTTTTGGATATACTAATAAGTGGGGTTATAGCATTGTATGGTATAATATTAATATTTTGAGGGACCTCAATACTGTTTTTATAGAATGTGCACTATTTTAAAATCCCACCAAAAGTACACAAGAATTTCAGTGTCTTCATATCCTCACCAACACTTGTTCTGGTTTTTTGTTTGTTTGTTTTTTGTAGTAGCCATCCTAATAGATGTGAGATGATATCTCATTGTGGCTTTGATTTGCATTTCTCTGATGATTGTGATATTGAGCATCTCTTCATATGTTTGTTGGTCATTTGTATATCATCTTGGAGAAATATCTAGTGAAGTCCTTGGTCATTTTTTAATTGTATTTTTTTGTGTGTGTTGTTGAATTGTAGGATATAAACTCCTTATGAGGTATATGATAGCAAAGATTTTCTCACAGTGGTGGCTTCTCTTCTAATTCTCTTGACATTGTCTTTCACAGGCAGAAGTTTTAAATTTTAATGAAGTCCAGCTTACCAATTACTTCTTCCATAGATCATATCTGTGGTGTTGTATTATAAAGGCATTACCATACCCAAGGCCATCTAGATTTTCTTCTATGTTACCCTCTTGGAGTTTATAGTACTGTGTTTTACTTTTAGTTCTGTGATTCATATTGAGTTCATTTTTTGTGAAGAGTGTAAGGTCTGTGCCTAGATTCACTTTTTTGCACATTCATGTCCAATTGTTCCAGCACCATTAATGAAGACACTGTCTTTCGTCCATTGTATTGCCTTTGCTTTTTTGTCAAAGATCAGTTGACTATATTTATGTCGTTCTATTTCTAATCTCTCTATTCTGTTCCATTGATCTATTTGTCTCTTCTTTCACCAATACCACACTTGCTGACTACTATAGCTCTATAGTAAGTCTTAAAGTTGGTTAAATGTCAGTCCTCTAATTTTGTTCTTCTTCAGTGTTGTGTTGGCTATTCTGGATCTTTTCCCTCTACATATAAACTTAAAAATAAATTTGCTGATATCCATAAAATAACTTGTTTGAATTTTGATTGGGATTACATTAATTTATAGATAAATTTTGGGAGAACTAATATCTTGACAATATTGAGTCTTCTTATCCATGAACTGGAATATCTCTTCATTTATTTAGTTCTTCTTTGATTTTGTTCATCAGAGTTTTATAGTTTTTCTTATTTAGATCTTGTACATATTTTGTTAGATTTATATATAAGTATTTTATATTTTTTGGATGCCAATGTAAATGGTGTTGTATTTCTAATTTTAAATTCCACTTGTTCATTGGTGGTATGTGAGAAAGCAACTGAATTTTGTATATTAATTTTGTATCCCACAACCTTGCTGTAATTGCTTATTAGTCCCAGAGTTTATTGTTGTTGTTGATTCTTTTGGATTTTCTATGTAGATGATAGTGTCATCTGTGAACAAGGACAGTTTTATGCCTTCTTTCACAATATGTATACACTTTATTTCCTTTCAGTTAGGACTTCCAGTACAATGTAGAAAAGGAGTAGTGAGAGGGGATATCCTTGCCTTGTACCTAATATTACTGGGAAAGCTTCAAGCTTCTGAGCATTAAGTATGATGTTAGCTGTAGGTTTTTGTTTGTTTGTTTGTTTGTAGATAGTCTTTACCAAGTTGAGAAATTTCCTTTCTATTGTTAGTTTACTGAGAATTTTTATCATGAATGGTTGTGGGAGTTTGTCAAATGATTTTTCTGTACCTATTGTTATGTGTTTGCTTTTTTTAGTTTGCTGAATCATTAAAATATTTTTTATTTTAGAAAAAAATTTAAATTTACAAGAGTTGTAAAGACAGTACAGAGAATTTCTGTACTTCACCCACTTTCTTGTAATATTAATATCTCAATACTATGGTACATTTATTAAGCTAAGAGATTAATTTTGATACATTACTGCTAACTATAGTTCAGACTTTATTCAGATTTTATCAGTTTTCTCACTAGTGTTCTTTTGTATTCCAGGATCCAATCCAGGACTCCACATTGCATTTAGTTGTAATTCTAGAGTCAATTTCTCAGTCTTTATTTTCTGTGTGACCTTGACAATTTTGAAGAGGCTGTTCAAGTATCTTATAGAATCTTCTTTAATTTGAGTTTCCTCATGGTTAGACTGGAATTATGGGTTTTGTGGAGGGTTAGTACTGAGATAAAGTACCCTTCTCATTATGATGTACCTACATCATGTCAGGAAATCAACATAACTAACTGTTATGTTAACCTTGATCACTTGTTTAAGACAGTGCCTGTCAACTTTAATTCTAAAGTTGCTATTTTCCATTTCTCTATTCTGTTCTTTGGAAGTGATTCACTCAAGTCCAGCCCATACTTGGGGGTCAGGGATGGTGATTAAGCTCTACCTCCTAGGTGGAGAATATTAAATGGATAAATGGACAATAAATAAATATTTTTTAAAAATCTATCAGTTTTAGTTTCCAATATGATATATTTCTACATTTAAAAAACTCTAGTGTCTTCAATCTTTTTTTTTTTTTTTTTTTTTTTAGACCTTGATCATTTATTTTTCTTTTTGATTGGAAAATATACTGAACATTTTTTTTTTTTTTTACAATAGTGTGTTAGCATCTGCTTTATAACAAAGTGAATCAGTTATACATATACAATATGTTCCCATTTCTCTTCCCTCTTGCATCTCCCTCCTTCCCACCCTCCCCATCCCACCCCTCTAGGTGGTCACAAAGCACCGAGCTGATCTCCCTGTGCTATGCGGCTGCTTCCCACTAGCTATCTATTTTACATTTGGTAGTGTATATATGTCCATGACACTCTCTTACCCTGTCACATCTCACCCCACCCCCTCCCCATATCCTCAAGTCCATTCTCTAGTAGGTCTGTGTCTTTATTCCCGTCTTGCCACTAGGTTCTTCATGGCCTTTTTTTTTTTTTTTTTTTTTCCCTTAGATTCCATATATATGTGTTAGCATACTGTATTTGTTTTTCTCTTTCTGACTTACTTCACTCTGTATGACAGACTCTAACTCCATCCACCTCATTACAAATACCTCCATTTCATTTCTTTTTATGGCTGAGTAATATTCCATTGTATATATGTGCCACATCTTCTTTATCCATTCATCTGTCGATGGACATTTAGGTTGCTTCCATGTCCTGGCTATTGTAAATAGAGCTGCAATGAACATTTTGGTACATGACTCTTTTTGACCTATGGTTTTCTCAGGGTATGTGCCCAGTAGTGGGATTGCTGGGTCGTATGGTAGTTCTATTTGTAGTTTTTTAAGGAACCTCCATACTGTTCTCCATAGTGGCTGTATCAATTTACATTCCCACCAACAGTGCAAGAGTGTTCCCTTTCCTCCACACCCTCTCCAGCATTTATTGTTTGTAGATTTTTTGATGATGGCCATTCTGACCGGTGTGAGATGATATCTCATTGTAGTTTTGATTTGCATTTCTCTAATGATTAATGATGTTGAGCATTCTTTCATGTGTCTGTAGGCCATCTGTATATCTTCTTTGGAGAAATGTCTATTTAGATCTTCTGCCCATTTTTGGATTGGGTTGTTCGTTTTTTTGTTATTGAGCTGCATGAGCTGCTTGTAAATCTTGGAGATTAATCCTTTGTCAGTTGCTTCATTTGCAAATATTTTCTCCCATTCTGAGGGTTGTCTTTTGGTCTTGTTTGTGGTTTCCTTTGCTGTGCAAAAGCTTTTCAGTTTCATTAGGTCCCATTTGTTTATTTGTGTTCTTATTTCCATTTCTCTGGGAGCTGGGTCAAAAAGAATCTTGCTGTGATGTATGTCATAGAGTGTTCTGCCTATGTTTTCCTCTAAGAGTTTGATAGTGTCTGCCCTTACACTTAGGTCTTTAATCCATTTTGAGTTTATTTTTGTGCATGGTGTCAGGGAGTGTTCTAATTTCATACTTTTACATGTTCCTGTCCAATTTTCCCAGCACCACTTATTGAAGAGGCTGTCTTTTCTCCACTGTATATGCTTGCCTCCTTTATCAAAGATAAGTTGACCATATGTGTGTGGGTTTATCTCTGGGCTTTCTATCCTGTTCCATTGATCTATATTTCTGTTTTTGTGCCAATACCAAAGTGTCTTGATTACTGAAGCTTTGTAATATAGTCTGAAGTCAGGGAGCCTGATTCCCCCAGCTCCATTTTTCGTTCTCAAGATTGCTTTGGCTATTCGGGGTCTTTTGTGTTTCCATACAAATTGTGAAATTTTTTGTTCTAGTTCTGTGAAAAATGCCAGTGGTAGTTTGATAGGGATTGCATTGAATCTGTAGATTGCTTTGGGTAGTAGAGACATTTTCACAATGTTGATTCTTCCAGTCCAGGAACATGGTATATCTCTCCATCTATTTGTATCATCTTTAATTTCTTTCATCAGTGTCTTATAATTTTCTGCATACAGGTCTTTTGTCTCCTTAGGTAGGTTTATTCCTAGATATTTTATTCTTTTTGTTGCAATGGTAAATGGGAGTGTTTTCTTAATTTCACTTTCAGATTTTTCGTCATTAGTGTATAGAAATGCAAGAGATTTCTGTGCATTAATTTTGTATCCTGCTACTTTACCAAATTCATTGATTAGCTCTAGGAGTTTTCTGGTAGCATCTTTAGGATTCTCTATGTACAGTATCATGTCATCTGCAAATAGTGACAGCTTTACTTCTTCTTTTCCGATTTGGATTCCTTTTATTTCTTTGTCTTCTCTGATTGCTGTGGCTAACACTTCCAAAACTATGTTGAATAATAGTGGTGAGAGTGGGCAACCTTGTCTTGTTCCTGATCTTAGTGGAAATGGTTTCAGTTTTTCACCATTGAGGACAATGTTGGCTGTGGGTTTGTCATATATGGCCTTTATTATGTTGAGGAAAGTTCCCTCTATGCCTACTTTCTGCAGGGCTTTTATCATAAATGGGTGTTGAATTTTGTCAAAAGCTTTCTCTGCATCTATTGAGATGATCATATGGTTTTTCTCCTTCAATTTGTTAATATGGTGTATCACATTGATTGATTTGCGTATATTGAAGAATCCTTGCATTCCTGGGATAAACCCCACTTGATCATGGTGTATGATCCTTTTAATGTGCTGTTGGATTCTGTTTGCTAGTATTTTGTTGAGGATTTTTGCATCTATGTTCATCAGTGATATTGGCCTGTAGTTTTCTTTCTTTGTGACATCTTTGTCTGGTTTTGGTATCAGGGTGATGGTGGCCTCGTAGAATGAGTTTGGGAGTGTTCCTCCCTCTGCAATATTTTGGAAGAGTTTGAGAAGGATAGGTGTTAGCTCTTCTCTAAATGTTTGATAGAATTCGCCTGTGAAGCCATCTGGTCCTGGGCTTTTGTTTGTTGGAAGGTTTTTAATCACAGTTTCAATTTCAGTGCTTGTGATTGGTCTGTTCATATTTTCTATTTCTTCCTGGTTCAGTCTCGGCAGTTTGTGCATTTCTAAGAATCTGTCCATTTCTTCCAGGTTGTCCATTTTATTGGCATATAGTTGCTTGTAGTAATCTCTCATGATCTTTTGTATTTCTGCAGTGTCAGTGGTTACTTCTCCTTTTTCATTTCTAATTCTATTGATCTGAGTCTTCTCCCTTTTTCTCTTGATGAGTCTGGCTAATGGTTTATCAATTTTGTTTATCTTCTCAAAGAACCAGCTTTCAGTTTCATTGATTTTTGCTATTGTTTCCTTCATTTCTTTTTCATTTATTTCTGACCTGATCTTTATAATTTCTTTCCTTCTGCTGGCTTTGGGGTTTTTTTGTTCTTCTTTCTCTAATTGCTTTAGGTGCAAGGTTAGGTTGTTTATTCGAGATGTTGCCTGTTTCTTGAGGTAGGCTTGTATTGCTATAAACTTCCCTCTTAGCACTGCTTTTGCTGTGTCCCATAGGTTTTGGGTCGTCGTGTCTCCATTGTCATTTGTTTCTAGGTATTTTTTGATTTCCCCTTTGATTTCTTCAGTAATCACTTCGTTATTAAGTAATGTATTGTGTAGCCTCCATGTGTTTGTATTTTTTACAGATCTTTTCCTGTAATTGATATCTAGTCTCATAGCGTTGTGGTCGGAAAAGATACTTGATACGATTTCAATTTTCTTAAATTTACCAAGGCTTGATTTGTGACCCAAGATATGATCTATCCTGGAGAATGTTCCATGAGCACTTGAGAAAAATGTGTATTCTGTTGTTTTTGGGTGGAATGTCCTATAAATATCAATTAAGTCCATATTGTTTAATGTATCATTTAAAGCTTGTGTTTCCTTATTTATTTTCATTTTGGATGATCTGTCCATTGGTGAAAGTAGGGTGTTAAAGTCCCCTACTATGATTGTGTTGCTGTCAATTTCCCCTTTCATGGCTGTTAGTATTTGCCTTATGTATTGAGGTGCTCCTATGTTGGGTGCATAAATATTTACAATTGTTATACCTTCCTCTTGGATCGATCCCTTGATCATTATATAGTGTCCTTCTTTGTCTCTTGTAATAGTCTTTATTTTAAAGTCTATTTTGTCTGATATGAGAATTGCTACTCCAGCTTTCTTTTGATTTCCATTTGCATGGAATATCTTTTTCCATCCCCTCACTTTCAGTCTGTATGTGTCCCTAGGTCTGAAGTGGGTCTCTTGTAGACAGCATATGTATGGGTCTTGTTTTTGTATCCATTCAGCCAGCCTGTGTCTTTTGGTGGGAGCATTTAATCCATTTACATTCAAGGTAATTATCGATATGTATGTTCCTATTCCCATTTTCTTAAATGTATTGGGTTTGTTATTGTAGGTGTTTTCCTTCTCTTGTGTTTCTTGCCTAGAGAATTTCCTTTAGCATTTGTTGTAAAGCTGGTTTGGTGGTGCTGAACTCTCTCAGCTTTTGCTTGTCTGTAAAGGTTTTAATTTCTCCATCGAATCTGAATGAGATCCTTGCTGGGTAGAGTAATCTTGGTTGTAGGTTTTTCTCCTTCATGACTTTAAGTATATCCTGCCACTCCCTTCTGGCTTGCAGAGTTTCTGCTGAGAGATCAGATGTTAACCTTATGGGGATTCCCTTGTGTGTTATTTGTTTTTTTTCCCTTGCTGCCTTTAATATGTTTTCCTTATATTTAATTTTTGACAGTTTGATTAATATGTGTCTTGGCGTGTTCCTCCTTGGGTTTATCCTGTATGGGACTCTCTGTGCTTCCAGGACTTGATTAACTATTTCCTTTCCCATATTAGGGAAGTTTTCAACTATAATCTCTTCAAAAATTTTCTCAGTCCCTTTCTTTTTCTCTTCTTCTTCTGGTACCCCTATAATTCGAATGTTGGCACGTTTAATGTTGTCCCAGAGGTCCCTGAGACTGTCCTCAGTTCTTTTCATTCTTTTTTCTTTATCCTGCTCTGTAGTAGTTATTTCCACCATTTTATCTTCCAGGTCACTTATCCTTTCTTCGGCCTCAGTTATTCTACTATTGATCCCATCTAGAGTATTTTTAATTTCATTTATTGTGTTTTTCATCATTGCTTGGTTCCTCTTTAGTTCTTCTACATCCTTGTTAAATGTTTCTTGCATTTTGTCTATTCTATTTCCAAGATTTTGGATCATCCTTACTATCATTATTCTGAATTCTTTTTCAGGTAGACTACCTATTTCCTCTTCATTTGTTAAGTCCAGTGTGTTTTGAGCCTGCTCCTTCATCTGCTGTGTGTTTTTCTGTCGTCTCATTTTGCCTATCTTACTGTGTTTGGGGTCTCCTTTTCACAGGCTGCAGGTTCGTAGTTCCCGTTGTTTTTGGTATCTGTCCCCAGCGGCTAAGGTTGGTTCAGTGGGTTGTGTAGGCTTCCTGGTGGAGGGAACTAGTGCCTGAGTTCTTGTGGATGAGGCTAGATCTTGTCTTTCTGGTGGGCACGTCCACGTCTGGTGGTGTATTTTGGGGTGTCTGTGGCCTTATTTTGATTTTAGGCAGCCTCTCTGCTAATGGATGGGGTTGTGTTCCTGTCTAGCTAGTTGTTTGGCATAGGGTGTCCAGCACTGTAGCTTGCTGGTCGTTGGGTGAAGCTGGGTCTTGATGTTGAGATGGAGATCTCTGGGAGATTTTTGCCGATTGGTATTACGTGGAGCTGGGAGGTCTCTTGTGGACCAGTGTTCTGAAGTTGGCTCTCCCACCTCAGAGGCACGGCCCTGATGCCTGGCTGGAGCACCAAGAGCCTTTTGTCCACACGGCTCAGAGTAAAAGGGAGAAAAAATAGAAAGAAAGAAAGAAAGAGGCTATAATATAGTGAAGTAAAATAAAGCTATTGTAAAGCAAAGCTATACAGACAAAATCTCACCCAGAAGCATATACATATACACTCACAAAAAAAAGGAAAAGGGGAAAAATTAATATCTCCTGCTCCCAGAGTCCACCTCCTGCATTTGGGCTGATTCGTTGTCTATTCAGGTATTCAGCAGATGCAGGCACCTCAAGTTGTTTGTGGAGCTTTAATCCGCTGCTTCTGAGGCTGCTGGGAGAGATTTCCCCTTCTCTTCCCTGTTCGCACAGCTCCCGGGGTTCAGCTTTGGATTTGGACCCGCCTCTGCGTGTAGGTCGCCTGAGGGCGTCTGTTCCCCACCCAGACAGGACGGGGTTAAAGGAGCAGCTGCTTCGGGGGCTCTGGCTCACCCAGGCCGCGGGGAGGGAGCGGTACGGAGGAGGCGGGGCGAGCCTGCGGCGGCCGAGGCCGGCGTGACGTTGCACCAGCTCGAGGCGCGCAGTGCGTTCTCCCGGGGATGTTGTCCCCGGATCCCGGGACCCTGGCAGTGGCGGGCTGCACAGGCTCCCGGGAGGGGAGGTGTGGAGAGTGACCTGTGCTCACACACAGGCTTTTTGGAGGCGGCAGCAGCAGCCCCAGCGTCTCACGCCCGTCTCTGGGGTCCGCGCTGATCGCCGTGGCTTGCGCCCTTCTCTGGAGTTCGTTTAGGCGGCGCTCTGAATCCCCTCTCCTTGCGCGCAGCGAAACAAAGAGGCAAGAAGAAGTCTCTTGCCTCTTCGGCAGCTGCAGACCTTTTCCCGGTCTCCCTCCCGGCTAGCTGTGGTGCGCCAACCCCTTCAGGCTGTGTTCACGCCGCCAGCCCCAGTCCTCTCCCTGCGATCCGACCGAAGCCGAGCCTCAGCTCCCAGCCCTGCCCGCCCCGGCGGGGGAGCAGACAAGCCTCTCGGGCTGGTGAGCGCCGCTCGGCGCCGAGCCTCTGTGCGGGAACCTCTCTGCTTTGCCCTCCGCACCTCTGTGGCTGTGCTCTCCTCCGTGGCTCTGAAGCTTCCCCCCTCCGCCCCCCGCAGTCTCCGCCCGCGAAGGGGCTCCTAGTGCGTGGAAATCTTTCCTCCTTCACGGCTCCCTCCCACTGGTGCAGGTGCCGTCCCTATTCTTTTGTCTCTGTTATTTCTTTTTTCTTTTGCCCTACCCAAGTACGGGGGGAGTTTCTTGCCGTTTTGGAGGTCGGACGTTTTCTGCCAGCGTTCAGTGGGTGTTCTGTAGGAGCCGTTCCACGTGTAGATGTATTTCTACTGTATCTGTGGGAAGGAATGTGATCTCCGCGTCTTACTCTTCCGCCATCTTCTCCCAATCATTTTTAAGAGTGTAATGGAATCCTAAAACCAAAACGTTTTAGAGCCATTTGTCTAACTATTGAACAGTTACTATGGCCTGTTATCCAAATTGCTCTACAATTACATATTTGGTGATAATGATACTTCACTGTTGTTTAGCTCCTTCTTTTAAATGCATCTCTGTGTCCAGACCCTCATTTCACTCTTCTATAGCTCAGTTACTATTGTTCCATACTCTCCCCATTTATAGATAGATAAGTAGTTTCAGAACTGCTAATTGACTCACTTAATATGACCGAAAGCCTTAAGTCTTTCTATTTCTCTACCAGTGTTTGTTTATACTACATGCAATTATTTTTATAGCTGTACTCATTTCAGGGGGCTGAAATGCATTCTGTAAGGTTTCTGTGAGAAGCATACTGAAAGATAACCGCATATTGTTAAATACAATCCATTTAAGGGCTATTAAGACAAAAAACTAAGTATGATTTTTAGAAAAGTGGTCCTATTCAAGCCACACAGAAAAGGTCAACTGTGACAACAGTTTAGATATCACTATAGCTATAGGAATGCTATAGTTTATGAAAAAGTAAGTATTTCCTGAAAGAAATTAAAGCAACCTTATAATTAATGTATCGTTATGATAGTTACAATGATTGGAATAATTTTGTCCAGCTTGTTGAGTGTTAGAGGCACCATTATAATGTGTTAAATTTAAAGTATTTTCTAATAAGAAACATTTGAAAAAAATGACAGTTTCTTTTCAAATATTCTTGAATTTCTTCAAAAGTTTTTAAGCCAATATAGTACATTATTACAGAGCTTAAGGAACTAAGATAGAAATGCCCTATTAGAAACATTAGCACCAGTGTTTTTTAAGTGTTAAAATGATGAAGACGTGAGCTTTTGTGTTCTAAACAGGTACTGTTCTTCCCATGTGTGGTTCAAAGGATTGACCAGTCTGTCATTTAACATGAATCAGAGTCATCCAGGGGGCTTCTTAAAATAATGAATTCATGGGCCTCCCCTACAACCTATTGAATTTGAATCTCTTTGAGTGTGATGCCACAATCGGAATCTTAAATTTTCACGACAGATGATTTTTGTTTATCCTAAAATGTAGAGTCACTAAAATAGAAGAAAGTACCAGGTAACCTTTTGCTTCAAGAAGTTATTTTGATTTGGTACAAGGGCTCACTTCTTATGTGTTCTCACCAAGAATAGTTTAGGGTTCTGGTGTTAATAGAGCATGGGTAAGGTAATAAGACCTGGTCTAGGATGAAATACAAGGATAACTCAGTGTATCAGGGTAAATTCTTGAAAATACAAGTTCTTGAAGTCTGTCAGGAAAGAAAAAGATTTAGCCAAGACACTAAGCAAGGAAGGTTCATCTTTGGTTCAGAATTACTGAAGACAGCAGTACTCTTGAAGGCCTGGAGCCCTAATTCCATCAATATGCTTCTATTAATCTTAAATGTGCAGCCCTCTGAAACTTTTATCTGATTGGCAACTCCATAAATATAGAGGGAAAAAAAAGTACCTTTTGGAATTTGAGGCATATGTTTTAAAGAATCACAGGAAAGCTAAGAAGAACTTATTGATATAGTGAGGAATTTCAGAAGTGGTTACACAAAAGGTATTTTCTACTATTGTTCAATCCCAGTTCCCAAACTCATTGGTATTCAGTATTCAGTATTCTTGCCTGAAATATAAGATGAAAACTGTATTTTTACATTTTGGAGCTGAAACACAGTTTAGATTAAATCCAGCTCTTATAAGTTTCCATTGCAAATTACCAAAGGATTTTAAATTAAATTGTTAACGTGCCTCTCTTCTTTTGGTGCTGAATGCCCTAATGGGTCTTCTAGGAACCTGGGATGGAGGGCATGTGTGGAAATGTTCTTTGTAGTAACTTTTCTCTGGGTTTAATTTGCACTGCATACAATGAGTACACTCTCATTATGTTTTTTCCTGGGAGAGCTGAAACTAAATTGTAGCAGTGTGTTTAGAGGGAAACACATTTAAGCTATTTGTATGAAGATAAATAATGATTTTGTGGCCAATCTTGAAAATGTACTGTGTCAAAATGGCATAGGTGTTCTTATTTATTTATGGATAACTGACTAAACGTACAGTTTTGAAATAGTTTGTCCTGTGTTGTTGATTTCTGATAGAAGTTTGAAGTGTTGCTGAAAATGATTTTTTAAAGTTACTCTTCAAATCGTACAGTATTCAACCTGTATTGATCACCTCTAACATAATATGTTTTAAAATGATGTGTAAGATAGAAAGATGAATAAGATAAATGTCCCTAACTTCTAGGAGCTTGTGATTCAACCGGCTGGATAATGCATGTACTTGAATAAATGTGAGGCAGTTAGATCTATGAAAGATTGTCCTAAGAAGAGCAGAGAAGTGATACCGTGGCTGTGCAGAGGGGGACGGATCAGGGATGGCTCTCAGGAAATAGGTGATGTAGCCTTCTTTGATTAAATCCCAATGGCATGAATGCTCTTAAGGGTTTTTTTCTTCTTGATTTTGCACGATTCACAGTTTAAACAAATGCTTGGGTGAAAATGCTCAAATACTAGAAGGAAGAGGGGAATGACATTTAGCATAGCACATAGGTGCTAGGCACAGACATGATAGAAATGATTTTGTCCCAAAGACCCTACTCCCTCCACCAAGGTCATATAGAACCAATCCTCTATTTAATCTTTAAAAAATAGAATTTGCTTGTCACAGGCAGTAACTCAGTCTTGATTTAGAGTTTTTAATCCAGAACTTTCTGAATTTGCATCTTCGCTGGTTTTATACTAAACCCTTGGTGAACCTAGGTAATTTAAAAGAATGTTAAGGAAGCCCTACCATTTTAGCCATCATGCCTGAAAATTATCTTTTTATTCTCCCTAAACCTAGTTTATATATTTCAGTTCCAGCAGCATAAGGGAGGCATTATTTGCACACAAACTGCAGTTATGCAAAAGAATTTACTTGAACATAAGGACAATTAACCAAAATACTATGTAAGTTTTCCATCATTTATAAAGAAAAAGAAAGCTCAGTAAAGAAAATTATATATAATGCATAAATCTGTTATCAATGCAGATGATTCCTAATCCCCACTCTGAAGAGAATATGAACAGCAGGAATGTATCCAAGGATTCTTTCATATATCAGTGACAAGAATTCTTATGGAACAGGAGAAGGGAGTTAAGTTATGGTACTGTTTAGCCAAGACTCCTATCAGTGCCAAAAAAAAAAAAAAAAAATCTCAGGACTCTTTTGGTTAGATGGGTAAGAATCAATTCCAGAAAGTTAAAAAATCTGTATAAAAATAGTTTGTGACACAATTTGATTATGCTTGCTTGTGTTAGAAGTCCTTCTTACAGTGTGGTAGTAAATCACATTAAATAATATTCTTATTTTTCATTTAAGAAACCCAATATTTTTCTTCATCAAGCTACACCTCCAAATACAGTTGTAGAAACTATTACAAGTTAAGAAAAATTTGCATTTAATGACTAGAAATATCATCATAAATATTATAAAACATATTAATAAATTCCAGAATAATATAAGGAGTAAAAGAGATGAGTAGTAGACATTAAGTTAAAAATAAACACCTGATTTTGATATGTGGTTTGGCATCCTAATAATTATTTCTGGCACATGCATTGAGTTATTCAAAGTAATCATTTAAACTTGAAAATATGTTTCCTTTTAATATAATTTATATAAATTGGATAGAGTTATTTATTAACAGCCTTTAAAGTACCCAGAAAAGTTTGTCATATTTTTGAAGAAGGAGAACTATATATCTCTTCTTGAAGTGAGATTTGAATGTTTCAAATATTCAAAGGCTGTATAAACACCTTTTGTAACTGTTTTTTCTTTGTCTTTACATTGGTCTATGAACTATTGTAAAGGTTTTGAAGGGTAGTATAACCCCTGACTCCTCACAGAATTCTTACTTATAAGAGCATTCAGCTCAGTTTTGGACTTCTATTTCAATTCAGGTGCAAATTCTGTTGTTATTTTTATTACATACTGAATATATATCTGTTTATCTCAAAGAGCTGTTGGAAGATAATGACTCCTAACTATAGTCTTCACCTATAGCCTAAACAGTGACCTTTGGCAAATCTCCCCAAGTGTTCAATTGAGGGGATGCTATGTTTTTAATTTGGGGCTCTTTATGGTTGATTATGTCACAGTAGTAGAGATACGGACTTTAAAAAATAGGGGAGAATGCCTTTACCCAAACTCTCTCCTTCTTACCAAACTCATGAAGAATAAGAGGTTAAAGGGAGAAATTGGGAGTGGCAGAAGGGTCATTTGCATGTGCTCAGAAGTGAAAATGTGGAATTAATGTTGAGAAACAACTTTTGAAGTGACAGTCTCCTTCGTTTTCTCTCAAATTTAAGCAATCTTTGGGGATTATAGATTTTGTGGGCATGGTTAGGAGTTAAAGACTTTTAAAAATATTATTAAATATGCTTCAGAGGAAACTATTTGTGCAGTTTGAGAGAGGAATGATTAAATTTAATCATCCAGTCTCATTTGAGGTCAAAGTTATTTGTGTTTATCCATGTTGTATGGCATTTAACTTTGATACATATATATATTCACCCTGTTTAAAACATTATAGGTGTTTTTAACTTAGGGTACAACATAAACAGTTTAAAATTCTTGGGAATGAATGACTGTATTTTGCCATAATTAAGGGGTATAATGAAAAAAAAAAATAAGTGGATGGTCAGTGCTCTGGTTCATCTGTGGCCAGCTAGGTTCTGACTTCATTGACACGTTTCATGGAAAGGGTGTTTTAATGAAGGATGGAATTGTAGATAATTCATTCCATGCTGTGAGGTTAACCACAAGACTCTAAGAAATCACAAAACTTATTACTCCTGCAGATGTGCTGGAACTAAAAGCAGGGATTGAAATTCTGAAAGCACTAAGGTTTTTTCTGACTTGATTTTATCTTGAAGCATACTGTGGTTAGGTGGCCAGATAAAAAACTATAAATAAATAAATAGTCTAAATAAATATATATAATATATAAATAAAAAGAAGTGTTCTCAAAAAAGCAGGGAAATATATATGTTATATAATATATTATATATAATATATTACAAATAGAAGTATTAACACTGGGGATGACTTCCCTGTGAAAACAGTATGAAGCAGCACAAATACAGGGCATATTTACACTTTCAGCATTTACCACTTCAAAATTATCTCAGTTGTACTGCTGGAACACCAATAAAAAGAAGTGTTCTCAAAAAAGCAGGGAAAAATATATATAAAATTTATATAATATATAAATAACTCAATTTATTTTAAATAATAAGGAATTTATTACTTGACATAATAAAATGTCTGAAGGCTTATCTCAAGGAAGACTCAAGTCTGGTTAAAACTCCAATTTGGTATTTCTGGGATCTCATCAAAAACTCAGGTTCTTTTCACTCAAATCTTAGAATATTAATTCCCTCATGGTTATAGTATGATCACAGAAGGTCCAAATATCCCATCTTTACACTCTTACATGCAGAATAGAAAAAGGATTATCTTTTTCCTTGTAGCCATATTTATAATTAAAACAAAATTTCACAGGGATCTTTCCAGTGGAATTTTTTCAAGTCTCAGTAAGCAGTCAAGGGGAGTGGGATGACCTTGTTCAGCCTAAGGCAGTCATTATTTCCTCAAGTCAAATGTGGGAAAGATGAAGACCAGAGCAAAAATCAGGATTCAACAGACACAGAGAAGAAGAAGAAGAAGAAAAAACTATTGAAGAGACAGACCACAGTATATGCTACTGGTAAGAGTCAACCCATGTGCCAAAGAAGTTAGCCATAATAATAATCCCTCACATATATTAAGCTGAAAACAAAGCATTATAAATTGGAATGTATTTCACTTTGTCATCAGTTAACTGCACTTTTAAAATATCAGTAACTGTGTTATACTTTGCCAAAGATTCCTGTATCCACACAGGTCATCACAAACTGGCAAGAACTGCCATAGACACTCAGGGAAAGACACAAATAATCAGGAGTCTTTACTTCGATTCAACTAACATTTTTGTGAGCCTAGGTTCTGCTAATATAAAAATGATTTAAAGTAGTTTCTGCCCTCAAGTAACTAATGAGTATGAACGATAGATGGTGTGACAGGTAGCTACCAAAATGATTGCAATAGACATGTAAATATCTGAAGAAAATGGCAGCACCCAGGTTTTGCATCTCTCATTATTTTCCCCCCAAATTATACAGAATAGTGTTATGAAAAGTAAAATGACACAAAAACTACACCTTCAAGCATAGCTTGAAGTCAGAGAATGCCCAAACTTCAATGTAACTGTAAATAAAAGGAAACCCAATTCTAGTGAATGATCTCCTGCTGGACCGGTGGTGGCAGAAGCCAAGCAAAGGTTGACTGAGATTAACTGTGAGAGAGAGAAAAGAGGGGAGCTAGAGACAGGCCTGAAGTTCATCTGAAACCATCACCAGAAAGAATTAGTCCATCCTCAGGATGAAAATATTTTAAAAGTGTCCTGGTGAATCAAAGATAAAATATAGAGAAGGGACTTAAAAATATCCACGATATGATGTGATAGGCTTTGGGATGCATAGTTTTTGGTGAAGGAGAAGACAAATGGGAAGAAGGAGGCACACTTTGGAAACTGGGTGTTGAAGAGAAAAAGAAGCAAAATGGAAAACTTAGGATCCTACAAGACAAAAGAGAATGGAATAATTGGAATACATGTGTTACTCTCCACCAACAAAAAACAAAACAAAACCACACTAAAATATCTGCACTGATAGAAGAGAATGTTTTAAAAATAGTATCAGAATTATGGGATACATTAAAAATTCCTTTCACTAAAAACGATTAGTAGTAAAAAAGAGAAAAAATAATGAATAATTATTGAGTTGAAAA
Organism: Balaenoptera acutorostrata; assembly: GCF_949987535.1. Taxonomy (NCBI): domain Eukaryota; kingdom Metazoa; phylum Chordata; class Mammalia; order Artiodactyla; family Balaenopteridae; genus Balaenoptera; species Balaenoptera acutorostrata. The sequence continues at coordinate 128,991,237 of NC_080068.1, read as the reverse complement.
CTAGAATAATAACTATTAAATCAAAAGAAAGCACAAAGCAAAAACAGTATAGATAAAAGCTGAAATCAATGAGGTAGAGAATAGTAAGACAGTAAGTCTATTAAATCAAAATCCTGTTTTTTGAGAAAAAAGTAACAGATATCTGCTTATTTGAGCAAAAATAAGTACAGGAAGGGTAAACCAGAAACTGATGAGATTAGTTAGCTAAAGAAGGTAAATGAAAACAGGAGGAAAGAATGGGAAGAAAGGACTAAATATGGTATAGAAGGAATGATGAAGGGATGACATTCAGCATATTTCTTTGCTTAGTTTGGCTTTTAGTATGTTGGTAATATTTCACATATGTAAAATATAAATAAATAATTAACCAGGACATGGGGAGAATCCAAACTAGAATAAAATTAGTAATGAACAAACATAACTGTATTACAGAAAATTAACATAACTGTACTGAGGGGTTAGGGAAGAAAAACATTCACCTAATTAACTTTGGGAAAGAGCATTTTGACTTGGTATTGCAAAGCCAAAGACAAAAATGAATGGACACGGGCTTCCCTGGTGGCGCAGTGGTTGAGAATCTGCCTGCCAATGCAGGGGACACGGGTTCGAGCCCTGGTCTGGGAAGATCCCACATGCCACGGAGCAACTGGGCCCATGAGCCACAACTACTGAGCCTGCGTGTCTGGAGCCTGTGCTCCGCAACAAGAGAGGCCGCGATGGTGAGAGGCCCGCGCACCGCGATGAAGAGTGGTCCCCACTTGCCACAATTAGAGAAAGCCCTCGCAGAGAAACGAAGACCCAACACAGTCATAAATAAATAAATAAATAAAAGAACGTGAATTTCTTAAAAAAAACTTTAAAAAAAAAAAAATGAATGGACACAAATATGGTATTATAGTAAGTAAATTTTTCTCCATGACATTATGGGTTAGCAATTCTGTAGCTACTTTGTGTGCAAACATATTGTGGAAAATGAAAACTGGAGGTTTATCACAATCAGAGAAGAGTTACAAATATGGAAAGAAGTAATACTAAACTTAATTCTCTGGTGTTGAATTAGAACTAGATATATACAGATATATGTGTATATGAATATACACGTTGTTTCCTAGCTTTGCTCACCGAGAAGCAATAAAGCCCCAGGAGCATTGAGCTCAGCTGGCTTCTATAGCTTGATTTCCATAGCTTGATACCATTCTCTAATTAAAAGAATGAGACTAACTTGGAGAAGTGATTGATCCATATTTGGGTCAGGGAAAGTTCATGATAAGCCTGCATGTTGAAAGGACACAGGAACCAACTTGAAGGAGCTCCCAATGACCAAATATGGAATAATTAGAGCCAAAAAATAAATAATTATAATAATGAATGTCATTCCTAAAAACAAATAAAAATCTGTGAGTTCACTGAGTTATAGATAATTGAATAAATAAGTTAAATTGTGGTACTTTCAGAGTAAAAGTCCAAGTAATAAATGGAGAGGAAAGGATGGAATTTGAAATCACTGTATGGCAAGCACCACAGTAATAATTGCTACATCAATGAATGCTAGAATTAGTTGGAAAAATTATGGGACACAGGATTATAACATAGTCTCAAAATATACATCTAAAGGATTCTTATTAATTACACAGGAAAAAAACATTTTTTTAAATAATTTTTTTTTGGAGTAACCTGTAGACACCGTCTCAGTCAACCAGTAACAGACACATTGCCACCACCTGTCTCCTGATGTGATGCACTGAGAGGAAAACATCATCACTTATGTGGAATTCTTATAAAAATGCAAAATCTGAATTTAATCATGGGGAAGCAAACTTACAATGAGGACTTGGCCATAAAATCACTGGCCATTTTCTCATGTCAAGGCCTTGAAACCTAACCAAAGAAAGAAACACTGTAACAGATTACAGAAAACTAAGGAGAGGTGACATCCAAATGCAATGTGAGATCCTCAGTTGGACCCTGGATCATAAATGTGTATTAGTGGGAGAAGTGGTTTATTAGTGGCTTCCATACATTATTTAATAGCATAGTATCACTGTTAATTTTCTGATTCTGATACTTTCCTATGGTTGTACAAATGTTACCTTTCGTAGAAGCTTAGCGAAGGGTAAATGGGAATACTCTGTACTATTTTTACAACTTTTTATAAATCTAATATTGTTTCAAAAAGAAATGTAAAAATTAGAAAAAGCATACATTGCAGCATGTGTAATGATAGCAGAATGTATATATTCAAAATTAGCACATATGCATGTGAGAATAATTTGGTCAAGAAGTTGTCAGAGAAAGATTCATTAAAGAGGGTAAAAGTTCATTGGTTTTGGAAAAAATTTTAAAAATTCTCTAGATGAGCAAAGGTTTTAATTTGCTAATTTGAACATTCCAGTAGGGAGACATACAACAGCAAATAGCCCTTCTCGATCTTATCCAACTTTTTCTCGTGGAACCCCTCATTGACATAAGTTCTAAGAAATGCACTTTACTAAATGCTAATGCAAGCAGTGGGTAGCCAAGAGAGTGTTTTTAGTATGGAATGGATGTGAAAAGATTAACCTTCATAGAAATGGAGTCCAATCATTTGCTCCAAAACATACATATGCATAATAGGGATCTTAGCTTGTGTCCACACCTTCAGTCCCTTGCTGGGACTCAGGCATATCTGGGTATATTTGGTGAACTGATAGGACAAGCCCCAAAAGAAATTCATTTGCACCGGGTTGAGGAGCCTTTTGGAAAAGATTTCATGCTTTGGCCATATATCTGGCAAACTGATAAAGTGGCAGGAAGTTAGTTTTGAAGAATCTGTCAGCAGAACAATACTAACAGTGACTATGATGGCAAACTAACTGTATCAGAATAATTTTCCAGGCACAATGGATTTAAGCTGAACAGAGAGGCTTATGTGCTGAATGGGAAGAATGGCAAGGAATAGACACTTCTTGGCTTGGTTCTATGTTTAGATCCCAGTGAATGAGGAAGTTGAAGTAAAACCTAAAAGACGCACTTCACTACCCTGAATAAAACAGGGCTATGCTAACCATGATCTCCCACCGTTCTCACAGAAACTTGCAGCTTCGGTCCCAGGTCCTTCAGCACTCTCAGATGATGCCGGCAGCAGCCAGAGCTTGCTCTCCCTGATGGAGCATTGGCAAAGATCACCAGCAAAACAGGTAGAAAGGGTTAGATCATGAGCACATTTCTCATATACCCCAGAGCAATCCCCACAGTACAAAAAGGTGGTTAACATTGACATTTTGAGTTCTAGCCATTTTGTGAAACTATTTTGTGGTTTCTGTCTGGTGCTAGGGAAACCAGGAAAGAAGGTCCTCTTCTTCTCATTCCTTCTACAGATCCACAGTGACTGGATATGGTTGTTCTTTGGTGTCAGGGCTGACTTGGCCTACCCAGCTGAGTTTCAATAAACAGCAACTGATACTACACTTTTAAGTAAAATCTGAGCAAATCAGTAAAGTGACTTGAATGCATTATGATTGCAAATGGGTATAAAACATAACCTCCATAGCTAAAACTTGTTTTTTAACTTGCTCTGTGATATGTCATCATCACATTGTTATTTTTCACACAAAGTGAAATTAACGACTGCTGTATCAATAGGTGCACGTGTGAGCACGTGTATGGAATGTAGGAACGATGCTGGGAACAGAGTAGAAAGGTGTGCGGTGACTGCATTTAAGTGTTTGACTTATCTTTTTAATTTGTTTAGTTATATATATTTTAGTGTACCACCTTTTGACCTTTCTATGCCACTTAGTGGTAGATTTCTTCTATATTTCCATTATCAAAAACTGTATGTAAGTTACTCTAATTTCACAATTAAAGAGATGCACGAGTCATAAAATTTCTTTTTTAGGCCCTTTGGATAGTTGCCTTTTATAACATCCTCATTCTTTCAAGTATATTCCAGACTAGCATGGATTTTCTTTGTGTTTTTGCTAGTGGTTCTGTGTACAACTATTTAGGGTATGCATATATTTTCAGTCACATGTCCTGTCTCAGTTTACCTTTTCCTGGACAAATAAAACTTTTTTTGTTGTAGTTGCTTAGCTACAGTACTATATACACTCTCAGATCTAGCGTTTTAATGAATTTTCCTGATATTCATGTTTCATGCGATTCTAATACAAACAAAACACCCTATTCATTTTGCCACTGAATAGGAAATGATCCCAGCTGAGGAATACTCAGCCTCCTCTATGATTTGCTAATACATTTTTATTAACATCTTTTTGGGCAATTAAACTCCCTAGCTGGGAATTCTTCTTCCAAATGTCTAAGTTTTCCTTGCCTTCAAGAAGAACAAGGCAGCTGCCCTTGGAGCACAACTCTGGGCCTAGTCAGTTGTCTGTGCACAGTCTTCTCACTGCTAGGGATGTTCCCGTCCAACTCGAGAGTTCACTGCTGTTGCATGAAAAGCTACTCAGGGTATGAATAAAACTCCTAAGATGGTTGATACCATCTATTACTCCTGGGACCAATGAGGATTTGGGGAGAATAGTGGAAAGACGAACTGAATGCTGTGATATAATTTCACTCAAACATGGGTTGCATGAAAAGATCAATATGGGTAAGGACAGTCTTAAGTTAAAAAATGCTGTCCTCTACACACAACCTCAAAACTTTGTCTTCTATCTTAGTTATTCTAAGCTCTCGGTAAATATTTCTGCTTCCATGTTATATATCTATACTTAGCCGCATTTTAACTTCCCTGTAAGATAATAATAGTATATGGAAAAATAATGCCATGCTCATGAAAAAGCTTCATAATTCAAAAACAGGCTTTCAAATGGATCATCTTGTTTTGTCTTGAAAGCAACTATGTGAAATACATAGGGATTTTATTATTATTATTCATTTTAAAATCTGGATACCAGAGGATTTAAATGATTTGGTCATGTTCACATAAACACATATTAACAGGTTGAGGTCCAGGTCTTACAACTACGAAAATCAGGACTGTTCCAACCATGCTCTTCTCATACTCTTCCCTCACTGGTTCTTTCTCTCAGCTTCTTTTATTCTGCTTTTGTCCTCATTTTGCCATAGTATTTGGTTACCTCGATGCTTGCTGTTTGTATAACTTCTTAATCCCTGTTTTTTGAATTCCTCACTCATAACTTCTTTCACCAAACCTTCATAGAATTATAAAATCATAGGTCTTTAATCTTAGAAGGCACAAACATTATTCCAAATCCCAAAGAATGTTTAATTTTTTTCCACAAAATCCTGGATATATGTTCTTCTACTTTTCTTGAGTATCTCATTCAAATTTTGATCCTAGTTTGGCAACCTGGAGCTAACAAAGTTTTGTTCTTTTAATACTCAAAGACAGATTTCATTTTCTAAAACCTCTATTTTTGTAGGCTTAAATAATCTTAATTTTATTAATTATTCATCCTTGGGTTTCAAATCAGAGATCTTTTGGATATAAGTGACAAAAAACATGATCCAAACTTAAACTTTATAAAGGAATTTATTTTCTTGCACAACCGAAATATCTAGAATTAGGACTAACTACAAGATTGAATTGGTATAGTGCCAAAAACACTCCCATGAATATTATAGAAGGACAGCATGAAGGAATTCTGGAGTAAGGAAAATGTTCTGTATTATGACTGTGGTGGTGGATACTCAACTCTATGCATTTGTCAATGGCCATAGGACTATGGGTTGGCCAAAAAGTTTGTTTGGTTAATGAATACGTTGTTCGATAAAGTTCTTGGTGAAGATGAAAAATGTGTCTTTTATTTTTACTTAAAACCAAATGAACTTTTTGGCCAGCCCAATATATAAAATACACCATAAAGAGTGTATTTTATTGATGCAAATCTAAAAAACCAATTAGTATGTGAGGATAACCCAAATTGGAATGGAATGTTTATGCCTACTGTATTATGGGAGAAAAACCAACTATCTCCATGTTATCCTCAATAACAGTAGAATAATATAACATAGAACAAGAACTAGATTTCTTTTTTCATATGTAGCAGATGAATTTTCTGGTGTTGTGTATGAAAGAAGCAAGGAGAAATAGAAATGCCATCTTTGAATATTACTATACCATATAATAGTCAAAGAATGAGATATTCAATGTAGAAAAAATAATAGAAACTTCTTGCTTTGGGTTTACTATGTTCAATATATGGGATTATATTTATATGTGATATGGTAATTACATTTATCTTAATATAGTTCAACAAAAGAAGAAATAATCATTATTTAAACACCTAATTCTATTCCTGACTAGGACTCAATTAGTTGTGTTGAAATCTCAAACCATGTAAATTCCAATATAATATTTTATGTCACTCAGAAAGTTTTTACAATTGTTAACTCTCATTTTTTTTTTATTTAGAAGAGAGTAAACTAAGTGATTTCTCCAGGTTCTTACTTCTTGATTATTTGATTATACTCATTGACTCACTTTATTTAGTTTCCCTCTCAGTATTTTTAAGTGCTTTTCTTCCTGTCAAGGAAAATAAAATGTGAGACAAAGAGTAGTATTTATTGGCAAGAAGAGTACAGAATTCTATTCATGAAAACCATAAGCAATCTTTGTGAAAATTATACTACATTGTATTCAGGTCAAAATGAAAGCTTTTAGTTAATTATACTCATTCATTTTTTAAGAAGTCATTTTATATCTAGGTCTTTGCAGCAGAATGCTGTTATCAAAAGCATACCTCACTTAAATACTTAGAGTATTTAAAAAAAACAGCACTTGCTAGCTAAAATACTTACTAGCTCTTAAGAAGATTTAGGGATCAAAGCTGTATTTATTTTTAATTCATCTAGTAAGCCATGCAAATCTTTAAGACACTATGTTTGTAATCACACTTCAAACGATGTCAGTCAGTGCACTGGATTCCGTGATGGCTAGGATACTTTAAAATCATTGAAGATATAATTTCTTTTCTTTCCATTAAGTCAAATTCTTCTTTAACATAAAAGTAAGAGTTAGACAAGCATCCAAAAAGCCCATTTGACTTGATTTTGTTTTTCTCATCTTTATTTTTGCTTCATTTACATTCTCCTTTCTCATGCCTTTGAATGTAAAAATAAGTTGCCTTTTGAACATTCTGGTATAGTTTAGCATTTATGTTTTAAGTAACTTTTTCCATATGCTTGTTTTTGCCTCCATGGGGTCTCTTTGTCTCAACTTTCTTCATTCCCTACTCCTAAATTAAGGAAAAAAAAATTCTTTAGTTTTCCTTGTTGTGTTTGGCTATGATGTGTAAAATCAGTCATTCCCAGCTCTCTCCTGTAAGTTTATAATTTTAATTAGCTTCCTTATAAAATTTCCCTCCTGACTCCATTGCCCAGTTAAAATAAGTTTCAACTTCCTCGACTCCCAAGAAATGGGATGTGCAGGAAGACAGTGATTAAAGGATTAAAAAGAAACCTCTAGAAATCCTATTTCTTCTTTGAAGAAAATTAGGTCAAGTTTTGCCATGTTTTCTGCTTGGCTTCAGAGTTCATGGCTGGCCATCAATATTTGATGATTTAAAGTGGCTTTTGGCTCTCTCTTTTAAAAACAAGATTAGTTATGTTTGTCATATGAACTCCTACATTTGTGGTAGCACACACTAGAATTAAGGTTATTACTCTTTTTTCCATTACTGATGTTGTCTTTACTCAGAACCTTTTCAAGGATATTCCTTCTTGAATTGGAAGTTTTAATGCTTGGTCTTAGAGTTTGACCAATTACTATTCATCTGAGCTCATTCAAATCTTCAGAGACAGAGTCAAAACAAATAATGGAGCATGGTGGAGACAAGTGTGTTAATCCCCCTAAAATAAAAATAAATTAGGTAGTATCTATGTAATCAACAGAATGGGATGTAACTGAAAGATATAGTCATTCCGATTTTCCAAAGCCTTTCACCAATGTCCTATTAGAAGCAGAATTTAGGAAAAAGATGTGATCAGACTATTGGATAATACATTGAGATTGAAACTTACCTATTCTATTTTTCATTTTTCTTCTGTCCTTGAAATAAATTCAAAGTCAATGTAAATTACATGATTTAGGTATGCATTTTATTTGAATGCAGAATGATTAATTAAAACTCTTCTCATTTATTTTTCTGACATCACTTCTGTTCTCCATGCTCTCTAGAAGATCATAGATTGTGGCTTAGAGATTTTGCATCCAGTATCCTCAATGTCCTTGGACAATGAGTGGTATTCTGGAGCCAGCTTACTCTGGATGAGAGCTGATTGTTAAATATTCAGGAATTTGTGAACAGCTGTTAAACATAGCTACTATTAAAAAATAAATATATAAATATATAATAAACCATATTCATTGTTCATTCATTGTTTCCTAATTATTATACTATATGTTCCTGAGTTTATTTACATCTATTGCATCTGCCATGTGGGAATACTGTTTTATGGTATGCTACTGTTCATCTATTCCTAACTCTATATTCAGTGATGTCATGTTGGTGGTTTGAAATTGGTCATGATGGGAGTATTTACACTGTGTGAATGGAAAATGCTGCTAATCAGACCTTCTTCCCACACCTTTTACTCCAGAGAGTTAAAATTTTGCCAGCCTACCACTGGACATAGCATACTTAAGAAAAGAACCTAGAACTCATTAAGATTCTTAAAATTGCGTTATCCAAGTATCCTAATTTATCTTGGCCTTTGATTGTCATATTTATATGATTATTCTAGCTTTTGCAGGAGGAAAATATGGAAGTTAAACAGATATTGAATAAGCTTGTGTTTCTCCAGCCTCTATCACCATTGTAAAAACTGCCTTCAAATTCACCTAGATTAGAGAATCAACTGATACAGTACTAAAAGCAATAAAATCGTTCAAGAAATTTAATACATGACCAAGATGACATTCCAACTCACTAGGAAAAGGCTAGAAGATAATCATTTTACGGTAATTGGTATTGATTTGGAAAAACATAAAATTAGTTTCCAAATCCTCAAAAATTGTGAAGTGTCTGTAGTTTCCCTCTGCTTATAAGCTAACACATTGGCCTGCTATAGTTTCATTGATGCTGGCAGAAGAAATGAGCCTCTGGGGCCAGAGATGAAGTACATTTTATTACTCACTACATTCACAGTGGCCAGAGTGTTATAATTTTTGTGTCAGTTCCCCAGTGTTCATATCCTGCAGATTTTCACAAAGAGGGCCAGAGGCTACTTGCCACAAAGTGATTTGCATTACAGAGAGGGATTCTTTTCTTAGGGAACTTATATAGTGGTCAGTAAACATGCTTGTCCTATGCTCTGGAAGGAAGCATTGTCCTCATATGCCAAGACTGTTCACGGTACCAACATCCTTGAAGATAGACTGGTACATAGGACAGTTACCGCCTTGCTTGCATGACATGCAGAAATGAGAGACCTGTGGAGCATTGTCTCCTGACACCTACCCCAGGTCATTCATACATGCAGAAAATAAACACAAGGTGAATTAAAGATAAAAATGTAAACATAAATAAACAAGATAATGGGTAAGTGATATTATACATGTTTTTGAAGAAAATAAAGCAGAAATGTTTTAGACCTTGTGGTAACGGAGTTCTTCTTCAACAAGTGACAAGTTTTCTTCTTAAAGAAAGAAAATACTGATAAATGTAATTACATAATCATTTTTGAATTTCAGAATAAAGTAAATGACAAATGACAGACTTGGAGAAATTACGTACACTCTTAATACTGACAGCATTATGGTATTGCTGGAAATAAGGTATGGCAATGCCTTAAAAACTCTCAAAGATTACTATCCAGAATATATACAGATTTCCTCTCAAGCAATCAAAAAAACAAACCAAACAACAACAACAAAAAGCTCAAGGTAATATAATATAAGCAAAAGATGTGATCAGGTTATTTACATAAGAAATACAAAATACGAAGAACAAATTTAAAGAGTCCTCAGTCTCACTGGAAGTTAAATTCATGTTTTATCTTTTTAATCTTTCAGTTTGCTTAATAAGTAAACAAACAGACAAGTAACAAGTGTTTCTGAGAGCAGAGGGACATAGGCAATCCTGTATGGTGTTGGTAGGGGTATCATTTATTACAGTCATTTTAGAGGGTAACTTGGCATTATCTGTTCAAATTTATTATTCACATACCTCAAGACCCAGTAATCTTTTTCATGTTTACTCTGGAGAAACACTTGCTATATTCCCAAGGAGCCATGTATAGCAAAGGTATTAAAATATTGTTTGTCATATTGCAACATAAGAATAACCAAGATAGTCAATAAAGAAATTGCTAAAATGTGGTACTATTAACAGTTAAATATCTTCAAGCCATTTTATGTAGTGAAAATTAAAAACTGCAAGCTGATTTCTACAACATGGTATCACTTATGTAAGTGGAGGGAAGGAAAGGAGAAGGAGGGAGGGGGAAGGGGGAGAGAGAGAGAGAGAAAACACATTCACACATATATGTATAAAATGACCTAGAAGTGTATATAGTAAATTCATAATTATAGTTTGAAGTTGATAGTCATCTTTACCTGTGTTGTTAGTTTTAAATTTATTTTATATTTTTATGTGTTATCTGACTAATGAATGTGAGTAAAATATTTAATCAGAAAACATTTTCTGGCAATATTATATTTTTATCACATAAAGAGATAAAACATCCATATATTCCCATATTTTACTTTATGAATTCAACTGGTCCAGCCTGTTGAGTTTTTACATATGTATTCACCCTTGGACCCACTACTCACTTCAAGATACAGATCATGGAATAACTAATTTACACTACAGGCATATATGGTCCTATTCTTTCTTTTATTTAACAAAAAAAAGGGGAATGATAATGGAATTGAGGAAAAGCATCAATATCATATCTTAAGTGACTGCTCATAGATTGGAACATCAGTATTTACCTCTACATAGTGAAATAGCACAATGAGAATAAAATATATGTTGACCAAAAAATAATAATAATTTTGTATTGAAAAAGTAGAGGGATTTAATGATATTATGGTCAGAGTCTTCCTTGATTTGTCAGCACATTTGATTTTCGTCTAATCCAATTATGGTTCTTTCCTGTAATATGATTATTTCATTACCATCAGGATAACAATTAGCAGTTTGAACTGACCAACAAGCTATTTTTGCTTTGGAAACAGCTGGATGGCATTGTTTAATTTATTTGTCAAAGAAGTTACTCTTGTACTTTCCTGTAGGTGACAATTGCTTCAAAGGTAATAACTACAGTAGATACAGTAATGGTTTTGATGGTTAGAGAAAGTAGAACCAGAAACAGATGTCTTATATTATTAGATGATCAAAACCTTTATCTAGAGCAATGATGGACCTTGCAAGAGTAGATTTTATATTTTATTCTGTTAATGATGCTTTGTTTGATTATGAGGCTGGTAAAACAAATGCAAAGTCTCTCAGAAGCTAGAAAAAAGTGGTTCATTTAGCTTATATTATTCCTGATGAAGACCTAACAGAGCTGACATGTGAAACTCAGTTTTCACTCTTCTTTCTAATATGAACACACACACACTTCAAACACATGGAAAAATATAGAGAATAATATAATGAGTATCCATGCATCTTTATCTAGGCTGGTGACATCTGAATAGTGTACACTATTTGCTTTTTTTACAAAGATTATTTTTAAGGAAAGATCAATTATTTTTATAGTTGAAATTAAATGTGTGCCATTCCCTATTCTAAAATTTATTCTGTCCAGAGGCAAACACAATTTGGATTTAGTATTTATCTTCCTACATGTGTTTCATACTTTTCATGCATATGTATGTTTCAGAAGGAGTATATATGTTATTTTGCAAGTTTTATAATTTCCCATTATTTATAGCACATTCCATGTATCTTTTTAAAATTTCCTTATTTCTTTCAATTCAACATTGTTTTTGAGACTTAGCTAAGATAAAAAGTGGAGTTCTCTTAGCCTCAGATCTTCTTTGGTCTCTAAAATAGTCATTACAAATAAAGTGAAAGACTTTTAAATTCCTATCCTCCGAGAACCAGTCTTTCTGTTCCTCCTGGAGATGAACACTATTATAAATGTTATGACCAGTCAAAACTACTTGCACTTTTACTACATATATATGTACCTAGAAATAATGTTATATTGTTTTGTGTGTTTGCATGTTGTAATTATGTACATTTTACCTTTTTATCGTTATGAAATTTTATTTTTAATTGTGACAGTACTTCTTGGGAATAAAGTCTGTTTTTACTGGTGTGTATATAACCACTCCAGACCTCTTCCCTTTATTGTTTGCATAGTTTATCTTTTTCTAGCCTTTTACTTTCAACTCATTTGTGGCTTTATGTTGAAAGGCCCATAGGATATAGTTGGATCTTGCTTTTTAAATTTAGTCTGATTATCTGCTTTTTATTTGGAGAACTTAATCCATTTATATTTAATATAATTGCTGATATGGTTGGGTATAGGTTTCTCATTTTATAATTTTTTCTCTATTCTGTCTAATTGTTAACTCCTTTGATCCCTTCCTATCTTAACTTGTGTTGATTATATACTTTTTAATATTCCACTTTATTTTAGCTATAACTCTTTATATTATATTTAAGTATTTTCTCTAAAAATTATAAAACACATCTATAATTTATCACAGTTCCAATTAGTCTTTATAATAGTTGAGGAAGGTCATTGAGAGGACATGACTGCTGTTTGACCTGGGCAATAGAAACACTGTCACTCCTTCCCTGTCCTTGGAATGTATGCTTTGTTTGCCATCCCCATGTGAGAAGTTGCCCAAGAACACATCCTTCAGATAGTAATGTGGTGTTGAGACCATGTGGATGGTATATGTGACTGAACCCAGTTAAGGCCTCTGTATAAACTTTTAAAATTCTGGCAGGCAGGTGTGGAGGTCTACTCACTTTGTGGTTGCCCAAGACAAGCCTCATATGTAAGTTCCCTTGCTTATTAAACCTGCAACCGACCATCTGGAGTAGTCTTCCTCTTTTTTCAGTCTACCTCAGCCCTCTGCACATTGGAACCAGTTTCAGATTACACCCAGGAAATTCTGAGGAGGTTGCTCTATGAGCAATAATGGACTACTTTATGTAAAGTATGAGACACGTGTAACGGTTTAGTTTCATCTAAAATCCTCTCTTATCCTTTGTGATGTGTTGTCATATGTATTAGCTTTATCTGTATTAAAAATTCAGTAGTAAGGCATTATAATTTTGCTTCAAAGAGTCATTTTTCTCTTCAAGAAATTAAGAAGAGAGAAGGAAAAATATATATCTCATATTTGTCCATAAAATTGTCATTTTTGTTGTTTTATGTTTCCTTGTAGATTTGAGCTTCTATCGGTATGGAGTTATATCTCTTCCTTCCTTCAGCAAATGACAATGTTGAATAGAAATGGTGAGTGCAGACAACTTTTTATTTCTAATTTAAACATATGGCTTCTCATGTTCCTTATTGTGAGTAATATTATTGTAGGTTAATCGTGCTTATTATTTTCTATATTAGTTTACTAAGAGTTATTATCATGAATGAGTGTTTAATTTTATTGAAGTATTAACTATATTTAATGGGATAGTCATGTTTACTTTCTTTAATCTGACAATATAGTGAAGGTCATACCTAGAATTTCTAACTAAAGCCAATCTTTGTATTCCTAGGATAGAAACAACTTTTTAATGATCATTTCTTAAAAATAGTATGGAATTTGAATTATTTTGGATTTTTATATTTATATTAATGAGTGATATGAATTTTTAATTTTCTTTTTTTAGGACAGTCCTTTTTCTGGTTTCTTATTACTAAGTACATTCTTTAGTAGTTCTGTGAGTAACAGTATGTTAATGGCAAGTTGTCTCAATTTTTGTTTCCCTGAAAGTACCTTAATTTTATTCTCATCTTGACTGATATTTTTCTGGGCATACATTAATTATCAAAAATTATTTTTTTGGCACTTTGAATGTATTATTGCATTTTTTCTGGCTTCCACTGTTTTTCTGTGAAACCAATCAGAGTAATTTTATTTTTCATAATTCTTTAGTAATTTGTCTTTTCTCTTTAGTTGCTTTTAACTTCTCCTTTCTCTTGAGGTTCTATAATTTTTGTTACTATACATTTAGGTTTCAATTCTTTTTCACTTATTACATCCAGTTATTGTTGCACTATGAAATATGAATTTAAGCATTCCCTTATATGTGTTAATGTCTCAACCATTATTTTAAAAATTTTGCCTCTCTGAATTCTGTCTAGTCTTTCATTTTGGAAATCCTGTTATTCAAAAGTTTTTTGAATAGAAGGATTTCCTCATTCTATCCTTGATGCTGTTTAACCCCTCTTTCTTTTTTTTTTTTTTTTTTTATAGTAATCTTTTATTTATTTATTATATTTATTTTTGGCTGTGTTGGGTCTTCGTTTCTGTGCAAGGGCTTCCTCTAGTTGCGGCAAGCGGGGGCCACTCTTCATCGCGGTGCGCAGGCCTCTCACTGTCGCGGCCTCTCTTGTTGCGGAGCACAGGCTCCAGACGCGCAGGCTCAGTAGTTGTGACTCACGGGCCTAGCTGCTCCGTGGCATGTGGGATCTTCCCAGACCAGGGCTCGAACTCGTGTCCCCTGCATTAGCAGGCAGATTCTCAACCACTGCGCCACCAGGGAAGGCCCCTAACCCCTCTTTCTTATTTTCTATTTCTGTGTCTCCCTGTGTTCTGACCCATGCTTCTATTTTACTCCCGAATATCTCCCATGTTTTCTATGAGGTGTTTTCTTATGTTTTTATATGGTTACTGTATTTCATTATTATTTAAAATATATTTATCTTATAGTTTTATCTGAGAGGATTACTAGTTGAAGTACTTGGTGGTCTAATTATGTTGGTGTTATGCCTGCTTACTTTTGCTTATAGTGTTTTATAATTTTGGAATTGTGAGCTTCTTTTTAATATACATTCAGCTGTGGGAATCCTGTGAAGTTTGAATGAGGATTTGGTTTACTTTTACCAGGGACCCATTTTATTGTTGTTTTTTTAGCTTGCATTGATCCCTATTCAAGCAAATAATGTAAATTTAAATACCTATTATATGTCATGGTAGATCCATGAAATAAGGATTTGACTTACTTCTACCAGAGACCCATTTTTTTTGTTAATTTCTTAGTGTGCAGTGGTCTCCGTTCAAACAAAAAATATAAATTTAAAAATCTGTCATATGTCATAGTAGATCCAAGACTAAACATTTCTCTTCCGTGTATGGTTTACATACACACAGTAGATTGGCCTAGCGGAGAAACACTACATTGATAAAGTGCACATTATAATAAAAATTACATATTATTTCTTTTTCTTTTATAAAAAAAAGATCTGAAAATTCTGAGTGATACCATGGAAAAAGAAGATTTATAAATATTTAAAGTACTATGAATACTCATTTACCATGCTGAATTAAAATGTTTACTTAAAAGTGGTACACTATAATTTTGAGGGGCAGTTTTACTAATATAATTACAATATTAGGAAAATAATTTCAATGATATATGCCTTCAGGAACTGAAAATTACAGAAATAAATTAGTGTTTGAAGTGTATAAGTATCAGAATTTATAATAACATAAACATTTTATTACATTCTTAGTGAATGTGATAATAAAATAATAACATATTTATTATTTTACAGTTCACATAGTGCTTCATAGTAGCAGTTTATCTGATTCTAAGAAAGTCCTAAAAGAGGCATGGCAGATATCATTATACTCATTTTACATATAGGTAAACTTAGCCTCAGCCTAGGTAAGTAACTTTCTTTCTAATTCTTGGAGGTGAGATTTGATCCCAGATTATTTAACACTAAATTCATTACTGTGCTAAAGATACCAGGAATACTCGTTAAAAAACAAAACAAAACAACGAGAAAAAAACCTCAACTTTTTAAATACACTATGAGTTTTGTTAACTCTTTTGATTAAATTTAAAAATTTGTGGAAATTATCAAAAAAATCTCAAGAATAGAAATGTTGTAATCCAGATTTTCATTGAGTTCTTTTTCTTCTGTGTGGGAGTTATACAATTGTAATTGTAGCTTTTGAAGGATCCTAGTGTGTTAAATGTTGAATCTCTGGACACCGGATTTGTCATGTAATAATAAAATGATATATTTCTTTCACTACTAATTCAACAAAATCAAATTATGTAAGATGATCTCAAATCTTGTCACATTGCAGGTTTTCCTTGTTAAATCTAACAATAAAGAACTATCAGATGGAGATAGAGGGTTTCTATTTTTGGTATGTTTCTATCTAGTTGAGTATAGCACAATTTTAGCATCTGAGATTTTATTAAGAAAGCATGTATGAGTTAAGCATGGTTTAAGTGCTGTAACCAATAGTGTTTTGTCTCTTGCAAATATGTGATTGATAAAATATATATATATTTAAATATATATGTATAAGAAGTTATAATACATACATCTTTTGCTTTATTTCCTATCTTATAAAATAAAAATATAGTCTGAGGAAGAGATTGTAGATGATGGTATAATATTCTGTCAAAAACTATTTTGATTTGAACTTTGATTTTGTATATTTTGCTGTTAGTCTATGGGTTGTGTCACACTGGGGCTCTGAGTTCACATTATTTTACTTTGGATATAGTTTAGAAATTGTAGTTGAGGTACAAATGTTTATCAGTAAATGTAAATTATTGTGTAGTATATATTTAGCATATTGTTTAAATATACATATTTTCCATAATGATATCCATATGTTTCTGTCATTATCTTTGTAAAAGATTTATTTCTGCAAGAGGCTAAAAGTATGTGCTTGCCTATTCACTTATTTGAAATTGTTCATTACAAGTTAATGAACTCCATGAATTCCTCCCTTTATATTATTATTATATGATAAAACTGAAACTATTCAATTGATTTCATGGGTTCAGTATTATCCTGTGTAGTAGTTGTAAATAAAAAATAATTAGAAACACAGGAGTTTAAAAACTTTTCAGTGTCATGCTTTAAATATGTGTATATATACATATTATCAACAAAAACTTTTTATGAGATATCTAGAGGCTATGTGGGAACTATTCAACATCTTAGATCTAGAGTTATTTGCTTGTTTATTTTTGTTTGATGTGGACAGCAAAATTTTCCTCCTGTGTTCTGATTTGTATTTTCTTAATTTATGAGACTCCACTTTCTTTCACTAAAGTTATTTATTTTGTCTTTCAAACTATTTTGATTGCAAAGAGTTTATTAAAATGTGCAAAATGTATGGGAAAAAAGACAACTAGAAGGTATATAAATACTCTATCTACTTTGGGAGAATATTGAATTTGAATATGATTCAGTGTCACCAACTTTTGGCTACAAAAACTAGAATTAATTGTAAATTAAGCACAGTTTTTTTTTTTTTAGTAGAAACTGGTATATATAATAATTAAGTTTTATATTTATATTGTTTTTCATTTAATGAAGTAGTTAGATATTACAGTAAGAAGCGCATCACATATTAAATCTAGAGCAACTTCAAGATATCCCACTTATTAATACAAACATGCACTTGTTAAAGAATCACTCGTATTTATACTGTTATAGGGATAAGGAATTATATACCTCAATAAAATGTAAATCAAATAACTTCCCCTTACCCCTAAAATAATGTCGTAATTCAAAACTTTCTCCAAAGATAACTGTGTGTCTAACCTATTCTGGAGGCAGTACCACCATGAAAAAATCTGCCACTATCACAATAGGGCAAGATACAGTCAAGAAAAACATCTTTCCCTTACAATTCATTTTCTTCCCCATGACATAATTTACAAAAGTTTTCCCCAGGTCAGTTTTCCCTTAAGGACAAGATCATTTGAAAACACTCAGCATTTTCTCTCAACAAAAGTATCTGGCAGTGTTTTTTTGAAAAACCCTTGCTTGTTGGAAAAATCTGGGATTCAAAGAGATCAAATTTATCAAGCCAAAGCAGAAAACAGTGTCAGGAGCTCAGCACAACAGTAATAAACAGTCATCTCCTGATGCCACATGTCACAGCTGATGGAGTCCTGCTGATTCATTTCTTTTACCAATCACATAACACTGTGTTTTACAGCAGTGCCTCAGGGCACAGTGAAGGGCTTGGATGTTGAACAATTTTTCTCATTGAGCATCTGTCCTTGAGACTGTCACGCATGTGTTATTGACTTTGTTGTGTAGCATATCCTCAGGCATGCAAAGAGGCATGGAGCATGGAATCAGAGTCAATAAATTTCTATGATTTCATGAGGCTGTATCCAACCATACTATCTAGCATATGTGAAACTGAGTAGCTAAAATTTCCAAAAGTAATAAAAATAGAAAGTTTTAATCAAAAGGTACTTGCTACACAGCAACACACTATTTTATAGTAAATGAAACCAAAGAGGAAGAAGTCAAATAATATTTAAGAAATTCTGTAAATACTTTAAAAATATTAAAATACCACATCTATATATACTTAGATATCCCCGTTCCCTTCCTCATCATGTGACTGTCTGTCTCATTCCAGTTTCTTTCATGCTATGTCTCTATTTTTCTCTGATTCTCCCTTGCCAGTTTAGAGGAATACTAGATTTAGTTTCTTTTCATTAAAGAGACCAAAAGTACCTGAAAGTATTCAGAGAGGAGGGTAGTGTATTAAATGATCCCTGAAACACTTTAACTTGCTGAAACAAAGAGAAGCTTTCCGGCGTAATAAAATCATTTGAGAAGTTGAGTATCAGTAGTAAGTATTAGGAAAAAGCATTATTTCTTTACCTTTAATAATTTTCTCACCTCTAGATTTCACATTTAATGATTCCAAGGTGCTGAAGATTTTTCTTATTTTTAAAAATTATTTTTGCAAGTGTCAAGGCTCTACATTAGGCAGTAGCAAATATTATTGTGGAAATAAAGAATACAAATAGAATTAGCACAAGTGGTCTTTAGATCTAAGGTAGTCCAAGCAAGTTAATACCTAGTAATTATGTTACATGATATAAAACACATGGTTAAAAATTCAAACATCTTAAAAACACAAAATATACAGATATTTAGAAACACTGGAAAGATTAACTGATTTTTTTAGTTTATTTTAAAATTCAGATCTGTTCCATGTTGCCCAAGACACAGAGTGCAAAATTTTGTTTTCTTCACTAAAGTAGTTAAGTTTTATTTGAGTTTATATCATGAGAATTTGGTAGAAAATATGGCTCTTTTACTGAAATACACAGAAACCACCTCCATAACCTTTTAGTATGGATATTTTGGCATGTTCTGTTAATAGAAATATACTAGAAATGCCACATAGGTTTGAACTTTCTTTTGTCAGTCAAACAAAACAGATTTCAGTGTAGTTGGAGTAGGAGGGTACCAGCAGAAGAATGGAAAATAGCCACTAAATATGCCAGGTTTCGCTAGAATTACTTTTTGTAAAAACCCACACAAGAAGAGGGTAGCAACAGCAAGATGGCAGGATAGAGATCCCAGACTTCATCTCCCCACAGAACACAATTAAATAGCTATCCCTGAATGAAAATAGCTCTGCAAAAGCTCAGAAGTCCAGTTAAGTAGCTGCAGCAAAACAATGGAGAAAAAAAGAACAACAACAAAAAACCATGAGAATAACTATACAAAAACAGTAGGAAGAGCATTTTGTTTGCATCATCATATTCCCCCAGGCTGACACAGCTCGCCACCACAAGTTCCCCTCACAGGGGAAAAGGAGGGCAGGATGAATGATCAGCTTTTTCAGCCTTTTGGGGCACTGCCTTAGGATCTGCATTGATTTTACCCCACCCAGATTGTTGGGGAAATTGGCATAGCTGAGATGTCTGGAGACTGATAGAAACAGAAGAAGGATGGAGGTTATCAGTATTGGCCAGGCAGTAGGTGCAACCATGGTCCCAGTGGCCTCCTCTACAGAGGACCCTAGTAGCCTTTGCCACTGAGAACCTCAATAGCCCTTGTGGCATGGACACCCAGCAGTTTTTACCACCAATGACCCTGCAGTGTTCACTGTTGTGGATCCCAGCATCCTGCTCTGCAGACAATCCCAGTAGCTTTTGCCAATGAGTAAACCAACAGCCATTGCAGCCACAATGGATCGTTGCAGTTTCACCCATGAGGGTCCCACAGTTTTTATCCTTGCAGAATCCAGCTGCCTGAGCTGCCACCCCCCTGAGCCAGTCCAGCTAGTGCCACTGTGGATGCCCTGGTCCTGGAACACAGTGTGGTCACCACATGTGTACTCACAACCTTCCTCAGCCCCTGCCACTAGCCCTGGCTCCCACAGCTGTGTTTGTGCCCATGGCCAACTGTTGTAACCATATGTGCACACAAAGCTGGCCCTAGTACTTGCTCCCATCATTGCATACATACCCACAGCTGGCCTTAGCAGCCACACACATGCATTCCACTTGCCCCAGCTCCTGTTGCTTACTCAGGTGTGTTCACCACCGGACCCAAATGGACCCAAATGGGTTGGTGAGGACCCTAATGCCCCTCACAGCCATTTGGAACCCCCCATAACTTTTGCTGCCAAGGACCACACAGTTGCTGACATTGCAGACCATAGCAGCCTGAGCCACCATATCACTATGACCCTAAGACCTGGAGCTACCACATGCCCCATATTTAGAAACCTGCATGCCACTAAACATAGTGCTTTAGCATGCTCCTGTTTGCTCCTCTAGTCAGTGTCTCTGTAGCTATCTCCCTACAGGTGAAGGTCTATCCTTACTGAAGCCAGTCCGTAACATCTGGGAGAGGCGGTTGCTTCTTGAAGACACCAATGCAAGCGCACAAGGAACATGATAAATTAGGGAAACATGATACCACCAAAGGAACACAATAAGCTTCCAGTAACCAGTGCCAAAGAAAAGGAGATCCATGAGTTGCTTGACAAAGAATGCAAAATAATTGTTCTAAAGGAGCTCAGTAAGCTACAAGAGAACATAGATAAGCAATTTAATTAAATCAAGAAAACAATACAAAAACAAACTGAGAAATTCAACATAGAGATAGAAAATATAAAGAAAAGAATCAAACAGAAATTCTGGAGCAGAAAAATACAATGTCTGAACTAAATAATGCAACAGAGAGCTTCAATAACAGACTTGATCAAGCAGAAGAATCAATAAACTCAAATATAGGAAATTTAAAATTGTCCAGGCAAAAAAGAATGAAAATGAGTAAGGAAAGCCTAAAGGATTTATGGTATACAATCAAATGAACCAAGAGATATGTAATGGGAGTTCTAGAAAGAGAAGAGAGAGAGAAAGGGACAGAAAGCTTATTTTAAAAAATAAGAAACAAAAAATTTCCCAAATCTGGGGGGGGGGAATAGATATCCTGACTCAGGAAGCCTATAGGATCCTGACTAAGTTGAACATGAAGAGATCTACACCAAGACACACTATAAATAAACTGTCAAAAGTGAAAGAAATTTGAAAGCAGCAAGAGAAAAGCAACTTGCTATTTAAGAGGGACCCCTCTGCATAAGACTGTCAATGGATTTCTCAATATAAACCTTGCAGGCCAGGAGAGAGTGGGATGATATATTCAAAGTACTGAGAGAAAAAAAATTGTCAACAAATGTATACTCTACTCTGCAAAGATATTCTTTTAAAATGAAAGGAGGTAAAGTCTTTCCCAAACAAAAACTGAGAGAGTCTGTCACCAACAGACTTGCCTTATAAGAAATATGAGTTCTTCAAGTGGGCTAGAAGACACATGGAACAGCAATGTGAAAGCATATGAAAGTATAAATCTCACCACTAAAGGTAAAAATATTGTCAAATACAGAACAATATAACACTGTAATGTTGTGTACAAATTACCCTTATCTCTAGTATAAAAGTTAAAACATAAAAGCTTAAGAATAACTAAAATCACAAAAATTTGCTTACAGATGCATACACACAAAGAAGTAAACTCTGACTTTAAGAACACATATAAGAGAGTGTATGTGAAGTTAGTAAAAGTAGAGTTTTTGTACATAATTAAACTTAGCTTGTTGTCAAATTAAAATAGAAGTTTATAATTTTACAAGATTTATACTAGTCTCAAGTAACCATAAAGGAAAAAAACATAGTACATACACAAAAGATAAAGAGAAAGGAATCAAAGCAAATAACAAAAAATCATCAAATAACAAAGGAAGACAGCAAAAGAGGAAGAGAGGAATAAAAGAATATAGAACAGATAAAATAATGAACAAAATGGCAATAGTAAGTCCTCACTTATCACCAATCACTTTAAATGTAAGTGGATTAAGTATCCCAATCAAAAGGCATCAGGAGATTGAATGAATAATAAAAACAATCCAGTTGAAAAGTCATCCACAAGTTACTCACTTTAGATATAACGGTACACATGGTCTGAAAGTGAGGGTATGGAAAAGACATTCCATGAAAATGATAATAAAAGAGTAGAGTTGGCTATACTTATATTAGACAAAATAGACTTTAAGTCAAAACTGTCATGAGAGACAAGTCATTATATAAAGAAAAAAGGGTTAATTCAATAGGAAGACACAATAATTAAAAATATGATCCAGGAATCCCATTTCTGAATATATCCAAAGAAATTTAAAACAGCAGTGTGAAGAGGTATCTGCACTCCTCTGTTCATTCTAGCATTATTCACAATAACCAAGATATGGAAACAACGTAAATGCCGTTTGACAGATTAAAGGATGAAGAAAATGTGCCATATATATACATATACATATACACACACACAATGGAATATTATCCAGTATTAACAAAAGAAGGAAATCCTGCCATTTGTGACAACATGGATGAACCTGGCAGACATTATGCTGAGTGAAATAAGCCAGACACAGAAAGACAAATACTTCATGATGTCACTTATATATGCACTCTAAATAGTTGAACTCATAAAAGCAGAGAGTATAATAGTGGTTGACAGGGCTGAGGGCTGAGAAGAAAGGGATGTTGGTCAAAGGATACAAAAGTTTAGTTATATGGGATTAGTAAGTTCTGGAGGTCTAATATACAACATGGTGACAATAGCTAACAATACTGTATTGTTGTACTTGAAATTTGCTAAGAGAAAAGATCTTAAATCTTCTTAACATACACACACACACACACACACACACACTCACACTCAAATGGTAACTATGTAGAGATGATAGATATGTTAATTATCTGGATTGTGGTAATCATTTCACAATATACCTATATAAAAACATCAAGTTGTACACTTTAAATATATATAATTTTTGTATGTCAATGATAATAAATTTCTTAAAAACCTAAAGCCCATAGAAATATACTCTCTATATCTAAAATGTTTTAGATTTAATACATAATTTGAATATTTATGGGAGAAACATTTTATTCTCATCTAAAGTTCTTTATTTGTGTTCATAAAAGGCTGGATCAATTAATAAGCAGGTAATTATTTGTGGGATGTTGTTTGAGATTCAGTGCATTGTGTATTGAATTGCACACAAGCATATAAGAAAAGTTTAAAAAGACTTGTTCAAGAAATAGAGTTAAATAACCATTCAAAGCATTAGCTAAATAATTGTCAAAATGGACGGTGCAAGTGCATCTCATGGGAAGGTGGCGTTCCACATCAAGTGGGCTGAAACAGTCTGGGAGGATCCTTGTTGCATGTAGGTATTGAATTAACATATTGCAATTGAAAGAGAAGTGAGTATGTATCTTCAGAGGACAGAGAGAAGGCCAATGGGCTGGGGTAAAGAGTAGGTTAGTATTCAGAAATCAGGTTGGTTAGGTTAAATGGTGTTAGGCTGTGGAGACTTTTTCTTTTTCTTTTTTTTTACTTTATTGAAAATTACATTTACAAGAGTAGGGAGAAGAGATTCATTATCAGCATAGGGCCAATCTTGTTACCCCAACTATAACTCCTGGATTATTTTGAAGCAAATCTGAGCCATCATATAATTTCAAATATAAATAATTCAGTAAATATCTCTAAGAGATAAGTGTTCTTCATACTTTAAAAAAATCATACCATAATACTATTATCACATCTAAAAATAGTAATATCGAATATCCAGTCAGTGCTGTGAATAATGTTAATGTAGAATTGAGATTCAAAATTTATCATGTAAGCACTTTTGTAATACTGGGGAGGAACACCATAAGGAGAATATTTCCAGATGGTTAATCAGGAAAAGTGACATGATAAAAATAATATCTGGAGACATATGGGCTTTCTAAGAAATGGTTACAATAATTCTTTGCTTCGGTTCTGTCCCATATACACGAAACAGGCTAAACACAGAGCAGAAAATGTAATTGTGGATATTCACAAATGTACAGTATTAGCTGAGCATCTACTATATGTCAAGCACAATTTTCTGTGGTGGAAAAATATATATGTTATGGAATGAGACAGAAATAACACTTGTTCTTTTATATCTTGCATTCTGGAGGTGTGAGACGTAATATATAATAAACAAATGATCAACATATTTGAAATAGAAAAAGTGCTACAAATAAAATTAAACATAAGTTAATGATAAAGAGTGACTAGTGGAAGGTGCAGATAGCTATTTTAGAACGACTGACTACAGTGGGATACTCTGAGATGGTGACATCTTAGCTGAGACCTGAGTAGTAAGAAGAGACCAGCCTTCAAAGATCCAGAGACCTTCCTAAGTCAAGTCCTATGGGCTTGCCTAGAGAGAACAACAAATAGAAAATCAGTGAGACAGAAATGATCTTGGCTTGTTCAGTGAGGATATGCGATAGGTGAGGGAAGAGTGGCGGGACAAGATGATGTATGGCCTTGTAAATATCTGGATTTTATTTACTGTGCAATGGAATGATATTGGAAGGTTTTGTAAGTAACATGAACTGAGATTTAAAGAGATATATATATATATATCATATATATCATTTATATATGTATATAAATGATAACACTGACTGTGGTAGGAAAAATTACATGTGGGAGGAATTGAATGACAGTGGAGTTCGGGAGACTAGTAACAAAACTTCATCCTTCTACAGGACTATTTCTACTTAAAACAGTGGAACTAAACCAGCTAAGATCAATCAGTCTTTTCATTTTAGCAGTCTTTGAGGTTATAATATTTCTGTTAATGACTCAGTGATGATGAATATGCCTGAAAAAATAAATGATTAGGACTACATTTCTATGTACGGATTTTCTACAAATTAAAAAGTATATGTACATAAAAGAAAAAAACATCTTTTTACTTATGATGTGTTGACATTTACATTATCACGTGTTGATATTTTATGTTTGCATTATGCAATCTGATTATACTGTGATAAAAATGAAACAATAACTAAAGAATAGCTAAAATAAACCCTCAGATCAAGAAACAAAAACAAACAATGAACATTCCAAAATAGCCTGTTGATTTACTTCGAATGGAATGTCAATAAAAATACTACATATAAAATTTTGTGAACTACATTTAAAGCAGTACTTACAG
This sequence comes from Balaenoptera acutorostrata, assembly GCF_949987535.1. Lineage (NCBI taxonomy): Eukaryota > Metazoa > Chordata > Mammalia > Artiodactyla > Balaenopteridae > Balaenoptera > Balaenoptera acutorostrata. The sequence goes on along the minus strand of NC_080068.1, from coordinate 128,965,784 downwards.
GGAAAACTTAGCTTTAAAAATACCTTTTTTAAGAAATAGGAGACAATTAGAATGATTGTAAAAGCAATTAAAGCATTCTATTTAAGAAGTTGGAAATATAAGAACAGAGTATATAAAAGATATAAGAAAAATAAACGTTTTAGATTTTTTAAAAAAGTTGAAACAATTTAAAATAAATAAAATGGGCTCTTCGAAAAGATAACTGGAAGAGAGAACTCTTTGGAAAGGTCATTCAGTTGAAAAGGGAGATAATAAAATCAAAGTATGAATTTAATAATACAGTAACTAAAAACATGTGTCTTAAAATATAAGAAGACTATGACAAATCTCTGCCCCCAAATTTGAAACCTAGATTAAGTGGATGGATTTTTTAAAATAAATATAAAAAAATCTAAAAATAAAATTGATCATTTAATGAATTAAAATATAATCAAAGATTTAACACACGTCTAACTAGTTTAATAAATGAGTTCTAACAATCTTTTAAAGGATAGCTAATATTCATCTGTTTATGATGTTCCTGAAAATAGAATAGCAATGAAAGTTGTAGACAGTGTCTTAGAAGGCTGGTAAAATCTTGATTCTAAGGGCAAATGAAGACAGCATAAAACAATTGTAGGCAATGTCACTGAATAAAAATTCTTAAAGAAATCTTTCAAAAAGACATATGTACCCCCAATGTTCATTGCAGCACTATTTACAATAGCCAGGACATGGAAACAACTTAAATGTCCATCGACAGATGAATGGATAAAGAAGATGTGCTACATATATATAATGGAATATTACTCAGCCATAAAAAGAAATGAAATTGGGTCATTTGTAGAGATGTGGATGGACCTAGAGTCTGTCACAGAGAGTGAAGTAAGTCAGAAAGAGAAAAACAAATATTGTATATTAACGTTTATATGTGGAATCTAGAAAAATGGTACAGATGAACCTATTTGCAGGGCAGGAATAGAAACACAGACGTAGAAAATGGACATGTGGACACAGTGGAGGAAGGGGAGGGTGGGATGAATTGGGAAATTAGGTTTGATGTAAATACACTACCATGTGTAAAATAGCTAGCTAGTGGGAACCTGCTGTATAGCACAGGGAGCTCAGCTCTGCTCTGTGATGACCTAGATGGGTGGGATGGGGGGGGGAGGGATGTTCAAGAAGGAGGATATATGTATACATATAGCTGATTTACTTCACTGTACAGCAGAAACTAACACAACATTGTAAAGCAATTATACTCCAATTATAAAAGAAGAAATATTAAAATTTTACAAAAAAATTCATCATTAAATAGTTTATTTCAGGAATGCAATGATTGTTTAACATTATAAAACTTATCAATACAAATTAACACATTAATGACTAATAGAAAAAAGATAGCTAGAAATAGAAGAGAAGGTCTTGAATTTGATTCATTCTACATACTGGAAAACTATCACATACCTCACAGTGGTCAAAGAAGCTTTAGATGAATTTCATTTAATATCCAGAAATAATAAAAAGATGCCTGATATTACTGTTGTTCAAAATAGTACTGAAGATTCAGGTCAGAGTAGTTCATTCATTCATTTGTTCAACAAATATTTATTGAGCACCTACTATGTTCTAGATAATGTTCTAGGGTCTGAGATACTGCAGTGAATCAAACTTAAACAAAAACTGGTGCTCATGGGGCTTACATTCTACTAAAAAGAAATAAACATTAAATTGGTAGGTAAATTATATAGTATATTAGCATGTGGTTAAGCACTGTGAAGAAAACATGACAGTGAGGGGAAGATAGGAAGTGCAAGAAGTGAAGTGTTTGGATTGGCTGCAGTTTTAAAACAGAACAATCAGGAAAAGCCTTACTACAGTGTGATTATAAACAAAGATGGAAGGAAATGAGAAAGTGAGTCATATAGATAGGTGGAGAGGAGCATACCATACACAGAAAATGCAGATGTAAAGGCCCTGGGGCTGGTGCATTTGAGGAATAATAAAGGGATTGTTGCTGTGGCTGGAGCTGTGAATGAACCAAGGAAAGAGTGGCAGGAAGTGAGTTCAGAGAAGAAAACGAAGGCCTGAACACCAAGTGACATGGGAAAATATGAGAAAAAAAATGCTTTTTTTTTTTCCTTAACAGGACCATTTAAATTCTTAATTGAGAACAAACTGGTCATTATGGGGACAATTAGGGAGCTAATGACATAATCTGGGAACGAGGTAATGGTGGCTTACATGAGGATGGTAGGTATGACTGTGGTAAGAGGTGGTCAGATTTCGAATATATTTGGGAGACAGATTTAAAAGAATTTGCTGATGGATTGGATGTGGGGTTTGAGAAAAAGAGGAGTCCAGAAAATTGTCAGATATTTTTGTCTAAATAACTGAATTAATGGCATTACTATTCACTGAGGGAAGCAGGTGTATGGGGAAGAAAGATAGGAATTTGAGTTTGGAGTTAAGTTTGATATGCCTATTAAGCATCTAAAGAGATGCTAAGTAAACTTGGATATAAAGGTCTTATTTCTAATGAGAGGCTTATATTGGAGAGCAAACTTTAGAACTCATTAGCACATAGACAGGTTTTAAATGTATGCTAGATGAGTTCACCAAGGAAGTCAGTGTCAGTACAAAAGATAAATAGTGGGCCCTTGAGGATCTCTATGTTAAGTCCTCAGGGGATGAAGAAGAACGAGGTAAAGGGACTGGGAGGAAATGGCCAGTAAGATAGGAGAAAAAACAGAAAAATGGAATGTCATGGTGGCCATGTGAGGAAAATCTTTTGATATTGGGGTTGGGTGATCAACCATAGAAAATGCTCATGACAGATCCAGTATAATGATAATGGTATGTAGCACAGTAGAAGTCATTGATGATCTTGACAACTGTAGCTTCTGTAGAATAGTGGCTTAAAACCTGACTGGAGTGAATTTCAGAGAAAACTAAAGAAGAGGAATCAGAGACAATGAGAGTAGACAACCCTTTCAAGGAGTATTGCTGTTAAGGAGGAAAGAGAAATGGGGTGGCTGATGGAAGGAAAAGTGGGTAAAGAGAGGTTTTCTTAAGATGTGAGAAATGATAGCATGTTTATATTCTGATGGGAATAAGATAATTTGGAAGGAAAAAAATAATGGTGTTGAAGAGAGTGAGAGGTTGCTTCAGCAATGGATTCAGTAGGCAAGAAGGATGGGAACAAGGAAGTGGTGCTTAAGTGGAGAGGATTATCTAGGCAAGAGCAGAGACAATAATAACAAAAAGGAAGACAGAATATTTGGCCATTGTGCTTATAAATGGGCGGATAGGCTGATGAGAACTGTTGAAGTTCCCTTCCATTTCTTTCCGAGTAAAGAAAGCTGAGTCAACTGTGGGATGTGGTGTTGGTAGTTTGAGGAGAAAGAAGTCATGAGATAGACTTCTGGCAGAATGAAAGGACTAGGTGATATGCTAAGAATACAAGCCTACACTAAATGTCGACATGATATTTGTAGTTGTGAATTTAATGTGAAGTTAATCTTCATGTCTATGTATATAATATGCATGTGGAATTAGAAGAGAACACACAAATCTGCAGTATTTAGAGATAATATGTTCATCTACACAAAAACCCAACAAATTTATCACAAAATCATTTTAACTAAGCAATGTTTCAGTATATAAATTTAATTTAGAAAAATCGCCACATCTTTAAGCATTAAGAAAATATACAGCCAATAAGAATATATATTTATATATAATTATTATATATTATATATATTTCATGATATTGTTCACAATAAAGAACTAAAATATGCTATATAAGGATTACATTAATAAACAATATATAGTAATTTAGAAACAATGTAACACTATAAAAGAGCTATGAAAATAATAAAAATAGAGATAGGCATTTGGTAAATGGTAATAGATAAATTTTTAAAAAATTTTATTGAGGTATAGTTGATTTACAATGTTGTGTTAGTTTCAGGTGCACAGAAAAGTGAATCAGTTATACATATACATATATCCAAACTTTTTCAGATTCTTTTCCCATATAGGCCATTGCAGAGTACTGAGTAGAATTCCCTGTGCTATATAGTAGGTCCTTATTATTATAGTTATCTATTTTATATATAGTAGTGTGTATATGTCAATTCCAATCTTGTAGTATATTCCTCTCCACTCCTTATCCCCTGGTAATGATAAGTTTGTTTTCTACACCTGTAACTCTATTTCTGTTTTGTACATTTGTACCTTTTTTTTAGATTCCACATATGAGTGATATCATATGATATTTTTCTTTCTGTGTCTGACATACTTCACTCAGTGGGACAATCTCTAGGTCCATCCATGTTGCTACAAATGGCATTATTTCATTCTTTTCATGGCTGAGTAATATTCTATTGTATATATGTACCACTTCTTCTTTATCCATTGATCTGTCAAAGGACACTTAGGTTGCTTCCATGTCCTGGCTATTGTAAATAGTGCTTCAGAGAACATTGGGGTGCAGGTATATTTTTGAATTATGGTTTTCTCTGGATATATGCCTAGGAGTGAGATTGCTGGATTATATGGTAGTTCTATTTTTAGTTTTTTAAGGAACCTCCATACTGGTCTCCATAGTAGCTGTACCAATATACATTCTTACCAGCAGTGTGGGAAGGTTCCCCTTTCTCCACACCCCCTCCAGAATTTACTATGTGTAGATTTTTTGATGATGGCCATTCTGACTGGTGTGGGGTGATACCTATTTGCAGTTTTGCTTTGCATTTCTCTAATAATTAGTGATGTTGAGCATCTTTCCATGTGCTTTTTAGCCATCTGTATGTCTTCTTTGGAGAATTGTCTATTTAGGTCTTCTGCCCATTTTTTGATGGGGTTGTTTGTTTTTTTTTGATATTGAGCTACATGAGCTGTTTGCATATTTTGGAGATTAATCCCTTGTCATTTGCTTCATTTGCAAATATTTTCTCCCATTCTGAGGGTCGTCTTTTCATTTTGTTTATGGTTTCCTTTGCTGTGCCAAAGCTTTTAAGTTTAATTAAGTCCCATTTGTTTATTTATGTTTTTATTTTCATTACTCTAGGAGGTGGATTGAAAAATATCTTGCTGTGATTTATGTCACAGTGTGTTCTGCCTATGTTTTCCTCTAAGAGTTTTATAGTGTCTGGCCTTACATTTAGGTCTTTAATCCATTTTGAGTTACTTTTTGTGTATGGTGTTAGGGAGAGTTCTAATTTCATTTGTTTACATGTAGCTGTCCAGTTTTCCCAGTGCCAGTTATTGAAGAGACTGCCTTTTCTCCATTGTATATCCTTGCCTCCTTGGTCATAGATTAGGTGACCATAGGTGTGTGGGTTTATCTCTGGGCATTTATCCTGTTCCATTTATTTATATTTCTGTTTTTGTGTCAGTACCATACTGTGTTGATTACTATAGCTTTGTAGTATAGTGTGAAGTCAAGGAGACTGATTCCTCCAGCTCCATTCTTCTTTCTCAAGATTGCTTTGGCTATTGGGGGTCTTTTGTGTTTCCATACAACTTATAAAATTTTTGTTCTAATTCTGTGAAAAATGCCCTTGGTAATTTCATAGGGATTGCACTGAATCTGTAGATTTCTTTGGGTAGTATAGTCATTTTCACATTTGATTCTTCCAATCCAAGAAACTGGTATATCTCTCCATCTGTCTGTGTCATCTTTTATTTCTTTCATCAGCATCTTATAGTTTTCGGAGTACAGGTCTTTTATCTCCTTAGGTAGGTTTATTTCTAGATATTTTATTCTTTTTGGTGTGATGGTAAATGGGATTGTTTCCTTGATTTCTCTTTCTGATCTTTTATTGTTAGTGTATAGGAATGCAAGAGATTTCTGTGCATTAATTTTGTATCCTGCAGCTTTACCAAATTCATTGATTAGCTGTAGTAGTTTGTGGTGGCACCTTTAGGATTCTCTATGTATAATATCATGTCATCTGCAACACATCACAGTTTTACTTTTTCTTTTCCAATTTGTATTCCTTTTATTTCTTTTTCTTCTCTAATTACCGTAGCTAAGACTTCCAAAACTATGTTGAATAATAGTGGTTAAAGTGGACATCCTTATCTTGTTCCTGATCTTAGAGGAAATGCTTTCAGTTTTTCACCATTGAGATTGATGTTTGCTGTGGGTTTGTCGTATATGGCCTTTATTATGTTTAGGTGGGTTCCCTATATGCCCACTTTCTGGGGAATTTTTATCATAAATGGGTGCTGAATTTTGTCAGAAGCTTTTTCTGCATCTACTGAGATGATCGTATAATTTTTATTCTTCAATTAGTTGATGTGGTGTATCATGCTGATTGATTTATGGATATTAAAAAAATCTTTGCATTCCTGGGATAAATCCCACTTGATCATGATGTATGATCCTTTTAATGTGTTGTTGGATTCGGTTTGCTAGTATTTTGTTGAGGAGTTTTGCATCTATGTCATCAGTGGTATTGGCCTGTAATTTTCTTTTTTATGATATCTTTGTCTGGTTTTGGTATCAAGGTGATGGTGGCCTCAGAGAATGAGCTTGGAAGTGTTCCTTCCTTTGCAATTTTTTGGAAGAGTTTCAGAAAGGTAGGTGTTAACTTTTCTCTAAATGTTTGGTAGAATTTGCCTGTGAAGTCATCTGGTTCTGAACTTTTGTTTGTTAGAAGATTTTTAATCACAGTTTCAATTTCAGTACTTGTGATTGGTCTGTTCATTTTCTATTTTTTCCTGGTTTAGTCTTGGAAGATTGCACTTCTAAGAATTTGTCCATTTCTTCTAGGTTGTCCATTTCATTGGCATATAGTTGTTTGTAGTAATCTCTTATGATCCTTTGTATTTCTGTGGTGTCCATTGTCCTTTTTCATTTCTCATTTTATTGATTTGAGTCCTATCCCTTTTTTTCTTGATGAGTCTGTCTGAAGGTTTATCAATTTTTATCTTCTCAAAGAACCAGCTTTTAGTTTCATTGATCTTTGCTATTCTTTTCTTCATCTCTATTTCATTTACTTCTGATCTGATCTTTATGATTTCTTTCCTTCTACTCACTTTGGGTTTTGTTTGTTCTTCTTTCTCTAGTTTCTTTAGGTGTAAGGTTAGGTTGTTTATTTGAGATATTTCTTGTTTCTTGAGGTAATATTTTATTGCTATAAACTTCCCTGTTAGAACAAGCTTTTGCTGCACCCCATAGGTTTTGGATCATCGTGTTTTCATTGTCATTTGTCTCTAGGTGTTTTTTTATTTCCTCTTTGATATCTTCAGTGATCCATTGGTTATTTTGTAACATATTGTTTAGCTTCCATGTGTTTGTGTTTTCTACAGTTTATTTTTCCTGTAATTATTTTCTAATCTCATGGTGTTGTGGTTGGGAAAGATGCTTGATATGATTTCAATTTTCTTAAATTTATCGAGGCTTGATTTGTGACCCTAGATGTGATCTATCCTGGAGAATGTTCTGTGCTCACTTGAGAAGTGCACTGATCAAATATTTTCTCAGGCGCTTTCTCTTTTTCTTCTTCTTCCTTGGGACCCCTGTAATTCGAATGTTGGTGCATTTAATGTTGTCCCAGAGGTCTCTGAGACTGTCCTCATTTCTTTTCATTCTTTTTTCTTTATTCTGTTTTGTGGCAGTGACTTCTGCCATTCTGCCTTCCAGCTCACTTATCCGTTCTTCTGCCTCAGTTATCCTGCTATTGATTCCTTCTAGTGTATTTTTCATTTCTGTTGTTGTGTTGTTCATCTCTGTTTGTTTGTTCTTTAGTTCTTCTAGGTCTTTGTTAAACATTTCTTGTATCTTCTCAGTCCTTGCTTCCATTCTTTTTATGAGATCTTGGATCATCTTTACTATCATCACTCTGAATTCTTTTTCAGGTAGATTTCCTATCTCCTCTTGTTTTTTTAATTTATTTATTTTATTTATTTATTTTTTTGCTGTGTTGGGTAGTCGTTGCTGCACGTGGGCTTTCTCTATTTACAGTGAGCAGGGGCTACTCTTCATTGCGGTGCACGGGTTCCTCATTGAGGTGGCTTCCCTAGTTGTGGAGTACAGGCTCTAGGCGCATGGGCTTCAGTAGTTGTGGCACATGGGCTCAGTCATTGTGGCTCATGGGCTCTAGAGTGAAGGCTCAGTAGTTGTGGTGCATGGGCTTAGTTGATCCATGGTGTGTGGGATCTTCCCGGACCAGGGATCAAACCCATGTCCCCTGCATTGACAGGCGGATTCCCAACACTGTGCCACCAAGGAAGCCCCTGCCTATCTCCTCTTTTTTTAAATTTTTATTTATTTATTTATTTATTTATGGCTGTGTTGGGTCTTCGTTTCTATGCGAGGGCTTTCCCTAGTTGCGGCAAGTGGGGGCCACTCTTCATCATGGTGTGCGGGCCTCTCACTGTCGTGGCCTCTCTTGTTGCAGAGCACAGGCTCCAGACACGCAGGCTCAGTAATTGTGGCTCATGGGCCCAGCCGCTCCACGGCATGTGGGATCCTCCCAGACCAGGGCTTGAACCCATGTCCCCTGCATTGGCAGGCAGATTCTCAACCACTGCGCCACCAGGGAAGCCCCCCATCTCTTCTTGATTTAGTTTTTCTTGTAGGTTTCTATCTTGCTCATTTGTCTGCAACATATTTCTTTGTCTTCTCATTTTGTACAGCTTCCTGTGTTTGTGGCCTTTTCGCAGGCTGTAAGATTGTAGTTCTTCTTGCTTCTGCTGTCTGCTCCCTGGTCAGTGAGGTTGGTCCAGAGGCAAGTGCCATTATCCCCTTGATAGGGGCTTGACTGGTGTTGTGGTGACCAGAGCCTTCCCTGGACATTGAGCAGGGCCTCCCCTTTGCTCTGTGGTTGTCACTGCCCTGTCAGCGGGGTGGGGTGGTTCTGCTCCTTAGTTGTTGGAGTAGAGGCCCCCAGATGTGTTTCTTAGCTGTGTTTCTGATCTGCAGTGTGAGGCAGCTTGGATTGGAGCACTCCCACTGTGAGAGAAGCCACTGAGTATTCCTCCTCTGCAGCTGTTCACCTGTGACTGTGCTCTGTTGTATCCCCTTTTGCCCACTGTGCGGGCTCACAAAGTAAACTGTTGTTGGCACTGCTCTTGGTCCCACCTGAACTGTGGATATGCGGGCAGTTGGCCCTGGTGACTCTCAGGCATTGTTTTCACCAGGCCACTGGTGCAGATCTGCTGAGGTCAGGTCCCAGGACTGCAGTGATCGTGTACCTGAACCTGCTGTGGGAGCTATGGCAGCTGCTCAGACTCTGGCCTGGCCCAATCCCCATGTGTACATTCCCACAAAGCCCACAGCTGCTAAAGCCAGACCCATCCCATCTATAGAAGCGCTTGTCCGTTTGGATGTTTTGCAGGTGCTGAATTTAAGAAGCTGTCAGCAGGGTTATAACTCTGTGGTTGGCGCAGCCATGAGGAGAGACTTTAGCTCTCCTTAGTCACGTGGCCCCTGGGGCTTAGCTATAATTTCAGTCCCACCTCTGCATGTGTTCTTCCCAGTGGAGTCTGCTCCAGAGATTGCCAGAGCACAGGAGTCTCTCAGGCAGGAAGAAACCCAAGTCGGCGATAGGGGTGAGCAGGCCGCCCAGACGGGGGAGGAGGTGGAGGAGGTAATGGTAGGGGCACGCTAGCTGGCTACAGCGGGAGCCCTCCCTGTTGCCAGTGGAAGCAGGGGCCGTCACGTGAAGAACGAGGTTGTAATGGCAGCCCCACCCTTTTTGCGTCATCCAGCAATGGCACTTTGCCTCTGTGGCAGTCTGGGCTTCCTCCACGAGCATTCCTGGTTGTGGAGCTCCTCACTCCCATCCCCTCAGGCTGTCTCCTCACAGTCAACAGCAGTCCCCTCCTCGAGTCTGTTCTCCAACCCCACGTTCCAGTACCCGGCCCCTGTATGCACTGGCAGACACCTGTCTCAGGCTGGGGCATGCAGGGCTGTGGCATGGACCATCTATGTAGGTCTCACTCTGTCCTACCTGCCACAGACTGGTTGTAGGGCTCTCCTCCGAGCTCCCGAAGCTCCCCTTCTGTCCCAGCTGACCTCCCTGCTGGTGAGGAGGGCCTCCCCAGATGCCAGAACCTCTCCTTACCTTCAGTTTTCCAACAGGGGTGCAGGTCCTGTCCTTCTTCCTCTCCTCTTCCTTTTCCCTTCTTCTTTCTTTTGTCCCACCCAGTTACATGGGGATCTTTCTTGTCCTTTTAGGTGTCTGAGGTCCTCTGCTAGCGTTCAGCAGGTGCTCTGTGAGAACTGTTCCATTCGTAGATGTGTTCTTGATGCATTTGTGGGGAGAGATGAACTCCACATCCTCCTACTCCTCTGCCATCTTGGAAAGTCTGTATGTGGTAATAGATCTTTTGAACTAATCTTCATCAGAGTACAACTAGAAAAGATAGGCAAAACATTTTTAAAAAGTTATATTTGAAAGGGAAAGAAAGGTAAAAAATAAAATATTGGGACAACATCCAGTAGAAAAAGGAAGCTCAGAGAGGTAAGACAGATTTGGTGCTGTTTTTCCTGTAGGGGCATAAACCAATTCATGAAGAAGTATCTGGGAGTCTGAAAAGTGGAATAAAGTTTTAAATAAATTAAAGCAGCTAGAAGGACAAAAATTGGAGTTTGCAACTTTATGAAGAGAAACCTGGTACCTCCCAGGAATTAGGTGGGGGCCAAAATGGACTAAGCCATAACAGTAAGGATGAAGTGGAAATAGGTCAGATGTCATAAATAGTGAGGCCCAACTTCAAATAGTCTTAATCTCTAATTAGATTAATAATCACTAATGATAATGCCTCTACCATCCTGAAAACATGTACAAGTTTTCTCTGGGGAAAGATATCATCATCCTGTGTTTCAAATTATCTTCAGAAGTTTTTCTTATGTATTATCTAACAAACAAACAAACACAAAATCAGTCATAAATGTTAGCATTAGAGCATTTGGCAGAGAACTAGACATTATTTTTTAAGGGATTCATAGAAATTATAGAATTGAAAAAAATATAATAACCAAAATTTTGTACTTAATGGGTGAAGTTAATGGCAAATTTGATATAGATGAAGAGCAAATGTAAAACTGTAAAACACCAGAGAAGAAATTATTCAGAAAAACTGTGTAGAGGCAAAAGTTTGGAAAACACAAAAGATAAGCCAAGAGAGATAAAGGAAGAGCAAGAAGATCTAAAATATGTGTAATTGAGATCCCAGAAGTAAATGAACTTCTTGAACACACTTGAAGAGAAAGTGTCTGAGAATTTTTTAAAAACTGATAAAAGTCATAGATCACAAATTTGAAAGCAGTACATATTTCAAACATGATAATTAGAGGAAATGACATCTCAACATTGTAATAAAACTGTTGAAACCAGGCAACAATGCAATTTTTAAAGTTTAAAAGAGAAATTATTTTCAGAGGAGCAAAAGTAAGACTAACAGAAATAACAGAAACCAGAAAATCACAGAATTATATTTTTAAAGCAGTGAAAAGAAGTATGTAATGGTCAGCTTGGTCATTGAACACATCCTTCTAAAATGAAATAAAGACACATTTCTTTTACTTCCTCCAGCAGTGTGTCTTTACTGTGCAGTGGGAGTGACAAAGATTTCTGCTCCTCCTCCAGGAGTTTGGGACTTTTGCCCCCCGGAAGCAGTGAGCTAAAGCAGGAGCAAGTGATCCTTTGTGACTCCTATAGCAGTGATTGTGCTCCTCCTGCATGCTTCTGCCTGCCACAAGCAAGGGTTTCTCTAATGCCCTGTCTTCCCTTTTCATGTGCATACTAGCTAGAGATCCATGGGTAGTTGATTGTAAGTGTGACCTTACCTTGTGTCTGGGTGGCCAGAGGTTCTATATTCTTTCCTATACCTAGCCTTTAGAAATAAATTAAAATTTCAGCTTATTTTTCCTTATCCATTTGTATGGGTAACAGCTCTTCTTCCTATGCTTTTCCAGTCTGTGCTTTCTGTCTCTTTTCAAAGGGATTTGCCGTCTGTGGAATTAATACTTCTTGAGTTCTGCGTGACTTATCTCTCTCATGAGGTCAAGAAAACTTATTATTTTGTAGGTGATCTGGATTTTTAGAGTGCAGTTGATGTTCTTCCAGGTTTCTCTAAATATATTTATAAACAAACAGAAAATGTGAGGATTCATCATTATTATATCAATATATGTAGTAAAGAAAAAATAGAGTGTGTTCCTTCAATCAGAAGGCAAATAATCTTGGAATCTCAGATATTAAGAAGTAATGATAAACCACAACAAAGGAAAATATAAGGATAAATCTAAATATATTTTGACTAAAATCACTAATAATGATGTGTAGGTTTAAAATATGTATATAATTAAACACAAGTGCGTAAGTACTACACTAGTACATAAGTCAGTATGAGAAGGACAGGAATAAAGAAAAGGCATTTGAAGATCCTTGCATTTTCCTGGAGAAAATAAGGTACTAATTTTAGTAGTCAAGGATATTTAACTGGGAACGCATGCATGGGTGCATATTGTAATTTCTAGAGTCACCATACAAGAAATCTGAGATTAATAGAATAATTCTATCTGAGATAGACATTCAGTTGAAAATAAACTATGAAAAGAGAGAAAAAGCAAACACAGGACAGGAAGGACAAACAGAAAGCAAATGATAAGATAGAAGATTTAAGCCAAAATTAGCAGTAAGATGAATATTTCATAGTGATTAATGATTTTATAATGATAAAAAGTCAATTTACCAGGAAGATATATAAATTCAAATTATATATTTATATAATAAAATATTCTCAATATATAAAAAGTAGGGATTTTGAAATGAAAAATGAATGCCATACATTTAGTGGGAAATCTTAATACACCTCTGAAAATTGATGTAATAAGCAAAAAAAATCATTAAGCATGTAGAATATTGAGCAAGAAGAGCAATAAACAACAGAAGACATTATCTTAAAGTATACATGAAACGTTTATAAAAATTGACCTTAGGCTGGATAATAAAGTATGTGTCAACAATTTTCAAAAGTGTGAAATCATACAGAGGGTGTTCTCTACCATAGTAGAACTACTCTCTAAATAAATAGTTACTAAAACTTACCATATATCTGATAATTAACTAACACACTTCTAAATAATCATAGTGTTAAAGCTCAGGAGAGTTATTATCTTTGGGCAGGTGGAATGGTATATAGACTGGAAGGGTGCTAGTAATATTTTATTTCTTAATCAGTTTTACTCATTTAGCTGTACTGTCATGTTTTGTGTACCTTTCATATATTTGTTTTACTTCAATAAAAAATAAAAGTGTAGGCCTAAAAATAAAAACATGTAAATAGATGAAAGGAAAATATTACAGAGTTGATGTGTTGAGTCGTATGTATAGGAAAAATTGATCTATGACAAAGATAACATCACAAATCAATGAGCAAAGATGAGTTGTGTGATTGTCTTGGGAAAAATGGCCTACTAAATTAAAAAATAAGTAATAAAAAGCTTATACAAAAGTGGAATCCAAATAGCTAAGCCTTAAATAGAAAAATAATACAATGAAATACATATGTGTATGTGTATTCACACACACACATACGCACACACGCATACACAGACGGGAGAATGTCTGTAACCATGAAGTGGGGAAAGACTTCTTAAGATAAATGTTCTAGCCATAAATCAAAAGGAAACTGATGGATGTGCCCACATTAAATGTATGTTCAGGACATAGATGATGGATTTAGAGAATATTTCAAATGAGTATAGTTTTAATATCTGGAAAGCAGAGGGAACTTCTGCAAATCAAGAAAAAAGACAAGAAATCCCTATGAAAAAAAATAGATGAAGTGTGTGGATGGACAATTCACAGAAGAGAAATATATAAGTAGGCTAATGATCATAAAAAGGGTGATTATCAATCTCACTAATAAACAGAGGAGGGAAAAAGAGGGTTTTTTGTTAGCTTTAATTCATCAGATTGGCAGCTATGTCAGGTAATTCGAAGTGAACGTGTAGATGTGTGGAAACAGGAAGCCTCATGATCTGTTTATAGGAGACCAAAACAATACAGTCATTCTGGAGAGCAGTTAATAGAGCTTAATGAAATTATGCATTTATACGGAAATCCTAAACATATATTCCAGAGAATGTCTTGCATAGGTCCATAAAGTCAAAAGAATGAAGGAAGTAGGGGAGTATTTTTGTGGTTGTTGAGGAGTTGGTGATAACCCAGGTGTTCATCATTATGGAACACATAGATTAAATACAGTGTACATATATACAAAGTGTTATCAGCCAGTAAAAACAATTGATGTGTAAATATCTACAGAAACTTGTGTTGATGTTCAAAATTGATTTTTGATTAAAAATTTAAAAACCAGTATAATTACTATAGCAGAGTACCATCTGTATACATTAAAATACAATCCCACACCCAGGAAACCTACATTTTTGAGAGGGTACATGAATATGCAAGTAAGCAGATAAAGCACATTAAAAGATATGGTGTATATGGAATAGGGGGAGATGAACATTGTGATGAAAAATGAAGGAGAAAAATAACAAAACAAAACAAAAGAGGGATGTTGCCAGAATGATCATGATATTGTTCCTTGAACAGAGAAGTTATGATAAACTTATTAGGGTAAAAAAAATGAAATATCTGAAAAAGGAAAATATTCATTTAGATAAATCATATGTCGCCATTTTTACACTGTGAGATGTCAGGCTTTTATTTTTGGATTGTTTCCTTTACTCCACTTTATTCCTTTTTACATAGATATAAAAGTGAAACTAAGCTGAGTGAAATAGTAGAAATCCTTGGTTGGAATTCCTTGCCAGAATGAATTATTAAAGTCAAGTAAAGCTCTATCAAAAAGTGATATTTAAAATGAGAAACATACTGTCACTGAATACTAGTTTATTAGTAATTTATCATACATTTTGCTACAAGTGCAGATTTCTTAGGCCAGTTTTCTACATGATAGGACTGTTTACGTGGTAGACATTTAACAGAGTGTATTAAAGAGGAATTGACTTCTCAAAACTTTATTTTTCAAATTGTTCATTGCTAACCACACTTAATATGTAAGACTAATCATAGTATCCAATGTAATATTTAATTTTCTTAAATTATGTAAATTAAGAAATTTATGTGAATGCCCTTTAGAAGCAACAACTGTGGCATCAACATGATAAGGACTCTGTTTTTTTCTCTCTATGAAATTCTTATATAAAGATTGATATTCTCACTCTCTTTGTCTTAGGATGCCAGCTGTGTAAGTGGAGGGTGTAACGTTGTGTAAGCAAAAGGAAAGATAAAAATGTACTCAAATACATGAGCTGCACGAAGTAACCTCATAAGCACAACTGCCATCTGTTTCTGGGTTCAGCTAATGAGAGAACTTGTTCAATTGCAAATCGACTTAATCTGAAAATAATAAAACCATGACTCCTATGAGTTAAAAAACGTGCCCCTCTAACCTCCACTTCTCAACCTCTAGTTTCACTTGTTGAAAAACAAACAAAACAAATAGACATGTGGCCACCCACATGGCTGTGTAAATTGAAGAAAAGTGAAAATAACGTGCGACAGAATGCCTGAAGGTTTCACTTAGTACTTCACACATGGACTTAATCACTTTGGCAAATGCTCTCTCCCTCCCATATGAACTTTATAGACCATTTTTTCAAATGAAAAGTGCCCTCTCTTCTTTCATGTTTTAAGAACTAGTGGCTCAGGGAAAAGCTGGGAAGTGATTTGGGAAACTGTGTCATCATCTAGGAATTTTGCTGCTTTTTTTTTTTTAATTCACTGGAAATGTGCCAATAATGTAGGATGTTAAAATTTCTGTGAGCTTCTTGCTGTATGTGATGGTATGTATGTGTGGGCGAGGATGTGTGTGTGAGCACGTGCACGCTCATTATCTAAGTTAAGTCCTTTTTCAACCTGGAAATGTTTAAATTCCATTGGATACATATACTGTATTAAGGCAAGTCAGTGTTCCACTGGGATTTCGCTTTTAGAGTTACTTCTAGAGGCTAACTGCTGTGTAAATCAATGATTAGAGCTAATGATCAAAATCATCCAATTGTATTAACAATGGAGAGGGACATAATTCTACAGCTACTTAAAAATTTTCAGACAAGACCACTTTATTCCTTAAAATTGGAAAATAATCAACTCTCTAGTGGAATGGAGACTTTTCTTTTCCTGATACCATGTACAATTTAAGTTTACATGGAAAGTATGAATAAATTTGAAGAGTAACAACAACTATTGTAAGGCCTTATTCAGAGAAGGATTTCATAGATCTGCATACACAGAGCTGGTCAACAAAGATCACATGAGTCCATTTAATTCAATAGATTAAAAGTCAGCAGGCACCTACAATAATAAACCCAAAACAATTAAGAAAATGGTAATAGGAACATACATATCAATAATTACCTTAAATGTAAATGAATTAAATGCTACAACCAAAAGACAGAGATTGGCTGAATGGATACAAAAACAAGACCCATATATATGCTGTCTACAAGAGACCCACTTCAGACCTAGGGACACATACAGACTGAAAGTGAAGGGATGGAAAAATATATTCCATGCAAACGGAAATCAAAAGAAAGCTGGAGTAGCAATTCTCATTTCGGACAAAATAGACTTTAAAACAAAGACTATTACAAGAGACAAAGAAGGACACTACATAATGATCAAGGGATCAATCCAAGAAGAAGATATAACAATTGTAAATATTTATGCACCCAACAAAGGAGCACCTCAATACATAAGGCAAATACTAACAGCCATAAAAGGGGAAAGCGACAGGAACACAATCATAGTAGGGGACTTTAACACCCCACTTTCACCAATGGACAGATCATCCAAAATGAAAATAAATAAGGAAACACAAACTTTAAATTATACATTAAACAAGATGGACTTAATTGATTTTTATAGGACATTCCATCCAAAAACAACAGAATACACATACTTCTCAAGTGCTTATGGAACATTCTCCAGGATAGATCATATCTTGGGTCACAAATCAAGCCTTCGTAAATTTAAGAAAATTGAAATTGTATCAAGTATCTTTTCCAACCACAATGCTATGAGACTAGATATCAATTACAGGAAAAAATCTGTAAGAAATACAAACACGTGGAGGCTAAACAACATACTACTTAATAACCAAGAGATCACTGAAGAAATCAAAAAATACCTAGAAACAAATGACAATGAAAACACAATGACCCAAAACCTATGGGATGCAGCAAAAGCAGTTCTAAGAGGGAAGTTTATAGCAATACAATCCTACCTTAAGAAACAAGAAACATCTCAAATAAACAATCTAACCTTACACCTAAAGCAATTAGAGAAAGAAGAACAAAAAAACCCCAAAGTTAGCAGAAGGAAAGAAATCATAAAGATCCGATCAGAAATAAATGAAAAAGAAATGAAGGGAA
Organism: Balaenoptera acutorostrata; assembly: GCF_949987535.1. Classification (NCBI taxonomy): domain Eukaryota; kingdom Metazoa; phylum Chordata; class Mammalia; order Artiodactyla; family Balaenopteridae; genus Balaenoptera; species Balaenoptera acutorostrata. The sequence continues at coordinate 128,948,374 of NC_080068.1, read as the reverse complement.
CAATAACAAAGATCAATAAAACTAAAAGCTGGTTCTTTGAGCAGATAAACAAAATTGGTAAACCGTTAGCCAGACTCATCAAGAAAAAAAGGGAGAAGACTCAAATCAATAGAATTAGAAATGAAAAAGGAGAAGTAACCACTGACACTGCAGAAATGCAAAGGATCATGAGAGATTACTACAAGGGACTCTATGCCAATAAAATGGACAACCTGGAAGAAATGGACAAATTCTTAGAAATGCACAACCTTCCAAGAATGAACCAGGAAGAAATAGAAAATATGAACAGACCAATCACAAGCACTGAAATTGAAACTGTGATTAAAAATCTTCCAACAAACAAAAGCCCAGGACAAGATGGCTTCACAGGCGAATTCTGTCAAACATTTAGAGAAGAGCTAACACCTATCCTTCTGAAATTCTTCCAAAATATAGCAGAGGGAGGAACACTCCCAAACTTATTCTACGAGACCACCATCACCCTGATACCAAAACCAGACAAAGATGTCACAAAGAAAGAAAACTACCGGCCAATATCACTGATGAACATAGATGCAAAAATCCTCAACAAAATACTAGCAAACAGAATCCAACAGCACATTAAAAGGATCATACACTATGATGAAGTGGGGTTTATCCCAGGAATGCAAGGATTCTTCAATATACGCAAATCAATCAACGTGATACACCATATTAACAAATTGAAGGAGAAAAACCATATGATCATCTCAATAGATGCAGAAAAAGCTTTCAACAAAATTCAACACCATTTATGATAAAAACCCTCCAGAAAGTAGGCATAGAGGGAACTTTCCTCAACATAATAAAGGCCATATATGACAAACCCACAGCCAACATCATCCTCATTGGTGAAAAACTGAAACCATTGTCACTAACATCAGGAAGAAGACAAGGTTGCCCACTCTCACCACTTTATTCAACATGGTTTTGGAAGTTTTAGCCACAGCAGTCAGAGACGAAAAAGAAATAAAAGAAATCCAAATCAGAAAAGAAGAAATAAAGCTGTCACTGTTTACAGATGACATGATACTATACATAGAGATTCCTAAAGCTGCTACCAGAAAACTATGAGAGCTAATCAACGAATTTGGTAAAGTAGCAGGATACAAAATTAATGCACAGAAATCTCTTGCATTCCTATACACTAATGATGAAAAATCTGAAAGTGAAATTAAGAAAACACTCCCACTTACCATTGCAACAAAAAGAATAAAATATCGAGGAATAAACCTACCTAAGGAGACAAAGACCTGTATGCAGAAAATTATAAGACACTAATGAAAGAAATTAAAGTGATACAAATAGATGGAGAGTTATACCATGTTCTTGGATTGGAAGAATCAACATTGTGAAAATGACTCTACTACCCAAAGCAATCTACAGAGTCAATGCAATCCCTATCAAACTACCACTGGCATTTTTCACAGAACTAGAACAAAAATTTTCACAATTTGTATGGAAACACAAAAGACCCCAAATAGCCAAAGCAATCTTGAGAAAGAAAAACGGAACTGGAGGAATCAGGCTCCCTGACTTCAGACTATACTACAAAGCTACAGTAATGAAGACAACATGGTACTGGCACAAAAACAGAAACATAAATCAATGGAACAGGATAGAAAGCCCAGAGATAAACCCATGCACATATGGTCACCTTATCTTTGATAAAGGAGGCAAGAATATACAGTGGAGAAAAGACAGCCTCTTCAATAAGTGGTGCTGGGAAAACTGGACAGCTACATGTAAAAGAATGAAATTAGAACACTCCCTAACACCATACACAAAAATAAATTCAAAATGGATTAAAGACCTAAATGTAAGGCCAGACAGCATCAAACTCTTAGAGGAAAACATAGGCAGAACACTCTATGACATACATCACAGCAAGATCCTTTTTGACCCAGCTCCTAGAGAAATGGAAATAAAGACAAAAATAAACAAATGGGACCTAATGAAACTTAAAAGCATTTGCACAGCAAAGGAAACCAAAAATAAGACCAGAAGACAACCCTCAGAATGGGAGAATATATTTACCAGTGAAGCAACTGACAAAGGATTAATCTCCAAAATTTACAAGCAGCTCATGAAGCTCAATATTAAAAAATCAAACAACCCAATCCAAAAATGGGCAGAAGACCTAAACAGACATTTCTCCAAGAAGATATACAGATTGCTAACAGACACATGAAAGAATGCTCAACATCATTAATCATTAGAGAAATGCAAATCAAAACTACAGTGAGGTATCACCTCACACTGGTCAGAATGGCCATCATCAAAAAATCTACAAACAATAAATGCTGGAGATGGTGTGGAGAAAAGGGTACCCTCTTGCACTGTTGGTGGGAATATAAATTGATACAGCCACTATGGAGAACAGTAAAGACGTTCCTTAAAAACTAAAAGTAGAACTACCATACAACCCAGCAATTTCACTACTGGGCATATACCCTGAGAAAACCATAATTGAAAAAGGGTCATGTACCAAAATGTTCATTGCAGCTCTATTTACAATAGCCAGGACAAGGAAGAAACCTAAGTGTCCATCAACAGATGAATGGATAAAGAAGATGTGGCACATATATACAATGGAATATTACTCAGCCATAAAAAGGAACGAAACTGAGTTATTTTTAGTGAGGTGGATGGACCTAGATACTGTCATACAGAGTGAAGTCAGAAAGAGAAAAACAAATACCGTATGCTAACACATATATATGGAATCTAAAAAAAAAAAAAAATGGTCACGAAGAACCCAGAGGCAAGACGGGAATAAAGATGCAGACCTACTAGAGAATGTACTTGAGGATATGGGGAGGGGGAAGGGTAAGATGTGTCAAAGTGAGAGAGTGGCATGGGCACATATACACTACCAAACGTAACATAGATAGCTAGTGGGAAGCAACCGCATAGCACAGGGAGATCAGCTCAGTGCTTTGTGACCACCTAGAGGTGTGGGTTAGGGAGGGTGGGAGGGAGGGAGATGCAAGAGGGAAGAGGTATGGGGACATATGTATATGTACAGCTGATTCACTTTGTTATAAAGCAGAAACTAACACACAATTATAAAGCAATTATACTCCAATAAAGATGTTAAAAAAAAAAAAGTCAGCAGGCAACTTGGCCTGTTCCCGATGCTCCTGTGAGTGCTCTGTGGATGTGTTCACCTTAGCCTTGATTTCCATCCTTCCTAATTCCTATGCTTCATTTATATTTGTTCCATAAATTCCATTCTTCTTGACATGCATCTACAAGTTGGTATTTAGCAAAAGACCCTCCACCAATCAAGACACTTTACGTCACCACTTCCCTATATTTGTCAGTCATGTATTAGAGGTTGGCAAATATCTTCCATAAAGTGTCAGATGGTATTTTAGGCTTTGCAGGCCAGAGGGTATCTGTTTGCAACTACTTAACTCTCCTATTGTAATGTGAAGGCAGTCATACATAATGGGCAAGAATGAGTGTAGCTCTGTTCCAAAAAAAAACCCTGTATTTACAAAAGTAAGTGATTAACTGGATTTGGCCCTTGGAGTATAGTTTGCTGACCTCTGAACCATGACTGTTCAGATGGGGAGAGAAACCTCTTCTTAGTGGGAAGACAGTTACACTGTCTTTGTGTTGATGTAAACGCAAACACCATTTTGTTTTTTGGGTTTTTTTGGCTGCATGGCGTAGTCGTGAAAAGTATAGGCTTGGTGGCAGAAAAACTACAAGCTCTGTGATCTTGGGAAAGTGACAAACTTTCAAATCTTTTTTTTTTCTCATCTGTAAAATGGGATAATGATAATATATACCCCAAAGATTTGTTATGAGATAAAATGAGAAAATATATATAAAGTGGACAGTATAGTTATGTCATATTTCAGGGTTTTGTTTTTAGAAAGTGACCTCCGGATGTAGTAAATTAACTATATCAATACAAATTCCTTTATAAAATCTTTTGTAATCAGTGTCTTGTTAGGCATTGATATTACTAATGTTGACAGTTCAAGATTAAATAAGAACAAGAGCAAGGAAGCAAAATGAAAGCTATAGGAACAAACCAGAATCTTTAAGTTTGAAAGATTCCATGGACTCTATCTGTTCTATTTGTACAATTGGTAACCTTATTACCTTGGAAATTGTTATAAGTTAATAACAAAAGCTATGAACACTTGATGATGACTTTTTATACATAAACACTATGTGAAGAAGAGATGAGATATCTATTAGGAAGAGGGTATTTGAAGTGGTTCTCAACCATCCACTAGGAGTGAGTCACTTAGATGAACAGTATTTATTTGAAATCATAGTACTCTGAATCTGAGCTTCTGAGAAATTGCCCATGTTTCCTCTTCATTGCTTTGTCCCAGCAAAACTGGGGCATGTACTTTCTTTCTTTCTTTTTTTTTTAAAGGGAACGATATCTATTTATTTATTTATTTATTTTGTCTGTGTTGGGTCTTCATTTCTGTGCGAGGGCTTTCTCTAGTTGCGGCGAGCGGGGGCCAGTCTTCATCGCGGTGCGCGGGCCTCTCACTGTCGCGGCCTCTCTTGTTGCGGAGCACAAGCTCCAGACGCGCAGGCTCAGTAGTTGTGGCTCACGGGCCTAGTTGCTCCGCGGCATGTGGGATCCTCCCAGACCAGGGCTCAAACCCGTGTCCCCTGCGTTGGCAGGCAGATTCTCAACCACTGTGCCACCAGGGACGCCCAGTGCATGTACTTTCTAGTCTCTAAACTCAAAGCTAGTATGTTTACCTCATCAATTTAGTTGAGTATGTTCACATTCCCTGAAGGAAATAAATTACGAACAAATATATTATTTTAGTATGATCCTAAATGGAAATGGTACAAAATATGAATCTATTTAATAAGTATTAATGTTCAAGTTTGGTTGACTTAATAATATGCATTGAGTAAAAACTATGTCTTTACTGCTGCTTTAGGAAAAGTGTAATGTGCTAAATTCAGAATGTATTTTTCAAATTCTCTTCCTGTGATATAATTGTTTCACCAATAAGCCTTGATATAAGGATTTGACTATAGTGTCAGACTGAATGCCTGGGATGATTCCATTGGACCATTAGATCATAGCTAGTGCCAGACAGTTCCCACAGAAGCTGCAGACCTATACTCTACTTTGTATATATAGAGAAGAAGCTCCATTAATGTTTGTCAATTTGAATTTATTCCTATAGTAGATTGCTCAGTGTGAATGCATACATACTCTATTATTTTTAAAGTTAGAATTCTATACTGTATGTTTAGAGAGCTTCCAAATTTTTCTGAGCAATGGCAAAAGATAAGATTTACAATGATATACAAAGAAAATTTGGTGGTCATGCTATCTAAGAACATTTTGGAGCATGTACAGCAAATATCCAAATAATCAAGCTCTTGTCTGCACCTTCTTGAGGTTTTCAAGATGTCCATAGTTTCCTGTAAAATATAATTTCTAGACTAGTGAGTTTCCATATTTGTCTTTTAATGTAATTCAAATGCCCTACTTTATATGTATGTCCTGTGTTTTATTATAAATGTGTTTTCATAAACATTTTCTCTTGATGAGTTTACTATAATATGCTAAGCCCCATGAATAAAATCACTCAGTCTCTTTTCAAGAATATTGTAGCAATAGGCAAAACTTTAAAAAATTCCATTTAATACAGATTGCAACATAGAAAAGATATATTTTTGATTCCTAAATAGCATGTGATATACATTTTTGAATGAACATCAGTATTTAAAACCACTCTTTATATTAGGACTCAGAAATTATTGTCAGTTTAAAACAATTTGTGCTGGTTAATGTATACATAGTGACATATACTCTGGTACAGTATAGAAAAGCGAAGATGGTTTTTCAGCTCTTGCTAAATTAAGAAAAAAAAGGATTCAAGTGGGATTTACATTCTGTAGTAGTTCTGTTGCACAGGGGGAAAGATAAAGCTATAAGGCAATAGGACTTTTAGATCATTTTCTCCTAGACCTACAGTCTGTGTTTTTAACTATATTTAGATTTTTAAACTTCTTTCAGTGCAATTGAATAACACCAAAAGCTTTAATTTTAAGTGGCAGATTTTTTTTTAATCTGGGAAAAACAACACAATGTCTCTTTCATTCTTTCTTTGCTGCTCATAATAGTGGTATGTTTTTGTCTGTCTTCTTTTCATTATCTTTCAAGCCTTCCTGTAACTGAGTACTAAAACTGGAATCGTTGGCTGTTTTGGGGAGTCCCGTAACTTTCCCTGTGTGTACAGGCCCCATGAGGACAACGCTTGTCTTAGTCCTCGTCAGTGTTAATGTTGACCCAACTATCTGCTGAGGGGAAAAACGAAAGCGCTGAAAAGTATGTACCCTCCCCAGCCTTTTAGGGAGGGAGATGTGGGGCTGGGATTTTCTCAAAGCAAATTTTATCAAATGCATGACTCTCCCTGAGCACTCATTGGCTGGCAAGATGCAGAGAACTCCAGATTACTGAACTCCTACTGGGATACCAGAAATAGATAAATATGACCAAGGATTTCCAAATCCTCAGCCAGCCAATCAGAGGATATGACCATAACACACTGGCTACAGTGTGTTTTGCACATGATTGTAAAGCCCTAGACAACTGGACTTGAATTCTTGATATGTAGTGATTTTGCATTAAAACCATCAGACAAGTTTTGGCTGGCTTGTGCCTCAGAATGCTGGGATCAATTATTATTTGGGAATCAGCTGTTTCTTTTTTTCTGATAGGAAACATTGTGATGGAAGGAATTATTACATTGTCACATTGTTTTAAAAGCTGAGCTCCAGGCAGCTTTTGCTCATCCCTGGCTGATTGAGCCTGATCAGGACTGATGGGAGATCAACTTCTGGTTCTTGCCATAAACCTGCTTCATCATCTGGGAAAGTGCAACTGCAAGCCATTATTTCATATTTTCAAGAGTTTATGATAAATTTAGCTGGCACTCTGAATTCAACAATAAATTAAAAGCTTTCATATTTTATTATTTTAAAAGGAGGAGCTCTGAGCACCACAGCACACTTTCACAGTATTTCTAAGGAAGGTTTGGCACAAGAATATTAAAGTTTCAGTACCAGATATTTAAGCTTTAACTCCATAACCAAAGTTCTTTGGTTTTTAAAATTTATTTTACTAGCCAACATGATTGGCCCAATATTAAAGGACTTGTTTCTTCATTAGATCCTTCATAAGCAAAATGAAGTTTCAAGGTGTATCAGTTTTCTGATAATTCAAATAAAAACATGTTTACATTAATCTCCTATGCTTCTATTTTATATATAGGCTAAATGTCCTTAGCTATTTCCTTCACTCTAGCAAATATGTATGATCATAAGGTGAGGAATTTTTAATTTACTTTAATATCTTTACCTAGAGTAACTGTAAATCTCATGTCTTAAGCAGGAACATTTGGAAAACAGAGAGTGCCTTTTCCTAATTCTTCCTGTCAAAACACATGCCTCAATTTAAACACATCCAACAAAATATTTGCACGTAATGTAGAGTATTTGTTTATAATATTTTGTAAGATTGTAGAGTTTATATATGTTGTTCATAAATCAATATGTCTGCATAACCAAAAAATACGTGCACAGCATTTATAACAATTGAATGGTGTTAACTGTAGGTTTCTGAACTTACCTCAGACAGGAATTGGGTCTTTTAATTTTTTCCCAATGGAATTTATTTCTCTGTCTATAATGGTAGTTCAATAAATATTGTTATCTTACTACCTACGTACCAGATTGGTAAGTTTAATTAAAATTAATTTAAGAATAATACTCAGTGAACATTAGTGAAGCTCTTTGGAGCACTCTTAGATATTTTAGGTTAATTATTTCTTTTATTATATAATAACTCTATGAGATAGAAACTATTATTATCTAAGCTTTATAGACCCTAACACTCAGGCAGGGGAATAGTAATGCCTTACTTTAAGCTGCACAGCTACCTTGAATACAGTGATAGAGCAGGACATGAGCTTAATCTTTTTTTTTTCTTTTTTTCCAGTTTTATTGCGATATACTTGATATATAACCTTGTATAAATTTCAGGCATACAACATCATGATTTTATGTATTATAAATTATTAAATGACTGCCACAGTAAGTTTAGTAAATATCCATCACCTCACATAGTTACAAAGTTTTTTCCTTGTATTGAGAACTTTAAGATCTATGCTCTTAACTTTCAAATATACAATACAGTATTGTTAGCTATAGTCACCATGCTGTACATTACATCCCAAGAACTGATTTATCTTGTAACTGGAAGTTTCTACCTTTTGACCTCCTTCACCCAATTCTCCCACCAACCATCTCCCCTAACCCCCAACCTCTGTTTCTAGGAGCTGTGTTTTTTTTTTTTTTTAGATTCTACATGTGAGTGAGGTCATAGAGTATTTGTCTTTCTCTGATTTATTTCACTTAGCAGAACGCTCTCAAGTTTCATCTATATTGTTGCAAATGGCAGGATTTCCTTTTTTTTTTTAAATAAATTTATTTATTTATTTTTGGCTGCATTGGCTCCTCATTGCTGCACGTGGGCTTTCTCTAGTTGTGGCGAGCGGGGGCTACTCTTCGTTGCGTTGTGCGGGCTTCTCATTGCAGTGACTTCTCTTGTTGCAGAGCACGGGCTCTAGGCACGCGGGCTTCAGTAGTTGTGGCTCGCAGGCTCAGTAGTTGTGACACACGAGCTCTAGAGCGCAGGCTCAGTAGTGACATGAGCTTAATCTTAATAGCTCATGTTGCTTACTACTGGACTACCCGACTCCATCAAAGATTTTGGAAACCCATTCTATGTATTGACTTTTAAATGCTCAGAGAAAAGAAGCAGGAATACCCCATCACCCCATTCTTTTGGAGTTCATAGTGCACAGGTATAGCCAAATATCCAAACAAACAAAACAGTGTGATGTGTGTTACAATAAATATACACACCAATTTTTAAATTAAATTTTTTATTTTAAGATTTTTATTAAATTAATATTTTTTATTTAATAAACATTTAAACAATAAAAAATGTATTTTAAAAAATAAATAAATATACATACCAATGTCCACAGGAGACCAGAATAGGGAGCAGTGCGGTTGCCTGATGGAGCTAGAGAAAGTATCCCAGAGGAAGTGAAATTTGTGCTGGATCTTAAAGGAACAGTAGAAAATTTCTGGGTGAACTTGGAGTGAGAACCCCATAGATGAGTAAACAGAATGTGGGAAGGCTTGCAGGTGTAAATTTCAGTAAAGCATTTTACTTGACCAGGAAGTTGAGTTGCCTCATATTTTTCCTGGCTGCACGGTAGTCTGAAGTTTAATACCACCTTACTTATAGAGTTCTAATTCTTTTTTCTGTTTAAACCCAGTGGCACTGCCAGAAATTTGTGAATAAAACATTTAGCGTCAAAGAAACATCTCTAGTTATTTGTTATTCTGGTACTATTTATTTATAATTTCTTGTGCATCAGAGTAAGGTTACCGATCTAAGGAGGTCAGTATCTGATTTTCTTACCAAGATTAAAAGAAATCTTATGAATTTACAGTGGATTGCAAATATTGCGGATGGAAAGGAGGGAAATCAGTAGAAAAAGAAATCCTGACAATGCTATGAAATGATAATCTAAACATCATGAGGACAAGCATCTTTGTCCATTGCTATATCCTCAGTACTAGAATATTCTTGGCAAATTGTGGGCACATCACAAATATTGTTGAACGTTTTTGAGTGAAATAACAACTAGGTATGAAGAAAACATACAGAAACAACTAATATAAAAACATAGCTATTGGGAGTCATTTAGAATAAATGATGGCAAAAATACACATCTGTAGCTAGGTGTATGAAACAGTATATAACAGGTGATGCTCAGAATGAATCAGGAAAGACAGGAAAGGATTAAATCATCCTGAATACTTTGTATAATAAAATGTGGAGAATTTTTACCTTTTAGAAAAAATTAAAAAATGAATAGAATAAAAAGAATCAGTGATCAAAGCAATAAATTTCTCTTTCAGAAAATTTACTTTTATTGAATATATTCTAACAATGTTAATAAATCGTTATTATAATCTAATAACTTCATTTAAATGTGTGCTAATTTAAATACACAATAACTACTACAATGTTTCTTCATCTTAAATAGGCAAATTTGAAGTTGACTTCTATTGACAGCAACTTATATAATAATGACAATTAATTACAACCCCAATACAGTTGAGGAATTTTTTCCAGGGTTTGCTTTAATAGTTTTCATTATTATAGGGTTTAGTTATTTAAAGAGAGTGAAAGTATTGACTTCTTTGATTCATTTTAAACAATTGAATATGAAAAGTTTCTCTTTTTTTACTGCAATTGAAACATAGGTAATTCAACTGATTATGTGCTGGCTTATGTTACTTTATTTATTTATTTAACATCTTTATTGGAGTATAATTGCTTTACAATGGTGTGTTAGTTTCTGCTTTATAACAAAGTGAATCAGTTGTACATATACATATGTTCCCATATCTCTTCCCTCTTGCATCTCCTATGTTACTTTAAATCAAAATGATCCTTTTTAACAACAGTTTATGACCTAAAGCATTAACTAGGCCTTCCAAAATTGAACATAGCTCTTGATAACTATCCTTTTCTAAAAAAAGAGAATAAGAAAGATTTTATTTTTTCTTTGTGATCATACATATTTTATTTCTTGACCTCATTGTAATATACTAACTAGGTCCCCCATGACAATCTTGAAACAGGAATGGGGCATTGTTTGGTTTCATTCCTAATTTTAAATGCAGTGAATATGAAATCTCACCGTATGTTCTATGGATGCTTTTTATTAATAAGTTTCATAAACTTAATGAAGTTCATTTCTATTCCTAGTTCACTTTTTAAAAATTAATAAATATTTAATTATTAAATAGTTTTAGATTTATAGAAAAAATGTGAAAATATTACATATACCCTATACCTGTTTTCCCTTATTATTAACATTTTACATTAGTATGGTACATTTTGTCACGATTAACAGACCAATACTGATACACTTTTATTAATTAAAATCCATACTTTACTCAGATTTCTTCAGTTTTTGCCTCAGGTACTTCCTTTGTCCCAGGATTCCATCCTTGATACCATGTTACATTTAACCATTTTGTCGCCTTCAGTTACTCTTGGCTGTGACAGGTTCCCAGACTTTCCTTGTTTTCTATGACCTTGACAGTTTTATTTATTTATTTATTTATTTGGTGGCAGGGGGCAGGAGAGGGTAAGTCCTAGGTACTAGTTGGGTCTTTTGTGTATTCCCTATATTGGTATTTGTATGTTAATTTTTTCAGGATTACACTGAAGTTAGAAATTTTGGGGAGGAAGACCACAGAGATAAAATATTCTCATCACACCATATCAAGGGTCCATACTATCAACATGACTTATCACTGTTGATGTTAACCTTGATAGCCAGGTAGAGCTAGTGTTTGTTAAGTTTCTCCACTGTAATGTTACTCTTTTTCCCTCTTATTACACTCTTTGGAAGGAAGACACTATGTGAAGGCCACACTTCAGGAGTGAGGAGTTGTATTCTCCATCCCTGAGGGTTAAGTGTCTACATAAATTGTTTGGAATTCTTCTGCATGGGATAGTTGCCTATTCTCTCCCATGTATTATTTATTCAATCATTTATTTATAACAGTATGGAATCATGGATATTTATTTTATACTTGGGTTATAATCCAATACTACTTTATTTATTTTGCTGCTCAAATTGTTCCAGATTTGGCTATTGGGATGTTTTTCAGTTGGCTCTTGGGTCCCTTTGACATATCCCATTATTGTGTTTTTGTTTGTGTACTTCCTTGTTTAATGGCACTGCACAGTGCTTCAGGTTCATCTTGTATATTTCCTTTCCCATTCTTAGAATCAGCCATTTCTCCAAGGATCCTTGATTCTTTTGAATAGAAAATTGTATTAGAAACCAAGACCTAGGCACTAGATGTGCTGCTTGTTACTGAGGCATGATGGCTTCTAGGCCTTTTAAGCTGATAAAATGAGTAAATATATGTGTGTATACTAATCCATATACATGCACAAATCTATTGCTATTTCTCTATATAACCCTCTATATTTATATTATGCTAAATATCAGTTTATACTGATGTTTCCAACTCAAATGCATACCTCATGGATCATTGCAGCCTCCTCCTCTTGATTCTCTGTGACCTTCCACTCCAACAGTGAGACTCCTGGCTCCCATCCCTCTACCATCCACTTATTTAATTATTCAGTATACACATATAGTGGTTTTTGAATTGATAACCCATACCTCCATGGGAAACAACTTTATAGTGCTATGTGCAGTTCCTTTTGCTTTTAGTCTTATAGACTCCACATATTTCCAGTTACTTAGGTCAGCAGCATTTCCCCCTATCCCCTTTAGGAAGGTTAATACATTTGTAATATAGATAGATTCTTTAGTCATATTCTTCATTCCATCTCGGGATCTCCTGACCTCCTAAGTGATTTTTTTAAAAGTTGCATACATGAAGTTACCCTCTGTGCTGCTGGTGTCATGTATCCACCATTACAGTATCATACAGGATAGTTTCACCAATGTAAAAATTATCTGCACTGTTGGTGGAAATGTAAATTGATACAACCACTATGGAGGTTCCTTAAAAAACTTAAAAATAGAACTACCATATGACCCAGCAATCCCACTACTGGGGATATACCCTGAGAAAATCATAATTCAAAGAGACATGTACCACAGTGTTCATTGCAGCACTATTTACAATAGCCAGGACATGGAAGCAACCTAAGTGTCCATTGATAGATGAATGGATAAAGAAGATGTGGCACATATATACAATGGACTATTACTCAGCCATAAAAAGGAACAAAATTGAGTTGTTTGTAGTGAGGTGGATGGACCTAGAGTCTGTCATACAGAGTGAAGTAAGTCAGAAATAGAAAACCAAATACTGTATGCTAACGCATATATATGGAATCAAAAAAAAAATGGTACTGATGAACCTAGTTGCAGGGAAGGAATAAAGAGGTAGACATAGAGAATGGACTTGAGGACATGGGGTGGGAAGGCGAAGCTGTGGCAAGGTGAGAGTAGCATCGACATATACACACTACTGAATGTAAAATAGTTGGCTTGTGGCAAGCATCAGCATAGCACAGTGAGATTGACTCGGTGCTTTGCGATAACCTAGAGAGGTGGGATAGGGAGGATGGGAGGGAGGCTTAAGAGGGAGGGGATATGGGGACATATGTATGCATATGGCTGATTCGCTTTGTTGTGTAACAGAAACTAACACAGTATTGTGAAGCAATTATACTCCAATAAAGACCTATTAAAAAAATTTTTCTGTGCTTCACCTAATCAACCTCTCTCCTTCCCGTCATCTCTGACAATCCATTTTAACAATAAGAACTTATGTAACAATGACTGAAGGTGCTAGCCTAGGGAGTACTATTGGCTCTTTCCATTATTTGACTTATTATTATTTAATCAATCATGAGTCTCCTTATATTCCTTTATTTTAAAAATATTCTGAGATCTGACAATTCTGAGTCCATAAAATTAGTTTCTCTTATTTTATTGGGATGAATTAGCAACCACACATTTTGTGTTCCTGGAGAGACCTTGTTTTCTATTGTGTAAACTCTGTCCAGAAACACCTTGGGATGTTAAAACTGAGAACTTTGCTTTTTAATGATACAAATAATACTTTTCATATTACCTATTTATACTGAATCAACTGTGCCATCACAGTGAAAGAGATTTCCCTTATGTGCGCCTAATTTTAATTATAATAGCCTGCTATGGATCTGGTACATTCTATAAAACGAACTATACCATGTGATAAATGTTCTCTTAGTTATGTCATGAAATTTTCTTTTTCATTAAAAATTTCTACTGTGGCATATACATATAGGGGACACTCTAGTTGTCTCTCCAACATCCCTTTTGCCATTCCTCTTATGTGTAGCAGCCATGTAATTTAGTAGCAGTTAATCCCATCCCAAACTCTAGTGGTGAATCTTGACTTGTAACAAAGACTTCAATCAACCAGCACCTGGCATTCCCTTGGCCACAGGATTTAGCACAGTGGTAATCAGTGTAACACTCAGCAATTTTTTAGATTGCTATGGGATGATATCCCTTCTCTCTCTCTCCTGGATGTAAGTGAGGAACTATGACCCCAGTCATTGATGACATCCATATTGTGACCCTGAGCGAAACCAACCTGAAAACATAGCTCATGTAAGAAGGCAGAGGTGAGAAATGTCAGAGATGTAGACCTAGAACCTTTATCTCATTCTACCTGAAACCTACCTCAGGACATTTCGGTAACATGCTAAAGTAAATCCTCTTATTTAAGTTGCTTTATGTTTTCTATTATTAGCAATTCAAAGTACTCAAACAATAAGCACAATTGGGAAAAATGAAGCTTTAGGCTGTTTAAAATTCAGTAGATTAACATTCCAGTATATCTACTTTGACCCTGCTTTGTCAGTTCTTCCTTGTTTCTCAACTCTTTCTGAGTGCTTATTTTTATATTGTAGATTACTTTTATCTATCGCATCTAGACAATCTGCTTAAAATGAGAAAGAAATTATTTTCATGAATTAAAATTTTCCAAGGGCTCTAGCAGCATAGGGCTCAGGCATAAAATGAAATAAATATAAATAAAGATTTTAAATAATATATTCAATGATCCTTATGACTTTTCTTTATTATAATTATTTTGTATCTCTGGGACATAAAATATTATACAAATATAAGACTAGCTATTTTCTACTCTGCACCTAATATAGTAATTAAGAACTTCAAATATTTTATATGCATTTTAAATTGAATAATATAGATGGGTATAGTCTCATTATATACTATTACGTCTAATACTACAATTAAGCTGTTCTTGAATATTTGGTTTTGGTCAGTTTTATAAGTATATAAATATTTATCTTCCTGTTTTTACAATCCCTTGCCCAATATGCTTCATAGTAGATTATTATTAATTGAAAACTTACTGTGTGTCAGGGATTTTATTACAGTTTAAACTCTTCTGTTTTAACAGGTAGGTATACCAATTCATTTTGTAGATTAGACCAGTGGTCCCCAACCTTTTGGGCACCAGGGACCGGTTTCGTGGAAGACAATTTTTCCATGGATGGGGCGTGGCGGGGGGGGGTTGCGAATGGTTCAGGCGGTAATGCGAGCAATGGCGAGCGATGGGAAGCAGCAGATGTAGCTTCGCTCACTCGCCCACTGCTCACCTCCTGCTGTGCAGCCCAGTTCCTAACAGGCGGCAGACCAGTACCAGTCCTCGGCCCGGGGGTTGGGAACCCCTGGATTAGATGACTGAGATTCAGATCGATTTGGTCTCCTCCCCAAAATCACACAGCTACTAAGTAGCTCGAGGGGTGTTTGAAACCTAGGCCTGTCTGACTCCAGAGTCACTTAATTTACTCGGTGAATTTTCAAGATCCATGATTCTCCCACTTTTTTTTTTTTTTCCTCTCAGCGCCTGCCCACTCGTGTATAAGAACAATAGTGTTTTAATCTAGCCTAGAACACTCTTTGTGAGGGAAGGAGGTAGGAAAGTGGGGTAAGAGGAAGGAGGAGGGATAGAGCTCTCCCATGGCCAGGTTCACTGCTGGAGCAAATCAGATCAATTCAGGAAATTCTAAAGAATAAGCACACGTGGTGGACAGCAGAATGGACATGTTGAAAGTGGCTTCCTCGATGTTCTGTGGTGAAAACATGGATGATAGATGAATCGCCATGCTTCTTAGGGACTCTGAGAGTGTGGAAACTCCTTGTAGAGGCATGATTCTAAAAGAAATCCCCATGTTCTTTTGAGACTCAAATTTATTTACTTAGTTTTTTTCCCTCTATAGTCGGGGAGAGGGGGAAGTGAGTGGCACATACTTTTTAGCCTCCCATAACATGGCCCATAGGGAACTCCTTTTGTTTGACAATTCCTTTGATGCTAAATTGGTAGTGATTAATCCCTTTTAAATTAGATATATTATTGCATCTTGCTGGCAAAGCCTTTTAACTTCTTACAAACTTTTTTCACTTAAAAATTCTTAGTGACTTAACACTTCCAAGAAAGATTTATGAGACACAGAAATTTTCACTTTTTTTAGAGTAAAAGTTCATGACGTAAAACCACTCTTTCAGTCCTGCTGATACCAGAGAACAGTTAAATACGTGAACGTAATATATTTTTATTATTATTTTACCAAGCTTAGTGACTCCTCTGAAGACATCATAGTAAAATTTCACTCAGGGCAAAACCACACTGAGTTATGTGGTAAGATATGCGGGCAATTCACCTCTACCTGAAAAATGGAATGTATTATAGAATAGATTCAATTATGAAAGAATGTTGAACTCAAGTGATCTAATTCTTTATATCTTCAGAGAGCACTAAGTAGTAACGACTAGTAAGTAGACTTTTCTATAGCGAGATGAAAGGGAAAAGATATTTGAAATGTTTCTGTTCATTCAAATCAAATAAAAATTTAATTTAATTTTTAAGTTGATCACTCCAAACATCTAAATAAAAATAAACATAACAAATAGACATGTACTGTCATCCCTTAGTATTCTGAGGGATGACAAGGAAATTGGTTCCAGGACACCTTGCAGATACCAAAATCCAGAGGTGTTCAAGTCCCTTATATAAAATGGTCTAGTACAGTTGGTCCTCTGCATCCGTGGATATAGAGTGCCTGCAGTATTAGGTATTTAAATAAAATAATTTCCTCCTTCATATGGACCAATTTTCCTAATTGATTCAATTAGCTAAAAAAGGGAAAATCTCCCTTTCCATCTAATTAGGTAGGTCTGAAATTTTTATATGGAAAAGTCTTCAGAGCAGCAATATGGTTGGATATAAGTGTGTTGGAGTTGGAATCACTGGGTAGGAGATTTTTTGGAAGATGCCTGTGCTTTGCAAACCAACTCTATTTTTCCCTTGGAGTTCATTTTTACAATGTGTCTTTAAAGTTCCACAAGTTAACCCTATCTTGCTTGTCTTTGTGCTATAGAGCAAAGAAGAAAGAACTTATTATTCTGTCCTTAAAAAATAAGTGATGATCTCCATTAAAAGATTCTGATGACTATTTGAAACATGTGACAATAACATACATATCATATAGTCAAGATGAAGTTGTCAACTAAAATATGCACTACTTTTATGGCCTTGATATGTACTTGGTGGCTTTCTTGTTATTGAAGAAAACTGAATAACAAAAAGATGGAATTTAATATTATCTTAATTACTGAAATGGGAGTAGGAAGTTTATTATTCATACTAAGATATTTTTGGCATGTATACTATAGAAATATTAGGTATTTTTAGTTTGAAGGGGATAGAAAAACTAAAATTTTTACAAATTACTAAAGTTCACAAGAATATAATGCATGGCTGTTTTTATTCCAGATCATTGGGCCAGTTCCCTTCCATGTGGATGGGCCCTTAGTCTTTCCAATAAACTCTGTTTAAACTAGTTTTAACCCAGAGCCTCTGCATAGTTTGCACGATTGAAATGTGTCTAAAAAGACTTTAGTGCTCAGTTTGGTCTATAAATTTACCTTAGGGGTGTTTGGAGTTTTTAATTAGATATTTTTATTTATGTATATATAATGTGTGTATTTACAGTTACATGCTTACACCACTCATGTGATCACAGTAACCATCATAGAAATATCAAAGTGTGGTTCGTGATATCCATTTAAAATTATTGCACAATTACATGTTATGGCACTGTGCATGTGACAAGATGACATTTTAAATGATGAGACATTTTCCTTTTATCTTTGTATATTTTATACATGAAGTAAATTAAGCAAGAAAAAATAAGCTAATCTATGAATGTTCAAATTAAATAAAAACAAAAGAATGAGTATATTTGAAATCACTTTTACTTCCATTTTAGAAAAAATTGAAGAATTCATAGGTTTTATGTTCTCATGATATTATTTTTTCCTAATATGGATACAAAATACAATATATTGGAGCAAAATATAAATTATATTATTTCCCATTATTTCACAGTTCAAAACATTGAGCCTATATCAATATATAAAGAAAAATGAAGTGTATAAACATTCATCTGGATAATTCCAATACAAAGTTTTGCTGAAGCATTGAATTTATTTAGATGATTTAAACCTTGATTCATTTTAATTTTTGGAGATGCAGTTAGTGTTTCTTTTTTTTTTTTTAAAGGATTTTCTTATTTATTTTTATTTATTTATTTATTTATTTATTTTTGGCTGTGTTGGGTCTTCGGTTCGTGCGAGGGCTTTCTCCAGTTGCGGCAAGCGGGGGCCACTCTTCATCGCGGTGCGGGGACCGCTCTTCATCGCGGTGCGCGGGCCTTTCTCTATCGCGGCCCCTCCCGTCGCGGGGCACAGGCTCCAGACGCGCAGGCTCAGCAATTGTGGCTCACGGGCCCAGCTGCTCCGTGGCATGTGGGATCTTCCCAGACCAGGGCTCGAACCCGTGTCCCCTGCATTAGCAGGCAGATTCTCAACCACTGCGCCACCAGGGAAGCCCAGTTAGTGTTTCTTTATACACAATAAACCATGGCATTTACATAGCTTTGTATTGTATAATAGTATGCTCCTAAGCACATTATCTTACTTGCACCTCATAATAAATGTGGAACATGGGCAAGGCAGGTTCTTTCCCCATTAGTAAATGAAAGGCCAGAAATATTGAAAATTTTGTGCAAGTTCACGGTGTCACTAAAGGGCAGAGACAAGAATAGAAGCAAGCACTACAGAGAAGCTATATTTTTTCCATTTCAACATGTCTGTTACAAAGAATGCAATGGATAGTAACAATATATATGATATATATGGATAAATTTAACAAGAATTGTGCATGCCTATTTGAAGAAAATGGCTGCATTTTACTGAGGGGCATAGAAAAAAATTTAAGTGGTGAGAGAGAGATTTCTGGAGAGGAAGAAGTCATTTCTCTCCAAGTCCACCTATAAACTTCACACATTTTGAGTCAAACTCCCAGTGGGATTTTTCTTTTTTTTTTTGGAACTTGTCAAATGATTCTAAAGTTTATCTGGGAAAAAAATTAATGAATAGCCAGAACTTTTATTTTTAAAGAAGAGCAATGCTCCAACCAGATTGTAAAATGTACTCTTAAACCATAAAAATAATATGCAGTAGGGTTGTTCCAGACCAGACAGAAAGATCTGTGAAACGAAGAGAAACCCAGAAACAGAACAACTATATATGGAATTTTAGTAAAGGATAGAGATGACATTTCAAACTCGTGAGGAAAGAATGGATAATTGAATAAATGGTGTTGGAGCCAAATGGAAACACCTAACACCTTATACCAAACTGAATTCCAGATAAGTTAAATATTTATATGGAAAAACTGAACTTATAAATCTACTGGAACAAAATATAAGTGAATATTTATATACTCAGACAGAGAAAGCATTTTCTAAGACCCCATACCTAAAGAAGAAAGATTTATAAATTTGAGTACATAAAAATGTTAAAATTTAGTATGGCCTATAATCATAATTAAAATTTAAAAGGTGATTGATGAACATAGGGCTAATAACATTAATAATGAGGAATCTTATCAATTAATAAGAAAAGTATGAGCATGATAATATAAAAATGAGCAAAGAACAAGTGTCAATAATTTACTAAAGGAGAATTACAAATGAACAAAAATCAAATGAAAACGTTTACTAGATTAACAAAATAGGCACATTAAGCCAAGGGAGCAATTTTCCTGTAAAGGAAAACTAGCAGTGATTTTCACCAAATATTGAGAATACAAAAGTTTTTAAGTCTTTCACACAGCCAGCTTCACAAATGCCTCTTACACATTGATTGTAAATCGGAATCTGTGAACATTTTCCTCTAAAGAAATCTAACTTTCAAGTTGACAGAATATGTGATAGGGCAGGTAATATGTGGACTTTGATTTACTCCAGTATTAACTCTGACATGTGCCAAAGTATATAGTGGCAGTGGGCACAGCTAGGTGACGCTGTATTATTAACATCATTTTGTTATTTTTCTCTGATGCTCATGAGTAATCTAGTGGAAGCCAAATGGAATACATTGCTTTGAGATAGCATCCTTATACATTCAAGAGAGAGCTGGGAGTAGATTGAGCAAGTGAGGCACTAACATAGGTTACACAATTTAAGGGGACACCAAAACAAACTAAAAAAAAGACCAACAAACAAGAAACCTGCAGTAACCAAGATAAGTAGAACTTTAATGCAATATTGTAAAAATTAAAATGAATGCAAAAAAAATCCTGATGAATAATATGTAAAATTTAAAAATAAAGACAAGATCAATATTCTTGATTATTTTTTTCCACACCCTCCCATATGACTCTGAATGGCACTGTTTTTAAAGAATAAGATCAAAAGGACATTTACAAATGTCCGTGAGAATTTGAAGTGCTGGTTCATAGGAACAGTGGCAAATGTTAGAAGGGAAAACAGTTTTGAACCTCAGCTAATTTTCTCCTTTGAGGTAGGCTATTCTAGATGGCCAAAGACCTAATTTATTAAGCCCATTTTGGGTAACTAGAGAAAATATGGGGAAGTACTGGATTTAAGTTATGTCTTACAGATGGAATAATGGAGCATCTCCTTTTATTCCTTTCCACTCTATCTATTCCCAAGGAGTGGAAGGTCTAACATGCTATAACTGGGCCCTGGTGCTAGAGAATAGGACTTTCAGAGAAAGGAGCTATGAGTTTCAAGTACCCTTTTCTCTATGAAATGCATTCTTGACACTTCTTCCTTTGAATTGCTTTGTGTTCCTTCTCTCCCAGCCTTAAGCTAATTATCTGGAGAGAAACAGTGGGGTATAATAGTTAAGAATGTGGTCTCTGGAGTTGAACTGCCTGGATGTAAATCCTAGCTCTATCACAACTGCTAGATTATCTCGGGCAAGTTACTATATTCCTCTGAGCCTTAGTTTTATCATCTGCAAAATGGGTCTCTTAAAGTTGTGAAAATTAGATTAATTAATACATGAAAAATGCTTAAAGCAGGGTCTGGCTTGTAGGATATACTCACAACGTTTAGCTATGACTATCTTATTATTACATATGAAAGACATGGAGACTTCTCTCCAAGACCCTGTGCTCTCCCTAGTTCAGCAGGGGAGAAGAGAGCAAAGAAGTTTGGGACCGAAGACCCAGTTGGTTGCATTTGTAAGTTTGATTGATGTATCCTCTAGAATATGTATGTGTGTCCTTTATCACTTAGGGAACTATATCTAGAGAAATGGGTTAGAATCTTAGACAACTGAACCCTGGATTTCCTTGTCCTTGAAGAAATGACATTGATTATTGATAACTATCTAAACATGTGGACATTAATTTTCTGTAGTTGTAATTTAAAATGAGTTAATATAATTTCAAATAATGCAATGTGGATTATAAACAGGAGTTTTATTTGCATGTTTTACATTAATATTTAAAAACTATAGTCATTTTCATAAGAATTCAGAATTTGATGGGATTCAATGAAACAAAATCTTCAAAGCCACACTGCTTATTTTTCATATTTGTTCTTTCTAGATATTTTCCTCTCCATCTTCTGTTGTTCATGCTAAAGTAGGATCTTTTAAACTTCTTAAGTGTGGCGACAGGTTTTGTGTAGATGGGTTCCATCGTTAGGTTTATTTACCTGAAAAAGTAAGTCAATAACCTGAAGTCATACTGAAAAATGCTGTGGACAGTAAGTGGTTTCAGATGCTAGTGATTTTCATTGATAAATCGCATAACAGCTGAAAAAATACCATAAAAACATCATAGACTAGAAGTAGGGGTGTGAATTCCACATTACCACATGAGAAAGTATATATATTCGTCCATATTTTAGGCTTTTCAAAATCCAAATATATAAAAAGGGGTATTTCAGAAGCTAAAAGGAAAAGATGTAATAAAAGTATTTAATATTCTTTGGTATACTTACATCCATACACATTATGTTTATAATTATAAATGTGTTTTCCAACATTAAAAAACATTTTATTGAAATATATTTGACATATAACGCTGTGTAAATTTAAGGTGTACAACATGTTAGTTTGACACATTTAAACGTTGTAATATGATTGCCATTGTAGTGATAATTAGCACCGCTATCATGTCACATAATTATCATTTCTTTTTAGTGGTTGTGATAATTAAGAGCTAGTCTCTCAGCAAGTTTGATGTTTATAATACAATATTATTGTCTATATTACTGTACCATGCATCGCATCTCTAGGACTTACTACTCCTTGTGAGTTTGTAGCCTTAAACAACATCTATCCTATCCCCTCTCCCCCCAGCCCCTGCTAACTGCCATTTTAGTCTGTTTTTATAGATTGGACTTTTTCAGATTCCACTATAAGTGATATTACGGTGTACTTTTCTTTGTCTGACTTACCTCACTTAGCATAAAGCAGTTGCTATGACTACAGCACATACCTGACCATAGGGTAGAACTTTGCTGTGAATTTGTGCCACAGCCCAGTGTAAAGAAAAAGGAAATTGAGAGTGAAGACTCTCCAGGACTGGATCTCTGTCTGGTATTTGCTAAAGAACTTTAGAGGCTGCCTGTAGCAGTGATTGTTATAGTGTATCAAGTTTTCCCTTTATACTTTGGTGGTGATCGAGAATTTATAACCACAGGAAATATTTTCAGTTTTATAATTCTGGCCTTCTTAGACATTTCAAGATATGTTGCAATGAAGTTTGGGGCTCTTTTACAAAATCCTGTTGGGATAAAATGTGTTTCTCATAATTGTCTGATCAAAGATGCATCTGGTACTTCTCAGGCTCTCTGACCTGAGGCTTCTGGTTCAGTAGGTCTAGGATGGGGGTGGGAGGCAGAGGCATAGTCCCATCATATGTCAGTGAGAGAGTATTTTAGAAATAATTTGCCTTTAAAAAGCTAAAAGCTTTGTTACAATTAATGTACTTACATTGACATATCATTATCACCCAACGTCTTTAGTTTTCATTATTTTGCCCTTGGTGTACACTCTATGCACTTGAACAAATTTATAACGACATGTATCCACCATAGTATAAACATGTTAATGACGGAGGGGGCTATGCGTATGTGAGGGACAGGAGTATATGGGAAATCTCTGTACCATCTGTTCAAAATGCTGTGAATCTAAAAGTGCTCTAAAAATAAAGCCTTAAAAAAGCTTAACCTAAAAAAGTGAACATCAAAACTTGAATAAACATTTGAAAGAAGCGAATGCTGAGCAATATTGTATGTTTAGGAGATTTTGAAGGGAAGATTGAGAAGAGGTAACCGGATTGATCTGACTGATTTTAATGCAGATTTCCAGGCCCATTTTTTCCCCTCAGTGATGCTTGATGGCTATTTTACTCGCCCTTTGCATTTCCTATACTAGCTGTTAAAAATCCCACCCATTCCCCACTTGAGCCCTTTTATTACCCATTCCTAGGTCAAATAGTCTTGTTTCTGAAACCAATAAGGAAATAATTTTTACTGGGTGTGAAATCACTCTAAAACCTCCATTTTATCTCTTCTTTCCTTTCTGATGCAGAGTAAGATGTTTCCCTTCTCTTTCACAAGGAAGTTTCTTCAGCTAGGCTTTGAGCATTTTCTCAGGACTTTAATCCAACAATTCTCCTTCTTCTCTGATTCCTTGTATTTTTGAACTCCTGTCCTTTCCTTGCTAGCTCCTTCCTCATCAAATCTTCCTCACCCTGAGGAGATTATTTCTCACAATGCTGCTTTCTTTATTAGCTATATCATGTTTTGTTTTCTCTCCATCATTACTCAAATTCTTGGAGTACAGGTCCTAGGCCCTTTTCTATGTTTCAGACTGCTGTCTTCTCGTATTCTCACATGGCCAAAGGGTTGAGAGAGCTCTCTGGGGTCCCTTTTTTGAAGGCACTAATCTCATTCAAAAGGGCTCTACCTTCATGATCTAATTACCTCCCAAAGGCTCCACTTCCTAATATCATCACATTGAGGATTAGGATGTCAACATATGAATTTTGGGGAGGCACAATCATTCGATCCATTGCAGTCTCAATCTGAGCATGCCAAAAAGTCAGTGATTTTCTACCTCAGATATGCTTCTCCTTCACCATTTCCTGTCTTAACAAACAACTTCATTTATACTGGGATGGGTTCAGTCTTGGCCCCATTTTCTCTTTTTCCTCATGTCTATTAAGTTAGCAAGTCCTAACAAGTCTACACACATAATGTGTCTCAAATTCCTTCTCTCTGCTGACGCTATTACTCTTGGCCAGTATGACTTATAGCCTGAGTACTGCAGAGATTACTAATTAGTCTCCCTTCTGCTTCACAATCTCCGTCTATAATCCATTCTCTGCAGAACAAACAGAATGATTTATTTCAAATGCAAATATAACTTCATCCCCTCTGAAAATCTGGCAATAGTTACTTTTGACTCAAAATCCCTAACAGGTCCTACAGGACTGTGCATAATTTCATGCTCCCCCCTTATTTTTTTCTCTTTCTCTTTCCAGGTTTACTTTCTGCTTTACTGCCAACCTCCAGTATCCTGTGCTTTACATCTTAGTATCCCACTCATCTTCTTGAGGTTGCTTAAGGATTTCAAGCTCCTTATGCTGCAGGGCTTTTTCTTAAGATATTATTTTCCTGAAGTTCTTCCTCCTCTATTGTTATCTGACTACCTTCTACTTTTCCGTCTTGCCCTAGCTTGAATGCTGTTTCCTTAGCATGGCCTTCCTTGAACCATTAGCTGAAGAATAGGCAAATTGTTTAGGTTCCCTGTTTATATTCTTTCATAGCAGTCAATATTTTCCCCTACAGTCTTGCTTGCAATTGTAATTATATACTTATTTGTAGCATTATTTCTTTAATATCTATCTCCCTTATTAGACTGTAAAGGCCTGGATGGCAGAGACAGTTATCTCTTTGTGACTGCTGTATAAATATTGCCTCGTATAGAACCAAGCACTTGGTAGCACTGAACAATTTACCCGTTGAATAAAGGATTGAATGAATAAATGAATGAATGAATGATGCTTAGCATTCAGTGACTAATTCTGTTTTCAAGTTGCTTCAATGACACCTCCGTAGAACCATATTCACAATTGCTTTCTAAGTTGATCTCAGATGTGACAGCAAGTACATTTTCTTGAGGATCTGTCTTCTTACTTTTTCCTATCAAGACATAAATCTTGGTTTTATATACTTCAATGGTTATGACTACTAAGTACCTAAGGTCATAGAACAAAACAAAGCAAAACAAAACTCTATTATATTACGTGATTCTCGAGTCTCAGCTGTGGGATTATTAGTCTCTCACTTTATTTAATGTGAAATTCAAAAAATTTGAAGAGAAATGCCCATCTCCAAACATTAATATTACCATGTGCTGTCCTTCCACTGATTCGTCTATAAATCTTCTGTGTAGTCAATAAATGGTTTATTTAAAACGGGCCATAATTGGAGTCATAAGTGAGGCAGCTTTGAGTTCACTTTGAAAAAGTAATCAGTTATACTACTAATTTTAAAGAAAAAAAAAAGAACTCACTGTTTAGCATATGTATCTCTAGCATACATGTCTTTAGAAAAAGATAGTAGCACCTCATTTTACTGCTTCAGAGATATTCTTTTTTATTATTAATATTCATTGGAGTATAGTTGCTTTATAATGTTGTGTTAGTTTCTGCTGTACAGCAAAGTGAATCAGCTACACATATACATATATCCCCTCTTTTTTGGATTTCCTTCCCATTTAGTCACCACAGAGGACTGAATAGAGTTCCCTGTGCTATACAGTAGGTTCTCATTAGTTATCTATTTTATACATAGTAGTGTATATATATCAATCCCAATCTCCCAATTCATCCCAGTCCCCCTTCCCCCCTTCCCCCTGGTATCCATATGTCCATGCTCTACATCTGTGTCTCTATTTCTGCTTTGCAAATAAGTTCATCTGTGTCATTTTTCTAGATTCCACATATAAGCGATATTATATGATATTTGTTTTTCCTCTTTCTGACTTACTTTACTCTGTATGACAGTCTCTAGGTCCATCCACGTCTCTGCAAATGGCACAGTTTCATTCCTTTTTATGGCTGAATAATATTCCATTGTATATATGTACCCCATCTTCTTTATCCATTCTTCTGTTGATGGACATTTAGATTGCTTCCATGTCCTAGCTATTGTAAATAGTGCTGCAATGAACATTGTGGTACGTGTCTTTTTTTTTTTTTTTTATGGCTGTGTTGGGTCTTCGTTTCTGTGTGAGAGCTTTCTCTAATTGCGACAAGTGGGGACCACTCTTCATCACGGTGCACGGACCTCTCACTATCGCGGCCTCTCTTGTTGTAGAGCACAGGCTCCAGACGTGCAGGCTCAGTAATTGTGGCTCACGGGCCTAGTTGCTCCGCGGCATGAGGGATCTTCCCAGACCAGGGCTCGAACCTGTGTCCCCTGCATTGGCAGGCAGATTCTCAACCACTGCACCACCAGGGAAGCCCAAAATGTGTCTTTTGAATTATGGTTTTCTCCAGGTATATGTGCAGGATTGGGATTGCTGGGTCACATGGTAGCTCTATTTCTAGTTTTTTAAGGAACCTCCATACTGTTCTCCATAGTGGCTGTATCAATTTACATTCCCACCAACAGCATAAGAGGGTTTCCTTTTCTCCACACCCTCTCCAGCATTTATTGTATGTAGATTTTTTGATGATGGCCATTCTGACCGGTGTGAGGTGATACCTCAGTATAGTTTTGATTTTGCATTTCTCTAATAATTAGTGATGTTGAGCATCTTTTCATGTGTTTGTTGGCCATCTATTTGTCTTCTTTGGAGAAATATCTATTTAGGTCTTCTGCCCATTTTTGGATTGGGTTGTTTGTTTTTTTTATATTGAACTGCATGAACTACTGTTTGTATATTTTGGAGATTGATCCCTTGTCACTTGCTTTGTTTGCAAAATTTTTCTCCCATTCTGAGGGTTGTCTTTTCATCTTGTTCATGGTTTCCTTTGCTGTGCAAAAGCTTTAAGTTTAATTAGGTCCCATTTGTTTATTTTTGTTTTTATTTTCATTATTCTAGGAGGTGGGTCAAAAAAGATATTGCTGAGCTATATGTCAAGGAGTGTTCTGCCTGTTTTCCTCTAAGAGTTTTATAGTGTCTGCCTTACATTTGGGTCTTTAATCCAGTTTGAGTTTATTTTTGTGTATGGTGTTAGGGAGTGTTCTAATTTCACTCTTTTACATGTAGCTGTCCCGTTTTCCCAGCACCACTTATTGAAGAGACTGTCTTTTTTTTCCATTGTATGTTCTTGCCTCCTTTGTCATAGATTAGGTGACCATATGTGTGTAGGTTTATCTCTGGGTTTTTTTATCCTGTTGCATTGATTCATATTTCTGTTTTTGTGCCAGGACCATACTGTATTGATTACTGTAGCTTTGTAGTATAGTCTGAAGTCAAGGAGACTGATTTTCCCAGCTCCATTTTTGTTTCTCAAGATTGCTTTGGCTATTCAGGGTCTTTTGTGTTTCCATACAAATTGTATAACTTTTTTGTTCTAATTCTGTGAAAACTGCCCTTGGTAATTTGATAGGGATTGCATTGAATCTATAGATTGCTTTGGGTAGTGTAGTCATTTTCACAATATTAATTCTTCCAATCCAAGAACATGGTATATCTCTCCATCTGTTTGTGTAGTCTTTGATTTCTTTCATCAGTGTCTTACAGTTTTCTGAGTACAGGTCTTTTGCCTCCTTAGGTAGGTTTATTCCTAGGTATTCTATTTTTTTTGTTGTTTTTACAGTGGTAAATGTGATCATTTCCTTAATTTCTCTTTCTTATCTTTTGTTGTTAGTGTATAGGAATGCAAGAGATTTCTGTGTATTAACTTTGTATCCTGAAACTTTACTAAATTCATTGATAAGCTCTAGTAGTTTTCTGGTGGCATCTTTAGGATTCTCTATGTATAGTATCATGTCATCTGCAAACAGTGACAGTTTTACTTCTTCTTTTCCAATTTGGATTCCTTTTATTTCTTTTTCTTCTCTGATTGCTGTGGCTAAAACTTCCAAAACTATGTTGAATAACGGTGGTGAGAGTGGGCATCCTTGTCTTCTTCCTGATCTTAGAGGAAATGCTTTCAGTTTTTCACCATTGAGAATGATGTTTGCTGTGAGTTTGTTGTATATGGCCTTTATTACATTGAGGTAATTTCCTCTATGACCACTTTCTGGAGAGTTTTTTTAAATCATAAATGGCTGTCGAATTTTGTTAGAAGCTTTCTCTGCATCTATTGAGATGATCATATGGTTTCAGAGATATTCTAATGGACAAATGCTAATGGACAAATACTATGATGGGATAACATATGGATTCTCTATTCTTAAAATTGTAGGTTTTTTTTTTTTCCCAAGTAAAACTTTTAATCTGACTTTTAGATTTTCTGAATCCTACAAAGTCAAACCAAAATAAGTTTTATTGGGAGAAAAAAGCATAAATATGACAAAGAAAATATACAAATAAGGAAAAAGAACTGCCATTTCAATTAAAAAGAAAGCAAGATAAAATTATAGGTACTATTGTAGAGCTTTACATAGAAATAACATTTTGTGATGATATTGCCATCATGTTCATAATCTCTACCTTATTGATATTTTATTCTTTTTTTCTTTTCCCTAATAGACAATGTAACCCCATACCAAAAAGAAAAAAAACCTTGTTTTATAGTTTTACACATAGATATAGCTTTTTAGATGTTTGAAATCAAGCAGCTGTGGATAGATGTTAATTTATACATCAATATTAAATATGCATATACTAATTTTGAATTAATTCATGTGTTAGAACTTGAACATTGACTAAAGCTTTGAACTAAACAAATATTATGAGTTTTGAGCTTTGGTAGATTAAACACGTATTTTTAAAACTGAAAAATGACTTGAAAATATAATTTTTACATTCGTTTTCACATTGCTTTGTATTTGCAAAATACTTTTATGACTATGGCATACTCTTTTAGTTCTTATTTCATATATGAATAATAAGGAATAGAAATTTCAGTGGATCACCAAAAGTCACATCTCTCTACTATGGGTAATATTATAGAAATTCTCCAAAAGATTTCTTTTAGAATGTTGGGATAGTTTTTTAGTGTAGATAGAAATATTAACTCTTGGTACTTCAATATATTTAATTTTGGTATTTACATTTTAAACAGGTTCTAAAAATTCTGGTATTTCGATTGTGGAAAAAATTGGTAAGAAAATTTTAATTTATTGTATTAGATATTAATAGGGGTCTCCATTTTGTATTTTTGATGGAATGTGTTAATGAGCGACAGGGTAAGTAATATTATACACTGCTAATAACTGAAAATATCTTCCCCAAAGGTCACAAAAAATAATCAATTTTCAAACCCTACCATCACCATTACATATTAAATTACAGTGACTGACTTTGCATATTAAAAAAAAATGTTTATTTTTTAATAAATTTATTTACTTTATTTTATTTATTTTTTGCTGCATTGGGTCTTTGTTGCTGTGTGCGGGCTTTCTCTAGTTGTGGTGAGCAGGGGCTACTCTTCCTTGCGGTGCACGGGCTTCTCATTGCAGTGGCTTCTCTTGTTGCAGAGCACGGGCTCTAGGTGCGCAGGCTTCAGTAGTTGCGGCGTGTGGACTCAGTAGTTGTGGCTCATGGGCTCTAGAGCACAGGCTCAGTAGTTGTGTCACGTGGGCTTAGTTGCTCTGCGGTATGTGGGATCTTCCTGGATGAGGGCTCAAACCTGTGTCCCCTGCATCAGTAGGTGGATTCTTAACCACTGCACCAACGGGGAAGCCCCTGACTTTGAATTTAAAGAGCAAAATTTCATATATATTTTTTAAAAAGCCCTCACACCCTTCAAAAATTTATTACAAACCTAGGGCTATTAAAAATATTAAAACACATTCTTGGCCACTTGATTTACATTTTTGGAATACCACCTACTATCCCACAACACTTGTAATTCTTTTCACATTCAAGTATACTCTGCTGCACCTGACCATCTTTTATGAAGTTCCAAAAAATCCCTTTTTTCGGCCAGGGTAATACTCTTAGTGCCTAAGTTTATATTGAACTCTAGACTGCTAAGTGAATATATTTTGTTCTTTTATTTTTCTGCTTATAAAAAACAAACCCCTCATTCTTATGAGGTGCTCATTTTCTATAAAGTGCTTCAGGTATGGGCTCATGAGTCTAGGGAGGCTTTTTTTTTTTAAGTGATTGAGAAAAACTTATAAAACTAAATTTTATCCTTAATGTTGCAAAGCTGTGAATATATACATGTCTTATATATCTTGAGTTTAATCAGCTACTTGCCCATCAACCTGGTGAAGACTTGCCTAACTGATAGGTAGAGAATGTGAGCTGTGAATAACATCTTACAAATTCCTGGATTCACTTATGCCACAGAATCTCCAGTTAAATAATGAAATACAGTTCTTTTAAAAAATTATTTATCCCATGTATTCTATTTTACCAAAGACTAGATAAAATTAACTTCCTACCTGAAATAGTACTAATACTGTTGTACTTTTCTGCCTTTCACTGGGGTCATTCCATATATTTTGATCGTGGATATACAAGCTTCTTCTACCAGTGAATATCTTTGCTAAAGTAAGCAACATAAGAGGAAACTTCATTTGACTTACCAAGTGCTTCACTAATTAAAAAAAATAAGACTCAGAATGTCTCAGGCTTTTGATTCTCTTCTAAGAATAGAATCAAAACAATACTAGCAAATCAGGTGTGAAATCAGGAAATGACATAAAGAGTGTCCAATATGTATTTCCCTTTCATAGTATTCCTAGGAATAGCTAAAACATTGAAGAACATTAAGTTATGTTAAGAAATCAAAGTACTATAGAGTGCATGTATCAAACATCATATGACTAACATTGAACTCAGTTTGAAAAATCCATTTAGTGATTACTGACAACCACTGACATTTTATTTCTTTTTCTGGAATAAAATCCTTGCTTCTGTGAACATCTTGCCCTTGACACTGTGTTCATTCTTTCACCTTTACTGAGACCATTTGCAAACTGATTTGGACACAGCCAAAGTTTAATATAGACAGTCCACTCATTACTGTCTCTGTGATTCTCTACTGTAATTTATAATTACCAGGGAAATGTTAGAGTGATGACCCAGTATAGGTCTCATATAGCATTTTTATATTGCAGTGTGAATCAGATAATTTTACCCATATCTTTTCACAGTTTTGATTGATTTACATAGTTCTGTACTAGAGCCTTCCTGAACAGGGTAGAAAGAGGGTCTCCCACCCTTCTCACAAGTTATTCCCTTTAGCTGGCCACACTGCTCAGTTTTAACCATTAGCTATCCAAAATATTCATACCCTTTTTGAGGATGATTACGGGGATTTACATTGAATAATATTGACTAATAACTTTAGGAACACTGTGCAACTTAAGAATGACATTTTTTTTGTTTTGCAACAATTAAGAAATCACTGGAAATGGTTTTTGTGGAATGTTGTATCTTTCAAATTCTTGGGCTATATAAAAATATTACTTTATTTTTCCTGGCTCAGTTCCTTATGTTAATAGTTATTACAACTGGTTGTTGAAAATAGCTGTATGTGTATGGTATAGTCATATATACAAGCGATACTAAAACCTGCAGTTTTAACTTTCTGAACTTGCTATTTTGGTTGATCTATTTTCTGTGATTTGTATTACACTTCTACTCAGACCTATTGAATGATTCTTTAATTCAGCAATGCCTTTATCCAGTGTTTATTAATAATTCAAAAAGGCAAGTTTTCTACAAAACTGGGGAAGAAGTAAACCATTCTTCATTCTAAGAGCATTCAGTATTTAGAACATCCTCAATACTGATGGATACAAATTATTTTTCTGTTTCATGACATAAACTGAATTATTTAGCTTTCTCTAGGTCTGACAAAGTCAGGTATTTGGTGTAAAATGGAATTGGATGGATCAAGTCAAATTCACTACTGGGAGAGATACATTAGCATACATAACACACACATACACTCAAATTTTATGGCCTTCTGAGCATAAATAAGTAAAAAGGAAGACTTTATGCAGAAGCAGAAAGGTTGTCCCTTAGCTAATGTGATTGAGTAAGTGCTAAATCACATTAGCTCTTCAAATATTTCCTAATTACTTTAACCCTCCTTTTTTGTAGAAAGTTCCTCTTCTCAAAGTGGAGTGTGAACTTAACTGGTGGCACAGTGTGTGGTAGGTTAGGAGAAGTACTAGGTAACCATGTTACATCTTCTAGAGTGTTAATTTTACAAAAGAGTGAATATTTTAATGTAGATATAATATAGAATTTATTACAACCTTAACACATAAATCTGTGACTTCAAAGAAGTTTCCTGATTTTCGCAGTCCACTTCAGGAGACCTCTCTTTCTCATCCTTAATGAACCAGTTTGCCAAACAAGTGTCTGGATTGTTTTTCATTGAAAGTAGCTGGTATGGCTGACATATTTTGATTTAAGGTGACTCGCTGTCTGAAAATAACTTCTTTTGCTGTTCTTTTGAACGCAGACACTTAGAATGATTGCAATGCTTATAACAACGGCAATCTCTTTGAGTTTTTCAATAAACTTATTAAAATGCATATGTCATTAGGAAAGGATGATCAATTACATTGTCATTTATTATCACAATAACTTGTACTTCCAGCAGATAAGCAACTACATAAATGTTTAAGGAAAAGAAAATGTGAAATATCCATTTAGGCAAGGTAATTAGGCACTGATTATGTGGAATACCCTGATTCTTACCCCATCACAAACGCATAGATGTATACTATTAAGGGTAGTCATATGATGTTGAATAACTAAGAATTGTATAAAAATATTGAGATTCTCATGAAGTGGATGAAGTAGAAGGTATAACTAATTGTTCATTCAGCTTGGAAGGTAAATGTGTTTAGGATTGATTGGGATCGGTAGCAACACATTGGTCCAATATGAACTGTATCATTAATAGATTTTTTTTCAGGAGAGTTCAGTTTGCCAAGTTGTGTGTCTGTGTGCAGTCTGACACACCCCAAGCACAATTTGGCCCTTTTCTTTCTTTTTTTTAAATTTATTAATTAATTTATTTTTGGCTGTGCTGGGTCTTTGTTGCTGCGTGCGGGCTTTCTCTAGTTGTGGCAAGTGGGGGCTACTCTTCATTGCAGTATGCGGGCTTCTCATTGCGGTGGCTTCTCTTGTTGCAGAGCACGGGCTCTAGGTGCGAGGGCTTCAGTAGTTGTGGCGCGCGGGCTTAGTTGCTTCCTGGCATGTGGGATCTTCCTGGACCAGGGCTCAAACCCACGTCCCCTGCATTAGCAGGCGGATTCTTAACCACTACGCCACCAGGGAAGTCCCATGGGCTCTTTTCTTATGGCCCTTAGTCCCCTCACTATATAAAGGATATCTAAGGCTAAGACTATTTCAAAAACCTAGCATAGTGCCTAGACCTACAAACTACTTCTTACATTTTAAATCTTTTCTTACCTCTCTATTCTACTCTTACTACATTTTGTTAATTTACTACTGGGTTTAAAGCAATAAGTCATTGGCCAAAAAAGCTTATATATGAAATTATGCCACTGCTCTCCTACTTCATAGTAATTGGAATGTGGTCAACTAGTTTAAACAATAAAAATGATTTGCTGCTACACATTTCCGCGTCCAGTAATGCTTTTTTACTTTGAGCATTTCTTGTTTTTATCTGAGATCTCTGCCTGTATTGAGTCAATTTTATTATCATTACTGGTGCTCTCAATCTTTTGGCAACATCTCTGTAGCCTCAGGAAGGGCAGCCAACCAGCAAAACGAGCAAAGGCAGAAGCAGGAGTTGGTGGGGAGGGTTGAGGGAAGAGAGACCAGGAGTTCAGCCAACCAGTCAGCCAGGGTACTCAGCTAGTTCCAAGAGGTCAGGCATCAGTCAGCCAATATTTGATAAACAAATGAACTCAGCTACTGAGCTTCAGTCAGCCTCATTTTACTGAGTTCTATCTTGGGAGAGAGATGACCTGACTCTTCCTTAAATTCCAGTGGGCCTTCCAGCTAATCACTATGCTCTGGAGCCAAATTCTGAAGGGCGTTACATATGTGGCAAAAAATTACGTCCTTTTCATCTGCATGGGAAAGATAAAAATATGAAACAAAGTTCAAAGATATTCTGTTTGCCAAGTATCTAGATCAATAATGGTGTAATCGTATTCTAAATCTCACGGAACAGAACGAATGGTTGAATTTTTCATTATTTTTTGTTTATTATTTTTAATTTCCGTCTTTAGTTTTATCTATGTTTTGAAATAGTTTAAAATTTGCATACAATTTGCCATAAGGTACAAAAAACTTATAAGTTCTAAGTACAAAGAACTCCTGAGTACAAAAAATTATCCTGCAAAAGTAATACCATGCTTTAGAGTCTCAAACTAACACAGTACTGCATTTGTTCTCTCTCTCTCTTTCCCAAACAAAATCTCCTACATCATCTTCATACAGTTCTCCCAATCAAGAAATCAACATTGGTATGTTATCATTCACATTTTACCAACTGTCTCAGCAGTATCTCTTTTTCCTTTCTTGCCCAGGATCCTATCCAGAAACATATGTTGCACTTAGCTATCAGGGATCATAAATTATCTTTGATTTGTTCCTAAATCTTTCCTTGTCTTTCATGTCCTTGACAGTCTTGAGGAATGCAATTATTTCGTTCTATCAGGTGCTCTCAACCTGGGATTCTCTGATGCTGCTTCACGAACAGACTCAGGCCATGCTTTCTTGGCAGGAATATCACAGAAATGATGCAGGGCTCTTCTCAGTGTATCCCACCATGAGGCACATGACGTCACTGTCTCACTACTTGTGATATTAACTTTTATTACCTAATCTAGTTGTTATCCATCCCTTTTCTCCAACATAAAATCACTATTTTCCCTTTTGTATTTGACTAATATTTTATGGGGTGATATTTCAATATTTTCTAATATGCTGTACCTCATAAACTTTTACCCACTGGCTTTAGCATCCATTAATGATTCTTATGTATATTAGCTACTCCTGTGATAGCTACCAAATGATGAATATCTATTTTGTTTACTCTTTCTACTTCGATTAGTTAGCATTCTACTGTTTCTTATATTTGTGATTGATATGCCTCTCCCTTTTAGTGTAGGGCTTGATAATATAGTTTCAAAATTTTTGAAGTTAATGATTAAAAGGGACAGTTATATTTTAAACTTTAATGAGTACACTTGTTTTATATTCTATAAGAGGATCCTTGAAAAGGAAACAAAACAAAAAATGACAATTACTTAGATTTAAGTAGATTAAAAATGCTGTCTGATGAAAAACTTCTCAAAAACAACCAACCAAACAAACAAAAAAGTCCAAAACTCAAGAGTGCCTACAAATTAATTACGGACATTGGCAATGTTCATATTAAAGCAAAAAGTTACAATTGTAGATTACGCTACATAGGTATCAATATAGGACAGATTTTGGTAATAAGTGAAGTGAAGTATATGCATTTTAATATGACATATGTAATAATATATATAACTATGAAATTTTTGAAATTAGATTCATCATTGACATAGATAAACTTAACTGATGCTAATATAAAATAAATGAAATCTATATAATTTTTCTATTTTTCATAGATCTTTCAATAATAGTCACTATTATTTTTTACTGAGGTATAACTGACATATAACATTACAACTGTTGTTTCTTGATAAGACATACCATTTGGCATTCATTTAACACATACACACAAAGAACAGACAGTCAAAATGCTAAAATGTAAAGCCCTAGATCTGACACTCTAATTTATGAAGTTTCCATTATTTCTTATTTTCTATGTAAACTGGATAATTCCTGTTTGACTTTTCCCTCTCTTTCTTACTATATGTATCCCTCCTTACACTCTTACTTTTTCTTTTGGACAAAGACCCTGTGTTTAAAAGAGAAACTTAACCTGATTAAAAATCATTTATTAGCATGACATCTGCTTATATCCCAACTTTAGATATAAATCTAGAATGATATGTAATATAGACACAATGCTTAGGCACAGTTATCTCATTGGTATCAATAATTATATAATTCTTTGATAGATATCTGGAAATTTATATAGCTTATGTGAATCTAGTAATAATAGAAAAACAAAGTCACAACCAATGAGAACCTTGGTAATGCCTAGGGTCATGAGATGGAGAAGCCAAGTAAAGAAAAATTCAATAAGATGTGAGAGGGTAGTTAGCCTTCTGGTAAGAGATTATCAGAGTTGCTATGATGACCTGATAGTGCCTAAAAACACTGAAATAAATTAGCTGCTATTTTTAATGTTATCCCCATCCTTATTTTTATCCATGCATTTGAATTTTTCTGTAAATGAAGCATGTCCTTTTTTATGTTACCACTACATCAAAATGATTCTCTCAACTACCATTACATTATATAATCCATTAACTGGCTCTTCCAAAATTGAACTTGGCTCCTGGTGACAATCCATTTTAACAATAAGAATCTATAAAACAGACCGAATACATCAGTAGACTCAGTAACATTTTCTTGGCGTAACTTCATTGACCCACATGGAATGTAATTGGGGGTAATTTCACAGAGATAATTAGAAATATTACAAATTTCCTGAATTGTTTTCTGAGATTATCAGGGGACTGAAACATTATATTAAGGATACTGAAAGACTATCAGTGAATTAGAATTAAAAGGACTATCTATATCTAAGATTTATATACCTATACCTATTTATTTATGTTATTATGTTAGGGAATGAAATATGTTGTATGAAAAACAGTATTTTAATCTAGAAATGTATTCCAAACTTCTTTTCAGTGTTTTTTGTTTTATTTTGTTTTTCAGATAGAATTGTCTGACAAACTATCAGTAGTTTAGATTCCTGATCTATTTTTATATTTAATGTACTATATAAGAAATGAGATACTAGAAGCTAACCGTTGCACCCTTAGTTCAAAAATGTTTTTAAAAGTGTGTTTTATGGAAGTCCTGTGTTTCTAAACTTTAAGGCATTGCTAGCCGTATTATTTATCTGACTTAAGAGATGCAAATGGCATTCAAAGTAATATTAACTGAAGAATTGATTTTAAAAATATAGAGGTAATTCCATTTTAATTATGGCAGATTAAGGTCCTAATAGATTATTCTGAAGATAACAACTATAAATTCTGGACAAATTTTTTTAAAAAAAGCCTCCTGAAAACTCTAGAGAGTGAACAGAAACAAGGGAAGGGGACTGAAACTTGGCTGGAGAGACCAGCATGGCATTTTTTGAGCTTTGAAGTGCAGGTGGGCTATGTCACAGAGTACCATGGGTTGTCAAAATCACTAATAGAAGCATTCTATCTTTTTGGCTTGCATAGAATAAGTGTGAGGGCCGTCACCACCAGAAAATGAGGGTGGAATCCAGGAAGGATAGGATCAGAAAAGGAGCGTCCCAATTTTTGGTGTGTAAGGTTTGCCCAACTCTCTTGAACAACCATGGTTACAAGGAAATGATTCAGTATAGCTTTCAGCATAAGCTAAGACACCTGAACTGAGATTTGAATTGCTACTCACAGGGGAAAAGAGTTTGTAATTTGAGACTAACTTAGTTACGTACCTGCTAAAATATAAACATCAATGCTCTTCAGAGACATATAACAGAATTCACTTTCCATATAGAATACTGATAGTGCCCAGGACTCAATCCAAAATTAGTAGACATTCAAAGAACAAGGAAAATGTGCCCCATTATCAAGGGAAAATATAATCCAAAAAGGCCAACTCCAAGATACACCCAGAGTTGGAATTGTCAGATGAAGACTTTAAACCTGGTATTATAAGTTTGCTTACAACTGTTGAAGAAAAAAAATACAGTCAAAATGATGAAAAGATAGGAAATAGAAGAGATATAGAGATATGAAAAGAGACCAAATGAAAATTTACAACAAAAATATAATACTAATTATATTAAATATTATATATTATAATACATTAAAAATACTTATCTAAAATAAATATTTTTAAGGGATGGTCATAAAAGCAGGACGGAAAAAACAAAGGTACGTGAACTTGAAAATAGAGCATTAAAAATGATCTGACCTAAAGAAAAGAGAAAAATTGAAAAACTTCTTTTCTTTAGTATTTATGTGTAGCTCTTCTCAAATGATAATTTAAATTTTATATGTGGAAGCCCCAATCTCAAGCTTTTTCTCTAATTTAAGGTAAGTACTTTAGTAACAATTTCCTCTTTAAAACACAATATTATAAAACTTGAGAGGTACAAGCACACAGATAATAGAGCAAAAATTGAAACCAAATAATCCCAGAAAGCAGTCAAATCTTAGAACTGTTATATTTCTTTGCTGTTTCTATATAAGTACACAATAGCATTTTCCCCATACTATAATCATTACAAAATATAACTATATGTAAATTTTTTCTGTCTACGTTTTTACATGTGAATATTTATTTCTACCATAAATAAATAATATGGATTATAAATACAGTTATAAATGTAATCCTTTCACTGGAATTTTTCATGAATTTCTGCCACTGTCCACCCCTTCTTTGTACATTTGGGAATAGAGGGAACATGGCAGGTATATTTTTGCCATAGAATTGTAGTTAAATTTCTATGTAGCATAAAGTATTTATAGTTGATATGTAAACAATCAAATCAGTAGGCTGTAAAAAAATACAGGATTCTTGTGCAATACCCATTAACTTCACTTGTAGTTATTAGAACTAGGCTTCAATGTGAGAAAGTTTTGCTTGCAGTATTTGCTTCTGTGATCACCTTCATGGCTTTTCTGGCACACCTTGAATGTGTAGGGGTTTAAAGACCTCTGTCAAGCTACCATTTCTTCTTTCAGCCTAGAACTGGTCCAGTTTGGTCACATTCTCTGTAGTGTTTTCATCTCTTCACTTTTTTCTTTCTTCACAGCAGTTGGCTATACACTGATTTTTCTCTCTCTAGCCAAGTCACTCCCTGAGTTGGACACGTTGTCAAATCAGTTTATGATACCACTAAAATAAGGAAGCTACATTTTGGTAATGCTTAGTATGCCGTCCTGTTTTTCCCCTACTCCTTCATCTTTCCTTTCCTAAGCTCAGTAATCATTTGTTCCTCCTACTAAGCTCTGCAATAGTCCCTCAGCTCCTTTTAGTTTGGTTTCACCACTTCCATATTTCATTGATATAATCACATTATAGGAGCCCTTTACATTGGAAATAATTAGCAAAGGAGGAAACTAGGGCTTGGAAGTACAAATGAAGTGGTAGAAGAGTGAGGGTTGTTGGGAAACAAACCTTATGCAATATAATGAATGAGGGAGCGTAAGTTCCGGTTTGTGATAAGGAAGGAACTAAGTCATATCTAAATACAATTTGTAAGGGCAAAGACTAAGGGATTGAAAGAAGGATGCTAGGAATTAAGAAAGTGAGATGTGGAAAGTTGGAATCAGCAACTTCTGAGTCAAAAAGTAATAAAGGCGTTGAATATTTAGATACAAGTCCATACACTCACAAAAAATACTTCCTTATGTATGTTATCTGCAACAGAGCAAAATGAATTTTTAGGCATCACCTTGAAACTTCTAACGGGGAGATCAGAAAACTTTGCAGGAGCAATGGAAGGTAAGAAAATTAAGAGTCTAACATCATTTGTAAGTGCTTGCTCTTTGACATTATGTAGCGTGCTGCTTAAC
The DNA here is from genome assembly GCF_949987535.1 of Balaenoptera acutorostrata. NCBI lineage: Eukaryota > Metazoa > Chordata > Mammalia > Artiodactyla > Balaenopteridae > Balaenoptera > Balaenoptera acutorostrata. The sequence continues at coordinate 128,908,551 of NC_080068.1, read as the reverse complement.
TCTGTTTTTTATTTGATGTAAAATTATTGTAACAGCTTTTCATATTTTCATATCTACCTCAAAGACCCAACTTAATATTCCACTTAAAATCCTTGGTTATGTATTCTCCATTAATAATAATTGATTATCTATAAAAATATTTTTATTGGTAACAAAATTCTCTCAGTTTTTCCAAATATTTTCTTCATTATTCAACAAAGTAGACCCAGTAGCAAAAACATAAGAGGACTTCCTTCTAATTTTATTGGATTTCCATTTAAAAAAAATTTCTTCAAGGAGACCTAGCTATTCTTGGATGCAATAATTGGGTTTTTTTCTCTTCTGAAATTCTTTCTTTAATAATCTTTAGTTTTATCATCCCTGTCTAATCTCTAGTCCCCTCCTTTCTCTTCCTTTTAGCAACAGCAAAACACAGGGGCTATAAAAAATATTTCCAAACAATGTATAGAGGCGGCTTGGACATTGGAGGTACACAATATATGTTGGATAATAAGTAAACAATTGGCCATACTTCTAGTTAATCTATCAATAACCACCCAACTGGGTTTACTTAAACTTTTTGGAACTGTATTTCCTTATCTATAAAATGGTAAGAATTGTCTTTTTTCTTTTTTTTCTTCTAAATCACAAGGGTGTTGTGAGGACCAAATAAAATAGTGAGGAACATTTTGAAAATTACCTAGTGTTATGTAAAACTCACTATTATTATTATCATTATTATAAGAAAAAAGTTTTACTTCTACTCATTGTAGACCCGTGTGTACCTGAGTAGGTCATAGTTTGCCTAATTTGAAAGCAAGACCAAAAATTTGTATTTTAATTCCTGATGACTGCTTATCTGCAGTAATTTAAATGGAAAGTTTTAAAATTTTTAAGAAAAATGGTTTGAAATAAAAGAGGTACTTTATAACATGAATTTTAGGGTAGCACAGAAAGCCTTAAGATAAACAAAATAATTTTTCATTATATAGCCCAAAGATCACAGTTTATAACAATAGTTTTAAAACTTAATTTTACGTATATCTGTAACAGCAAAAATAGGAATTGTAGTCAATAACAATTTCATTGTATTATTTCTATTCTATTTTAAGAACAAGTTTCTAGATGAGTGGTGCTCATAAAACTTATACTGAATTGCCACAAGGGAATCAAGGGAAATAGGAGGAAAATGGAAAATTTGGTTAGATTATTGACTAAACAAAAAGACTTACTACTTTAAATTTGTTTTGGGTTCTTGGTCTTGGATTAACAAGGTAGAATTTTCTATGCTTGGATGTTAAAGTGAAAAATACTAATATTTTCTCTAAATAATACCACTGTAATTTTAAACAGTCCATCTAGAATATTATTGCATTTTTAATAGGGGAAACTTTGTTATTATGAAAAATATTTGATTTTTTTTTCTAGTGACAAATATATAGATGATTGTGACTTAACTAATACTCATAAAACTCTCCATGTCAAAAATGTTTATGTATATAATTCCCCTTTGTAAATTATCTGTGATATTTATTTTAAAAGAACAGAATATATTTTAAGGGATATTCTATTAAACATTACCATTTTTGTACTGTTTACATACAACTGGAATGTTAGTCTAAAGGCATGAAAATTATTGAGCATTTCAAATGAAGCCTGTTGCTTATCTCATATTTTAAAAAAGAAAATCTCCCTAGATTCCTATCTGAAGACCTCAGACTTTCTACAAAGGAATGTGTGCAGTTTCCCAATTCACAAAAAAAAGATTAAAATAAATTGTCTTTCTGTTTTTCATTACAACTTATGGCATGTGAGCAGACATATTGATTATTCCAGAAAGTTATAAAACTTTAAAAATGTCATTGCAAAATCTATTATAAGAAATATTAAATGACACATGGTCACTCTCTCTTCTGACCATCCTATCTCTTTGGTGTTCTGAGTACTATGGGAAAAGTCTGTAAATTAAACTTTGGTTTTCCAGATAGGATTTCCTAACACTGATGTTATCCAGACTGACAATCTTAACTTTTATTTGGACGACTTGGTCTCTTTACATTTAAAATATTTGTGTTTAAACCTACCATGTAATTATTAGTTTTCTATTTGTCCCATCTGGTCTATATAATTTTTTCTCTCTTTTTTTCCCCTTCTTTTTGGATTAAGTATTATTTTTATTTCATTCTTTCCCCTTTACTTAGCTTAGCATTGCAGTCTCTAGATACTCTTTCTGTGGTTACCTTAACAAGAAATATCCTTAACATATATAAATTAAGGATGTTACTACTTTCTGGGACAATGAAAAGACTTTGGAATACTTGAAATCCATTTTCACCTCCTGCCTTTTGAGTCTTTCTTTTCATGTATTTTAATTATCTCTAGTATTTCAAACCCCACAACTTATTACTATTGTTGTTTTACATGGTATTCATTTATAATTACCAAATATTTACCCTTTTTGTTTTTTCTCATTCCTTTCTTCATCTCTGTGCTTCCCAATATGATTTATTTTCCTTCTAATCAAAGAACTTCTTTTAACATTTATTTTATCTGCTGATACCTATCAGGTGATTTTTGTTGCTGTTAGTCTAAATATTTTTCCTTCCTCATTTCTTCTCCATCTTTTATTTTGAAAAAATTCAAACCTACAGAAAATTTGAAAGAATATTACAATGAAATGTATCCTTCAACCAGGCTTGTCTACTTTTAACATTTTGCCACATTTGCTTTCTTTCTTTACTGATCCATATCTGTCTATCTATCTCTCTATCTCTGTCTCTATCTATCCTTTTGTTCTGCTAAACCATTTGAAATTAATTTTCAGGTACCATGACATTTCTCTCCAAACATTTCAGCCTCCATATCCTAAGAACAAGCACATTCTCCTACATAACTAACTATAGCATTGGTAGAACCAAAAATATTAAGTCAATGTTTATTATTGATTCAATCATAATGGTTTAAAATATAGTCTATACTATAGTTTCTGCAACTTTTCCAAGAATGTCCTATCTGAAATGTAATCAGAGTTGATACACTGCATTTGTGATGATACATTGGAATTATGTTCTGTTCCCCAGGATGATCATTGATTAAAGTCATTCTTAACATTTCTGTCATTTAATGGATTCATGGATTTAAAAAAATATGTTATGATGTGTTATTGTCCATATTCCTTTCTGATGCTCAAAAATGTCCCATATTTGGCCAGCAAATGTCCCATATTTGGATTACAGAATATATATATATATATATACATACACATACACATATATATATATATAATACTCATATGTATATATCCCCATTTTGAAGATATACTCGCTATTTTGATAAGAGCTTGGTAGTTTTTATATTTTTCTTATATTAAGGATTCTGATAGATGTGTGAAAGTATCTTGTGCATTTAATTTGCATTTCTCTGATGGGTAATGAAATAGAGCACATTTTAATATGTAAAATATCAATTTGGATGGTCTATTTTGTGAAGTGACTAGTCTTTTGTACACTTTTCTGTTATCTTTTTTTCTTATTGATTTGTAGGAATTCCTTATATATTTTGGGTGTGATTCTTTTGTCACATATATGCATTGCAGCTATCTTCTCCCATTCTTTGGTTTGACTTTATTTACTCTCTGAATGGTGTCTCTTGATAAATAAAAGTTTCTAAATGCCAAGTGTTAGCCAAACATAGAGCAAACAGAGCTCTCTTACATTGCTGGTGAGAGTGTAAATTTATATAACTATTTTTGAAAACTTTGGCACACTTTACTAAAGACAAGATATAAATACTCTGTGACACATCATTCTAATCCTAGGTATAAACTCAAGAGAAATGCATATACATTTTTACCAAAGGGCATACAAAAACTGTTTAGAGTGACCCAAAATGTCAGCCTCACTTCTCTGAGCTTTCCTTTTGTTTCTACAATCATGGCCCCTCAGATTGCTGCTGCGTTAGTAGTGGTCCGATACTTCCAAATAAATGTAAAGTATATTTTTCAGTGTTTTTAATTACTCTTGGCAGAGGATTAGTCTGCAACACAGTACTCGGCCATTATCAGAAGCCGAAATCTTAAAGTGATATTATATATGTTTTTTCACATATCTAGTCCTAAATTGTTACATGGGATCATTAACTTAAAATCAGAAATAAAGTAGGTTTTATTGTTGTAAGTTTACAGATATAAATGTAGAATCTCTGAATTCCAACTTAATTTACATGTGCCTCTTGTATAATATCGGCATTAGTAAAAACTGGGCGGTCAGGATTTTCAGCTTTCTCAGGGATTCCAAGTCAATTTCTATCCAGTCTGATTCTGTTACAGCTTCCACTTAATGGTAGGTTTGTGATCCCTGAGAGTGTTACTGCTATTGTGTGCCCACTCTTAAGGAAGTGCAGTGCTCTGCCTTAAGTGCAATAGCTGTGGTCTCATTGTTCATATCTAGCTGTTGACCATTTTCTCCATGTGACATCAAAAGGGCCATTCAGATGGGTTTTTAAGCATAGTAATTCTCAGAATACTGATGTTAATTAATACATGTAACAAGTAATAAGTATTACAATTAGTACCAAAAAATTCACCAATTAAACATATTAGATTGAAGTCTCTAGGAGAAATATAAATAAGCATTCTTCTTTCCTTAAAACAGAACATTTTTGTCTCTTGAGATTTTGAAAAATAAGGTTCTTACATTTTTCAAGTTTTTATAATCTGCTGATTTGCTGTGAGAAGAAAATTTTGGGATTCCCCAGGGTACCTTTTAAATTTTAAAATGTTGAAGTAAGTGAATAGGACTGGACCAAGTATAGAAAAGCAAACATCAAATACTGCAGAAATGAGCCTTGCCAAGGGATGGTCTGGATGACCTAATATGGGGCTTTGCCATCACTAACACCTAAGACTTGAGGGACTTTAAGATTAACTGTATTGGAGCAGAGATATAAGCTGTCCTCTTTGAAAATTCTTGTGTCTGGTGAGGTATAAGGTCACAAAGTTACTTCATCAAGCAGTGCTTTGCAAAGGGAAGGAGGAGAGTTGCAATGTAGGCCAACAATGATCTAAAATAAAGGCTAATCATAGTGTACCTCTAGGAAGACCTCTTACACGAAAACTTAGGTACAAATAAATTAATCAAATTCTCTGTTCTTCTCTTTGGTACAATACTAAGAGTGTGTTAAAATGTAGTTGCAACTCAGTTGGCAAAACTGGGGAAATAGATACTCTCAGGTGTGGCTGGTTGAAGAATAAAGTTGTACAACCCAACAAACAGCAATTTGACAATGAAGTAACCTACCCCCTGTAACATCTGGGACATTATGTGGAATAAAACATAGTGCTATTGCCCACTGGCTCTGTTCTCAAGTGGAAGTGGACTAAATGACCTTATCTGCATGAGGAATAGGGTGAGGTTAGGAACTGAAAGTCTGTTGGTCATGTGGGACTATGACATGGAAGCCTAAGTGCATACTTTTATAGTAATTATTCCATTTCCCACATGTACAAAATAATTATGTGAGAACACATTTTTCTTTTTTGCTTTTGTTTATAGTTGCTAACTGAATGATTGAATGAAAAATACTGGTTTTCGTTAACTTGTAAAAACACAACACTATATTTTATATAGTTGAATTTTTGAACCCAATTATGCTGTTATAGGAGTTCATTGTGTTTAAAACAAAATGATATATGTATTTATATATTCAACAGTTTCATCTTTTGGAATTTAATCTACAGATATTCTTATCTACTCTAAAAATGACAGTTATAAAAAGTTATTCACTGAAGCTTTATTGATAATAGAGAAAGTACACATGTCCAGAAATAGTTCATTGATTAAATATGGTATATATTAGATATATAAAAAAGGAGATTATTATGTACTGAGAACTAACTATCTTAAAATGTCTATAACATGCTCTCTTATGTATATTAAGCATTCTGTATGTATATCTGTTCATTTGTGTATAGAGAAACTATGGAAAGAGAGCTTGAAACAAAGAACTTCCCATGGAGGTGGGGACAAGGGTCAGGTGGTAGAGGGATGGGAGAGAGGCTTGGCATACCTTTCTATACTTTCTTTTTGAATCATGAAAACATAGCACTTATTCCAAAAATAATATTTAAATTGCAGTCACAAAGGGAAGACCAACTATAATTTGTGAATAAGAAATCTAGCAGCAATACTTTGATTTTGAGTTGTGCCAAAGTCTTAGCTATTTTTCACTCTTTCTTATTTGATGGATTTCCTAGATTATCTATCTTGTCTTAAAGATATATTCATATCTCAGAAATCACAGTGCTGACAGAATCCCATACCTTACAAAGATCACGTTCTCTGATTTTTCTATACAAGAACAGACATAGTTAGAACACTGTATTTTTGATAGTCTGTCCTTAGTGTAGTACCAAATGATATATTGGAGACAGCATTGCACATTTTTTGCATCACGAAATAAAGAACAAAGGTTGCTATGACCCTTCACATTAAATTTTTACAATTGTAGAGAAGCTCTCAGTTAGGCTTCTGTTCATTCCTTTTTCCAGTTCTCTAATGTGGTTAGCTAATTTTAAACTGTAGGTTTATGTCTTGTCCCTGTATTTCATGAATCCTGATATGGTAATTTATATTGTACATATATTGACATATATGTAAACTTGTCTACATGGATATATTCTTCATACAAACTTACAGTGATATAATAGGACCTTAAAATACATTTTGTATAATTTAAATTTAAATAAATGTTGTTTCTGCCAAACTAGTCGACCTTGGGAGGTTTACATATGTATTACGATCTTTCATTACTACCTACCTATAGAATTATCCTTAGGTAAATTTTATGGGAATTTTCTAAGAATGAAATTTAACATCATATTGTCACACATATTTTCATACCCAAAATAGTATTATTCAGCTGAAGACTGAATTAGTTTGCTAGGGCTGCCATAACAAAGTGCCACACACTGGATGGCTTAAATGACAGAAATTTATTTTCTCATCATTCTGAAGGCTATAGGTCCAGAATCAAGGTTTTGGCAGGGTAAGTGTCTTCTGAGGTTTCTATCCTTGATTGTAGATGGCCATCTCCTTCTCCTTTGACACGGTCTTCCCTATCCGTGTGTCTGTGGCCAAATCTCTTCTTATAAGTCTACCTGGATGACCTCCAAGTACAGTTACATTTTGAGATATTGCACAATCCAGGTGTGCTGAAGGCCAGCTGTGCTGTGGGCAGAAAATGAGGCAGTAAGAGCTTTGGTTTCCATTCAACTTTCAAAATCCTACTCGCGTTCTTCTCACTAGCTGAAGCTAAATCAGAGCTCCTCCAGCAAGGACTGCCTGGTAAACGTGTATCCAAGGTGTACAGACCTATGATTCAGGGAGAGCAAGTCAGGCAATGAGAAATTCTGAACAACAGACAGACAAGCTGGCAAGATTTGATATGTTAATTGATAATTAATCATTACACTATAGCCATAATTTATAGTCACATTTTGAGAGGAAAAATAGCACACTGGACCAAACTTTCCCATTTCAATTTATCCAATATGTGTAATTATATAAAATCTACAGGATACTTGACTGCATTTACCAGATGTTTTAAAAACAAATGATGTTTTAAAAGGATTCAGTGAACACTAAAATATTTATTTCAAAAATTGATGCAATGTGTATTTGAATTTTCCTCAATTGTAGCTTTTTAAAAAATTATTATTATTTTTTAAAATTTTTATTGGAGTATAGTTGCTTTACAATATTGTGTTAGTTTTTACTGTACAACAAAGTGAATCAGCTATATGTGTACATATATCCCCTCTTTTTTGGATTTCCTGCTCATTTAGGTCACACAGAGCACTGAGTAGAGTTCCCTGTGCTATACAGTAGGTTCTCATTAGTTATCTATTTCATACATAGTGCCAATCCCAATCTCTCAATTCATCCCCCCCCCCTTTACCCCCTTGGTATCCATACGTTTGTTCTCCACGTCTGTGTCTCTATTTCCAAAGAGCTCTCTTGATTTAATGGCAGCTATCAGGAATAATTAGGTGGTAAAGCCACACCCTTTATATGATCTTGGCCCTCAAACATGTTGTCCATCTGAGAAGTTTTACAGAGTATTTTCATCCAAACCCTATTTTTTTCACACACACACACTGTATTTTATTTTTACAAGAGATAAATAAACTGACACCAAACATTGTAAATGGTTGACCACAACAAAAGCAACAATGATTGCAATTACCAAACATGAAACACACTCATACTATGTCATAATACTGACATTCAGTCCAGTAATCCTCCACTGTAACAGCTCCTTTACTTTGCAGTGACAATTGGTTTGTATATTTTTTGCCTATGAGTCCTTGTGGGATTTTTTTTTTTATTCAAACAGAAAGTCTCAAAAATTATAATCATCCTCATCAGTTCACTCAGTCCCATGTAATTAATTTCTTTTTACCTTGATCTTTTGTTAGCACTTTTATGAATTCATCAGTTTTCCATTAGAGTTCTGAAAATGCTTATTCATTCAGTTCAGCAGTATAGTCAGTTACCAGTAACCTGTACTTGTCAGAGTCTTTTCCATGAATTCCTTGAAGATGAAAACCTTATATAGGAACATTTTTGCAAAAGCATCAGAGTACAGCCAGAACTGTCTGTAAATGACAAAAGACTTAAAAATGACCAAGGTTAAAGATTTGTTGAAAGTTCATAATATTACAATTGACAAGGAAATTTAGTTATTTCTGAGATATACATTTAAAAGTAATAACTAGAATTATGACTTATAACATTATACCAGAACATATAAGATTTTTAGAAATTTCATGTAATGTCTGAAACATTTATATTAACATATTTCAATACAAATAACCCAAAGAAAGTTTATTAGTAGTTGTTTCTTTGTTTTTTTTTATACTGCAGGTTCTTATTAGTTATCAATTTTATACACATCAGTGTATACATGTCAATCCCAATCGCCCAATTCAGTATACCACCATCCCCACCCCACCACAGTTTTCCCCCCTTGGTGTCCATACGTTTGTTCTCTACATCTGTGTCTCAACTTCTGCCCTGCAACCCGGTTCAACTGTACCATTTTTCTACGTTAAACATACATGCTTTAATATACGATATTTGTTTTTCTCTTTCTGACTTACTTCACTCTGTATGACAGTCTCTAGGTCCATCCACGTCACAACAAATGACTCAATTTCGTTCCTTTTTATGGCTGAGTAATATTCCATTGTATATATGTACCACACTTCTTTATCCATTCATCTGTTGATGGGCATTTAGGTTGCTTCCATGCCCTGGCTATTGTAAATAGTGCTGCAATGAACATTGGGGTGCATGTATGGTTTTCTCTGGGTATATGCCCAGTAGTGGGATTGCTGGATCATATGGTAATTCTATTTTTAGTTTTTTAAGGAACCTCCATACTGTTCTCCATAGTGGCTGTATCAATTGACATTCACACCAACAGTGCAAGAGGGTTCCCTTTTCTCCACACCCTCTCCAGCATTTGTTGTTTGTAGATTTTCTGATGATGTCCATTCTAACAGGTGTGAGGTGATACCTCATTGTAGTTTTGATTTGCATTTCTCTAATAATTAGTGATGTTGAGCATCTTTTCAAGTGCTTCTTGGCCATCTGTATGTCTTCTTTAGAGAAATGTGTATTTAAGTCTTCTGCCCATTTTGGATTGGGTTGTTTGTTTCTTTAATATTGAGCTGCACAAACTGTTTATATATTTTGGAGATTAATCATTTGTCCGTTGATTCATTTGCAAATATTTTCTCCCGTTCTGAGGGTTGTCTTTTCGTCTTGTTTATGGTTTCCTTTGCTGTGCAAAAGCTTTGAAGTTTCATTAGGTCCCATTTGTTTATTTTTGTTTGTATTTCCATTACTCTAGGAGGTGGATCAAAAAAGATCTTGCTGTAATTTATGTCAAAGAGTGTTCTTCCTATGTTTTCCTCTAAGAGTTTTATAGTGTCCAATCTTACATTTAGGTCTCAAATCCATTTTGAGTTTATTTTTGTGTATGCTGTTAGGGAGTGTTCTACTTTAATTCTTTTACATGTAGCTGTCCAGTTTTCCCAGCACCACTTATTGAAGAGACTGTCTTTTCTCCATTGTATATCTTTGCCTCCTTTGTCAGAGATTAGTTGACCATAAGTGCGTGGGTTTATCTCTGGGCTTTCTATCTTTTTCCATTGATCTACGTTTCTGTTTTTGTGCCAGTAGCATATTGTTTTGATTACTGTAGCTTTGTAGTATAGTCTGAACTCAGGAAGTCTGATTCCTCCAGCTCTGTTTTTTCCCCTCAAGACTGCTTTGGCTATTCGGGGTCTTTTGTGTCTCCATACAAATTTTAAGATGATTTGTTCTAGTTCCATAAAAAATGCCATTGGTAACTTGATAGGGATTGCATTGAATCTGTAGATTGCTTTGGGTAGTATAGTCATTTTCACAATATTGATTCTTCCAATCCAAGAACATGATATATCTCTCCATCTGTTGGTATCATCTTTAATTTCTTTCATCAGTGTCTTATAGTTTTCTGCATACAGGTCTTTTGTCTCCCTAGGTAGGTTTATTCCTAGATATTTAATTCTTTTTGTTGCAATGGTAAATGGGAGTGTTTCCATAATTTCTCTTTCAGATTTTTCATCATTAGTGTATAGGAATCTAAGAGATTTCTGTGCAATAATTTTGTATCCTGCAACTTTACCAAATTCATTGATTAGCTCTAGTAGTTTTCTGGTGACATTTTTAGGATTCTCTATGTATAGTATCATGTCATCTGCAAGCAGTGACAGTTTTACTTCTTCTTTCACAATTTGTATTCCTTTTATTTCTTTTTCTTCTCTGATTGCCATGGCTAGGACTTCCAAAACTATGTTGAATAATAGTGGTGAGAGTGGACATCCTTGTCTTCTTCCTGATCTTAGAGGAAATACTTTCAGTTTTTCACCATTGAGAATGATATTTGCTGTGGGTTTGTTATATATGGCCTTTATTATGTTGAGGTACATTCCCTCTATGCCCACTTTCTGGAGAGTTTTTATCATAAATGGGTGTTGAATTTTGTCAAAAGCTTTTTCTGCATCTATTGAGATGACCATATGGTTTTTCTTCTTCAATTTGTTAATATGGTGTATCACGTTGATTGATTTGCGTATATTGAAGAATCCTTGCATTCCTGGGATAAACCCCCCTTGATCACGGTGTATGATCCTTTTAATGTGTTGTTGGATTCTGTTTGCTAGTATTTTGTTGAGGATTTTTGCATCTATATTCATCAGTGATATTGGTCTGTAATTTTCTTTTTTTGTAGTATCTTTGTCTGGTTTTGGTGTCAGGGTGATGGTGGCCTCATAGAATGAGTTTGGGAGTGTTCCTTCCCCTGCAGTTTTTTGGAAGAGTTTGATAAGAATGGGTGTTAGCTCTTCTCTAAATGTTTGATAGAATTCACCTGTGAAGCCATCTGGTCCTGGACTTTTGTTTGTTGGAAGATTTTTAATCACAGTTTCAATTTCATTACTTGTGATTGGTCTGTTCATAATTTCTGTTTTTTCCTGGTTCGGTCTTAGAAGGTTATACCTTTCTAAGAATTTGTCCATTTCTTCCAGGTTGTTCATTTTATTGGCATAGAGTTGCTTGTAGTAATCTCTTAGGATGCTTTGTTTTTCTGTGGTGTTTGTTATAACTCCTCCTTTTTCATTTCTAAATTTTGATTTGAGTCCTCTCCCTCTTTTTCTTGATGAGTCTGGCTAATGGTTTATCATTTTGTTTATCTTCTCAAAGAACCAGCGTTTAGTTTTATTGATCTTTGCTATTGTTTTCTTTATTTCTATTCCATTTATTTCTGCTCTGATCTTCATGATTTCTTTCCTTCTGCTAACTTTGGGTTTTGTTTGTTCTTCTTTCTCTAGTTCCTTTAGGTGTAAGGCTAGATTGTTTATATGAGATTTTTCTTGTTTCTTGAGGTAGGCTTGTATAGCTAAAAGCTTCCCTCTTAGAACTGCTTTTGCTGCATCCCATAGGTTTTGGATCGTCGTGTTTTCATTGTCATTTTTCTCTAGGTATACTTTGATTTCCTCTTTGATTTCTTCAGTGATCTCCTGGCTGTTTAGTAACATATTGTTTAGCCTCCATGCATTTGTGTTTTTTACGTTTTTTTCCCTGTAATTCATTTCTAATCTCACAGCATTGTGGTCAGAAAAGATGCTTGATATGATTTCAATTTTCTTAAATTTACTGTGGCTTGATTTGTGATCCAAGATGTGATCTATCCTGGAGATGTTCTGTTCGCACTTGAGAAGAAAGTGTAATCTGCTGTTTTTGGATGGAATGTCCTATAAATATCAATTAAGTCCATCTTGTTTAATGTATCATTTAAAGCTTGTTTTTCTTTATTTATTGTCATTTTGGTTTATCTGTCCATTGGTGATAGTGGAGTGTTAAAGTCCCCTACTATGATTTTGTTACTGTCGATTTCCCCTTTTATGGCTGTTAGCATTTGCCTTATGTATTGAGTTGCTCCTATGTTGGGTGCATAAATATTTACAGTTGTTATATCTTCTTCTTGGATTGATCCCTTGATCATTATGTAGTGTCCTCTTTGTCTCTTGTAATAGTCTTTATTTTAAAGTCTATTTTGTCTGATATGAGAATTGCTACTCCAGCTTTCTTTTCACTTCCATTTACATGGAATATCTTTTTCCATCCCCTCACTTTCAGTCTGCATGTGTCCCTAGGTCTGAAGTGGGTATCTTGTAGACAGCATATATATGGGTCTTGTTTTTTTATCCCTTCAGCAAGCCTGTGTCTTTTGGTTGGAGCATTTAATCCATTCACGTTTAAGGTAATTATCTATATGTATGTTCCCATGACAATTTTCTTAATTGTTTGAGGCTTGTTTTTGTAGATCCTTTTCTTCTCTTGTGTTTCCCACTTAGAGAAGTTCCTTTAGCAGTTATTGTAGAGCTGGTTTGGTGGTGCTGAATTCTCTTAGCTTTTGCTTGTCTGTAAAGCTTTTGATTTCTCCATCGAATCTGAATGAGATCCTTGCCAGGTAGCGTAATCTTGGTTGTAAGTTCTTCCCTTTCATCACTTTAAGTATATCATGCCACTCCCTTCTGGCTTGTAGAGTTTCTGCTGAGAAATCTGCTGTTAACCTTATGGGAGTTCCCTTGTATGTTATTTGTCATTTTTCCCTTGCTGCTTTCAATAATTTTTCTTTGTCTTTAATTTTTGCCAGTTTGATTACTATGTGTCTTGGCATGTTTCTCCTTGGCTTTATCCTTTATGGGACTCGCTGTGCTTCCTTGACTTGGGTGGCTATTTCCTTTCCCATGTTAGGGAAGTTTTCGACTATAATCTCTTCAAATATTTTCTCGGGTCCTATCTCTCTCTCTTTTCCTTCTGGGACCCGTATAATGTGAATGTTGTTGCGTTTAATGTTGTCCCAAAGGTCTCAGGCTGTCTTCATTTCTTTTCATTCTTTTTTGTTTATTCTATTCTGTGGCAATGAATTCCACCATTTTGTCTTCCAGGTCACTTATCCATTCTTCTGCCTCAGTTATTCTGCTATTGATTCTTTCTAGTGTAGTTTTCATTTCAGTTACTGTATTGTTCATCTCTGTTTGTTTGTTCTTTAATTCTTCTAGGTCTTTGTTAAACATTTCTTGCATCTTCTCGATCTTTGCCTCCATTCATTTTCCGAGGTCCTGGATCATCTTCACTATCATTATTCTGAATTCTTTTTCTGGAAGGATGCCTATCTCCACTTCATTTAGTTGTTTCTCTGGGGTTTTATCTTGTTCCTTCATCTGGTACATAGCCCACTGCCTTTTCATCTTGTGTATCTTTCTGTGAATGTGGTTTTTGTTCCACAGGCTGCAGGATTGTAATTATTCTTGCTTCTGCTGTCTGCCTTCTGGTGGATGAGGCTATCTAAGAGGTTTATGTATGTTTCCTAATGGCAGGGACTGGTGGTGGGTAGAGCTGACCATTGCTCTGGTAGGTGGGGCTCAGTAAAACTTTAATCCACTTGACTGCTGATGGGTGGGGCTGGGTTCCCTCCCTGTTGGTTGTTTGGCCTGAGGCAACCCAACACTGGAACCTACCTGGGCTCTTTGGTGGGGCTAATGACAGACTCTGGGAGGGTTCATGCCAAGGAGTACTTCCCAGAACTTCTGCTGCCAGTTCCTTGTCCCCACAGTGAGTGACAGCCAACCCCCACCTCTGCAGGAGACCCTCCAACACTAACAGGTAGGTCTGGTTAAGTCTCCTCTGGGGTCACTGCTCCTTCCCCTGGGTCCTGATGTGCACACTACTTTGTGTGTGCTCTCCAAGAGTGGAGACTCTGTTTCCCTCAGTCCTGTTGAAGTCCTGCACTCAATACCCACTAGGCTTCAAGGTCTGATTCTCTAAGAATTCCTCCTCCCGTGGCTGGACCCCCAGGTTGGGAACCCTGACATGGGGCTCACAACCTTCACTCCAGTGGGTGGACTTCTGTGGTATAATTGTTCTCCAGTCTGTGAGTCACCCACCCAGCAGTTATGGGATTTGATTTTACTGTGACTGCACCCCTCCTACCATCTCACTATGGCTTCTCCTTTGTCTTTGGATGTGGAGTATCTTTTTTGGTGAGTTCCAGTGTCTTCCTGTTGATGATTGTCTAGCGGCTAGCTGTGATTCTGGTGTCCTTGCAAGAGGGAGTGAGAGCACGTCCTTCTACTCGGCCATCTTGGTTCCTCCTTCTATTGTAGCTTTTCTCACTGACAACTGGAATTAAAGCTTTAAGACAATAACTCTGGGAGGACCTTCAAGGTGGCAGAGGAGTAAGACGTGCAGATCACCTTCCTCCCCATGAATACATCAAAAATACATCAACATGTGGGAGAACTCCTACAGAACACCTTCTGAATGCTGGCCAAAGACTCAGACTTCCCAAAAGGCAAGAAACTCCCCACGTACCTGGCCATGTGGCTGCCAGGGTCTTGGTGATATGGCTGGGGGTCAGGGCTGAGCCTCTGAGGTGTGAGAGCCGAGTTCAGGACAGTGGACCACCAGAGATCTCCTGGCCCCATGTAATATCAATGAGCAATAGATTTCCCAGAGGTCTCCTTCTCAAGGCTAAGACCCAGCCCCACTCAACGACCAGCAAGGTAAAGGTAAAAACCCACTATACCAAACAAATGAAGAGGAAATAGGCAGTCTACCTGAAAAGGAATTCAGAGTGATGATAGTAAAGATGATCCAAAATCTTGGAAATACAATGGAGAAAATACAAGAAATGATTAACAAGGACTTGGAAGAACCAAAGAGCAAACAAACAGTGATGAACAACACAATAAATGAAAATAAAAATTCTTTAGAAGGAATCAATAGCAGAATAACTGAGGCAGAAGAATGTATAAGTGACCTGGAAGATAAAATACTGGAAATAACTACCACAGAGCAGAATAAAGAAGAAATAATGAAAAGAATTGAGGACAGTGTCAGAGACATTTGGGACAATATTAAACGCACCAAAATTCGAATTATAGGGTCCCAAAAAGAAGAGAAAAATAAAGGGACTGAGAAAGTATTTGAAGGGATTATAGTCGAAAACTTCCCTAACATGGGAAAGATAATAGTCAATCAAGTCCAGGAAGCACAGAGTCCCATACAGGATAAATCCAAGGAGAAACACTCCAAGGCACATAATAATCAAACTATCAAAAATTAAATACAAAGAAAAAATATTAAAAGCAGCAAGGGAAAAGCAACAAATAACATACAAGAGAATCCCCATAAGGTTAACAGATGATCTTTCAGCAGGAAGTCTGCAAGCCAGAAGGGAGTGGCAGGACATATTTAAAGTGATGAAAGGGAAAAATCTACAACTATTACTCTACCCAGCAAGGATCTCATTCAGATCCGATGGAGAAATTAAAACCTTTACAGACAAGCAAAAGCTAAGAGAATTCAGCACCACCAAACCAGCTTTACAACAAATGCTAAAGGAACTTCTCTAGGCAGGAAACACAAGAGAAGGAAAGGACCTACAATAACAATCCCAAAACAATTAAGAAAATGGTAATAGGAACATACATATTGATAGCTACCTAAATGTAAATGCATTAAATGCTCCAACCAAGACACAGACTGGCTGAATGGATACAAAAACAAGACCAGTATATATGCTGTCTACAAGAGACCCACTTCAGACCTAGGGACACATACTGACTGAAAGTGAGGGGATGGAAAAAGATATTCCATGCAAATGGAAATCAAAAGAAAGCTGGACTAGCAATTCTCATATCAGACAAAATAGACTTTAAAATAAAGACTATTACAAGAGACAAAGAAGGACACTATATCATGATCAAGGGATCTATCCAAGAAGAAGATATAACAATTGTAAATATTTATGCACCCAACATAGGAGCAGCTCAATACATAAGGCAAATGATAATAGCCATAAAAGGGGAAATTGACAGTAACACAATCATAGTGGGACTTTAACACCCCACTTCCACCAATGGACAGATCAACGAAAATGAAAATAAATAAGGAAACACAAACTTTAAATGATACATTAAACAAGATAGACTTAATTGATATTTATAGGACATGTCATCCAAAAACAACAGAATACACGTTCTTCTCAAGTGCTCATGGAACATTCTCCAGGATAAATAATATCTTTGGTCACAAATCAAGCCTTGGTAAATTTAAGAAAATTCAAATCATATCCAGTATCTTTTCCTACCACAATGCTATGAGACTAGATATCACTTACAGGAAAAAAACTGTAAAAAATAAAAACACGTGGAGGTTAAACAATACGTTACTAAATAACCAAGAGATCACTGCAGAAATCAAATAGGAAATCAAAAAATACCTAGAAACAAATGACAATGAAAATACAATGGCCCCAATCCTATGGTATGAAGCAAAAGCAGTTCTAAGAGGGAAGTTTATAGCAGTACAATCCTGCCTCAAGAAACCAGAAACATCTCAAATAAACAACATAACATTACACCTAAAGCAATTAGAAAAACAAGAACAAAAAACCCCAAAGTTAGCAGAAGGAGAGGAATCATAAAGATCAGACCAGAAATAAATGAAAAAGAAAGGAAGGAAATGATAGCAAAGATCAATAAAACTAAAAGCTGGTTCTTTGAGAAGAGAAACAAAATTGATAAACCATTAGTTAGACTCATCAAGTAAAAAAGGGAGAATACTCAAATAAGCAGAAGTAGAAATGAAGAAGGAGAAGTAACAACTGACACTGCAGAAATACAAAGGATCATGAGAGATAACTATAAGCAACTATAAGCCAATAAAATGGATAACCTGGAAGAAATGGACAAAATTTTAGAAAAGTACAACCTTCTGTGGCTGAACGACGAAGAAACAGATAATATAAACAGACCAATCACAAGCACTGAAATTGAAACTGTGATTAAAAATCTTCCAACAAACAAAAGCCCAGGACCCGATGGATTCACAGGTGAATTCTATCAAAAATTTAGAGGAGCTAACACCTATCCTTCTCAAAGTCTTCCAAAATATAACAGAAGGAAGAACACTCCCAAACTCATTCTACGAGGCCACCAAAACCCTGATACCAAAACCAGACAAAGATGTTATAAGAAAATAACTACAGGCCAATATCACTGATGAACATAGATGCTGAAATTCTCAATAAAATACTAGCAAACCGAATCCAGCAGCACATTAAAATGATCATACACCATGATCAAGTGGGGTTTATCCCAGGAATGCAAGGATTCTTCAGTATATGCATATCAAACAGTGTGATACACCATATTAACGAATAGAAGGATAAAAACAATATGATAATCTCAATAAATGGAGAAACAGCTTTTGACAAAATTCAACACCCATTTATGGTAAAAACTCTCCAGAAAGCAGGCATAGAGGGAACTTACATCAACATAATAAAGGCCATATATGACAAACCCACAGTCAACATCATTCTCAATGGTGAAAAAATAAAATTATTTCCACTAAGATCAGGAACAAGACAAGGTTGCCTACTCTCACCACTATGATTTACCATGGTTTTGGAAGTTTTGCCACAGCAATCAGAGAAGAAAAAGAAATGAAAGGAATCCAAATCAGAAAAGAAGAAGTAAAGCTGTCACTGTTTGCAGATGACATGATACTATATAGAGAGAATCCTAAAGATGCTACCAGAAAACTACTAGAGCTAATCAATGAATTTGGTAAAGTAGCAGGATACAAAATTAATGCACAGAAATCTCTTACATTCCTATACACTAATGATGAAAAATCTGAAAGAGAAATTAAGGAAACACTCCCTGCACCATTGCAACAAAAACAATAAAATATCTAGGAATAAACCTACCAAAGGAGAAAAAAGACCTGTATGCAGAAAACTATAAGACACTGATGAAAGAAATTAAAGATGATACAAACCGATGGAGAGATATACCATGTTCTTGGATTGGAAGAATCAATATTGTGAAAATGACTATACTACCCAAAGCAATCTACAGATTCAGTGCAATCCCTATCAGTCTACCAATGGCATTTTTCACAGAACCAGAACAGAAAATTTTACAATTTGTATGGAAACACAAAAGACCCCAAATATTCAAAGCAGTCTTGAGATAGAAAAATGGAGCTGGAGGAATCAGGCTCCCAGACTTCAGACTATACTACAAAGCTACAGTAATCAAGAGAGTATGGTACTGGCACAGAAAGCGAAATATTGATCAATCGAACAGAATAGAAAGCCCAGAGATAAACCCACACACATATGTTCACCTTATCTTTGATAAAGGAGGCAAGAATATACAATGGAAAAAAGACAGTCTCTTCAATAACTGGTGCTGGGAAAACTGGACTGCTATAGGTAAAAGAATGAAATTAGTACACTAACTAACGTCATACACAAAAATAAACTCAAAATGGATTAAAGACCTAAATGTAAGGCCAGGTACTATAGAACTCTTAGAGAGAAGCAGAGGGAGAACACTCTATGACACAAATCACAGCAAGACCCTTTTTTTTTTCTTTTAATTAATTAATTTATTTATTTTTGGCTGTGTTGGGTCTTTGTTTCTGTGCGAGGGCTTTCTCTAGTTGTGGCAAGCGGGGGCCACTCTTCATCGCGGTGCACGGGCCTCTCACCGTCACGGCCTCTCTCATTGTGAAGCACAGGCTCCAGACGCGCAGGCTCAGTAGTTGTGGCTCACGGGCCTAGTTGCTCCATGGCATGTGGGATCTTCCCAGACCAGGGCTCGAACCCGTGTCCCCTGCATTAGCAGGCAGACTCTCAACCACTGTGCCACCAGGGAAGCCCAGCAAGACCCTTTTTGACCACCTCCTAGAGAAATGGAAATAAAAACAAAAATAAACAAATGGAACCTAATGAAGCTTAAAAGCTTTTGCACAGCAAAGGAAACCATAAAGAAGATGAAAAGATAACCCTCAGGATAGGAGAAAATATTTGCAAATGAAGCAACTGACAAAGGAATAATCTCCAAAATATACAAGCAACACATGCAGCTCAATATCAAAAAAACAAACAACACAATCCAAAAATGGACAGAAGACCTAAATAGACATTTCTCCATAGAAGATACACAGATTGCCAACAAACACATGAAAGGATGCTTAACATCACTAATCATTAGAGATATGCACATCAAAACTGCAATGATGTATCACCTCACGCTGGTCAGAATGGCTATCATCAAAAAAACTACAAACAATAAATGCTGGAGAGGGTGTGGAGAAAAGGGAACCCTCTTGCACTGTTGGTGGAAATGTAAATTGATACAGCCACTTTGGAGAACAGTATGGAGGTTCCTTAAAAAACTAAAAATAGAACTACCATATGATCCAGCAATCCCACCATTGGGCATATACCCTGAGAAAACCATAATTCAAAAAGAGTCGTTTACCACAATATTCGTTGAAGCACTATTTACAATAGCCAGGACATGGAAGCAATCTAAGCGTCCATTGGCAGATGAATGGATAAAGAAGATGTGGCACATATATACAATGCAATATTACTCAGCCTTAAAAAAATGAAATTGAGTTATTTGTAGTGAGATGGGTGGATCTAGAGTCTCTCATACAGAATGAAGTAAGTCAGAAACAGAAAAACTAATACTTATGTTAACACATATATATGGAATCTAAAAAAAAAAATTTCTGAAGAACCTAGGGGCAGGACAGGAATAAAGATGCAGACGTAGAGAATGGACTTGAGGACATGTGGAGGGGGAAGGGTAAGCTGAGACGAAGTGAGAGAGTGGCATTGACATAAACACTACCAAATGTAAAATAGATAGCTAGTGGGAAACAGCCGCATAGCACAGGGAGATCAGCTCCTGCTTTGTGACTACCTAGAGAGGTGGGATAGGGAGGGTGGGAAGGATACGCAAGAGGGAGGGGATATGGGGATATATGTATATGTATAGCTGATTCACTTTGTTATACAGCAGCAACTAACACAACAATGTAAAGCAATTATACTCCAAAAAATATGTTAAAAAAGAAATATTCCTCAGAATATACACAGTATTATAATATAGCTCCATTTTTCTTTCTCAAGATTGCTTTGGCTATTCACGACCTTTTGTGTTTCCATACAAATTGTGAATTTTTTTTGTTCTAGTTCTGTGAAAAATGCCATTTGTAGACTGATAGGGATTGCACTGAATCTGTAGATTGCTTTGGGTAATATAGTCATTTTCACAATGTTCATTCTTCCAATCCAAGAACATGGTATATCTCTCCATCAGTTTGTATCATCTTTAATTTCTTTCATCAGTGTCTTATAGTTTTCTGCATACAGGTCTTTTGTATCCTTAGGTAGGTTTATTTCTACGTATTTTATTCATTTTGTTGGAATGGTAGATGGGAGTGTTTCCTTAATTTCTCCTTCAGATTTTTCATCATTAGTGTATAGGAATGCAAGAGATTTATGTGCCTTAATTTTGTATCCTGTTACTTTACTAAGTTCATTGATTAGCTCTAGTACATCTCTGGTAGCATCTTTAGGGTTCTTTATATATAGTATCATGTCATCTGCAAAAAGTGAAAGCTTTACTTCTTTTTTGCTGGTTTGGCTTCCTTTTATTTCTTTTTCTTCTCTGATTGCTGTGGCTAAAACTTCCAAAACTATGTTAAATAATAATGATGGCAAACCTGGTCTTGTTCCTGATCTTAGTGGAAAATATTTCAGTTTTTCGCCATTGAGAATGATGTTTGCTGTGGGTTTGTCATATGTGGCCTTTATTATGTTGGGGTAAGTTCCCTCTATGCCTACTTTCTGGAGAGTTTTTTTCATAAATGGGTGTTGGATTTGTTAAAAGCAGCTTCTGCATCTACTGAGATTATCATATGGTTTTTATGCTTCAGTTTGTTAAAATGGTGTATCACATTGATTCATATGCATGTATTGAAGAATCCTTGTATTCCTGGGATAAACCCCACTTGATCATGGTGTATGATCCTTTTAATGTGCTGCTGGATTCTGTTTGCTGGTATTTAATTTAGGATTTTTGCAAGGATTTTGGCATCTGTGTTCTTTGGTGATATTGGCCTGTAGTATTCCTTTTTATAACATCTTTGTCTGGTTTTTGTATCAGGGTGATGGTGGCCTCATATAATGAGTTTGGATGTGTTCCTCCCTCTGCTATATTTTGGAAGACTTTGAGAAGGATAGGTGTTAGCTCTTCTCTAAATGTTTGATAGAATTCACCTGTGAAGCCATCTGGTCCTGGGCTTTTGTTTGTTGGAAGATTTTTAATCACAGCCTCAGTTTCAGTGCTTGTGATTGGTCTGTTTATATTTTCTATTTCTCCTGGTTCATTCTCAGAAGGTTGTGCTTTTCTAAGAATTGGTCCATTTCTTCCAGGTTGTCCATTTTATTGGCATATAGTTGGTTATAGTAATCTCTCATGATCCTTTGTATTTTGCAGTGTCAGTTGTTAACTTCTCCATTTTCATTTCTGATTCTATTGATTTGAGTCTTCTCCCTTTTTTACTTGATGAGTCTGGCTAATGGTTTATCAATTTTGTTTATCTTCTCAAAGAGCCATCTTTTAGTTTTATTGATCTTTGTTATCATTTCCTTCATTTCTTTTTCATTTATTTCTGATCTGATCTTTATGATTTCTTTCCTTCTGCTAACTTTGGGGTTTTTTGTTCTTCTTTCTCTAATTGCTTTAGGTGTAAGATTAGGTTGTTTATTTGAGATGTTTCTTGTTTCTTGAGGTAGGATTGTATTGCTATAAACTTCCCTCTTAGAACTGCTTTTGCTGCATCCCACAGTTTTTGGGTCATCATCTTTTCATTGCCATTTCTTTCTAGGTATTTTTTGATTTCCTCTTGATTTCTTTAGTGATCTCTTGGTTATTTAGTAGTGTGCTGTTTAGCCTACATGTGTTTGTATGTTTTACAGAATTTTTCCTGTAATTGATATCTAGTCTCATAGCGTTGTGGTCAGAAAAGATACTTGATATGATTTGAATTTTCTTAAATTTATGAAGGCTTATTTTGTGACCCAAGACATGATCTATCCTGGAGAATGTTCCATGAGCTCTTGAGAAGAAAGTGTATTCTGTTGTTTTTGGATGGAATGTCCTGTAAATATCAATGAAGTCCATCTTGTTTAATGTATCATTTAAAGTTTGTGTTTCCTTATTTATTTTCATTTTGGATGATGTATTCATTGGTGAAAGTGGGGTGTTAAAGTCCCCTACTATGATTGTGTTACTGTCAATTTCCCCTTTATGTATGTTAGAATTTGCCTTAAGTATTGAGGTGCTCCTATGTTGGGTGCATAAATATTTACAATTGTTATATTTTCTTCTTGGATTGATCCCTTGATCGTTATGTAGTGTCCTTCTTTGTCTCTTGTAATAGTCTTTATTTTAAAGTCTATTTTGTCTGGTATAAGAATTGCTGCTCTAGCTTTCTTTTGGTTTCCATATTCATGGAACATCTTTTTCCATCCCCACACTTTCAGTCTGTATGTGTCCCTAGGTCTGAAGTGGGTCTCTTGTAGACAGCATATATACAGTTCTTGTTTTTCTATCCATTCAGCCAGTCTATGCTTTTGGTTGGAGCATTTAATCCATTTACATTTAAGGTAATTATCTATATGTATGTTTCTATTACCATTTTCTTAATTGTTTTGGGTTTGTTTTTTCTACGTCTTTTCCTTCTCTTGTGTTTCCTGCCTAGAGAATTTCCTTTAGCCCCTGTTGTAAAGCTGGTTTGGTGGTGCTGAATTCTCTTAGCTTTTGCTTGTCTGTGTAAGTTTTAATTTCTCCTTCAAATCTGAATGAGGTCCTTGCTGTGTAATCTTTGTTGTAGGATTTTCCCTTTCATCACTTTAAATATGTCCTGCCACTCCCTTCTCGCTTGCAGAGTTTCTGCTGCAAGTCCAGCTGTTAAACTTATGGGGATTCCCTTTTATGTTATTTGTTGCTTTTCCCTTGCTACTTTTAATATGTTTTCTTTGTATTAATTTTTGATAGTTTGATTAATATATGTCTTGAGGTGTTTCTCCTTGGATTTATCCTGTGTGGGACTCTCTGCACTTTCTGGAGTTGATTGACTATTTCCTTTCCCATATTAGGGAATTTTTGAATTCTATTCTCTTCAAATATTTTCTCAGTCCTTTTTTATTTCTCTTTCTCTTTTGTGACCCCTATAATTCGAATGTTGGTGTGTTTAATGTTGTCCCAGAGGCCTCTCTGACTGTCCTCAATTCTTTTCATTCTTTTTTCTTTATTCTGCTCTACAGTAGTTATTTCCACTATTTTATCTTCCAGGTCACTTATCTGTTTTTCTGCCTCAGTTATTCTGCTATTGATTCCTTCTAGAGAATTTTTATTTTCATTTATTGTGTTGTTCATCATTGTTTGTTGCCTCTTTATTTCTTCTAGGTCCTTGTTAATCATTTCTTGTATTTTCTCCATTGTATTTCCAAGATTTTGGATCATCTTTAGTATCATAACTCTGATTTCTTTTTCAGGTAGACTGCCTATTTCCACTTCATTTGTTTGGTCTGGCAGGTTTTTACCTTGCTCCTTCACCTGCTGTGTTTCTCTGTCCTCTCATTTTGCTGAACTTACTGTGTTTGGTGTCGCCTTTTCACAGCCTGCAGGTTCCTAGTTCCCATTGTTTTTGGTGTCTGCCCCCAGTGGCTATGGTTGGTTCAGTGAATTGTGTAGGCTTTCCGGTGGAGGGAACTGGTGCCTATGTTCTGGTGGATGAGGTTGGATCTTGTCTTTCTGGTGGGCAGGCCTGCATCTGGTGGTGTGTTTTGGGGTGTCTGTAAACTTATTATGATTTTAGGCAGCCTCTCTGCTAATGGGTGGGGTTATTTTCCTGTCTTGCTAGTTGTTTGGCATAGGGTGTCCAGCACTGTAGCTTGCTGGTCATTGAGTATAGCTTCATCTTAGGTCGAGATGGAGATCTGTGGGAGAGCTTTCGCTGTTTGGTATTACGTAGAACTGGGAGGTCTCTGGTGGACCAATGTCCTGATCTTGGCTCTCCCATCTCAGAGGCACAGGCCTGACACCCGGCTGGAGCACTAAGACCCTGTTAGACACATGGCTCAGATGAAAAGGGAGAAAAAAGAAAAAAATAAATAAAATTATTAAAATTAAAACTAAAAAAAATTAAAAATTAAAAAAAAGTAATAAAAAGAAAAGAAAGAAAGAAACAGAGAAGAGGGCACCCAAACCAAAAAACAAATCCACCAATGATAACAAGTGTTAAAAACTATACTAAAAAAAAAACAAAGAAAAAACGTACTGACAGAACCCTAGGACAAATGGTAAAAGAAAAGCTATACAGTCAAAATCAAAGACACAGACACATACACACTCACAAAAAGAAGAAAAGGAAAAAAAAAATATATCTATATATTAAAAAGGAAGAGAGCAACCAAATCAATAAACAAATTTACCAATGATAAAAAAACTCTAAATACTAAACTAAGGTAAACATAAAACCTGAAACAGATTAGATGCAGAATGCAAACCCCAAGTCTACAGTTGCTCCCAAAGTCCACTGCCTCAAATTTGGGATGATTTGTCATCTATTCAGGTATTCCAGAGATGCAGGGTACATTGAGTTGATTGTGGAGATTTAATCCGCTGCTCCTAAGGCTGATGGGAGAGATTTCCCTTTCTCTTCTTTGTTTGCACAGCTCCTGGGGTTCAGCTTTGGATTGGCCCCGCCTCTTAGTGTAGGTCGCCTGAGGGTGTCTGTTCTTCACTCAGACAGGATGGGGTTAAAGGAACAGCTGATTAGGGGGCTCTGGCTCACTCTGCCCTGGGGAGAGGGAGGGATACAGAGTGCGGGGCGAGCCTGTGGCGGCAGAGGCCAGAGTGACGTTGCAACAGTGTGAGGTGCGCTGTGTGTTCTCCCGGCGAAGTTGTCCCTGGATCACGGGACCCTGGCAGTGGTGGGCTGCACAGACTCCCAGGAAGGGAGGTTTGGATAGTGACCTGTGCTTGCACACAGGCTTCTTGGTGGTGGCAGCAGCAGCCTTAGCATTTTATGCCCGTCTCTGGTGTCCACACTGGTAGCCGTGGCTCGCGCCCATCTCTGGAGCTCGTTTAGGTGGTGCTCTGTATCCCCTCTCCTCATGCACCCTGAAACAATGGTCTCTTGCCTCTTAGGTAGGTCCAGTCTTTTTCCTGGACCTCCTCCCAGCTAGCTCTGGTACACCAGCCCCCTTCAGGCTGTGTTCACGCCGCCAACCCCAGTGATCTTTTCTTTTTTCTTTTGCCCTACGCAGGTACGTGGGGAGTTTCTTGCCTTTTGGGAGGACTGAGGTCTTCTGCCAGCATTCAGTAGGTGTTCTGTAAGAGTTGTTCCACATGTAGATGTATTTCTGATGTATTTGTGGGGAGGATGGTGATCTCCACATCTTACTCCTCTGCCATCTTGAAGGTCTCTCTCTGTAAATATTTTTAACAAATTCCTTTGGAAATAGCAATAGGCTTTAGAAATAAGCCAGTCAGTTCCAACTATACCTTTTATGGTGGTCTTCTAAGGCATAGTTCACAACAAATAGTTAATTATAATTCTTTGTCAATGAGTTCCATTCTGCTCCCTCTGGTACTGGGAATGTAGGCTGTGGCTTTGACTGATGCCACTGAGCTGGTGTGTGGGAGATGGGACTGGGGTAATCCACAAGGTCACCATTCCTGTCAAGAATCCATTGTGGTTTCCTCCCTACCCAACTCATTCCTTCCTTCCTTCCTTCCTTCCTTCCTTCCTTCCTTCCTTCCTTCCTTCTTCCTTCTTTCTTTCTTTCTTTCTTTCTTTCTTTCTTTCTTTCTTTCTTTCTTTTTCTTTCTCTTTCTCTCTCTTTCTTTCTTTCTTTTTCTTCCTTCCTTCCTTCCTTCCTTCCTTCCTTCCTTTCTTTCTTTCTTCCTTCCTTCCTTCTTTCTTTTTTTGAATAAGTGTTCCCTGAATTGCTTCAAGCCTTTGGTTAATTTTGAGTTCTGAAACAGTCGATTCTGATGATTTTTGCCCATTTAAAATATCGTTTTATGGAGGGGCAGAATTTTCGATTCCTTATTCTGCAATTTTTGCTGATATGCTGACATCATTTTATGCTAATTTGTACTAAAGAAAGTCTTTACCCTTTTTATTGATTGACAAATTGATAGTCTTATTTTCTTAATTTTTGGTTATTTGATGAAAATTCTCTTTTTGACAGTCTATTTTGTTTTATTAGCTATTCTGATGATAAGCTTTATAAATATGTTTGCCCAACAATTAAGGAACTCAAAGTCTAGTGGGGCAAACAAGCATCTAAATACTATGATTATTTATACATTTTTGCCATTAATTATTGACATCGCATTTTTCTAATCTGAATAAATTTACCCATTAAATAAGCCATTCAAAATAAAATAACAAGGTTCATTTAGCACCTGGGTATTTCTAATGTTGAAAGCACAGTCCTATTAAGGTATAGAAGAAGGATTCTTATAACCAGACATTCTCCTTGAGTTTGTTTAACTTGGACCAAGGACCTAGTAGCCTGAATGACATGCTTCATTCCAACTTTTAAACTGTCGACTGAGTTAAGATGTGTTGATGAATATTAATTTCTTTTACTAAAAGCCCTGACACTGAGACATGTCTGTTGTCTGCTTGTTCCATCAAATAATGAAAGGTCTTGGGGATTTCCTCCAAAGTGTGGATGTTGGCACCTGGAGCTGACGGGCATATTTCAGGCAACCTGTGCTATAAACTACTCTGTTTTGCCATTTCTGGATGGCCTCGAAGGTGCCTTTATTCTATTTCTGCTGCACGTGTTTGATACTGTAGACCCCTTTTGAGACTGTCCCAGGGATTATTTATAATGTACTGATGTTACCTTATTAGTAGCTGCTATTTCTGCACAGAAGCATGAGGTTTGTTGACACTTGTTTTACTGCTGAAACTTTATTTTTGGTGTCTGGTAGACCACTATGGAGTTTCACTACTGAAATGTTTTGGCACCCTGAATGAAAAGTCATCCCATGTTCGTTTTCCTCTGGGGGTTTAAATAAGCACCTGAATAAGCTTTAGAACTTGACAGATAATGAAATTTCACAAAGTTATTGCATTCCTGTTTCAACTGGCACTTCTAATACTCTCACAAACAGTTTGTGGGGTTGGTAAGGTTCCTTTGCAGGAGTATTTCAAAAATAGGTCCAAACTTACAACATGAATGTAAATTTATAGAAGGGAGAAATATTAAAGCATTTTAAAAATTAATTTTAAAGCAGTGCTCTTTTGGCACTGATGAGTAATTTCCAAAGCTGGCTCTCTTGTGATCTACACACAGAAACAACGTTATATGATTGGAAACCTGCTTTGCAGGTGGTGCCTTTTTCTTCAACTTCTTCATGAAGAGCTCCAAACTAAGGCACTTTGGACAGCCTTGGTTCATTTTTTCCGCTGCCCTTTAGACATCTCTGTGCCATCTCTTTTTCTAGCTTAGGATAATCTAACCATTTTTAAATGGGTGCGTGCAAACCAATTTTTAATTTAAAATACATCTTGGGAGACAAATGTTAACAAAATTGTATTTCCATTTTTTGAGGCAACTTGTGTTTTGTAATTAAAATGTTTCCCTTTTAAAAATATATCCAAGCCTGTTTTATAGTTTCATTTTACTTTGGTTATAATATGTTATAAAACAGAAAGTCTAGAGCTACATGCAAAGTAAACCAAAACTTTTGTAAAACCTAGGGTAAGAAGATGCTATTTCTCATAGTGTGTGCTTATGCATACTTATAAATATACAAATTACTCATCAGTGCCTATATATATATATGCCTTGATTGCATATACATGTGTATGTGTATATATACATATATATTTATGGATGTATATTTTATATCAATATATATGTTTCTGTGTGTACATATTTATATGTGTATATGTGTTTGTATATATGTAGGTATATATGTAAATATGTGTATGTATATATGTATCAATACATGAAAATGGCTAAAATTCAGAAACAGATAACTAGAATGTAATTTGTCTCATTTATTCAACATTTGTTTTTGATTCCCTAATGCATGCTAAGTCATGATACTCCATCTGAGATACAAAGTGGCATATTAAAACTAGGTCTTGCTTTCAAGTTACTTATACTACAGGGGAGGTTACAGACAGAGAAGACTTCTGTGAGGAATTGCTGTCTACTGAGACCTGCAAGGTTGAATCATCCTTACTTGACAAAAGACATGGGTGATGAGGAGGAGGTGAGGAAGCAAAGCAAAGCAGAAGGGGCAGCATATTTGAGGGCCAAGAGACAAGAGACCAAGTCACTAAAGGAAGCAGAAGGAGGGCATAAATGTGGAGAAATAGGAAGGGTCTAGATCATGAAGATTCTCGTAACTCGTGTTAATGAGTTTTAAGTAGGAGAATGAGACGATCACATTTGAGCATATAGCAAAGAGCTACATGACAATGAGATTGGAAATCTTAGTATAAAATAGTCATGAAGGAATTTTAAAACGTGATTAATATTTAATAGCTCTGAATCATTTTTGGTAAGTCTATATAGGTTTGCAATAGTTAGACATCAGCATGGCTGATCTTGTTTTATCCTGTAAATTATATAATATGTGATAGTGAAGATCACTTAACATTCCTGGTTGACTTCACTATGAATATTTTATCACTGGTTAGAAACCGTATTAATATCGTCTCTTCTTAATTGTTTCCTCTCTTAGTTTATTATAAATAGCAATTAGGCAAACCTTGTTAATAGTAAGTTGTCATAAAGAAGATAAGAGAGAATTATAGACATGTGAAAGTCCACTTATGGAGGAAAATTCATATTCTATGCATTTTGGAGTATCAAGAAAACAAGAAAGCCTGTTATGGGACAGGTCAAATTTTCTTACAGAAAAATTACCAAGAAAAAATCTTCATATTATAAACATCATCATGCCCCTTGGGGAGGGTGGAAATTTTAAGGAGAAAGGATGATTAAATATGTGACAAAACTTAGAGGAGATCTCAATGTTGTTGATGGCCCAAAGTACCTTTGCAACTGGAGTTTCAAGATTCCTGGAATTTTCATTCTTATTCACCTCTTTGAGTAGGATCTGACTCTTGAAGATCATTTTAAAATACTTTCATATTTCCATGGAAGAGTTATGTATGAATTCATTAGCCTAGATTAGTCTGTCAGCCTAGTTGGCTGTTGTCAAAGAGATGATAGAGTTGATAGGAAACAGGAATCAGAACACATACATTCTACATGTTAGAAGCAGGTTTAGGAAACTTGAAGATTTCAAAAAGGCAGGCTTAGGTGGGGAGCGATAATAGCAGTCCCACTGTCTGGGGACTGGGTTCTCAAAATTTAGAAGTAGGTTAAAGGGCAATTGAAGAAAAACTTGCATCTTGAAACTGCTAATTGCGTACTAGTTCTAAGTGCAAATTTAATCAACAGAATTTTAATGCAGTTACAACTATCTGGACAATACCTTAGAATTAGCTGTAATGAAATGAGCTTTAGAATTAAAGTTCATAGAAGCAATGCTTACTTGTCTAAACAGCAGTTTTACCCCATATTGAAGAAGAAGTCAACAAGGCTTGGAGCCTAACACACACACCAGCCTGTGACTGTTTTGGTACCTGAGTAACTCTGAGAAGTCAACAGCCGACTAGATTTCAGAGATCATATAACTCAGTGATGTCTAAGTTCAATGTGAGTGTTGTCACTATCACTATGTTCCCTGAGATTAACGAATGGTTTGCTCATAAGTATTTCTTGAATAAATGAGCAAATGTAAGAATTGCTTTTTGAGGAACACTTGTATTCTGGGAGGAGCTTTTGGGGAAGGAGAGGGAGAGGAAAGCTGGTGCGTGGGCCCCCTCCTCTCAAGCTGAAGAGGGCAGAGTCACTGTTTTAGTAATTAGGGTTCCATATAAGATTTCCTTGGGAAAAAAATGCTATATTTTTTTAAAGAAGAAGAAAAATGAATGAGTCCATTCTTCTCAGTTCACCATTAAAAACACTGTGTACCAAAGAGGGTTTAGCTCAGGGTTATACACAGGTTAGAGCAAAACCAGGCTGTGAACCTGGAGGGCTGCTTTTCTAGTCCCCTGTCATTTAAACTCCCCCAAACAGTCCTACAATACAGTCAATACACTTGGGAATCCACTTTTTAATTAACAAAATGTGTTAGACCACAGGTCAATCATTTGTGCTTACTCAATCACATCTCTCTTTTAATTTCCTAAATTCATGGGTAATGCTAAGCGATACAGTGGATGACCTGTGATGCATTTGTGATGAATTAAAAGTAAGCCTGGCCCTTTTCTTTTATGGCATACCTAATTCTTATTTGTGGATGAATCACTAATACTAATCAGGCTGCTTGTGGTAGATTTACTTCTTATAAGTAGAAATGGCTCTTCTTGGGATAATAATGGATATAGGATGCGTACCCATGCTTGGTCATATTTTTGAGTGTTGTGTGCTTATATTCATGCATGTTTTCCTGTGTATCTTATCAGTAGCGTGGATTGAAATGAAATAATTCTAAGACAAAAGATTGCTTGGTACGCTTGACGAGAGCTGCAACCACGGTCATCTGGATAAGCCTGATGGAAGTAAACATTCTTTTATTAGTTGGAAGTGTGCCCATTTTCAAATTTGTTTAAAAGGAAAAGGAAATTTTCTCCTCACTGCTTATTCTATTTCTAAACATCTTGTAAAGACTTCTTTTTCATCTTTTATTACAGGTCATTATGAGGATGGCAGAAATTAGACTTTCCCGGGCATTTACAAATCTAGTGTTTTGAAAGGTATATTACTTTTTCCACTGGAAATTAATGTAATGAGAAATGTTTTACAGACACTCTAAACTATAAAAACACAAACACGTTTCGTGTGTGGCATACCTCTTTTCAATGGAGCCCTAGTCTCTGGGTAGATCTATTCCTCCATGGCCCTGGCACTGTGGCCTCTGCCTTGACAGCTTGCCAGCTTTTCTCCCTGGCTCACTTTTCTCCTAAATGGTCTTTGAACTTATTTTTGTTACTTTTAGTCTGCCTTTCTTTCCTGCTTCCTTTCTCTAACTAACAGACTTCCTTATTAACTTGTGTTCAGATATGAATAACTGACATTTTTCTTTTAGATTTGCCTTGAGATATTTCTATTCTTCCTGGTTTCGTATTATTCTTTCATACTGAGGACTCCTAAATCTATATACCTATCATTGGTTTCTCCATCTACATCCAACTCCTTGTTGGACTTGCCCATTTGGAAGAGCCACAGGCTAGTCAAGCAATGTCATTTCTGACTTGTTTTCCTGACCTCAGGGGCATCATCAGTAACCCTGGCCAGATGACATGAAAGTCTTTTGTTCCATTTCTTACTCCCCACCTTACCCCTATGCATTCCAGATACTAGAAAACTTCCAAGTCTATGCCTTTACTTGAAGGTCACTCTGAGCCTGGGTTCATTCCTCAGGCTATCTTATATCTTTCTCATCTTTGTCTGACAGAATGTTGTACCTGGTACCTCGGATAGATTTAACAAATAAATAAGGTGTCCTTCTTACCTTCAGGACACTTGCTAATAAGTAAGGTCTATAAATCATATGCACTAATAATAATAACAGAAACAATAATGATTAAAATGTTAAATGAGTTAAATGATATTTTGACATAAGTTAGAAGTCAAAATCAAAGTTTTAGATGCCTTCCTCAACCCTCATATCTTGCTGACTTCACAATTTCAATCTCTATTTATAATGACATACATATTTAACAAATTTATATAGTTTTATGCCAGAGTTACTCAAAAAGGGACATGTGATTCATTGCATGCCATTATAAAAACATGGGGATGAATGCCAGAAGAGTATAAATAAACTGTTAGAATTTAGAGGCAGAAGCATAGTGGGTGGAATGAGCCCTGGAACATGAGATATTGAATATTTTCTCCAGTGATACTTTATGACATGGAGTATGAGAGTAGAGAGGAGCTTTGGAACCTGATAATCAGGTGAAGGAGATCATGGACAACCCCAAATAACTATTAATTGCAAGCACAGTAAAAACTGTGTTTATTCTTAGAATTTAAATTGTGTTTAGCAAAACTTATATAATACTCTGCTCTAGGCACCACTTGAAGTGGGTACCATGATCCTAATTTCACACATGAGTAAACCTAGTGAGGTATAGAGAATTAAGTCATTTGCACAAGGTCATACAGTCATATTTGGTGGAATCAGGCCTGTATTGTGGTGCCTAATACAGACTAAGTATTATATGGGTATTGTTAAATAAAATTTAAATTGCAAAAATAAATGCAGTTTGGTACTGTGGCTATGTAAGATAATATCATTATTCTTACGGAATACACATTGAAATATTTAGGGGTAAAGGACAGTGGTATGGAAATTACTCTTAAATGGTTCAAAAAGTTATGTTAATGTACACATGCACGCACACACACATAACATGTAGATATATGTTTACATGGGTAGGTAGGTGGACGATGAAAAAGCAAATGAGGTAAAATATTAACCATAGGTGAATATAGCAAATGGCTATATGATATTCATTTTGTCATTTTTATCTTTTTGTAACTTATTCCCATATGTGATGTCTATGTTTTATTATGTGGGCCCCCCAAGTGAAGACCTTTAAATGTATAGATGTTTTTCACAGACTTATAGAAATTTTTATTTATCTGCATGGTATATTATTTTTCTTTTTAAGCTGACTAATTCATAAACTAGTCTGCCCAAGATAATAAAAAGTTGATTATACCAGTATTAATTAAGAATGGATGATATTCAAAATATCTAAATGCTTAACAACCAGTAGGGCTCAGGCACTGACCAATCACACAACAGACACTTACTGGGTTGTGTTCATCTGGCTGACCTGTGGGATCAGGAGCCAGGTGTCCAATGGTACAGTGAGCTGACATGGTGTGTGCTGGTGGAAAGCTAGCTATGATATTCCTACTTTGAAGAAAAGAATAAGGAACATCTTATCTTTAAGGATAAGATAAAAGATAAGAATAAAGATAAAAGAATGGATGAGATTTAGCTGGTTAGATAGCTTTAAGGTCTTTGTTGATAACTTTATGTGGTTCTAAACCTACATTTTTTCCATGAAAGTACTTTTTCTTCCCCACAAGTTGCTGCCGCTTTTTGTAGAGAGCCAAGTTTGCTAGGCACTTTACATGTGTTACCTTTTATATCAGGCATAAGAATATCTGTTTTACAGATGATGAAATTGAGTCACAAAGTGGTAGATAATTATGAAAATACTTTTAAATTTAGAGAAGGTTTTCTCATTGCTAACAAAGTAAATTCTATTCCAGAGGATCTAGTTTTAATAAATAATTTGGTCTATTTAGTCTAATACTGTATTAATTATGCAACACATTTATGCACATGTAGTATATATACTAATTATATACACAAATAAAATGTATAACATACCTACAATATTTATACCCTAGATATGAAGAAATTTCTCTCCAGCATAGTCTTAAAAATTGGCATGTTCATAAGCAGTGTGTTAGAACTATTTCCTAAAATCTTCTCCAAACACTTGGCAGTTTTGTTGTCTGCAATCTGGTAGGTGTAGTGTGGAAATTTTTCTTTAATACCTAAACATTTTCAATGCTAGAAAGGGCCTTCAAAATCACCTATTTCAAATCTTCATTTTCAAGTGGACAAATGAGTCTGTTGGAATCCAGTACTTGACTTCCATCCAGTTTTGTTCCCATTCTAATACGCTACAAACAATGATCAGTGATCTTATCTATCTAAATTGCTTCATACAGTGTGTTTCTAAATTAAACTTCTTACAAATCGTTCAGTGCTAATTTTAATTTGAATGATTTGTCTGAGAAAATATTATTCAGAAAAATAGAGGTTGGTATTTATGATTTAGATCAGCAAATTCTTTCAAACTATCAATATTAAAATTGTTCTCTAACCTGATTGTATGTCATTGTGCAATTAAATTATTTACTCATTGAACTGAAATTTTAGTATTTACAGTATGCATTACACTCTCCAGGACTTTCTCTAGTTTTGCATTATTAACATGGATAAAATTAAGTATTAATTTAGAACATTCTGTAAAAAATTTATAACATTCTATAATTTAGAAGCACGTGCCATAACTCAAATGTTATCACTGTAGCGGGTAATGACTCTGGAAGTAAAATTGAATTCTATAGATTACTTTAGTCATTCAAATGTGGTTTTACTAAAACCATTAAATGTGCATGAAAACAACCTTTAAATATGGATAATTTGAATGCTTTCTTCACATTTTAAAATGTTAGTTCTATTTTTCCCACTACCCTCCAATCATTAAGTCTTTTTAAAAAAAAGCAACTAACTTTAGAATACATACTTGAAATTACCCTAGGGACCTAATTTTGAAGAAGATTAAACAAGGATAATAGAAGGGAGGCAGGGTAGTTTTGTATTTCCCATGAGCTGATGCCTGATTTTCCTCAGGTCTTCATTAGATTTACCTTATGCTTCTTGGCATCTGGGTTGGTGCTTATTTCCAAGATTTTATTAAGATAGTTAATTACGCTGTTGTTTGTGGACTTTTAATCTGAACTTCATTATTTTTTTCAATAATCCTTTACTCTGAATTTAGAATGCACAGCAGGAAAGCCAAATTAAAGGGGCCATTATAGAGCAAGAGGTGCAGAATGATTAAGAAGCTCTAAAAAAATGAATTTTGTACTAAAACATTTTTTAAAACCATTAAAGATTCCATCTCTCTCTCTCTCTCTTTTACTTATTTTTTGATCCGGGATTTATTTGTGTCCTTTAACCACACAGGAGATGATGTCAGATGACAGGAGAGTGTTATAATGTCTATATGAATTATCGTAATGGGTTACAGACTTGAGACAGGCCACCATGATCTCACCAAGGAAATGAGGTTAATACAGATTCATATGTTGGAAGCATACAGTCTGGAGCTGTACTAGTGAGTCAGAGAGTAGATATCTAAATTTGAGTTCCTACCACCTTCCTATTTCTAAAATACTTATTCATCAATATCCCATAAACTATATTTGTTTCAGAAATTCACTGACATAGAATTTTATTTTTAGGTGGGTGAATAGGGAAATTATTCCTTACTGTATTTTTAAAAATCTCTCCATTATTTTGCATTTTTGACCTAAGAAGTACTTTCAAGAGTTAAAGTTTTATTATTTTTATGTTTTCACTTTTGGACCTGTGTACATGTCTGGTTAACTGGATATGTCACTGTACCAGCAGTGATCCACTATGGGTCTTAATGGTGCAACAGTGAGTACTGGTTGAGTGGAAGAAAAGAGAAAATTATTTATGACTGGTGGGCAAATGGCATGATAGTGTGGAGAAGGTTTTTGCTTCTTAATACTTATTCTACCTTGAACTGGCAAGTTTAAATTTTAAGAAAAGTTATCTTTGTAGAAGTTACACTTAGAAGGTATCCTGTTCAATAATTTTGCATAGAATAAAAATAGCATTGCCAAAGTGGTAGGCAATCCAAAAGAGCTCAATTAGAGAAAAAAAACAAAGACAATTTATGTTACTCACACTAAAATGAAAGTTGCTTTTACTTTCTCTAAGACTAGTTAGTCTGGACTGAATTAACTGCTGCATGCATACCCAATGGAAACTCAATTATAAGATACTATCAGCTGACCATCTTTTAATCTTTATGTCTTTAGTCATTTATGCTTAAAATACTTTCAAGTTGAATTGTCCCATCTGAAAACATTTTACTTTAAAACAGATAAGATAGTATAAAATGTATTTATTATGTTGTTAAATGTATATGTTTGGAGCATGTAATTTTTTGATATTGATTAAGTAATAATCATTTATTAATTTTGTGACTTATCATTAGTAGTCAAAACAATGCTTTATCATCAGCCCCACATGATTATCTTAGCCTACAAAATTCAACAGCTAGATGATGGAAAACACGTTCTTGTTCCTCAAGGCTGATTTTCATGTGAACCATAAATAGAAAATCTTAAACAGATAGCTGAAGGTTTTAAGATTAGGCCAGCCTAAAGATGAAGGTAACACATCAACATGAATTTCCAAAAATAACTGAGCAAAAGAACACATGAAAAACGTAGGGTTCTTTTCCCTTTGAGAGTCTTTTGTTATCACCCTGAACTGCAATATGTGCTATCCCTTTTTATCAGGTGGAAACTAAAGCGTAGGATTTGGATTGTTCATTTCCTTTTTAAATTCTCTCTTTCCTCACCTTGTGCATCTTATCTTTAAAAAAAATCCATCTCTGAGGAATGGATAAATGATTTCACTTTCCATTTTTAATGGTTTCTAATTTGTACAGTTTTCCATGTGTGGCATCCAAATGTGTTAAAGCATGAAAGAGAGGGAAAAGTCTGTAAGACAAGGATGTTAGTGTAACTCGAACAGAAAGTTTTAAAAGGGCATAGTCCACATTCTGAAAGAACTGTATACCATACAGTCTTCTTGTCTGTTTATTTCAGAAGACTGGTACCTTTTTATTTTGCCTGGTACCTTATAATAGTGTCTCCCAACCTGATATCTCAGGTACCATAATTAACCAACTATGATACCTTTGGTTTTTTGCTAATTAATAAGCTTTGTAACACTCTCTGGTTTAATGTTACACTGACTTTTCTGATACACAATGAAAAGATACTTATTGGCCTATCTAGCCTAATACTGCTATGTTCTGGTCAAATTTCAATCCTGTAAATCTCCTCTATTTCTCTTTGGTTTTCTGAACTTTGATCTTGCCAGGTTTGTGGGTCTCTCATCAAATGCCCAGGGATTTTGAATGAGAACTGGATGCATAAATGGGTTTGCACTTGTTGAATACCAGCTATGAGCTGGAGCCTGGGGTGCTTAATGCAATACCAGACTTTGCCTTCAGGTCTGGGAAAGAGCCATCTGCCAATACTAGGAAAGAGGTAGAAGAGTAAGAGTGAAATATCCTCATTTCGCTTCTCCTCATCCTTACACTAAATATGGAAAATTGGGGGAGACATCAAAATCACAGCAAAAAAAGGTTAAATCACTGTGAAAAATTAATAAACGAAAAACGTAGGATCTGATCAATGATACTGTATATGAGCGAAGAGGGAACGCCTCACAGATTAATTTATTACTTCATGAATCAAGAAGTTTTTAGAAAAAGTTTGCTTCTCCATAAAAGGGCATTATGTACATCAGGAAGAATGTTCCGACTTAAGAGAAAACCATATGTGGCTAACGGTGGAGAGCGATGACATGAACAATGAATGCACAGAATTAAAGCTTCACTAGAGTGGTCAAAAGCAGAGTTGGCACCACAGGAAACTCAATCAGTTAGGTGGAACTGCTGTGGAGAAGTGCTCCAAGAATTCAGTTCACTTAAATAAAAGCAACAACAAAGAGAAAGAAAGCAGGCTTTGAAGCAAACAACAGATTCCCAGCCTACAAATGGTAATCATTTCTCCAAATATAGGGCAAATGGATCAGAAAAAGTGTAGTAGAAGAAACTTCCCAAACTTGAAAAATAAGACATGAGATGGAAGATTTAGAGGAGCCAGTATTTATAAGCAAATAAAGTGAATGAAGGTGCTGTTAACAGAGGCTCTAGAAAATTAATTTGCTATAAGAAATTAATTATAAAAGAATTCGAGGTAAAATGTATTATTTATGAAAGTTATAAAATGATATTCTTAATTATAAATCACTAAAGACAGTAAGGAAATACGTGTCAACATAATTCTTTAAAGGAGAAAAGGGAATTCAATGATTACATACTTTTCCATGAAGATACACAGATATGAAAAAGTACATATATTTTTAGATATGTAACATTTAAGAAAATATACTGTTCATGTAACATTTTGGCAATCATTGCTTAAAAAAAATTCTAAATGACTTAAAGTACAAACTAGCAAGTTATATTAGAAAAGGTCTGCAATCACTGGTGAATAAAAAATATTACTCCTTAGGAGGAAATAGGATGCTATTTATGACTGTAAATAGTTGTAGTTAAGAAAATAAAATAATACAAAATATAAACATTAAAAAAAGACCTTTAAAAGGTCAGAGAAACAGAAGCCATAAAGGAAAGACAGAAAAGTGGGTGAAACAAAGGGTTAAATATTTATCTTGCACTATAAGTAGAAAAATATATTTTAAAAAATTTACATTGATATCATTAGGTAAATCTTTTTAGAACTATTTGTGAAAAAAAAACTTGAAAGCATACAATATTACAAAACCTAGATCAAGTATGATAAATTAGAGGGACTAGGCTAAAAATGTACCCATCAAGTTCAGCAAATTTGGCAATGATGGAAAATGACTTAAATTCTTCTTTAAATAGAAATAATCTAATATTATTAAATAGAATTCATGTATCTGCTAATACAAGAGGCAGCAAAAATTCAAATTACTTTAAATACTAATAAGAAAAAGCCATATATAAATTGAACTCAAATAAAAGTAGGGATTTTCATATTAATTTTAAAACATTGAATTTAAGCTGAGAAAACTCTAAATTTCATTTCATGTGAAAATCACTGATTATATTAAAATTTAAGGTGATATTATTACATCTTTTGTATAAAAAACATAGCAGCAGGAAAAATATTGTTAAACAACCATAATCAATAGAATTTTAATTAGAATATCTTAAACATTATTATCAGTATGTCAGACCAAGTAGTCAGCAGAATCAATAAAGAAATGAATAATTTGAGTACAGATAGAATAAAATGCATCATGTTGTACACTTTGCAGGTGTAGAATATGCTTTCTATTCAGGTGTCCATTTAATATTTTAGGTTGATGATCTTTACTGACAAGGACATTCCCAATAAGTACGACAAGGAAAAAAATTTTAGGGTTCTATTTTCTGATGAAAATATAATAAAAATTAATTAAACTAATTAATTCAGCTGTTAAAATAATTACAGCTATTGGATCAAAAAGAACTAATATATAAATTCCAAAGTAATACAATTACCTTGAATAAAATTATAAGAATATAATAGAAATCTACAGAATTCAGATTTTAAAAAATTACATCATTATGACTTTATAAGTAAATATAAAACAGAAATATTTGAACCAAGCCATAATATCAACATTTAATAAAGTATAAAACACTGTTAATCAAAAAGGAGATAAAGTAAAAAATAATGAATATATATGAATTATAAATGAAATATATACATTATTTTTAATAAAATTCTTTTCCATAGCACACACACTATATATTTTAAATTATAGAATTAATTATCAGAAAACTATATAAAAAATTAACAAAACCCACTTTTTCTTAATATATTCTTGAAACCAGAGAGGAAGAAATAAAGAAGCAAATGTCTGAACTCCTGAACGTCTTTTTCTCGGTCAGTATGGCAGAAGATAAGGAAAATCATTCTCTTTTGGACTTCATGTACCTCATAGCATATTTTCTGATATTTATCATCATATGTATGAGGGAATCTATAGTATTTCTCTGATGCAAACAGCTCTCCACTCTAGATGGACAGGAAAATTCCTTAGTCCCTTTATCTTAACTTTCATTTTTTCTCTCCAGCAATGTGAGCGCAAGTAGTTTGTTGAAAGTTAACCCAGGAAGCCCCAGCAGGAGAAAGGGGAATGAGACAAAGAACTGAAAGAATACACGATAGAGTGTATTAATGAGATGCTACCCTTGTGGGCAAATGAAGCTTTGACCTCTTGGAGACTGCCCACGCAGTAAAGAACGCTTCTGGAATCACCCCCACCCAAGGAGAGTGGAAGCTGGGGTATTTATTCTTCAATTCCCATCATCAATGGCTAAGACTGCCAGGATTGGGAGGGAGTTAACTCCCTAGCACTATGGAACTGCCCCTTGGTGAGAGAAGGCCCTGGATGAATAGTCACAGGTACAAGTACTAGACACTAGGTCTGAGGGGATACAAGCAGAGCACCTACAGTAGGAGATCTTCCACATACACCTCCGACCACTACTGAGGAATCTTTTTACACAAAATCATTCTGATGAGGTAGCAAATTGACATCAGTAATACAATATTTGAGTCATAGTTAAGTACTATGGATGGCAAGTGAAATATTACTCTTGAAAAAGATGAACTGCTGAACTTTTTAAAAATAGGAAAGAGATCAATATAATTAATACAGAAAGATTTTTCTTTGGACATGGGTAAAAATATTCAAAACTGAGCAGACATGTTAACATAGAAAGGTGGGATTAAATGAGAAATTTTTATAGTCTATTTATATGGAAAGTAATACATAAACGTTGTTTCAAGTAAAATGTTGTAAATTAATTCAAATTACACCTAGGCTCAATTTTAGAATAGTGGTTTATAATGGAAATTTAAGAGACTGCATTTTTTAAAACAGATACTTTAGAGTATTAAAATTTTATTTTTTAAATATATATTTCTCCCCACTTCTTGAAAAAATAAAGCATCTTTGTCTATGTTAGAATATAAAATACACAATTAAGCAAATGTTTCAGAGCTCATTAATTGTTCAGTTTATGATTAGAAGATTTTTAATTTTTATGACATTTAATAACTGGAAAACAAAAAGTGGTTGGTGAACACTTTTATTATTTGCTATGGAAAAGCAACATATATTTGATTGAAACTCCTTGTTTTACTTAAGAAATGTTATGTATTAGAAACCTACAAAGTTATGCATTATTTTCACTTTTACTTAGAATCAGTTAAACTTATTTATGGTGGATCAAGTAGAACCACATTTTAAAGATGGGATACAGAACTCCTGACTATCACAGTTTTATGATGGGATTATTTTTAGGTGTGACTGGAAATCCTATGTTCTATACTTGTTATAATTAGTATAATGCACCCATATATTTTCTTTCCATCCTAACCTCCCTCACTTCCCCTCCCCTCCTACTTCCCTCCCCTCTCCTTCCCTCCCTCTCTCCCTTCCTTCCTCTTTAAGTGGGATTTTCTGAAATACTTAGCTCCATTTAGATTTCTTATTTCAAGTCCAGTGTAAATAGTTGCATATATTTTATCTAACACTGAGATTTTTGTAGCATACATTGTGTAATGCACAATTTGTATAATCCCCAAATTCTGCATTATTCCTTCTTTTTAACTCCACTTTGTTTTTTCTTCCATTCATGAAAGTGTATGGAAATTCAATTAAGTAAGGGTGACTTAATTAAAGAAAGAAAATTTTACAAAATCCAATTTCTTGTTGCTCAGGCTATTTGTCTCAAAATAGCCTTCAATATTCCTCAAATATTGTCAACACTTTGATCTATGATCCGTTCTAGAGGCAACTTCCTTGTTGCCATACTGAGAGTTATTGTTCAGAATCCTGAAGGAATAAGTATCTATTCTTAATCACCCTCAAGATTTTGTTTGCTTTTTATCCATCTTGGCTTGTATGGTTAATCTTAATGGAAATTACTTTGCTCTTTCCCAACTTCGCTTTTTCTTGGTTAAGTTTTTCAACAGAACGATGAGGCAGGGTGAATCAGGTGTCAAACAGACATTATTCAATTTTACTATTATTGAAATAGTATTGAGGGACTTCCCTGGTGGTGCAGTGGTTAAGAATCCACCTGCCAATGCAGGGGACATGGGTTCAAGCCCTGGTCCAGGAAGATCCCACATGCGGCGGAGCAGCTAAGCCTGTGCGCCACAACTACTGAGCCTGTACTCTAGAGCCCGTGCGGCTGCGTGCCACAACTACTGAAGCCCGCGCGCCTAGAGCCTGTGCTCTGCAACAAGAGAAGCCACCGCAATGAGAAGCCAGCGCACCACAACGAAGAGTAGCCCCAGCTTGCTGCAACTAGAGAAAGCCCGCGCGCAGCAGCAAAGACCCAACGCAGCCAAAAATAAATAAATAAATTTACTAAAAAAAAAAAAAGAAATAGTATTGAAATATATCCACATGAACAACTGTCACGTTTCTGGATTCCTGATTATGATTAAGAATAAGTGAATTTGTGACTTTTTAAAAAATATGCTTGCTCTGACGACTCTAGAGTTTTCCTCAGAAGAAAATTCTACCGTGCAAGTTACTGAGCCTGGCTTAATTCAAACTTTAGTATTCTAACTGGACTACGTTTGTCTTCTAATGGCATCTGTTTTCTCATTTTAAACTTTGCAAGTTTCTATAGGGTTTAGACCCAGACGCAGGATTTCATGTTGTACAGAAATTAATATGTGCTTCCTTGAAGGAAATTATTCAAGGTTAACTAAAAGGAAGACAACATTTTGTTTTCATTTATAGCATAGGAAACCTTGATTTGAAAAGAAAAAAAAAAAAAAATCCTGTGTCCCTCCTCTGAGTAAGGCCTGAACCACATCTCACAATTAACCCGGCGTCCGATCAGCCTGCAGAGCTTGACAAAGCTCCAAGTTCCGGGCCCTTCAACAATAAACCAAGTGCATCAAGTTCTCTGCCACTAGGCCCAGAGCTCACCCTCCTCTAAGACTGTTAAGACTAAATCTACTCTTTTCCAATCCCTGTTTTCATCAGTCAATGTCTAAAATGTAAGTCTTTAACCATTGATTTTTTTTTTTGCCACATCATAATGTCACCCATAATGCTTGTACCTCTTTACTCCTAACCTAACCCTTCATATATCCCCACTATGCTGGAATTAGTTTATGGCAGTCCTGTCCAAGAGAAACATAATGTCAGCCCCATATAGAATTTAAATTTTTCTAGTAGCTGTATGAAAAAAAAAAGTAAAAAGAAACAGCTGAAATTAGTGTTAATAATATTTTATTTAACCTATTATATCCAATATTACCATTTTATATGTATTGACAGATTACATGTTACAGATTGATTACATATGTAATACGTAATAATATAAAAATAATTTTCAAAAATACTGTATATTTTTTATATACAAAGCCTTTGAAATCTGGTGTCTATTCTACACTTACAGCATATCTTAATTCAAAGTAGCCATATTTCAATGTGTAATAGCCACATGTGCATAATGGATACCACATTTGACAGAGAAACCTATTAGGAACATGGCATTTACTCTCAATCTTTCTTTGTGTATTTCCTGGATTTCAAATTTGAAGGGATAAATTTACATGACCCAGAGATGTCTTAGCATGAGACTGAACATAGGAATGAGTGAGACCATGTTTCTTGTGCAGTGGTAGCTGGCAAGCAAGGCAGAAGATAGTGAGTGTGGCATCTGGGCTCCACATTTCATGTGGGGTCACCTCCTCCACTGGGGTTAAGCAGTGGGAACAGCGGACTTGTGGGTGCAGTAGCAGAAGCCACCTGATCTTTGCTTCTGCTTGGGGTCCTGCAGTTTTCTCCCAATGTCTGATTGTCTTTCACCCTATTTTTCGTTCCTTTGAATAATACTTTTTCAAGAGCTAGCCCAGGAAAAATCTCCTGAGGAAACATTCCCTGACCTCACTCACTCTCTTACCAACATATAATCTCTTCTTTCCTAAGTACTTATTACACTCTTTTATAGCTGTTTTTTAATTTCTCTGTCTTACTGAAGGCAGGGATAATCTCTTCACTATTGCTATTTTTATTGTTAAAAATTGTTTAATTAGTATCTGGCACATTATAGGTTTTCAGTAAATACTTATTAAATGAATGACTGAAGGATGGAGAGAATAACAAACATGTATGTGATCTTGACGTTTCTGCCATAAACCTTTCATTAGTATTAACATATACTTTGTATTTTCTAACTCTTGACATTGATTTTGTACTTAGATAGGTATCCATAGAGATGAACTAGCCAACCATTTTTTAAAAGAAAAATGTTTACCTGCCTTTTGGTTACAGCCTCCAAATTTAATTAGCCCCAAAGAGGAACATGCCTCAAAAGGAAGAGTCTTCTTATTAAGGAATGGTAATAAAACTATGGCCCCCAGGATCCAACCACTGTAGACCACCCAGTTCCTTTCGTTTTCTTTCCCTAAATTTATTGCGACAGGAGGCTCTCTTTTAATATGTATTTCATTATGGAAAATCAACAAGATCTTTCATGAAGTGCCTTTGGATTTCTTTTCTGTTGTTGTGTTTTGCTCTCCTGAATTGTTTGCAAAGTGTCTGCAGGATTGATTTGCAAATTGATTTACAATTTCTGGAGTCTAGACAAAAAAATCAAACAATGATGGGATATGAGAAATGAGGTTTAAAGTTTAAGAGATTTAATTAATGGTTAAGGAT
Organism: Balaenoptera acutorostrata; assembly: GCF_949987535.1. Classification (NCBI taxonomy): domain Eukaryota; kingdom Metazoa; phylum Chordata; class Mammalia; order Artiodactyla; family Balaenopteridae; genus Balaenoptera; species Balaenoptera acutorostrata. The sequence goes on along the minus strand of NC_080068.1, from coordinate 128,863,799 downwards.
TTGTGTTATGAATTTTGGCTTTTAAGAGAGAATTTATTGAAACCATATCTTAATTTCGGAGAAAGAGTTAAAAGGTCATTCTGAGTTCTATATAGAAATCTTACAGTCACATATTCTCTCAGCTCCAAATCACTACTGGTAGCTATTATAATTGGGGTAAAATTCCTAGAAGGGACAATACTGGTGAGGAGAAGGGGTGAGGAGAAACCATGGAGAATTCATGTGGCACTAAAAGTAGAGGCATAATAAGGATTTATTGGGATATCCAGATCTCCTTTCATATAAAATCCTTGGATTGCTTCTTTAATCAGCTTTTTGGCTATATCCTTTTTTTCCTTATTTTTTTTTTTTTTCAACTACTGAACTCCCTGCTTTTCTTTCTGTGGAAAATACTGATTATTTTCCTTTGAAAGCTCCCGACCCCATTTCACTGTGAAATAGAATCCAGTTTTATCCTCACACTTCTAATCATAAAATTAGCACAGACTCCTTGGTAGATATTCTAATAATTTATCCTCAGGGCAACATGAAGAAATAGATGATAAGATTTTCAAGAACTTTAATAAAACTTCTCCCTGTTACTTATTAAAATATATTAATAAATAGAACTGCACTCTGATAATTTTCACATAATTACTACATCTTTGTTGTTAAGGGTCTCAATCAATACTTCTGCAGAATTCCTTTTGATTAAGCTAGGGACCTTCCTTTATTGCCCCATCCTCCCTGTCCAACACTAGTGACACTTTTTTTTAAAGGACTAAAATCTTCCACAGGGGACTTTGTTGAACAATATATCTGAAGAATGTTACTGGGTGTTACATGAAAGAAGGATTCCTTGGGGGATCTCAGTTGGGTAAATGTTCTAGCACAGGTACTAATAGAATTTTCAGAGATTTTAGTATGCTGACATACATGGAAACTCTATAAGATGAAAAAGAGTATTGAGCATTTTCCCAACTGACTTAACTACAGGAGGGTCTTGCTTTTTGCTTTAATTTTTTGGTTTGTTTTTAAAATTTTCAACTGAAAGTATTATTATACTACAAACACTTTTCGTTTTCATTTACTTGAAAAAATACATTTCATACGTACAAGAATAATAAATTAACTTTTAGTTTCCAAAATACTCAGGCAATATTAACCGTCATTTCTAGAGTAATCTAAATAGTTCTTCAAGGGTCTGTTGTGTTTAAAAAGGAATTGCATCATAGGAATAAGTCTGATCTTTCTTTTGTGGAGAGGAAAACTGGCCATGTCTCACTACTCTACAGTCTGTACTCTTGTGGAAGGGGATAAAGAAGCCATAGCAAGGACTGTCTCTCTTATAATCTCAATTTACCCCTAGGTATAGTACCTTCTACTGTATCACTCTGGTTTTTCTCAGCAAAGCAGCAGACACCTAGGTATTCTAGTAGGAATAAGTCTAAAATGAAATTAGCAGCAACGTATCCAGCCTTAGGAGTCCTAAGGGAGCAAAAGTTAGGAAGGTTGCCTGCAATGTCTTTGCAAGTGCAAAGAAAACAGAAAGCCACAGCTATAGAGTGGGCTACTCCCAGCACCAAAGTTTATGTGGTAAGTCTCCCCAAACTGAGGGCGAAGCACCGGCGAATCTGCCTTCTTCCAGTGTCCACATGACTTTTCACAACGGCCACAGAAAATCATGGTGTTTCCTTGTCTTTTGTCTTTAAAATCATGTCTTATTGGCTAAGTCTAAGCAAACCTGCTGGCAAGTGAGTCTGTAAAATATTTGTGGGCTTTAAGGCTCTACAATCGAGGAGAGAGCTTAGAAGGAAGGATGGAGATAGAACCTGAGTGACAACAACAAAAAATATCTAGTATACCCAAATCGTAGGTAACAAGTAGAAATATATAAGGTGGCAGTTATATTGAGCAGTTACTGTACATTCAGTGTTGGAGGAAAGGGAAAAAAATTACAAAGAAAAATGATGTTCCTTATTCCACTAATTGGTATAATCAATGATCAGAAAGGATCATATAAATAATTGGTTCTTGAAGTATGGTTTCCTGCTCAGCAACAACATCACCTGGGAATTTTTAGAAATGAAAAATCCTGGGCCACCCCAAACAAACTGAATCAGAAACTCTGGGAATGGGGCCTTGAAATCTGTGTTTTAATAATCTCACCAGATATTTCTGAAATACACTAAGTTTTGAGAACCACTGGTATGAAGTTTCTGAAGAGAGTATTCCATGAGTATTACTTCGATTTTAGGAAGGGTAAAGAATGCGTGAAGTTTTATAAACTCTTAGTAGAGGCTAAAATGACTGAGATTCTGTCCAAGAATATCTGGGTAGAGCTGAGAAATTAAAAGGAAACAAGCCAGCTGAACTTTGCATTTTGTGGAGTATTAGGGTAAGAGTAGGAAGACTGGGGTCTGAGTTACTCAAAATGAGTTGGCACTCACATCAAAAGACATTAAAAGGAACCAATGTAAATGATTCTAGTTTTTATACACCCACTCCGTGTAAAAATGGATAGGGTGTAGGGCATGATACAGATCAAACCACCTGAATGGCTGGTCCAGTTCCCTGGTCCTCTTCAATATTCATGCATCCTGAGCAACAGTGCAGAGCTTCAGACACCTTCTCTTCTATGTTTGATCCACTGTAAGTTCCCTGCATTAACCCTTCCTCAACTCTAGAAAAGCACCCTGCACTGCGGGATCATGGGGATCTGAAAACCAGCTTTGCAGCCACGCTAAGGCTAATTATGGTAAAGGCAATGCTTTTTTACTTCCAAAAAGGGGTCTCTAACTTTCTTTCCCCATTCCTCATTTTAAAAAGTTAAAAAAAAAAAACCCAAAAAACCAAAAAAACAGTTATTGGCTAACAAAACTGAGGGAGTTTGAACTCTTACCATGCACAAAGTAAAAACAGGTTTTCAAACTGTCTTTTTTAATTTAAATATTGCTTCTGTATAAGAAGATTTTCCGAAATCATCTAACAGGTAGCTCAAGGCAGGGTTACTCTAGCAGCCATCCTTCCCTGGGGATTGAAAGGAATGACTTCTGAAACCAGCCATTTCTTAGCAAATCATATAAAAACCTCACTGGAGAGTTTTGCTGCCAGGAGAAAGATTTTAAGCATCCACTGATGAAACCTCTAAGACAATAAAGAGTGCCAGATGCTTCAGATTTGGGTTTTAAAACTGCTGATGTCCACATCTAGCCTAAACATGCTTTATCCAATCTTGAAAAACTAATGTAGTGCTACATTCTTTCATGTGAGGTAATGTCGTTTTGGAGAGATTTCCTTTCCTGCTAATACAATTCAGAAGGGTGTTTGTATAAAGCAGAGAAAAACAAAAATAAAAATGTAACATCCTGATTTATATTGGAAAGAAGTAGAGAAGGTATATGTTTTGGTGGTGGGGGGGGTTTAAAAGGGAGGAAGGGAGTGAAGGAGAGAGAGAAAGAGAGAGAGAGAGAGAGAGAGAGAGAGAGAATACATGTACCGTATTCTGAAAGAAGAGAGTTGAATCGTCCAATATATTTGATTTTATGTCTAATAATCCTATAATTGAATGCCCTCTATTAATCAGAGCCAAAGTAGACAAAGGGAGATATTAAATTTTTGTCATGGATCAGGCTTTTAAAAAGTAACTCTTATTAAATTGCTATACATATAGGGACTTTGGGGAGTGATAGAACTGCTCTATATCTTGATTGTGGCACTGGTTGCATGAATACATGCATTTGTCAAAACTTACAGAACTGTACTCTAAAATGGGTGAATTTTACTGCAGTAAATTTAATCTTAGTAAGAAAATTGCTCTATATATTTTAGACTGCTGAGAGATTAATCATTGTTCTGAGCATCTCAGAAGTTGTCACTAAAGCAAATTAATTTTATAAATTATTGAATTAAGTAGTGCAAGAAATATGCTGAAAGTTAATGCTAAAATCAAGAACATCTATAAGAAAAAAATTACACCAAAGAAAAATAATACAAGTAGCTTAACTTAGCATGGACTATATGTGGAATATTTGATTTAACTTCCTTGAGTTTTATTCTGCATGTTCATGTTTTATTCTTCATGAAGAACATGTTCTTCATGTTCCTCCAAAAATCTAGACTCACCTTCATTTTAAAAAAGAGGCAAATCATCAGGCTAGGCGGGGGCTCTGAGAGTGGCTGCGCTTTTACTCCTGCACTCCAGGGAGCTCAAAGGGAAAAACGCCCGGAGAGAGAGACCGTGAAAGAAAGAAACCCCAATAAAGGTGGAGACCTAAGCTCTCCTTCAACTCCTGTCTTCTGCCTGTGACCACCCAGGTGATTTTCCACATGGCCCTGCATGGCGTGCCCTACTGCACCTCCTCTCTAGGACTTCCGTGTGGCTGACAGGGTCTTGGTGCTCTGGCCGGGTGTCAGGCCTGAGCCTCAGAGGTGGGAGAGTCGAGTTCAGGACATTGGACCATGAGAGTCCTCCTGTCCCCACATAATATCAATTGGCGAGAGCTATCCCAGAGATCTCCATCTCAATGTTAAGACCCAGCTCCACCCAACGGCCAGCAAGCTCCAGTGCTGGATGCCCCATGCCAAACAACTAGCAGGACAGGAGCACAACCCCACCCATTAGCAGAGAGGCTGCCTAAAATCATACTAAGTTCACAGACACCCCATACACACCACCGGACGTGGTCCTGCCCACCAGAAACACAAGATCCAGCCCCACCACCAGAACACAGGCACCAGTCCCCTCCACCAGGAAGCCTACACAAGCCACTGAACCAATCTCACTTACTTAGGGCAGGCACCAAAAACAACGGGAACTAAGAACCTGCAACCTGCAAAAAGGAGACCCCCAAAACAGTAAGTTAAACAAAATGAGAAGACAGAGAAATATGCAGCAGGCGAAGGAGCAAGGTAAAACCCCACCAGACCAGAAAAATGAAGAGAAAATAGGCAGTCTACCTGAAAAAGAATTCAGAGTAATGATAGGAAAGGTGATCCAAAATCTTGGAAATAGAATGGAGAAAATACAAGAAACGTTTAACAAGGACCTAGAAGAACTAAAGAGCAAACAGACAATGATGAACACTCTTTGACATAAATCACAGCAAGATCTTTTTTGATTCACCTCCTAGAGTAATGAAAATAAAAACAAAAATAAACAAATGGGACCTAATTAAACTTAAAAGCTTTTGCACAGCAAAGGAAAACATGAACAAGACGAATAGACAACCCTCAGAATGGGAGAAAATATTTGCAAATGAAGCAACTGACAAAGGATTAATCTCCAATATATATAAGAGGCTCATGCAGCTCAATATCAAAAAAACAAACAACCCAATCCAAAAATGGGCAGAAGACCTAAACAGACATTTCTCAAAAAAAGATATACAGATTGTCAACAAACACATGAAAGAATGCTCAGCATCACTAATCATTAGAGAAATGCAAATCAAAACTACAATGAGGCATCACCTCACACTGGTCAGAATGGCCATCATCAAAAAATCTACAAACAATAAATGGTGGAGAGGGTGTGGAGAAAAGGGAACCCTCTTGCACGGTTGGTGGGAATGTAAATTGATACAGTCACTATGGAGAACAGTATGGAGATTCCTTAAAAAACTAAAAGTAGAATTACCATATGACCCAGCAATCCCAGTACTGGGCATATACCATGAGAAAATCATAATTCAAAAAGAGACATGTACCACAATGTTCATTGCAGCACTATTTACAATAGCCAGGACATGGAAGCAACCTAAGTGTCCATCGACAGATGAAAAGATAAAGAAGATGTGGCACATATATACAATGGAATATTACTCAGCCATAAAAAGAAATGAAATTGAGTTATTTGTAGTGAGGTGGATGGACCTAGAGTCTGTCATACAGAGTGAAGTCAGAAAGAGAAAAACAAATACCGTATGCTAACACATATATATGGAATCTTAAAAAAAAGAAAAAGAAAAAAGGTCATGAAGAACCTAGGGGCAAGACGAGAATAAAGACTCAGACCTACTAGAGAATGGACCTGAGGATACGGGGAGGGGGAAGGGTAAGCTGGGACAAAGCAAGGGAGTGGCATGGACATATATACACTACCAAATGTAAAATTGATAGCTAGTGGGAAGCAGCCGCATAGCACAGGGAGATCAGCTCGGTGCTTTGTGACCACCTAGAGGTGTGGGATGGGGAGGGTGGGAGGGAGGGAGACGCAAGAGGGAAGAGATATGGGGATATATGTATATGTATAGCTGATTCACTTTGTTATAAAGCAGAAACTAACACACCATTGTAAAGCAATTATAGTCCAATAAAGGTTTTTTTTTAAAAAAAGAAAAATATACTGGACGCAAAAAAAGAAAAAAAAAGAGACAGATGACACAACACTGGCAATCTTCTTTTTGGAAAAGTTTACACATTATTTAATGCTCTATTTCTGTGACATGGACAACCAATTATTTTCTGTGAATATATACACAGTTTTTCACATAGATGCCTAAATTCTGGGAAATTTTCATTAACCAGGTGATGTAAAATTATATTAGTTTCACTTTTGCAGTATGCAATTAATTATTTTGGATTTTTTATTTTTGCTTCTGCAGTATGCTTTATTAAGCATTTTAATAAAGTCTATTTTTAAACCTGATTGTTAAAATGAGTTTTAACATGACTATTTCCAATATCTTTAAACTTTGGTTTCCATCTCCACCCTCTCCCCTCCCGGCCAAGCCATTGTAACCTTCTAATGGGTCCCTTACTTTTCCTTGTTAAATCTTAACAACGTATTACTGGCTCTAGGCTGGTTGGCTCTATGCAGAAATATATGCTGTTTTTCAATCCTAAGTGCTTAAGGGCTTCTGGGGTCAGATAAGGGCCATGGGGGTAGAGCCAAATGAACTGGTAATGTTGGTACCCAAAAGAAATCTGAAATGAAGTCTTATTATGCAGAGAGGGATGAGGTGAGAAACCAGGAGGTTTGTGTGTAGCCTTCTGTATTTGCTGTTTGACAAAGTCATTCTTTAAAAATAAAAACCCACTTTTCACTTAAAAGGAATGAATTACATCATACCACCATCTTTTCTTTCCTCTCCCTTTTACACATTTGTCCCAATACATCAATTGGCCCAATTAATTAAATTTCTTTATCCAATATTGTGGACTTTTACTCCATTTTTTGTAAAATCCCTGAAAGAAGAAAATAAGCAAAATTTGTTGCTGTGATGCCCATCATTTTTTAAATTACCATTTTATTTAAAGGTGGATGAATCTTAAGGTAACTTTGAAGTAAATTGTAGTTACGTTACCAAACACTGTTCCAGCCGCTCGCTGCTGGAAAATCAATACCTGAAAGAGAGGAAAATGGTGGTAGAAAGGAAAGTGGTTTTTAATCAGAATGTCAGCAATCCGGGGAGATGGTGGACTCAGTGTTGGCAGAAAACCAACTGCAGAAATTCTGCTGGGCCTTGAAGGTTTTTGAAGGGAAAAGGGGAAATAATCTCAGTTAATCATTGAGACAGGAGATCAGACTCCTTGCGGTCTCCCACCTCATGCAGGCTCCTTGAGTTCTTGTGATCTTTGTTTAGATGTTATCTTGTTCACGCAGTTTGTTCACAAGATTACTAAAGGGGAAGCTAAGGAAGAGATCTGGTCATGTGTTAATTACTTATTCTTCATTTCTACTTCTTTGATCTATGGAAAGAATCAACAGGTTAGGCAGGGTATTGTGTGATCAAAAGATTTGAAAGGTGCACTAGGGCCAGAGATAAGTAAAGCATGGGGACACCTGATTTAAAAGTTAGTTACAAGGTAGCTTTGCTTAAATTGGCAAGAAAAGGGGTTTCCTCCTGAGAGAGGTTTCCTGCAAAGTGCCGCTTACAGTTACACTGAAAAAATGTTCGGCTTTTATAAATCACTATAATAGGTCATCCTTTTATTTGAATAAATCTAACATTCTTAATTTTCAATTTAACATCAGGCTTAACATATCCAAAGTGGTGCTAACAGATAAGTTACATAAAGCCACTTGGCATGTCCAGTAAAGTTTGAAGCAATTTCCAGTTAAGTTAATAATAGGCATCTTAAAAGAGGTGAGAAATTAGAATGGGTGGAACTGCAGCAGAGAATTCTGGGAAGGTATTTTGTACGTGTAAATTCCCCTGGTAAAACTTCACATCTTACTATTGCTGCAGCTACACAGTGAAACAAATCCTTTGACTTTGAACACACTGACTTCATTTTCCTCATTTCAGTTATGTTTAGATTTGGTAGTGACTACTCTTCCCACAGTAAGACTCTAGTTGAACCTGGTATAATCGACAAGAGTTTGTGGTGTTTAAGGAACTGGCAAGAAATGGAAGACAGGCTGGATTAGGAATTTGAATGGGAAGAAAATGGTTGTACTTGGTAGGAAAATGATATGATTAAGGATTGCCAGTAACCAGCATGATTTCTTCAACTAGTTGGAAATAGAAAAGGAGGGCAGATTTCCTTTATGTTATGGTCATGCTACAAAAGCAGGGGACACTCCCGCTCAAAATTGGTTCATATTGAGACCGATGATGCTTCATGAAAACATACAAAAGCATATAAAAAAGTTGATTTCTTACAAAATTGAGGTGTCTAGGGGAGAGCAGAAGGGGAGGAGCCAGGCCTGTGTTTTAACTGTGGTGCTGTGTGGGGTGCGTCTGGAGTGACAGTTCCCGTGAGCACAGGGCTTTGCATGGCTTCAATCTCTCAGGTGCTAACGGAAGGAGAAGCCAGGCTTTCTTATCAGCTTGCCAGATGTAGGGCACAGAGGGAATAGGGAGTGGGAAGGCTTAAAAGCTGTCAGCACTCAAACATCAAAAAATGGAATCAGACTCATAATGTAGACTGCAAATTTCTGCAATTCTGAAGTCTTATCTATTCCCTTGAGAAGGAAGTCCAGGGTTTGTTTTGGTTTGATTTGTTTGTTTTTTTTTCCCCCTTACCTTTCATAACAAATGTCCTCTGGATTTTTGTGTTATATTCAAAACTGAAGTCCAGTATCTTATTTACCTGATAGAGGAAGGGAACTCCCATCTTCTCTTTGATGCTTCTGTAGACAACTGCTGGCTTCCCGAACAGCCCTGCCTGTTGAACTCCCTTTCAGGCATTGCCTTGTTGCCATTGTTTAGAGGAGGCCTGGAAACAGTGTGGACACCCAGTCCGTCTCCATCTTCAAGAACATTCATCCATAACCTCGGTGGTTGTTACTGACTCCACAGTCATTGCTGCAGGTGGCAGCTGATTTGTACAGGCCTGGATGGCAATTCTCAGGTCAGAAAATTAGAGGCATCTTGCTGGGGAAGGAGGGAAGTTCATCACAATCTCACTCAGATTTTTGTAGGCTGAGGAGACCAGCAAAAATTCCATTAATGGTAGAGAATGGTGTGACCATGTAGAGCTGCCTACAGCAATAACTTCTCGAGGTCCTTCTTAGTTAACTTATACTGAGAACAGCTATTTATTTCAGGGCAAATGCTCACTCTGACCCTCACTGTTTTAGAGGCCCTAAAGCTCTAACAGATACTTACCTAAAAGCCCATTGTTACATTTCTCAATATCAAAGTTTTTTAGTCTCATCAGTGTGAAAAATATACTGTCTATAGTAATAATTATAATATTTAAATGCTTCTTCAGGACACTCTAGAAATTTTGGTTAAAACAAAAAGCCAGGTGCTTCTGTTAATAGGTAGAGCACATCAAAAACCCTGCTGGTTTTTGGTTGGTAGTAAAGGTGTGGCATGATAACGCCTGAGTGTGTTATTACTTTACGTTAGTGGCTCAAGGTAGTATATTTGAGGAGGTGATAGTCAGAGGACATTGAGAGGACCCCTGAAAGTGCTACACAAACCAGACTGCCTTTCTTTCAGACTTCCGGTTGGGTTTGGCTCACTGGTTGGCCGATGCTGTCCTCCTCTACTAAAGGCCATAGCTCTGGATGGGGTCCCTCTCTCAGAGCCACAGCTACTCTCCTTTTGCCCCTTCAGACTTTGGGGTGGTGACTCTTACACTCTTGCTAGCCACAATTTTTGGTTTCTTTGCCCTGCCCACAGCTTTGTAAATAAATCCCTCATTCAAATCTCCCGGTTACTCTGAATTTGCCTCTCTCTTCTCCTGGAAGATTGGCTGATTTCCTCAAGACAGGGAGGAGTCAGCCATGCAAAGTTAGGGGAAATGCATACCAGGCTGTGATATCAGCAAGTGTGTTTTTGTGAAATATACAAATGTGATGAGGCAGATAGTTATAATATAAAGGTGGTAAGTTAACTATGAGACACCCAGGGTTATCTTTGATGGGTGATTTTTCTTACATTGTTGCTTCACAAATATTTTTGACTACCTGTTGTTGAAGGGGATGAACTAGGTACTGCAGCTGTATTGATCCTATTCACATGCTGCCATATTCATTCTTGAATTCGAGTTTGTCAACAGGTAATATTCTTTTGGTTCTCACTTATTGGAAGCAAAAGCAGTAGCACATTTTTATGGTGGGGTCACTTTCAGAATTCCTTCCTTAGTGACAGAGCACAAATTGAGATGATTGTGTTTAGAACTTTCTATTCCTTCATGCCCTCTACACACACACATACACACACACACACAAACACATCCACAAAACACAGTTTTAATTTATTCAAAGTGCAGCTTAGTATACTTGAAAATGTCTCCAGCAAGGTCACATAGGTTCTTTGCTGCAGGTTTTATACTTCAAAGCATATTGTAATTAGTTTGGCTTCTACTCTAATATTGCCTTTATATTACCTTTATGAGAACATTCTTTTCTGTTTTGGAGTAATATTCTGCTTTGATATGATTAATGATAGTCCAATATTTCCTTCACTATTTCAGTGGAAGAACATGGTTTTTCACAAAATGTCCTCATGCAATACATAGATGCCAAAATTTTGTTCCATGCAAGTTTTCATTAGATTTTAAATCAGAAAAGAAAATGTAGTTTGGGGAAATAAAAGGGAGTCCTGTTTAGTTTTGGTTTTCTCTGTGGTCTTATTTTTACAGTAACTTTTATCAGCCCTCTGCCCTATCATGAAGCTTGGGAAAGTTTGGGCTATTTCCATTGCTTTTCCTGTTTTAGTTTGGCAGATATGCATTGTAAAATAATGTCTTCTTTTAAAAGTCAAAGGAAAGAGAAAGAGAGAAGCTCTCCTGAAATTTCAATCATGTGTTTTCTAGTCTAAATTTTAAAGATTTACAATATTTTATCTTTGTTTAGACTGCACGTCTAAATAATTCTCTATCAATCAACTATTTTTGTTGTTCACATATTAATTTTTCTTAACTTTTACTAGGTGGCCTAGGTTTTAAGAAAATTGTTCTTTCTTTTTTCTGTATTTATGACATATTTGTTTAGAATTCAAATCCAAGGGGGTTTCCTCTGATGAATTTTGATTCTCTCACATATGAACTTGTTCAAATTCTTTTTTTTTTTTAATTTTTATTTATTTTTATTTAATTATTTTTGGCTGCATTGAGTCTTCGTTGCTGCATGCAGCATTTCTCTAGTTGTGGCGAGTGGGGGCTACTCTTCATTTCGGTGAGTAGGCTTCTCACTGCGGTGGCTTCTCTTGTTGCGGAGCACGGGCTCTAGGTGCATGGGCTTCAGTAGTTGTGGCACGCGGGCTTAGTAGTTGTGGCTCGCGGGCTGTAGAGCGCAGGCTCAGTAGTTGTGGTGCACGGGCTTAGTTGCTCCACAGCATGTGGTATCTTCCTGGACCAGGGCTCGAACCCGTGTCCCCTGAATTGGCAGGTGGATTCTTAACCACTGAGCCGCCAGGGAAGCCCCAAATTCTTATTTAAGAATTTATTCCTCCCCAATTAAACGTTTGAACAAAGAAGAGAAGTGATACAGAAGACAGAATTGCATAAAGTACAGAGAAGTATGTTACATTGTATACGGAGCCCTATTATTAGTACATTAATAAAAGAACATTCTGAAATCTTCTTAGGGTAATTTTTGGTTTGTCTAATTATGTTTTACTTATACTGCTTTTTGGAAAGCATGGTAGGCAGAATGGTCTCCCAAAGATGTCCACACCCTAATATATGGAACCTGTGAATATGTGACATTACATGCCAAAAGTCAGAAAGATTCAAAACTTGAGATGGACTCTATTAGATTATATCTATCAACTGTCAGTTAATCCCATTATATTTTGGAAAGAGCTTGAAGGTAGTCATTTAAACATAGAACTCTCTGGAAAATTCCTGAAATGCCAAGATTTTCTGAGTCATTGGTAGAGACACTGATACTAGGTGGATATAGATTCTAGATGAACAAATATAAAATCAATAATTTTGTGTTCTATCTCTGTGTTGGGGCAGATGTAAAACTGCCCTCAATGTTGCCTAAGGTGTTAGAGTATCCCTAGAGCTGAGTAGAACCAAGAGGGTTTGTTTTAGTTTTTGTTTTTATTTTTTGCACATGTGGCTTGTGGGAGTTTAGTTCCCCAACCAGGAATGGAACCTGGGCTCTCAGCAGTGAAAGTGCTGAATCCTAACCACTGGAACACCAGGGAATTCCTCCAAGAGGGTTTTTATACAAAATAATTCGTGGGCATGCTGGGGGTGGGTGAATCAAACTCAGAAAACTGCTGGAATGGAGATTTGTCTTACTCAGTAAATGTACGACCATCCACACACTTGCTCAAGCCATACTTTAGAGGCCATTGATGATCCTCTTCCTGAGCAATTCCTAGCAACTGCCTTTCTGATGTATATCATTCCACTCATTATGTCTCTCCATGCTCACTGATACCACTCAAAAAAAAAAAAAATAATAGCTAAAATTTACAATGCACTTACTATTAAGTGCTAAACCCAATACTAAGAATATTCATGAATTATTGCAGTCCTTCTACAATCTCTAGTAACCACTGTTACTATTTTTTTGACATGATAAAGAATCCAGAGAAGTAACTTGCTGAAAGTCGCACAGGTAGTAAGTGGCAGAGAAGGGTTTTGACAATCTCTTTCCATAGCCTACACTCAACCACTCCATTATATTCTCTTCCAAGACCTGGTCCAAGGTCCCCCCACCCTTCATGTTGCACTGAAACACCAATACTAGTTTCCTTCCGTGGACATTTGTCTAGGAAAATGCTGCCTCTTAACATCTCTCCTTAGTTTTAGGGAATTTTCTACTGTGCGAGAATTGGTTGGAGACACTCCCCTCTGGTTTTCACTATAGAAACCAAAGGGACCCTGTTCTTCTTGTAACATCCTTTGGAAGTTTGGGTATGGGCATATGACAAAGTTCAGACCTTTGGTTTATAACACTCAGGAGTTTGAATTTGAAGAGAATGATGCACAGAGGCAGGAAGAATTGGGGAAATGTTTATGACAACATGGAGACGTCTAGAATCCAGCAAAGATTATGAGAGTTTAGCACATTCATTGTTGAGTAACCAGTGGCAGTGGCATTTGGGAAGGCATCCCACCAGATTATGTCTTTATCTTCATTTTTCTGTGCTTCCTATTGTCTACCCTTTCTTGATTCCTGTTTGTCTTTTATATTTGATCCTCCAGGCTTCTGGATGATTCTGTGGGTTACTTGATATTTTTCCAAATAGTTCCTTTCCTGTGTAAGTTAAAGTGTGTTTCTAATACTTGCAGCCAAGAACCTTCGTAGTCTTCCAACTTCCACTCTTGATCCACTTGCATTCTGTTCTCTCCTTGGCAGTCAGAATGGTATTTTTAAAATGTTAATAGATATTATTTCTCTCATTAAAAACACAATTGCGGGAATTCCCTGGAGGTCCAGTGGTTAGGGAGCATGGGTTCAATCCCTGGTCGGAGAACTAAGATCCCGTAAGATGTGTGGTGTGGCCAAAAAAAAAAAAAAAAAAAAAAAAAAAAATCCAAAACCCAAAACCGAAAAACAATTGCACTGAGGATAAAATACAAACTGTTTATCAGGGCTTACAGGCTTACAAAGTCCAACAATATTTACCCTCCTACTTTTCTTACCTACTCTTGTTCCAGTATCTCTCAGTGTTTGTCAGAGTTGTTCTCTGTTGTTAGAACACTGCCCATCACATTGTTGTATCTGTTGAATAAACTAACGTATAAAATAATAGCTGAATTTGCTATATTTTGGTTGTATACCATCCAACCTCTCCTTTCTCTCTATTACTCTTCTGTTGTCTCTTCAGGTAAACTGTATTGGGTAGAGCCTTGGTGAGAGGTAATGCACACTTCCCACATGGGAGCAAAGTGGCCACATCCTCTTTCTATTCCCATGAATGCAGGGTGGGCAGGTAGCATAGGCTCATCCATGCGGACTTCATGCTCAGACAAGGACTGGGTAGAGGTCATATTTTAATCAGTGGCAGCAACTGTATTAGACAAGCCTCTTCCAATTGTGTGGTCTTTGCTATATTTTTATTGCCTCACCTTCTCAGAAGTTCTTGGTTCCTGTCAGTCTCCCAAAGCTGATAGTCCAGGTTCCTATTATTTCTGTGAGACTCTGATATTTGTCCAATAAATTCAATTGTTTTGCTTAAAATAGGAACACAGTTACTTGCTGTTGTTAACTGCCAAGAATGTCACTTATAGCTTAGTAACCTAGGTCTTGGTGGTGAGAAACAGAAAACTCTGTCAAACTTAAAGATAAGACCAAGATAGAGTATACTTGGTTAGGTGTATGACTGGGGATATACGGAAGTGAAATGCAATGAGTTTAGGAGACTTGGTTCATTAATCAGGGGCATGTGCCCAGATTGTCACCTTATTTTCTTAGGAGATCTATTGTACCTCTACTGGAGGTAGTACCATGTCTATAGAAAGAGCAAATATTTTTCTCAAAAAAAATTAAATGGACTTTGTGTTTACTAAAATGAGAGACAAGTGCTTGTATGGGGCCTTAGAGTTCTGTGTCATAAAACACTATAGAAGTGAATTATTCTGGTGATATTTAAGGACCAGTGAATGTCTAGTTATGTGTGGTTCTGCAATGGTGATATGCTATAGGTGGAGTTCATTATAAATATAACCGTATGACATTGTCACCACCCTGGAGCTCACTGTAATAGGAAATCCTACTGATGCAGGGCAACTTTATTCAAATTTGACAACTCAAAATTGAGTGGATTCTTTATTGGGCCTCAAACAAAACTTCTAACTGATTATTTTCTTAAAAATTCAGTCATATTTATTAGAAGTAGGCTGGAAGCTTTTCTGCTGGAGGGTTTACTTATGTTCATTACACTGATTTCTACATTTATTTTGTTACTTTTTCTATGACTTTTTCTCTATGATCCATTCTCCACATGGTTGCCAAAGAGATCTTTATAAAACATAGGTTAGATCATGTCATTTTCTTGCTTAATCCTGCAATGACTCCTATTGCATTTTCTAAAATCAGTCTCCTAACCATGCCCTGAAAGGACTTGACTATATTCATTACTGTACATTTTGCTTTCTATTATCCAATCGCACTGGTATTCATGGAACATATCAAGCTTATTCTTATCTCTGGTCCTTTGTCACTCACCATTACCTCTGTCTAGAATGCTGTTTTTTCAAGAAGGCCTTCCTTTGGGTTGCACTTCAGATATCATCTCTTCAAAGAGTACTTGTCCACCTTCTCTAAAATACTTCTTACCCCATCACTTTCTATTTTTTGTTTTGTTTTGCTTTGTTCACAGCACTTAACATGTTCATATGCTGTATTTGTTTACTGGCTTTGTACCTCTCCCATTGAAATTTAAGCTGTCGACCAGGAAATCTGTTTATTTCATTCACTGAAGAATTTCTTGCATATAGAACTGTGCCTAGATGACTGGATAAGGAGTGTTTTATAGAAGAGTGAGGTGAAGATTAGTAAATAATGCTCTACCTGTTGATGGGGTTGTGGATTTGCTACCAAGTGAGACCAAAATAAAGTGGGAAGCCAGAAAGTGGGTGTTATAGAATAATAACCACCTGAATTAGTCTACCAAATGGATCTCTGATGATGTGGTCTCAGTTTGAGTGATTGGAACTCCCTTTAATCACTTTAGGTCTTTAACTCCCCTTACGCCTATTCTACTTCAGGAACATCCCATCCCAACCCACATGCCTTGCTAGAAAGGAAGTGTAGCCTGGAATTTAGCCAGAGCTAACTAGAGCTAGACACACAGCTCAATTAGTTCGGTTCCTCTGCCAGATTTCACAGCCAAGTCAGTTCATCCTTTGGGCATACTGTGAATACTTTTTGGAATTACACATGCAGTGAAGTACGATTCCAAGGCAGTTCTTAAGTAAACAACTAAAATACAGAGGCATAATAATCGTGAGATGTAGGAACAAAAAGTAGAAGTGATTAACTGAGTAATTAGGTAGAGTCCTCCCTGAAAGATGATATTTGAGCTTGAGCTTAAGGGTAAAAGATGAATAAAATTTAAACAGGCAAAGGAGAAAGATCAAATGCCAGGCATATGTTAAACATGAATACTGGTGAGAAATTCTTAGCGTGGATAATTGAGGGTAGTTTGGTCTCACTAAATTATGAAGGAAGGATAGAAGTCAAGAGACAATGGAGGTTGAGACTGGAAACATCATGAGAGTCCAGATTATGAAGGAGCTTGGGGGTTAAGGAATTTCAAATACATTTTATATGTAGCACAAAACTAATGGTGTCATTTATTATGATGAATTTCAATCATTTTTTTGTCTCAAGCAGGTATTTTTAATATCATTCATTCAATAAATGCATATTTATTAAATGCTTATTCTTTCATAAGCACTATGACAGTAAAGAAAAATGAAACAGTCCCTGACGTTGAAGATCATATAATGAAATAAATAACATAATGTATTTTAAATACTGTAATAGATGGATACACTGGGTGAACTGGAAATATTTTGGATGGAATGCTCAATAAAAGAAACCAGAGTCTATAATTGTGGTAGATTAAAGCAAATTTTTTGCTACCACTCCCAGTTATGTAGTTGTTTCTAATTTCTCTCCCCTTGAACCTGGGATGGCAATAGTGACATATAATCAATAAGTTAAAGCAGAAATGACCTTCTGGAAATTCATAAGTAAAGTCACTGGAACCTTTGCAGCGTTCTTCCAGGCCTCTTAAGATACTAGCTCTTGGAACTCTAGGTGACATGTAAGGCATTTGGCCACCCTTAGGGCATCATGATGGAGAGACCATATTGACAGAGCATATAAAGTGGCCCAGAGACAACATAAAGAAAAAGTAATACTTGGCCAGTCCCTAGCTGTCCTAGCCACCAGCTATTAGAGCCAATCCAACTGAGGTATGAGACTATGTAGAGTGGAAATGAGTAGTTACTTCCTAGCCTGTCCCAAATTGCAAACATGTGAGGTGTTTTAAGCCACGTGAAATACCAGAAGAGTCAATCTAAAGTGAGAGAGAGAAATTCAAAGTTAAATTGTCTGAAGACAAATAGACATGGGGACACACAGTGATTTCATGAATTGGAAAGAAAAGAAAGACTTCAAGGCAATTGCTACCATGGTCACTAGTTGTGTAATACATGGTGGGTTAATCCAGGTTAAGAACACAGTGTCAGGGAAAACAACCATAGAAATCTGGAATAATTGCCATCATAAATCTTCTAACTTACTACAATGGACCTAAAACCAGAAGTTGACAAAAAATATGTGTAATCCCAGAGTAAAATAATAGACTAGTAAAAAAATTTTAAGTAGAATAGTAGGGTTGAGTGACAAACACATTTATATATACATAAAATTATGATTCTTAACTTTAAAAAATAATCCACGAAGAAGTAAAAATCCCTCATTATTTCTTTTATGAAAACTGATGTTACTTTTTGAAATTAGTATTTATGTGAGAAATGAAAAGAGAACAGGCATGGGATGGAATTGAATGATGATAATTTGGCATATTGGGACATTGAAGTTGTATTAGGGTGATTAGATTGTAATTTTTTTCTTCTCTAGTAATTTTTCTTTATTGTTACATTGTTGGTTTAATTTAAAAAGTTAAAGTATAGAAAATAAAAAATTCAAATAAAATCAATTTTATTTTCTCAACATGCAGTGCATTTTCATTTTTTTCCCAGACAAAACAATTTTCTTCATTGTTAATGTTGGTATTGCCAAGTCTTGCTAGCTTTATTTTCTCTGGAAGATTTGCAAATGTTCTGTAAATTTCCTGGTTTGGAAAATTGTCTTCAATTTGCTAATTTTTATTTATGGAAATTCTCGTGAAATTTCACCAACAACATTAAAGTGCCTATTACTGTTAAAATGAAGAGTACAAATATTCTATATGTCAAAATTTACACATAATTTATATGTATATTTTTAAAATTCTTGACTCTGTTTGCAATTTTGGGTGTAATCACTGATATCTATTATATTCCTGGCCCTATTTTCAGGTTCATAGGATATAGTTAAAAACAAACACACACCGTGTAAAGGAAAACATTTTCATACTCTTGTGGAGCTTGCTTGAAATACGTCTGTGTGAAAGGAGTAAAATAGAGAATAGGAAAAAATAAACAGATACATAAGACAAATTTTGATAGTGATATATACTGCATAGAAATAATTTTTGGTGGCATCTTATTGGCTATTTAGTAAAGTACAAATCTAATTTTTACCATACCTGCTTACTTTTCTATTTAATTTGTTTTCCTTAAACTAATCCCTTCATTGATATCATGAAATCTGTCCCTTTTTAAAATCAGTACATCCATCATAAAACAGCATTATTAATGTCCCAATTCTACAGGTCATTATTGTAGACCACTGCAAATGTTATATATAATACTAGGTAATGGAATAAGAGCACTGATTAATAAATAGTACATAGTTTATATTCTATCGAAAACCTTGGATGTTTTAAGTTGGTCTCTAAAACACAGAAACTGGTCTCAGGAGTTTTTAACCATTAACTTGATTATAAATATGCAAATAAGCACATAGCCACAATTATATAATTTAAAGAAAATTAGATAGGGACTTAAGTTAATTACTCCTGGCACCTTTATTTATATGTTTGGTAGTTAGTGCATTCAAAAAATTCATTGGTACTTGGGACTTTAGACATTTGCTCAAGCAGAATCAATATTATCTTATTTTGAAATATAACATCTGTTATACTATGTAGTTTATCCTTCCCAAGAACAAAAATCCATGACTGTTTTCAGCCTTGAAATATATTTCATTTTTCCTTTTATTTCATGTTTGGGTTTTTTTGCCCTGTAAAGTTAATCTTTGAAGTTTCAAGGTCTTGTTAAGTTTACTGGTATATGAGATCAAACATGCTTCAAACTACTAAAGTTTTATGCAATCAAAAAAAGAGCATCAGTCCTTCATTTCCATGATGATGTCCTTTAATGGTATTTTTAGTTACACGGATTTACCAGAACTTGAAATTTACCATGACTCTATTTTTATGTATTTTATGGTGAATTTTCATATGGAATAAAACCTCCTTCTCTGTTAAAGTCAAAGATGCCATTTTAAATTTACTTTATATAAAAAGGCATTCTCAGAAGTTTCTGAATAACAATGTTGCCCTTCTACACCTTTAATGTAATTATGAAACTTTGCCTTTGAATCTTTAAACATTGTATGTTTGTGTTTAAATGTATTACACCAAAGTTTCCCCAGTAATTTAATAAGTGTGAGCCCTAAAATGAATATGACTTGTGTTTTTGCTAAAGAAAAAAAATCAACTTAAAAGTGGGATGCCCTGCACACATGGAGAAGATTTTATTGACCCAGCATCAGTTGGCCATGTGTCTTTAGTTGTTTTTCCAATAATTGTAATGGATTTACACTGACTCACCCATATCCTTTCATCCAATTCTCATTGTGAAGAAGAGCATACATGTGCAAGATGGCTGGAATAGAGAGTGCATATGATAGTCACAGAACAAAGAGACGTTAGGATACAACAAATGTCTATTCAGGGTTCGCTTATACCTTTATCTGTTTTTAAGTACAATTTTAATTGATTCTGTTAATTAAATTTTGCATGGAGGAAAATTAGCTTGTTATGTTGCGTAATCAAGCTTTAAAATTTTCATTAAAAGACATTCAGCATCTTTAAAAATAAATTATATATATATATATATATATATATATAAACCTTCCTGAAGTAAAGAAGAAAGCATACAAAAGTGTAAATGTCCTTTTGGAAGGATGTTAAGTCGGGGCCTGAAGGAGCCTTCAGTCTTGGGAAGAGGCCAACTGGATGGGTCCTGTATGTAGTAGAGACATTCTGCTACTGGAATCAACCAAGAAGAACAGAAAAATCAGGGCACAGAGTTCAAGCTGTGGGAGACAGAACAGCCCTACACATTCCAGACAGTCTTGAAATTTTCTGAAAATCTGACATATGAGGTCCTGGCTGAGTAAGAATTTACTTACGTTTTTAGGGCTTATTTTCTATTTGTTTATAATGTTAACACATGATTACCTGAGGGAAGTTACTTCTGTAATTATAACTCCTTGGAAAGAGAGCAGAAATCAAGATGATTTATGCAAATATTGAGGTACTAGAGGAAAAATACAACTTTGCCCTGCTCTGTCAGTGCTGACTGCAAGAGTGATTCAGTTCCAAGTGTCTCTGTAATTTTTCACTCTGAGCAAGACACAGCAGATGTGCTAAAAATAATTAACTTCCATGTACCACATATCAGCCTTAAGGGCCGATAATCCAGTCACGCTCATCTCTTCACCTTCAGATGTACCCTCTGTGGGTGAGATAGACCACTGAATGAAGAGGTACCCTTCTCATCCATCTACTTCTGATGGCAGGAATTGAGAGAAAACCTAATAAAACATTAGTCTTATTAGACTAATTAGACTAAACTAATGAAACATTAGTTTTATTAGACTAAGCACTAGTCTTATTAGACTAGACTAATACTTATTAGTATTATTAGTCTAATAAGAATGATCTCTGGTCACATGTGTCACTATTTATACATCTTTGTAAAAACAGGCAATCATAAATAAATAAATAAAACATCAAACCTACTGCCATAGCCTGACATACCTTTTATAATGCTTTGAAGTAATTTTCTTTCAGCACGTTTTCCTATATATGTTTTAAGTAGTGGAGATAATTCTTTATTTTGTCTTTAAAATGTATGCTTTTTTTCCTGAGTTTTATAATTTTTCATTTTCTATGGCTGCATGATATGCCCTTACATGAATATTCTTGATTACTTTGAACATTTTCTTTATTTTGAGATATTTAGGTTAACCTGTCACTTTTTTCTTAGTATGAATATGGTTTTGACAAGTATTGTTGTGAGTAAATCTTTACATATGTATTATATATGTATAATTTATATATATTTATATATATATCCATATATGCCCCACATAGACTCCTACAAGTTAAGTTCCTTGGGTCAAAGTGAAAGAAAATGCATAAGGTTATTAATAAAAATTGCCAAATTTCTTTCCAAACAACTGGAAGTTGATTTGACTTCCATTCCTTCAAGCAGCATATGAAAGTAGCTGTTAAACAACACCCAGGGAAACACCTTGTTAAAAGTTTGATGCCTGAAGCAGGACAGGCTGAGGCACTAATGTTCACACATTCTGCTAAAAGTAGACAGAAGGCTGAGACATTCTGGCATAGAAGGCTGGCCACTTCCAAATCCGTAGAGCCAAGGCAGCCTGAGGCCTTCTAAAGCCAAAGCTTCTCACTGGTTACGTGACCAGTTGTGCATGGTCCAAGCCAGACTGAGTCACACTGTCTGGGAGTATCAGTGTGAGTGTGGAATGATGTGCTCCCTTAAAAATAATCAAGTCATATATGGATTGTTTCCATAGCTCCTATGCATTAGTAAGTACTACACCTGAATGGTTTTACTGTGTCAGGCTCACATTTTTGTATATCAGCTAATGATGGACTGTTTTACAGTATCGCCTTGTGTGATGTCTTCCAGCCAATGATTTAGAAGTAATGGTTTCATTATCTTTGTCTAGAGAGCCTACTTATTTATGTAACTAATTATGTATATGCAAAGAATTGACCTAGAAATGAGTGAGAAATAGAGATGAAAGTTCTGATAACTGTTAGAATTAAGTGTTAGAGTTTTAGTATTAAGTATAAAGAAGAATAAAATATTACTTGACTAAAGATAAAATGGACATGAATTAGGCTGAAACTTATGAAATTATTTTAACTTTCAGAAATAGCAGTTTCCTATGTTTCAGCATAGCTTTGGTGGATATTTAGCCTTGTTGAGATGAGTATTGAACTAAAGGAATGTAAAGGAAAATAGTATTAAGGGCAGGTATGAAATAGTATGAATATACTATTAAAATTGCATCCAAAATTTATTATTCTGTTAACAAAAACCCAGTTATTTCACTTAAGCCTAATGGTTGGCTTTCTTCCACTCTCTTATCACACTCTATCTCAATGACACATCATGCATAGATGTAGATGTGCTACTCGTGCACAAGAACTTAGTTGGGGAAGCATTCAGTGTGCTTAGGATTCTGTTTCTGTGAAATTACTCCTTAGTAATTTTTTTTTTCTTGGTGGTGGTGCTTTACCTCTTCTGGGTTATAAATTATTTGTACTATCTTATTTTAATAAAGAATTAATAGAAAATTTAAGCTTTTTATTGTGGTACTAATCTACTGCACCCAAAATGTGCACAATAAAGGACTTCTTATTGCTTGGTCTTCATTCCAAATTAAGCCTTCATCAGTATTTGAGAGTACAAAATTCCTGGCAAAAGTTCAGTTTGGAGAATATGCCTATCAAATTCTGTCCACGGGTTTAGAGATCCATTACTAATGTTAGAGAATTTAACTTCATAAATAATTTTTCAAAGTTGTAATATGATTTTCTTTCTATTAGATGCTTACAAAGGTACAAACTGTTTTTCTTCATATCCACTGAAATGTTTATAGTCATCCCTTCTTTCTTTACTTATAGATTTTGGTATTCTTTTCTTTTCTTATTTTTCTCTTCTAACAGTAGAGTAAATAAATCACCAAATAAATAAATAATAAACTTGTCTTTAATTGTTATTGCTTTCAAATAAAATGTGTATTCATAATACTCTGTTATTCTTATAACCAAAGTAATCGTGTATATGGTGTTAAGAGTCATCAATAAGGTAATTAAAAAGTAATTTAAAAAGTAATTACAATTTTATTTTCTCTATATGTCATTGTATATTTGTTCTCTGTTGCTCTATGCAAGAAGGAGAAAAGCCATAAAGAGAAATAATTCATTTTGCACTGGGTGGAATACTGTTACCTCTGAATTTCTTTCTAACTCTGACATTGTACTGTGTGAAAAGGGGGAATACCAAGGACCCAAGTCATAAAGCTGAGTAACGTTCTCCTATCGTTGATCATATGCCAACCTCTGCATTAAATGTTTTAGACCCTTTCTTGTTTAATCCTCACAATGATTCGATGAAGTGGGTGGTTTATTAAAAAAAGTAACTGATAGAAAAATTAATTAATATTATTACTTTGCATTTATTTAAACTATTTCTTTAAACTTCAGCAGTGGTTTGGACCTTTATATGTTTATCAACTTATATTTACCGTAAGTCCAAAAAACTCTTAAGAACATTTTAAAAAATGTGCTGAATATCTTCTATACACCAGAGTCCTTCCTCTTTGACCTGGCATTCTTTCCTAATCCTTGACTCTGGGTTCAGCCATGCTACTTGCTTTGGCCAATGGCATGTTAACATATATAATACAAGCAGAGTCTCAAAACATGCTTTATGATTGAGGTTGCTTCATCTTGCACATCTGCTGTTGCCACAAGAAGACATGCCTATGTGAACCCCATAATCCCCATAGGTGAATGTCAGACACGCCAGGTGCAAGAGTGAGACCCCAGCCCAAGTCACTCTATTCCCAGTGTTGTGATTTGTGAGCTATAATAACAAATTATTGTTGCTTTAAATCACTGAATTTTGGAGTGGTCTGTTAATCAGCAATAACTAAATGATACAAAAGTCCTGAGATAAGTTTCTCATAGAACCTCCTAAGAAAGAAAAATGAGAGTTACAGTTACATGAACTTTACACAGTACTTTTTCTGTATACTAGCACATTTTTTTTTCCTTTAAAGAAATCAGTGAAGTACACAAAACCGATTGATGTAATGCAGTTTTCTGAATTTAATTTCATTCCCGGGGAGTGACTGGTACCACATATACTGAGTAATAAAAGTGTTACTAAAGTATTGTGATTCTCAAAGATCATTATCTCCAGTTTTTTTTGTTTGTTTGTTTTTTGTTTTTTCCTCTCCAATCCCCTTGCCATACATTAGCCATAGGGGTCATTCAAATCTTATTTTGTCAATTTCCTGCTAAAAATCTTTCATTTGCTCTTTGGATAAAGTCCAACATTCTTAACATATTGTACAGGGTTTTACATACCTTGTACATCCTTTTCTAGCTTTATTTCATGTCACACTTCCTCCTCTTTTTTCATGCTATGTTTCTGCCTCTTTTCATTTCTTTCTTACTAGCTCTTCTCTCTTTGATTCCTGTGCTTCATGCACACTGTTCCCTCCACCTAGGACATGTGCTACTTTATTCCTTGCCTAATTAAAAATTTTTTTTCCCATTTTCATCTTAGAAATCAGTTCATTTAGGAAGCCTTCCCTTCTTTCCTAGTTTGAGTTAGGTAGTCCTTCATTTAGGACGGGATACTTCCTTTTACTTTCAGTTGTCACTGCAGCGATTGTTAGTTTGCTTAACCCTATGAGACCAAGTGCCCTGCAAATTCACTTATTGCATTCTTAGTACTTTCATGGGGACTGGCAAGTTGAATGCACTTCAGGTTCTTAATAAATAAATAACTTCACTTAATTTAGATCAGTCTCTCTAAAGTAGGACTAGTAAAGATCACAAAGTATGAGCCCCTTTGACCATTCAGTCCTGCTTGTAAACCTAAAAGTTAGACTAAAAGTTATGATTTGAATGTTGTAGAGTCTACTTCCTGAGGATACAGACATCCTTATGCAAACTTGGGACAATTTGATTCACTGAACTACTTTACAGCATTTTACATAAATTATTCTTGGATGAATTAATCACATTATTAATGAACCATAAAAACCAAGTGTTGTGTTCTTTAAGGACTGTCTCCATACTCATTGAGTGTTTTCCTGGCACAAGCAAATTAGTCACGAATATAATCATTTTCAGCACTTTCTTTAACTTGTTTTTATTTTCACATTTCTCTATATCATTTTGTTGTTGCATTTGTGGTAAATATTGCAGTAAAGCCAAAAAATATACATTTCTATTTTATGTCTATTTTATATTGAGTTTGACAAACCTTATGGAAAAGTCACTTCTTAGTGTTTGTTGGAAACAAATACATAATTGGTTTAAAGATGTCTTCCTGTAAAGAACTCTTTGAGGAACTATATATGTATGTGTATGTGTTTTTTTTCCTTATTGTTTTAAATTAATGAGGCAGTGTTTCTCCTGAGGAGCTGGGGACAGGGAGTAGAAAAAGCATGACCTTTGTTTTGTTTTTCCTGAGGAAGAGGACTTGTATTAATACTTTCTCATGATGTTGCTGGTAATTAGCTATTGTTGAATAAAGGATAGCTGTGAAACCTGCATGGACCTGAATTCTTGGCCTTTATTAATATGACATTAAACCCTTTCATTTCATTTCATTGTATAATTCAGACATAAATGATCACAAAGGCTAATTTTTGAGGGGCAAAATAGAATTGCATATCCCATTTGCTTTGGCACGTCGATTAAAAAGCCAGATGTTAAGAACAGATGTCAATGAGCTATTTTTCATATGCCATGGTTTACAGTTATGAACTCTCCATTTATCACCTCAGATGGGAATAGTTAATTTGACAGTGAATGTTTTGGTTATTAGCCAATTTCAACATGAGTCCTTGTTTTTCGAAATCTGATGCACAGATATGTGATAAAAGACTTACAATGGAAGCACTGTTAACTTGATTTTTGTGCCTTAGAGTTTACCAGCGTATATAATGCAGTGGAAATGAATGTTCACTCTTCTGGTGAATGAGCATAAATTCAGTGTTGGCAGAGAAATAATGTAAATGTTATGACTGAAATACAGAATGGTTAATCCAATTGTAAATTCCAAATAACCAAAAATCAGACCCTTGTATGGGTGCATGGCAGAGTGAATTTTGCTTATTTCTTGTGTTTGATTGTAATAACAATGTTCATTAAAATATTTCTGGCCATGTTTGTACTAAATATGTTTTTGGTGTTGGCTTAAAAATTTTGCCCTACTATGAAATAATTTTCATATGTATAGAATACCATATTTCAAATTGTTTGTTAGCTTTATTGATAGAATAAATATTTTAAACCAGCCATTTACTATAATCTGCTAGGAAACTTAAGTAACAGACAAAATAACATAATAATAATTTTTAAAAATGTATATGGGCAATATTTGGAAGATTAAAAACACTTTAGCATATATTACATCTTTATATTTTCACACCAACTTTGTGAGATAGATCACTATTTTTATTTTATTATTCCCAAGGCTGGTAATGGCTGGAGATGGGATTTCAATTTTTTTTTCTATTTTCTCTTCTAGTTTTCTTTCTACTACACTTCACTCCTTCTCCTTCAATTCAGAACTCAAAAAATAATAGTTACTTCAATCCAGGGGTTTAAAAATGTATCAAGGTCTCCCCTAGGAGATCTGATCATATTGCAAACAATTTAAGCCCTTGTCAAATCTTTACCTAAACTAATGACTTTGATAAGTGCAATAGAAATTGGCTTAAATCACCCTTAACCAACTGCTGTGTTAACTGAAGGTCTCCATTTTCTCTATAACTTACTGATTAGAGCCCATCGCATACTGAAACCTCTGCATTTCTGCTCCTACTATGCTGGGTATGAGCCAGTAGTGTCTTTTCAAAATTCTTTGTACCAGTTGCATCTGTTGTATTAACTGAATATTGCATAACCCAAAAGTGAACAGAAAAATAATTACTTCTATGAAAACTAAGTGGCATGGTTTGAAAGGTTAAATCAAGGTTAGTTGCAATAAAATTTAGTGTGTACCTGAAAACTTATGATTCTTGGGTGAGGGGCATTATAAAGTGCTGGAAGGCCTTTGCATTCAAGCTGCTTTGCACTTATTTTTATAAATTCTAGTTTCTCTTTCAAATGGCAACAGTAGATGGTGCATTTTGCATATGATGTAAGTGATGTAAGAAAAATGATAAAGAAACTGCAAATTGTAGACCAATTCTTCAAGAAATGGCCCTTGTCCTCAATGGAGAATGAGCAAACATTTCTGTTTTAAATTAAAATTAAATGTTAAAGTTATAATTATATCACTTATGATTTCCAGATTTAACTTCCTTTTACAATGATCTTACCAATGTCTGATCTCAAATATGCCAGTTATTAGGGATTCAGTTGTTTCTAAATACCCAATATTGACTTATTAAATACCTGTTGCCTAACCCAGTGTCCCAAGTCACAGTGATGGTTGTTCATAGAGCCCCAGAGTAGACGTTCAGAGGTTTCAAAAGTAGACTTTTCAAAGGTCATTGTGTGAAATCTGCAAAACAGGGAATCCCAACTATGCATGGCAGGCAAGGAAGGTGAAGAAACTTCCGTGCCATGAGAAGACCCATAGTACTACCTCCCAGCAAACAGAAATGGTGAGGTTTTCGACATCCTGGTTCAGAGTCCTCCCTGTGCTGTAAGGTTGAGCTTTCCGTTTCCACTCACATGAGTGGAAAGGACAGTCAATGAGGGGAGCTTACAAGTGTGTGAATCCATTCTCTGACCTTAAAAGAAGTGGATGGATGTGGTATGGTGAGGGAATGAATGGGCTCAAAGTAATCATGTCAGTGGGGATTCCAGCTTAAATCTTTTAAAAAAATGTAACACTCTCATATAAACAATTTCTTTAAAAATTTGTTTCAGCCTAAAGGGCTAAAAAAATTGGTTAGGATAAACAAAACAATAGTAAAATATTTTTACACACCTTCAGTATGAAACTTAAATGCACACACAGATATTTCGTATCAACTCTCGTTGAATTCCTTAGAACACTTAATGCTCAGTTATACATCTAAAACCTCTTTCGGTCTTTCTAGCACCCAGATATATGGCAGAGAAATGTTTATTTTTGCACACAGATATTAATGACGATTACTGGAGGGCTTAAAATTCAGATTATTTTGTTAATTTAAATTCGGCTCTCTTAAAATTCTATAATTCTGTTTTATGATCCAGATAAATATGACCTTGGAAGGGAAAACATACAACTTAAAAAAATATATAA
Organism: Balaenoptera acutorostrata; assembly: GCF_949987535.1. Lineage (NCBI taxonomy): Eukaryota > Metazoa > Chordata > Mammalia > Artiodactyla > Balaenopteridae > Balaenoptera > Balaenoptera acutorostrata. Next base: position 128,835,515 of record NC_080068.1, on the reverse strand, counting down.
TACCTATCAGTTCTTAGGTTTTGTTTTTTCATCTGCAGTCCTGAAAAACACATTCCATTTCCATCCACAAGTTAATTTCTTAAAGTTGTCTTAAGGATTTTATCTGCATAAAAATTTTCAGTAACTACAAAGTAACTGGAAATTTCTCCAAAGATATGATTAAATTACCAGGAAAAATCTTACATACTTGGAATTTCAGAATGATTTGGACAAGTGGCCAAAATCTTTGTCATTAAAACTGTACCAAGTACAGCGAGACAGCTTACTGCCCTTTTTGTGCTTTACATTCGTCAATTTGGACAGAAAAATCAAGACTGTATACATATCTATATGCATAGCTAATGAGGCCGTATTGACTGAATTGACACAGGATGAGAAGGGAGACTGTTTGTCAGGAAACATGCTGTTTCTTTTTTTTCTCCCCAGAATTTTCTTTCTACTTATTTGTCTACTAATTTAATTAAAATGTTCAAACAGTGTAGAGTTGGCCCTCGGTATCTGCAGGTTTCCCATCAGTGGATTCAACAAACCTTGGATCAAAACATTTTTTTAAAAATCCAGAAAGTTCCAAAAAGCAAAACTTGAGTTTGTACTTGCTGGCAACTATGTACATAGCATTTACATTGTATTTACAACTATTTACGTAGCATAGGCATCGTATTAAGTATTCTAAGAAATGTAGAGATGATTTAACGTATAAAGGAGGGTGTGCATAGGTTACATGCAAATGCTATACCATTTTATATAAGGGACTTGAGCGTACACAGATTTTGGTATCTGTGGAGGTCCCTGGAACCAATCTTCCTTAGATACAGAGGGACGACTATATATGTAAATGAAATCAGAATTCATTGAGTAATTCATTTTTTTCCCTTCTTTTTAAGACTTTATTATTTTCATTCTTTTAAAGCAGTTTTAGGTTCACAACAAAAATGAGCAAAAGGTACAGAGATTTCCCATCTATTCCCTGCCCCGACACAAGCACAGCCTCTCCCATTATTAACATGCTTCACGAGAGGGTACATTTGTTATGACTGATGAATCTACATTGATACCATAAACAAGTGGTTTGGTTTTCCAAGCAGTAATTTCTGATGACCTACTGTGTACCTTATGTGTAAGTGGACTCTTAAAATTTTATGAAAAATCCATGTAATTAGATTTGGACAAATTGGAAAAAAATTGATGAGTAATTGGGTGAATAAAGTACTGAACATGCTTTCCTTTGGCTTTAGCATTAAATCATCAAACAACTTCTAAGAAGCCATCTAGGTTTATTCAACTTAAATTTTACAGAAAAATGATCTCTTTGGACAAATAGGCCTCTTCCACTGCATTATTTCTGTTATTTAATTTGGAAGGGTTGTAGACTTATAGGTTCAATTGCCATCTTAACTGGAAATCTCGTCCATCAGTTGTTCTAGACATTTAGAACATTTTAAGGGGATATGAGCAAACTTGAAAATGTATGCAAAGTAAGGAAGAAGTTAAGGGATTTAGAGACTAGATTATATTTAATAATCAAGGAAACTGAACACATTTCTTGTTGATAGAACTTCTTGTGAAGGCATGTCTTCAAATATCTGGAGGGCTGCCAATTTAAGTGAAGATTAGACTACCATTTACAACTCCAAAAGGCTGAGGGAACTAAGAATAAAGGAAATGCACAGGGAAACAGACCTTAATTTAAAAAATGACATTCATTAATTTAAAATAATCCAAAAACTGAGAGAAATGCTTTGTGAAATTGTGTTGTATTTCCTTTTGTGGTATGAGAACATACATTGTATAATTTCTATTCTTTTAAATTTCTTAAAGTGTGTTTTATGGTCCAGGATGTGGTCTATCTTGGTGACAATTCTGTGTGAAATTAAGAATTCATATTCTGCTGTTAATGGATGGGCTATGGCAATTAGACCAAGTTGATTGATAGTGATGTTTAGATCATCTACACCCTTACTCATTTACTTATTTATTTATTTATTTATTTAAAAGAAAAGAAAAAGAAATATGGGCTTTATTAAAAAAAATATTTTCCATGTATCAAGTAGTACAATCATACAAACAATTTCATCACAAATGACCTAGGCAATTCATTTAAAATAAAATTAAATAAATCTTCAAGGGTAAGATTTTACATTCTAGCCAGTCCTTAAAAACTAAAGTCCCCTATCCTTACTCATTTTCTGCCTACTGAATCTATCACTACTGACAGAGGGGTGTTGAAGTCTCCAACTATAGTACTGAATTTGTCTATTTCTTATTTTAATGCTATAACTTTTTGACACATATATTTTGATGCTCACTTGTTAGATGGATGCAGGTATAGGATTGTTATGTCTTCTTGACAAGTTGACCTCTTTGTCATTATGTCATCCCTGTCTTTATTCTTGATGATATTCCTTGTATTGAAGTCAACTTTGTCTGAAATTAATAGTTACTCCAACTTTCTTTTGATTAGTGTTATCATGGTATATATTTCTCCATGTGTTTACTTTTAACCTATTTAAAGTCATTTCTTTTTTAATTAATTAACTTATTTTTGGAGTTGAAAATTTATTTTCTCATTAAAATAAAGTGGCATAATGAGTTAATATTCCTGAACAAATGTTTGCCACCTAGCTTTATTGAAATTACCATTAACATTCTATTTCACCAGTTCTATATAGTATACCTGAAGAAGATGAAGTTTTCCTTTTTTTTTAGGTTCTCATTAGTTACCTATTTCATACCTAGTATCAATAGTGTATATATGTCAATCCCAATCTCCCAGTTCATCTCATCCCCCCACTCCCTTTGGTGTCCATAGATTTGTTCTCTATGTCTGTGTCTCTCTTTCTGTTTTGCAAGTAAGATCATGTATACCATTTTTCTAGATTCCACATATATGTGTTAATATACGGTATTTGTTTTCCTCTTTCTGACTTACTTCACTCTGTATGGCAGTCTCTAGGTCCATCCACATCTCTACAAATGACCCAATTTTGTTCCTTTTTATGGCTGAGTAATATTCCATTGGATATATATATATATATCTCACATCTTCTTTATCCATTCTTCTGTTGATGGACACTTAGGTTGCTTCCATGTCCTGGCTATTGTAAATAGTGCTTCAATGAACACTGAGGCATGTGTCTTTTCGAATTATGGTTTTCTCTGGGTATATGCCCAGTAGTGGGACTGCTGGGTCATATGGTAATTCTATTTTTAGTTTTTTAAGGATCCTCCCTACTGTTCTCCATAGTGGCTGTATCAATTTACATTCCCACCAACAGTGCAAGAGGGTTCCCTTTCCTCCATACCCTCTCCAGCATTTATTGTTTGTAGATTTTTTAATGTTGACCATTCTTACGGGTGTGAGGTGATACCTCATTGTAGTTTTGATTTGCATTTCTCTAATAATTAGTGATGTTGAGCATCTTTTTATGTGTTTTTTGGCCATCTGTATGTCTTCTTTGGAGAAATATCTATTTAGGTCTTCTGCCCACTTTTTTTTTTTTATTTACTTATTTATTTTTGGCTGTGTTGGGTCTTCGTTTCTGTGCGAGGGCTTTCTCTAGTTGCGGCAAGTGGGGGCCACTCTTCATCGCAGTGCGTGGGCCTCTCACTATCGTGGCCTCTCTTGTTGTGGAGCACAGGCTCCAGACGCGCAGGCTCAGTAGTTGTGGCTCACGGGCCTCGTTGCTGCGCGGCATGTGGGATCTTCCCAGACCAGGGCTCGAACCTGTGTCCCCTGCATTAGCAGGCAGATTCTCAATCACTGTGCCACTAGGGAAGCCCTTCTGCCCACTTTTTGATTGGGCTGTTTGTTTTTTTGATATTGAGCTGCATGAGCTGTTTGTATATTTTGGAGATTAATCCTTTGTCACTTTCTTCATTTACAAATATTCTCTCCCGTTCTGAGTGTTGTCTTTTCATCTTGTTTGGTTTCCTTTCCTGTGCAAAAGCCTTTAAGTTTAATTAAGTCCCATTTGTGAATTTTTGTTTGTATTTTCATTACTCTATGAGGTGGATCAAAAAAGATCCTGCTGCAATTTATATCAAAGAGTGTTATTGCTATGTTTTCCTCTTATAGTGTTATAGTGTCTGGCCTTACATTCAGGTCTTTAATCCATTCTGAGTTTATTTTTATGTATGGTCTTAGGAAGTGTTGAATTAAGGAAACAATCCCATTTCCCATTGCAACAAAAAGAATAAAATACCTAGGAATAAACAAATACCTAGGAATAAATAAGGAGGCAAAAGACCGGTACACAGAAAACTATAAGACGCTGAAGAAAGAAATCAAAGACAACACAAACAGATGGAGAGATATTCCATGTTTTTGGATTGGAAGAATCAATATTGTGAAAATGACTATACTACCCAAAGCAATCTACAGATTCAATGCAATCCCTATCAAGTTACCAATGGCATTTTTCACAGAATCAGAACGGAAAATTTTACAATTTGTATGGAAACACAAAAGACCCTGAATAGCCAAAGCAACCTTGAGAAAGAAAAATGGAGCTGGAGGAATCAGGCTCCCTGACTTCAGTCTATACTACAAAGCTATAGTAATCAAGACAGTATGGCACTGGCACAAAAACAGAAATATAAACCAATGGAACAGGATAGAAAGCCCAGAGATAAACCCATGCACATAAGGTCACTTAATCTATGACAAAGGAGGCAAGAATATACAATGGAGAAAAGACATCCTCTTCAATAGGTTGTGCTGGGAAAACTGGACAGCTACATATAAAGTCATTTCTTGTAGGCAACATACAGCTGGGTCTTGCCTTTTAATCCACTCTGACAACCTTGTCTTTTAATTGGTGTATATAGATCATTCACATTTTAAATGATTATTGATATATTTGGATTAATATCTATCATGTTTGTAACTGTTTTCTATTTGTTGCCTTTTTATGTTGTTTTTCTCCCCCCTCACTATTTTTCTGCTGTTTTGAACATTTGATATAATTTCATTTTATGATCTCTCATAGCATATAAATTATAATTCTTTTTATAAAATTCTTAGTGGTTGCCCCCAAATTTGCAATATACCTTTTAAACTAATCTAAGTCAACTTTAAAATAATCCTATAACACTTGTATGTATTGCAAGTATCCTGTGAAACACTGTTCCTATTTTCTCCCTCCCATTCCTTGTGACATTACTGTTATTTATTTCATTTATCCATATGCTATAATCACCCAATACATTGTTACTGTTTTTACTTTAAACAGTTATGGTTTTGATCATTTACGAATGAAAAAATGAAGAATTTTATATTACCTTCATTTATTCCTTCTCTAATGCTCTTCATTTCTTTATGTAGATCTAAGTTTCTATATCATTTTCATTTTCCCAGAAGAATTTTTTAAGCATTTCTTGCAAGGCAATTCTGCTAGTTATGAATTCCCTCAACTTTTATTTTTAGAGAAAAGTTTTACTTCTTCTCTAGTTTAGGAGAATCATTTTACAGGATATAGAATTCTAGGTTGATGATTTATTTTCTTCTAACACTTTAAATATTTTTTCTACTATTCCTGCTTCCATGTTTATGAGAATTACACCCTAATTCTTATCTTTGTTCCTCTCTAGGTAAGATTTTAACCCCCTCTGTCTTTTTTTAGGATTTCCTTTTTGTCTTTGTCTTTCTGATATTTGAATGTGATATATTTAGGTGTGGGTTTTGGGGTTTTTTTGGTGGGGTGGTATTATTGCCCTAGGTACTCTCTGAGCTTTCTAGATCTGTGATTTGGTGTCTGTCATTGATTTTGGAAATTTCTCCATCATTATTACTTTTCATGACCAATCCTCAGAGATAGGATGGAGCCAAGTCAAAATCTGATACAAAAGTAGAGCAGGAGAACTCCCAAGCAAATGTTGTAGCATTTTCCTAGCCTTGTAAGAGCTGGGAAAAGAGATTGCCTTGGAGTTTTTATGGGGGTTAGGGGATAGAGCCAGGATGAGGGTTCCTGTACATGGTGTGAACTTCCTACTGACCTGAAACGAAGGAGCACCTTGGCTTGTGTAGATGTGGGGTAAAAAGAGAAAGAGGGAAGGGTCAGTCTTAAAAGATGTCAGAAATCAAACAATGGAGTTAGACTCATTTTTATATTACATCTTTTATTTTTTGGTCCATTCTCTCTTTTTCTGGTATTCAACTGTGTGTACATTACAACTTTTGAAATTGCTATTTTGTATGTTCTGTTCTGGTTTTTTTTCGTGTTTTGTTTTTTTTTTTTCTATTTGTATTTCAGTTGAGAGATTTCTACTGACCTATCTTCAAGCCACTGAGTTCTTCCTCAACCACATCAAGTCTGCTGAGCCTATCAAAGCATTCTTCATTTCTGTTACAGTGTTTTGGATTTCTAGCAGTTAAAAAATTCTTTCTTAGAAGGACGTATTGTATAACACAGGGAATATAGCCAATATTTTACAATAACTATAAATGGAATATAACCTTTAAAAATTGTGAATCATTATATTGTACACCTGTAACATATACTATCATACAGCAACTGTACTTTAATTTAAAACAAAAAGTATAGAATGGTCCAAGGAAACACATAAAAAAATTCTTTTTAGAGTTTCCATTTCTCTACTTACATTACCCATCTGCTTTTTCATATTGTCTTATTTTTCCATTAGCCCTTAAACATATTAATCATACTTGTTTTAAATTCTCTGGTAATTCTAACATCTGTATCATTTTCTGAGTCTATTTCTGATAATTTCTTTGCCTCTTTAGACTCTATTTTTTACTGCTTTTGGCATTTCTTGCATTATTTTTTGTTGTAAACCAGGCATGTTTTATTGGATAATAGAAACTGAGGTATATAGATATTTAGTGTAGGGATTTATATTACTCTGGCTAGGAGTTAGACTACGTTTAGTATTTGCTATAGTTATACATGCTAGCGATGTTGAATCTCTCTAGTGTCTTTGTTTTTGTCCCCCGTCTGAACTTTGGGCTTCCTTATCAGTGTGATTGAAGTTCCTTCATCTCTAATCCACTGTTTTTATATTGGAGTCCTGTTAGTGTGGTAGTAAGGTTTGGAGGAATAGGAGCATTCTATGATCTTCCACCTATGTATAATGTTTTAGTATACCTGTTTCTCAAGGCTGTGATCTTGACAAGTGTTTCTTCAGTGATACAGCTTTTTCCCCCTGACCCCCATATTCCCTACTCTGATGTCAGCATTTCCAATCCATTTCTTTGAAGGCTTAACCCCTGTTAATAACTATGTTTTCTTTTTTCCCTATGTTTCCCTTTTTTGCCTACAGAGGGCTAGAGTGAGAGAATGTCCTTTTTTGACCTGGGTAAAGACTATAGCCAAATCTTTTTCCTTGGAGAGTAGGCCTTTATTATGGAGAAGTTTCCATGCATTTCACAATGATTATTCTTTTATCCCTGCTAGAGCCACAAGGAGTCTTTCTCAGATAGGGTTCTGGAGATAAAGCCAATGAGATGATGAGAGATTCCCTTAAGCTTCCAGTGCCTAGGAGTTTTTTCCACTCAAACTAGTCCACACTTGGCCTTCAGAAATTCATCAAAATTACCAGTTAGGTGTTCCTACTAGTTCATGGATCCAGTAGTTTCCACTCCAGATATATTGATCTTTGTTGTGTCTCTCTGGATAAATCTGTCTCTCCAAATTCCAGGGTGGTAGTTTGCCCTACAACCTCATTTCTTGATGAGTCCAAGAAAAGTCATTGCTCTTCAGTTTGTCCAGCTTTTGTTGTTGATGTTGCATAAACAGGAGTGATGACTCCTAAGCTCTTTACAAATTGGAGCTATAATCTGCTCCTTTGTTTTTAGTGATCAGAAAAAGTTTAAGATTAAGGAAAGTTTACAAAATTCATGTAGTTCATAAATAGTATAGGAATGTCTTCCCCATCTCAGGATATTTGTGTCTGGTTTCTCTTCTGCCCCCAATTCTCTTCATTCTCTCATTTTCAGGTCCCCTCTTAAAAGTTTCTTCCTCAGAGATGCCAAGAAGATATGAGATGCTTTGGACATAAACTCTTGCAGTTAACCTGCATGTATTTGAAACCTAGCTCCATCACTTACTAGAGGCTGACCTTTAGCAAGTTACTTATCCACTCTCTGAGTTAATTCCCTCACTTGTGAAATAGAGATAAAAATAGACTCTTATCACATTAATAAGTTATTTAATGTTGATTCCTTAGAATAGTATGTGGTACATAGTTAAGTGCTCTGTGGGTGTTATGTATGTTTAATGAGTGGTCTACAGTGAGGATAACATATATCTCCATTGTGAACTTTATTTCAAGTCTTCACTTCGAATAATCAGTAATACCTTGATTTTGTAAAGTCTAACAGTTTATAGAACCATTATATTGATGACCATCACAATATTTTTTATTCTGATCATCATAATCCTCTGAGATAGTTTGAGTAGACATTGCATTTCTCATTTTATAAGGACTTCATTGTCTTGCCAAAATTTCACCAGTAAGTAGCTGAACTAGAACTTTAGTCTATGCCTTCTGGCTCTAAGTATAGTGATTATTCCATACCCTGTACTGCCTCAGCAGATTTTAATGACCTCTTAACCATATTCATGTTGTAGTCTAATTGGTATCCCATTTTATTTGAGAGAAAATAGTGAAAATGAGAATTAAAAACTATTTTCCTTTTAGCCTTTAATCTTCCTTTAGCACTCTCTGTGCAGAGCTGTGGTTTAATTATTGTTTTGTTTTTTGGTTCTTTTTCTCCTGAAATGCACCTTAAAAATCTCAACATTTATAACGTGAGGTAATTATATGGAAAATGCAAGTCTAACCAGCATTTCTGTTCACAATACCTAAGAAAACCAGGGTGAATATTTTGAAGGAAATTGAGTTACTGTATAATTGTCCCAATTTTCACTTCATTTTAAATGTGTGCGTGCTACATAGAATCACTAAAGATTTCACAAGTATTATATTAGATTTAATACCTGTGGTGAACTGTAATTAGAGCTTATTTTCCAGGCCTGTGTGTTATTGTCAGTAGTTTACAATATTCTACATTTATGTCTGCTTTTGTTACCAAATGCTTTGCTATGTGTATTTGCCATCAGTCTACAAGTTAGCATCCAGCTATCACGGATTTCCAACTTGACAAAGGAAGTAATTATTACATGGAATAAGGAATCAGTTATTAAATTACAGAAAGTCCCATGATCCAATTATTTTATTTTTCATAAACTAGTTCTTAAATCTACTTTTATAACTTAAACTGCTTTTTATGTTTTAAGAGCAGGACACCGTGCTACTGTTCAAATTATTAACTGACTCTGGATAGGTCATTTAATCTCATGCTACCAGGACAGCTTGTTCCCGATCAATGGGGAACAGCAACACTGAACCAAATCTGCAAGCCAAGAAGAAAGTAGGGCCCATATCTTTGTCTTAATTCTGTCAAATTGGTCATACTTCTATTACACTTGAAAAGAGTTGACAAATTTGTAGTGCATTTTCCAAATGTCACACTTAGCTAAGAACAATTTATATCTTTTGGGTTTTCCAGTAAGGCACTCTAATCCACTTTAATATTTTTGGCCTCTTCATCTCGCCTAAGTATAAGACTGGGAAAAGGGAAATTCATAGTTTTAACAATTAAAATGCTCAGTTGTTTTGCCAGGTCTTCTTGAGAACACATATTCTATTTCCCAGCTGTATGAATTATATACATTTTATTTTAGAGTACACAAATAGAGATTTTTTTTTCATTGCTCTGTAAACAGACAAATTAAACTGCTATTCAGGCTCACTGAATCAAGGACCACAGTTACATATTATTGGCTAAGTCTCTTTTGCACTGACAAAACACTTTCTTGTATTTCCATTTACAATGAAAAATTTTAGGAGAAAAATTAAAAAAGAAAAAGAAACAAGTCCCTGTAAGGTCTGGTAATGTTTTATTTATGTTTTTAAATTAATTGTTGAGAAGGTTTTTACTTCTCTAAAGGATGGATGCATTCTCATACTTCATGAAATAGTGGATTTCAAAATGAGTTCCCAGGATTCGTAGCGTCATTGGGATGTGCCTCAGGGCTGCTGCAGCACTGGGGAGAGAATTGTGGAGGGGGAATAATGAGTGGCATAGTTATGGGTTTTCCACTCCTATCTCAATCTGAGTAGGGGGTACTTTATAATATTTATTTTGTTATTAGAAAAAATAAGAATTCCACTGCTAAAACAGCAACACAAGTTTGAAGTCCCCTAGTTTTTTGCAGGTGATATTTGCACAACAATTTTTTTTTTTTAAAGATTTATTTATTGATTGATTGATTGCTATGTTGGGTCTTCGTTTCTGTGCGAGGGCTTTCTCTAGTTGCGGCAAGCGGGGGCCACTCTTCATCGCGGTGCGCGGGCCTCTCACTATCGCGGCCTCTCTTGGTGCGGAGCACAGGCTCCAGACGCGCAGGCTCAGTAGTTGTGGCTCACGGGCCCAGTTGCTCCGCGGCATGTGGGATCCTCCCAGACCAGGGTGCGAACCCGTGTCCGCTGCATTAGCAGGCAGACTCCCAACCACTGCACCACCAGGGAAGCCCCACAACAATGTTTTTAAATGAACTGATATTGAGGTATACTGTGTCAGGAAACAATATTAAAAATAAGTGTGATGACTTAATCATGGACTTTTAGAGCTTCTAATAGGGAATAAAACTTTTAGGAAAATGATAAGGCTGAAAATTCACAAAAGGAACATATTATTTCATGTATTTTTGTGTGTGTGAGGATGTAAGGACGCTGGAATTTCTATTCTGCAAGGAAGTCTGTGAACATCCAGTTGGTCATTATTCTTAAGAATTGTCCAAGATGTATAGACACCTAGATAGTGAATCACCCATAAATGTTCCGTCAATAGTTGAAAGACTATTCAACTCTAAATACCCAGAAGAAAATACCTGATTTTCATCTTAAGTTTCTAAAAATTGGAGCAACCACTGAATTACCATAAGGTGAAGTTAAGAATTTCCAAAAAAATAATTTTAGTTCAATATTTGAAAAGCCATGTAAGAAATGTTACTTACTAGCAGAAGAATTGTATTATAGAAGTACAGATAGGAAGTCCATAAATATCCAATGTGGACAGTTTTCCTTTGCTTTTCTTTTTGCTCAAAACATTCTTTTGTCATATTTCAACCTTTAATCTTAAACTTCATTTTACTGCGAGGGCTGCCAAATTCTCATCAAGGCAATAGCTTATAGATACAGAGGAAGTATAAATTATTATCATTAATAATCCACCCTGTTCTTCCCCCACCTCATTTAAACTAATGAACCATATGTTGCCATTTTCTTTCAACTGTATCCAAGAATATTTCAGAACAAAAGAGGAGAAGAGATTATAAAATATTATATGGCCACGACCTCACATTTATTTTCCAATTAAGACAAGAAAAGTAATGATAACTCTGATACTTTTCAGCTGTCTCCATGGAAATATTTCTTGATTAAAAATAGAGTAATCAGAGTTTTGTTTTTTAAGGTTACAAAGGAGAAAAATACTTTTGAAACTGTTTCAATGATTTCTAAAATTTAAAGGACAAACATCAACAAAACAGTAAGTCTATCCTTTATAGTGTAATTATGGCTGATTTTTTTCTTTTACTACTCAAATTAATTGGCCAAGTTTTCATTTGTCTGTGAAAATCTTGAACATTTTATATACATTGCAAAGGCATATATAGTGTTGAATGAGTAGAACATGCTTTCCAGGCAGCAGGGAAAATAAAAGTAACAGAGTCTTAGCAGTTGGATGTAGATAATTGTCAGGAAATAACAGGTGAGAGAAACTGAGCTGTAGCTTATGGTAAAGAAGAATGGTGACTGATATAGGGGTTTTGAATGTTTCAAATCATATATGTCTGAAATATTGGGGCAAAACCAAATAGACTCTTGAGGAAGAATTTAGCAACCATAAAGGAAAAGATGGTTGAGGCACAAAAATCAGGTTCAGAAAACTACAGAAGGGTAAGCAGAAAGAGGTGGATCTCCCGATGTTATGGTAGTGACCTAGTCTATCCAAGAATCCAAGTCTGTCTGGTTCTAAGCTAGGAGCTTGATACAGCAGCTCTCTTGTAACAGATTTCAGGAACACCACTGGTGTTACTTTAACTGGAGAGGGGGGATCCCCAGACTTTGGCAATGGTATAAGATGATGCTGAGGCATAATCATCAGTTTTCTCAATGTTGGGCTTTGGAGGGTTGTTATGTGAGTTAGAGTATCTGCAGAGCGATTTGGGGTGAAGCTAAAGAAATGCTGTTTTCAACTGCTATCATGAAGTAACAGAGAGGTGTGGCCAAGATTTTGGAGTAGGAAGACCCTGAGCTCACCTTCTTCCAGAGGCACACCAAAATTACAAATATTTCCAGGGCAATTATCTATGGGAATGACCTGAAGACTAGAAGAAAAGATTTCCGACAACTAAAGATATAAAGAAGGAACCACAATGAGGTGGGTGGGAGGCACAGAGATGTGGTATAGTCAAGACCCAAACCCTCAGGTAGGTGACCCACAAACAGGAGGATTATCACAATTACAAAGGTTCTCCCCAAGAAGCAAAGGGTCTGAGCCCCACATCATGCTCCCTAGCCCAGGGTGCTGCCCTGGGAAGATGAGCCCCCAGAACATCTGGCTTTGAGACCAGCAGGGCTTACTTTCAGAAGAGCCAGAAGGTTGCAGGAAATGGACTCGGCTCTTAATGGATGTGTGCAAAATCTCACACACTATTGAGTCCCAGTGCCAAGGCAGTAATTTGAAAAGAGCTTGGGTCAGACCCACTTGCTAATCTTGGAAACCTCCCAAAGAGGCAGAAGGCAACTGGGACTCCCACTGGGAACATAGATGCCAGTAGCAGCCATTTTGGGGAGCTTGTTCTGCCACGAGGACAATGGTGATGGCAAGCAACAGTTTGGAGCCTTCCTTCTAACTTATTAGCGCTGGGGGCCTTACCCATTTAACAGTAGGCCAGCACCATCCCAGCTTCACCTGGGCCCCACAACCAACCACCCTGGGACTTGGCTCTACACACCAGTGGGCTGGCACAAGCCCTGGCCCCCTCAGCACCCATAGCCAGTCATCCCAGGACCTGGCTCTACCCACCAATGGGCCAGCACCAGCCCCAGCTTCCCTAGGCTGTGTATCCAGCTGACCTGGGACCCAGCCCCACCCACCAGTGGGCCTGCACTAGCCCTAGAACACCTTGGCCCTGTAGACAGCAGTTCTGGGACTCAGCCTCATCCATCAGCTCTCTCAAGAAAGGTATTCTTTGCAAGTGAAACAAAAAGCAATCTGGGACAGCAATACTTATATCAGACAAAAAAATACTTTAAAACAAATACTGTAATAAGACACAAAGAGGACATTCCATAATGATAAAAGGATCAATCCAAAAAGAAGATATAACAATTATAAATATATATGCACCCAACATATGAGCACATAAATATATACAGTAAATATTAGCAAGCATAAAGGAAGAAATTGACAGCAACACAATAATAGTGGAGGAGTTTAACACCCCACTTACATCAATGGATATATCATCCAGATGGAAAATCTATAAGAAAATACTGGTCTTAAATGGTACATTAGGCCAGATGAACTTAATAGATATATATAGAAACTTCCATCCACAATTAGCAGAATATACATTCTTTTCAAGTACACATTGAACATTCCCCAGGATAGATCACATGCTAGACCACAAAAAAGCCCCAATAAATTTAATAAGGCTGAAATTATATCAAGTGTCTTTTCTGACCACAAAGGTGTAAGACCAGAAGTCAACTACAAGAAAAAAACTGCAATAAACAAAAACACGTGGAAGCTAAACAATATGCTAAAAAAACACTAATGGGTCATTGAAGAAATCAAAGAAGTAAAAAGTACCTGGAGACAAATGAAAATGGAAACACAAAATGCACTTCTTTGAAATGCAGCAAAAGCAGTTCTGAGAGGGAAGATCATAGAGATACAAACCCACCTAAGGAAACAAGAAAATTCTCAAATAAACACCCTAGCCTTACATCTAATGGAACTAGAAAAAGAAGAAACAAAACCCAAAGTTTATAGAAGGAAAGAAATAATAAAGAGCAGGGCATAAATAAATGCAATAGAGACTAAAAAGCAATAGAAAAGATCAATGAACCAAAGAACTGGTTCTTTGAAAAGATAAACAAAATTGATAAACCTTTAGCCAGACTTATCAAGAAAAAAAGAGGGAGGGCATAAATAAATAAAATCTGAAGTGAAAGAAGAGAAATTCTAACTGACATCACAGAAATACAAAGAATCATAAGAGAGTACTATGAACAATTATACACTGATTCAATGGATAACCTAGAGGAAATGGATAAACTCCTAGAAACGTATAATCTCCCAAGACTGTATCAGAAAGAAATGAAAAATATGAACTGACGAGTAATGACTTTGAATCAGTAATAAAAAAATAAAACTCCCAACAAACAAAAGTGCAGGACCAGATGGCTTCACATGTGAATTCTACCAAACCTTTAAAGAAAAGTTAAGGCACCTATCCTTCTCAAAATAATCCCAAAAACTGAAGAGGAAGGAATGCTTCTGAACGCCTTCCATGAGGCCAACATCACCCTGATGTCAAAACCAGACAAAGATACCACATTCATTTATAAAGACTTGCAAAAAGTAGATACAGAAGAAACATACCTCAACATAATAAAGGTCATATATGACAAACCCAAGCCAATATCCTACTCAACGTTGAAAAGCTGTAAGCATTTCCTCTAAGACCAGAAACAAGACAAGGATGCCCACTCTCACCACTTTTATTCAACCATAGTATTGGAAGTCCTAGCCACAGCAATCAGACAAAAAAAGAAATAAAAGGAATCCAGACTGGAAAGGAAGAAGTAAAACTGTCACTATTCTCAAATGACATGATATTGTATATAGAAAATCCTAATAAGACATGACACCATAAAACTCCTAGGAGAGAACACAAGCAAAACAGCCTCTGACCTAATCGTAACAATATTTTCTTAGATCAGTCTCCCAGGGCAAAAGATATAAAATAAAAAACAAACAAATGTGACCCAATCAAACTTGAAAGCTTTTACAGAGCAAAGGAAACCATCAACAAAGTGAAAAGACAACCTACAGAGAAAATACTTGTAAAGGATACGACCAATAAGGTGTTGATTTCCAAAATATAAAACCACTCATACAACTCAATATCAAAAAAATAAACCAATCAAAAATGTGCAGAACACCTAAATAGACACTTCTCCAAAGAAGACATACAAATAGTCAACAGGCACATGAAAAAATGCTCAGCATCACTAACTATTAAAGAAATGCAAATCGAATCCATATGAGGTATCACCTTATGCTGCTCAGAATGGCTATCATCAAAAAGTCTACAAATAATAAATGCTGGAGTGAGTATGGAGAAAAGGGAACCCTCCTACACTGTTGGTGGGAATGTAAATTGGTACATCCACTGTGGAAAACAGTATGGAGCTTCCTTAAAAAGCTAAAAACAGAGCTTTCATACGATCCAGCAATTCCACTACTGGGTATATATTTGGAAAAGACAAAAATTCTAATTTGAAAAGGTACGTGCACCCCAGTGCTCATAGCAGCATTTTTCACAATAACCAGACATGGAAACAACCCAAATGTCCATCAATAGATGATTGGCTTAAGAAGATGTGGTACATGCATACAATGGAATATTACTCAGCCATAAAGAAAGAATGAAATATTGCCATTTACAGCAACATGGATGGGCTTAGAGAATATTATACTTAGTGAAGTAAGTCAGATATAGAAAGACAAATACTATATGATATAACTCATCATGGAATCTACAAAATAATACAAATAAAGCTATATACAAAACAAAACAGACTCACAGATGTAGAAAACAAACAAGGTTACCAAAGGGGAAAGGGAATGGAAGAGGAATAAATTAGGAATATGTGATTAACGGATACAAACTACTATACATAAAATAGATAAGCAAGGAGGATTTACTGTATAGCACAGGGAACTATATTCAATATCGTGTAATAACCTATAGTGGAAAATAATATAAATAATACATATAACTGAATTACTGAATTACTTTGCTGCACACCTGAAATTAATACAATATTGTAAATAAATTATTCGTCAATTAAAAAAAAGAAAATCATAAAGATGACATCAAAAGACCATTAGAAGTATGAAATGAATTCAGTGACATTACAATATATGAAATTAATATACTACAGAAATTTGTTGTATTTCTATTCACTAACAACAAAATATCAGTAGGGGAAGTTACAAAAAATAATCCCATTTCCAACTGCATCACAAAGAATAAAATGCCTAGGAATTAACCTAACCAAGGAGGTAAAAGACTTGTACTCTAAAAACTGTGACATCGATAAAGAGATTGAATTGAAGACAATACAGATAGATGGAAAGATATACTGTGTTCTTGGATTGGAAGAATTAATATTGTTAAAATAACCATACTCTCCAAGGCAATCTATAGTCAATGCAATTCCTATCAAAATGCTAATGGCATTTTTTCAGAGAACTAGAACAAATAATTCTAAAATGTGTATGGAAACACAAAAAAGACCTCAAATAGCCAAAACAATCTTGAGAAAGAACAAAGCTGGAGGTATCATGCTCCTTGATTTAAAACTTTATTACAAAGCTACAGTAATCAAAACAGTATTGCACAAAAACAGACACATAGATAAATGAAACTGAACAGAACTCAGAAATAAACACACATTTACATGGTCAATTAATCTACAACAAAGGAGGCAGCAATATACAATGGGGAAAAGACAGTCTCTTCAATAAATGATGTTGGGAAAACTGGAGAGCTACATGTAAAAAAATCAAACTGGACTCCTTTCTCATACCATATTCAAAAATAAACTCAAAATGGTTTAAAGACTTAAATGTAAGTTCTGAAACCATAAAACTCCTAGAAGAAATCATAGGCAGTTGGCTCTTTGACATTAGTCTTAGCACTATATTTTTTTATATATCTCCTTAGCAAAGGGAAACAAAAGCAAAAACAAGCAAATGGGACTACATCAAACTAAAAGCTTTTGCAAAGCAACTCTCTGGAACTCAGGGAAGCCTAGGAGGCTACAGTTTTTCTACAGACAAGAGGCAGGTGGAGGACATGTGCAGGTGGCAGAGGCCGTTCTGGGAAGGCGCCATAGGGTCCTGCTTGGTTACAGACTCATCGTAGTGATCATTTCATACGTATGCAAATGTCAAATCATTATATAGTACACCCGAAACTAACATAATATTGTACCTCAACTATGCTTCAATAAAAAGTAAAAAATAAAAAAAGTGACATAATCTAGACTTTCAGGTACCAATAAAATAATTCTATAATTTTGCTTTAAAATATTGTTATTATGACCTAGGGCAAGTCCGGGTATGAAAGTATCTTATATATTTTATCATTGTATTTCTAGTACATAATATATGGAGAAAGAAGGATAGACTCTGAAATTGTAGAAAATTATATATTTGACTTAACTCGTACTTTATGACTCATGTTTCAACTTGTCTTCACCATTTAAAATTAGCTATTAAACATCAATTATATACCAGGTAACTTGCTAGGCCTTAGCTAAAGAAAAATTAAAAATTGAGGTCTCTGTTCTCAGAAACTTATATTGTTGTTTGAGAGGATTTTCTTGTTTGAGAGTTTTCTCTTACTTTTTTTTCTGAAAAGATGAGAATAAAAATAGATGGGACAGGAGGACTAAATGAAAGAAGGAAGAATTATGGAGTTGATGACCTATTATTTGGTCTCCCTATTTCTCCTCTTGCTACCCTTCTAATATTCTCCATAGAGAAGGATCTTGTAAAATTTATATCATGTCATTCTGCGGCATTAAACACTCAGAGGACTCCCCATATGGCTTAAAGAATAAAAGCCCAGCTCCTAATTTTGAATACCTTGTCTCATAAACTTACTCTCTAAGCTTCAGATATGTTCTTTCCTCCCCTCTATATTTCTTGCCTAGCACCATTGCAGTAACTATTCCTTTGACCTGAGAAACTCCTGGCCTGGATCTTGTCATGGCCAACTCCTTCTTCAGCTCTATCACCTCTCCAGATAGTGTTCTCAAAACCTTCAAATAGAAAGTCACTTTCCAGAATATTGTCATATACTATTTTCTTCATGTGAATTCTTACTACCAGAGATTAATTGCTCTACATATTTACTTATTATCTCTTTTACTCATTAGAATGTAAGTTTCATATGTTTGTTTTATTTACTACTGAATAGCCACATCCTAGAATAAGCTCTTATCTAAAATTTTTATTAAAAACCCTCATGAGAATGTCCAGGTAAAGAAAACAAGCTCAGGTAAAAAATGTCATAGAAAAAAATATCCAGTAGAATTTTTGAAAAATTTGTTCAAATACACGTTTCATTTGTCAGGAAAAGAAATAAAAATAAATAATTAAAAATGAATATAACATGACCACAAAGAATCAACATTAAATACTGAACTCACTAATGGTAAGAAAAAAAAATTTTTTTTGAAAAACAATTTTAAGTAAATTTATTGATTTATACCAGTGAAAATTCCAGTGGTAAGATAAACTTCAAACATGGTTGAATCCATGTACTCTAAGAACATACTTAAAATTCAATCTCCATGTATTTATATCCCCAGTCTGCTTTTGTTATGTTGGCTTGATTTTCAGGCAGGATTTCTCCACATGTTGTCTACCATTACCTCAAGGCTTATCATCCTATAAAGTAGTGACCTCAGCAGAAAGAGAACAGTTTTTCCCCTAAAATATCCAGAAAAAAATCTAGGATTAAGTATCATTGAACTGGCTTGGACCCTGTGCTCATTCCTGACTTAAGTACTATGGAGTATTCTGACCAAAGCCTTAAAGCCATATGGATGGTTGAGATTATCTGGAACAATGTGGAATGAGGGTGGGATAAATTGTTTCTCAAAGAACGCAGGAGTGTTGTCATTTGTGGAAAGAGATGGGTTATAAGTAGGCAAAAACCAAAAAATATTCACATCAAGAACAAAGCATGGTTTTTAATGTACTCATTACCCCAAAACAAGAGATTATAATATTTGACTATGCTAATATGAAACAGGAAGTGGAGTAAGAGGGACAAAACCACCACCCTGTATTTCAGAGAAAGCAAAACATATTTGATCATTAATGTCTATTAGATCGATATGAATTTAGGAACTATTTGAAAATTTTTAAGTCACTGACAACTAAATTTACAAAATTAATGGCTATCTTCCAAACTAATGATATATGAGCTACATAATACATTAGAGTCTATTAAATCTTAGCTGGCCAATGTTGATTCTGATGATATAGTACTTTTACTTTATGTTGCTGTAATATTGGCATGAAAATCATATATTACCAGACAATATAAACAAAGAGAAATTTTTAATTCTGTGATAGGGATATGCAAATCCATGACTTCTTTTCGGTAATGGTGTCTGAGGTCATATTCAATATGAAAACTTCAATCTATAAACACTGTCTACCTCCCCAGAGCACAGCTCAGAAAGAAATACAGAGCATACCTAGAGGTGAGAAGATCTGCTAACTTCCATTTCTGGAAATTTTCTGAAGCCCAGGTTTCAGAGATGGCTCAAAATGGAGAGGAGAGGGGGTGGGTGGAACTCATAAAAAAATGATGCCAGAAATCTTCGTACTTATAATGAACTTAAAATAATTGCAAGCAGAGAGATTTTAATTTTTTGCATTGCCATTAAAAACTTTCTTATACAGAAGTTTTGCTCAAGCGTTAGATGACCAGCTGCTGTCAGGTTGAATTGTGTTCCCTCAAAATTCGTATGTCAAAATCTTAACCTCCAGTACCTCAGAATGTGACCTTATTTGGAGAAACGTTTTGTAAATTGGTAATCAAGCTAAAGGGAGGTCAATAGGGTGATCCCTAATCCAGTATGACTGGTGTCATCATAAAAGGGGGGATTTGGACACACAGATCCTCACAGAGTGAAGAATATGTGAAGAGGCAAAGAAAGAACACAGTGTCTATACACCAAGGAGAAGCCTGGTATAGGTCCTTCCCTCATAGCCCTCAGAAGAAACCAACCCTGTTAACACCTTGATTTTGGACTTTTAGTTTCCAAAACTGTGAGATAATAATTTTCTCTTATTTAAGCCACTCAATCTGTGGTACTGTGGTACTTTGTTATGGCAGCCCTAGCAAACTAATGTAGTTTGTGACCTGAGTTAAATACAGAATAGCCTAGACAGACTACAGGATAAAGAAGGAAGTCTAGGCCAGAAGAAAAACATTTCCCTCAGCCACACCAGCTTCTTTTTCTTAAAAAATTAATTAGAAGTTGATATCAGATCTACATTTTGTGTTATTGTATACTATCGAAAATTTGTTGTGTTTGGTAGTAGTGTAGTAAATTACACATACACAATTCACATTATGGATATTGATTAGTTATTCAAAACAATCCATATTATTATCCTTATACATGCTGAATTAAATGAGCATCTTTAATAGAGGTGAATTGAAAATATGCGTTTCTTGAGAAATGTGTCCCTGGCATTCTGTTACATTTTGAGGGAAACAAAGACAAACACAGTCTGTGATATCCTGATTTTAGTGTTGCTACCAACACGTACCTAAAGGAGGTGACTAGGTTGGTACCACTCTCTGAGGAACAATGCTTTGAATGAACTTAGTACTTACCCAGAGTACCCCGCTTATATATTCCCACTTTATTTCTTCTTTGAATAATAGGCTAAGACAAATATTTGCATAAAAGGCAGTTTAAATGAAGAGATTTTCTTTTAGTCACAGCCTCTGAAATTTATGTTTAGTGTAAAAAATATAAAATAAAATACAGATCCTGATTTTTCAATTTGAATTTACTAGATAATTACCAATTCTTAATCATAGGTTAAGAGTATAATGTAGTCTACAGAGTTTGATTTGAGTTTTAAAAAAGGAAGAACTAACATTTGCGTATTACTTATCATTCTCTTTCATATTTATGCTTTTTTACTGTAAGAAGATAAGAAAACTTTTCCTAAATGAGAAAGGATTGATTTTTTGAGACATGTTAACAATTTCTGTGATTGTCCTTAATTATATAAGGATTTGGTTCAGGTTTAAACAAGGCCTGCTAATTTGGATAAGTATAAAAATCTCTGCATCATTTATCTTACTTTGTTGATGTTGCATTCTTTTTCTAAAAATTAATTTTTTTTCAACCTTTAATTCTCAGGGATTCATGTTTTTTTAAAAAAATCAGTTGTGCAAAATTAATTTTCGTGTAATGTATTAAAGTAGGAAACTAATCAAACAGAAAAACCATCAGTATATATGGTTATTCTTTTTTTTACTGGGAAATAAAATGAAACCATATTATGTACTTAGAAATTCTGAAAGAGGCAGCAAGCCACATTTTATTTTACTTTACAAGTTTACAAATTTGAGAATAGGTAATACACACTAACTATTTGAAAAAGTTCTTAACTGTACCATATATATTATGAAAAGCCAGGGTAAAATGTGTAAAACATTAACTGAGTTTTCAGGATTATCTGTTAATGAGGTCTGCTTAAGTAGTCTTCTTTTCTAAGATGTTTACATTTGTAACTCATTATTTTTTAATTAAACTAAATCAGGCACATCTGTGTGCAGAATATGATGAAAAGTCCCTGTTTCATACCTCAGTCTTTGTACTGTTAATACTAAGTGAAAAAAGTGCACAGCACAATCTTGCCCTCAAAACAAAATACCAATTAAATAATCTGCAAAGTGTTACTGATGAGCTGGAGACTCGTTTCTATATTTAGTTTTGAAATAAAACATGCTTTATCCTTTCACAATGTTTTAATGTTGAAAACTGCCAGGAGTGTTTAAAAGGAATAAAAATCTTTGCATGAATGCTAAATTCTTTATCAAATTTAATTTACCTGCACATACATGACTAGCATTGATATTCTACCGTCTAGTCAGTTCATTACAGTTTGAAAGACAAATGTAAGTATTCAGCTTATGGGAGAGGACTGTGATGTATCTCAGGTTTATTTAAGAAAAATAATTCCAGAGCAGAAAAATAAGTGCAAAAAAAACTATAGCTTGTAAAAAAAAAAAATCCAAAAATACATGAGTTTTACTAAATCAGGTAAAGCAGGACTGTAATGCTACTTAGGTTAAAATCTCAAATCCTTTTTATTTGCTTTTGGTGTTTGCTAAATACTTTTATTTTTCTGGTTCAGAGTCCATCTAAGCTGTGCATATAAAGACATTAGAATAATTGAAAGATAAAAATTTAGGAATTGGAAAATAACATTATGTAAAGAGTTTTGTTGATATTTTTTGTCTTCCATACATTTATTTTTCATTGACTGCAATATTACATTAGATTTGGCAACATTTATAAATTGTTTTCAATCATCTTTTTTTTTTTTTAAGAAGGAAGGAATTTCTTCCATGTGTAGTTCTTGTTTTTCTCCTTAAATTAGCTCTCATGGAATCATAGGATAAGTTGGGCTTTTAAATATCTTCATTCTTTACTTTCTTTCTGTAGAATTAAATGCTAGAAACTGTGTACTTTCAATTATTTATTTTTTCTTTTTCAGTACATTATTAAAAATGAATTGACATATAAATAATGTATTTTATTGTGTTATTTTATATAGTTTATACAAGACAGCTGTTGAATTCTATACCTCCAGATTCTCTTATGATTAACTATTTCTTTGACCAAAAACATACAATTAGACAAAATTTTTCTAGAGCATTTTTATTGCTGAGTGTGTAAATACAGTCGGATAGTTTGAAGAAAACTTGATCTTGTCATAGCAAAGTTTGAATACATCTTGAAATAAAGTTGAAAGCAAAAGCTGTAAAGTTAGACTGCCTGGGTTCAAATCCAGACACTAAAAATTACTAGCTTTGTAAACATGGGTAAAATACCTAATCTTTCTAACCCTCCGTTTTCTTGTGTAGAATATGGGAAAAATAATAGTGCCAAACTCATGGTTCATCGTGAGGACAAGTCATGGTGCATGCAAAATGACCAGCAAGCTTCCTGACAAGTAATGAGCACTCAATAAATATTTTTATTTTTAAGTTTCTTCAATGTTTTATTTAAATTATGATTTAATTCATACCAGCCTTATAGATTGATTTAAAACACATTATTTATTGAGTTTTACTCACTCAATGGTAGTAAATATTTGTTACCTCCTATTCCCATTGTCGCATGCATTATTTTACCTAACAGAAGCAAAATGTAGAGATATTTTTCTATTCTGGACAACACTGGGCTTCTTTACTTTTGGGTAGCCTAGGAGTTTTCTCAGTAAATATTAGAGACTTTAACAGATGCATAGGCTTATTGTCATGAAAACACCAAATTAACCTTCAATATGAATGAGAATTTTAGAGGAAAAATTCTCCTGTAAAATATTTGTTTAGTACAACAGCGCTCTTTGTTAAAGGTTGGGTTAATATGGATTGCTTTTTTTTCCAAGTTAAATGTATAAAATTTTAGAGCTGTAATTTCACTTTTCAGTCACACTTCCTTCCATGATGGTTTCATTATATTTCATTCTCTTGTTAAATGAATAAATGTATTCAATTAGCTAGTACATTTATAGCATTTTTGTCACAATGATTCTGGATATTCCACATTCAATGATATAAATTAAGAAATAAAGAAAGCATTTTTCATTTTAAATTTAAGCAGTTGTTTCATTTAGCAAGGCATGCTTTACAAATTTCCTTTTATTATATTTCAGAAAAGAACTACAAGAGCTGAACAATTTTATGCCATCTTTTAAAGACGTTTTAAATGTTATAGAAATTTGATTGAATATAGAGATACACAGGATTCACCATTAGTGATATAACTGTTTTTTGTTGTTTAGGAGTTAAACATTCTTTGCAAATCATTATATTTCTATAACTATCATTTTTTTTGGAGAAAAGTTGTATATTTTGGCATATTTCCTTGAAATTTATAGAAAGTCCCTTTCAAGAGCCTTCTGTTCATCAACTGTCTCTCACCAGTTCAGTAATGACTTCAATGTTAATGTCTGCTTCTGCTCTATTTAATACCTCAATTTCTAACTAAGCCCAAATGAGTGAAAGTTAAGCAAAATTGAAGGTTGTTAGCTTTAATTGAGACAGATGGGTAACTTTATTTTGAGAAAAGTTATAATCCCTAACATAGATATGATCATTATATACATTTATGAGATGTACTATGCTGCACCAAAAAGATATATGCAAAACCTGAGTTACAGGGACTTGTCTATGCTTGGAGAACTGTGTGTATATGTGTGAGAAACAGCATATAGGTAACATTGTATACATATATTTATATGTATATTATAGATATATGTTTATATGTATGTATATACATAGATACATACGTGTATACATAATATAAAATATTTAAAATATATAATATGTTTATATGTGAATATATTATATATGTAAACACCTTGATTTATTTGTAATATCCTGTAACTACATATATCTCATTTTTAAAAACAAGAACCAAAGAGTAATTCTTCAATCAGTCTATCTTAATCTAAAAGCCTACATCCTACTTAAAGGCAAAATGTTGGAAGGACTTTCATAGGGAGACAGGCATGTCTTCTGTCACCATCAAAATTTGGAAGTGGACTACAGGTGACATAATATACAATTATACTTTTTAATTCTCCAGAACATTATGTAATCTGTTCTGACTTAAGTTAAATTATCTATTAATTTTTAAATAAACTTTTTATTAAGGTAAAACATGAATGTAGAAAATGCACAAATCCAAGTGTCCAGAAGGATACATTTTCTGAGCGTACACCCCTGATGTCAGCACCGTGTCCAAGTCCTCAGTGGTTTCCCTGGTGTTCTTTTCTAGGTACTACTCACCCCCAAAGTTTATACACTACCCTGATTTTTAACAGTATATATTAGTTTTGCCAAAAGCAGCTATTGATTTAACTTCATTTACTTATTATGATAAGGAAAGTTATGCTTTAGTAATAAAGCAAATTCTTCATCAAAGCCAATAAGATTCTGCAAGTAGCTAAGAAAATAAGCAAGGACTAGGTAATAAAAGTTGGAAGCAATACTAAAATATGCCAAATATTCTTATCATATATAACTGAAAATACTGGTGTGATTCGTCATTGGTCTCACTTCTAATAATAGAAACTCAGACCTGGGAATCTGGCCTCCTTGCCCTGTTTGAAGTTTTATCCTCGACACACTTTGACACTGGTCATTGGGAATTTGAAATAAGAAACTCAAATGCTTAGCTTCAGATAGAGACGATAGTCTTAAGGGGAACTGTGGAATCTGAGTTGTAGCAGGAATTGTTGAAATCCTTTTTGTCTGGCTTTAACCTTTGTAAATACAATATTCACCTTCACTTTCTCCCAAGGAACATGAATAGCCCTGTATAGGAATTGGTAAATGAGCCATGGAGAATGAGGATGGAATCAAATTGAGTGAAATAATTTCAGCTGCTGGGAACTCTTAATAGGCATGTAAACAAGAAGGGGTTTGTTGTGTGTGAACGCTCTCACAGAGGTGCATGGACTCTTATCTCTCCATGCTGGCTGCATTTGGAGCGGTTCATGTTTAATTTGAAACAGTCTCCTGATGGTTCAGTTCAATTTGAAACTGTGCTCGGCCCATTATTTTATTATTTTTAGCTTAGAACAAAAGAAAACATTGTGAAATAACAGTCCTTTCAAGTCGGTGGGTTGCATAGGACACTCCATATCGATTTTCAAAGTATCACTACAGTATTTGGCTGTGTGGCTAAAGGGTTAGAGGGATTGCATGTCATGCATTTTATTTGTGTCAGAGGTTAAAAAAAATAGTACAGGAATCATGCCTAAAATTTTCCATAAAGCATGTAGCTGTTTTGTTAACAGGTCTAGGTCTTCCCTTTCTTTTCTCCATCCCTGATCCCTTGCAATGCCATTGTCCGTATATCCTTGTTTCTGTTTGTTTGTTAGAAAAGTAAAGGAAAATAGACCTTTGATTTTTGCCTACCAAATCTCACTTCTTAGGGTTATTTTTCATTCCTCACTAATATTTTTCTAGACTTTTCAGTGATTTTACCAACAGTCTGTTCCCTATTTTGAGGCCTGAGATGCTTAGGGAACTACTGTTTTATGTATACTTAACAGAAGAGCACTTTCATTACATAAGCTATTGTAAGAGTAACTGTTTTAGAATAAATAAAGAGAGTAAATAAAAATCTGCTATGTCTGTGATGAAAATGTTTACAATTATATTTTAACAATTCATGTGCCAATTGACATAAGTTTTGGGCAAAAAACACAATTTTTCAAAAAAAGGCCCTTTTTTCTACAATTAAATGAACATATAAGGAATCCTAAGAGAGTACTACTTTTAATGCTGTCAATTAAAAGTTATCCCTTCCTACAGAACAAACTAGTATAATGTTTTTAGTGATTTTAAACATGATGGAATTTAGCCTCAATTTTCCTGTGCTATAAACACAGACTTAACTATTGCAAACATCTGACAAAATTAAGTTTAATGCTCACTTCATTTTTCATTATCCCCACTCTGCCTTGGACTTTGCTAAATGCTAAGAAAGAAGCAGGAAAGAAACCTAAACAAAAAGTTTCAATTAGTCAAATCAAGTTTATAGAAGCAGTAAATACATGTATCAATGTCAAATAAGTCAAATAATACATATTGAAGTGATTCTTTCTCTGGTTTACTAATTTTCGTTTTGAACAACATCATCCAATCATAGTTCATAATCAACAAGAGTATTCAAGGAAAAGTGGCCTGGAAACCACACAGAACATTTTTGTGTGTGTGCAGAGGATTCTAGTGTAGAATGAGAGCATGGCTTTGGTTCTGTTTTTGGTGTAATTTTGTTCTTCTTTAGATGTCAAACAGTGCCAATGATTCATGATTACAACACCTTAGGAAGAAATATAAAAGACAACTTTTTATCTACAGCTTCTAGGTGGGAAAAAAATGCCTCAGTGGAATTTAGTAATTTATTTTGGGCCAGAAAATGGAGCGAAAACTAACATCTCTGAGCTTCTCATGTTCTTTTTTTCTTTCTCTTCAGATACTATTTCCCCCCAACTAATTGTGATAGAAACAGGAATTACAAAGCCCCTGCTGCTTTAGATAATTGTTTATGTGGTGAAGTATCAATAGAATAGTCTTTCCATAAAAGACCAATTGGTAGAGGTAAAACCAGGAACTAGTAAAGACATTGCCCTGTTATCCTTTCTTTTAGAAGAGGGATGGGCAACCTACAGTCCTAGGGCCAAATCTGGTCTGTTGCCTGTTTTTGTAAATAAAGTTTTGTTGGAACACAGCCATCCCTATTCATTAATGTATTTACTAAGGCTGCTTTCATCCTTCAACTATAGAAGAATTAAGGAATTACGAGAAAGACCATATGGACTACAAAGCCTAAAATATTTACTATACTATCTGGCCCTTTAGAGAAAAAGTTTCCAAACTACTGTTTTAGAAAATAAATTTCATACCACATCATTGATTACATGAATTATGCTTATGCACCGTGACTGCTTAAGTCTATTTTTACTTCCTTTTCAGTACCTAAATCCAAATAAACCTTTAATAGTAATAGAAATAATAACTGTCTATATTTATTAATCACCTTATATGTGCCAGATAATGTACTAAAATGGGTATTGTTTAAGCTGCTAAGTTTGTGGTAATTCATTATTGCAATATAAAGCTAACTGAGTAGGCATTCCTATTTTGTTGATAAAGAATCTGAGGCACCAAGAAATTAAGTACTTTTCCCAATATGTCACAAGTGAGGAGTTGATAAATTCTGTGCTATAAATCCCTCCCTCCGGATCTACCTTACTCTAAACTTTTGGGAGTGTTTTGGTGTTTCTTGGGAAAATCTCTCCCAGGGTGATTTCCTGTCCCATAACATGGATCTGTATTTCTAAGAGGCTGTTCTTATTTTCAACCAATTAGACAGGATTACTGAAACAAGTTAAAATGTAAATTATCATTTTACATTTAACCTGGAGAAGGAAATGTTGAAATGTATTTCAACTTTCTTTCATCTGGAAGATTGATCAAAAAATCATCACATTTATTGGGAGAAGAAACAAGCATCATTTTAAAAAATATTGCATGTATGTGGTCTGCCTTATTATAAGACCATTTCCTTGGGAGAGGTGGTTGGCCCCCATCACCATTTTTAAAAAAAAATTTTTTGGCCACACCACGTGGCATGTGGGATCCTAGTTCCCTGACCAGGGATCAAACCCATGCCCCCTACATTTGAAGCGCAGAGTCTTAACCACTGGACCACCAGGGAACTCCCGGCCACATCATCATTTTAAACTGAGACGCACTGTGTACAAGCAAGGTGATCTGTTCATCTTTTAGGGCTTCAGAAAGCAGAGAAGTGTAAACCTGTGTTACTGTAAATTTTCAAATATGGGAGCAAAATAGATGAATCAGAAATCCAGACTATGACCATATAATAATCAGTAACAGTTTAAAATGATGATACTTTCTTTCTTTTTGGAATTCATTAAAATTAACAATAAAGTCAAGGTAAGGTACATTATAATGTTAAAATAGATTCTTGGAGTTGGGAGATTTTTATTGCATTAAGAATGATATAAGTTTATATTTACTCTAGAGATAATGGAGCTACTCAAGTGCTAATGGAACTAGAAAAAATTATATATTTAGGATGTGGCATCACATGGCTTTCTAGTTTAGAACTGCTTTGTTATTAACCAGAGGAGTGTGCATAGGAAGTTGGAGATTCTATCCTAGAGACATTTTGTTATTTGAAGGCTAATCAAAAGTTGGATAGAACTTTCTGGATAGTCCTCTTCCTCAGTTCACTACATCTGTGTTTACAGAGAACCTCAAGACAACTTCTCTTTCCATGGTGTATCAGAAACATCATTTGGATGCTGTTCATCTATTTTGTAAAGGGGGTTTTGTTCACAGTTTCCTAAGTCTGGGAAATTGTAAACCAACTAATCATAGTGTGAGTTCAATATTTAATGTTCATTCCAAATCTAAAGCAAATTACAAGAGTTCATAACTAGAGCCAAATGTTGACAATACACCAAAAACTTAAAACTTTCTACCAACAGCTAGTTCTTTAAAGAATTATTAGGCTTCCTCTGTTTGTACTTTTTTGGAAGAAATGACAGTGTGACTGACTTTAGAGTATTTATTCAGCAACATTTTACTGAAATGGACATGAGAGTGCAAATTAAAAACACCAGATGACTTGGTTTGTTTTTCTCTTCTAATTAATAATAAATTCTAATTTTATTATAATAAATGTAGACCTAGATTATGGGAAAGTATAAGGTAATAGAGCCTAATAAATTTTGAAAGAACAATATAATGAAATATTTCATAAATGTTAACTTTTTTTCAAGATATGACTAATATCTCTATTTTGACAGCTTTTAAAAACTAGTTTTCAATATTTAGGAAAACTAATCCATGAATGACATGAAATAATATTATTTTGATTTACTGTGGAAGCATATAAAATAAATGGGGCTTCCCTGGTGGCGCAGTGGTTGAGAATCTGCCTGCTAATGCAGGGGACACGGGTTCGAGCCCTGGTCTGGGAAGATCCCACATGCCACGGAGCAGCTGGGCCCGTGAGCCACAACTACTGAGCCTGCGCATCTGGAGCCTGTGCCCCGCAACGGGAGGGGCCGCGATAGTGAAAGGCCCGCGCACCGCGATGAAGAGCGGTCCCCGCACCGCGATGAAGAGTGGCCCCCGCTTGCCGCAACTAGAGAAAGCCCTCGCACGAACCGAAGATCCAACACAGCCAAAAATAAATAAATAAATAAATAAATAAATAAAGTAGCTATAAAATAAATGGTATAGAGATGTTTTAAAGATAATTTTGCTTCCTGTTAATTGTAATTATTGATCAGTAGCTGCATAAATTATTATGGAGTCAAGATTAGAGACTGTAAGGCTTTATGTACAAATTTTAAGAGTTATTTAAATAAAGACTTTTTTAAGGGAATTTAAATTTAATTACTGAAAATAAATAAAGATTATGTAAATAAGCTAAGAAGGATTAATCATTGTTTCTGAAGTCAGGACGTTCTTAAATCAAAATGCATGTGATCTCACTATAAGAAACTGTATATCTAGTTTATCTTCCCAGAAAAATACTGACCACTACTCTAAACTGAATCAAAAAGCATGCAGCGGGACTTAATCTGACTGAAAGTGTAAGCTTCCCTTAACTTCTTTTTAGTTATTATTTTTATTGTTGTAGATTTTGCAAAAACTTGAAAATACCACTACTACTCATCTAACATTCTTAATTCTGCTGGTAGAACAAAGAGTGAAAGGATATGGGCTTTGGAATTAAACCTGTCCAAATTTTATACTTGTCTCCATTCCATACCTGAGTGAATTATATCTTTTCTCGGGTTACTCATCTTCAAAATGGGATTAATTGTACCCAGTCTTCATGTTGAGAGGACTCGGGATGGTACCAGGACCGAGCAGTGTGTCGAGAACCTAGGAGCGTTTCTATACATGGATGCTGTGATTTACATACTTGTTGGCAACAGCACTCTTAATGATGAAGTTTGTTATTTTTCACAGACCAAGAAGTGTCAGTTTTTTAGGCTGTAGCCTTTTTGTTTCTCTGAGATAAAAGTCCACCTTATTTTTTTTTAGTCAGAAAATATCACTAGTTGGATATAGTTTGAAACAGCATCAGTAGTCATATGTTAAACTTGCCCAAAATTCTGCTACTCATTGTTTTGGTCATTTAGGTATTTTGAAACTTGTAGGCATTATTAAAGTTATTAGATCCTACATTAAAATATCAGATAGCCTTGTAACTATATATAAGCTTAGGAGTATTTCAAGAGTAAAGGGTATTCAAACATTAAAATTTAAATTTCTTCTCATATATTTCATTGCTTTGCTTTATAACAAAAACTATAAAGAAAGTTTAAGCTACAGGAGAAGAGGAACAAGGAGTAACAAAATTATCTAGCGGAAAAGTAATGTTATAAAGTAATGTGTAAAACAGAATATCAAATTCTACTAGGCCTATGGCAGCGAGCAAAAGCTGAAACCACCATCATCATGGAGCTATATTCTGGTACATATAGTAAATCCTGCTTAGAATTCTTTATTTTTTTAATGGAGGACTTATATTAGGGATTTGGAATTATTGACCATGAACTCTGGCATTTTCTCAATGGAACAATCTCATTACCCAAGACACCTGATATGATGCCTTGTAAAAATATGAGAAATCAAACAGCCATCTCTTTAAGTAGCAAAGAAAAGCTTAAGACAAGATATTTATAAACAAAGGACAGATTATAATAAGATATTATTTATTAGGATGATTAAATTTTCAAGCTTCCCCAGCTGCTAAGTGGCATTTTTCTTAAGGCTTTAGTCTTCTTTAAAACATTGTTTCCTTTAAATTTATGTCTCCCTTATATCTTAGCATACCTCCCTATACATACATGCATATGAATATGTATTTATATGTTATACATATATTTTTAAATACTTGTATATTCTCAGAAACTTTCAGTTATACCATATTTTATATTGGTTTTGTATACTTACTGAAGATGCTAAATAAAACCAGATATACTCTTTATCTCTTTGGCTCTCTCTAGAATCTCCCTCATCCCAGCTTGTTATAATGCTATTTATCACACCTTTTGTTTATATCTGTTTTTCCAATTCTTCAACCTTTTTGAAAACTTCCACAAGTAGGCAATGCAAATTCATTTAGCTGAAAAAACAAACAAATCCTTATGTTGGGTTATAAACTTTCATTATACTGAGCTAAATTTATCCAATCACTAGAGTAGTTTTTCAGAAAAGTAGTAATGTGGTCTGGCTTTCATTGCTCATTTGTCTCATTTTAAAACTCATCAGTTGCTTATTCATAAAATTTTCAAGTTAGATAAAGGCGATTTCTAATGATGCAATCATAGTGGCCTGTTATGATTGCAGGATTTAGAAAATAGCAACTCCAAAATAGCTTCTCTAATCTTCAGGAACAGTTTTGTTCGGCTCAAACCCTGAAATAGACTGAGTTCTCCTTAGAATACATGAAAATTGATTTCAAGTTATTCAGTTCCTTTTCTTCAATTAAGGTAGCTCTCTGAAAAGATGTTCTAATACAATTTTAAGTTGACAGAGCAAGTTAATTGTGTTATGATTAAAAAGAGGAAATGTTAGAATCGCAAGCATGTTTTTCTGAAGACTCTTGCTTCTAGAATAGTATTAATCATTTGAACCAATTTTTGTACCTTCTTTTCTTCTTCATGTCAAAAGTTATACATCCATTACAATAGAAAAGGAATACCACAAACATTTAAAAAATGCACATACCCAAAAGGAAAAGTCATTCTAAAACTATGATCTAGAGATAAGTTCTTTGACTTTGTGATGTTTGGAATTCTATTGTTTTTATATTATAAAACACATATTTTTAATGGGATTATATTTTTTAAATTTAACATAGTATTTTAAAATGTTAAAATGTACAATGAATGTAATTTCTTTAGCGTAACTGGTAATGGTTGCATGGCGTTCCACTGCACAGGTGGTTAGGCATTACTTTGCCTTCATTGTGGAACTTTGGGTTGTTTACAATTTTTTTTTTTTTTTTAAGATTTCTTTATTGATTGATTGATTGATTGATTGCTATGTTGGGTCTTCGTTTCTGTGCTAGGGCTTTCTCCAGTTGTGGCAAGTGGGGGCCACTCTTCATCGCGGTGCGCGGGCCTCTCACTATTGTGGCCTCTCTTGTTGCGGAGCACAGGCTCCAGACGCGCAGGCTCAGTAGTTGTGGCTCACGGGCCTAGTTGCTCCGCGGCATGTGGGATCTTCCCAGACCAGGGCTCGAACCCATGTCCCCTGCATTGGCAGGCGGATTCTCAACCACTGCGCCACCAGGGAAGCCCACAATTTTTTGATAATACAAACAATGCTGAGAAAAACACCATTGTAACTATGTCTTTGTACAAACCATGATGATTTACTTATGATAAATTCTAAGAAATGGAAGTACTTAGTCAAAGTTATATATATTTTTGAAGTCCCCATATGAATTGCTTTGAAATTTGTACCAATTTAGAATCCTATATAATATTTAACATACTGTTAGCAAGGACCATCATTAACACTGACTAGCTTTTTATTTTTATTACTCTGTTTTAATATTTATTAAGTTGAAAATGGCACATTTAAACTAATTTTTAATTGTATTCCTTTGATTCTAGTCATT
Organism: Balaenoptera acutorostrata; assembly: GCF_949987535.1. Lineage (NCBI taxonomy): Eukaryota > Metazoa > Chordata > Mammalia > Artiodactyla > Balaenopteridae > Balaenoptera > Balaenoptera acutorostrata. The sequence continues at coordinate 128,802,155 of NC_080068.1, read as the reverse complement.
TTAAATGTTCCCCCTACTTATTTTAGTCATTTTTATTTATTTCATGTAAAGTTCCTTTCATGTCCTTTACTATTTTTCTTCTGTGGACTTAATAGTATTTACTTGATTTGCAAAATCCCTTTGAAGTATAAGAAAATGAATATATTATCTACCTGTCATAATTTTTGTATATTTTTCTTTAAATTATGTTTATAATATAAGTAAAATATATCATTTTAATGTATAATTTGTCCATTTCATGTTACCAACTTTCTCACAAGAAGCTTATACAACAGAAATGATCTTAGAACAGGGCCTGGAAAATAGTAAAAGGCTATTTAAGTATTAGCTATTACCATGATTCTCATTTTTATAATGGAGGAAATTGTGGCAGATATATACTATATAACTTGCTTAAAGTCACACAGCTTAAAATGTGTACCTAAAATATAAACTCAATCCGATAGACTCTATTTACTTATTAAGTTGAAATCAGCCATTTCTTCAAGGAATCTTTTTAGTTCCTTTTAATGGGAAATGATACTTAAAAATCAAGATGTACATATTGCTAATGGTGTGTCATTGCTTCTAGGCTCTTCCAGTCTATTCTGGTTACACAGTCTTCCACAGAGTTCTTCCTCACCATTCACATTAGATATTTGTGTATTCTTTCTTCTACAGAGTCCCCTGGTTCCTGAGAATATCAATGTATTTGCCTATGTGCTCTATCCTACATCACCCACAAAGGTGTTTTAGATTCAACTACATTTATTCCACAACAATAAACAAACCAACTAAGTAATTCCTTTGCAGTTATTTTTGTCCTTGGAATATCTACTAAGTGTGTTCTGTCAGAGGACTGGGTCCAAAAGTTACTAGAATTCATTCTGTTTCTTGTGTATGTTATTAATTTGAAATAAAATGTTTTATTTCCTTTTATTTAGATGCAGTTTGGAGTTGACCTATTTTATTTTTGTGATTTCATTTTTGAATATGTGAAGTATTAATGGTTCAAAAATCAAACCATATAAAAAGTTGAACTCAGCGATTTCTCACTCATAGAGCTGTCACATTAATACCATTACCTCTTTCTCTGGGTGATGATTTTTATTATCCTGATTTATTCTTCCTAGGTTTCTTTCCACAAAAATAGCAAGTGCATACATTGCCTTCTGATTTCTTTTTCTTCCTTACAAAATAGTGGAGTATGAAACATTATTTGCACCTTATGTTTTCACTTAATAAATCACGGAAACCACTCCATAGTGGTTTACAGAGATTCAGCACCCTTGTTTGTTTACGCTTCCATAGAAATCCAGTGTGTTAGGTGGTTTCCAGTATTTTGTTATTACAGATAATGCCTCAGTGAATAAGTCTGTTCATGTAATATTTTATATTTGTGGAGTTGTATCTTCTATTAAACCCTAGAAGCGGAATTGTGCCAGTTGGCTCTTTCACTTAACAGTGTATGAAAGGGTCTGTTTCCCCACAGCTTTTGAACTTTCACAGGTGAAAAGTGATATCTTGTGGTACTTTTAATTTGCGTTTCTGTTAATAAGAGTGAAAATGAGCATAGTTTAACGTATATAAGGATCTTTTGTATATTTTTTTCCCATAAACTGTTCATTACTTTGCTTTTATAATCAATTGAGGATTTGGTCTCTTTTCTTCAGTTTTCAAGAGTCCTTTATATATTAGTCCTTACCTGTGATATATGTTGCAGATATTTTTTCCAGTTTATCATTTTTCCTTTGACTTTACTCATGATTTTTTCCATATGATAGGTTTTTTATGTATTTGAATTTATCAGTATTTTATTTTACTGCTGGTTTTCCCAAAAACCAGCTTGTAAAAGAAAAAAAAAAATGTTTTCTTATAATAATTACAGTAATAATTCTCTTTTAAAAGTGAAACTGGCCCTATTAATAATATTATTGGTATTTGGAATGTAACCCAGGACTGTCCCAGTAAAACGGGGACATATAGTTACTTGTTATAAGTATTTTCTCATTTAAACTATATAGCTAACATCGGCATTATTTATTTAATTTTCTTATGTAATTTTCTTTCTTTTTAATGTAATTTTTACTTTATATTGGGGTATAGTTGATTTACAGTGTGGTGTTACTTTCAGGGGCACAGCAAAATCGTTCATTTAATACATATACATCTATCCATTTTTTTCAGATTCTTTTCCCATATAGGTTATTACAGAATACTGAGTAGAGTTCCCTGTGCTATATATAGGTCCTTGTTGATTATCTATTTCATATATAGTAGTGTGTATATGTTAATCTCAAACTCCTAATTTATCCCTCCCCCCGCCCTTTCCCCTTTGATAACCATAAGTTTGTTTTTGAAGTCCATGAGTCTGTTTCTGTTTTGTAAATAAGTTCATTTGTATCATCTTTTTAGATTCCACATATAAGTGATATCATATGATATTTGTCTTTCTCTGGCTGACTTACTTTACTTAGTATGATAATTTCTACCTCCATTCATGTTGCTGCAAATGGCATTATTTCATTCTTCTTTATGGCTGAGTAATACTCCATTGTATATATGTACCACATCTTCTTTATCCATTCCTCTGTCAATGGGCATTTAGGTTGCTTCCATGTCCTAGCTATTGTAAATAGTGCTGCAATGAACATTGGGGTGCATGTGTCTTTTGGAATTATGGTTTTCTCCAGGTATATGCCCAGGAATGGGATTGCTGGGTCATATGGTAATTCTATTTTTAGTTTTTTAAGGAACCGCCATACTGTTCTCCATAGTGGTTGTACCAATGTACATTCCCACCAACAGTTCAAGAGGGTTCCCTTTTCTCCACACCGTCTCCAGCATTTATTGTTTGTAGATTTTTTGATGATGGTCATTCTGACCAGTATGGGGTGATACCTCATTGTAGTTTGGATTTGCATTTCCCTAATAATTAGTGATGTTGAGCATCTTTTCATGTACCTCTTGTCCATATGTATGTCTTCTTTGGAGAAATGTCTATTTAAATCATCCACCCATTTTTTGAGTGGGTTGTTTATTTTTTTGATACTGAGCTGCATGAGCTGTTTGTATATTTTGGAGATTAATCCAAAGCGATGATCGTCGTTTCGTTTGTAAATATTTTCTCCCATTCTGAGGGTTGTCTTTTTGTTTTGTTTAAGGTTTCCATTGCTGTGCAAAACCTTTTAAGCTTAATTAGGTCCCATTTGTTTATTTTTGTTTTTATTTTCATTACTCTAGGAAGTGGATCCAAAAAGATATTGCTGTGATTTATGTCAGAGAGTGTTCTGTCTATGTTTTCCTCTAAGAATTTTATAGTATCTGGTCTTACATTTAGGTATTTAATCCATTTTGAGTTTATTTTTGTGTATAGTGTCAGAGAATGTTCTAATTCCATTCTTTCACATGTAGGGGTCCTATTTACACAGCACCACTTATTGAAGAGACTGTCTTTTTCTCCCTTGTATATTTTTGCCTCCTCTGTTGTAGATTAATTGACCATAGGTGTGTGGGTTTATTTCTTGGCTTTCTATCCTGTTCCATTGATGTATATTTCTTTTTTTGTGCCAGTACCATACTGTTTTGATTATTGTAGCTTTGTAGTGTAGTTTGAAGTCAAGGCGCCTGATTCCTCCAGCTCCATTTTTCTTTCTCAGGGTTGCTTTGGCTATTCCGGGTCTTTTTGTTTCCATACAAACTGTAAATTTTTTTGTTCTAGTTCTGTGAAAAATGCCATTGGTAGTTTGATAGAGATTGCACTGAAACTGTAGATTGCCTTGGGTAGTATAATTATTTTGACAATACTGATTCTTCTAATCTAAGAACATGGTATATCTTTTCACCTGTTTGTGTCATCTTCGATTTCTTTCATCAGTGTCTTACAGTTGTCAGAGTACAGGTCTTTTGCCTCCTTAGCTACGTTTATTCCCGGGTATTTTACTCTTTTTGATGCAATAGTGTGTAATTTTAGATTAAAGCTAGAGCTGTTTGGTTTTCTCAATCTAATTATTTTATTATTCTATTATCAATGGCAGTGCTATGCTAGTAGGCAAAGTAACGCTGTATTTCCAGGTATTATCATATAGTGGGACAAATGTTTATTAAGCATATGCTGGCGCATAAAGCTTCACTGCTTAAAGAAAGTATTAGGTTTATTTATTTATACTGCCTAAGATTTGAGCTCCAGATTTTTACTTTTACTTAATCATTAACAATTAATTCTCTGTAAAGAGAAATGATTAATCATCTTTAATTATTCCATATTGCAAGAAATTGTATATACTTCTTGAAACTCTTCTATAGTTGTTGTCATCAGTTAAAGAAAAAGTAAATGCCCCCATCCACATTACAGCCAAGTTAACTTCAATGGGGGAAGGAAATTAACCCCTCTGTGAGTTTAATTTGTACTGATGTTTTACCTATGTTATTTCAGTTAATCCTCCAGAGAGCTCAGTATATCCCATAGTACTACCCTCATTTAACAAGGCTAGACACTGAGACCCAAAGTTAACTAATCTGCCTAAGGTAGGAAGTTAGAAATTAAATGAATGAGGATATAAATTCAAGACTGCATCACTCCAAAGACCTTGCTTTTCCATAATACTTTGGCCTTAAATGGGAAACAAATTGCTAAGTTTTCTGGGAGCTTCTCAGAGTCAAGTATTTTTACTTGTTGGACTGTCATATGTTAGCAATGTAGCTAGCTGTAAGCTCGCATGTCACCCAAATTATCATTCTACTTCACACACCATTTAAAGATAAACTCCATATTCCAGTGAAATGAAGCACAACAAATCACAGAAAATAAGTTCCATAGCAGTCATAATGATAATCTTCCCAGATCAGCTCTCAAGTGGATGTTGGATATTCCTGTGTACGGGGATATATGCCTCCTTAATTTAGATTCCCCCTCCCCCATTTTGTTGTCATCCTTACAAGGGATGTGTGTTCTTAGAACATGGAGTTTCTTTAAAGATTTCTTTCAGTAGGCCATTGAGGGATGGACTGCTTCTTCTCAGGGTCTGAGAAATTAAAGAACATGCATAGCCTCAGGCCCTCATTTTGAAAGCACTATCCAATCCTTATAAAATGACAAAGAAGCAGCAAACCCAACCTTTTATTTTCTCACCTTGCACTTAGATCTATTTAGTAATGCCGTAACATTTCTATCAGGTTTTCTCCATAAGACCCTTTCAGAACACAAATAAAAGAATGAATACAGGAGCTGAGCTTTCTCCCATTCAACTTTCAGCTCTGTTAGCTTTCAATACCAGAAATGTATTTAAAACTGGATAAGGTTTGTTAACTCTTATATACCATTGTCATTCATCCAGATAGAAAAGAAGAAAACTATATATGTGATAAGATTTGCAATTCAAATTAAACTAGTTCACTTTGAAAATATAGAGTGTCGTGAGTTGGGGAAGACAAACAGGGAAGGACAGAATAAGGTTTCACATTTACCTTTAGTAATAATATTGTAGGCAGTGTTTAGGAAACGTTAGCTATATATTTTATATATTCTTTACAGAATATTATAAAGAATATTTTCTGATGAGACCATGCTTTATATTTGATTCTAAGAAGCTTACTGTTTTATAACACATCAGCATTTAGAAAATATATTTCTGAACAAAATTAGATTTTTTTAAAGCATGAAAGCCAAAGAAATAAAGCTACTTCAAAAATTAAAATAAATATTTGTGTATTTTAAGTCACATGTGGCAGGTCTCATCCATATTTTACACAACTTATGATATTCCTGCCGAGAGGCAGACAAAGAGAACTGAACGAGTATAATTAGAATCTTTCAAAACGGAGCACAAAACAAACAAAGAACAAACTCTTTTCATAACATTTAAGCTAAATTTTGCCACCTTTCACTCAGAATAGTAGTATTTTAATAATTTCATAAGAGGATTATGACTTCAACTCACTTTAACTTGAAAAATAAACTCAACAGTTTTTTGAATAACAGTGGTATCAAAGTACATTGGATTCATTTAACTTTAATTGATTTAAAATTTTTTCTATAATGAAACAGCACAATAGATGTTTCCAAGTTCTATGTTTGAGTAGTGACTGTGTGGTATATTATAGGTCTTTAGGAAATAATGGAAGCAAGGGACACAAAATGAATTCAGCATGCCTACAGTTTAAAATGGTACTAGGCTAGCTTCAGTAGAGATTGATAGATGAATCAGATGCAAATAACAGAGAACAGCTTTAGCACTGTTATGATTTCTTCCATGAGTTTCGAGTTTTGATCTGCAGAGCCATCTTATTCCTGGCTAAACAGGCCTATAATCCATCTACTAAGGGAAAGTATAGGACTTTCAATAGCTAAGATCTCTAAAATGACCCTTATTTCTACCCTTTCTGAAGCTTAGTAGATCAGCTCTTCCTTGGATTCTGTTACCCAATCTCCTTTTAATAATTTTCCTAATTATATTACCACAAGTTAGTTTCTGGTACTTGCAATCGAAAGATCCTTAACAGAAAGTCTCCCTGTTTAACGTTTTCCCTGGTACACCTCTTAATCTTTTTAATATCAAAGCATCATAAAACATACATACCTTTTAATACAATGTTTTGGGTGATGTTTAAATAAAAAAATATGTATTCACCTCCAAATGATACACATATTTTTAACAAAATTATGTCTAAGAAAATTCTAGAAATACATTCTAAATTCAGTTGCTAGACCATCCGAGTCATGTGTAGACATTTTGAAAAGCATGTCTAATGTCAAAAATGGGAATGTGCATCTTTGATATAGCTGGTGCTAAACGAGGTCATGACTACACAAAGCCACTTTAATTGTTCTGGAAGAAATGTTTAAGCATTTAACATTCTAATACAATGCTACCTCATAATGTTTTAGTTACATTTTGGAAACTGGTTGAGAGTTTTGGTTGATATTTGAATTATACATTTTCCATTAAAAAGTGGAAAATAGCCTGATGCTGAGGGTGTGGCTCAGCAGAAGGAGGTACAGCGCTGGGGTGGGTGCTGATTTGGCAGGATCAAAGCTGCAGGAGAATGGACAGTCTGGAAACAGTGAACAAAAACAAACAAACAAAAAAATGGAAAATAGATCTTCCCTGTTTTTTGTTTGTTTTCCAGTCAGAAATTGCTTAGTAAACTTTAATAGGAAATTCCCGTCCAGAAATTTGCCTGCAAATACTGAAAGTTTCAGTCTATTGAATGAGATGACACTAATACAAAGGTAAAAGTGGTGTGCTCCTCAAGAACGGTGAAGAATAATGCTATGAAGCTTCTGAGGAAACAGAGGAAATGATCCCTGACGTCATGTAGGAGATGTTTGTAAGCAAATCAAAGAGGCAAAGATTTGAGACTAAGATTTTAGATATCTACATAGAGATGATAGATAAACAGGATGGCCAAAATGAGATTTTAGTTAGAGAAAAGAAAAAAAATTTTGAGAAACATTTTGCTTATAATTAGTATTAAGATGGGACTAGGTCTTTGAAACCATGTGCTAACACATGTGTGTGTGGTTTTCTTAGGAAATGATCAAGGCCTTTCATTAAATTCCCCCCAACTCTTAGTTGAAAATTAAAAGAACCACAGCTCTGTAGGAATGCATGGCTTAAACTACAACTTTTTAAAGAAGCTGTTATTTTTTTTTCTTAAATTATGCTATCTATAAGAAATGGTCAAAAGAAAGTTTAAGGTATATAAGAAAAAGAATTTGACAAATAAGTTTCCAGTGATGTTTGAGTATTTTAATACACTTGTATGTTCAGTAGGCAACTTTCTTAGGGAATCATATCAATGGAATGTTCACATAAGCAAAAAAAGAATGTTCTCACTGAGTTAAAACATAGAATCAACTCATTTTGAAAGAGAGTAGAGATAAACAGAATCTCTAAAGCACTTAGGAAAAAGTGGTTTCCATACCAGGAAGACTAGACCATAATCTGAGTGAAGGATTTTAGCACAGCTAAGGGAAGAGTAGAACAAATAAAAAATTAAAAGGAGGAGGTTTGTTTAGGAAGAGAGCCTTTACAAATGATTACAGTTATAAATATTGGTATGCCCCATCCTTTCTTAATCCTGTCTGGGAAGAAACCAGCCTGATCAAGCCCAAGAACCAAATCTGTTTGCCCTGATGGTCTACAGCCTTAACAAAAAGGCTTTGGCCTGAAATTGTTTTAACCTGACGGCACTTAGCATTTTAAATCATATATCAATCTTTCCTGGCCACAATTTATAATCATCAAACAGCATTTTAATTTGGATTTAACTTCCTGTATAGCCCCATGAAATATATATATGGTAGTTATCCTACCACTTGGACTGTGCACCAGCTCAGACCTTTATGTTTATGTAGTATAGCCCCCTCCTCTTCTTCCTTCATGGGAGTGGCCTTGCCCACAGAGAAAATATTGTTGTTAGTCCTAATCATTTAGCCTGGGAAGACAGGGGTTTCCCAGCCTTGCTTATGTAAGGACATACAATTCTGGAGTTCAGTATTTAGAAATACTTGCCCACAGCAATAAGCCCTTTCCTCAAAAACCAGGTTGTTCATACAGTTAATAAGTTTTGATGTGGGTTGCCCCTTTCTAAAACTCCAGTTTCCACGTTTGTTAAGTATGGACATCGTCTAGCCACGAAAAATATTTCCGTCTACACCATTTTCCTCCTCTGGAAAAGTAAACAGTGCCTTTGAAAAAATAATCAAATGTAAATACACACAGTGAAATTGTCGGTGAACATACATATACTTTTTAAAAATTTTTATTTATTTATTTTTGGCTGCATTGGGTCTTCATTGCTGCAAGCGGGGGCTACTCTTTGTTGTGGTGCAAGGGCTTCCCATTGCGGTGGCTTCTCTTGTTGTGGAGCACGGGCTCCAGGCATGCGGGCTCAGTAGTTGTGGCTCGCGGGCTCTAGAGCACAGGCTCAGTAGTTGTGACACATGGGCTTAGTTGCTCCGCAGCATGTGGGATCTTCCCGGATCAGGGATCGAAGCCGTGTCCCCTGCATTGGCAGGAGGATTGTTAACCACTGCACCACCAGGGAAGTCCCATACATATACTTTTTGCTAAACATGGAAAATGCAAAATTCAATATATAGAAAATTACGCCTGATGCATTAAATTTAGGGCTGATGCTTAGCAAAACCTGAGGACAAAGACGACCCTGGCTGGTTGTAACGGAAATCTTTTTGTAGTCTGTGGTGTCTAAAGTTACTTTTTTAATGTTGCTTTATAATGAGTTGAAAGAAGGCTTATTCAATTGATGTCTGTCCACATTATGGAATTTGATTTGCATAAAAGGATATAACAGTGCTCCCCTCCTCCAATGTAAAAACCATTGTTCTATATTAGGAAAGACTTTCCAACTCAAAATTTCAGCTAAAAGCACACATTTACGCATACATCTCTTTCTATTGTCTTGTTTCACGTTTCCCTTATTTCCACAAGGTAAGAAAAATATTTCTGTAAGACTGATATACTGTAGCTACAGCTCTTTTATATAATACTAAGAATTTCATTGGATGAATATACTGATTGGAGTTTTTCAATCATTATAATTTTTAAAGTAATAAAAGAATATAGTTACATTTCCTTCTCAAGTGTCATATTGGAAGATTGGTTTGTCCTTAGAGAATAGTAGAAATTATAGTTATATAAATGAGAAATGATGGGGAATTATAAATACTTACTCTCATATAAACGTGAAGTTTCTGGTTATCCCACTCTTTAATGCCAGAGACACATTTTTAAGTAGCGCAAAAGAAAATGCTATTTTTAGTCCTTATAGACTATGCGTGTTAACTTATTTCTTTTCTACTGTAACAAGAACAGGTAACATAAACATAACTATTTTACAATAGCATTGTATTATTTTGTGTAAGGGTGTGCAATATAAAATACTTTATAAGCATGTAAGTTACCTCTCTAAATTACAAATAAGAGATAAAGTAAAACATCATTAAATTATTAATAGCTCTGGGGAATGGAAGACGTTTACCTGCTTACATTCTTTTCTTAAATTAACTTACCCAGTGCCCAAAAGCATTTAATGAGTACTACTATTCCAAAGACACTGATCTATACACTGAAGATGTAGCTATGAACAGTAAAGTAAAATTTATATTTCTCATGGAACTTATATTCTAAGGAAGTATGGGCAGCTGAGATACTTCAGATAGGGAAAAGTGGTATAAATAAAATAAAACAGGGTAACAGAGCCTCTAGGTAGGTAAGCTATTTTAGATAAAATTAGGAAAATCCTTTCTGAGGAAGAGACATTTGGGCTGACACCTGACTGACGAAAGACAGGCAATTATGAGAAAATCTCTGGGAAATGCTTTCCAGGCACAGAGAACAGCCAGTGTAAAAGCTCTGAGGATAAACGTCCTTGTGCCTGTGAAGAAATCAAAGAAGGTCAGTGAGTGATGCATAGCTACTGAAGTGGAGATGAGGTCAAATAAATAGTCATGGACTGGACCAAGAAAGAGAGCTTATACAGTATGGAATAGATTTCGGATTTTATCTTGAGTCTCTTAAAGTAGAGCAGTGATATGTCCTAAAGTATATCTTTAAAATTTCATTCTGGATATTATGGGGGAAATTACTGCCAGAGAAACTTATAAAAATATGTCAGTAATAAAAAGAAATAATACATATAAGAGAATAGACTTCCACTTTGCCCAAGATGCATAACAGAAAGTGGATTTACCCATACACCTGAAACAATGAGAAAAACTTGACAAAATATATGAAACAATGGTTTTCAAGACATTGGACATGAGGTACTGAAGAGCAGTAATCCCTGAGAGATAATGGGATGAGCCCTATAACTGCCCATTTTGAGTTTACGGTCTTGAGAGAGTTTGTAGGCTGCAGTGCAGAGAACCAGGTTGGGCACAGTGGATTTTATTAGTTGAGGAGACAGAGCTGAGCGTTAGGAGGAAAATGAGCTTGCCATAGATGGCAGAACAGAAGATATGAGGGAGGAAAAAAACTGCTCAGAGATAGGGAGGTCAGCAGAATACTGATCAGCATGTGCACAAGAGGAAACTACCCAAGGCTATAGAAAGAACCAGGTCAAAGGATTTGTGATAACAGTACTATTCAGGTCTCCTGGAGAACTAAGAATAATGCCTATCACCACAGTCAGATTGGAAAACCTCATTGTTCATAGGGCACTAGGAAGAGTGCTCAGAAAAGTTTGCCTCAGGTAGTAATTTCCTGGGGCTGCAGTAATAAGGTACCACAGGCTAGGTAGATGAAACAAGAGAAGTGTATTGTCTCACAGTTCTGGAAGCTAGAAGTCTGAAATCAAGGTGTTGGCAGAGTTGGTTCCTTCTGAGGGTTATGAGAGAGATGGCTTCATATCTCTCTCCTAAATCCTGGTGGCCCTGGTTCCTTGGCTTGTGGCAGCATAACTCTAATTTCTGCTCTGTTTTCATATGACCATCTTATTCCTGTGTATGTTGGTACAAACGTCCCCTTTTTATAATAACACCAGTCATATGAGGGCCCATAAGTGACCTCATCTTAAATTGCTTAAACCTGCAATAACTGTACTTCCAAATAATGGTTAGGACTTCAACATATCTTTTTTTGGAGAGCACAAAATTAAACCCATAATACCTCAGTAAAGGGTAATAATCAGCTTTAGAATAAATACTGCTCTAGTTCTACTTAACAAACTTTGAAAGAAATATCAAAAGAATCAAACTCTTTCTAAATAACTTAACTGTGTCCCAGAACAAAACTCAAAACTATGTTTAGGGAAATAGAAAATATTTAACACTAAACAAGGTAAAATTTACAATATCTGGCAGCCAGTCCAAATTACCAGGCAAAAAGGGAGGAAAATATGAACCACACTGAGGAGGAAAATTAAACATTTGAAATCAGTGCATAACTGACACAGACATTACAATTAATAGACAAGAATATTAAAATAGGCATGTTAATTGTATTACACAAGGACAAAAACATAGAAGAATGAACATGTTAAGTAGAGATTTGCAATATATATATGTGTGTATATATATATATTATATCTATACATATACATATATGTGAAAGATACATTAATCTTTTAATTCTGTGGACATTTGTTTTATTTATGGCATTTTGTTATTTTGTTTTGGGGCAGGAAGTGCATATCATTTAACAAAAAGTTCTTGGTGCTAACTTTTGTATGATCACAATACTTTGGGTATTCTTAGCACAACACTTCTGTTTGAATAAATATATACAGTGTTATTATTATTTTTTAAAAAATTTTCTTTTATTATTATTTTTTAAACATCTTTATTGGAGTATAATTGCTTTACAATGTTGTGTTAGTTTCTGCTGTATGACAAAATGAATCAGCTATACGTATACATATATCCCCATATCCCCTCCCTCTTGCGTCTCTCTCCCTCCCACCCTCCCTATCCCACCACTCTAGGTGGTCACAAAGCACTGAGCTGATCTCCCTGTGCTATGCAGCTGCTTCCCACTAGCTATCTATTTTACATTTGGTAGTGTATATATGTCCATGCCACTCTCTCACTTTGTCCCAGCTTACGTTTCTCCCTCCCCGTGTCCTCAAGGCCATTCTCTATGTCTGCGTCTTTATTCCTGTCCTGCCCCTAGGTTCCTCAGCACCATTTTCTTTTTTTTTGGATTCCATACATATGTGTTAGCATACGGTATTTGTTTTTCTCTTTCTGACTTACTTCACTCTGTATGACAGATTCTAGGTCCATCTACCTCACTACAAATAACTCAATTTCTTTTCTTTTTATGGCTGAGTAATATTCCATTGTATGTATGTGCCACATCTTCTTTATCCATTCATCTGTTGATGGACACTTAGCTTCCTTGTGCTGGCTATTGTAAATAGTGCTGCAATGAACATTGTGGTACATGACTCTTTTAGAGTTATGGTTTTCTCAGGGCATTTGCCCAGCAGTGGGATTGCTGGGTCATATGGTAGTTCAATTTTTAGTTTTTTAAGGAACCTCCATACTGTTCTCCATAGTGGCTGTATCAGTTTACATTCCCACCAACAGTGAAAGAGGGTTCCCTTTTCTCCACACCCTCTCCAGCATTTATTGTTTGTAGAATTTTTGATGATGGCCATTCTGAACAGTGTGAGGTGATACCTCATTGTACTTTTGATTTGCATTTCTCTAATGATTAGTGATATTGAACATCCTTTCATGTGTTTGTTGGCAATCTGTATATCTTCTTTGGAGAAATGTCTATTTAGGTCTTCTGTCCACTTTTGGATTGGGTTGTTTTTTTTTTGATATTGAGCTGCATGAACTGCTTGTATATTTTGGAGGTTAATCCTTTGTCCGTTGCTTCATTTGCAAATATTTTCTCCCATTCTGAGGGTTGTCTTTTCATCTTGTTTATGGTTTCCTTTGCTGTGCAAAAGCTTTTAAGTTTCATTAGGTCCCATTTGTTTATTTTTGTTTGTATTTCCATTACTCTAGGAGGTGGGTCAAAAAGGATCTTGCTGTGATTTATGTCATAGAGTGTTCTGCCTATGTTTTCCTCTAAGAGTTTTATAGTGTCTGGCCTTACTACAGTGTTATTATTATATATTATATGTTGTAATCGTGGAGACCATTTGAGCAAAATGGATATTTGATAAAACAACATGGAGAAAGTTATGATGTCATTTGCTGTCTGTCAGGTTCTAGATAGGAGATAAAACTTTATGATTTATGAATATAAGTGATGATATTCTACAGCTTCAATAATATAGTAGTTTTAAAGAAAATCATTCATTTTATATTTATATAATATATATTTGTTTTTCATATTATAAAATTATATTTATTTTAAAATATATGGAAAAGAAAGATATTTAAACACAATATAATTATGTAAGTTGCATGTTTAGATTATTTTAATGTGATATGGTATCATGAGAATTATTCATGCCATTTAATTTTCTTTGAAAACATATTTTCAAATGTTTACATAATATTTCATTGTATAAACTATCCTAAAGTGTAAATACTTCTTTATTCTTGGGTATTTTGGAATTTGGGAGAATAGTTTCTCTTAAACAAGTACCTAGACCTTAACAGAGCTATTATGAGATTGTGCAAAGTACCAAATTTATAAATTTATCAATTTAGAACAGTGTGTTAAGAGCTATACATGCTGTTACTGTTTCATATTTTGTGTTGACAAATATCTTGGCGATAATTTTCTTATGTATTTTGCCAAGGCATACCACAATAAAGACCTATATGTTAGAGATAATTTTTCTTTGACTATAATTCCAGAATATTATTGGGAAAACTAGATTAAAAGTTAAAGATTAAAATATAACAAACGTGAAAAAAATCATATTCAAAAATTATAAGGAAATTCTTACTTCAAACCCTGATGCTGAAATATTTCTAATGTACTTCTGGACAATATAGATGACATAGGTATTTTTAAAATTCATTAAGATTAATTAATACAATTATGTTTAACACCTTCTCCTAAAAGATAATGAGATGATCCTTATCAGTAATGAAAAATCTTATACTATTTGTTGCATGTACAAGAAAATAAAAACTGAAGCTTTTAACCTATAAGAAAATCTGATATTAGATATGACTTGGGCTTCATCTCAGATGTACCATTTCCATTTTATGATGTACTGCTGGGTCCGTCTGACAATATGACTTGGCCGGGAAGGCTTTCCCACGGTCAAGCACCCATCTGTACCAAGGATCAGCAACACACCTCGAGCAGTTTCTCACAAGGTTTACAGTTCTCTCCTGTGGCCTTGCTCCAGATTCTCAGGGGCCTGTATCGTGATCCTCTTGCTGCTGTGTGCCGTAAGTCTCAGATTCGGCAGCCTCCATTTCACCCAGGGCTGGAGTAGTATTCCTAGGTGTGGCACGTGATGTTTTCAGATCCAAAGAGGCCTACCAGGCACTGTGCTTTCTTTTTTGTGCCAGGGGATATAAAATGCAATAATTTGCCTCTTCTTTTGGAAGCGATATCTGAGTAGGCCCCTGCCTATTGCATCCCTAGTTTTTCTCGAAATTGGCATGTCTCTCAAATCTTTACAGGTCTTAACACTCAGTTCCCGAAGCACGCATGTGTTACCAAGGTCTCTAGTGTACTAGCCGTCTCTTGCTTGTCCTGTCCAGTTGGCATGATGTCATCGATATAAGTGATTAATGTGATACTCTGGGGATATTTATGTTGTTCAGACCTCTTTGTACTCTTTTGTGATGGAGGGCAGGAGGTTAACACAGCCCTGAGGAAAACAGTAAATGAATTCGTTCTATTTAAACACGAGTTGTTTCTGATTCTCTTTTTAATTGAAATGGAAAACAACACACTCACCAGAAATGGTCAGATACGAAGTAACTGAGGCCTTATTAATCTGCTTTATTTGGCACAATAGCAGTGATCAAGGATGTTGCCTGATTCAGCCTGCCATCGTCTAAAATCATTCTCAAGAATATATCCAGGTTTTTTCCAGGGGCCAGACTGGCTAATCAAATGCAGAGAAGACTGAGAACATCACCACTGAATTCCTTTTTTTTTTTTAAATTAATTTATGTATTTATTTATTTATGTCTGTGTTGGGTCTTCGTTTCTGTGTGAGGGCTTTCTCTAGTTGTGGCAAGCGGGGGCCACTCTTCATCGCGGTACGCGGGCCTCTCACTATCGCGGCCTCTCTTGTTGCGGAGCACAGGCTCCAGACGCGCAGGCTCAGTAATTGTGGCTCACGCGCCCAGTTGCTCCGCGGCATGTGGGATCTTCCCAGACCAGGGCTCGAACCCGTGTCCCCTGCATTGGCAGGCAGATTCTCAACCACTGCGCCACCAGGGAAGCCCCACCACTGAATTCTTTAGGTCATTAATAGTGGTGCTAATTTCTACCATCCCATCCCTGTCTACCCCTGGGATGTAATATTATTTTTCAGTTACTACCTTGGTTGGGGGAAGTTAGTTTCATAGGTTTCCACCTGCTATACCTGCAGGCCTTACCTGCTATAAAGCTCTTCCCTATAGGCTACGTATGTGAGGGATCGTTCTAACTGCCAAGTATAACAATTCAGATTATGTACCTGAGTACTGGAGAAATGAACACTGAATCAATCCCATTTGTTCACTGTGAGCTGGACTTTAGCCAGGGCTTCATTTATTACAGGGAGCCAGTAACACCCGACTTTACTTGAGGGCCATGATGATGCCTTAATGTCAACTCAGACCCCAGTTCTCCCGCTATTTCAGTGTTCCTCCTACCTCAGTGCACAGTGACCTGAGTAAATGGCCATAGCTCCCCCTGAGGGAAAGACTGAAGAATCATTACAGTCTTGTAATAGCTGCAAGGTTCTCTCTTCCAGGGACCAGGCCACTTTGTTACTCAATGGGTTGCAGATTTGAAAACTGGCTCAGAGAAATGAGTAAGAGCTCATTACGTTTTATTGGAGCGATTGCCCTCATGCGTCTGCCCCTGCATTTTTGCCTTTTTTGGTTATAGATGTTAAGCAGCACCCTTCTTGACAGCTCATTGGTTTTGCCCCCAGGGATGCTAGGCTCTATTAACCATCTGCACAACTCCCTGAGGATAAAGCCCCCTTGGCTTCTCCGCTGACCTTGCCTTGCAATTAATGTAATTGCAGCCTCCTGGCTTCTGGTGATTAAGCAGTAACACCTGGCTTCTATTGGTAGGGGGCATCATCACCCTGGAAGTTAATGAGCTTAGCTCCGCGGCAGCTACAACTGTCTTCACCCCAGCCTGCAGAGCCGAGCTACTGGTGAACTTCTTAATGATACCGAGCATTGTCAACAGAAGGAGGTGAATCTTCCCTCTCACCAGAGGAGGCCTAACGTCCTTAGTGAATGATGTGTTCTGGCATCCCTCCTGTGGAACCCAGCCTCAGGTGGGTCCCCTTGTCTTTCTTGTACCTCCATTCCAGAATATCCACTGACCTCAGCCTCTTTATTCCCTTCTCTGCCATCTGTTAGGATAACTCAGGGGTTTCCACTTCGCTGAGCATAGGCCTTTGTTTTTTCTAGGACTCCGAGAACCACCCTGCAGGGAGTTTGCTCCATTTCCTGGGGTTCTTTCCAGGACCAGGGTGTTAAACCGTGTGTCCCGAAAACTATCAGCCCAAGTGAATAACTTCTTGTTTGTCCAGTGTAGCCCCCTTAATCACTCATCCTTAAACTCCAACCCTAGGCGTGTTTTCCTGACTCCTACTTGTACAAGCTAGCTAGTTCTTAAAACTCTGCTCGGATAGTCTGTTTCATCACTTATGAGGCCCAGCACTTCTCCAGGCAGGTTAGGGAGGGATGTCGCACTGGTGGCAGACAGAAAAGGTAATAAGAGTAGTTCCTGAGGGGTTCATCTCCTACGTAGCAGGAGGGAGGGGCGTGCCCTGCATAATCATAGCCCAGCATGGTGGAAAGGCTGGCTCTTGGGAAGGAGGGGTGGGCTACCTCTGTAAACCTAGAGGGGTTTGCAGGTTCTGCAGTGTCAACATCCCCAGGTGCACACGTCCACATCTCCCAGCTCATGTTGCAGGACCCCACATTTTCCTTACCAAGTCCTTGACTTCCGCATAACACACGTACGTTGGCTGAGTGTATTAGTCAGGGTTCTCTAGGGAAACAGAATCAGGAGATAGAGAGAGAGAGATTGACAGAGAGAGCGAGAGACTGTATTACGACAAATTGACTCGCAATTACGGAGAAAGAGAAGTCCCACCATCTACTCTCTACAGGCTGGAGACCGAGGAAAATCAGTTGTTTAATTCAGAGTCCGAAAGCCTGAGAAGCAGGAAAGCCAAGGGCTGGTGATCAATGTCCCAGCTGAAGCAATCAGGAAAAAAGGGGAGGATTCCTCCTTTTTCACAACAGAACCTTGTGTTCTGTTCAGGCTCCTGACAGATGGGATAGTGTTCACCCACATTCACATAGGGAGAGGGCAACCTACTTTACTGATTCCACCAATTCAAATGCTAATCTTGTCCAGAAACGCCCTCACAGAGTCACCCAGAAATAATATTTAATCTGGGCACTCCTTGGCCAGTCAAGTTGACACATAAAACATCACACACCATGCTGAGCATTCAAAAGTCTTTGGACTCTAAATTTTACAATTGTTTATTCGCGCTGCCTCTCAGCTATTTCCGCTCCTCCGTATAAAATCTTTAGCCAATGAGATGACACATTTTGCCAGGGACTACCCATGCCCCAACCTACCAACCAGGATGGAATCCTCTCGTCTGCTGAGTGGTGAATGGGTCAGTTCCAAATCTCCATATCAGCTGCCTGCTTTCTATTTTACTGAGAACTTTCCCAAGCTCCTACCATGATCCTTTTATATCTACTATCCATATCTGCACACATATACACTTTCTCTCTGCCTTTTATGCTGTAGGAACTCTCAGTGCTTCTATTTAAAGCCAATCCCTCCATTTTTGCAATAGATTCTATCCCCCTCACTTACTTAAATATATTACTCCAGCAGTTTTCTCTTGTTTATATTGCATCATCAATTTGTCAGTATATCTGCATTCATCACTTCTCTTAACTGCTTATACTGTTAACATAGCACTCAGCCACCATAATCGCTCACATAGACCTCTGTAAAGCATCCTAAACATTCTCCCTACTTCCCCCTTTCCCCCACCCCCAGCCGATTCTCAACACAACAGTCAGAGGGAATCTTATAAAATTTAAGTCAGATCATGTCCCTCTTCTGCTCAAAATTCTCCAGTATATTTCCATCTCAGCAGGCAAGGTCTTATAATGCTCTACAACGCCTTACATGATCTGGTTGCCCATTCCATCTCTGAACTCATCTCCTAGTACGCTTTCCTTCACTCCATTCCTGTTGTATTTTCTCTGCATATTCTTGAATATGCCAGACATTTTCCACCTTAAGGAACTAGCACTAGTTCCCTCTCTAGGGAATACCCTCCCCTCAGATATTTACCTGGCCAGTGCCCTCACTCCCTTCAGGTATTTGCTCAGACATCACCTTTTCAAAGAGATATACTCTGGCACTCTGTTTAGAACTCCTGTTCTCATTAGCTTGTTTCATCTTTTTTCCCATAAGACTTATCTTCTAACATACAAGTGTGCTTCCCTAATTTATTACAACTGTTCTTCTTTCACGGCCTCCTCTCAAGAGAATATAAGCTCTGAATACGATGTTTAATATGAAATGTGAATGACAAGAAGAAAATACATTCCTGGTAGAAATGCTAATGTCAGATCCCTAAGGAGAAATGGAGTAGCTGTTTCTGAGGAACCAAAGGAGGACAAGCATGATGGAAGTTTAGTAGGGCAAGGTTTGCCCAGGATTGAGAGGGGGTCCTGGAATGTAAGATTTTTCAGGGCTAAAATGAAGACAGTCTCAGGCAAGCCTTGGCCTTGGTATTGGGATAGGCAACATCCTAAGATATCCGCCAAGATTCTACCCCATGGTGTACGCACATCTTTTCCCAGTTATTCAATCAAACCCTAAAGCAGGTGCTGCTTTGAACTCCCTAATCAGTAGACCCTAATAAAGGGAGAGTATCCTAGATGGGCCTGAACTAATTAAATGGGCTGTTAAAAGAATCCAGAGGGATTTTACGAAAGCAGCACAGGTTCTCTTACTGACCTGAAAGCAAGGAAGCGGCCATGTTGTAAGTTTCCTCTGCAGGCAGGGGTCACACGAGTAGGAACTGAGCGTGGCTTCTAGCGGCTGAGAGTGACCCCAAGCACCAGCCACCAAGAAATGGGGACTTACATCCGTCCTTCAACCGTAGACACTAAATTCTACCAACGACTTGAATGAATTTGATAGAGGACCCAAGCTCCAGATGAGAACACGGCCCCAGCTGACACCTCGATTTCAGCTTTGTGAGGCCCTGAGCAGTGAACCTAGTTACGCCACACCAAGACTTCTGACCTGCAGAAACTGTGAGTTAATAAATGGGTATTGTTTTATGTAGCTAAATTTGTGGTAATTTGTTACATGGAAGTAGAAGATTAATAGTGTTCTGAAGCAAGGAGGAGTTTTTAAGAGAGATTCAGACTACTAAAGGCAGGCTCTAGATCATGTAAGTCTTAAGTCAGTGGATGGAGTTTGGATTTTATTCTTAGTGCTATGGGAAGATAAAAGAAGATTTTAAACAGAGAGGTGGAAGACAAAATAGTTTTTTACCTGACATGCTCATGACCACTGGATCCTTAAAAATAATACTTATGTGTCAGATGCCTGAATCCTCACAGAGTTTATCTATGTCACCTCTAATATACGTGTCTCAACAAAGTCCCCCGGAGTGGATCAATGTGATATCCTGCCAAATGTTCAGGGAGTTCTGATGTCTTTGGGCTATATTATGACACACCATAGGGGAGTTAATGCAACCCTGGGACAAAACTGTGAATGCATTCTGTTGTTTGTTTCAGGTAATTGTAAACTTTTAGTGAGCCTTTTTTTTTTTACTGGTACCATTATACATAGAAAAGAATACGTTCACTAAATCAATGTACACATGCCATGTGCAGAAGACTCTATTAACCTACTCTGAAAAAGATACTATACCTGGCAAGGCGGCTGCAGTTGGAGCTATTACTTGGTTAAGTTTGCAGTGGTCTATTTTCACTAGGATCTAATTTATGTAGGAAATAGAGATGTGTAAGAACCTACACTCCTGCATTTCTAAAATCCTTATTGGAGATAATTTCTATCACACTCCTCCTCCAAGGCAATACTGTTTATACTGTTTTTGATGTACTCTAAGGGCTGAGGAATGGCGGTGGGGTGGTGTTGTGATGGATAGTTTCAGATGCTGCCACTTGGCTTTCAGGTAACTGTTAATTGATCCCAGCTTTTTGTTGTCTTCTTGTAAAGCATACATTGAGTTTAGTTCATTCAATGCTATTTTTCCTAAACTTACTATTTTCTCCATATGTTTCAAACAACTGGTAAATTGCACATTCATTTCCACTGGTAGATTATTCTGATTTATGAGTGAATTCTTAACAACTGGACCAACGCCTCATGCCAGGGAATATCCTATGCTTACCTAACCACAGGTGATGGGGTCCTGCATGCCAACTGGCGATGAGTGATCCAGCTCCAAGATTCATCTCATGCCTGCTTTCTTGGACCCACTCTTGATATCAACTGTCACAGTTTGGATCCCTAGGAAGCAGACTCTGAGATGAAGTTAAATGTGCAGACCTTTTCTAGGGAGAATCCTAGAAATTAATACTTATGGAAGGGAGGTAAAAGAAGTAAAGTTGGCAGAGGAAAATGAGCAGTAACATGGGTCTGATAGCTTAGCCCCATCACAGGGAGCTCTGAAGATAAAAATGGCCCTTTACAGTGTCCATCAAAGCAGATATTACTGATTATCATAGGTTACTGTGAGTACTTTCTAGGAAAGCAGAAGTTTGTTTGATCTTCACATCAGTCATTTTTAATGAACACCCAGTTCAAATGGCTGGGCATTTTCATGCTTGCCTCAACAGTCATCGTATATAATTCACTCTGGCAATGATGTGACCTTGGCTAAGACAGCTCTCTGCAGCTGAGGCAATCCCTAAAGGGGTTGACAGCTGAAGACTGTCTGCTGCTAGCATTCCCAGCAGCCAGGACAACAAATTCTCCCTTTAAATGAGATTTGGGAAGTGCACTTCTGTGTCCATCAAAACCACTGTCATTGATTATCATAGGTTGCCAGGGAGTACTTCCTGAGTAGGGAGACTTTTTTTTTTTTCATCTTCACATCAGCCATTTTAATGAAAAGTCAGTACAAACAACAAAGTACAAATGACTCAGTGACCCTCAGGTTCTCAGTCTAGCTGACACAGGCCTTGGGTAACCACACCTTGGTCATTACCATGAGGCCCAGCACTTCTGATCCTGATGTGAGGTGTGGAGATGTCTGTAAGAGACCCTGTGTGGTTCTCTGGGTGCTCTGTTATGCTTCTGGCAGCTTCTGCTGACAGGCCCAAGGCCCCAGTGACCCCCTACCTGAGGTCACTGAGGATCAGGAGGCCCTACTAAGTGGCTTTTGCATAGAGAGCCCCATGCTGCTCTTGGTCAGATTTTGCCTGTGGTCCGGGAGGCTGGGAGAGAGACAGTGAGCTCCTCCACCTTCCTAGTGTGCTTCTGCTGGTGGTAGACAAAACTTTTCTTGAGCTTGAAGCTGAGGCTGCACTTTGCATCGTGGAAGGGCCTCTTCCTGGTGTGGAGCTGCAGGTGGTTGATGAGGTTCTCCTTTCAGCCGTAGCACCTCTCACACTCATGCCACTGGAAGGGGCACTCACTTGTGTACAGGGTGCTGTGCCCTTGGAGCCAGAAGCACACCTGCTCTTATTGCACGTGGGGATACCGGCGGGGCTGGCTCCTCTTAAAGCCCGCTGGTGTCAGACCAGTTGCCACCACTTCTGTGCACAGCGCATCCCATGCTCCCCATCGAGGTGCAGCAGTGAGGACGGCAGGGCCTCCAAGTCTAACTGCAGCCAGCTGGGCTTCCTGCCATCAGTACCAAGAGGAGGGCCTCTGGGTCTGGGGATTTACTCTGGTAGCACTCAGCTGTAGAGCTCATCCGGGGTGGGGGGATTTGGCGAGGTACGTGGCTCTAGCCCATGGATCCCAGCTCCCTGCCATCCTCTCTAACACAGAGTCTCAGGGCTCTCTTCTCAGGAGCTCCCCTCCTTTTGGTAAAGTGTGCATCTTGGCGGTTTGAGCTACTGCTCACGTCACCACCAGTGCTTTTCTGTATATTGAACTCTGCACTGAGTCTTTAATACCCTTCAATATCTCTCCTTCAAGAAAGGAAATAGCTTTCCCTTTTAGGGTCTGGGGCCTTTCAAAGGGGAGATGCAGAGAAAGGATGATTGGGCTTCTTCAGGCACAAGCCCTCTCAACACATCGATTCCCAGAGTGCACAGGTTCCATTTTAGCACATGCCTGTGTACTTGAGTATGTGTTCCTGTGTGTGCTTGTGTGTGAGGGGTCAGCCGGTGTCACACTTCATGCTGTCATAGCTCATTTTTGACATCCTGACCTCACCCAACTAGCAGCTGAGCCAAATCTCTCTGGCTTCTCTCACTTGTCCCCTCTGTGAAGTTAACGCCACACATGGTCTAATTTACAAACTGCTCTCCTACCATCTCCCCAGTATGTACACATAGCACTGTATTCTATCATATTTGTTGCATATCTAACCCCCCATTTGTGGGTTCAGTGTTTATTATTTTGAAAAATTTATTATGAGACTTTGAAAATCAAAGATTATGACCAAATACCTGAGTTATGTGTTCCCCAATATTTCATGACAGTTAAGAGTCCTAAAGATTTTTTTTGGCACGTAATAGGCTCATTTGTTGGTGCAAAGATGGGATCATGAGGGGGGGCTATTGCCTAATTTTGCAGATTAGGGTATTATCATTTTATCCACATGCTAGTCATAAAATGCACACAAGGCAACCTATCATTAAAATACCTTTTGGAGAACTATTGCTTCACTATAAAATTGGTAAAACTTTCAACCAAATAAGATGAACGGAAGAGTCTCTGTTCTGTGCTTGGTGATCCACTCCCTTCTTTCATGCCCACGTATTATGTCCTGTTTCACACCGTGCCGTAATCCACACTGGTTTGCACCAGATTGGGATATTCAATGAGTCGAATGCTTTTTACTAACTTCAAAAACATCATTTTCTCTGACAATGCCTGCTTCAAGATTAGACCTGAAGAACAAAATCTTTCTCACCTGAGTTTCTATTCTGACATCTGTTTCTAATTTGCTAATGCAAATATCCCTGATGGGCTTCAGGAGGATCTGTGGCCTGTTTCTTCTTTGACACTTCTAGTGTGAAGTGGAAAACAGTGCCTGGCATGAAGAAAAGAATGGAAGTTTTTTTTTTTGAAGTTGTAATTATAAGCCTCTATACAAATGAAAGCTATTATTGTTCTTGTTATTAATTCAATTTGTATAATAAATATAATACTGCTAATGGAATGATACATGACTATCAAAATAATCCACTATATATTAGTGCTTATCAAACAATAAAGAAGAATCCTCTGGAATGTTTATATAATTGTAGATGTCTTGATCCCATTTCTCAAGACTCCAATGTAGTAGGTTTGGGTGGGGTTCAAGAATTTTTAGCAACCACGCTAGATAATTCTGGTGCAAGTGGTGAGCAGTCATTAGTTAGAGAGTTATGACAAAAAGCTTTTAGGTTCATAAATTGGTTGAAATTGTTGGAAGGAGATGATAAACAAGAATTTGAGTTTAAAGATTATCCCAGACTCTTCCACCTTGAAGTCACTGCCAGAACCCAAGCCACTACTCTTTCCATCATCACCTCCTAACTAGCATGTACAGATGCAAGGTTGGTGCGACAGAATTCAGATTTAAAAACCTTACTGAATTTAGTAAGTTTTACTATGATGCTCATGAAAAAGCCAGATCTTTTGCACTTTAAATGATTCCATGTGACTATGTTGACATAAATATATTAACATAGATTCTTAGTATTCTGAATGATGCTTTGATAGGCAGAAATATCATTACATGTCTCTTTAAAAAACCTTGCACATGAAAGAATTTTGCTCTATACATTCTTTTGTAACCTCCAGGAGATATGAATACAAGTTCCTTACTTGCAACAAGAAAGCTGGAGATAATAAATAGATGTAAGAGTCCAAGTAAATCAACCCAAATCTATTTGGACTGTATATATCCTCTCTGGAGATTCTAAAGAATTTTTAAAAGATGCAAAGACAACTTATCCCTCTTTTCAACTTATATCCTGGTAGATACTGTGGTTTCTCTGGACAGACATTGAAATGCGGTATTAACATATGGTCCATATGCATTTCTAATTAAAATGTCCAATGTCAAGTACAGGAGATTCTTCTTTAAGTAAATTACTTTGCATTTTTCTTGGTTTTCCAAGCTGAGAATTTTTGGAAAATATCATTTGGCTGTATACTTGCATTGGGAATAATATTTTTGGCCTGAAGTCCTTATTGATGTCAAGTCTTGGCTTATACTAAAAGTGGGAAAGTCGAAATTGCTCAGCAGCAGTATATATGAACCTGGGAGAAAAACATGTAGGCAGTAAACCATGCTGGCATGAAAATAGAGAAAACAGCAAAGTGCAGTGAAAGAATGTTAAAAAAAAAACACAAAACACATACTGGGCTCTTTTAGAATTTAAAAAATCATGAAATCATGATAGATTTAATCTTAAATCTGATTGATTTATATATTTACAATTTGAGAAAAAAGTCACTTAATCTTCTGAGTTAGTTGTGAATTCACAAGCTTTTATACCTTGTATCTTACTATCACTTTTCAACCTGGCTACCCCCAAGCAAAACATACCAATGGAATGCGTATAACTGTATAATTCTTTCAGAAAACTAAGGCTTTTCTTTCTGTCGTTCGTAACAGTTTGTGTGGATAGAAGAATTGCAGTTGTGAGTGTGAGTGTAAATTGTAATGCAAGTTCTTAGTAATTTTTATAAAAACCTCTTGTTTTACTTAAGAAATTGTATCCCACTACAATAAGAAATGAATGGGAGTTGAGAAAGGTGGGGTAAGATTTAGGAACGTGGTGAAGGATAATCTGAAGCACAGAAGTGGGGAGAGAGATGACATGGCAGTCAGGAAGGGGTAATGGCCCAAGGATTAAGTGAAGATTCTGTCTCATTCATTGGTTAAAATAAAATTGAATTTGAAATGTTAATTTTTTAAGTTGTGTTAACATCTCCCAAATCGAAGAGTCATATGAAATTACTTTATCCTCGACTTGATTGAGAGTATAGATACCTTTCTTAGCTCTGGATCTCAGCAAACAGGAACTTGATTCTTTCCCCCTTCATTTTGCTATAGTCAATCCTTTTTCCAGGGGTTAGCTTAAATGCCACTTCCTCAATTCCTAGAGTAGGTAATGGGGAGCATTACCCATTACCAACTCTAGGAATTGAAGAAGTGACATTTAATACATACTTCAATGTTTTGCTGGCATAAATTTCATCATACTTCCTTCAAATTAATTGTTTAATGACTGTCTTTCTACCTACATTGTAAGCTACAAGAAGGCAGGGAGCACATCAGTTGTATTCAGAATGTAGCACTTTACTAAACAGAGTAAGTGGTCAATAAATATTTGCTGTATTGTCTCTAGTGGGTGCTCTCCCCTCACACATCTTTTCTCACTGAGGACTTCTCTTTCCTACCTGGCCCCAAATTTCAGACATTACAGTCCTACATTTCTTTTTTTTTAGGTTAGACCAACTTGTCTCCAAAATGTGTGCTACAAAAATTAGTCTTAAAAGATATTCTGGCAAGAAGAAAAATCTAGGGTTAAACAGGTTTTGGAAATGCTGTGTACTATCTAGTATTCTTTTTTGTTTGTTTTCTAGTAAAAAGTATACTTTAACATGTCAAAGGCTTTACATTCTGTGATAAAGAAAACCACTTAACCTTATTTAACCTGTCATTTTATAGGCTTACTAGAACTTACAGCCCCTTCCTCATGACTTTTCCATTACATCTGTTTTTTTTGTGTGTTTTATTTTATTTTATTTTATATTTTTAATTTAATTTTATTTATTTTTATATAGCAGGTTCTTATTAGTTATCTGTTTTATACCTATTAGTGTGTATATGTCAATCCCAATCTCTCAGTTCATCCCACCACCACCCCACCCCACCCCCCGCTTTCCCCCCTTGGTGTCCATACAATTGTCCTCTACATCTGTGTCTCTATTTCTGCCTTGCAAACCGATTCATCTGTACCATTTTTCCACAACATCTTATAGAACAATTATGCCACAAAACACCTTTTGGGGAAAGGTTGAGTTGTTTACAACAGCATCTATCTCTTGACTTATATCAAGGCCCTTTCCCAGCACACATGAATATCGAATAATTATAACCTGGATTCTAGTCCCATTTTCACTCTTTACTAACCATGTTACTGTAAGCTATAAAAACTCATGACAGTTCTATGAGGATCAATTTTCCACTTCTGCAATATTATCTGATCTGCTGTAGTGGGTTGAATGGTGGCTCCCCAACATATTTATGTCCTAACTTGCAGAATCTCTGAATATGACCTTATTTGGAAGTAGGCTCTTTCCAGGCATAATCAAGTTGAGCATCTTGAGATGGGACCATCCTGGATTATCCAGGTGGGTCCAAGATCCAATGACAAATGCCCTCATAAGAGACAGAAGAGGAGAAAATGTAGACTTGGAGGATAAGTTCATGTGGAAAAGGGGGCAGAAATTAGAGTTATATAGTCACAAGTCAGGAAAATATTATTTCTCTTAAATCATAAAATTTTGTTATTAATGGTAGTGTTTGTGTTGGTAGTAGTAATAGCAATATTAGTAGCAGTTACTGCTTACTGAGAAACTATGTTATGATATACACTGTTCTAGGCCTTCATGTGTGTTTTCAGGTAGAATCCTTAATTTTCAGAGAAGAAATTTAAAACTCAGAAGTTGAATATCAAGCCCACAATCACACAGATGGCCAGTTCTGAAACTAGAATTTGAACATAAGTCTTGCTAACTTACCGTTACATCATGACAACTTTGTTTTAGCCCATGTTTACTTCTGAAGGAAAATCTTGGTAGCTTGTTATAGGCTATTACATAACAAATGGTTTAATGCCAGGAAGGGATCCTTACTTGCTGGAGGAGAGTACTCATTTATGGAAGGCAGAGCAGTGGGGAAAAGAGGAATTATCAACAGAAGGACAAGGATGGCCACACATAGAGCCTTAGGGAGGACCAGTGAAAGAGAAAGTCCCAAGTGTGCTGGTAAAAATGGGCTAGGGAGTCTAATGCTCTTTTCACAAAGAAGGTGCTCTACATGATAACTGGCAACTAATTATTTTCATGACTAAATCAGCAAGCTGCTTGGAGAAGGAAAGCTTTCCACCACCATCAAATCCTAGAAGAGAAAAATCTCAACAGCTGTTGTTCCTTCAAGGTTTATTATTCCTTGTAATATAGGCTGTTTAGAAAATATGTCATATCCATGCATTTCCCACCAAAAGATCAGCCAGGCCTTTTCCCTTTCTTAATTGTGACTATAACACTTAAATTTCCTCAACAGTCTCTCATTCTTTTTTTTTCATTCCTATCATGTTTATCCTTTTTGCTTATTTAATTTACATTTTCCTTTTAAATTTCTTAAATAAGATTACACAGATCAGTTAATGTTAAATGTTTTACATTTTTGTTTTGAACTGAATGCAAGTTTTTGCTTTTTAATTTTTGCTCATAATGAGCAAGATCCATGACCAAACTAAGTTTTGAAATTCTGTGTTATACTTAGAGGAAGGGGGGTATTGTGTTTATACAAATATGAATACATGCAGTAAATAAATATGTTTTCATTATTGCATCAGGGAAAAAGCTTATGATGAACAAAAGTACAGGCTATCAGTCTTGAGTCTTGTGTACTGAAATCTGAGTGACAAAATGCCCTATTTTTGAGATGACAAGCTCCTCACCTTTATAACTCTACTTGTAATTATAGGGAGGTAATGTAAATGCAAAAATTGCAGAGGAAGGAACACTCCCAAACTCATTCTATGAGGCCACCATCACCCTGATACCAAAACCAGAAAAAGATACTACAAAAAAAGAAAATTACAGACCAATATCACTGATGAATATAGATGCAAAAATCCTCAACAAAATACTAGCAAACAGAATCCAACAACACATTAAAAGGATCATACACCACGATCAAGTGGGATTTATCCCAGGGATGCAAGGATTCTTCAATATACACAAATCAATCAATGTGATACACCATATTAACAAATTGAAAAATAAAAACCATATGATCATTTCAATAGATGCAGAAAAAGCTTTTGACAAAATTCAGCACCCATTTATGATAAAAACTCTCCAGAAAGTAGGCATAGAGGGAACCTACCTCAACATAATAAAGGCCCTATATGACAAACCCACAGCAAACATCATTCTCAATGGTGAAAAACTGAAAGCATTTCTTCTAAGATCAGGAACGAGACAAGGATGTCCACTCTCATCACTATTATTCAGCATAGTTTTGGAAGTCCTAGCCATGGCAATCAGAGAAGAAAAAGAAATAAAAGGAATACAAATTGGAAAAGAAGAAGTAAAACTGTCACTGTTTGCAGATGACATGATACTACACATAGAGAATCCTAAAGATGCCACCAGAAAACTGCTAGAGCTAATCAATGAATTTGGTAAAGTTGCAGGATACAAAATTAAGGCACAGAAATCTCTTGCATTCCTATACACTAATGATGAAAAATCTTAAAGAGAAATTAAGGAAACACTCCCATTTCCATTGCAACAAAAAGAATAAAATACCTAGAAATAAACCTACCTAGGGAGACAAAAGACCTGTATGCAGAAAACTATAAGACACTGATGAAAGAAATTAAAGATGTTACCAACAGATGGAGAGATATACCATGTTCTTGGATTGGAAGAATCAATATTGTGAAAATGACTATACTACCCAAAGCAATCTACAGATTCAATGTAATCCCTATCAAATTACCAATGACATTTTTTACGGAACTAGAACAAAAAATCTTAAAATATGTATGGAGACACAAAAGACCCCGAATAGCCAAAGCAGTCTTGAGGGAAAAAAACGGAGCTGGAGGAAACAGACTCCCTGACTTCAGACTATACTACAAAGCTACAGTAATCAAGACAATATGGTACTGGCACAAAAACAGCAACATAGATCAATGGAACAAGATGGAAAGCCCAGAGATAAACCCACACACCTATGGTCAACTAATCTATGACAAAGGAGGCAAGGATATACAATGGAGAAAAGATAGTCTCTTCAATAAGTGGTGCTGGGAAAACTGGACAGCTACATGTAAAAGAATGAAATTAGAACACTCCCTAACACCATACACAGAAATAAACTCAAAATGGATTAAAGACCTAAATGTAAGGCCAGACACTATCAAACTCTTAGAGGAAAACATAGGAAGAACACTCTTTGACATAAATCACAGCAAGATCTTTTTTGATCCACCTCCTAGAGTAATGGAAATAAAAACAAAAATAAACAAATAGGACCTAATGAAACTTCAAAGCTTTTGCACAGCAAAGGAAACCATAAACAAGACGAAAAGACAACCCTCAGAATGGGAGAAAATATTTGCAGACAAATCAACGGACAAAGGATTAATCTCCAAAATATATAAACAGCTCATGCAGCTCAATATTAAACAAACAAACAACCCAATCCAAAAGTGGGCAGAAGACCTAAATAGGCATTTCTCCAAAGAAGACATACAGATGGCCAAGAAGCACATGAAAAGCTGCTCAACATCACTAATTATTAGAGAAATGCAAATCAAAACTACAATGAGGTATCACCTCACCCCAGTTAGAATGGGCATCATCAGAAAATCTACAAACAAGAAATGCTGGAGTGGATATGGAGAAAAGGGAACCCTCTTGCACTGTTGGTCGGAATGTAAATTGATACAGCCACTATGGAGAACAGTACGGAGGTTCCTTAAAAAACTAAGAATAGAATTACCATATGATCCAGCAATCCAACTACTGGGCATATACCCAGAGAAAACCATAATTCAAAAAGACACATGCACCTGAATGTACATTGCAGTACTATTTACAATAGCCAGATCATGGAAGCAACCTAAATGTCCATCGACAGACAAATGGATAAAGAAGATGTGGTACATATACACAATGGAATATTACTCAGCCATAAAAAGGAACAACATTGGGCAATTTGTTGAGACATGGATGGATCTAGAGACTGTCATACAGAGTGAAGTAAGTCAGAAAGAGAAAAACAAATATCGTATATTAACACATATATGTGGAACCTAGAAAAATGGTACAGATGAACCGGTTTGCAGGGCAGAAATTGAGACACAGATGTAGAGAACAAATGTATGGACACCAAGGGGGGAAAGCAGCAGGGGGTGGTGGTGGTGGTGTGATGAATTGGGAGATTGGGATTGACATGTATACACTGATGTGTATAAAATTGATGAGTAATAAGTACCTGCTGTATAAAAAATAAAATAAAATTCAAAAATTCAAAAAAAATCAACTTAAAAAGTCATCATGAAATAGATTATTGGTAAAACCATTTCTTTATATTAGGATTCTTTGTAAAAAAACATATTGTTGGTCAATTATTTTTCTCTGAGGGAGATGGCAGACTTTTCTTTGCATATCACAATGAAGAAAAACAGGTGCTTTGTATGATATGCTTCATTGAACACAGTCATTTTTTTAAAATTGTGATTATTCTCCATGTCCATAAATCTGCATACCACTGTGGCTAGAGAAGGGATAACTGGGTATATTCAACTGGGGAAAATGCTTTAAGTAAAAAGTCTTTTGGATGTGTGAAATTGCCTGCTGGCCACTGACAAATTTTGACAATATTTTAAATTATTGTATATGGAAAAAAACCTGCCCCAGAGACGTTGTTAAACAAAACCCAAAACATTGGCTTCGCACTAGTCTCTGCACTGAATGGAATTATTGGCAGGGAGAAGTATCCTATTATCTTAATCTGAAAAAAAACCCCCAAAACCCTGTATTTTTCTCAGTTGAACTCCAATGATCTCAGCAGTGTCTGTATGACAATTTACATTTATACTGGCTATGCATGTCACTCTTTGCTCTGATAATGAAGACACAAAAATCCACATATGGCTTTGAAAGTCATCTAAAAAATTAGACTCACCCCAAATGTCTTCACCCTGATAAATGTCTCTTTCTCTTTCCCATCCCCTAAACAAATACCTTTGGCTAATCAATTATTTCCTTAAGCTTCAGTTGTGTCATATTTTCACAAAAAGACTGTCTTGAAATGTATTATTATTCAGACACCTTCCAACTCTAAAGTTCTAGAAGACTCAGCTGCAAATCATTCAGAACACATTGTCAAGCCAACATCAAAGAAGTATGAAGAAAAGAGAAGTTTATTTGCAGATTTTTTTCCTCCTTTCTCTACTTCTTTCTCTCCTTCCTCCCTTCCTCTTTCCTTTCCCTCTATGAAACAGGACAACTGAGGGGGAAAATCCCCACATATAATAACTTTAATTAAAAAAATTCTCACTATTGAATGTATGTGCTATGATGTGATTTTTATCTGTTTCTTCCAACAGTGTTTAGCCTTTGACCCTGCCTTTTTCCACAGGGTATATAATTTTAAAACATTATAAGCAGACATAACATTATATGTCTCAATTGCTTGCTATAAAAAAGTTTACTTCTGTCTTTTTTAGGCGGTTTTTATTTAATTATTATAAATATTTGATCTGCTTTGAAATTTTCACAGCTGTAAGAGGAAGAAATATCATTGAAATCAAAATAATAGTTTTACCATTATTAGTAGTGATAATAGAATTAGTAAACAAAGGTAGTAGCAAACATTTATTGAATACTTATTATTTTTGAGGTACTGTTATGTTAGACATTTAATATGGGCAAATAATTATTTCATCTATTTAAAAAGGAGGAGCTTTGAGTTAGCATGGTTAAATAACTTTTTCAAGATTATACAGCACCTAAATTGCTTTGGAGCGCATGACCAAAATCACCATGCTAGACAAACAAAGCAGAAAATAAGTTATCTACCATATCATCGACCTGAGGCAGCCTCCATTAACACATCCAGAATGAGCCTCAGTGTGTAAGGCCCTTGTTGGTGCTCTGTCAGTGTGAAGGCCATTATGGTGATCTATCCTATGGGCCCTGTAGAGGGAAGCATTCCTATTCCAAAAAACTTATGCACTCAATTATCAAGTGTTCAGAGAGACCATCATTAAGGTATCATTTAGGGTGAATAATGCTTGTTCTAGGCCACTTGCTTTAAGTTCAGATAACCCTTAGGATGGATAAGTGTTAAGCAGTTAATAGTTATGAACACTTGCCAAATATTATAAAAAGGAAGTCAAGTACCATGTATTGATCACTTATTATGCTCCGGACTCTATAATAAGCAATATGAGCATATGCATGAGTGTCAGCCTGTGGTTTCTGCATTTGTGTGTGCGTGTGTTTGTGTGTGTTTGCATTTTCTTTCAGGCTATAAAATAGCCAGTTTATGGAGACGCAAAACTGCAGCTCAGTTTGTAAGTAATATGCCAAAAATTATTTGCTTGGCTCAGCAGAAAGAAAATATAACTTGGAGTGAGATATAACCGAGTTTTAATATTTCTCTGCCAATTTCTATATGTGAACTTGTAGATGATGCTTAATATCAGTTTTCACATCAGTAAACTTCAGATACTAATATATAACTTAGGTTGTATAAAATTTAGATGAGAAAGTGTATATAAAGCCACAAGTACCTTGCCTACTGAGAGTAAACCATCTTCTCATATTGCCCGAGTCCAACTACCCTGCCTTCAAGAGGATGAGCCAATAGGTTTATCTTCCTAGTGTGCTGAGGAACTTTGTGAGAAAGGTTCACACCCAGATAGCAGGAAACATGGTGGTAATAGATTGTTTCCTCAACAGTTAGTACAAGTGAAGACCTATGATTGTCCTCGTTCACCATGCCCTTCTCTGGGATGAGGCGCAGAATTCTATGAGCAATGCAGCACCTTTAGTGTCAAGTTGCTTCCTGTGACCAGTGCATGTGTCTGGGGCCCTGCTGGCTTGCTTGCTTACTTTATGCAACAGGACACGGAGACTGAAGACACCACAGTTTGACTGCTCACGCTTCACACTTAACGATGTATTTAGAAACGTTGAAGTCATCTCCTGATCTGCTTCACCGAGAGCATTAACATCAAGTAAAATGGGCTTCATAAGTTCAGTGATAATTTGAAAGCTGTGTCAAAAGCACATTTTGCTGAAATGGAAATACTAATAAAACTGGGGACTCAGAAGGAGGCCATTATCCTCCTCACCAAGTTTGCAGAGAAATTGCCTCTCATTAGTTCCCATTCCCTGGCGGATTCAGGCTATTTTTACAACTGGGTTTAAACAAAGCGTCTAGGACTACCTGCCAAGGCAGAGCAGGAGCTTTGTTCA
Source organism: Balaenoptera acutorostrata (assembly GCF_949987535.1). Lineage (NCBI taxonomy): Eukaryota > Metazoa > Chordata > Mammalia > Artiodactyla > Balaenopteridae > Balaenoptera > Balaenoptera acutorostrata. The sequence goes on along the minus strand of NC_080068.1, from coordinate 128,768,112 downwards.
AGGGGCTTGCTCGGCACATGAGGTAATGGCACATGTGTTTGGACTGTCTGGGCTGAGATAGCAGATGCTGCTGCAGACTGAGTATTTGGAGAGACAACAACAAATATAAAGAGACACCTACTTATACAACAAACCCCCCTTCAGCACAGATTCACAGGCTGCTGCCAAAGATTTGTGGAGAGCTGTCTGCACATCCCGAACATGATGGGGAAGCTCTGATGCATCACAGATCTCCTTGGCTGGTTGGAAGGACTAGTTGAAAATAACTTAAAAAAAAAAAAATACAACAGATTCCTTGCAACATTAGAACATTCAGAATGATATTCCCAATGGGTGTAACTTCTGGCAAATGGTAAACTTTGCTTTGTGGCTCTGTTCAACAGAAAAGGGTTATGTGGTCCAGGCTCACGTTGAAAATTGCCAGAGATCATTCCACCTCTCGTCTTCATGGACCTCCCATTCTGGACAGTTCATGTGCTGTATCTGGGCCATTTTCAAACAGAGCAACAACCTGTGATTAGTTTTTAATCTGGCTCTAAGACTGTTCATGCATGCATCCACCCCTCCATCCCATTGCAACAGTCAGATATTAAACTGGCTATTTAGACTTTTCATTTCCTAGTCACATTAATTCAAAATATATATTTTAAAGCAAGTTATTTAACATACTAGTACCTTTTTCTTTGGCGCATTGGGGGTGCTAGTCAACGTAGGTTTTCATTAATGAGGACTATTTTATGTACCTATAGAAAACAGAAAGACAGCACTACTAGCTTTTTACCAGGCAGATGCTAGATGCTCTATGTATAGGGTAACTTTAAAACTAGGTTTGCCCTGGTCACAGCTATTTTTGCCAGTCATCCTTCCTGGTATTTGGTTTATCATTTGTCCTAAATTTTTCAGCTTTAATAAAGTATTAATTTGTATGAAAATAAACTTGGATGAGCTTGGCAACTCCCAAACTGTGCTTTGAGCTTCTGTTATAGTTTTGACTGGTAGTATATGACATGCATGGGCTGTAAACAGAGTGATTTTAACATGTCGTTAGCGTTCCCTGTGCTATACAGTATGTCCTTGTTGGTTATATACCTTATATATAGTAGTGTGTGTATGGAATTTGTACTACTGTAGGAAGATTGGAAACCAGACTAGAAGCTGGCCTGGTTGCCCTTTAGTACCCTGTGACCCAAGGTGAGAAAGGGACAGCCTGGATGGACGTCGGCACATACCTTAATCCCCCGGCACGGGGTTACACTATCTGGGTCAAAGCAATGGTGAGGCCTTTCTGGTCATTAAAACAATCCCTAAACTAGAGGCTGAGGATCATATGAAGGGTGTAGGGGGAAATGAAGAGCACGAGCAAGGGCCCATCCAGATGCCTGGGGAGAAGAAGCCAGAACACTGCACAGTCACCAAAGAGCCAAGATGATGGGGACCAGGGCTGCCATGACACTCAGTTTTAAGTTTCTAAAGAATATGGTGTAAAGGCATTTCCTGAGAGTATGAGTGTGTACCATTGCGTAAGGGATCATGAAGCTGTCACTTTGCCAGTAATCAGAGTGATTGGGAAACATGAGAAATTATAGGTTAAATATGTATAAAATAGGTGTGATAAATGGGGGTTCAGCAGTTCTGTTGTTGAGCTTACAAAGAATACTTTGAGCTATAGTCGTGTAGTTATATATTGAATAAGGTAGACCTAGAATTATATGTATGTGCGACATATATAATGAAACTTAGTAATGTTTCTTAATGTTGTAATACACCCTTTCCATAATAAGATGCACAAAATCAAAAGTGCACCTTTAATGAAAAACTTAATAGTCAGAATTCAGTTTTTCAAGGGAGTTGGTGATGATTTGTATAACTTGATAAAATATTCACTGACATTAATCAACAAATATATGGGTTGAATAAACAACATAAAAATCAGTGTAGTGCCGAAAAAGCATCAGCCAGTACTTTAAATGTTAGTAATTACTTTTAGACAGTCATAACAATAATTTGACATGGCATGCTACAGAAGCTATATTTAAATAGCATTCTGTCTGCATGATTTTTGATGTATATCAATTGACTTTCTACAAATTAGTTTTATTCATTTTCTTTTTTTGTGTGTACATGGATGTACAGAAATTGATTCAATAATTGTGCACTTATTAACAAAAGGACTTGCAAACAGTTTTATATCTGCATCATCAGGTGCTTCCAATAGAAAATCAGATAATTATTTCAAAGAATAAATTTTTCCCATTCCAAATCATAGAATTAAAGCTTTCCTTTTACTGTATCATTCTACTGAAGGTAAAACATTTGACATTATTGTGTATGCCATTAAAATTCAATTAAAGATTTAACATTAGTATAAATTATATGTGTTTGCAGTGATCGTATAAATACATATATGGCAGAGCATGGCATTAGAGTAAAAATCGTGTTCTTACTAAATTGGAACACTTGGAGTTGGTTTTTGGTGAGCACATAATTCATAATTTTTGCCAAACAAGTTATAATAGTCTACCAGTCAAAAACAACTCTACTTGTCAAAATGCATAAATACTGTTATATAAATATTCAGACTAAATACGATTTTGGTAAGCATAGTTGTTTGAAAAATGTGGAGCAACTGGCACTCATACATTGTTTGTGAAGTATAAAATGATCCAACCTCTTTGTAAAAATTTGTTTGTAGTTTCTAACAATGTTAAACAAATACCTGCCCTATGACCCAGCAATTCCATTCTGAGTGTATATCTAAGAGAAATGAGGGAGTGTGATATGTTACCCAAAAGACTTTCAAAATAACAACTTTATTCATAAGAGCTGAAACTGCAAACAACCTAAGTGTCTATCAGCAACAGAATGGGTAAAAATTAAAATGTGGTACATCAGACATAGAAATTCCTCTCTGCAATTAAAAAAAATGGTGAGTGAATGATAGAAGTAACAATATGGGTAAATATCATAGACATAATCCTGAGTGAACTGAGCCAAACATAAAAGAGTACATAAATATAGACATGAAAGAGTATGATTCCATTGTTATGAAGCTCAAGAACAGAAAGCATGGGCTTCCCTGGTGGCGCAGTGGTTGAGAATCTGCCTGCCAATGCAGGGGACACGGGTTCGAGCCCTGGTCTGGGAGGATCCCACATGCCGCGGAGCGACTGGGCCCGTGAGCCACAATTACTGAGCCTGCGCCTCTGGAGCCTGTGCTCCACAACAAGAGAGGCCGTGATAGTGAGAGGCCCGCGCACCGCGATGAAGAGTGGCCCCCACTTGCCACAGCAAAAAAAAGAACAGAAAGCACTAATCTCTGGTGATACAAATAAATCAGAATAGTGTCTAACTCTGGTTTGAAAGGGAGATTGACTAGACAGAGGCAAAGAGAGTGACGGGAATATTCTGTATCTTGATGTGGAGGAGGGTACATATGGTGTATACATATGTCCATATTGAGCTGTACAATTAATATTTGCACATTTCCTGTATGCAAATTACCCTTCATCAAAAGAAAATACTAAGTGCCCAATGAATATTAGTTATATTAAAATGCATACATATTATCTGATAAAAATGACACTTGTTCTACTAGGAAGTAATGCATTTTCAAAATAATGTTAGTGACAGTATTAAAGACAGGTGGCTAAGAAACTTATTAAAATAAATAAATATATTACAAGGGATAAGTATTCTCCTTACGTTATTTTGTGACAGAAAATAAAAATAGGTCTTAAAATTTTACTTTAATGTACATGGATGCATGCAATTTTTATTTTAAAAATAGTTTTTGAATATAACTATGTTATAAAACTACTATATTAAATATTTTAATAAATATTTCAAAATATTATAATTGTTTCAATCGTCCCCTTTACCATCAAAAGTGTCCTGATATGGATAAAAAATAACATTCAAAAATAGGGTGACTATATAGTCACTTGAAAATGCTAGACTTGATGAGGCAGTCATTACTACATATATTTTACTTGTGAGAAAAGCTAGCCTCAGAAGATAAATAACTTGCCAAAAGCTGCTCAGAATTTGGTGTTAATTGTGATAGAGGTGGCGGGAAGAATTGACTCTAAAATCTTTCCACTAACCCGTGATCACTCTGTGTCCTTTAAACTGAATGATTGCTTGGTTGATTAATGTACTTAACAGGATGCAATTGTTTAGGGACTACAATATACCTTTCTCTACCCTTGGCTGCAGAGTTAGGAAGGTGCCCAAATAGAATTATTTCCTAGGAGAAGCTCACAGTCTAATGAAAAGAGAATAAATTACAGTGTAAAGTGAGAGTTTTGTGGTTGGAGCATGGAAGAGCATGGGTCCACGTAGACAGGTTGTCTAATCTTTCTAGCAAGTAGGATTTGGGAGAGAAGTAGTGATTAAGTAATATTTTTTTTCCACATTATTACTTTTTTACTGTGAAATGTAGCATAGAAATTGAAGACTTCATGGAACATATATATATACTTAAAAGAAAAATTATAGAGAAAATACCTCCCTAAATACTACCCAAGTTAAAAATACTTAGAAGAGCCTCAAAAATCTTTAGGATCCCAAGACTTACACTGACTCTTATAAAAAATCATTTTATTTTAAAAATAGTTTAATATCTATGTATACATCACTAAAAAATATGAGTTTCCTTTGCCTGTTTTTGAACATTTCATAGGTGGATTCATACAGTAATATAAAGGACACCTTTTGCTACATTGTCATGAATTTTGGGATAGGCCTGTGGAAATAGCAGCCAATTTCACTTTGCATACCTGGAACAATCTGGAGAGCAACAAAGGAATTCCTTCTCACCACCTTCTGGTGAAGGTCGAGATGAGGGAAACGCGATATTACCAAGAAGTATCACTATTAACAACCATGAGGATTTGTTGGGACTCTACCAGCCCTGAGAAGAGACAGCATGTGGTGTAGATAATATGCAGTTGTGTATTGGGGAGAAATTCACCAGTTTAATTCCCAAAGGATTGACTTTTTTAAACTAGGTACAGTGACTTTAATAACAATAGACAAAATGTTTAACAGTAATGCGCCAAGCATTTTTTGAGGGCTTTACATTTTATAACTATGTAAACCAGTATGTAACTTCAAATGAAAAGAGGATGTTTTCAGTCCTTGGTCTTTGCAGAGTTTTTCAGCAGGGAGGAGCAAACTGAACATCTTTTCTCTTTTTTTAAAATATATCTTTATTGGAGTATAATTGCTTCACAATGCTATGTTAGTTTCTGTTGTACAACAAAGTGAATCAGCCATACGCATACATATATCCCCATACCCCTCCCTCTTGAGCCTCCCTCCCACCCTCCCTATCCCACACCTCTAGGTGGTCACAAAGCACTGAGCTGATCTCCCTGTGCTATGCTGCTGCTTCCCACTAGCTATCTGTTTTACATTTGGTAGTGTATATGTGTCGACACCACTCTCACTTCACCCTAGCTTCCCCCTCCCCCATTCATGTCCTCAAGTCCATTCTCTATGTCTACCTCTTTACTCCTGCCCTGCCACTAGGTTCATCAGTACCTTTTTTTTTTTTTTTTTTTAGATTCAATATATATGCATTAGCCTATGGTATTTGTTTTTCTCTTTCTGACTTACTTCACTGTGTATGACAGACTCTAGGTCCATCCACCTCACTACAAATAACTCAATTTCGTTTCTTTTTATGGCTGAGTAATATCCCATTCTATATATGTGCCACATCTTCTTTATCCATTCATCTGTCGATGGACATTTAGGTTGCTTCCATGTCCTAGCTATTGTAAATAGAGCTGCAATGAACATTGTGGTACATGACTCTCTTTGAATTATGGTTCTCTCAGGGTGTATGCCCAGTAGTACGATTGCTGGGTCATATGGTAGTTCTATTTTTAGTTTTTTAAGGAACCTCCCTACTATTCTCCATAGTAGTTGTATCAATTTACATTCCCACCAACAGTGCAAGAGGGTTCCCTTTTCTCCACACCCTCTCCAGCATTTATTGTTTGTAGAGTTTTTGATGATGGCCGTTCTGACAAGTGTGAGGTGATACCTCATTGTAGTCTTGATTTACATCTCTCTAATAATTACAGATGTTGAGCATCTTTTCATGTCTTCTTTGGAGAAATGTCTATTTAGGTCTTCTGCCCATTTTTTTTTTTTTTTTTTTTTTAATTTTATTTATTTATTTATTTATTTATTTATTTATTTATTTATTTTTGGCTGTGTTGGGTCTTCGTTTCTGTGCGAGGGCTTTCTCTAGTTGCGGCAAGCGGGGGCCACTCTTCATCGCGGTGCGCGGGCCTCTCACTATCGCGGCCTCTCTTGTTGCGGAGCACAGGCTCCAGACGCGCAGGCTCAGTAGTTGTGGCTCACGGGCCTAGTTGCTCCGCGGCATGTGGGATCCTCCCAGACCAGGGCTCGAACCCGTGTCCCCTGCACTGGCAGGCAGATTCTCAACCATTGCGCCACCAGGGAAGCCCCCATTTTTTAATTGGGTTTGTTTTTCTTTGATATTGAGCTCCATCAACTGTTTGTATATTTTGGAGATTAATCCCTTGTCAGTTGTTTCATTTGCAAATATTTTCTCCCATTCTGAGGGTTGTCTTTTGGTCTTGTTTATGGTTTCCTTTGCTGTGCAAAAGCTTTTAAATTTAATTAGGTCCCATTTGTTTATTTTTGTTTTTATTTTCATTACTCTAGGAGGTGGGTCAAAAAAAGATCTTGCTGTGGTTTATGTCAAAGAGTGTTTTTCCTATGTTTTCCTCTAAGAGTTTTATAGTGTCTGGTCTTACATTTAGGTATTTAATTAATTTGGAGTTTATTTTTGTGTATGGTCTTAGGGAGTGTTCTAATTTCATTCTTTTACATGTAGCTGTCCAGTTGTCCCAGCACCACTTATTGAAGGGGCTGTCTTTTCTCCATTGTATGTTCTTGCCTCCTTTGTCATAAATTAGGTGACTATATGTGTGTGGGTTTACCTCTGGGCTTTCTATCCTGTACCATGGGTCTATATTTCTGTTTTTGTGCCAGTACCATACTGTCTTGATTACTGTAGCTTTGTAGTATAGTTTGAATTTGGGGAACCTGATTCCTCCAGCTCCATTTTTCTTTCTCAAGATTGCTTTGGCTATTTGGTGTCTTTTGTGTTTTCATGAAAATTGTAAAATTTTTTGTTCTTATCTGTGATGAATGCCATTGGTAGTTTGATAGGGATTGCACTGAATCTGTAGATTGCTTTGAGTAGTATAGTCGTTTTTACAATATTGATTCTTCCAATCCAAGAACATGGTATATTTCTCCATCTGTTTGTGTAATCTTTGATTTCTTTCATCAGTGTTTTATAGTTTTCTGAGTACAAGTCTTTCACATCCTTAGGTAGGTTTTTTCCTAGGTATTTTATTCTTTTTGTTGCACTGGTAAATGGGATTGTTTCCTTAATTTCTCTTTCTGATTTTTCATTGTTAGTGTATAGGAATGCCAGAGAGGAAGAGCAAACTGAACATATTTTCTCTTTTTGTAGTGGGCAGCAGAGGCTTTGTCAGTTTTTGAAAGTCTGAAGGTATAGGATGTTAGCCCATGGGAGCTCACTGAAGAAATGCAGATGGAGAGGTAGTTAGCAAGGCCAAACCAAATCAGAACAGAGTTAATGCCTTCAATGCATACATCCAGAATTCTCCATTAGATTTTCATAAGTTAAGAACACACACACACACACACACACACACACACACTTGACTCACCAGCTCCAAAACTATATTTATAGTTGACTTTTGATTGGCTTTGTTAGAATTCACATAACTACCTCACTCAGACTTTAGAATAGTATCCATCAACAGATATCCTGTTTTTCTAAAAACGTTGTAGAATCTTATGGCATAAATTTTAATTTTAAAATGCCATTATTAAAATTTCTCTGGAGGCCTGGAAAGACCCTAACTACAGTAGAAAGATTGCCATATGTGTTAAAACATCTTTGCTAGAAATTAGGTATGTGTGAATCTAAAAGACAAGAGGAAGTATAATCAGCCCGTGAAGAAATGTTATGCATAATAGCAAAGACAGTAATGAATAATGTATGTATATGATGTTATTTAAATAATTACTTGCATTTGAGTTTCCCCTATGTGCCTCGTTCACAAGGGAAAGATAAGATGCTGTAAAAGCCATAAAATTAACATAAAATAAAGTGTTGTTATACAAATAATTTTTTCTTTTGAAGACTCATTTTAGTCAGCGATGAAACATAATATGAAACTACTCTGAAGACATGAAGGGATTCTTGAAATCTTCAACAAAAATGGGATATCCTGAACATTGAACCTTAATGTGGTTTCTTTTTGGTTTCTTCTTTCATTTAAATGTTCTGCACACTACTTGGACACCTAAATGCGGTAGAAGTTCCATTCTCTTGAGAACGTAATGTTCCTGTTACACAGCTGGCTCCCTTTGGACCTTGAATTTGCCTGTGAAATCCCAACAGCCATTTTCATTTGTTTTTCACTGTGGTCCAGCTGAACATAATTGTATCCCATAGTGGGTGAACTGAAAATTCCTATACAGTGCTTGAGAACAAAACTGTGGATCAAAACTAAAATACTAAAATATAATTTGAAATTAGTTTTCTGGAATACTTACCTTTCTTTTATGTCTGAGAGCCTTGTCAGAATTTGGGAGCTCCCCTTTCTCTATCACTTGTCTTCATGTGCTTATTGTTTAATCAGCTGATTGGTAAACATCAGTGCTTATGTGCATTTGTAAGTTCTGGCAAAATATGTTCTTTTGAAACTTCAAAGTCTTGCCATTACTGTCAACATAATGCATTGGTTCCTTGATTGCTTATTTCTAACTCCTCAGCTTCACCCCAACCCAACACACACGTTTTGTAATTGTCACCATATACACTCAATCCTATCATATGTGTTCATTTATCCTTTGAATGATAACTACAGTCCTTGCAATCATCCTGTTAGCATAGGGCAGTAACGAAATTATAAAACTTATAAAACATCTGCAGAGCAAATTTTCTCTTTATTTTATCATTTATATCTTGAAGTATGGATAACTTTGGCAATTTATATTGTTCTTTTCTCTACCATGTTTTTGCTTCTCTTCCTACTATTATTTATTTTTAGAAGTGCTTTGTTAAAGAATAGAGAATTATATGAGGGTATTACCCCAGTAGTATATGGACAACAAATTACATCCTGCCTTGAGAACTACCTAAATGGTGAGGGAAAATGCTGTGAATTTGAGAAGCAGGAGTCATAACATTGGTTTGAATCCTGGTTCCACCACTTACCAGTGCCCACCTCATATGTCTTAAGGGTAAAATGAAATAATCAACTCCAACCCATCACAGCAAGTACTCTAAATTTTGTGTATTTATCACCCCAAGTTCTTTATTCACCTAAGCATGGAGTCAAGCCAGCTTTTAATAGAAAGAGCTGCAATTTAAAATTTGCATTTGAATTCCTTTAGTAAAGATGAATAAAATGGAGTCCAAGTGAACAATAAAACAAAAGCAAAACAACAAAGCAAAACCAAAGAGACTGCCTGTCTCTTTCCCTCAGGTAATGTATTCATTATTGACACAAATGCAAATCATCCCATTATTACTTTTAGAAACATACATCTAAACATTTTGTTTCTGTATTGAGCAAGGTCCGTAAATAAAAAGTTGCTGGTTAATAGGTCTCAAAATGTATGACAAGAGATTGTCAAATTATGTGAACAAGCCCTAACTCTGTGATATAACCATTGTACTAGCATCGCTGCTTGATACCTTCTTACTGAGGAGGTCAATTCCTAGGAGAAAAATAACCTCTTACATTTACTGCTCAAGATTGGAGTTGGAAAAAGAATTTGAAGTGAAATGTATAGAGAAAGAAAACAAGTAGGTAAATATTATCTTTGCTTGTTAATACATGGGAAAACTAGATGAATATCAAAGTGATATGTTTGATGTCTTTCTATGTTTTCTTCACCAAACCTCATTTTGGAAAGAATTAAACCTCAATTGGAAAATGACTGAAAATAATACATTAAAGATTTTTAAATTGTTAATGATATAAAAGAATAGGTAAATGATTAAATAGAGGCAAGGTGGGATTAAACAAAAGAAAAATATCATGAAGTCAGGGGTGAGGCATTATGGTCACTGGTGCTATCCAAAAAATAGTTTTGGTTCTTCCACAGGGCACATAATAGGACTGTACTTTCATACCTTCCTGAAGTTAAGTATGGGCAGATGAATTAATTTGGTCAATGAAATGTGAGAACACCTAACATTTCTTATTTCTAAGAGAAAGCTGTAAGAGCCACCAAGTATTTCTCTACTCTTTCTTTCCCTCTGTCATGGTGACCAGCAACATTGTGATACTGAATGCCTTATCACTCTATTGCCAAAACGATGTCCTGCTATAGATGTAGCAGGATTGGAAAATTAAGTTTGGCTGCTTTAAATCACTGCGAGTTGGGATTGCCTGTTCCTATAGCAAAATCTAGCCTAACTTGACTAATACGTAAGGTTGTATAGAAAATGGCTGGTGTGAAATCCTCAATGACTTAATAGAGATGGTTAAAACACATTGTCTCTGTGTTTTCTACCCCACTTATCACCAGCAATTGGGTACTTGTGGCTGTATGAGCGACAAGTGGTCCAGTTCCACAATCCTGTCATTAGAATCTGCTTCTTAGAACCACTTCTGGTAATAAGTGGTAGGCTCAGTTCCCCTAGAAGCTGGCCATGAGGTAAGAGTTTGAGTGAAAACAGTTCATTTTATAGTTTGTCCCAGAAGGCACCTAGATGGGGTTGAGGAAGTGTGACAGTTTAGGGTTGAAATCCAATACAGGGTACATTATTGAGCAGGTTACCACTGTGAGCATTAAAGCATCCATTGATCTGGGTCTTTCTGTTGAAAATGTACTGAGTGCAGTTCAAAATTCTTCCTCCTGAGAGTTATAGAAGCTGGGATATTCATCTACCAATTTCTTTCTGTAATTGATTTACAAGTTCACTCCTTGACATCCTGGCCTACTCCATGTGAAGGCCAGAAAAGATCAATTGTCAGAAAAAGCCCTCAGTCACAGGTTCTGTAGACAGTAGGCAGGTGAAGACTTAAGAGTATAGACTGCTTGGAGATTGGAAATGGGCAGTGCACCAGAGTTAGTATATACTTCCAATAATATTTGTTTATCATCCCTAATATTGAGTTATCTCTAACTAAACTGACACTCTTTGAAAAAATGTGTTATAACTATGGCTTTGAGATTCTGATCTCTGTGTTTATGTGTGATTGGAAGATGTCATAATTCTTCAGCCCTACTTTCAAAGCACCTCACAATCTGGGCTCAATCTATCAACCCCAAATTTTCTTCTGTTATTTTGTATGTATGTATTTTAGGTTCTACATAACTAGTTATTTTTACCAAACCAGTTTCTTTATGGCTATCATTGTCATAATTCCTCTCAGTGAATAAAATGACCTGCCTGAATTTATCAGCCTACCTAAAGTCCACTGATTTTAAGTCTTCTTTATGTCAAACTTTCCACACCATGAATATTCGGACCCATGGTTGACCTCTTTTATGTTCTGAAATTTGAATGATTGTTTTATGTATAGCACATTTGCACACAACCTCTACACAAAATTTAAGAATCTTTGTACCATGCCTTGTGCATGTTATTTAATACCAGTGTAAGAATTGTTATTGATTTGTCTTTCAAGGAAGCTTTATGTCACCTCTTCTGTCAAACTTTCTTAATCCTAACCATCAACCTAATTTCATTTCCCCAAAGGAAAGTTACATCTTCTTCTGTGCCCATATCACACTTTATATGTGCTTTTACTATAGTGATTCTCAATGTATTTTGCTGTTTATCTGTCTCATCATTGGACCATGAGTATCTGAATAGCAGTAAGAAGGCTTTCTTTATCTTCCACGTCCAGGTACCATCCCCAGAATATAGACACTAGCAGGTTTATTGAATGCAGTCCTTAAATTGTTGATGCCAGTCTTAGTTTCTTCCATCTTAGAAGAAGCTAGAAGTATCCAACATGAATTCTCCTCCACTACCTTCCCTCTATCTTAAAAAACTCATGCCATAATCTTTTTATTCTTACTGTTCCTGCATTAAGGAGGAATAATTCAGATGATTCCAAGGGAAAATCTTTTATTTTACTGTAGAGTCTGTTGCTTCCTGGCAACTCTAGATTTTTGCCACATCAGGAATATAGTGTCTTTTATACAAACAATATTTTTTATTTCCTTCCAATGGATTCTTTTATATTCTTCTCTCCTCTAAACATTATAAATATAATTATCTTTCATACACATAAATTTTATAGACCACGGGCCTTGCTTTCCTTCCAAAGTTCTTTCCAATCATTTTTATTTGTCTTTGAATGATCTAAAATTATTGATTGCATTTTCTATATTCTCTCCATGTTCCCAATTCTCATTAAATTGTATCTATTAAACTGAATTTTTAATTTCACATAATTTTAAATAATTTAGATATAAAATTAATCAGCCACACTAGACATATTTTAAATGCTCAATAACTACATGTGGCTAACAGCTACTATATTGGACTGTGCAGACATAGAAAATTTCCATCGTCACAGAAAATTCTATTAGAGAGCACTATGTAAGACCAATTTTCGAATGGGATTCCATGAATAAAAGTTTGCTTTTTTGTGTGAAATATGCATTTATTATTGAATATAGAATCCACTGCTCCAGAATCAATAGTTCTCCTGACACATGTTTTTGATGAATATGAAAACAAAATACTCATATTACATCAAATTTATTTCGACAATAAAAAATATTTGTATCTGTATGTATTTCTGTATGTGGAAGCACATTACTGAAAACCCCATTATCTAAAATTTATTTTTAAATGCATATTTTGAAATCTGGACTTCCCAAATTTAGATTTTAACACTAAAAAGGGACAATTGTAGAAGACAAGATTGAAATAATTAAATTAAATGAAAAAAAAATACCCGCATACTGGAAGGCAAACTTAAGCAATAGAACTGTTTCCCAGAATGTTTCTAGAATTCTTGATTATTTGGAAAAAAAAAAAACACTAATGTTCTACATAAAGAACAGGACAGAATTTCTCTTGCCAGATGATATAGGTGTAGTAATGTTTTTAAATAAAAGAAGGCTTTATATTTCTTGAAGGTGAATTATATTATTGGAAATTTCAGTCATTTGAAAAATCTAAATGTTATAATAAATGATGCACATTCTTCAATTAAGTTTGAAAATGCACAAGACATGTATAATTGATGTTCATTTGGATTAAAACAAAAATGTAAATATCAAGCCTTAGTATACTGGGTATTCAGTTCTCTTGGGCATTAAGTTCAAGTAAATTCAATTACTTTTAAATGTCCTTTCACAAAAGATTGCTTTATGCAATATTGCCAGATCATATTCCTGGGTCTGCAAAAGCCAGTACTACTAGTACTATCTAGCTACTACACAGGTCACATAGATACCAAAATATTTGCTAATATTAGCAGTCGAGTAAGTGAATAATTTGCTCTGCTTAACCCAAATTTATATTATATTAATAATTAATATCGGTCATCTACTTAATAATTTAAAATGTACTACTTATAAAGTAGAAATGTTAAATGGGATTTTGGTGGGATAAGAATGAGAAGAAAGTGGAGCCTTTACGGAGGGTAAAAAAGAAAAAATACAACTGTAGTTGGAAGAAGGATCTCAAACTAATATGAATTTCTTGAGAAAACCTTGTGCTTTTAAAAATTCCTTATGCTGCAGATGATTTATTTTTACAAAGGAACTTTAAATTCTAGAATAGGCTATTTCATTCCCCAGACCTTCACAATTCCATCTCATGTTTTTGTGTGTAAAGTTTTTTTCACTGAAAATAGAAGAGATCAACTCAAGCTAGCTTAAACAAACATACCAACAAAGAAATATGCTTTAAGGATGCAGAGTTTTTGTTTGTAGTTTTTAAGTGGAACTCAAGTACAGAAATGCAACTGGGCATAATTGACAGGAAGTAGAACCAGGAACAGGAACAAAAAACCCACATGGGTTATAAAATATACACCCTGTGACTTTCCTCTATTCTTCTCTCTCTCGCATTACTGCTTAATTTTCTCTCTGCAGATGAGTTTTCTCTATTACTTGGTTCACAGGGCAGAAAATGGCTGTCTCCAAATCCCAAGCTTTCATATCTCCACCATTCAAACAACAAGCCCATTATATACTCCACTTGAACTTGCTGGCTATCTAATCTCCCATTAGTGAGTCACCAACCCATCTCTCAGGACAGGAGACATCCTTGCAGGAGGTTTGGACTAATTACCCAAAATGTGATATAGTTTCCTATTAAAATGGCTTAACTTCATATACTACACAGCCCCAAATCATTAATATGATGGAGAGGCTATAACTTCATAATATCAGTAGAGGAATGGCTATGAACATGTGACAGGAACATTTAAATACCTAATATTTTGGTCTCTAAGCATCTAATACAGGTAAATATGGGCCAGGGCATATAAACTATCTAGTTCTGTACCCATTCTGAGACACATTTCTCATTTGTTTGTGCAATCACCTGTGAAACTTGCTGAAAGATATCTGAGTAGGGAAGAAGGCTAATATGTTAAAGAAGAGAAAGAACTAATTCAATATACAACTTCTGCTAAAGATTTTTCAGAATTTTTTCTTCCAATGTTCAGTCTTACTTTATTCATCCTAACATATTGGCTTGAGTTATATTTTGCTTTCACTGTTTTTCCTTTATGTAAATGGAAAATTGCTGAATTTATCTGAATTCCACATTTTTAGGTCAATATGCAACAGCACATGCATACCATACCAGGCTTCATTGGAGAACAGATCAGATCTCCTACTTGCTCATTAGCTTTTGGTGCAACCTATATTGAAACTGGGCAAAGGTTTCTATTCCAAGCTATTTTTAATTGAAATATATTTCTTCAGCCCTTCTGTCTATTTAAATGTAACTTCTAACCTTTTACTACCTGAATCTGGAGAACAGGTCATAAAACATTAAATATGATAAAGCTGGGAAATGTAACACACAATAAATGCATGAAGGTAGAACCTCAAAATGTGTGGACATAGAGATTTTATTTCCTTACATAAGGTTTAAATGAAGAGTCTGCTGTATAACTCTTTACTTTCAAAGTAGACTATCATTCTTAAGCAAGAAGAAAGGAATGCTTGATTATTAAGAAGAAATCATTATACCTTAAGAATAATTCAAAAGAACCAAAGTAAAGGCTATATACACATAAGCTTGAAACTCCATTTCTTCCCCAAATCACAATGCAAGTGTCATAAATATTTTCACAAATTATACAGTGTTTATTTGTGTTTAAATAATTTACCTTGAAGGGTAACATAAGCTGATCAAATTAATTCTGTGCACAAATAGTAAAGCTTTCTGAACAATATGCAATATGTCTTATATAAACTTATCTTGTAAGGGTGAATTTTGTATACTATTTTATGCTTTATTATATGCATTAAAACACTTTTTCAGTTTTATCTCACGTAAATCCAATGTTTTATCTTCTATTCGTAAATGAGGGACCTGTGACTAGCAGAGCTAAAAATGACTTAAAAGAAACCACACAGACAGTGAAAACATCTCCAGACACCAAACTTTTTTAACTCGATTAAACAGTGCCAGGATGTTTTAAATGACAAAGAAAATACTGCATTACTATCATTGTATTCATATCTGAAAGAACTTTAACATCAACTAAAGTCTTTTACAATGTTTTCATAAAACTTGTAGTGTTTCTAGTGATAGTGGTGGTGATGTGGAAACACTAACTGCTAGTATACTAGAAAAACCATGCACGATCATGTACCACCTAAAATTCGTGCTGGAACATGCAGAAAACTGGGGGAAAAAAAGCAAAAAAACAAAAACCCAAGAAACAAAAAAGCCCGAAACCCTAAAACAAACAAAACAAATGTAGGTGTATGTTAGAAAACTGATGCTATTTGATGTGCTGGATTTAACTGTGCATACACTTGAATTGCAAACAAAGTCTTTCAAAGGGAAGACTTAGTAAGTTAGGAATGACAAAAGTATGTCAGGAAATTCAGGTGAAATGTATTTATAAAAATCTTTTAGCACACACAACGGACTAAATAAAGAAAGATGAAAGAGGGATTTGCAATAAGAAGTAAATCATCCCCAAAGCTAACTTTCCTCTTCTGTACAATATGTACAACTTAGGACAGTAAAGTGTGGTTTTCTATCAAATATATAGTAGAAAAATGCACTTAAAATTAAATTTGGATTTTCCCTCTGATTCTTAAGTTCTTTGACTACACTGAAAAAAAAAAGAGGATTGATTACGTCTTCTAGTAACAGAAAATCTCACAACAGTTTTCAAAATAAAAGCGTGTGATTGACTAGACAGAATTACCTGTCTGCCAACTTCATGAAATCTAAGCACCTCATGTGTCAAATTGGAGACAAGTTATCTGCTCACAGATGTATGAATAAAATGTCTGTAGAATCAAACCTTTTATGCACTGCAAAGCACTATTCAAATTGCAACCATTATTTTTAGTTAACTGTGGTATTGAAAGATATTAGAAATTATTTTTCTAATGACCTCAGAAATATATCATTATAATCCCATGAATAATTGTAAGAATTTTTAATTATTCATTCTGAGTCCTCTAAATGTTCTTGTTTTAGTCTTAAAGAGTTTTGGGGGGTTTTTTTGCAATTGCCAGTCCAAAAATTCTGCAACAAATAAAATTAAGGTGAACAAAGGTATGTCATACTGTTTTCATAATTAGGTTAATTTTAAAATAAATGTCTATGCCTCTTTAAAATTTTAGTTTTTTAATTTTAGCAAACTATTATAAAAACCACTGATGATACTATTTTCTCTAAAATATTAGCTTGAACAAAAGCTTTTTAATGGTTCTTCAACATTATTATCATTTATGTGGAATTCATTTATACACCTATTTTACCTTTTAGCTTTTACTAAACTTACAAAGTTTATACATTTTCATACAGAGTGATCTAATTTGAGTTTTCTTTAAAACATCATTTAAACTCAATAGATAAAATGAATCTTGAGCCTACACAATAAATGTCATAT
The DNA here is from genome assembly GCF_949987535.1 of Balaenoptera acutorostrata. NCBI lineage: Eukaryota > Metazoa > Chordata > Mammalia > Artiodactyla > Balaenopteridae > Balaenoptera > Balaenoptera acutorostrata. The sequence continues at coordinate 128,750,953 of NC_080068.1, read as the reverse complement.
ATGATTTTGTTGCTTAGGGAAAACTAACTTTTCTTGAGGAAATTTGCTAGCCGTTAACAAAAGGTACTAGTAGAAATTACAGTATTTATAGCATTTTCATTACATATAGATTCTCCAAAGCTCTGGCTTGATTCAAAACAACTCATCATATATTCTTTCATAATTTCCTTTAAATTCATAACAGACTGGGTGATAAGAGGAGGGGATAGGATCGAGAAGGCAACTAGGACCTTTAAAATACAATCAAGTCATTGAGGTTAAATGGGACTGTGGCACGTTGTGGCTTTAAAATTCTAGACAGAACAGAAACTCAGGGTCTAAAATGTTACATTTTAATCATTAAAAAAATCTCCCACAGCTTTATAAGAAAGTGCCTTACTGTAGCAGGTGCTCAGTAAATACTTGTGGAACAAACTGGCTTGGCTCATCAATACCAAACCAAGTTCACTGCTATCATTAGATAGCCCCACTGGACTTCCCACTAGATGGCAGTCCCATACAGAGATGTCTCCTTTGCAATTTGCTTGGTAGAAAAATTGCATTTATGCAAAAACCTGTTTTTATATATATATATATATATATATATATATATATATATATATATATATATATATATATAACAACAGCAAAATCTTAGAATAAATATTTTAAAATTAAAACCACTTCAATTTTTTGTTGTAATTTGTTTTCCAGTTTTTGTTTTGATTTCTAAAATCAATTTTGACAATTATAAAATTATAGTCGTCCTGGAAAATAGTACAACTCTTGGGTTCAGGTCACTTGTATGAAATTATTACATGTGGGAACACTTCTAGGGATAGAGAAGGTGTGAGAAAAGCAAGCACTGAAAGAACTTTCCTCATTCATCATGGTACAGCTATGTAGTGGGGTTGTTCTGCTTTAAAGCCAAGCACACCAGAGGTAGTACTTTGAGCATGATGTTTGCAATGAATGATAACCAGTATTCATGACCAAGGGAAGCACAGATAAGTGAGACTGAACAGAACACCATAATTCACTTCTATTATCCAATAAATCTTGCAAAAAAGATTTTAATCCTAGTATGTGGCATTGTAGTTAGATTCTATCATAGCTGAAGTTGAGGAACCATTTAGAGATAGATACAAGAAGGTTATTTGTGCCCTACTTTTATTATTAAAATTTAATATGCTAAAAATAATGAACTAAATATGAGAAAAGAACTAGTTTTTGAATAAGATTGGTATGTGATAGTCAAAAATTTAATATTAATGGTTTAAGTACTATTTTTATGTCTTGTACAGGTTGATAACTTTCCATATTTGTCACAACCTTAGGGAAAATTGTTGGTGCTATTTAAAGAATTTTTGAAATTATTTCAAATTAAAATAATAAATATTTAACTTTGTTGTTAATTTTCAAATAGTCTACATTTTCTACAGACAATTCATTTCCTATTCTAGGAGCAATAAGATTTTGTTTAAAATACAGAACAATTTCTCATTATTTTAACATTTCCCCAATAAAACTTTCTTTTATCATTTATACATGTCCTCAAAGTATCTTATTCAGTTACCTTATTAAGTGGAAAAATGAGTTTAAAGTGTCAGGGCAATTCTCTTTCATAACTTGAATATGAAGATATAGTAAAAAAGTGTGACAATAGATATTTATAATTTAAAATTCAAGGATCTTGTTTTTTAAAGGCAAAATCAATATAAATGGTACATTGCTATATATAGTCCCCTTCTAGGTACTGGGGAAGTAAACCATAGACTTTTTCTTTCTACCATTTGAAAAAAAAATGTAATATATTATAATGTATAGAAATTATGGGACTTTGGTGTCTATATGAGCAAGGATTTCCCATCTCAAAGTATAATACTGTAATGCATTTGAGCTTAACTGATACTGTTAAAATGAAAATGTTAATGATGGAAACACTGGTGATTCTGAAAAAACTAAGGTTTATTAAATATTTATAGTGTTCCTAACCCATTGAATTTTATTATTTATAATTTTTTTTGGATAATGGAAGTTTTTAAAATATTGAAATCCAATTGACAAAGTTGTGTAAGTCTAAGGTGTACAACACGTTGATTTGATACATTCATATATTACAATATGATTACCACTGTAATATTAGCTAACACCTCCATTACCCCACATAATTAACATTTATTTTTGGTGGTGAGAACATTTAAAATCTAGTCTCTTAGCACCTTGAAGTGTATAATACAGTACTGTTGACTATAATCACAATGTTGTGCATTAGAGCTCCAGAACTTACTCCTCTTCTAACTGCAAGTGTGTGTCCTTTGACCAACATTATCTCCTAATTCTACCACCCCACTGCCCTTGGCAAGCACCATTTTACCTCTGTTTCTACGAGTTCAGCTTTTTCAGATTATACATGTAAGTGAGTTGTTTGTATATTTTAGAAATTAATCCTTTGTTGGTTGCATTGTTTGCAAATATTTTCTCCCATTGTGTAGGTTGTCTTTTCATTTGTTTATGGTTTCCTTTCCTGTGCAAAAGTTTTAAGTTTAATTAGGTCCCATTTGTTTACTTTTGTTTTTATTTCCATTACTCTAGGAGGTGGATCAAAAAAGATATTGCTGCAATTTATTTCAAAGTATGTTCTGCCTATATTTTCCTCTAAGTTTTAGAGTGTCCGACCTTACATTGAGATCTTTGATCCCTTTTGAGTTTATTTTTGTGTATGGTGTTAGAGAATGTTCTAATTTCATTCTTTTACATGTAGCTGTCCAGTTGTCCCAGCACCACTTATTGAAGAGACTGTCTTTTCTCCATTGTATATTCTTGCCTCTTTTGTCATAGATTATTTGACCATAGGTGCATGAGTTTATTTCTGGGCTTTCTATCCTGTTCCATCGATTTATATGTTTGTTTTTGTGCCCATACTATATTGTTTTGATTACTGTAGCTTTGTAGTATAGTCTGAAGTCAGGGAGCCTGATTCCTCCACCTCCCTTTTTTTCCCTCGAGATTGCTTTGGCTATTCAGGTTCTTTTGTGTCTGTGTACAAATTTTATGATGTTTTGTTCTAATTCTGTGAAAAATGCCATTGGTAATTTGATTGGGATTGCATTGAATCTGTAGATTCCCTTGGGTAGTATAGTCATTTTGACAGTATTGATTCTTCCAATCCAAAAACATGGTATATCTTTCTATCTGTTTGTGTCTTCTTTGATTTCTTTCTTCAGTGTCTTCTAGTTTTCAGAGTACAGGTCTTTTGCCTCCTTTAGTAGGTTTATTTCTAGGTATTTTATTTCTGATGTGATGGTAAATGGGATTGTTTCCTTAATTTCTCTTTCTGATCTTTTGTTGTTAGTGTATAGAAATGCAACAGATTTCTGTGTATTAATTTTGTATCCTGCAACTTTTCCAGATTTATTGATGAGCTCTAGTAGTTTTCTGGTAGTGTCTTTAGGATTTTCTATGTATATTATCATGTCATCTGCAAACAGTGACAGTTTTTCTTCTTTTACAATTTGGATTCCTTTATTTCTTTTTCTTCTCTGATTGTTGTGGGTAGGACTTCCAAATCTATGTTGAATAAAAGTGGTGAGAGTGAGCATTCTTGTCTTGTTCCTGATCTTAGAGGAAATGCTTTCAGCTTTTCACTGTTGAGTATGATGTTATCCATGGGTTTGTATATATGGCCTTTATTATGTTGAGGTGTGTTCCCTCTATGCTTACTTTCCAAAGAGATTTTATCATAAATCGGTGTTGATTGTATCAAAAGCTTTCTCTGCATCTACTGAGATAATCATATAGTTTTTATTCAGTTTGTTGATGTGACAATCAATCACTCATTGAATTGTGGATATTGAAAAATACTTGCCTCCCTGGGATAAATCCCACTCGATCATGGTGTATGATCCTTTTAATGTGTTGTTGGATTTGGTTTGCTAGTATTTTGTTAAGAATTTTTGCATCTATGTTCATCAGTGATATTGTCCTGTAATTTTCTTTTTTGTGTGATATCTTTGTCTGGTTTGGTATCAGGGCAATGGTGGCATAGAATGAGTTTGGAAGTGTTCCTTCCTCTGTAAATTTGGAATAGTTTCAGAAGGATAGGTATTAACTCTTCTCTAAATGTTTGGTAGAATTTGCCTGTGAAACTATCTGGTCCTAGACTTTGTTGGGAGTTTTTAAATCACAGTTTCAATTTCAATACTTGTAATTGGTTTGTTCATATTTTCTATTTCTTCCTGGTTCAGTCTTGGGAGATTGTAACTTCCTAAGAATTTGTCCATTTCTTCTAGATTGTCCATTTTATTGGCATACAGTTGCTTATAGTATTCTCTTATGGTCCTTTGTATTTCTGTGATGTCAGTTGTAATTTCTCCTTTTTCATTTCTAATTTTATTGATTTGGGCCTTTTCCCTTTTCCTTCTTTCTCTAGTTGCTTTAGGTGTAGAGTTAGACTGTTTATTTGAAATTTTCCTTGTTTCCTGAGGTAAGCTTTTATTGCTATAAACTTCCCTCTTAGAACTGCTTTTGCTGCATCCCATAGGTTTTGGATTGTCATATTTTCATTTGACTTCCTCTTTGACTTATTCAATGATTGGTTGATTGTTTAGTAGCATGTTGTTCAGCCTCCACATGTTTGTGTTTTTTGCAGTTTTTTTTCTTGTAGTTGATTTCTAGTCTCATAGTGTTGTGGTTGGAAAAGATACTTGATATGATTTCAATTTTCTTAAATTTAGGCTCTTTTGTAGCCTAGCATGTGATCTATCCTGGAGAGTGTTCCATGTGAACTTGACAAGAATGTGTACTCTGCTGCTTTCAGGTGGAATGCTCTATGAGTATCAATTAAGGCCATTAGGCCTAATGTGTTATATAAAGGCCTGAGTTTCCTTATTGATTTTCTGTCTGGATGATCTGTCCATGGATGTAATCAGGGTGTTAAAGTCCCCTACGATTATTGTATTACTATTGATTTCTCCTTTTATGTCTGTTAATATTTGCCTTATATATTGAGGTGTTCCTATGTTGGGCACATATGTATTTGTAATTGTTTTACCTTCTTCTTGATTTGACCCTTTGATAATTATGTAGTGTCCTTCTTTGCTTCTTGTAGCAGTCTTTATTTTAAAGTCTATTTTGTCCGATATGAGTATTAATACTCCAGCTTTCTTCTGATTTCTATCTGCATGGAATACCATTTTCTATCCCCTCACTTTCAGTCTGTATGTGTCTCTAAATCTGAAGTGGGTCTCTTGTAGACAGCATATATATGGGTCTTATTTTTATATCCATTCAGCCAGTTTGTGTCTTTTGGTTGGAGCATTTAATCCGTTTACATTTGAGGTAAGTACCAGTATGTATGGTCTTACTGTCACTTTGTTAATAATTTTGGATTTGCTTTTGTAGGTCTTTTTCTTCCTTTCCTCTTATGTTCTCTTCTCTTATGATTTGGTGACTATCTTTAGTGTTGTGTTTGGATTCCTTTTTGTGTGTGTGTGTGTGTGTGTGTGTGTATCTATAATATAGATTTTTGCTTTGTGGTTACCATGAGATTTTGGTATAGCGGTCTGTATATACATGATTGTTTTAAGTTGCTGATCTCTTAATTTCAAATGCATTTTAGATATTCTGTATTTGTACTCTCCTCCTGTCACAGTTACTGGATTTGATATCATATTTGTGTGTGGATGATTTCCTATCTTTACTGTATGTTTGCCTTTGTTGGTGAACTTTCCCATTTCATAATTTTCTTGTTTATAGTTGTAGCCTTTTCTTTTCTGCCTGGGTAAGTTCCTTTAGTATTTGTGGTAAAGCATTTTTGTAAAGTTTTGTGGTGCTGAATCTTTTACCTTTTGCTTTTCTGTAAAGCTTTTGATTTTCCCATCAAATGTGAATGAGAGTCTTTCTGGGTTGTAGGTATTTCCCTTTCATCACTTTAAATATATCGTGCCACTTCCTTCTGCCTTGCAGAGTTTCTGCTGAAGAATTGGCTGATAGTCCCCTCATCTCATGGGGATTCCCTTGTATGTTATTTGTTGCTTTTCCCTTGTTACTTTTAATGTTTTCTTTGTCTTTAACTTTTGTCAATTTGATTGCAATGTGTCTCGGCGTGTTCCTCCTTGGGTTACTCCTGTATGGGACTCTCTGTGCTTCCTGGACTTGGGTGACTGTTTTCTTTTCCATGTTAGGGAAGTTTTCAGCTATTAGCTCTTCAAATATTTTCTCAGGCCCTTTTTCTCTCTCTTCTTCTTCTGAGACCCCTGTAATATGAATGTTGGTGCATCCATTCTTTTCCTGAGTTCTTAGATTATCTTTATGATCATTACTCTGAACTCTTTCTCTGGTAGATTGTCTATCTCCACTTCACAGTTGTTATTCTGGGATTTTATCTTGTTTCTTCGTCTGGAACATATTCCTTTGCTGTCTCATTTTGTTTAAATTTCTATTTGTATTTTTATGTATGTATTAGATTAGTTACATTTCTCAACCATGGATAAGTGGCCCTCTGTAGGGGATGTCCTATGTGTCCCAGCACTACACTCCCCTCTCATCACCCAAGGGCCAGGGACCAGCTGGTCCCAGGGTATGTTCTGACCTGTGTTTGTGGACTCAGTTCTGAAGGCTGTGGGATTGTAGTTTTCTTGTTTCTGGTGTCTGCCCCTTGGTGGGTGAGGCTGGTCTAGAGGCTTGTGCAGGCTTCCTGGTGGTAGGAGCTGGTGACTGCCCACTGGTGGGTGGAGCTGGGTCTTGGCCCTCTGGGGGGCAGTGTCGTGTTAAGGGGCATACCTAGAATTGACTGTAGGCTCAGGAAGTCTTCAGGCAGACTGTGTGCTGATGGGTGGGGTTGTGTCCCTACCCTGTTAGTTGTTTGGCCTGAGGCGTCCCAGCACTGAAGCCTACAGGCTGTTAGGTGGGGCCAGGTTTTGGTGCTAGTGACCCAAGCAAGATGTATGCCTCCATCAAGAGTTCAAGTAATGAACACTCCCTGATATCTCCACCACCAGTGTCCAAATCCCCAGTGTGAGTCACAGCCACCCCTCACCTCCCCAGGAGACCCTCCAAGACCAGCAGGCATGTCTGGCCCAGGCTCCTATGGAGTCACTGATTTTTCTCTGGGTCCAAGTGCACGTGAGAATTTGTGTGCACCCTCCAACAATGAAGTCTCTGCTTCCCCCAGTCCTGTGGGGCTCCTGAAATCAAACCCCACTGGCCTTCAAAGCCACATGCTCTGGGGGTTCCTACTCCCAATGCTGGACCCATAGGTTAGGGTGCCTGACATGGGGCTCAGAGCTCTCACAATTGTGGGAAAACTTCTGCAATATAATTATTCTTCAGTTTGTGGCTCACCCACCTGAGTGGTATGGGATTTGATTATATCACTTGTGTGCCCCTCCTACAATCTCATTGTGGTTTCTTCTTTATGTATTTGGATGTAGCATATCTTTTTTGGTAGGTTCCAGTCTTTTTTTAATCAATGGTTATGCAGCAGTTAGTTGTGATTTTGGTGTGCTCATGAGGGGAGGTGAGCTCAAGGTCTTTCTACTCTGCCATCTTGTCTCCCTCATTGAATGTTTATTTCACTTTAGGCAGGGTCATTTGTGAAGACTAAATGAGATCATTAATGACAGTCTAAACTCAAATAGGGAAACTGATACTCAGAGCCATGCAGTGGCTTTATCTGAGGTCACTAGTCAATGAGGATTAAATATTTTCTAACAACAACAAAAAAAAGAACCAAAAATTAAACTTGAGCTCTTCCATGGTTCTAGAATTTCAGTTACAGGTATTAATTATATTACACATAATACTAGCCCACAGGTCTCTGATATACTGTTCATTTTCTATTCAACCTTTTTATCCTCGCTGGGCATTATTTTGAATAGTCCCATTGCAATGTCTTTAAATTCACTGATTTTTTTTTTTTTGCATTGTCTTATCTGCTCTTAATAGCATCCAGTATTTTTTTTTCATATATTGTATTTTTCATCTCCATAAATTTTATTTGGGCTCTGTTTATGTATTTCATTTCTTTTATCATCATATCCAGAATTTCTTCAAGCTTCTTGATCATATGGAACATATGTATAATAGCTGTTCTAATGTCTTTTTCTCCTATTTCCATCATCTTTGTCATTTCTGGTTTCGTTTCGATTGGTTGAGTTTTTTCCTCTTAGTTATGTTTCTGTGCATGAATGATGATTTTTAATTGCATGCCAAACATTATAAATTTAAGATGTTAGGTGCTGGATTTTGTTTATTTATTTAAAAAATTTTAGATTTTTCTTTTCTGGAATAGAGTTTAAATTACTTGAGATCAATTTGACCCTTTTCATGACTTGTCTTTTAGCTTTGTTAAGATGAGCCTAGAGCAGCCTTTAGTCTCAGGTTGATTTAGCTGAGCTAGTAAAGTGATACCCTTCTGAGACTCCTACTTCATGCCTGATGTATTGGAAAATCTTTCTATTCTGACTGGTGGGAAAAGAAGGTATTCTCTACCCTAGTGAACTCCTAGAATTATTCAGCTTATTATTTTTCACTGGTTCTTTTCACAGTCTTCGAATTTTTCTCTCATGTATGTGCAGATTAGTACTCCACCAAATGATTGGTTGGACCCCTCTGCAGATTCCTGGGGCTCTCACTATCTCTGTAGCTCCCTGCTTTCTTGCCACACAAATCCTAGTCACTTTGTTCTTCACACCTTTGATGTCTCTTTTTCCTCTGATTGGTGAGACCACTGAGCAGCATTAGGATACTCCCTTCTTTTCTGTAAGTTGGAAACTGCCCCAAAACAAAAAACTTAGTCTTCATATTTCTTTGAATAACTTTCTGTATGAGAAACAATAGAATTCTTAAGATAATTCTCAATTTGGTTAGGCACAGTATTCTAAAGTTGACAAAAGAGGATCATAGATTATCTAAGAGTTATTAGTTATAGGCCCTATAAGGCAGACAGAAAAGAATATAGTTTAAAATTATTTAAAAGATATTGAACATAGGGTGAAGGTAATGATCTCTTTCTTGATAGAATTTCGGAATGTGCAAATGTATGTATTGTCAAAACTTAAGCAAGTATACAATTCAGATTTCTGCATTTATTGGATGTAAATTTTACATAAAATGAAAAACTTTATAAATAATATTGAATTATAATTAATAATATGCATACTGAAATATTTAGAGACAAGCTACATATACCTGTAGTTTACTTTGCATCAAAAAAAAGATTGATGAATAGATGGACAGACAGATGAAAAAAAAGTGTGATGAAACAAATATAATAAAATGTTAATGGCAGAACATGATGAAGAATTTAAGGATGTTCCCTCTAAAATTCTTTTGACTTTCTTGTGTGTTGGAAATTTTTTCATAAGAAAATGTTGAATAAATTGAATATATACATATTTTTTGCATAAAAAGTACAGCAAAACAGGGTAAGAGATAAAATACCAGGAGCCAAGAAGAAAGGAACCAGACAACCAAAGATTTCCTGACATGCTTCTTTTATTTTAAAATATTTCACATATCTATGAAGTGAAAATTAGCCAAGACTCAGGGGAAAATTTGTGGGTGTCTGCGGGTGTTTGCAGGAACTTATGAATACCACTGAACATCTGCAAAAATATTTTCTATTCACTATGCACTATTCACAGATACTTTTTCAATGGACAAGACAGCTTGGAAAAGTTGGTATGAACCAAACTGTGTGAAGGGAAATTCTTGGCCCATAAATGCTTTAGTCTCTTCTGAATACAATGTGTTTAAATAATTCTACTTGCTGTATTTCTGAATGTGTTGGTACAGTGTAATGCATACTTTTCCATCTGGAATTATGTACTATGAAAAAGTGGCTGAAAGAAATGACTCATGCTATGTCAGAAATAACAAATAAATACTAAAACTTATATTTTTATATTTATTACTTTTATTTGAATACCCCAGAAAATTTTAGATACAATAACATTTTTATTTGTTCAGAAACTTATGTAATTAGAGAGGGTAGTGGTTTACAATCCTGGACAAGATTACCTGATCGTGAGTCTGGCTATACATTTACTAGCTAAGAATCTTTCTACACCTTCAGTTTTCTTATTTATAAAATGTATGTGATAATAGTAGTAATCTCCTAGAGTTGTTGTGAAGGTTAAATAAGCATTTATAACAGAGCCTGACACATAGTGTAGTGAGTGCTTAGCAGATGTTAGCCAGCATTCTTAAACCTAGGCTTACAGCTAGAAAAATTCATAGGATAAGTTCTTCACATATTTAGAGATCACTAGGACGTGAAACAACAGACCTAGAATTCTGGTTCTGTGGCCTATTCTAACCATAGAAAGTATTATATTAAAACATGATCCACAAGATCTTGGAAAATTAATAAATAAAAGCTAGTTTAGTGTCAAGTTGCTTAAAGGGTTCCCAAAGGAGTTCTAAAACACAACTTTGAGAAAGAATTCCAAGACCCCCTCCATGGCATGGTTGGCTAACTATTTTGGGATAGAGCTTAAATTTCACTACATCCTTTACTACTTCAAGGTTCTCTTGCTCTGAGGCAATCTGTAGAACAATCATGTGGAGAAAAATGAAATAGTGTTCCAAAAGAGAAAACAACTAATGAGAAATAATGAGTGGATGAAAAACTATTAGAGTTTGTTTTAGCATGAATGTGTGGTGTTACATTTTTCCAAAATATATAATGTACTTTATGTTCTTAATATATGCCAACCTTATAAGACATTGATTCCTTAGAGAAAACAAAATGTTATTTAAACACAAGTGTATTCTACCTGTTGAGATTCATTAATTATGAGTACAGTTTCTGAGGCAACATTCTTGCCCTCATGAAAAGTTCTAATGTTACTCTCTTCCCTGTGCCTAGAATACTGTTGCATACCATATTAATTAGCAAGAGCTAATCCATACCCATCTCATAAACATAGGCAGCTCTCTTTCAGATTTCTTTGGAAAAAATAGCCAAAAGAAGACTGGAAATGATAAAATATTGACTCATGGAATCATTGAAATTAGGTCCAGTGTTGGTCAGACACTGTCTTTGACTTATCTGGGTCACAGGTGCCTGGGCTAGAGTCTTGGTGAACTACTTCATTTGGACTGGAAATTCAGATTCAGTTTGTATGGATACACATTCTGAAGAGTTTTGACACAGAAAGCTAAAACCCATGTTGATGGATGTTTTACTCATTTGTTAGTTACACATTACACTGTAGCTCTGTATTTTTCCCCTCATATTGGGTCTGGCTTATCATTTTTGGATATTGAAGGAATGTCTGTTTCAGTTATAAAAAACACAATTTTTTAATGCAACGAGAATTTGTTTTAGAATATAAGTGCAATAGGAAAGAAAATGTCATCGTGAGTTCTTAGTTACATTACTAATCATCTAATTGAATTTTAATGGAGAGAGGAAGATGCCTAGGGGTTACACTGAAAACATATTTTCACCCATTTATATTTATCATCCAAATAAACTCTGGTAATAATATACAGCAAAAATGTCAGTCATATTTAGCTTCTATGCAGATTACAACAGCCACAATTCCTATCCCACTATCCCTTTGTGTCCATCACAGTCCCAAGCAACCTCAGCCTCCAATGTGTTAAATAAATCATTATCTAAAAAATGTGAAAGCTTAGGCGCATGACATCCTGCAAGCAGTCACTTTGTGTTTATTTTCTACAGTAACAGAATCTTTGATCTCTCTTACTTATCATGGAAGAATTCTGAAATAAAACTGCTTAAGAACACCACAGTTTATATGCACTCTTCCTTAGGCTAACAAAATAATATAAATCACAATGTAATACACTGAGTTTACAGAAAAATAATTAGGTAACTCTTTGCCCTTATAATAAGCAATGATGAAATTGATATGACTTGGTCAACTTGTGAATCAAATGCACCATCCCAAGGTATAATGCATTAATTGGACACAAAGTCAACCTGCGCTGGTTGTTAACATACCAAGGACTGGAATCTTATCCAAGCATGTACAACCTGTGAGAGGGAGAAAAAATTCAAACAGTAAATTGAACACAGAGAAGACATTTTCAAAGGCAGTTGTCAGGATCAGAAAGGTAGTTGGTTTTGTTGCAAGAATGTGTTGGATCTAAGAGATCCTGTCCAGCATAGTTTCACTAATTGAAAGCAGTTTTCTCTATGTTTATGCTTCCCATGAGATGGAAACCAGGAAGCCCAGGAAGTCACCCACAGACTTCCCTCAGTAATTAGGGCCATAAAGGAGAGGACACAGCACACTAAGCAGAGACAAGTTAAAAGAGACAAGGAAAGAGAAAAGTTTTTCCTCTTTACGAGTGGGATGTGGATTTTGAGAATGAGAAGCAGATTGAGTTACAAGACCCATGAACCTTTGGGTATAATTCTGTAGAGAACATTCTGAGAACCAGTGATATGAGGGGACATGTTAAGGAACTCTTAATCAATGACATTTTATCTTGGTCTTAGGGTTCATTAATATTTCTTCTTATGTTGATGTATAAGAAATTTGAAAAAATTGAATGTATGCTAAACTCTTCATCAGTTTCCTCATAGGAAACAGAAGTTACATTTAGCTTTATTTAAAGAGATTTGGGAAGGGCTAAGGAAACCAATAAAAGATATTGATACACCAAGGAAATAGCAACAGTGGAAACCCATTACTACAACTAAGACTAAAATGACAGTACAAGGAAAGAGGTTACTAGAGCCTATGAAAGCTCAAGCAATTTAAGGGAACCCTCATGACTTCTTTCATCTGTTCTCTTATCCTCTGCCAAAACTTTCATTAGCTGAACCCAACTAGAAGTCCAAGGGCAGTGAAACTGGGGAGAAGTAGTCTTTAAGTTTATCTCCTCCTCATCTCGAGTCACAGAGCAGGCCAAAAACAAAAGGTGGAGAATGAATCAGGGGAAAAATGAAGAATTAAGTACTATAGTAATAGAGAACAAAAGGGATCATGATTGATAGAAACAGTTTGTCCCAAATTCTAGGATCCTCAAATATGTTAAAAGTCACAATGGCGTCTGTGGAGGGAGTATTATCAGATAAGGCTGACTAAAAATAATAATTTCCTCTCTAGGTTGTTGACCTAAAACAGAGAGACTGACAGTTATTTCTCCAGCAAAAATGGGTTTATTTGGGATAAACAAATAATTGCAGTTTGGGGTCTGCAGCCATGGCAAGCCATGTACAAGTCCTCAGCAAAAATGGAGAGAAGAACTCTTAAAGAGGGAAGAAAGGAGTTAGGAGGACTAGAGTAAACAAAGAGTTCAAGGCTTTTCATTGGTTGACTTGTGACTGTCTCTCCTTGGCTGAGCTCTTGCCAGGCAAGAAGAGGGAGTCTTTCTTCTTCCTGTTGGGTTCTGCTGTCTTCATAGGTCATGAGAGCTCCCCCTTTCTGGTGTCTCAACTCTACTTAATTGAGGTTTCTGTTAATTTTTTCATGGTTTGACCTGAGAGAGAAAGGATGCCTTGCAGATTATTATCAGAGCCTCAGTTTCTTCAAGAGACCAGTGGAGAGTGGCTGGGGAATCTGACATATTTGGAAATCTTGGTATATTTAGAAAATATTCTAGAGAACTTTGAGAAAGCTTAAAAATATCTCTTTAACAACTTGCCTTGAAGAGATAAGGTTGAAATCTTTGGTTGACAAGTGTTCTTTTGCACTGATCTTATATTTGTGTAGAATGATTGTTTCTTAACAATGGGTAAACTCAGGTTTAGACATCTCTCTTGTTATTCTCTTCGGTCTGATAAATATAGACAACTAAAGATCTTTTGGAAATTAGGTGTATATTATAGGATGTTTTATAGATCAAACATCTCACAAATTTGTCTTTGAATTGTCACTAGAATCTCAGTCTGGCGTTGTCAGGGGAATCCTTGATAGGTCCACTGGGATTGTTGATGTTGGAGCTGGGAGAGAAGCAGGCTTGAAAGAGTTATCAGCACATCAGGAAAGCAAATCCCCAATATATTTTATATCTTGATCTGAGTTTTGCTTCAAGGGTGTATATATGTTTTGGTATTATAAAAAATAAATATTTGGTCTTTCCCCCCTGTCCCTGGCACAGAGCTCCTAAAAGCCCTGGAAGTTTCTGAATGATGAGTTTTGTTTTTTCTTTTTTTGGTGTGCTAATGAGATGACTGGTGACTGGACCTCTAGATAGCTTCAGATTGGAGGCTGGTCACCAGAAAGACCAAGCAAGCCATGATTAGCAGACTGGAACTTTCAGTCCTCTCCCCAGGGAGGGAAGAAGGACTAAAATTGAGGTTAATAACTGATGGACGATGATTTAGTTAATCATGCCTATATAATGAAACCTCCATAAAAGCTCTAAATGTTAGGGTTCAGGGAGTTTCTGAGTTGGTGAACACATCAAGGGAGATCTGCTCTGAGAGGGCATAAAAGTTTTGCACTACCCTCTCACTTATAAGCCTGAGAGGGCAGGGAGTTAATGTGTCCTAAAGAACCCAGAAGGCTTTCAAGTGTCAGAGCTCTCAGATATGAGGAGTGGAAATGATGCATGAAACCGAAGAAAAATACATTGTCTTTGGAAAAATCTGTCTGAGGAATAGTTGACCCCCACATCTGCTTGCAGACTGCCCCTCAGACAAAAACAGTGGAACAAATGGAAACTAAATCCAAAGAGAGATGCTTCTCCATTTAAAATGATTAACACTTTAGTAAAATCTAGTGCAACTATTTAATGGCCAAAGTAAAATTCAGTGTTCTCTTATTTAGGAATCTAGCAGAATTGAGGGCAGATTCTTACACACTTCCAGTAGTAAGTAATGTCCACCAGCAAACAAGGCAAAATTATGTATACACATTTATTTTTATTGCTTTATTATTACATATGAATCAACAACTTAGGATAACCACTCATTTGAAGAAATTAGGAACGTAAGAGAGAATGATCACGATAAAGAAATAGGGATATATGACCTGGAGGAAGCAGATTTTTTTTTTTTTTTTTAATAAATTTATTTATTTATTTATTGGCTGTGTTGGGTCTTCGTTTCTGTGCGAGGGCTTTCTCCAGTTGTGGCAAGTGGGGGCCACTCTTCATCGCGGTGCGTGGGCCTCTCACTGTCGCGGCCTCTCTTGTTGCGGAGCACAGGCTCCAGACGCGCAGGCTCAGTAGTTGTGGCTCACGGGCTTAGTTGCTCCGCGGCATGTGGGATCTTCCCAGACCAGGGCTTGAACCCGTGTCCCCTGCATTGGCAGGCAGATTCTTAACCACTGTGCCACCAGGGAAGGGAAGCCCCCGGAAGCAGGTATTTTAAGAAGACACTATTAAGATAACAGAAAAGAGAACAACAACAAAAATTCTTAAAAATATTAAATGTTCTCTAATTAGTCTCATTAGTATTTTAAGTGAGATTCTCCCTAAAAAAAAAAAAACCAGAATGCTCTAAAGAGAATATCAGAGAATTAGAGAAGCTTCATGGAAAATAAACAAATGAATGTTGCAATTAAAACAAACAAATAAAAATAAGCCACAACAATAAATATGAGAGAAAATATAAAACATAGATATTAATTCAAGAAGTCCAACATTAAAATAGCAAGAGTTTCAAAAAGAATAACTAAAATGGAAAAGGGTGCAACCTTTTACATTTCCACCAACTGTGAAAGCATTTCCCAATTTTCCACAAACTTGTCCCAATTTGTCTTCTTCTTTTTTTTTTTTTTTATAAAATAATCATCCTGACAAGTGTGAGGTGATATCTCATTGTGGGTTTGATTTGCATTTTCCTGATGATTAGTAATGTTTGGTACCTTTTCATATACCTTTTGGTCATTATATGTCTTATTTGGAGAAATGTCTATTCAAATCCTTTACCCAATTTTAAATTCTGTTTTTTGGGGGGTTTTTGCTATTGAATTGTAGGAGTTCCATATATATTTTTCATATTAACCCCTTATCAGATATATGGTTTGCAAATATTTTCTCCCATTCTGTAAGTTTCCTTTTCACTCTGTTAGTTTCCTTTGCTGCACAGAAGCTTTTCAGTTTGATGCAGTCCCACTTGTTTATTTTTACTTTTCTTGCCTGTTCTTTTGGTGACATATCCATGATTTCATGGATTGCCAAGACCAATGTTGTAAAGTTTTCCCCCCAATGTTTTCTTCTTGGAGTTTTACAGTGTGAGGGTCTTACATTTGCATCTTTAATCCATTTTGACTTGTTTTTTGCATATGGAGTGAGAAAGGTCCGATTTCATTCTTTTATATGTGGATATCCAGTTTTCCCAGCACCATTTGTTGAAGAGACTATCCTTTCCCCATTATGTATTCTTGGCACACTCGTTGAAGATCAGTTGACCCATATATACATAGGTTTATTTCTGGGCCTTCAATTCTGTTCCATTGGCCTATATATCCATCTTTGTGCCAGTACTATACTGTTTTAGTTACTGTAGCTTTGCATTATAAATTGAAATCAGGAAGTGTGATGCCTCCAGCTTCGTTCTTTTTAGATTTTTTTTTCTATTTCTGTAAAAAATGCCACTGGAATTTTTATGGGAATAGCATTGAATCTGTAGATTGCTTTGGGCAGTATGTGTGTTTTAACAATGTTGAGTCTTCCAATACATGAACATGAGATGTCTTTCTGTTTATTTGTGTCAGTTTGTTTCATCAATCTATTTAGTTTTCAGCATACAAGTTTTTTATTCCTTGGTTATGTTTATTCTGAAGTATTATGTTATTTTTGACGCTATGATAAATGGTATTGTTTTCTTAATTTCCTCTGTGAGTAGCTTATTGTTTGTGCTTAGAAACGCAAATTGTTTTCATATGATTTGTCCCCTGAAACTTTACTGAATTTATTAGTTCTAACAGTATTTTTGGTGGAGTCTTTCGGATTTTCTATTTATAAGATTATGTCACTTAAAGACAGAGAGAATTTTACCTCTTCCTTTTTAATTTGGGTACCTTTTATTTCTTTTTCTTGCCTAATTGTTCTGGCTCAGATTTACATTTGTTCTTTTGAAATACTAGAAACATTTTTATGTGTTATACCAAACTTAACCCTAGCATATTTTTAGAAAGAGGCTATTTGAAATGGCAATGCACTTTGAGTCAGGGAGAGAAAAAAATAGAAATCCAAAACTTCTTTCTGTTTATTCAAAATAAAAATACACTTATAGTTATGAAAATATAGGTTTACCATTTCCACCTTGTAAGTTGATGCATTAAGTGCATAAAATTTTTGACTACATGAACATGGTATGAAGGGAAGAGTATCTTGAGATTAAGTTTTCAAAATACTTTTTAATTTTTTTCATTAACTAGTAATCATTTTTTTACTGTTTCTTATATTTTTAGCTTTAAACATTTAAGCAATAGATAACTATGCAATAAAATTGCATGGTATATGCCTGAGAATTATATAAATGAATAATGGTAACAACTAACAGGATGACTAGAGGTGTTCATATTGAGAAAATGAATCATGAACAAACTTATTGATCACAGAACTAATACAGGTCTGCTTGTAATCTTCTTATATGCCCTCAAATGCCTCTAACATGGATGGAAATACTATTGAAAACATTTGTTTTTAGTAGTTAGAAAAAAGATGTTGAAAGTGGAGAGCTATTCCATGTTAAAGACAGACTGTGAATCCAATCACCATAAAGACTCTATAGTACACCATCTTCCTTTATCTGTCAGTGATGTTGGATAGTCTCCACATGTACAGTATTGTGATTTACTGATTAAGATGGATTGTATTACTCAGCATGCCACCTTTAATTTATTGGTTAAAGAATCTTAGGTATTATTTGAAACTTATTCCTGATCCATGTAAACCCTTGGTATCTATTCAAATTCCCCACATCCCATGAGACTGAGCTTCCTCTGGAATGAGTAGTGGCGGCTACAGTGCCTAGGAGCTGATCCCACCATTTCTGAGCCAATATTGGGCTCGAGCTCATTCTTTATCTGTCCCTCCATCAGGACCCACACTTACTTTCTCCACACACCCAAAGTCACATAGTGTCCCTGCAGGCTCCAGCTGCACCCTGTTTGACTACCTGGGAAACCTCATAACTCCACCTGGAACAGGCCCTGAATCCCTCATGTTGTTCAAAAAAAGAAAAAAGAAAAAAAAAAAAAGAGAAAAACCTCCAACACTAAGCTGGATGTGTTAGCTAACTTTATTGTGGTAATAATTTTGCAATATATACGTATTTTCTTTATAATTATTTTAATGTCTAAAGCATATAATATAAGGGCCAGAGCTTTCTCCCAGACTCAAGTTTATAAATTCTCAATTGGCTTGTGAGGTCAATAGAGATACTTCTACTTGTCTAATTTAGTTTCCGGAAAGACTTTATTCAAGTCCTCAATGGTCATCTGATCAAATGTAATTATATTCTTCATCTTCTTCAGCTCTTTCTTGTACTCCGCAATTCTGGCCTTTGAGAGAGACAAAAACTCAGCAGAACTTTTCACATCTTCTTTTTCTTCAGTGTCCAACTGGTAGTATATTTATTCTCTGGCACAGAAACCTTCAAGACATTAAACTGAAATAGATGCTTTTTCATATTTTAAAGCAATGATAGGCTTATGCTTCTAGATTTTCTTTGGCTTTTCTTCAAACTAATAGAAGAAAAAAAGGAAGAAGCAACTATGTAGGATGTGTTTTTACTAAAATTATAAAACCATTAATGATGTTTTCATCAAGTCGAAAGAGATCATTTTTACCTTAACTCTTGAAAATGCTGGAAACAGCTCTTGTCTTTTAAAATTCCTCTATGCAGCATGTTTAAACATTCGTCTTTTGTTCGTTTTTGTTATTGTTGTTCACACACAATGCATGACTAAAGAGTAGGTTTTCAATTAAGTTATAGTGAAAGTTAGCCACTTGCAACTCTTAGAAACTGCCAAAGTGACAAAGAGAGTTCTTCAGCTCATGCTTTACCAAAAAGCTTGTTACTGTTTGCATGAATGTATAAATGTTAGCATAGAGCACAAGCTTGGCTTTATAATATTGAAAAATAAATGACTAGCTCATGTTTATGATAGTGGGAAGTGTGGTGTAACAGTTATGTCAAATATAAGTTATAAATATTACAATGGGACTGGCTAGTGACTTGCTGGAGACTTTGGACATAGCAGTGTGCTGTATTTGTTCAAGTACTTTGCAGAAAAGATTTCACTCATCTTTATAATATCCTTTTCATGGAAGGATATTTGAGTGGAGATTGGAGGGAAGATTGCTAGTTGCTTAGCAAATCAGAAGAGTTAGGAGGGGAATCAGGTCTTTCCAAACCTTGGTTTAGAGTTACATGTATTTCAGGTGACGCATCATTACAGTACAGTTTTGTCCCTGACTGTAACATGTGTATGGGAACAGTCTGTCACACGCTATGGAATTCTTCAGAAGATTATCCCAAGTATTAATATTGCCAAAGGCCCCAGGCATTGGCAAAAGCTCTTTCCATTTGTTACCCCATATGTGATATTTTTGTTTGTCTTGGTATGTGTAAAACTGGAAAATTTTGTTTATGGGATTTTTAATATGTGTGCATGAGTTTAAGCAAAGTATCTTGAATTCTGGTATTTAGAACAGCCTGTAAATATCCAAATAGATATAAAAATTTGAAGTTTATGAAAAAGTGTTCCAAATATCACAGCTACCATTAAAAGGGAATCAAATTTACAACATTTAGGATGAAGAGCAGCACCCTCTCCCCCAATGGTTGTTTCTTAAAGGACCTAGAAATGTTCAGGTGTAACATGAGAAAAGAAACATTACAAATTGACAACCTTAGATATGGGCTCCTTAAGTAGCACTAAGCAACAGCTTATTCATTCATTCATTCATTCATTCAATTATTTTCAGCCCATACAATGTACAAAGTACTGTGAGAATAAGTAATCCAATTATCAGATCTTAAGTGCTTTAGGAAATAGAAAGTGCTTTAGTAAAACATCATCATTTTTCATTAATAAGATTAGGAAACATTAAAAATATTTGGCAGTTTGAGGATTGCTGGTCAGGCATTTCATATGATGCCCCTCAGTGGGGATTTGTCTGATTTTTTCCTCATGATTAAGCTGGGGTTATGGGTTTGGGGGGAGACTACAGAGGTAAAGTGCCATTCTCACCACATCATATCAAAGGTACATACTATCAATATGACTTATCACTGTTTATGTTACCTTTTATCACCTAACTTTACCACAGTAAAGTTACTCTTTTTCTTTTTTTTCCTCCCTTCCTTTTCATAGTCCTTTTTGGAAAAAGCCCATGCTGAAAGTGTAGGGAGTTATGTTCTTCTTACTTGATGGTAGAATGTCTACACAAATTACAAGGAATTCTGTACAGGAGATTTGTTTATTTTCCCTAATTTATTTACTCAATCATTTATATATCATTAAGGACTTATGACAAAAACGAAGTCTGAGAAATTCTCATAGCCAAGAGTTGCCTAAGGAGACATAAATAAATATGATGTGATATCCTGGATGGGATTCTGGAACTGAAAAAATACATTTGGGAAAAACTGTGGAAATATAAATAAAATATGGATTTTAGTTAATGATAATATAAAATATTGGTTCATTAATTGTAACAAGTATACCGTGCTAATATAAGATGTTAATATTAGGGAAAACTGGGTAAATCTCAGTACTATCTTTGCAAGAATTCTGTAAATTTAAAATTGTTCTAAAATTTTAAAAGCTTATTAAATTAAAAACATACCGTTCCCACACAAAAAATATTAATGCATTCAGGAATTGTCAAGGTCTGGGAATCAAATCCACATAATTTTAGTGGAAATGTGAACAGGCACTCTCTGTCAGTAACTATTGAAATGTTAGTATGCACATATTCTTTGGTGTTTCAAACTCATTTCTAGGAATTTATTCAGTAGAAATGAAAGCAAAATGGAAGTGTGTCACTTTCAAAATGGAAGTGTGTCACTTACAAAATGGAAGTGTGTCATTGCTGCTTTTTTTGTGATAGTCATTACGGAATAAAACCTATAATAACTAAAACAACCTACCTCAATATTCAACAAGGTGTAATGGTTGAGGGAATTGTGATACTTGTCTGTAGAGTCTCCATTATAGAGGTGGCTGAACCTAGAGTCTGTCATACAGAGTGAAGTAAGTCAGAAAGAGAAAAACAAATACCGTATGCTAACACATATAAATGGAATCGAAAAAAAAAAAAAGTTGTTGTGAAGAACCTAAGGGCAGGACAGGAATAAAGATGCAGACGTAGAGAATGGACTTGAGGACATGGGGAGGGGGAAGGGTAAGCTGGGACAAATTGAGAGAGTGGCATGGACTAATATATACTACTAAATGTAAAATAGATAGCTAGAGGGAAGCAACCTCATAGCACAGGGAGATCAGCTCCGTGCTTTGTGACCACCTAGAGGGGTGGGATAGGGAGGGTGGGAGGGAGACGCAAGAGGGAGGGGAAGTGAGGATATATGTATACATATAGCTGATTCACTTTGTTATACAGCAGAAACTAACACACCATTGTAAAACAATTATACTCCAATAAAGATGTTAAAAGACAAACAAAAAAAAGGAGACTTCTCTATATGTATGTATTCTCTGGAAAATATAACTACAATATAATGAAGATATATATACATATCTCCTACTTTTAAATAACCAGATAAACAAGAATATATTATATATGTATAGAATCATACACTCTGAACTATTAACAGAAGCTTCCTTAGAAAAGTATAATTGTAGTGGGGAATATTAACTTTTCATTTGTATCTTTCTTATTGGAACTGGTACAATCCTCGTTTATTCCTTTTAGAATAATACTATAGCTTTTCTTTGTAGAAGCAAAGGATGTGTTTGTTCACATATACATTATTTTTTGTAGTAGTTATGCTACAATTCATTAATATGTTATTAATTAATCAAACTCAGTTCAAGTTCTCTTAATTTCATTAGCTGGAAATTATAAATCTAGAGCTCCTACCTAAATTTAAGAAAATTAGATGCCATTTAGTTATTAATTTTTCATTCATTTAATGGTTCTCATAATATGTGCCTTCTAGGCTCATTGTATAGTTGGGGAGGTAGATGACTAATTAATAGAACAATGTAGTAAACAGCTTTACCTTTATAGGCTTTGTAAGTAATATGCCATTTTTACTGTAGAGCATTGAAAATGAGGTGGGCTGCTAAGAGGCTGTAAGACACTTGGTATAATGGAAACAAGCTTGGAGATATATCTGTAAAGTTAAGAAGAGGTCTCATCACAGAAGTCATAATTGCTGTGTCTTGGGTGGCCATCAAGTTTCACATCCCATGCCAAGGGCTTTCAGTTGATAGTGGTTTTCTGCAGCAAAGTGTTGAGACAGATTCTTAGGCTGAGTATATACTCTGTGGCAAAGACTGTGACAACTGCTTGTTGATATCTGTCAAAGGCACTCACTAGATAGGGGTGACAGGCCTTCCAGGTATTTACCTGACATACAGAGGTTTTTCAGTGTAGTTTTAATTTTTATCCAGTACTATTTAGCAAGCTATAGAGTTAACTCAAGAGGATTATTTTCCTTCTTAAAGTGGTGCACAAGAAGTAATTAAAAATAACTATTATGAAAAAAAAATAATAATAACTATTATGAATGAGATACTAGAACTTTATAAGAATATATGTATGTATTCACATATACTTAAATTTCTTTTAATTGAAAGCAGTTCAAATCACTAAAAAAATTTGGATAATTAAGTTTAATAGTTTAAATCACAAACTCTCTGAAATATAGAATACAAATGAGTAAAAGAAAAATTCTCAAGTATAGTGATCACTTAATCCAGCCTGAACTCAATAGAGAAGTGACCACCAACTAGGACTGGGCATCAATTTTCCCCATTCAGTATTCAGAATGTAAAATGAAAGAATCCTAGGTAGCTTACAGCATTAATTCAACCATTATTAATTCATGGGATCATTTTATGATTCTTGAATGAAACCAACTATTTGGTGCCTGGAAAGTCTATATGGTGATTGCTTAGAATCAGACCAGTAGTACAGGCATACCTCGTTTTATTACACTTTGTTTTACTGTGTTTTGCAGATACCGCATTTTTTACAAATTGAAGGTTGGCAGCAACCCTGTGTAGAGCAGGTCTATTGGTACCATTTTTCTAACAGCATTTGCTCACTTCCTATCTCTTTGTCACATTTTGGTATTCTCTCAATAGTTCAAACTTTTTAATTATTATATTTGTTATGGTGTTCTGTGATGAGTGGTCTTTGGTGCTACTATTGTAACTGTTGTGATGTTCCACAAGCTGCACCCAAATAAGTTGGTGAACCTAATCGATAAATGTCGTATGTGTTCTGATTGCTCCACAGAGCAACTCTGCCCATCTCTCTCCCTCTCCTCAAGCCTCCCTATCCCTGAGACACAACAATATTGAAATTAGGCCCATGAATAATCCTGCACTGGCCTCTGAGTGTTCAAGGGAAGGAAGCGTCGCATGTCTCTCATTTTAAATCAGAAGCTAGGAATGATTAAGTTTAGTGAGGAAGCCATGTCTAAAGCCTAGATAGACCAAAAGCTGGACCTCTTGCGCCAAATACAAAGCAAACATTCTTCAAGGAAATTAAAAGTACTACTCCAGTAAACAAAGGAATGATAAGAAAGTGAAACAGCCATATTGCTGATATGCAGAAAGTTTTAGTGGTCTGGATAGAATATCAAACCAACTACAACATTCACTTAAGCCAAAGCCTAATCCAGAACAAGGCCTTAACTCTCTTTAATTCTGTGAAAGCTGAGAGGGGTGAGGAAGCAGCAGAAAAAACTTTGAAGCTAGCAGATGTTGGTTCATGAGGATTAAGGAAAGAAGCCATCTCCATAACATAAAAGTGCAAGAGGAAGCAACAAGTGCTGATGTAGAAGCTGAAGCAAGTTATCCAGATCTAGCCAAGATAGTTAATGAAGGTGCCTTCACTAAACAACAGATTTTCAATGTACAGGAAACTGCCTTATAGTGAAAGAAGCTACCATCTAGTACTTTCATAGCTAAAGAGGAAAAGTCAATGCCTGGCTTCAAAGCTTTAAAGGACAGGCTGACTCTCTTGTTAGGGGGTCATGCAACTGTTGACTTTAATTTGAAGGCAATGCTCATTTACCATTCTGAAAATCCTAGGGCCCTTAAAGAATGATGTCAAGTCAACTCTTCCTGTGCTCTATAAATGGAACAATAAAGAACAATAACATCTGTTTACAGCATGGTTTACTGAATATTTTAAACCCAGTGTAGAGACCTACTGCTCAGAAAAAAAATATTCCTTTGAAAATATTGCTGCTCATTGACAATGCACCTGGTCAAGAGCTCTGATGGACATGTACAACAAGATTCATGTTGTTTTTATGCCTGCCAACACAACATCCATTCTGTGGCCCATGGATCAAGGAGTCATTTCAACTGTCAAATCTTATTACATAAGAAATACATTTTGTAAGGCTATTGCTGCCAAAGAAGGTAATTCCTCTGATGGATCTGGGCAAAATAAATGGAAAACCTTCTGGAAAGGATTCACCATTTTACATGCCACTAAGAACATTTGTGATTCATGGGAAGAAGTCAAAATATCAGAATTAACGTGAGTTTGGAAGAAGGTGATTCTAACCCTCATGGATAACTTTGAGGGAGTCAAGACTTAAGTGGAGGAAGGAACTGCAGATGTGGTAGAAATAGCAAGAGAGCTAGAATTAGAATTGGAGCCTGAAGATGTGACTGAATTGCTGCAATTTCATGATAAAACTTAAATGGATGAGAAGTTTCTTCCTATGGATGAGCAAAGAAAGTGGTTTCTTGAGATAGAATCTACTCCTGGTGAAGATGCTGTGAAGATTGTTGAAATGACAACAATGGACTTAGAATATTACATAAATTTATTTGATAAAGTGGCAGCAGGTTTTGAAAGGATTGACTTCAATTTTTAAAGTTCTACTGTGGGTAAGTTGCTGTCAAACAGCATCGTGTGCTACAGAGAAATAGTTTGTGAAAGGAAAAATCAGTTGATGTGGAAAACTTCACTGCTGTCTTATTTTAAGAAATAAAAACTGCCACACCAACCTTCAGCATCCACCACCATGATGGGTTAGTAGCCGTCAACATGGAGACAAGATCCTGCACCAGCAAAAAGATTAGGACTTGTTGAAGGCTCATATGATGGTTAGCATATTTTTAGCAATAAAGTATTTTTTAATTAAGTAATATACATTGCCTTTTTAGACATAATGCTATTGCACACTAAGTAGGTTATGTATATTGTAAATATAACTTTTATATGCACTGGGATACCAAAAAATTCACGTGACTTGCTTTGTTGTGTTATTGACTTTATTGTTGTAGTCTGGAACTGAACCCACAGTATCTCCAAGGTATGCCTGTACATAATTAGGAAAAATGTGATGATAGTTGTAGATGGTGTATATAACATACAATTAGAAGATGTACAAGTGTAAATCCTTTGTTATCTAGAAACCAACTAACCAGGACATAAATTATCTGTCTCTAAATATGGATAAGGGTGGTTATGCATACATTAGTATGTGCATGTACAGACACAGACATTCTCTTTACCAGAGAGATACAACTTTGGAAAAATAAACCTGTGTAGCAGAGATTTATTGGTCAACAAACATGCATTAAACCTCATATGCTAAGTAAGACTGTAAGATGTAACAAATGATAACCCCAAGGCACTGTAAGACTTCCAAAACTCCAAAGGACTTACTGGACAATCTTTACTCAAATAGGAGAGAAGGCAACTTTGATTTTAATTATTTTAATAAAAATCATTTTATAAGTTATAAATGTTAATCAAAACCCCTAAGTCCTTGAAAAATTTATATAATTCAAGTACTCTTGCATTTTAGAGACTCTATTAAAATCATTAAAAATAAATACAATATTTCTTCTCAATTATAGAAAAATAAATGGATTAACAATCTAACCTAATATTATTAGAAACAAATTATTATTTGTTGAAACAAATTATTAGAAACAAATTACATTTATAGTAATTAGCCAATTAACTAACTGTTCTAATATTTAATGATGAAATAAAAGATAGAGCTAATTTACATTATATTCCTTAAAAGCAAAGCAAAACTTCGTATGAAAACTTGAAGAGAAAAGGAAACACCAGTGCTTACTAAGTGTCCGTTCAAGTTATCACAAATGAACAATGCAAACATTTATATTATCATGTTTTCACAATGTACTTGGTTACATTATATATGACATTAAAATATTTAATATAGAGTTAATATTTTATATACATTAAAAACAGTAATAAAACTACATAAAAATGATTATACATTTAAATGTCACTTGATGATTTACTAGAGACACTACCAAATCTTCATGAATAAGACTGGGAGAAGAATAGAAACTGTGTTTTATGTGCTCACATCAATGTGTCTCTTTCAACTGTTATATGAGCTAATGATATGTAATTATATAGATAGATAAATGAGAGAGAGAGAAAATCTTGGGTATATAATTATTTTATTCACAGGTTTTATACAAATATATCCTTAATCTCTGAGTGTTATAAAACTTCTATGTATTCAACTTTCTCCAATTAAAATATTGGAAATCAATATTAATTACTCTTTTTAGAGAAATCCCTCTAGAAACCTTTCCAAACCCATTCTCTTACCAGCCATCTACCCTCATTCTCACAGAGGCTTACGGCTAGTCATTCAGAATTGTTTTTCACCAGGAGAAAGAGGAGTCCAGCAGCAACTGAGATTTAGAGACCTTACTGACTGGATCTCAAGGTCATTCCCTTGTATTGCTTTTGTGCTTTGGTTTCCTAACATGGGTGGTCCAGGTGTTTTTCTTGTTGATCAGTATGTGCATTACCTTATTATATCACATCTTGCCTTACCACTGGTAGTTTCCTTCTTATACTTCATTGTGTTTAATTGCTGATATTCTACCTAGACTTTTATGCTTCCTTGTTGCCTTGGGATTGGCATGCTACATAGCCCAGTGCTACTCTAATGAGTGTGTCAGTGATTAGAATGTACAAGTAGGCAATGTAATATGACCTTAAGGCATTCATGGACAAATTAGCTAAACTATTATTGTTTTGTTTTGTTTGCTCCTTTTAAACCTAGAGAATGTTGAACAATGCTGCTTTCGGCTTATATCTAAATTATAACTTATGATAAGTCTGCCATTAGTTATTCAGAGCAATCTCTGAATATCTTTGGATTTCCCATTTTAAAAAACTCAGTGAATTCTTTGAGGAAGAACAGTGTTATGGTATATAATGTGTATTTTTCTATATTTATTCATAGTGAAAATGTACACCATTGGAAGAAAAGTAGGTAAAATATTTTGAAAAGTGGAAGAACTCTATAAAATCAGTTTTTTTCCTATATCAGCAGACACGAAAGCAGGATTGTCAGGAAAATGAAGTGAAATTAGAATTTAGAACAACGATGCAATGCTAATTAGTGAGTTTAATGTGCATAAATAGAGAGAAAGGAATGGGAAAGAGTACAGGAGAGCCATAATTGTGCTTTGTTTAACTTAACCAGTTAACCAAGGCTTTTTACAACTAACTCTTTTATAGCTATGACATCTTTATGTAGCTGTCCTTTTCTTTTTCTGACTTGGCTGCTTTTGTACACATTTCAAATGTTTTTGATCAAATGCATATATAGTCCAGTGTGTATTTCGTGAAAACACTGTCCCTTGCCTAAGGAAACCCTTAAAATTTAGCTTTCCTCAGGAATAAAGGTATGGGAAGCGAGGTGGGAGGAGGATAGGAAGCAGTATTCTGGCTACATTTTTAACAGTTTGAAAGAGATTTGAAGGGAGATGGCATGACCATTAAAAGCCTGTTGGCTGGTCAAGGAAAATGCATCTGCACAGCAGAAAGATTAGTAAAATACCAATGATTTTATGCGTAGCATTGTTCATAATGGTTACTCCTTCTTTCCTCACTTGGATGTGAAGTAAAACGTGAAGTTCATGCACAAACTCCATGCCCCTGTCTCCTTCAATGCTGGCAGTGACCTGCACAGACAGAATTTCGCATTCACACATACAGATGGGCTAGTCTCCCCTATTACCCTAGCGCTTCATGGTTATGATCTAAGACCTTCTGCCTCTCCCACAACATAAACCTTTCTTCTTTGGAAAAAAATTAAAAGGGCTAAGCTAGTGGGGACAGAATATATTACTTCACTCTCTGCAATGGCTCAAGATTAACTAGAGCACTGAATAATCTTATTTAGCTAAACAGGCAGGCAGCTCAAATTGGATAATTTTGTTTTGTTCATCACAGGAAAAGACAGAAACAAAACACATTGAAAGAAAATACAAGTAGCATTAATTGGAACAGTCATTGTTAAAGTAATTTTACCAGGATAATCCAACAATACTTTTGGTTAAACTCGGGACTCTGGCATTAGGGAGAAAAGGAATTTTGTGAATTAGAATTTTCTATATCATCTATATGATTGATATATTCACATATGTTGAAACTTTATAAGGTGTTCATAATGTTTATATTTAATAATTGAATATTTGTCCAACATGGCAAAGGGAAAGAATAATAAAGGCAATATAGTAAAGTAGTCATTTCTTATAAATACCACAATAATCTATCTTCATATATAAATTGGTGATAAACAGTATATTCTTAATGAAAAAATAAAGTCTTTCTATTTTAGTAGGCCATTGGAAGGGTCACTTGAGACAACATGTATAGATACAAGTTAATTTTTTTTTAATAAATTTATTTTATTTTTGGCTGTGTTGGGTCTTTGTTGCTGCACATGGGCTTTCTCTAGTTGCGGCAAGCGGGGGCTACTCTTCGTTGCGATGCACCGGCTTCTCATTGCGGTGGATTCTCTTGTTGCAGAGAATGGGCTCTAGGTGTGCGCGCTTCAGTAGTTGCGGCACACAGGCTCATTAGTTGTGGCTTGTGGGCTCTAGAGCACAGGCTCAGTAGTTGTGGTGCACAGGCTTAGTTGCTCCGCGGCATGTGGGATCTTCCGGGACCAGGGCTCGAACCCGAGTCCCCTGCATTGGCAGGCGGATTCTTAACCACTGTGCAACCAGGGAAGTCCCCTAGATACAAGTTGTTGAATTACTTACTGTTTTTCTTTTGTTTACAAAATGTACATTGTCAAGCTGTTCTTTGAAAGACTGGTATTTGTCCCAGGAAAAGTTTATTCTAGCAACTTGTAGATAAAAGCTGTAGCCAGTTGTTCAGGAGTTAGTTTGTGTAATGTAGGGTGGAATATGGGAATGTTATAAAGGAGAAAATTTACCTCCTACTTGAAAAACGCATTCTTGAGCCTTTAGAGAGAAATTATCCCATAGTGCTGTAAATGAATGTATATTTCAAATAAATTTTACAGTTTAGAAATGTCAATAAGTGACACAATTCATCAAGTTTTACTATGCTTTATACCTCAAAAAAAAAGTTTTACTATGTTTTCCCTTTAACTTGAGCATATAATTTCAAGGAAGGTTTTATCTCCTTTTTATCTCCTGGTATGTGTTTTCCTTCCTTCCTTCCTTCCATCCATCTATCAATCTTCCATCAACCCACCCCTCCCTCCTCTCCTTCTCTCTCATCTACCTACCTACCTACCAATACATGTATTGATCTACCTCTTATTTACCTACAGACCTACTTAAATTAATAGAAGGACTCATAGATACTTATTTTGGAACTTGTGATGGAGTGTTTGATTAATCATAATCTCAGGTTCCTAGGACGCTGTTATTAGAGATTTATGCAAGGCCTTCCCTTGTTTTCCCCTTTCCTTCAGCCCATCCTTTCTTCCTTTTTCCTTACTGCCTTCTCATCTAATCCTTCCCCTTACATTCCTCTCCCACCATAAGTAATCATTCTGGTTCACTTGATATGCATAATTTATTTGCATATGTTTTGTTTTATGTGCATATACATTTAATTTACATAATTGTTATTGTTATAAACTCATCCTATTTCTTTTCCATCCAGCACCATTTTTTAAAGATCTATTAATGTATCTGTGTTTGATCTAGTCTTTTTCTAACTGCTGCACAGTATTACGTCACGTTCATGTGCCACATTTTATTGTCCACTCCTCCCAGTGATGAACACCTGGATTGCATTCAAGTTGCTTCTACTAAAAACAACACTGGGATGAGCATTCATATATACTTTTTCATAGTTAGGCAAGAATTGCTCTGGGATATACATCCAGGATATGACTTTATCTAGATCATAGCATATACATACACTGAATTTAACTTAAAACTGTCACATTACTTTCCGGAATGGCTGGTCCATGTCATTGTGGGCCATAAACTCCCACAAGCAGTTTATGAGATTTTTTTGTATTTCCACTTCCCCAGCAGCACTTGCATTATCCAGTTTTCTAGTACTTTTCACTATAAGAAGTTCGAATTATGTCTTTGCCTTAGTGACCATCCTTTGAGTCTTTCCTCCTCTGAAATGCTTGTTCACATTGTTTGCCAGTTTTTTTCTTATTTTGACTTGTATTTCTACTGTGGATTAGCAAGAGTTCTTTGTATATTCTAAATATTAGACCTTTGTTGGTATTAAATATTGCAGGTGTTTTCTGTGGATAATAAACAATTAGTCTATTAACTTTCTCCATCATATCCTTTTGTTGACACAGAGCCTCCATTAGATGCTGTAGAACCCATGAGCTTTTCATCTCTGTAACCTTTTGTTAACCTCTAATAACTTCATAGAATTATCTTTCACAATTTGATCTTTGATTCTTTGGGGTGTATCTTTTTTTCTTTGCAGCAGGATAGAAATCCAGTTTTATTTTCTCCATATAGTAAGCCAGTTTTCATACATCATCAACTAAATACTCAGTTGTTGGGCCATTGATCCATGTCTTATTTAAAATACATGACTTTCTTTTCCCCAGAAGACCTCTAAGTTAGAAGGCAATGAAGTAACATTTATAAAGTGCTGAAAGGAAAAAATATATGTATACTGTCAAGCCAGAATTCTATGCCCAGGGAAAATATCTTTTAGAAATGAGGATAGGGGAGATATTTTCAGACAGATACTAATAGAATTTACTGCTACAGGCATACTCTATAAGAAAGGTTTAAAATTTCTTTACATCTTTACACTACTTGAGAAGCAGTATAAATATTATTTAAAAGCGAAGTCAGCCACTAAATTTTCTTAAAGAGAATGATAAGTCAATAGAGGTGATAAAATGGAATCATAAATATTGCTCAATCAGTCCAAAAGGAAAACAGAAAATAAAGGAAAAAAAAAAAGATGGAACAAATAGAATACAACTCTCAACATGGTAGATCTTAACCAACTATGTCAATAATGATATTAAATGTTAATGGTCTAAACATACCTATTAAAAGATAGAGATTATCAGATTGTATTAAAATAAGAAGAGATCAGACTATATAATGTCCACAAGAAATCATCTTTAAATATGAAGATATAGATAGGATAAAAGTTGAAAGGATGGCAAAAGATTGCACCATGTAAGCCCTAGTCAAAATAAAACTGGTGTACTTATTTTAATATTAGATAAAATAGATTTCAGAACAAAGCATATTGGCAGGGATAAATAGGATCACTGTATAATGATAAAAGGGTCAATTTTCCAAGAAGACAAGGCAGTCTTAAGAAGAAGTCTTAAGAAAAGATAAAACTGAAAAAAATTGACAAATGTACAGTTAGAGACTTCAGCATTCCACCACCATTAATTGATAGAACAAGTATATAGAAAATAGTAAGCATGTAGAGGACTTGAATAACACTATCAATCAACTGATGTAATTAATATTTATAGACCAATACACACCCAACTAAACAGAAAGCACACTATTCTCTTTTTTTTGGAAAACACTCTATTCTTAAATGCACATAGAATTTTCACCAAGTAATATTCTGTGCTATAAAACAAATCTTAAATATAAAAGAATGAAAAGGATACAAAGCTATGTTAATAAAATTTGATTAGAAATCAGTAACAGAAATATATCTGAAAAATTCCTGGATATTTGGAGATAAAAAAGGTACATATCTAAATAACATATAGGTCAAAGAGGAAGCCTCAGGAGAAATAAACAAAAAATTAAATGGAATGAAAATGAAAATTCAACATATCAAAATTTGTGGGAAGCAGTTAAAATAGAACAAGACCTCAGATCAATAATCTAAGCTTCCACTTTAAGAACTGCCTTCCTTAATTTCCACATGTACGGGATTTTCTGATTTTCTTTTGTTTCCTAGTTGAATTCCATGGTGTTTAGAGAGCATATTCTGTGTGATTTAAGTATACTGAGTTTTTTTGAGATTTGCATTATGACTCAGCATATGAGGAAATATGTTATAAATCTATATGCATTTGAAAAGAACGTTTACATTTATTGGGTTGTCTGTCAACTAGATCAAGTATATTAATCATGTTATTTAACTATTCTATATAACATTGATTTATTGCCTGCTTGTTCTGCCATTTAATGAGTGGTTTATTAAATACCTATGATTGTATTGATATATTTATTTCTTCTTTGACACTATTTTTTGGGCCATGCTGTTAACTGCATGCATTTATCCCTTCAAATTCAAAATTAGACTTTTCTTTTCAGATGGATACTCACAGTTTTTCTTATTTGTTCCTCAAATCCATGCTGCCTTCATGCTTTCGATTCATTTACATTTCTCTGTGATTAATTTTTAAGGAGAGAGACAGCAATTCAATCTATTTTTCCATTTGTCAGGAGCTAGAAGCCAGGTCCATAGGTTTCATTTTAACACATCTCCCAAGAGCTCATTATCAGTTAGTTATCACTGTGTGTATGTTTATATACAATGATATATATATATATATATATATATATACACACACACACACACACACACAATATATATGATTGTGTATACACATACACATATTAGAAGTATTGACACTGAGTTTTAGGTGACTAAAACTTATTTTTTTGGCACACAACAGTGCAACTTTTAAACCCATATATAGTGTCCTGCTGAATGTTTTTATAGGAAAACTAACAAAATATAGGACTGAATTTTCAAAGGCTATTACTTGAACTTACGATTGGCCCAGTGCCTTTTTATAAGTAAATGTTTCCTTGAATTGTAAAGCAATAATTGGACACTGGAGGGCTATTATTTGTGGGGCCTCTAAGTAAATTTTGTTTTAGTGCAAAGCCAAAGTGGAGGGCCGGTAAAGGGTATCTGGAAATGTGGCTCAGTGTATCTGAATATAGTGGTTTTGTATGGAAAACACATTTCCTATGCACTAGGGCGTAGCATCTAAAAAGTTGGCAATCTGTATAATCCTTGATACTTCTGGATAATGTCATAATCAGAGATAAAGGCACAGAAATACATTAACATCTCCAAAGCAGTGTACTGTGTTTCTTGACTTCTTTCGTTTATTTTTCTGATATTTCATTATATAAGATTCTATTGCAATTTAAACCCATATTTAAGGGG
Source organism: Balaenoptera acutorostrata (assembly GCF_949987535.1). Classification (NCBI taxonomy): domain Eukaryota; kingdom Metazoa; phylum Chordata; class Mammalia; order Artiodactyla; family Balaenopteridae; genus Balaenoptera; species Balaenoptera acutorostrata. The sequence continues at coordinate 128,717,443 of NC_080068.1, read as the reverse complement.
AGTAATTTAGGGAATGTCTTACCAGTCGTGAACTTTTTGAGAAGGCTTTTGAGACAAACTAAGCTACTAACTAACTAGTTTAGGATTGAAAGTTTTATGTATTATGACTGCTTCCCCTCCCCTAGCGGAATAGTCTGGAAATATATCATGATGATATCTGAAGAATGATGTTGAAGTCAGGTCACTGTAGTGTGTTCATTTCTGGATGCTTGATGATAAATTTTAGGGATCTGAGAAACAATATCTGAGAAGAGTTGGACATTAGAGGTAGTAAGAGAGAAGGTTAGTGCCTTGGAAACGTTTCAGCAGGAACTTGTCTGGCTGAGTCTAAGAACACAAATACACCTTGTATATTTTTTCTTTTCCATTATAGTTTATTAAAAGATATTGAATATAGTTCCCTGTGTTATACAAGTAGGACCTTGTTAATCTATTTTATATATAGTAGTTTGTGTCTGCTAAACCCAACCTTGTGTATTTTTTTAGTGTAAAAACTACTGATACCCAGATATGTAAATATATGTATTCAATTAATTTTTAGTGTGATTTCATTATTGATTTTAGTTTGCAGAGGCATTTAAAAATATTAGATCATCTAACCATTTAACAAGCATAATTTATTCATGTGTACTTAGTAATATCAACCTACCTCTTATAAACAACTCAACATTTGATAGCCCCATTGGTTATGTTTTGGGTTATATGTTCCTTTTTCTGGGTTATTGTTCCATCCTCATTTTGCAACAGCTCTTTTCAGGACCTTTATTCTATCCTTGATGGCAGAATGTGAGCTTTCAAACCAACTCTGAATTTTCTTAGTGTCCCATAATTTAATATAAATTTATTTACTCATTCCCCAAAGTAGTTTTGTTTTATATCTGTTGCTCCTTTCTCTACTGGATTTCCTTGGCCTCTGGATTTTGGGGTTAAATAACCTACATTTGTGCTCTGCATGTGTTCTCAATGCAATATTTTCATTTTGATCAGGTTCCTCTCAGATAAATCTCATATTTCCAGGCCTTGTATTGAACCTTGTCTTTGGATCAATGATTGTGCTGAAAGATCTGGTCTTGTTGCTGAAGTAGTCAGACTAACTATAGCTCTCACTGGTAACAAGTTGATTACTCTAGCCTTATACCTAATAATGTGCTAATCCTGATAATTATGATTATACATTTCTAGTTGGTTCTATTCCAAAAGTCCATTTTGATCCGATAGTTTATTCCAAAACATTGTGAAAAGGTTATAATTTATCTTGTTTTTGTGTGTTTATTATATATATGTGTGTGTGTGTGTGTGTGTGTGTGTATACACATATTTCTAGAAGTATATCATTAAAGATTCCTCACAAAAATAATTGGTACCTTTTTATGTGCTTTACATGTTTACTTGGAAAAATTGTACCTCATTGTATTTTGGGCTGATAGGGATTAAAGTCCTGGTCTATATACCTTAAAGCCTATTTGTGGTTGGAAAAAAACATCTGGACAATAATAATTCTTTATTTTCTCTCTCCTGCTTGTCTGACCTCCAGGATGTTCAGGTTAAATTCATGCTGCTGAGGTTTCTTTCAAGTTCAGTTTTTACAAAACATTAATCTGTTTTTCTCCTTTACATATGTGCATCACTAGCAAATGACAACAGTAGACTCATTTGTAATATTGTTATTTCAATATGGATCTTTTGAAAGAGCGAACACAGTCGTTGGTCAGGGCTGCTTTGGGAAGTTACTGGAAACTCTCTTTTATTCATTGACATTGACCAGTGAGATATAAGTTTTTCACTGTTTTACTTTGATCCTTTTTGTTTAAACCTAGACTCTCTCCAAAAGGGATAAGGGGTTACATGCTTAATAAATGTGTCAAATAAATTTATTTCAGATCATAAAACAAAATATTTCTGTATAAACTTGCTGATCACAGATATCTGCCAGAAATCTATGCAATTTTTGCTGGACTAGAAATAAAAAGGGGCCAAATAAAATTATGATCAATTGCCCAGTAAACAGGACCATGTTATGTGTAGTATTATTCTCTAGAGATTAGTGTTAAACCCGCCCCCCCCCCACAACTTTCATACATGTTGGGGGTGAGAGAAAAAAATTGGTACTTTTCCCTTTTGTAACTTTTCTTAATATGGTGTTAATAAGCAGGTTTGGAGAGGGAGGACAGAGAAATTTTACTATATTTTTCTTACAAATATGCAGTTCTGCCCTCCCTCATGTACCTTAGGTCTAGGCCAAATAACACAGTCATTCCAATTTAGCAATGTGTGGGGGGAATGTGTGTATGTGTGTATGACTGAAAGGATATATATCAAAATATGCACAGTGATTGTTTCTAGGTACTAGACATATGAAAGACAGCTATTTTTCTTTTCATTTTTCAATGTATTTATACTGAAATATTTTGAGTATTGAAATTTTAATATATTGAAATACTTATATTTATATTTGTGTATGTATTACTTTTATAATCAGAAAAATAATGAAACTAATTTTAAAACTAGAAAGAGAAATTCATACTTCAAGGCATAAGAAACATAAAGCGATTCAAAGTCATGTCTTTGTTTTTGTTACTACTTTTTCTCTATGTAGAGAACCACGTGAAGGAGTACATCAGCTTACCATAAACTTAATTTGGAACTTGGATAAGAAATTCTGAAGAAGCGTAGAACTGTAATTCAAATAGGGGTGTACCTTGGAATTGGAAGAGGCCTCATGGATCCAGTCCTTTTCTAAATAATTACTCTGTTGAAAATGCCTTTCTTGCTAGTCTATATTTGTTACATTACCTGCTAGCTTTCCCATGAAACTGCATGTGCTTGAGGAGAGGGACATGTCTTTCTCATTTTTATTTTCCACGTGCCAGGTATATGAAAGATCCTCAAGAAATATTTGCTGAACAAATAATTTCAATGAATGGATGCATGGAAGTCTACCTTTTCCAGATTTGTATAGAGTTTTCTGTTAGAAATATTATAAATTCTTCAAGTGAATGATAGTAGATCTTGTGAAAATTTCAGTCTTCAGGCCAGTGCGCTGTTTATTTTAAATACTCAATAAAAGTCTGTCAACTGTACTTCCCTGATAGTTAAACAGAATAGTCTATGGAGTAAGACAAGGCCACCCAGAACACTTGAATCACAATTATGTAGCCTCCCAAGTAGCAGGAAACTGAACTCCACCTATTGTACTTGACTTCAGCTGTACGCTCATATGCAGTTCATAGCCTGAGAAATTTATACGACTAGCACAGCATTTTGGTAAAATTCTGGCTTTTGATGATTCAACAAGAAGAATTTTTAAAGTAAGGTAACTGTTCTCTCTGAAATTATTGTCTCAGAAAATAGTATCAAGCTTCAATAATCAAAACAATATAACATGTGACTAGGAGGCTTTATTTTCAATAGACTTTTATAGAAATGCTTTATTTCTCAAACAGTAAATAAAGATCAAGGAGGCTGTTAAATTTCCTCAGCATTACACAATGTGTCAGTGGTAAAAGCAGTTCTCCAATATAAGTTTATTGACTCTAAACCAGTCCCCTTCACTAATTTACCCAAAGAACCTTGCTATTATAGTAATCCTGAGAATGCAGGGAAGGCAGCAGCCAATTCTCTTCCATAGTGCTCTCCCACTTCTGTCTCCTGCACTGGATCTTATCAACCCTCAGTGATAAGAGGTAAACACACTTTGTAAAACAAAAAGCAGAGTCTCAGAAAAACAAACTTGAATCTACAGGTATTATAAATCTGTCTGATATCTATACATAGTGGCTCTCATCTGTGTGTTGAATATTATATATATGTATATATAATATATATTTATCTGTATGTGTGTATATATTCATATATATATGAATATATATATATGAATATAGAGATTATTGCTGTTGAGGTCTCACTTCATCTCTGATCAATGAGGCAAAAATTACTCTAGCATGAGAGCATGATAATTAGTTATCAAAATTGAATAATTGTATGGATAGATTTTAATATTTGAAGCTCTCTTAGAGAGATTACCCCAAGTTATCTTCACATTTATAGAAAAGGAATAGTAATCTGAGAAACAACCTGAGAAGTGTACCTTTTACCAGTGTGGCTTATAGTGTTTTGTATTTTAAAATATCTCATGAGTCATGAGTCATCCATCATGGTGAATGATTAAATGCAAAAGTATAAAGCTTCTGAATTTTATTTGCTTTTAATTTTTCAGTCTCTCTTTAAAATATTCAATGCAAAATTCTAGTTAATTCAAAACAAGCAAAGCCCATTATGTAATTACACACTATATTTGCAAAGAATGAGCACAGCATTTGAATTTCATGATATGTGTAAGACCAGATACCATATAAAACAAAATCTGCATGTCAGTATCAGTAATCACATGACACAGGGTGCTTTATATGATCTTCCATTACAAAGCTGTTATTTTTTGCTTCTAATTTTAGTTGCTTTATTAAAATAAGTACACGTGAATGTCTGTCTGAGTTATTCATATATTGGACAGGATTCTGAGGCCAAAGACCTAAGCTAGGCCCTGTGCTATTGAGCTGAAGAGATATTGCCACTTGAGGAACTGGGACTAGCTTGGCTTGCTTGTTAACATCATGACAGATTCATACAGTTGTCCCCATGTTTCTTAGAATTCAGTCTCCCTGCCCAGATTTAAAGGAACAGAACTTAATATAAAGCTGTGAAAAAGTAATGCAATCCATGTAAAGACATTTTATGGGACTTTAGCCAGATCTAGCCCCAAAAGACTTGGTAAAATTTAAAGTAGCAGGGACAAATTGAATCTAGCAATTGTTAAAATATAAAAGTCCAAGACTGTGTATCATTGCAGCTAAGTAAGAAAATTTCAGGAGGAATTAAAGACATTTATAGCTTTTTCAAGAGCCTTAAATAAGCTTGATAAAATAATACAGGCTAACTTTTCCATTCCTAAAACCCAAGAATTGACTTCTAAAATCTAAATGAAGAAAGAGGTATTATTTTCTTTTTCCTGCAACCTATTAACTATTAACATTGAAGTATTAAACTTTGATGACAATTACTATGTTTCCTTTAAAAAAGAATTCTGATTTTCTAATCTTTCAGGGAAGGCAAAAGTTCAATACACTATTCAAAGCGATGTTAAGATATTTCTGATGACTGAAAAGCATAGAAAGGATGTGACACCTATTCCGTATCATCTGTAATAGATTTTGGATAATGCTAGGGTGGAAAGAAAAACAGAGGAGATATCTGGGAAGGTAGCATCAACCTATCTCTGAAATTCCCAGATCTCTGAAACATTCAAGTAGTGTTACCAAGAAAGGGCAGTTGATTGGTTATAAACGAAGTGTCCTTAGCTTCTCTATATAGATCTCCTTCACGTGGCACATAAGCTTCTTTCTTAGCTGGCTCCATCCTGTGTTTGCAGCCTCATCCCCTGGTGTTTCGCCTACTTTAGCCACACACAACCACTTTCTGTTCCCTGAATTTGTCACAGATCTTTGTTCCATCTTTGTTTCCATCTTTCCTGGAATGATAATCTCTCTACAAAGAATTCCACTTCAAAGCTTCCATTCACTTGGCTCCTCAGCCTTCAACTCCCACTTCAAATATCAGTGCACATGCAGCTTCTCTACCTCCCTAGTCTACCATAGTGACGTCTACCTCTGTGCACCTGTGCCGTTGTTTCAAATGATTCTATTATATTTCACATTATAAAGTATTTATTCATCCGTTTTTGAACTTGTCAATTAGAGTATTATATCAAATTCTGTATTTTTCATCTTTCTGTCTTTCCTTCTCTAGTGCCCAGAACATAGTAGGTCCTGAGTAAGCAATCCTACTTAGGCATAGATTGCTTTAGGAGAAAGTATAATTTAAAAATATTTGTTTTTAAAGAAGCTATTGCATTACAGTTTTCAGATTGCTTTCTTCTAATCCTTCTACTGCTTATACCATAGAAGAGTTGGGAGACTTGTGATTTACTGGATGTGTGTGTGTGTGTGTGTGTGTGTCGATAACATATATATATATATATAATTTATATCATATTTATAATCTAGTCAATGCATAGTTTTCCTTTTTAGGTATTTAATGATCTGGATGTGTACATAATGTTTGAAAATTTATCTCTTTATAATTCTCATGGAATGTAGCACAGTAATGTAAAATGGCAAAATTGACTAAGAAATTCTTTTACTTGGATCTGAATCTGTATAGCTAGTTAAGATTTAAATTAAATCCATGCTTGCAGTTCTCCCTGAAGTGTAATATTTTGTTATGTGTCACTTCAAATGTTATTTAGTGACTTCTATTTAACTGATTTAACATCACCCAAATAATAGCTTAATACTCAAATCAAATATTAATAAATTCACACCTTCACTTATTTCACCTAATCTTTTCCTAAATATCCAAGTTGAGGTGTTTTGTTTTACATTGCATATGGGTTAGGAATTCTGTCAATCAGACATTTGGTTAACTATGGTTGACACTTACCTGTGTCTTATTACAGGATTTAGGGAAAAGTTAGAGAGACTTGAGAAATACTCTTTACAAAGTCAAGTTTTCATAATGTTTGACATTTGTATAATTTCAAGTGTATTACATTCTCATTGAGTAGCATTGCCCATGTCCTCTATCAGTCACAATCTCCACGGCACAATTGGTGTCTCATGACAGGTTTAAGGAAGAGCATTCTGTGGTAAAGTAAATTTGAGGAAACTGTTAGTTAAAAAAAAAAAACAAAAAAAAACAGGATTTTTATTCATCATTATTATCAATATGTGACTTCCCAGATATTCTAATTCACTGTGGGTTTCCAAAACAGTTGATATAATGTGAAGTGTATTTGCTCATGAAATATTTTTGAGGAACATCTTAAGTAATTGCTCTTATAAACATCTTGTTTCTCTCAATGCATTTTGGGAAAATTAGTAAAAATCAACTGGCCTACTCTAGGATTATTTCTTGGCCTCCTTCTTCACTTCGTCTTCTTCCCCTTCCCCTTCTTCCCCTTCTACCTCTTCCTCCTCCTCCTCCTCCTCCTCCTTAGTGTTGTTGTTGTTGTTATTATTATTATTATTCAGGGAGATTAATTTACCCATCAAATTAGGAGAGAATCAAATTCCATTCTTGAAATTGCTCTGTGTGTGTGTTTAATTTCAGTCGCTTAGGTTTGTGTGTATCTGTGTGTGATTGTGTGTTTGCATTCCAAAAGTGTTATATATCATGGGAACTCTAGAAATGCTGCTGATTGTCAGAAAAAACATGCTGAGTCTGGAAAATGTAACAAAACATGCAGAGAAGTCATTGTATAATAAGCTTCAAGGGGCAAATGTCTAAAACTATTTAATTTTCACCTGTTAAAAATTGATTTAGATTTGATTAAGTTCCACTTGAATAATTACATTCATTTTCATTCTCATGTTTTCTCTGTGGAAGTGGGAAGATGGGAAACAACTGATGACTCCCTGGAGGAATGATCATTGGATTAAGGTCCAAGAGACCTATGCTACATGAATACTTTATAAGGATTATTTGTCAAGCATAATTTAGCTAATAAGTATATGATTGTGTGCTAGTCACTTATATTTTAATGACCTCAGTCTTTTCATATGTAAAATGAAATGACTTAGTTCCATGGAATCTAACATGTTTTCTTCCAATCCTATGCTCTGACACTAGAAGCTAAATTTTGGAATGCTTTTGTGTCACCAGAAGAAACAGAATTCAGTCTTTGTTCAGCAATTTTAAAGGTAATCTCTTAAATTCATGCAGGTGAAACCATCTGAAGGTATAATTATTTCTTCAACTGTGCAAAATATCCTACTTTGGGAACTGCCTATTTGTGGGCAAGTATATGCCTTAAAGATGGTTTCTGTGACCTAGGTAGATGATTTTATGTATGAAAAATAGTTCAAATTGGTTAGGGTATAGATAGTTGTGTGTGTGTGTGTGTGTGTTTTAATTTGTATTTTCTTCTGAATATTTAGTGACACATAAAGAACATGGCACTAGGAGCCTGGATACCTGAGTTCTATGACTGTCTCTGCTTGCTGGCTCTGTGACTTGGAGCAAGTCATTTCACTTTCACAGCCAGTTTTCTCATGTGTATAAAAGTAAACTTGAACCCAGTACATTTCATATTCTTTCTGGCAGTATAATTCTATACATTTTTTAAGAAGCATGCTCTGCCCTCTCCCAACACTAGTATAACAATACCTATTTCACAAATCATCTTTGGTAAAACTCCTTAAAATTCTCAAAGGACTGACACCCTATATAATAGGATAAAAGAAAAAACAATATTTGTAGAGTATTACATCTTTCGTTCCAGATTTATTTTCTGAAAGATTACTGAGCAAATAACTCCTTTTATCAACATTCTTTGTGGTTTCTACAGTTGTACTGCTTACCATGCTTGTTCCATGGACTGTCACGGCAAATGAGCATCATGATTTTTGACTTGGTTTGGAGGAATCTGCCGAGTGACTGGAAATGAACTCAGCTTGAGAAGGTTTATTAAGGCAACATGTGAAAGGACACTTTAGTACCTTTCACACTGAAGTATAACCATAATTAGTTTTTATTTCATTCTCTTATTATAAGATAAACCCATTAATATAAACCTCTAGAAATAGTAGTAAAATTAATTTGAGAAAATGGTTTTCACCCCAGGTTGCTTTATTTTACAAAGACTTAAGTTAATAAATTGAATATGTGAGAGGAGGTTCCAGTGGCCATATTTCTTTGTGTGCCTTGGACTCCAAATGAGAGCTGGAGAAGCTGAATGCCTCAGCTCCTTTGTAGTTTCGAGCAGGTATAGTCCATCAGCTGCAATCTAAGGAATACGAGCCATGTATGAAAATAAGCAATAAATGTAACCCATTTTTTATAAGGAATTAAAAACAATGCACACAGTTGATCTCTTTACACTATCATAATCCCAGAGAAATAGAGGAATACAAAATTTTTTTAAAAGATACTGGTTTGCCTCTATCACTGTTCTCAGGAATGGATGCTATTTCCCTTGTATCTAGTCCAATATTTCTTCCTTGGATCATTCCAGCCAATAGAATTGCTGTTTCTGTCTCATTCCTTCCTTTTTCTAGAATAGGCTCTATCCAGAGAAATATGGTATATCTTTGTTTTGTTCCTTTGTTCCTTTGTTTTTGTTTCCTTTAAAGGAGGATGAATATGAGTCATTCAGGAAATCTCTTTTATCTAAATTTGAATGCTCATATGTCATGTAAGACCCCCTCTTCCTATTTCCCATTGCTTACAGTCTACTCTAACCCAACCATACTGATTTCAGGATTGAGTGTCATTCCAATTCCTGTTGTCATGCATTCGCACGTGCTGTTCTATTTCTACTTATAATGCCTTTATCTTCTCCAATTTAAATCTGAAGAATCACTGTTATCTGACCTCTTGTTTCCTCTTATCAGAAGAGAAAATATATGTATGTATATATATATATGTTTATTATGACTCTTATCAAACATTATTGATTATTAACCAATAGTATTAATCATCACTGATTTCTTCATCTGTTTTTTCCTGATTCAACTGTGAGCTCCATAAAGGTCAGAATTCTGTCTTTCACATTTGTGTTTTTTGTACCTAATAGAGCAGCCAAATATGAGGGCTATTCATACTCAATAATGGAGTAAATTAAGTGAATAATACTTAGACTTTTATACAGTGCACAGACGTATATTTGAGAAAAGGTAAAGGACATTTAGTTCTGGTCCTGTGGTTTATTTTTTCCTATCATTGTTGCTAACCTTTGTTTTAGAACTGGGGAAAACATACTGAGGTAACGGGATGTCATTAAAAATTGCTTAACTCAGAGATTCTGAGGTAGAATTACTCAGGACTGTTTTTCCTCTGTGCTTAGAATACTTCCAACATGTTCAGCTGGGAGAAAAAGACCAAAATGGAATGGAAATACATATAACACTAGGAGGGATCCCTTTTAATGAGGAAGTTGATGATTACCTGAACATCACTCTAAGATCCTGTTACTGGTTTGGATGCTTCCACGCAAAAGAATAAAAACCACATGCGAACCCCTGCTTTGGGAAAGGGTATGGAAACATGGATATCTGAATATCAAGGTCATGGACAGCTGGGGGTGATTTCCTTTATGGCTTCTGTGTCTCTCGTGTTGACACACACCATGTAGTCAGTGAACGATTAGGAAAGGTACACAGTTATTGGCTCTGGTTTAAAAATGCCTGTATCAGGATTCAGCGAACGTGCTAAATCTATATGCAGTTTCTGCAGAAAAATACTCTAGGTTTGGTTTTCTAAAGGAAATAAAAAAGTTCAATGCAATCTGCTTCACATAACCCTCTGCAATGAACAATAAAATGGCTGTAACGTAGATAATTTTTTCCCATATGGAAAAAATATAAGTATTTGTGTAGCCCTGTTCTAGTTGAAAGTTTCTGTTCAAGCTGTTTATTTAAAATTTATATGCTGCTTTGGAAGATGTTGGATGATACCAAGTGGAGTAATTATTTTTACTTTTAAATATCTGACCTTCTACCATAATATGTTTTCTTTAAATATGGTACAAACAAGCACATTTTTCAGTGTTTTTATATACATATATATATATATATATATATGTGTGTGTGTGTGTGTGTGTGTAACTTATACATGCATGTAATACAATTTTCAGTGCTTATAAAATATATGGAAAACATATTCCTTCCACCTGGACAAACAGAAAAGAAATGAGTGAATTGGTAATAATGTCTAGTAGAAATGTACAGCCTAGAGTGCTGCTAAATTGAAGATAATCTACAGAATAGGTGATATGACATACAGTACAGAATAAAACATTTAGAGGCCACAAAATTATCTAACAATACTAGCTTGCAAAGCTTACTTCTCTGTGATTGGAACCTTGATTTAATAAAATAATCTGCTACTGATATGACAGGTTGCTTTGGCCAAAAAGTTCCTTCGGTTTTTTAGTAAAAATAAAAGACACATTTTTCACTTTCATCAAGAACTTTATTGAACAATGTATTCATCCTTTTGTTCCACTACCTTCTGCCATTTTTCAGGCAACCTCATAATTCCGTCTTCCCAAAACTTTTTATCTTTCTGAGCAGAGAACTCTTCCAGGTGCTTTTTACAGTCTTCCAAGGAATGGCATTTTTTTCCATTAAGAGAATTTTGTAAAGACCGAAATAAATGGAAATCCAAAGGTGCAATGTCTAGTGAATACGGCGGATGAATCAGAACCTCCCAGCCAAACTGTAACAGTTATTGCCTGGTCATCAAAGAAACACATGGTTATCCTGATGGAAGATTATGCGTTTTCTGTAGATTAATTCCTACGCTTTCCATCGAGTGCTGCTTTCAGTTGGTCTAACTGGGAGCAGTACTTGTTGGAATTAATTGTTTGGTTTCCCTGAAGGAGCTCATAATAGAGGACTCCCTTCCAATCCCACCATGTACACAACATCACCTTCTTTGGATGAAGCCCGGCCTGTGGTGTGGTTGGTGGTGGTTCATTCCACTTGCCCCACAATCTCTTCTGTTCCACATTATTGTACAGTATCCACTTTTCATCGCCCATCACAATTTGTTTTAAAAATGGAACATTTTTGTTACATATAAGTAGCAAATCTCATGCAGAAATACAGTCAAGAAGGTTTTTTTGGCTCAACTTACATGGAACCCAAACATCAAAGTGATGAACATAACCAAGCTGGTGCAAATGATTTTCAGCGTTTGACTTGGATATTTTGAACATGCCGGCTATCTCCCACGTGATATGACATTGATTGTTCTCAGTTAATGTCTCGATTTGATCACTATCAACTTCAACTGGTCTACCGGACTGTGGAGCACCATCCAGTGAGAAATCTCCAGCACGAAACTTCGTAAAACACTTTTGACATGTTCAATCAGTCACAGCACCTTCTCCATACACTGCACAAATCTTTTCTTGCGTTTCAGTTGTGTTTTTACCTTTCTTGAAATAATAAAGCATAATATGCTGAAAGTGTTGCTTTTTTTCTTCCATCTTCAATATTAAAATGGCTACACAAAAATTCACCAATTTTGATAGGTTTTTTTTTTTTTAATGCATGCTGATCTGACAGCTGTCACAATACAATCTAACAAAGTTGTTTCAAATGAAGTTAAAGATGACTAAGCCCAACTAGAGCCGTCTTATGGAAAAAACCGAATGAACTGTTTGGCCAACCCAATATTTTCCATGCTTGGTTTTAAGGTCAAATTTTGTTTTCAGAATTAAGAAATCTTACTTTGGATATTTGAAGTATCGTTTCCATGGTCAATCTATTTTCTGACCTTTGGCTTTCTGGAAGTCCAGCAATATTTTAAATGCTAGCAATTATTGAACACTTACTATGTGCTAGCTAGCTACTGCTCTAAGTGCTGTGGTATTACTTGGGGATATTATTTCTAGTGCTGTAAAAAGCAATTGCCAAATCTCAGTGGCTTAAGACAACAAAGGTGTGTTTCTCATTCATGTCATAGTTTAACTGGGTTTTCAGGAGGTGGTCTTTCACATGGTGATCAAAGATGCTGGCTCTTTCCAACTCTGCTGGAAATGGGCAAGAAGCAAAGTGAGAGAACAAAGATTATGCCAAAGGTATTACGGCAAGACCTGGAAGGGGCATACATCACTTCAAATCACACTCCTCTGGCAGGAGCACAGTGGTGTTGCCCCAACCTAAATGAAAGGGAAGCTGGGAGGTGTAATATTCTTCAGAGCCTCTGAAGAAAGAATAGGGTTGGTGAACATTAAGCTAGTCTGTGCCACATTAATATTTATTTGTGTAATTCTCACAACATAGACACTATTACTATCCCCGTTTCACAGATGAGAAAACTGAGCCACACAGAGTTTCATACACATCCCAGGTTTTACAAAGAGAAAATGGCAGAGCTGAGAGTTAATGCCGGGAAGAGTGTTTCCAGAGCTCAAATTTCTAATTATTATGGACTTGAAGTTCAAATTAAATGTCATTCAAATCATAAAATACTTTTATTTACTAGGCATTATATTATACTCTTTTCAAACTCAAGAAGGAAATAATTGCTTCTTCAACAGATTATTTCAGGGCTACTTATCACTCCCAATCATTTGTGTGTGAGTATATGTGTGTACAAGTGTATATGTGTGTGTGTGTATGTGTGCATTTTGAAATATCTTCCTTTTAATTGCTGAGTTTTATCTCAGAGCTATCATTATCAGTTACCTTCAACATCACTGAAGTGTCTATTAAACACGATGATCAGGCATTTGGATAGATTATTTCAGATTGAAAAAGCCTTGGGAGGTGGGTAAGCACTAGCAGTATTACAATTTTAGAAATAAATTGATACTTAGAGAGGTTAAGTAATTTGCCCAAGTGATATCCCTAAGGGTAGTGCTATTTAGTTTCTTACTCTGGATGATCCTCTATAAACATTTATTTTTATATGTTTATATATGAAAGAATTGTGATAAATCTCTGAAATTTTGCCATTTGCATTGTACACTGCATCAAGCTTTCCTATGTTGTTGCTATTATGGTTTTTTAACCCAATTTTATGGGCTCCCTTTGGAGAGTTGCCTGATGTGTTGGCACCTGTAGTTTGTAAATTTAATATAAATAGAAATACAGTGTTTTAGCAAGTATTGTCTAATCACTGCGTGATAGAATCCAGTTAGCTAGCACCCTCACTTTTCTGGGAACACCCATTATTCCCTGTTTCTCCTCCATTTTAACTCTTAATGCTCTAGGGATCAATTCAGTCAGCTTGTAAACATGATGAGATAATTCCATCTTTAAAAATAATGTATAAATGCATAAAAATATACAACTTACTGAAAACTTCAAAGACCTAAAATAATCAGAATACTGTAGACTGTCTTGAGCGCATCATTCACCTTTCACAGGTTTAGTCCCTGCCTTTTGCGGATAGACTCCTCCAGAAGTGGGCTTCTTCCCAGCACCGTCACATTTTTAAGAAAGATTGTCAATAATTTATAATTGTCATCTGTAGGAAGGAGAATTCAACCAAGTACTCTGCCAGCCTTCCTCCCTCCTTTGTGAAACCCTGTCTTCCCCTAGCTTTTGTGACACCACACTCTGCAAGCCATCTCCTTTTTCCCCTGAACCTCCGAATTCTTCATTACCATTTGAAGTTACTCAGGGATTGAGCTTGGGTCCACTTCGTGTCTCGCTTTCCACTTTCTCACTACACCCTCTTCTACTTTCATGGCTTCAAATACCATTTCTGCCATCGATGACTTCCAAATTTATATTACTAAGCCGACTTAGTCAAGTGATATCGTTAATGTGTTAAATATCCAATTCTTTATCTTTTCCCCAAGTTTTCTCCACGTCTAATCTTCTGTATCTTGATAACAGCACTACCAGTATTCAGGCCAGAAACCTTGGTGTGAGTTCCTCTATTCTACTCTAGCTCACACCTTAGCTGGAAAATTTCGAGAGACTCTTTTTTCTTTATACACCTCTGCCCCCTAGCAATATTTTTTCCGTCTTGTAGCCAGAATGATCTTTCAGAAACAAAATCTGATCATGCCATTACCCTGCTTAAAACCCTTTGAAGGCTTTGGAAGTGCTTAGAATAAAGTAAGAATAAGTAAACATGACATACAAGACCACACATTGTTTGCCCCCTGGTTAATGTTAGAAATTTATCTCCTGCCACCCTCTCCTTCCCTTTCTATTATGCATCAGCCGCACTGGTGTTTGTTGTGTTTCAAAATGTGCTAAGGTTTCCTAGTATTGGACATTCACACATGCTTTTCTTCTCTCTGGAAGAAACATCCTAGTTCCTACAGATCTCATGGATCAACATAAATGCTGCTTCTTCAGAGACATTTTTGTAGTGAATATAAATCCCAGGCCAAAACAGTGCTGATTTTTTTCTTTTAGCAGGCAGTTAACTTGGCCGAACTTAAATTCCAAATCGCCGTCTCCTGCAATGGGCAGCAGCTGAAATCTACGGTCCCTTCCTTCTTTCACCTTAGCTAGGCTGGCTGGACCGTGCCAGCGCATGCGTGGTTCAGGCACCAGCTAGACATGCGGGCTCAGCCACTCTTGCTCTCTCCTGGGATTTCCTCCTCCCCTTTGCAGCTGCTGTAGGGGGCCCAAAGTCTTTCCTCCGACTCCTCAAGCCTGTAAGAGATCAGGCTTCTATCAAAGATTTGGTCTTCACAGAGGTGACTACAACTTCCCTCAGGAAAAAAGTTGTGAACATGGGAAACTCGACAAGTGCTGTTCACTTCCTTCTGCCAGTGTGTTTACCGCTCACCATTTTCTGCCTGCTTCTCCTTTGTCTCCAGGTGTGTGTGTGTTTGTGTGTGTGTGTGTAAATACACATTTTGTTCAGTGCTTATCATTGTTTTCTGTGGGAAGTTTTGTCCGATGTGAGCTATTCCACCATTACCAGAAGCACAACTTGTGTTCAAACAAAAAAACAGAAGTATTGAGGTCCAATTATGTGTAAGGTACTCTGCTAAGTGACAGCAGTCAGTATCTGTGATCTGATAGGATTTATGTTCTATTTGGGGAGAGAGGCATTAAATAATTAACCAAATAATTAATTGAAATTGTCAAAAGGAATATGAAAGTGAATTTCAAGGGGACATGAGACTACGTATCAGGGAAACCTTATTTCCCCAGGTGAATTAGAAAAGGACTCTAGAGGAATGAAGTATTAACTAATATTTGAGCGTTCTTAAAAGTTAACTACTCGGGGCTTCCCTGGCGGCGCAGTGGTTGAGAATCTGCCTGCCAATGCAGGGGACACGGGTTCGAGCCCTGGTCCGGGAAGATCCCACATGCCGCGGAGCAACTAGGCCCGTGAGCCACAACTACTGAGCCTGCGCGTCTGGAGCCTGTGCTCCGCAACAAGAGAGGCCGCAATAGTGAGAGGCCCGCGCACCGCAATGAAGAGTGGCCCCCGCTTGCCACAACTAGAGGAAGCCCTCGCACAGAAACGAAGACCCAACACAGCCATAAATAAATAAATAAATAAATAAATAATTAAAAAAAAAAAAAAGTTAACTACTCAACAAGGTCAGAGTCAGCTGTACTAGAGAGAGCATTCCATGCAGAAAGAATATTGGAATGGAATTACTGAAGCATAAAGAACCTTTGAAAGAATTTCAGTGTGAACAGAGTTCAGAGAATGAGGAGAGAATAGTTAGTGATATACAGTTTGTTTTAGAAAAAAATAGAATGTCATTGAAGCATTGTAAGTAGGGAAATCATTTGGTCAGGCTCATAGTTCCACTACAAAAAAAAACATTTGAATGTATAACTTCTAAATGTTTAATTCAAAAAATTATGATGCTGTAGGGTGGAACTGTGAACTGTATTTTCAATTGTCCTTACAGAGTAAACATTTCTCCTGCCTAATTAATTTGAAAGAACATTTTATCAAGTGCATAGTATTCCAATGAAAGTATGTGCTGCAGCTTTTTTCAACTATTTTCTAGAGTTTTATTTGATTCTTTCCCGATTAGCCAGTTCACATAATGCTGCTAGGAATATCTCTGTACAAAAGCCTTCCTTACATTTAGAAAGCTCATATACCTTGAATATTTGAAGATAAAGTTGCTTTGTAAAATAACATTAATGAAGAAAACATTTAAACATGGAGTAATTGAACTAAATTTTTAAAATGAGTTGCTTTAAACAAAGCATCATTTATATAGATCTATGTCAAGTATCCTTGTGAATGACTGAATGAATAAAAATATCACTGGAATAAGAAAATTTCCATCACAGATCATCCTGTTTCTAAGGAGGAATCTTTCAGGTGCCACAAGCTGCTTTTGAGCATTAAGTGTTCCCTAACATGATGACATTTGTGATTATGTTCACACAAATTGCTTGAAAAACTCCAAATACCTTAATTATTTCACAGCTGCAATATTTTCAAACTCGTTTGAAGATTTTCCAGGAAAAGTACACTTTATGTCTGATTAAGAGAAGTATCCCAAGTGAAAACCATGGTTTGGCTTTCTTTCTGTTAAATCTGTTCATGAATGAAAACTACAGCTGAGGGTGATTATAAAGAGAGTACTAGAAACTTAAAGAGAAAGTAAGTGTTCAAGTGATCAAGCAATTACTGAAAGCATCAACATGATTGTTCCTTTATCTTTTGTTGCATTAAATAAATGAGGATCTTTTTTCCATTCTGCAGCTCAGTAAAATACTCTGTCTACTTTCTCATCAGACTGTCACCTTCATCTATGTAAGCATAAAACTGGTTTAACAGAGCTTCTGGGCAAATATATTATGGATCCAATTCTTAGAGCTTCCTGTCTGTAGGTCTGTAGGTAATGCTGCAGTCATTTTGGATTAGTGATAAACGGTCATGAAATTGGAAACAGGTTCCTCCAGCTTTTCACAAGAATCTGAAAAAACACAAATACGTGCACCCAGAAAGTGTGAGTCCAACTCAAACATCATAAAATAATACACAGTGCACACTTAATGGCATGCAGGACCATATGAACCTATTAAATGACATTGCCTGATGCCAAAGTCAAGTATGGTTTCAACATTCAAATGTGTAGAAATTTGGAGCAGTATTAGTTTAAACTTGAACTAATGACACAGCATTATGTTTGCCCTTGTGATAACAGAAAAACATGTTTTGCTCTCTCTTCATCTCTCGCCTTCAAGACAGTTAATAAGTGATGCTTTGCAATTTATTACCCTTGGAGATAAGGATTATAAAGTGACAAAAACAGCAACAATAATGGGGTTAAACATTTAAAATTTGCCAGGAAGTTTCCAAATATTACCTCATTTAATTTTCACAACCACCCTATAAGGTAGGTAAAAATCCCTATTATCCCCATTTTGTAGTGGAGAAAGCTGAGTCTCTGGATTGTTACATAGCTAATCCCTGGTCACAGAACAAATAAATGGTGATGACTGATATAAGATAATGTATTTGGGAATAAGGTGCTATTGATACCAAAGGCTCTGCACTGGACAACTCCCTTATACTGAGAATACTAGGCTTTTCTTAACTGGACAACTCAATTTCTTTCTATAGTAGTTAGATCCGACTTCTACATCTAGAATGAAGCATAGAGGCAAGAATGGCCTTGTAGTAGATCTCTAAGGGTACTTCCTAAGATGTGAGGCCCTGTTTCATTGCTTTTTGCCACAGACAATACTATTGCTTCTCACAGCTCTAAGCTGTTCAACCCATAGAAGCACCACCCCACCATCTCAGAAAATTTATAAAGAGGGTCACAGCAGTCTTCAACTTGTGGTGAAGGGTGATCTCTTTATTCAGGTATCTCAGAGACTGAAACTTTGGAAGGGCAACAAATTAATCCTTAGTCTCTGGAACTCTCCACAACATCCAATTTAAAGAGATCCCCTTCTGTGTTATTCTACTTAGTCATCCAAGCAGAAAACAGATCCAGCAGGGAGCCTCCCTGGGAATGGATATCAAGATATTCACCTTTAGTTTTATGTCTTTCTCTTTCTTATTAGGGAAATTGGAGAATAAGGAACATAGACATCTAGGATTTTGTGAGGTGAAGCATGTAAAGTTTAAGACTCAGAGGCTTTAGGCACGTATTCAAATTTGGGAGCTAACCATTCTGTTCACTCTGACTTGACCATTATAGAAAAATCTTTAATTCCCATCATCACCTCTTGTGAGGTCGTGGGCAAAGATTTACACATTTCCATAAAGAGATAGAAAGAGGTATGAATGATTTGATGCCTAAATGTTCATATCACAGATTTGGAGTAAGCATCTATTAATATATGGTTTCAGGGGTAAAAAGATCCCCAGCCGACCCCCGCCCCGATCTTAGTTTCATCTCTCACCTGCTCACAGAGATCATAAATTATTAAAGTTAATTACAGAGTCATTCCTTTGATTTAAGGTTCTTTGTCTGGGGTTAAGATTCAAATGCACTTGGGAATGGCAATACACTAAGCTTTATAAATAGAGTGTGATGAGTTAACCAGATCTTTTCATGAGAATATGTTTTGATGGGGCAAGGCACTAAACAGAAATGGAGAGTGAGCACAGAGAAAAAAGGGGAGGGATAAACTTGGAAGACTTGGAAAAGGCTTCAGAAATTCATGAGGATCTCGCCTTCATGTGCTTACTCTGAGTGATAAGGTCACTGTTCATAATGACAGAGACACTGAGGTGGGCCTAACTAGAACACTAGCCCTTCACAGCTGCCAATCTGGAGAATATGACCTATAGCAGGTCAAGTTAGCATTGTGTGCAACGAGCGGCATTGAAAATAGGAAGTGTTGAAATAGACTCCCATACAGGATACAATCCCCGTAACTAATCAACTGGTTTGAGGAGGAAGGAAGGAAGGAATCTGAGAAATCATTTATTCTGTGTATCTCATCAAAAATAGTTAGAGGGCAGACACTTTTGAGGCTATAAATCTATGACCGGAACACAAGTGAGTAACGATTCTTCATAAGCAAAGGCCCTCATGTTAGTTCTCTGTTTTTGAGATTTGTTCAGGCAATGACAGATCCAGGTTAGCACACTAATCACCACCCCAGATGAAATGACCTAATACCAAGAAGGAGCTCCTTTCATCATCATAGCCCTCAACCTTGACCTTGAATCTAAAATGAATCACGTTCCAAATATTTTAGAGTTAACAATATTTTGTTGATGATGATGATGAAAACAAACAAAAATCACGGCTACCATTTTAGCACAAGGGTTTGTTCTGTTTTTTTCCAAAATATCAAAATGTGAGTCTCTGAAGCCTCTTTACAGAGAAACTGTTCTGGTACACATGGCTTGTCTGAATACAGCCAGCTTGTGCTTACTGAAGGAGTAATAAATTTGAATTTCCTCACTTATGGTCTCATAAAATCTCAAAATAATGCTACACTCACATAAGAATCTTAACATTTAATGTTTTGTTATGCAACAGAAAGAAGTAAAACCAAAGAGAGACATGATTGATTGGGCACTGTGCATGAAACTAAATTGAGTCATTGACTTGGGAGGAAACTTGAGGAAAAGTAAACAAATTAATCAGTTTGATTCTAATTTTTATGCTCAGGCATGATATAGCAGTCCTTACTACAAGAGGAAATGGTGAAAACATGGGCTGGCCTGAGGAGTATTGGAGAAAAATATAGGGAACACTAACTCCTGGTTTACTGCTACCAGTAGCAGAGGAGTTTTATTTGTATTAACTCACATAGCAGAACCAAAGTCTAGCTTGATTTTATACCCCAAACTCCTGTACTAATATGAATTATGTGAGCAATTCTACCTTCCAGACTGCCCATGCCTGTCTTCTACTATGTGACTTTTGAGGAAACTGAGAGACCAATAGTCAGAAAAGCAGGTTTATCTAAGAAACACATTGCCTGTTCAGTGGAAAAGCCCATGTGGACCCTAAAGCAATCTCTTCCACAGAGTTCAGTTAAAATGATTTACTTGAGTCAATGGATTCATAAGCTGTTTCTATCATTTTTGTTTCATTTTCCTTCAAGCTCTTCAAAACACATACAATTAATTTGTAGGTATTAATAATTGCATTTTGTTCCTTTGTATAAAATATGGTTAAGCTAACATTTTGGCTATAAAAATATTAGTAAAAGTGCTGCTTCACAGATGTTTCAATGCTTCAGAAGTTGCTATCATGGAAAAGTGATTTGAGGAAAAATGTAAGTAAGCATAATTAAAAATGAAAATGAAATATTTTTGCTAGTAAAATATATATTTCATTAAATATGAAATATGTTTGCTAAACATTGTATATGACTAATTAAATTACTTAAGGTCATTTTGAGCTTGATAGTCTCCTAATTCCTTTCCCAAATAACATCTAATTTGAGGCCTTCAGGAAACATGTGGGGCAGGCACCTTTTTAATCTAAAGGAGATAATAGTGACAGCATTTCAAAATGTGTCATTAGTACATGAGGCTTGGGAATATCAAGGGGAAATTGATAATAAGCAGTATGAAGACCTGAACCTAAGCCATCTAACTTTAAATATTAAAAGCATTTTGATTTTGAACATACTCTTGTATGTGTAAAAATACATAATGAAAAATATTTTGTACTAAGATAATATTTAACATAAATTCATCTCATGGTATATACATGTTTATTAAAGTATAAATTAAAATAATAGAAAAGTGTGCTTTAATAATGCCTGTGGATATATTTATATACACATATGTACATCAATATATTCTATGTACCTATATGTATATCTATTTATCTATAAGGTAGTAAATAGATGGATATAATCTTCTACGATAAAAGTTGTTGACATTAAGAATTAAAGCCTGCACTGTGATAAGCAGCATTCTTCATGATTTAAAGTCATTAAATACTATTCAGGATATTATCATTTCAGAGAACTGAGTGAACAGAGATAAGAGACCATCAACTCATTTATTCAGAAACCTTAATTTCAAGATGCAATAATCTTATGGTAATGTTTTAAAATATAACATACTTAGCTTTTAGTAAAGAAAACTCCTTTTTGTTAAGTAGGGTAATCTATCCATTATTGTCAAGTGAAAAGAATTGGGTCTTATATTCGTATCATCTAGGGAAACAACAAATCTAGGATTATGCTCTCATCAATTACAGTTTTCTGAATGAATCTTTAAGATCTGTTCACCTTGGCACGTGGACAAATATATCTAAAAGGAAAATTGGCTTGTTAGAAGTGCAGAGCAACTTCTCTCTAAAGAACTCATGACACTGTCTTAGGATTTTGCATGTAAAAGAAATCAAAGAAAGAAGCACATGGGACATACTACTAGATGCACTAATATTTGCTTAACCTTAAAATTGACTTTGGAAAGAACAACTTCCCAGGGAATATGGGACCCTTGAAATAAATGAGCCAACATGTTCAGGAAGAAGCTGTGTGACAGGCTTTCCATAGCTTTGACCTGAAATGTAAACACAAGGCCAAAGAGCCCCCTGGTGTTCCTGGAACCCAAAGTTACCCAAGTGAACAAGTTTGCTATGTTCACATTCAGAGAGGGCAGTAGATACTAAATACAGACCCTGAAAAGCAAATGATAGAGAAATGGAACTTGAATTTTGTTACATGAGTGTGTTTCTAAGAAAGAATGTTCTTCTCCAATAGTAAAAATTTAATCCATCTGTGGGAATAAGAACCATAAATGAAAGCACTTAAGCATGAAGGAGCTTCAATTTATATTTCTACTCATCTCCTAGGTCTGCCTGGGAGTCTGAGACTTGGCAGAAGGTATGGTGTCATCTTGGTGGGCTGAAGTGGAGATTTACACTCTCTGTCTCAGCCAGCTTGCAAGTTATATTTGGGCAGTCTGCGTTCTCAGCAAGGCTGCTCCTCAGGTTAAGACCCGTATATATGCTGTCTGCAAGAGACCCACTTCAGACCTAGGGACACATACAGACTGAAAGTGAGGGGACAGAAAAAGATATTCCATGCAAATAGAAATCAAAAGAAAGCTGGAGTAGCAATTCTCATATCAGACAAAATAGACTTTAAAACAAAGACTATTACAAGAGACAAGGAAGGACACTACATAATGATCAAGGGATCAATCCAAGAAGAAGATGTAACAATTGTAAATATTTATGCAGCCAACATAGGACCACCTCAATACATAAGGCAAATGCTAACAGCCATTAGAGGGGAAATCGACAATAACACAATCATAGTAGGGGACTTTAACACCCCACTTTCACCAATGGACAGATCAACCAAAATGAAAATAAATAAGGAAACACACGTTTTAAATGATACATTAAATAAGATGGACTTAATTGATATTTATAGGACATTCCATCCCAAAACACCAGAATACACTTTCTTCTCAAGTGCCCATGGAACACTCTCCAGGATAGATCATATCTTGGGTCACAAATCAAGCCTTGGTAAATTTAAGAAAATTGAAATAATATCAAGTATTTTTTCTGACCACAGCACTATGAGACTAGATATCAATTACAGGAAAAAATCTGTAAAAAACACAAACACATCGAGGCTAAACAATACACTACTAAATAACCAAGAGATCACTGAAGAAATCAAAAAGGAAATCAAAGAATACCTAGAAATAAATGACAAAGCACAACAACCCAAATCCTATGGGATGCAGCAAAAGCAGTTCTAAGAGGGAAGTTTATAGCAATACAATCCTATCTCAAGAAACAAGAAACATCTCAAGTAAACAATCTAACCTTACACCTAAAGGAACTAGAGGAAGAAGAACAAACAAAACTCAAAGTTAGAAGAAGGGAAGAAATCATAAAGATCAGATCAGAAATAAATGAAAAAGAAATGAAGGAAGCAATAGATCAATAAAACTAAAAGCTGGTTCTTTGAGAAGATAAACAAAATTGATAAACCATTAACCAGACTCATCAAGAAAGAAAGGGAGAAGACTCAAATCAATAGAATTAGAAATGAAAAAGGAGAAGTTACAACTGACCCTGCAGAAATACAAAGGATCATGAAAGATAACTACAAGCAACTATATACTAATAAAATGGACAACCTGGAAGAAATGGACAAATTCTTAGAAAAGCAAAACCCTCTGAGACTGAACCAGGAAGAAATAGAAAATATAAATCACAAAGCACTGAAATTGAGACTGTGATTAAAAATCTTCCAACAAACAAAAGCCCAGGACCAGATGGCTTCACAGGCGAATTCTATCAAACATTTAGAGAAGAGCTAACACCTATCCTTTTCAAAGTCTTCCAAAATATAGCAGAGGGAGGAGCACTCCCAAACTCATTCTACGAGGCCACCATCACCCTGATACCAAAACCAGACAAAGATGTCACAAAGAAAGAAAACTACAGGCCAATATCACTGATGAACATAGATACAAAAATCCTCAACAAAATACTAGCAGACAGAATCCAAAAGCACATTAAAAGGATCAGAAACCATGATCAAGTGGGGTTTATTCCAGGAATGCAAGGATTCTTCAATATATGCAAATCAATCAATGTTATGAACCATATTAAAAAACTGAAGGAGAAAAAACATATGATCATCTCAATAGATTCCTGTGTTTGAATCTGGAGCTCGACCAGCTGAATGATCTGAAAAAACTTATTTACTCACCCTTCATCTCAAGTTATGATAATAATAAAACATATTAAGGCTATTGTGAGGATTAAATGAATTCACACATACAAATCCTTGAGCACAATGGCACAAAGTAAATGACAAATATGAGCCCTTACTAGTGTTACTATTGCTATTATATTTGTATCAGAATTAGTTTTAGGATTAATATTATTTTCATGGAATAAATTTTTGCTCCTCATATCAGTCTTTTCCAAAGTGGGGTCTGAGGACTCCATATTCTTAGAAATCTGCTAAAATGATTTTCCTTTAATAAATACCACTTAGTCAAGATTAAGACTTTAGTAAAAGGTGCAGCAGTTTTTACAATGAGTTATTTTTTGGTAAACTTATCCCACCTTCCTTGGTTAGACAGAGCTACCTGCTATAGCAAGATGAAAGCAGTTTTGGTTAGCAGGGCCATGTTTAAATTGTTATGGAAGAAATTGACTTTTTATTATGGAAATTGGAAGTAATATCTGAGTGCATGTACTGGCAAAGCCTTTTATTCCTCTGTTATTTTTTATAACCGGTTCACTCTTCTATTTGAGTATAAACATTATCACTAAAAGTCCATTTAAGAAGGGGTACAAGGGGTACTTTATAACTTTCAAAATATACTTTGATGGTAATTTCCCCAGCTGTGCAAATAAGAATAGACTTATTTCCTCGGGTGATAGAAATAATTTAGGAGAGAGGAATAAGTGAATCATAGGCTATTAGAGCTGGAAACAACCTTACACATTATCTTGGGCAGAGACGGCAGCTACAGGACACCATTGCTACATGTAGCACAAGCCCTACTCATGACATTCATCCATGGTGAGTCTTGAGAATCTGTTCTTGAGCCCAGATGCATTTGTTCTCAGAATCTTTCTCAGACCAGTGTCTCAGACATCCACAATCAATTGATTAAAGTTGCCACTCAAAATGAAACCTATTTTTCATCCCTGAGTCCCAGTCGATCTCTTTCTGTTTACAAAACGTGACATTGAAAACCTGAGATTCTTGACTCTTTCCATGTCACAAAATTATTTATAGTAATTTATTATGTAT
This sequence comes from Balaenoptera acutorostrata, assembly GCF_949987535.1. NCBI lineage: Eukaryota > Metazoa > Chordata > Mammalia > Artiodactyla > Balaenopteridae > Balaenoptera > Balaenoptera acutorostrata. The sequence continues at coordinate 128,692,253 of NC_080068.1, read as the reverse complement.
AAATTATTATTTATAGTCTACAGGATGTCTGACTATGAATTCAGTATTCTTTCTATTCCAATACCTGGAAAAATTAATCATGTGTGAACAAAAATGGGATACTAGCAATAGGCAAAAAATGTCCTTAATATACTGTGATTCTTCTAAATTCATTTCCAGGAAACTCAAAGTACTTTACAATAGGCAGATAGGTATATTGGGGTGAGAATGCATTTAGCAGGAGAAAATGATGGAGTAACCACAAGCTTATGAGGAAGCCATTGGTAAATATGGGAAGGGACTATGTCCAGTTAATAATCCAAATGGAACACTGACAGGTCTTATTATTTTTGAAATCTATTTGAAAAACTGTCCCTAGTATCGGGTTTTACTACCAATCCCACATGTAAGGGAGGTTGTAAAAAGTTTCACAAATGTTTGGAAAGCTTTCGTCAAACTTGGTCCAAACTTAGTTAAGCGTTTCATCAATGTAGGTTTATTTTAATAGTTTAATATGAAACTAGTAGTTTTCAATTATGATTCGAAATGTGCATAGAACAAGTCCAAGTCAACTAAGTTTTGCCTTTAGAGAGTGTGTTACCATTGTTAAGCTCCAAATATTTGCAAATTTCTGAAATGTTTAATTTCTTTGAAATTATATTTTCCGTATATGCCAAGTAAACATATTGCACAAAATAGGTTTTTTTTCACACACACACACACACACACACACACACACACACACACACACACATGCAATTTGAGACATGCTTACTGATTTTCCTAGCCAGAGATGTATGAGACGTCAGAAAGGCTTTCCCCATCCTCTTGTCAGTCCTGAGTTCCTGAATTTAATTCTTCTTCTTGAGAGGGGGAGTCACTGTATCGGTTAACGTGTGGAGATCAGTCAGCCTGTGGGTAGCAAGCAAACCAAGTGCTGAAGTGTAGGAGAAATTTTAAGAAAAAAGGAAACCAGATAGCTAGTAGCTAGTGATGTGCGTGGTGAAATACCAGAAATTACACTTGAGACCACAAAATAAGAGGGGGTTGGAGTGGTTAAATGTCTGATAATACTGAAATATATAAACATTCCAGGCTTTTGCCAGATTTCAACAAATAATCTGTAAGGTCCAGGACATTTTTTAACTTCAAAGGTAAATTCAGGCATCTCTTTTAGTGAACCCAGACGTAAAACATAACTACAGAATGATGTAATAGTCAAAAATATGCAGGTTGCCATTTGTAGATAAGATTGTGAGGATGTGTGTTTAAAGTGAGTGGGTAGTTGTTCCAGTCAATGCAAATTCTGTCTTTCACTGGATTTCAAAACCTATTATAAGCTTTGCCTGTTTTAATTTCTGGATTTTTTTTTCTCTTTTCATACCACGTGGAATCCTTTTCTAAGGTACACCTTTTCATGCACATCTGAACATACTTACTTAGAGATATACTAGGTATCTTCTCAGTCATGACACTTGTCAATTTGTATCTTGGAAACAACAAATAAAAATCCATGCAATTGCTTCACTGCATATCAACACTATTGTAAAGTTTTCTAAGGCTTCTTTTGAGAAAGTCCAGAAATATTGCAAAGCAGATTTTCAGTAGAACATTCCTCCTGATTTACTTATGGAAAATACACAGTAGATTTAATATATATTGTTTCTTATGTTGCTTATGACATTCTTTCTTGAAAGTCTACATTTTATCATGTATATGTACATTTTATATATATATACACACACACACACACACACACACACACAGGGTCTAAGATACATTAGGATGTATATAAAACACATTATGTAACATATATAAACATATATATGTCTTTCAGCTAATGATGGTTATTGAGATTATTCAGTAATTTTGTAAGGTAGACAAATGTAAAATTTTCTTTTTGTCAATTTAAAACAGTTTGGATCCACACTAGAAACTTTGAATCTACTGGTATTCTAGTTATCTCCTGTACTATATGATTTCATACTTAATTCTACATAACTGACTGAATGTCATTTCACTTGTGGAGTTATGCTAAAGGAATTTCAGATCATTGTCATTTGTTCACTCTTTTTTTTGTTTGCTCAAATTTATTATCCTTTAAAAATATTGCTTTAAATTTTGTAGTTCCAGAAGGTAGCCGAACTTCTTGTAATAATATTTTAGCAGTGTGGAATCAAGTATTCTATTTAGTATGGACTGATCTCAGAGACCACACTTCCGTTTTAATAAAACTAGCTGTGAGGAATTCTGAAATCGTGTTGACTGTGAACATCTATATATTCTTTAGGGAAACATTTTTCCCCTTGGGGAAACTACCTTGACCTAAACTCTAAATTCTTTGAAGGCAGGGATTCAGCTTTATTGACATATAATTTACATATATCATAGTCATAACATTGTCATAAGTTTAAGGTGTGCAGTGAGTTGACTTGATACATTTATATATTGCAAAATTATCACCACCATAGCATTTGCAAACACCTCTATCATGACACATAATTACCATTACTTTTATATGGCCATAATATTTAAGATCTACTTTCAAGCATATAATACAGTATTGTCAGCCATGATCTCTGGAATTTGTTAATCTAACAGCTGGGATTTTTGTACTCTTTGACCATTATCTACCCATTTTCCCCACTCCCCAGCCCCTGGTAAACACCTGTCTACACTGTTTCTCTGAGTTCACTTTTTTAGTTTCCACATATAAGTGATATCATACAATATTTGTGTTTCTCTGTCTGACTTATTTCACTTAGCATATGCTCTCAGGTTTCATCCAAGTTGTTGCAAATGGCAGGATGTCCTTCTTTCTCATGGCTGAATAATATTCCTATATACATATATATATATATATATATATATATATATATATATACACACACACACACATATATATATACACACACACACATATATATATATACACACACATACATATTACGTCTTTATTCATTTAGCCATGATGAACACCTAGGTTGTTTCAAATCTTGGCTATTGTGAATAATGCTGCAATGAATGTGGGAGTGCCAATATGTCTATAAGATCCTGATTTCAATTTCCTTGGATTTATAGCCAGAAGTGGGATTCCTGTATCATATGGTAGTTCTATTTTTTTTGTTTTTTTGGGGCAACCTTTATACTGTTGCCTATAGTGGCTCTACCAACTTACATTCCCATCAATAGCGTACAAGTGTTCCCTTTTCTTCACACTGTTGCCAACATTTGTTATCTCTTGTCTTTTTGCTGATAGCCATTCCAACAAGTGTGAGATGATATCTCATTGTGGTTTTGATTTGCATTCTCTGGTGATTAATGATGTTGAGCCCATTTTCATGTACCTGTTGGCCATTTGTGTGTGTCTTCTTTGGAAGATTGTCTATTTATTTCTTTTGCCTATTTTTGCAAATCAGATTTATTCACTTATTTTGCCATTGAGTTGTATGCATTCTTTATATGTTTTGGACACTAACCTCTTATTAAATATATGGTTTGTAAATATTTTCTCCCATCCTGAAGGGTGCCATTTTATTTTGCTGATTGTTTCTTTTGCTGTGCAGAAGCTTTTTAGTCTGATGTAGTCTGACTTATTCATTTTTGCTTTTTTTGTTTGTGCTTTTGGTGTCATATCCAGGAAATCATACCAAGGCTAGTTTCAAGGAGCTTTCTCCTTTTTTCTTCTAGTTTTATGGTTTCAGGTTTTTAGGTCTTTAATACATTTCAAGTTCATTTTTGTGAGTGGTGTAAGAGGTTCCCAATTTCATTCTATGTCATGTGGTTATCCAGTTTTCCCAGCACCATTTATTGAAGAGACTATCCGTTCCTCATTGATTAGTTTTGGCTCCCTTGTCAAATATTACTTGAACATATAAGCGGGGTTTATTTCTGGGCTCTTCGGTCTGTTACATTAGTCTATGTGTCTATTTTTACACCATTACCGTACTGTTTTGAATATTATAGCTTTGTAATATAGCTTGAAATCAGGAAGTATGATACTTTTGACTTTATTATTCTTTTTCAGGATTGCTTTGGCTATTCAGGGTCTTTTGTAGCTCCATATGAACTTTAGGATTGTTTTTGCCAACTCTGAAAAATGCCATTGGAATCTTGATAGGGATTGTATCTATAGATGGCTTTGGGTAATACGGACATTTTAACAATATCAACTTTTCCAAACCATGAACACAGAATATTTTTCCATTTGTTTGTATCTTCTTCAATGTCTTTTATAAAAGTCTTGTAGTACAGCTATTTCATCTCCTTGGATAAATGTATTCTTAAATATTTTATTATTTTTGATACTACTGTGAATGGTATAGTTTTCTTTATTTCTATTTGAGATATTTTGTTGTTAGTATATAGAAACCTAACTGTGTTCTATATGTTTATTTTGTATCCTGAAACTACTAAATTTGTCTATTAGTTCTAGCAGTTTTTCGGTGGAGTCTTTATTATTTTTTCTATATAAGATCATATCACCTATAAACAAAGACCGTTTTACTTCTTCCTTTCCTATTTGGGCTCCTTTATTTCTTTTTCTTGCCTATTCTCTAGCTAGGACATCCAACACAGTGTTTAATTGGAGTGGTGAGAGTCAGCACTCTTATCTTGTTTCTGATCTTAAAACTTTCAGCCTTTCACCATTGAGTATCATGTTGACTGTGGGTTTGTCACATATGACCTTTATTGTTTTAAGATATGTGCTTTGTATACTCACTTTGTTGAATGTTTTTATCATGAAAGGATATGGTATTTTATCAATTTTTTTTCTGCCTCTATTGAGATGAACATGTGATTCTTTTATCTTTAATTCCATTAATGTGTTGTATTGCTTTTATTGATCTGCTAACATAGAAACATCCTTGAACCCCAGGAACAGATCCCACTTGACGGTGGTGAGTGATCCTTGTAATGTACTGTTGAATTTGGTTTGCTAATATTTTGTTGAGAATTTTTGCATCTATATTTATCAGGGATATTGTTCTATAATTTTCTTTTCTTATAGTATCCTTATCTGGCTTTGGTATCAGGGTAATGATGGCCTTGTAAAATGAGTTTGAGAGTATCCCCTCCTCTTCAATATTTTAGAAGAGTTTGAAAAAGATTGACATTAATTCTTCTTTAAAATGTCTGATAGAATCCACCAGTGAACTCATCTGGTCCTGGACCTTTTTGTGTTAGGAGGTTTTTTTTATTACTGATTCAGTCTCCTTACTCATAGTTGATCTATTCAGATTTTCTATTTCTTCATGATTCAGTCTTGGTAGGTGTATGTTTCTAGGACTATATCCATTTCTTCTAGGTCATCCAGTTTATTGGCATATAGTTGTTCATGGTAGTCTCTCGTGATCCTTTGTATCTGTGTGGTATCAGTGGTAATGTCTCCTCTTTCATTTCTGATTTTATTTGAGTCTTCCCTATTTTTCTTAGTCTAGTGAAGTGTTTGTCCATTTTGTGTACCTTTAAAAAAAAGAGCTTAGTTTCATTTATCTTTTCTTTGGTTTTCTGATCTCTGTTTCATTTATTTCCACTCTAACCTTTGTTATTTCCTTACATCTGCTAACTTTGGGCTTAGTTCATTCTTTTCTAGTTCCTTGAGGTATAATGTGAGGTTGTTTGAGTTCTCTCTTGTTTCTTAATATAGGTATTTATCACTAAAATTGTCCCTCTTAGAACTGCTTTGAAATGTCCTATAGGCTTTGGTATATTGTGCTTCCATTTTCATTTGTTTCAAGATATTTCTTGAGTTCCCTTTCAATTTCTTCTGTGACCCATTAGCTCTTCAGGATATTGTTTAATCTCCACTATTTGTAAATCTTCCAGCTTCTATTCTGTTCTTGATTTCTACTTTCATACCATTGTGGTCAGAAAAGATATTTGGTATGATTTGAATCTTCTTATATTTGCTAAGACCTATTTTGTAACCTATCATGTGATCTATCCTGGAGAATTTTTCATGTGCAATTGAGATGAATGTGTATTCTGCTGCTGTTGCATGGAATTTTTTGATTATGTATGTTACTTACATTTGGTCTAAAATGTGATTCACATCCATTGTTTCCTTCTTTATTTTATGTCTAGATGATCTATCCACGGTTGAAAGTAGAATACAGGAATTCCCTACAATTATTGTATCATTTTATATATCTCCTTTCAGATATGTTAGATGTGGGATCCATATATATTTGATTGTTATACCTTGATAAATTGACCCGCTTATTATATAATGACCATTTTTTTTCTCTTGTCACTGTTTTTGGCTTAAAGTCTATTTTAATCTGCTGTAAGTATAGCTACCTCTGCTCTCTTTTGGTTTCAACTTGTATGGCATGAAATATGTTTTGTCATCCCTCCACTTTGAGCCTATGTCTGTAACTTAAAGCTGAAGTGTTTCTCTTGTATGCAGCATACAATTGGGTCTTTTCTTTTTTTAATCAATCCAGTCACTCTATACCTTTTGACTGGAGAAGTCAATCCATTAACATTTAGAGTAATTTTTAATAGGTAAGGATTTACTAATGCCATCTATCAATTGTCTTCTGGCTCTTTTGTAGTTACATTTTCTTTCCTTTCTTGCTGCCTTCCTTTGTCAATTGACTTTTTGGGGTTTTTTTATAGTGGTATGCTTCGTTTCCTTTCTCTTTATCTTTTGTGTGTCTTTTGTAAATTTTTGCATTGTGGTTCCAGTGAGGTTTACATAAAACATATGTATAAAACAGTTTATTTTATGCTGATAACAATATAACATCTACCACATACACAGTGATACCAAAAAAAAATCTATCCTTTTACCCCTCCCAGTTTATATTTCTGATGTCACCATTTACATCTTTTTTATATTTTGTATTCTTTAACAAATTGTTGAAGCTACAGCTATTTTTAATATTTTTGTTCTTTAACCTTTATACTAGAGTTAAGTAGTAAATGCATCACCATATTACAGTATTTGGGTATCCACACTGGTAAATTCTGAATTTACCAGTGTGTTGTATATTTTCATATTACTAAATTACATCCTTTTGTTTCAGCTTGAAGAACTCCTTTTAGCATTTCATATAAGGCAGGATTAGTGGTGATGAATTCTCTCAGCTTTTGTTTATTAGGGAACATCATTATTTGACCTCAAATTCTGAAGGACGACTTTGCTGTTTAAAGTATTCTTGGTTGGCAGTTTGTTTCTTTTAGCATTTTATCTTATCCCATTCTCTCCTGGACTACATAGTTTCTGCTGAGAAATCCTGATAGCTGATAGCTTTATGGATATTCCCTTGTATGAAAGATTTTTTTTCTTGCTGCTTTTAAAATTCTCTCTTTGTCTTTGTTTTTATTCAGTTTATTATTATGTGCTTTGGAGAAGATCATTTTGGATTGAAATTTTGAGGTAATCTATTAGCTCCATGAACTTGCACGTCCAAATCTCTTCCCAGATTTGGGAAGTTCTTAGCCATTGTTTCTTTAAATAAGCCTTCTGTCCCTTTCTCCCTTTCTTCTCCTTCTGGGACTCCAATTACAGGTAAATGATATTTTTTGGTGGGCTCCCCTAAGTCCTATAGGCTTTCTTCAGTCCTTTTAATTCTTTTTGCTCCTTTAACTGGATCAGGAGCCAGTTGCAGACACACTCACAGTCATGAGGACTAGGGCAGGTGGCAAGGGCAGGGGCCAACTACTGGGTCACTGGCAACTGCAGAGGCCCTGGCTGTCAGTGTGCTCTCCTGTGGCTGTATACTCTCCACCCGCTGTGCACACTGCAGTGATTTGGGCTGGGGACACACAGGTGCACAGCTGGAGGTGTTCACTACAGATTGCTGTGATGATGCTGGCTGTTAACAGAAGGTGGGGTCTGCTCTGACCTGCAAGCAGTTGTGGGAGCCCTAGCTATTAACGTGCTCACCCACTGCTGCACTCTCTCCCCTTGCATGTGCGTGCTGCAGTGGATGCCGATGCCAGGCATCAGGCCAGTGGTCTGCAGCTGCATAGCTGGAGGGGTTAGCCACAAATATGAGCACCGTGGTGGGAGTCAGCTGGGATGGCCCAGGCTGGTGTCTTGCACTTGCATGACTGCAGAAACCTGAGCTGGCTGCAAATGGGGCTCCCTGGCTTTGGGAGTCGGGGGGTGGGGTGGGGAGAGACTCCGGCAGCTGGTGCCAGTGATAGCAAATACCTGTGTGGGGAAAGCTGGCGAGATGTGCAGGGGGTCCACTGGCAGCTGTGCTGGCTGTTGGCTTCAACAGTGGCAAAATCTGCTGAGCTTGTTACAGAGCCAGTCTCTGTGAGCTGTGATCACTCCTGCTGCATGTCTGCTAAGAATAGCCTCTGCTTTTCTTCCCTGTCCCAAGCTGGCTCAATACGTCTCGGCTTTGCTATTCTGTGTGAGGTGAAACCACAAGGGGACCTTGGGCAGTGCCCCACTAGGGTGGAGAAGCTGGTCATTCACCCCATTTTTCCTTTCCTGGTGAGAGGAGCTCCTAGCTGGGAAGTTCCTAAAGGCAAAACAGAGTTGTCTTCCTTCTCGTGCAATTATCCTCAGGGTTTTTTTTTGTTGTTGTTCCACAATGTTGCTAAATCTTTCTAAGTGGGCTCTAGAGGAATTTTGGAGCTGTTTTTGTTCATGGATATTGGTCCAGTTGTTGATCTTTGCGGGAGCACATGGAAGCTGGGTTTTCCAACGTTGCCTTTTTTTCCACCCTCCAAACTAATCCAAGAGATTAAGTTTTGAAATTCTTTTACAAATCCTTTGAAATGTTATATCTCTTAAGTTTCTTATAACCACTCAAGGTTTTAAGTAAAGACTTTAAGAAAGTGATAATTAAAGCAAAATAAAACAGTTTCATTAAGTATGCCTTCCTTTAGATTTTATTTTGGGGAGAAGTTGATTAGTGATCACTGTTAGGGAAATGTGTCCTGGAAAAAATGGAAGTAGAGAAACTGAGTTGTGCCTCTGTGATTCAAATACCCCTGACTTGAACTGTCTGCCTCATGGAACTGACGGGTTTCTTCAGATACTTACTAATAGCATTTATCCTTAAAATTTTTACTTTATAAACTACTTAAAGTAAAAATGCCTTATTTGCCTCTCCAAATATAATGTAAATTTCCTGTAGATTAAGAACAAGAAAAAAAAGGGACCAAAAACCTGTCTATCTCTGTGCCATGGTGATTAAAATAGTGCCTTGTACTTACTCTCAATATCACTTTCTTTGACAGTGATTAATTTATTTAAATCATTTGACTGAGAACTAGAAAATCAGGTTTAATTAATACCATTCTGGGTCTGATGGAGCCCTAGTTATTATTTAGCATGCTCCATTGACATCAAGATAGTTTAGATTAATTTATTCCATAATTTTTTATTGATTACCTACTATGTGCCAGATGCTCTTCTAGGCAATGTGGAATCAACACAACAACAAACAAGCAAATAAAAATAAAATAAAATAAAATAAAAACCCATATATTTCTGCCCTTGTAGATTTTAAGGTAAGTCATATAGCGGGTTAGTGGGCTCCTGTGAAGGTAATTAAACTCTCCTGTGCTTCTATCTTTAAATTTGCCTTTTGAATTTTTCTCACATTCATCCCATTCATTCCTTTTCTACTATTAACTTATTTCAGACCTTCATTTTAGTTGTTACCAAAATTATAAAATATTTTAATAGCAATTATTTTGTTTATATGTTCAAATGTTACCACTGTTTTCCAGAATAGTCTCCCTAAATCATGAATTTAATCATGTCTTCCCCTTACTCAAAAAATCCTTGCCTATCTTTGCCCGTAGAGGAAGCCTACATTCCTCATGATAATATTCAGGGCCTTCCATGATTTAAAACCAGTGTACTCTCATGGACACACTTTGACTATTTACCCTCAACCACCATTCTAGACCAACATAACTGATATTCCCCACGTATATCTTGAATCTTTCTGCCTCCATATTTCTTATTTTTCTTTTTCCCGCTTTTAGTATATCTTTCCTCATCTCTGATTTGTCTGTACTTACTTGTCCTTCAGTTTCCAGCAATGTCTTCTCTCCTATTTTCTAATCTTTTGTAGTTATTTGCATACATATATCTCCTCTTTCCCTGAATTTAAAATTCTGGGAATAATAATTGTGCCTTTTTTCAAATTTCCCAATATTTCTCAGTAATTGCAATAAGGATGGAATATATGATTAATATTTAATTAGCTGAATATGATAAGAGAAGAAGAGAACAGTCCAAAGTGCAAAAGCATGTGCTGTGGTGTCACAGAAGCAAACAGGGAAGGCTTTGCATCTGAGCGAAAGAGCAAGTCACTAGGCAACTCGGCATCTGTCATATCTGAAGGGAGAGGTGACATTCAAAAAGAGTAGGGAAAGGACACAACAAGTATTCTTGCCTACTTCACTCTTTCATTCAGGCAGAATAAATAGACATTCAATTACCAATATGTGTTAATGCTTTCTGTAGTTTTTCACTAGATGATTTAACTCTATAACAGCAAGCATGTCAGTCTGTTTTTTGTGAGCCCAGTGGCTCTTCAGTAAACATTTATATGGTGGTAATGATATAAGAATAACATATTTTTTAATCAAGGTGCTTATCTTTTGGTGATTAGATTAGGTTTGGTGATAAAACTCAGCAGTTACCTATTCCACTTGAACAAATTAGATTCTAAAGTTCTTTTGAGAACTTACTGTCAACTTTAAATGCTAGAGAACTTACATTTTCCAGCATTTAAAACCTCATTTTAATTCACTGTAATGCAGCACACACACACACACACACACACCCCAACACACTCTTTAGCTTTTCATTAAAAATTCAGTACAAATTCTACCCATATTAAAGTCAGGAAACAGGCCAGATGAAAAGTTTAAAAAAAGTATTTAAAAATTTTAAATTATGAATAATTTTTAGGAATGAACATTTTCCTATCACACCAAAACCTTTGGGGTACTGAATCCTAACACACATGTTCCTTTCTTTGAGATACGGATTCAACATTTCCCCATCAGTGAATGATGATTGGGAAAGAGATAGAAATTACACATACATATTGAACATACAGGACTGGAGGGAGGGAGAAATGGTGTCCAATAAGAGAAGGAGTTGGCCAAGTGAGAGTCAGGGAGCCCCCACTGGTATCATCCAACTTTATAAATGGTGTCATTCTCACATACGTCTGTTCCAGGATTCCTCCAAGGGCCTGATCAGGGTGAAGGCAAACTCTTATGAGCTTCATTTGTTGAAAATGTAATGTTTCCAACCAGCCACCATAGTCTCCAAACATGAGGTTCTCTTATAAATATGACAGACCATAATGATACATTTCTTTCTCCCACTTTCCTGGCTTAAACAATTAAGCAGAAAACCAGCAGTATTTGTATACATGGAAGGACCTCCACATATTTTTGCTTATGCCACATCCTTCCTGAGGTGGGCACACTAATATTCCAAAATCTCCCTTGGGTACCAGCCATCAGCATCACGTCTCATTCTGGCAGTTATCTTTATGAGCATATAAATTATCTCAAAAGGTGCTTTTTGCTTTGTTTTGTTTAAGTCAGTGAAAGCTTATTAAAATAAAGCTCTATATTTTTTAATCTCAAGTATTGATTATTAAGTTGGATCATTTGGACATTTCCTTCACAGTCTGAGGGGTTTTTTTTTTCACACGTTTTACATATATAGTCATTACTTTTCTGTCATTTCTCCACCTTCTGTCGCTACTGTGGGTTTTCATTCCTTTTCACATTCTCATCCAACTGTAAATAAAGAGATTTGTTGCTAATCAACAGAATAGATTCTCATTGTTTCTGCTTTTTTGCCTCTGCCCTCTCAAATATTTTTTTAAAGGTTAAATGTTGCATTCTAGAAACATCTTGAACATATAGAAATATCCATGATGTGTAGTCATTCAGATCTGGTATTGGAACATTAACATTGAGAAATTAAGCATGCAAGAGTCAGGAAATTCCAAAGTTAAAATTCCCATAGCAACATTAATTTATCTACATTAGAAAGATAGAATTAAAAGTCCTCCATAGGTACCTTAACAGAGAACAGTTTATAAGGTATATGTACATTTTTACAATTAAAGATATATTTTGTGACATTCAGCATTTTATACAGTTTACAATTTCACAGTAATTATGCTTTATAAAATAAGGAGTGGAGACATTGAGACTTATTTCACTCACTGTCATACACAGACTTGATACTTACATATCATGTACCTGATTTAGAAAAGCTTTTCTACTTTCATTCCAATATCGACCTCTCTTAACTCATCTAATCATTATGTAAAAATTCCTCCACACATAGCGTTTAACTTAGACTGAGATTTGGCTAATTTATCAAGCCATCTGCTTGTACTTATTTCAGTAGCATATTTCATAGAGGAACTTGCTGTACCTATTTTTCCTTTGAAAAGTTTTCAGACATTCAAAAATGGCCTAATAATTGTTTAAAATAAGAATACTCTTCAAAACGCTTTCATTCTAATATTTAATATTTTGTCTTTGAAAATTTGTGCAATAAGATGTTTACTGTTGCTTTATTCTTCCTGAATGGTTTATTAATATAATATATAATATAACATATGCAAGTATTTATGCCTATTTATACATTTTTTAGGTATAAAATTTATTATATATATTATTATACATTATATTTAAATATTATATATAATATAAGTTTATACCTATAAATACATAATATATATACTCCCAAGGCTGTGGTATAGCTAACATATTCTTTTTTTTTTTATAAGGAAGTTCAAAAATATGCACTGAATGCTCTTCAATCAATTATTATTGTTTTACTTGGCTTCATATAAGAGAAGTTTTGTTTCTTCAGCAAGGTAAGAAATACTACAATTTCTTTTTTTTGTTTGGTCATTTGAGTTTTTAACTTTTAAAAATTTATCGCATCCTTATAAGTCTTTATAGTTTAACATGTATGTTTTCCTCCCTCACATCACTATCAGAATTTTCTAATAATGGGATTTATTTGTTTGACTCATCACAATTTATTTATACTTTTTTATTTCAAAATTTACTCATGACGTGGTAAAAAATTATCAAAAAATTGGGTTTGTTTATAAACTCACACCTTTTCATCATTCATTTTATTGCCCTGTTGACATGGTATGATTTGGTTTTAAATATTTAAAGTAGATCATGATAAGAGGTAGGTCACTTCATCACTCTTCTCTCCTTTTCTCCAACTTAACAAGTTTATTCATGTTCAGAATAAAATTTAATATTCTTGCCTGCTCACATCCTCTAATAAAGTTTAGTATTATTTTATGTAATTCCTTTAAAATTCTGTTGGGATTTTAATTTGAAATATGTTAAATTTATAAATTATCTTGTTGAGAACACATAATTCGATAACGCATAGTATTTCCAGCTAAGATCAGAGTATGTCTATTCCTTTACTAATAATTTATTTAAAATTTTTCCATTAGAATTTGTAAATTTTTTCATTTGCTCTAACCCAGTTCTTATGAAGTTTGTATCTGAACAGAAGAAAAATGCTTGCTGTTGCTAATGAAAACTTGTTTTTTCAATATTTTCAATTGCTAGTATATAAGGATGATATTTAGTTTCATTTATTAGTCAAATATCCATGCTCCTTTTAAAGCTATTTCATTAATTCATTTAGTTTTTTGTTTAGCTTGTCAATCTTCTTGTTACAGAGGCTGTTTCTGAAGGAATTATTATCAGAATACCATGGTATTAATATGCTATTTTTTAAATGAAGCTGTAGAACAGAGGAAATCATTCCATGTGGTTACTAAAACTCAATACTTAGAGTGAGTCAAAATGAGCAAATAGCAGAGTGGTATAAGTATTAGGGTGTTGTTGTTAATATACTTTCCATTATTAATATGTATCGAATGTTATTTTATGGTATAAAATGGAAATTAGAAAATAGTAGATTTCACGCTTTTTTGCATTCCTTTGAACATATTGTACACATTTTTGGAAGTTACAGCAAACCATCTTTAGTGCTGTAGATGGTTTTGGAATCTATTATAATGTTGTAACATAAATAATACCTAAAATTGAATCTTCGTGAAAAGCATGCAGAGTAGAAAAATTAGAATGCTAATGCAAGAGCCTATGTTGCTTTCCCTAGAGACTATACATATAGAGTATACATGCAGTTATCTTAAAATTGTGGTGGGCATTTTCTCTAAAAGTTAAACTCTCTCAAGTTTTTTTTTTTGGTTGGTTAAGTTGGGTTTTTTTTGTTTGTTTTTGTTTTGGTCAGGGAAGGTAATGATTTATACCTATTTTAATAGTACCTATTATTTAACCTATTACATTGACTGGTTTTTGGTAAACTTTTGTCACATTTACAAAGTTAAGTTGCTGAGTGACTGATTGGTCTATGGATCTACTTAAGTTGTTTGCTTTTTCTCTTGATCATGATTCACACTTTTTTGCTATTTGACATGTGTATTAAATTTTATTTCATATACCAGGCATTGTAGATGATACTTTATAGAGACTCTGGGATTTGTTACCTTTCTCCAAATAGTGTTTAGTTTTGCCCGAGTAGGGAATGAAATTACTGGATTACCATGGTCTTGTGGAGATTAGGTTTTCAACTTTTGGGGGGTAGGTGTGTCCTTAATCCTAGGTCATATCCCTTAGCTAAAAAATATGTGTCTAGTTCCTAAGGCATAGCTATTCTAGAGTTTCAGTGGAAAATATGCTGTTTCCTAAGCCACTCTAACTCAGCAGGACTCCAAGTTATGCCTTCCCAACATCTCATGGTTGTTTAATTTTCTATTCAAGTGAGTTAACCTTCCAAATATTGCTTTCTGTGAAATTTTTTGGATTTTTGTCTTGTGCACAAGCATTTTGGAAATCACTCAAGGAGTTGAGTGATATTTCCATGGGGGTTTGGGGGCTCTCCTCAACAGTGGCGCCCTCTAGCCTTCCAGGCAGTTCAGAAGTCTGACTTCTAAAGCCTTAGCTCTGTAAGGCTGCCATTTCTCTGCTTGGGACTTGACCCCTGTGTTCCCTGTAAACTGGGTAATGCCCTTTGTGAGAAATCTGGTTAGATGTTGAGCTCACCTACTGGGCAGCACTTTTTTGAGTTGCTGTATTCCCTTTAATGCCTGTTTGACTTTGGTGACTGTCTAGAGACTTCAGTCATTTTTATCTTTTTATTTATTTATTTTTCCCTCTCCTCACCACCACTCTAAGTTTATAATGATTATTGGTAAGTAATCTTTTTTCTTTAAAATAGCATTCTACTTTTGTTTGATTGAAAATCTCATATCTTTTGAAGATTAACAATTAGACTCTTCCATGTTCTCTTTTTTCCTCAATTATTTCTCATCCAATCAGCACTGGGTTCAAAATTTTTGTCTTGATATTTTTCTTTCATGTTATTGTCAGCAGTAAATGTGATTGGCACCCTATACAATCACTCTTCACCAGGCTAATTTTACCATTCTCTAGTTGATGATTATGTTGGCCACTAACAGTTCACAGCTTACAGTTGCCTTCTCCTTGGGAGAATTGCCCTAGCCACCTTACCTGGGAAATCATATTTCTTCTCTGGGCAGACTGCAGATAATGGCTGACTGATGCAAGGTTAACAAAAGGCCCCTTTCATTAAGGTGGGGACAATTCTGCAATGTAATATATTCTCCATAGCCCTCGTGTTATGCTCCCAAAGCTGAACTTTCCTGAGAAAACATATTTACTTAGCTCTTTACCCCTCCTTATCCTGTTTTCCTCATTCATTTAGAGGGTTTCTTATCACTCCCTAAAAACCACTTGTGCATAATCTCTATATCAGGTTTTGTTTCTAGGGAAGCCAAGACACAAGACATTGACTTTCCTTAAATATTTATAATCCTTGTACATTAATTCTTCTTTAAGAGAAAGTCATTGAACAATGGACTGGGAATTCTGTGCACTTGAAATGGGCTTGTCAGCTAACAGGGCTTAGCTGTTGATATTTCATACCCCAATATAGAATCTGGAGTGATTACTAAAAGGTGAGAAGGCTTTAGTCATTTGAAATGTTGTTCCACTGTATATAAAGATGTAATGATTTTTTTTCCCTGAGTATCTACATTGTGCCTTAGCATGTTTTTTTTTTTCTTTTCTTTTTAAAAATTTATTCTATTTGGTGGTCATTGAATATCTTGAATCTGTAAATTTATATCTTTCTCCAAATTTGAGAAGTTTTCAGTCCTTAATCATTCAATATTTTTTTCTGTTTCAATCTCTCTCCTCTCTTTCTGAGACTCCAATACCCAATCAATGAGACTCTGATCATGTATTTTTTAATAGAGACAGTTGTGCTTGAGGTATCAGTGACCAATAGAGATGCTGTGTGGAGCCTTTGGCTGACACCTGTATGTCAAATATAGCAAAGCTAATGCCATCCTCTGTAGATACTATTCTCCTTTTGAGAAAAAATAATTTAAAACAAAATATAAAAACAAACAAGCCCACAAACTTCTCTTACTACTGAAATTTAGTAGAAACTAAACACTTAAACATGGGCCACCAAGTTCCTATGAGATCTGAGAGACTCATCATGAAATGCATGTGGTTTGACCCACAGAGCCATACAGTTGGGTGGGCCAGTGGGTGACATATGAGATTGGGTTTGAGCAGAACCTGAAGCCATTATGTCCTGTGAGCAAGTATGTTCCCTACTTTGTTCCCACCATCTCTCCTCCTGCTTTACGGGCTCCTGTCTTTCAATGCAGAACTATAGCTTAATGGCAAGTTTCCCTATGACTAATTGACTGAAAAAGAAAAAATTCAGTTGTGGTTTAGTGGTGGTTCTGCATGACTATGCTGGCTCCACCCTAAATTGGATAAATCTAGCACTATTGCTTCAAGGATGGTCTTGGATGAAGTAGTAAAAGAAATTCTTAGAATGGCAGAACTTTGCGAAATGCATCTGTTGTTTATTTTATGTGTAATGAGAGAAGGCCAGAGATACAAATTTTCAGTGATTTATTGTCAGTAGATAATGATTTGGCTGGATGTTTAGAGACAAAAAAGAGCTCAATTTTGAAAACTGGTGACAAGGTAGCCTGAGGAAGATGACTATCGATGATCTTCTTCAAACAGACAAAGAGTGTAAAAGTATTTTATTCCATTGAACAAAATACTCATCAGAGAGCAAATTCAGCTGAAAAGAGTCTTAGTAATCAGGTAGTTAAAATGACCTGTTCCATGGATGTCAGTCTGCCTCTTGCCTTAGCCTCCCTTATTCTTGCCTAATAAATAGTCTTATTAAGCAAGCTTATTACTTGAGATCATCACATGGGCTCAGGAACATGGATTTTTACCCAAGGCCAAAAAACCCCTGGACATTATGAGTGCCCATTTGCCCAAGAGAGTCCAACAATGACTCTGTGATATAACAGGTTGATGACATTGGGACACTTCAATAGTAAAAGAGACAGTGGTTTGTTCTCACTTAAATAGACAATTACTATGAATATGGATATACCCTTCCTTCTAATTGTACTTCTAACAAAATTATCAATTACTTATAAAATGTCTTGTGTGTCATCATGGTAATCCACAGAGCATTGCTTCTGACCAGGGAACTTATTTAAAAGCAAATGAATTTTAGAAATGGGCTCATGCTCCTGTAATTCATTGGTTTATTCTCCTCATCACTTGAAGCATCTGGACTGATAGAATTGTTTAATGGCTTTTTGAAGACTCATGTATGGTTTCAGGTGAAAAGCAGTACTTTGGTTGGGATAATGTCCTTTAAAATGTGGCATATCCTCTGAATGAGTAACAAATATGTGGCACTTTTTTTTCATAACCAGGATTTATGGCTTCGGGGATCATGGTATAGCAAAGAGAACTCTTCTCTCACAGTTACCCATAAAGATTCTATAACAAAAATTTTGCTTCCTGGTTCTGTACCCTTGGGCTCCACTAGTTCTTAGGTCTTAGTTTTCAAGGGAGGACTGCATTCACAGAGACAAAGCAATGGTTCCACTCAATTAGAAGTTGAAACTGCCACACAGCTACTTTGGGTTAATCATGCCACTGAACCAATAGGCAAAAAAGGAAGTTACTTTGTGGAAGAGGCGATCCTGACTATCAAGGTTAAAATGAGTTGTTAATGTGCCCAACTTAATCCTGGTGACAGAGAGGAGTGTATCTGAAATGCAAGGAGTCTTCTGGGGAACCTCCTAGTGCATTCACATCATGTGATAAATTTCAATAAGAAAATAAAACAACTAGATACAGACAAGACTGTTGCTGGCACAGACTCTTCACGAATGATGGTTTGGATAGATGCACCAAGCAATGAACCATGAATAGATTAGGGGCTTGCTAAGAGTAAAGGGAAGAAGAATGTTTTAAATAGCAGTTATGACCACCTGACTAGCTGTAGTAAAAAATGCTTTAGTAGTTATATTTTCCTTCACTTTGATGTGAAGTTGTATGCGTGTATTACCCAGTTCCTTTTTTTTATTACTCCTCCACTATCTACATAAGATGTGTTAAGAGCAATTAACCTTCTATCACAATATTTGAGTTATAGAATGTGAAAGGAGGAGTGTAACTCAACTAGAAGAAGATGGATAAAGTGAGACTCTATGTAGTCTCTTTTGCCTAAGTGTTAGCATACCTTGTTTGTAAGATGGAGAATTGCATACATTTAACTGGAAGCAATAATAATAATTTTGATGATATCTTTTTTGGAAGATCATATGTGCTTAAAAGATGATTATAAGAATACCAAGTTGGCATAGCTAGGTTGTGTGGTGTGGATGAGAGTTAGCATGCCTGAAGTTTCGAAGGTAGAAGTAAAGCAGTGGCCATTATTCTCAGAAGGTTGTATGGTCACATCCGTATCAGACAGACTTCTGTGGGTCCCAGTTTGTCTTCTGTTCATTGTCCAGTTTGTTTTCCCAAACACTGGCCCTTCTAACACTGGCCAAGACACATCACCAAATGACTGACTGTGGATTCACAGAGACAGGAGTTTGCCATAAGCTGCTCTGATCTCCCATTTGCGTCTCCAATCTAGTGCCTGGATATGCTTAGTGTGTTGGGTTTACCTGCAAACTCCTGCCTTACCACCCGTACTAGTACTTCAGGCAGTTTGATCAGTAATTCTTTCTTACATTATACGTCAACTTCTCTAGACTTTCACTTTCCTAGGACCTCAATATTTGTATAAGATATACTTCCTGTAACAAATCTCTATTCACCATTGGTCATACTTGCTCTACTTTCCCGATTAGACCTTAACTAATATATTCAGTGACATCACTTTAATTTCTAGTTAATTTTGCTTCACTCATAGAAATCAATCTGATCTCCTTAAAAATTTATCTTATTCCTTCATAATTTGATTTTTAGTGTCATTTTAACTTCATATATTTTATTGTGTATCTGAAATCCTATTATCTAAAGTCATCAGTATGCATGCAATTGCCTTCTAATAGGTCACGTCAAAGAACAGCATTATACGCCACACTAACTAAGAAAGTCAGTCTTCAAGGCACCAAGATATATTCCTCATCCCCAGGTCTTTCTGCAGGTGATAGCTCATTGTACTTGCAGGGAATTAGACATGGGCTCTTTGAGAGGATGCTTTGAATTGTCTTAAATAAAGTTTTAAGTTGGAATTTACTAGAAAATTCTTGGAGTAGATTGAGTTGTCATTGATTTTAAGCTTAATTCTCATTGCTAAACAGCAAGGTATGGTGTTTAACAAAAATCTGGTAGCAGTTATTTAAAAAAATTAAAATCCATTCATACACGTGCCATACTGTGTTGAACTCCTTAAACATGGAAAGCTAAACTTAACAAGTCAAGCTTAAATCTCATCCTTTTCATCTCAATGGCCTCTACATTGGTTCTCTTTCCTCATATTTTCACAAAACACCAGAAATGATCTTCTCCTTCCACTGTCCATCTTTCTACAGAGGCAAATGTGATTTTTCCTGTCCCCTTTAAATGTCTTCCTGCTGTCAGAGAATAACATACAATCATTAGTATGATTTGTCCCCCACCACCTTAAAATTTATCTCTTGTCATACCATCCTCTCCCATACACATTGAATTAAAAAGCCATAAGAAATTACCTAACTTACTGTGTCAGGCTTTTCCCACCTTCCTGTTTGTGAACCTGCTTTTCTGTTTTGGGCTTCCTAGAAAATCCTACTCATTTTTGGCTAAAACATTATCACTTCCAAGAGGCTTTTCTTAATCTCCCATATTATAATTTATAAATATCTTGTGACAAGGACTATGATAATTTATATATACTTATAATCAATTATAATAAATAATAAAATGTTGTAATTATTTGTGTATAAATCTGTCTCCCCCACTGGAGTGTCTCCCTCACTGGCTTTAAACTCCTTGAGGAGAGGAGCCAGGTCATTGAAACTTATATCTCCAATGGCCGACATGGATGTCTCATGCTTAAGTGCTCCATAAATATTCAATCAGCAGCACGTGTGCTACAGTTTGGTGATGAATTATTGAAATACTCTGACTATAAAATCTTTACAAATACGTCTGTCCATTAATGTTGTATAGTTTAGCAGTGGTACTTAAAGAAGTGTTAAAATTGGCCTAGATACTTTATGGAGTTTAGAATCACAATAGGCATGGGACTGAAATTAATCTAGTAAAATTACCTGTATGATAGTTATATACTCTCTTGAGCTTTTTCTTAATTCTTTATTTTTTTCCCAATAATAAAATTAATATGTATGTCAGGATATAAAGGAGATATAACTAAAGACCTGCATTTGCAAGAAGATGATACATTTTAGTAATTACTAAAGTTAATGGCAATATGAAAACAGGGCTGCTTTTTCCAGAGAAAAATCTTTTACTAATGGTACAAGCATAACAGCTGCTAAAGTTAAAAATGAGCTTGAAACTTTTGAACTCATTATCTTAAAATCGCCTTTAGCTCTGGAATAATATAACTTTCTAAAAGCCATTTCTAGGGTAAATTTAGAAGCAGAGCAAGAGATTCAAATAAATATTTTTGTACATTTGCCCAGATCAAGCTTCCACTTCAGTGGAAGAGACATTCTAGAATGATCTCTCCATCTATCATTTATCAGCCATTATAACAACTCGGTGGTTTGTATTTTTAGAACTCCAAATTCCAATAATTTGATAAATTTGGAATCCACATGTTTCTGTCAACAATGAAACATTCTGTTTGAGAACACTCTCCCCACAAAGTAAAGTATAAATTTCCTTAATAGTTGTTTGGGTACATATTAGTAATCCTGCAAATTCTGCCTAAAGTTTATCCAAACATGGAGTCATAGAGTTTCTATAACTGAAAAGACCTCCCAAATCATCTTTAAACGAAACTGCAAAAAATATTTTGGCTTCATCTTTAATTAGAGTCAAGCCTTTTCCCCATAGGACAAGCACCTCATTAAAACACATTTCCAAACAACTTATATGATTCTTTGACAATCTGGATCTCCCAGGTGCTTTTCAGCTGGCTGGGGAATCTGCTGATTGGCGATCACTTTGAAGACAATTCAGACGTAGATTGATTTAGAGGCCTGGAAGAAAAACACTCCCAAATGAAGAGAATTCCTACAGGACTTTTCAGAGTTTTTGAAGTGCTCTAAGGAGCTGCCCGGACAGGCAGGAGAGGTGAATTCCAATACAGATGTGCAGCTAATCATTTGTATGATTTTAGACAATTCCCCCAAACTCCATTTGCTTTATTTATTTCATTGGAAAACTAAGTATGTGTGGTAATAGGGATGTGGAAGAGATGACAAGATTATCTCTTAAATAACTTCTAAGAAACTCTTAATACATAACTCTGGTATTGTGTGTTTATGAATTTATTGGTCCCCAGGATTACGTCAGATAAAATACTGGAATTACCATGGGTTTCCATGTCTGTCCTACATTTAGATATTCTGTTTTGAAAAATCTAATCCTATACCTCTCCCTCCCCACACAAATATACTCCTTAAAAAATAATACTTAGAGAGGATTCTTAATTCTGTCCCACCATGAAGTATACGAAACCTCAGGTCATCTATATACAAGAGCATGGTCTGGAACTGAAAAACAATGTTACAA
Source organism: Balaenoptera acutorostrata (assembly GCF_949987535.1). Taxonomy (NCBI): domain Eukaryota; kingdom Metazoa; phylum Chordata; class Mammalia; order Artiodactyla; family Balaenopteridae; genus Balaenoptera; species Balaenoptera acutorostrata. The sequence continues at coordinate 128,670,182 of NC_080068.1, read as the reverse complement.
ACTCATCAATGTGCATTCCTGGTTCCTCTATTTCCTTCTTCCTTTTGTAAGTTGTTTTGTTTCTTTGGCTGTTGGTTTTGGAGGAGAGGTGGAGCATTGTTATTAACATTTACTTTGCAACTTTTAGAATTGCTAACGCAGCCGGGTTTTATTTCAGACTATGCTCACTTTTTTGCTTGAAGAACACTTCCACTTGAGTTCCAAGTTAATACACATTTTCAAAGAAGAAATTCATAAATTCTCTTGGTGGTCCTTTTACTTCAAGATAGTTCTCACCCTTCTGTAATGCCTATAATACGTAAGTAAGGATATAGAAAATATTTGTAACACTATATCAGAGGAAAATACGTACTACAATGAGGAATTTTGAGACAAATCCCAAACGAAAGAGTTGGCAAATGCATTATTCCTTCCTTTCTTTCACATCCCTCAACTCTTTTAAGAACCAGTGATTTTAGTTTTTATTCTGAGCTGTCCTTTATTGTGTCAGATCATTCCAGGTCTCTCTTTCCAGGAAATACCTAGTGCTGCATGCATATATTTTTGATCATCCCTACCTCAATTCAAATCCATCTTCTTATATATTGTTATTTAGGATCTCTGATTTTTCTATAGAAATCACACTTACAAAAAATCTTATAAACTATTCTTTATGATGTCTGATTTTTAAAAATCATTTTACAGTATCATCTGAAACACATTTTACACAATAGCAACAGTACCAGTCTAATTCTACATATGATGAAGATCACTCAGGTAGATAAAAACATCTCAAAATTTTTGTTCTTTATAGTTTCTCATTTTAAGGTGATGTTTGAACATGAGCATTAATAAAATAAAATGTCGAATTAGCCAGAAATTCCTGACAATCAAGAAAGCTGTATGGAGAAGTGAAAAAGAGAATAACGTTTTAGCCAGATTTCAAGGATTTATATGTAGATCTAATCTTTCACTAGCTGTGTGTCCTTGAGAAAATTGTATAACTTTTCTGTGTATGGCAGTTTACTCATCTTTAAAATGGGATACTAAAATTACCTGTGTCTTAGATTTATTTTGAAAGTAAAATAAGAAATTATGTGATTTACTTAAAGTCTAATAACACATTGTACATACTCAGTAAACAATAATTGTTATTATAGTGTTAAAAATTCAGTGTAATATAAATAGTTGGAAATATTTGGAATATTTGGAAATAATTGGAAAATAATAAATCAGAAAATCTCTAGCAGCTCATTACTCTAGTTAATCATGTATCTGAATGATTTAAAAAATTAATTATCTTCAAAAGCAATATATATACACCAAGTGATATACTGGGGTTCCTTTCTTTGCCTTGGTTTTGTTTTGTCTAATTTACAATTACTCAGACCATTTTAAAAAACTCTTTCTCTCTGATATAGATGGATCTGTCCCCCTGTCTGTTCAATGTAAATTGCAAAAGAGAAATAAACATACCTAAAATGAGTACAGTAGCCAAATGTAGATTATCTTTGTTATTGTAGCAATGTTGCATTAGATAATAATCAAATTATTATAAACAGTTTATGTAAACTTTGTATACCAACTATTTGGTCTTCAAAGTATGTGCAAGCCAGGATCTTAAGTTGCAAGGTATCTGTGCACCCATATTTTCCCAAACAGAGCTTATGTATGATCACTCTAAATTGGAATTCTCCTTTTAGGTTTCTTCCTCCTTTCCTGAAAACTGGCAGAAAAAGATTTATTTTTTTATATACTAGATTAGTCAAACAACAGACTCCTTAGAACTCTGAGTGATATTTGAACTCAGGGAAATCACTGCTAATTCCCAATTAATCCAATTGTGATCAAATACATCATAGACTTTATGAAGTATTCTGCTTCAAAGCATATTATTCATTGTCACTTTCTTCCTTCAGACTTCTTGACTCAAGTGAATATTATTATGAAGAGATATTGTGATTTCAATTAACCTCTTCACAAAAGGTTAATAGAGATTTTGTGAATTAAAAAATGTATCTGAGAAATTACTAGTACAAAAGAAGAAATACTGATTACAAAGCATACAGTAAAGCTCTAAGAAAATATGATGACTAGTTTGCTTAAAAATACATTTACTGAAGATTTTATGTGAAAAGAGAATTTTAATTTCTGATGAAAAGATAAGTGGCTTTTTTTCTTCCCTAGGAAGGAAACTTGAAAGTCGACATGCAAACTGGCTTTAGGAGATTGTACCTTCCTTAGATGCAAGGGGAATGTTTCAATGTTTAAACACTTTTGTATGTTTGAATATAAAATGTCAAGTGACATATAAAAATAGCATATTATAAATAAAACCTAAATGCTGATAGATACGGCATTTGGAGGGTCATTTTCAGACTCTGTTATGGTAATAAACTAAGATTAATTTTGAAGTTGCTTTATAAATTACAGTTGACTTTAGAGTGATAACTTTGTTTTCATTTAAAAGAAGAAAGAATAAATAACTTTTAAATTGTGATTAAAAAATTATAAATGAAGAATTTAGTAAAAAACATACATTAGAGAAGACTTAATGAGGACTTAGGAAGGCTTTGCACCTGCTCTGCCACTTCCTTGTAATGAGACCTTGAACTGAGCACTTAATTTTCTGCTCTCTTAATCTATCAACTAAGCTAGTGATTCTAAGTTATCTCTAAATCGAACTTCAATGTTAATAAAGCAAGAACTAAAAACTTCTATGGAGGAAAAAATTGATAACTCAATTACTTGTTAATACAGTCAATCCAGCAGCACCGTTTTCACACAGCCTTCATACAAATAAAAAGACATTTAATACACAGTGCATGCTCCCCATATATTTTTTAATTTGCTTGCAGTTTTGTTTGTTTGTTTTGTACTTCTTTTCTGCCACACTCCCAAGTGGGTCTGTGAAAACTTCTTCAGAATAAACCCCTACAGTGACCAACGTATTACATAAAGCACATCATTAAAATGCGAGTTCATGTGGAAAGAACATTAGAGAAAAAAAGGCAGTATGTTGACAGTACTTGTCAATATGCTTGTTGTGAATAAGCTTTTAGATATCTGGCAGTCAAGGCAAAGTGGGGTCTGTGATGTTACATCGCTCTCATTATAAAAGAAGAAACAAGCTTATTTCCCAGGGAAGAAAATCTTTTCTTGAGAGTAAGTCCAATAGAAGCTTCCCTCCAGGATACTCAAGAGAGACCACTAAGAGGCATATTAGACAGTTTCCCCACAGTTTTATAACAATGTAGAAGTATGTAGCAAATAGCTGGAATTTTAGCATTTTTCAATGATATTTTAAGACAATGTGTTAGAAAAAGTTTTAGTGAAAATTATGCTACATGAAATTCAGGTAATATGGCCTAAGAATGTAACAAAATTCCTGGTACCCAAATAATCCTTCAACTAAAACTAGAGTAGTTAAAGGTATAAAAACAAATAATATTCCTTTTGTCATCTCCCTAAATAGTTCTCTCAGCCAGATTTTAGATAACTGTGTAGCATAGTTTACTGAGGGCCTAAAGAACTGTGCTGATGATTTAAGATTATTTCCTAAGCTTTAGAAAACCAAAGTTGGAACTCTGTCTTGGAAAATTGAGAAGTATAACTTGATTATACCTGGAATGGAAGAGTATTCCATCTTACTTTAGGAGTAGACCTCAGAAAAACTGCAACCAAAGTTATAATTTTGCTGAAGAAATAGATTTCTAACTCTTCTAGCACTTTAAAAGTGTTCATCAGAAATTCCCAAAGTCCTCATCATGAAATCTGCAAAGGTTATTTTTTTCTCAAAAAGTACACAGGGAAAATACTTTGAATCTCCTACCATAGCCAAAGGAAAACATCAGTAATTCTCCTGGGGAGTATCCTTCATGCTTATCCTCTTCCTCTCTTCTTAGCAAGGGTCAATAGTTGACTAATTAGGCTTGAGACCTGATGTGAAGTTTTATACACCAGGATCCAACCTTACATTATGGAAAACGTTAATGTGAAAATTTGGGGACTGTATTCAAGGGAAAAAAAAAAAAAAGGCTTTAACTTTCTTTTAGGGCACACGCCTACCTTTTCTACCACCAGAAACCAGATTTAGAATCTGAGTAAATGGGCAGTCATTTCTCAGCTCATTTAGGTATTAATATAATTTAGTCAGTGTAGGTCAAATTTATGAGCATGGCTTAGATATTTATCTGAATCAAAATGAAGAAAAAAGTGAACGGAATAGTAGATTATGAACTTCAGAGTAAACAGATTTCTGTTGCTCTTTCCTCTGCTAACTTTTCTTGATCCCACTAAGGGATCAGCGAAAAATTCCAAATCCTTCCTATAGGATACGAAGACACATTTAGATAAAAATATGAGGCGTCAAGAACTGAGTATGGGTTATGAAGAGTACAGCTATTCAAATACAAAGGAATATATCGCATTCAGTATAAATTCTTCCAAATATTATAGCAAGGATTGGCAAACTTTTTCTGTGAAGGTATAAATTGCAAATATTTAGGCTTTGTGGGCCATGAGGTCTCTGAACTAACCGCTCACCTTTGAAATTGTAGGTCAAAAGTAATTATAGATAATACATAAAGGAATGGCCACAACGGTGTTCCAGTAAAACGTTATTTGCACAAACAAGTGGCAGCTGGATTTGAGCCATACTTGGTTGACACCTGAGAAAGAGTATCAGCAGATTGCCTTGTTTTGTCAGCTTGCTTTTGGCTTTGTTTTTGGCCTCCCTCATTTCTTATTCTTACTTCTATGGGGAGGTTACCCTTTCTATCTAGCAAGACCTACTCATATGAGATAGTAACCAACCAACGCAAGGAAATACCTTTTCCTTAGGGATTCAAAGGTGACAAAGAGGGCAAAAGACACCAGAGGGGTGAAACGTTGCAGTTGGACCACTAGACAAGTTGTGATATCCTTACATTAGGTCCCATCATTGAAAACTAACCAGAAACTCAATATGCAGTTGGTGGGTCTTCTTTTTCTCCTTCTTCTTTTCCTTCTTCTTCTGTATAACAGCTTTATTGAAATATAATTCACATATCTTCAAATCTACCCTTTTAAAATGTACAATTTAGTGGTTTTTAGTATATTCACAGAGTTATGCAACCATGGCCTCTTTCTTATTTTAGAAATCCTCAAAAGAAACCATCGTATTTATCTTTTTACTTTGAAATTTGCATCATACACAGATGATACTTTAATTTTATTAGCACTTATTTTACTTAATCTCCTATTCACCACTGTTTTGAGGTTTAGGTTTAACAAGGGCCTGAGAAAGTTAATATGTGAGAACTCACATGCTTGCAATTATATTTTTAAAACATAGGTTTTGAATGCACTAATAATAGGTATTTTAAGTCCTGACTGTATATTATTGCATAATTCAGGAACTATTTGCAATCTTGTTCCTGATTTTCACTGACAGGTTATGGCAGATTTTTCAGGCATAGCTTTAGAATTGACAGTTCAGATTGAAACTCAACCTGAGAATTGACTAATTTTTATGGATTATTTTTCTTAATGAGTACATTGATCCCACATTAAAATATTATGTAAGCACATGACTTCTAACACCAGTTTATTTTCATTGAGCTTACTAAAAGTCCTCAGGGAAAGTAGAAGGGAATTAAACATTGTATAATGACAATAAAGGGGAAGGATAGAGTCAGAAAATGAGATATCAAACAGCTACCTTTGCTGTTTATGGATTTAAAGAATAAAATCTGTTAAACATCTTGCTTTTAATCTAAGCAGTTAAATGCTCTTTTCAATTTTACATCACCAAACTCAGTGAATTCTCATGGTTAAAATAACAAAAACAGTTCGAAAAGAAATTCAAGTTTCTTTCTGCTTCTGTAAAGCAGATAAACTCAACAATATATATCAGACATTGATCTGATGAAATGAGACTCTCCTTGGAAAAATTGAGGAGTTCAACTCACACATTTTAAAAAATTAATTAGTTAAGGAGAAGTCAATTCAAATAAATGATGTTCAAGTATGTTTTGATTACCATCTTAATGACTGAGCTATTATACAGATCAGTTTCCATTGCTTAATCATTCTAGTCTAAAATCACCCCTCCCCTTTTAATCTAAGAATAACTATTCCTTCAGGGCTCACTTCAAAGTCTAAATAGGCCTTTTTTTTCCTGCCCAACTGAAGCCTATTTTACCCTGTACAATATTCTAGGAATATCTCTATCATTTGTTTTTAAAAATGATCATTAACATGAGGAATAGTCCTCTTAGTGGTTTTACTTTATTTTGGATGTATGCTCAGCTTTCCAAATTAGATCATAAACTTGTTTATAACTTAAAACATTTCTCTGTGTTTTAGTATCCCCAGCCTACATAAAAGGATCAGTGAATCTTTATTGATTGCTACAATTTAACTCTAAATAAAATTTGGTACTATTCAGAAATATTTTAAAAGACTGAAAATATTAATTAATATTGAACCAGAGTCATAACATTATAATTAATCATTTAGATAATCTTTCCTGAGGGTTGACTAATTGTTTTGAATTTTTTTTCCCTCAAGTGAATAAATAGATCTCATATAGCATTAAGGCATACCTCAGAGATATTGCAGGTTTGTTTTCAGACCACTGCAATAAAGCAAATGGCACAATACAGTGAGTCACACAAAATCTTTGGCTTCCCAGTGCATATAAAAGTTATTTTTAAACTATATTGTTGTCTATTAGGTGTGCAATAGCATTACGTCTAAAAAAACAATGCACATACCTTAAAAAATACTTTATTCCCCCCAAAATGTTAACCATCATCTGACAATGCAAGGTTACCACAGACCTTCAATTTATTAAAACAAACAAACAAACAAAAAAGAACCCCTGCTAAATCTGCAAAGTGTAATGAAGTGCAATAAAATGAGGAATGCCTATATATGAATTCATTACTTATATCAGCATTATCAATGTCCACATTTATGTTGAAAATGTCTGTCATTAAAAAGATAGACTTCATGAAAGGTCTAACTTGGATGAGGAAATTAATAAGGATTTGATAAGTCACGTTTGTAGTCACTTATACTTTTCTGATTACTTAGTTGTAAGAGGCATATCCAGTAAATTAAGAACACAATAATTCCACTCTGAAGGATAAAATGAATCATTCTGGTAGCTGTTGGAGGAGGTCATTGAGAGGACATGACTACCTGTTGACCCACGAGTTGGACCCAGGTGGTCAGAGGCTCCTTATCCCTCCCCTGTCCTTGGAATGTGTATCCTGCCCACCATTCCCACAGTGGGAATCATTTTCAAGGACACAACCTTGAGAGAATAATATGTTGCTGAGACCATCTGGACCAAATACGTGACTGAACTCACTTAAGGTCTCTATCAATTTTGAAGATTCTGGCAGGTGAGTGCAGAGATCTGCTTGTCTTACGGCTGCCAAAGGTAAGCCTTGTGTATAAGTTTCCTTGTTAATTAAGCCTGCCACCTATCAATCTAGTGTGATCTTCCTCTTTCTTCCATCTCTTCTTGACCTCTGAGTATGGAGGTTAATTTCAGATTTCACTTGGGAAACAAACTCCCATGGTTGTGACCCATCAGTATTTTCATCAGTTGTCTGAATCCCTTGCCCTCTTGGTAGCCAATGTTGGCCGGGGAAGGATGTAGACCCTGACTGTGTTTAACCCCAGGGACAGGGATGAAATTAATTTTACTGGTACCATATGGGATGCGAAGATTCAGACAGAAGGAAAAGTAAAATCTATCTGAAAAATTGAATTTTTAAAATTTCAAATTAGTCCACATTCAAAGTAAGTGGCCAGAGGAAAAGATCCGTATCAGAGTCATAGAACCTGAAATGTATAGCCAGGACTAGATAGGGTCAGAATGGAAGCAGTTTGAGTTTAAAAATGTAGGAGGATTCCACAATGATTGGAATGAATGCTATGAGTATTTGGTTTTATTCTAATTCCATATAGGAATTAGATAGGGAAGACTATCTCTCAAATAAGCTAATTAAATGAATATGATATCTTTTTCCATAATGAATTCAGAAATCCAAATGAAATTTAATGTTGCCATAGATCCAAATTCTTGTTTTTTTGTGCCCATCTAGAGCAGTTTGCATTTCAGTCTCTGAATTCATTTATGCCTTTCTGCTGTATATTTCAAGTCATGTAACCAATGACCATACATTCAAGGTAATCACTGTATTATACTTTAATTTTTATGACAATTTTGTAAAGATTGGTGAATTGGAATGAAAATCTAAAAAGTAATATACACTGGTGAGGAAATGAAGTACAAATGCTGTATTTATATTTTTATGGTATAGAAACAAGAGTAAAATATTGTAGCCTCTTCTGTTAAGAAAATTTCACTCTGAATATGTACCTTGAAGCAAGCTAAAGAAAAAACTTCGGTCCATGATTATCAAGGGAAAGGTTCTAGGTTTGCAGATTAACTTCAACATACGGAATTGGAGTAAAGTGACAACTGAGGATTTTTTATGATAAACTGATTATCTGGTGGATGAATTATGCAAGATCTGTAAAAAGAATGAAGTGAACTAGAAAAACTGTCCATGTCAGAGTTTCTTTATGTTACAGAATTAAGAAAAAAGTTATATATTTGTATATATACAAAATTATACATAACATATATATATAAATCAACAACATATTTTAAGGTTTAATCTATGACATGAGGACTCAGTAGATAGTAGAAAGCTACAACAACTTGGCATGTCTTGTTTACCTTTATATACATATTTTCTTTTTTTAAATTTGAAATATAGTTGTCATACAATAATATGAGAGTTTCAAGTGTACTGCATAGTGATTTGATATTTGCATACATTATGAAATAATCACCATGATAAGTTTAGTAACCGTCTATCCCCATATTAAGTTATTAAAATATTGTTGACCATATTCCTTATGCTGTATATTACATTCCTGTGACTTAATTATTATATAACTGTAGGTTTTTACCTATTAATCTACTGTACATATTTCCCCCATCCCCCCACCCCCTCTATTCTAGCAACCACCTGATTGTTCTCTGTATCTGAGACTGTTTTTGTTTGTTTGTTTTTAGATTCTTCATGTAAGTGAGATCATGTGGTATTTGTCTTTGTTTTACTTATTTCACTTAGCATAATACCCCCTAGCTACACCCATGTTATTGCAAATGACAAGATTTCATTTTTTATGACTGAGTAATATTCCATTATATATATATTGTATGTATGTATATATGTATATTTATATACATATATATATATATATAAATCTGGTCTAATGTGTCATTTAAGTCCAGTGTTTCCTTATCCTTATTGATTTTCTGACTGGATTGTCTGTCCATTGATGTAAGTGGGATATTAAAATCCCCTACTATGATCATGTTGCTGTCAATTACTCCGTTTGTTTGTTAATACTTTATGTATTTAGGTGCTCATATGTTTGGTGCATATATATTTATAATTGTTATATATCCTTGTTGGATTCATCCCTTTATCACTGTGTAATATCCTTCTTTGTGCCTTGTTACAGTTTTTGTTTTAAAGTCTATTTTGTTGATGTAAGTGTTGCTACCCTAGCTTTCTTTTTATTTCCATTTACATAGGATACTTTTTTCCATCCCCTCACTTTCAGTCTGTGTCTTTAGATCTGGAGTGAGTCTATTGTAGTCAGCATATATATAGGAGTTGTCCTTTTTATGCATTCAGCAACTCTCTTTTGATTGAAGCCTTTAGTCCACTTACCGTTAAAGAAATTATTGATAGGTATTTACTTACTTCCATTTTGTTCATAGTTTTCTGGCTGTTGTTGTTGCTCTTTTTTGTTCCTTTCAATTATTTTGCTCTCTTCCCTTAGGATTTGATGAGCCAAATTAGAATGTTTATAGCTTTGGAATCAGGGAGACTTAAACTTGACTCTTGCCACTGCCTCTTATTCACTGCAAGCTTCATTTTCTCCATCTATAATGTGGGTGCGTTGATGCTTATTTCATAGGGCTACTGCACAAATTAAATGTTATACTTTATATAAAGAGTTTAGCTTACTACCTTGTGCATGGTGAGCATTCAACAATGATGACTCATATTTTTCAAGGTTGGTAATAAAAAGTGATAATAATAACTTGATTATCTTTTAGTTTCAAGTATAATACTTTAATCTGAGGGGGGCATAGAGGGAAGGATAAAGGATAAAATGGAAAGCTTTCCCAGAACATCTCATCTATATGGTCACTCATTCATTAAGATATCCCTGTTATTTTTATAGCATATTACATTATATTATATTTATTATATTATAATGTGCTACAGTGTTATTATGCCAATTATGTGTTATATTCTTATTTTATAAAAATTAAATGTAGAATTTTTGTTCATTCCTTTAATCTCTAAGATATCCTTCTAGGGAAAGACGAGACTGAAACATTTTAAAGATCCTAAATGGATACTAGTTGTGGGTATCCAAACTCCATTCCAGAAAGTTGGGAGACCCACAGGTTTCTGGTTTCTAGCATAGGCTGTGGTTCTCTACTACAGTCCATCAATCTTGAGTTTTGCAGTGCTGGAGAGAATGCTAAGAACCATACTTCCTCTCCTCTAAGAGCATAACAAAAAAAAAGAAAAAAGAATAATGAGTAAATGTGTGAGATCACCTATTTGTGAGTCCATACTATGTTTTTTTGGATTGAATGGGTAAAGCTGAGTCATGATGGATCCTTTCTATTTCAATGAATTTTGACTTAGTCTAGAAGTAAAAAGAAAGGGACATATTACTCTTCTTGAAGAGAATAATGCTATGAAGACAACATGGCTTTCAGTTTCAGGCTAATAATGTACTTCATTGAGGTTGAAACACTGAAAGTCTGAAGTTCATTCTGTAGTTCACAGTTCCACTGATGAGGTTCCCCCAGGTGAGTGGGAGTGGAAAAGAAGACAAGTATTTGAAACAATGAGATAAGTAAAGGAAAAGAATAATGAATCCACTGATGACTAGTATGACCTAAGTCTAGGAGCCTAGGAGTCAACGTGTAACTCTCTTTTTTAAGTTTATATCTGTTATGATAGAGTGAACAGAGAAATCAGCAAGAGGATTTTTTTTTAAAGAGAAAAAAGAGATTGATTTTAGCTGTATACATGCTAAGTTAATGTTAGTAGTTTAAAATTCAAGTAAAAATATATCAAGAGGGAGTAAATATTTGAGACATCATCTTGATAAGTAGTTATGTGATAAATGCCTCTTGTACAATCACATTTAGAATCCTGCAGTTAAACTAGTGATTTGGATTAGGTTTGAACTGATAATAAAATATAATCAGCAGTTATCTCAATCTTTATGTAATTCTTTTATATCTTGCATATTGTAAGTTGTGAAATTCTAAAAATAGGCTAAATGCAGAATTAGTCTGGTAAATATTTGGTTTGCAAGATAATTTGCTTTTCTTTTTTGTATCTCTCTGCTTCAGTTGTGCTTTCTAAGCAAAGAACAGTAACATTATAATCACCACTTTAAGCTTTAAGTTGAAAACATTTTATTGGTTGACTGAACTTATCATCCATTAGGAATGCCCACATCTGGTCAGATGGGGTGTTCAGTGTTTGCATTCCCCAGTCCACACTGCTGAGTTCAGATACTTTACTGGCTAGTTTACAAAGCTTTGCTTTTTATAGCTACTCAATGTACAGGCTTATATAGCATATACCTCCCTGAAGCAGTTTCTTTCTCATACCATCTGGTAATGAGAGGATCATTTACACTACATAAAACCATGGCATCTGGAAAGGAAAAATAATGTGATAAAATCAGTCAACTGCCAGGAATGTCAATATTTCTATTTTACTTTGGGGAAATTATTTAATACTAAAATGAGATTTAAAAGAACCAATATTAAGTAAAAAATGTGAATAAGTAACACCAGCAAATTTTTCAATGGTTTCAACGGTTTCAACTATACACACTTTTCTAGGAAGAAGTCCAAATAATTAAAAGCTGTATATTTTAGTGAGATATAAGGCAAACATTTAGAGGGTAAAAGAAACGCGTTTGGAGTGAGTGTCAACATTATTCTTTGACATAAATTTGAAGATTGTGACAAGACTTCCATCCCCACACATGTAGCCCTTTGTCAGATCTGCATGAAAGCCAAGCAGCAGTTCTAGACATTAGAGACAAGTGGAGGTCAGTTATAAAGGTATTTGGTGGCTATGTTTTCCAGGGAGGAATAATGCATGCACTCATTCACTTAGGTCCCTGCCACTGGGCTTACTATGTGCCAGGTGGTCGACTAAGCACTGAGGGCACAGGTTTGAACAACATAAGTTTTTGTCCTTCTTACATTCTAGTGAGGGAGGAACAAAATGATGTAGGTGCTACAACAGAAATAAAATGGAGTGATGAGGTAGAGAATGACTATTGGCTGTTAGGGGAAGTGACATGGGTGAGGTGAGATGGCTTATAAGACAAACAGGTCCAGGACAGGCCTCTATTAGGAAGTATATGTAAGATGACATCTGATTGAATACCAGGAGATAGTCATGCAAATGGTCTGGTTTTTGGGAGCAAAGATATTGAACCATGATTAAGAAAAAGACTAGAAAGAACCAAGGAAAAGAAATCGAGCAAAGGAAGCCTGGTATGAAATCAGACCCTTGGACAAAGAAAAGGAAGAGTTTAGTGCTAGGACACAGTGGCAATCTTTGGAGAAATTTTCGTGTCACTCTAACAAACCCTGTTTCTGTGATATGTAATTTTTTAGAGTATATATGTATATGTATTTAATAAAAAATATTTTTTAATACAAAATCTCCTGTTACTCTAGTGAGTCACTCCAAGCCATGTACTGCCTTATATTTAATCACTTCCTCACTTCCTAGTATCAAATGGAGTAGTGATTCTCTGGGGCAGCACACCCATCGGGGAGAGGGAGTATAGCAAATACTGGTGAAACTTTTGGTATGATTGAGGAGAGGCTTCTTTAGTGGGCCAAGACCAGGGATGCAATGCATACAACAGTCTTACATAACAAATAATTTTCTCACAGACCACACAACTTATAAGTATTCTGTGGCCAAACCTTACGTCAAGTGTAAGTGTCTGTACATCTGGACACAATAATACAGAAAGCAAAAATTACAGGAACGTTCACAAAGACTCTAGTGATTTAGGTGAAAATCAGTATGTAGATAGAAGCTTAATTAGAATAAATGTATTTTATTGATACTATTAGACATTTGAATTCACTCAGGACATGTCTAGTCAGTCAGTAAATGTATAATTGCGATGCCATAATATTAACAGTAAATAAACTAGAAAGGGACATCTTACTGATTTGGTTAAGAATTTGCTAAATATTTTGTGTATATTTACCTTTATTAACATGTTAATACTTTTATTGACAATGTGATATAGGTATCTCACATCTTAATATTTTTCACTTTGCAATTAACCACATGGCATTTTGACTTGACACACTTTCTCTTTTCCTCTTTCTCTTCTATACAAGTAAGATTAGATTATCATTTCTTATCTTAATAAGAGTTTATACTTAATGCCCACCTGACTTTGCCTTTTATTTTCCCTTATTTCATATTCAGAATAACTCCTGGGTTTTGTCACTTAAATAAAAATATATTCATAATAAACTGTTGAAACCATTTGACTATTTTGTTACTTATCCTATGAGTTATACCATAAGATTTATAAAGGCTTATTTTATCTCTGAACTGCATAGTAAAGGGGAAAGATAAAATTATTTATTGGTGAAAAGGAGCTTGTGTCTGATGGAATTTGAAAATTAGAAAGGAAACAGCCATGCATTTTGGAAAATACACACTTGAAACATACATTTAGAAGATACATTTTGGACTTGTCTTTAGGCAGCTGCATTCAAATTACAAATTAATTGGAAATTTAGTCTATTTTTATAAAAATTCTTTAAAAGAGTGCCTGATTCTGGCTGGAGAAAAAGTTCACATTACATAACGGACTTTTCCCAAGAGTTTATAAATGATACTAGAGATTTAATACCCATAGGATTGATGTAATTTTACTTATTTAAATAGTGACAGCAGGGGAAAAAAAGTATTTCTCTTCCTTTATATTTCCTTTTAGATCTTAACTTCACATGGATTTTTAAAAATAAATATTTTAACTTTGAATTATCCAGACATCAAGTTCTAGGTGCAGATTAGAGGTGGAATTTTCTGATTTATTTACACATAATCCTAAATAACAATTTTCAAAAGTAAGTGATTACTAACATTGACTCCCCTCATGCTTGTATGTGATTTATATTTCTGGTATATGGAAAACTCTGTCTATTCGGGCATGTATAAAAGAAGGCCACACAATGGGAATGAAAATCTGGAATACTACAGATCATTTAATGTAGAATGTTCCATAGAAAAAGTCACATCTCAACAGTGGGGAAATTTTGTAAAATAATATTCAGCTTAGAAATGATAGTTTTCTCCCTCTAAAAAGCTTGGTGAATTTATAAAATCCCTTCTACTGTGGCAGCAAGAAACAGAATGAACAGCTTGTATAGGTACAATTTTACAGGCATTAGGCATTTTGGAGAACACACAGTTTTCTTTCTTATTGCATAAATCTGGAGAGTTGCTATTAAAAATAGCAGCAGCTAAATGTACATTTACATATACTTGAAGAACACTCTGTATTTAGCTTAACATCTATTGTGCAAAGAAATATGCAGGTGGTACAGCATGGCTGCAGGGAGGGCAAAGAAAGGTTGCACAGTCAGAAAATGAATGATGAGAAACTGACTGGTGCTAGAACATAGAGCAGCTGTAAATAAATATGTTGACAATTGCACACTGAGGTTGGATTGGCAGTGTAATAAGCTGTATAGGAGGTACCTATACTGTATCTGACATTAACCACATTTTATGTGATCAACAATTTAACATACACCAGCCCCTTCATGTGTACTAATTACTAACATTTATCTTTTCATTGACAACTATAGCTATAAAAAAGGACCTGCACATAACTGTTTCATCACTGGGTCACAGACTAAGTGGAATAGTTAAGAGCAAAAAGCCAGACTGAAAAATAAATAAAAGGTTACATAATCATCTTATTGAATGCTTATGGAATATATATATAACTTTCAAACAACCTTGTGGTGTAGATACTAATTTCTCTAATTTACATTTAATGAGCCTGGTAACTTATTCAATATACTAATGTAATGTTAATGCTAGGATTTGAAATTACCTAATCTGATTCCAAAACTCATAAGCTTAACTACTACAGTATCCTGTTTCCAGAAACCTGAATCAAGTTTCCATTTCATCAGTTCTTGTTGGGGGGTTTTGACTTTTTTTTTTTTTTTGACTTATTAATTTAATATCTTTATGTGCCAGTTTCCTTTTTTACAAGGATTAAATATTAACTGCAATGATCATGTTTGACATATAGTGTTCAGCAAGTGTCAGCTGTTGTTATTTCTGTTCTTCAACAAAGAATTTTTTAAAGTTCTATTGAGTATTTTCACATGCTTTGGTCATACATTCTTAAGACAGGCATGGCCCCCTATAAAGTCCAGTTAATTCCTATGCATTCACTAAAATAAAATAATAGCAACAATATCCTTAACAGTGATTGTAGACACTTCTAATGTGGTCCTAACTATATTCCTAACCAGAATATGGTTAGAACCACATTAGAATCAGTTTAATAATCTTGTTTCTCTGAGATCTTAAGCTGCTCATTAGGACAAGGACAAGGGCAAACAGAAGGTTATGCTGAAAATGCTGCTGGATATTGAAATGAATTTATTCAGGTTGGCTAATCTACCCTCCATACAGAATATTCTCACAGCATGACTGGTATCTTCATTACCTAAACTTCGCAGTATATTTAGTGAACTTGTTTCATACTTTCTTTTGGAAATTCATTAGTATTTGTAATAACTTAACATAGGTTAAAGAGATAGACATCAAGTTTAACCTTATTTTAATAGGACATTTTGTAAAATTTGCCATAAAATAACTTGAGGTCTGCCAAACCAATCCCCATGGTTTTTTTTGGCCTTTACTGGATCACTAAGACCCATATGTTGAATTACTCTAATAGTGGAAACCTCATTCCCATTAGAGATTTAGAAATATTTAAACAGAGAGAAAATGATGAATATTTGCTGAGAGGCTTTAAATCTTTAACTCCCAGATCTTATTTGGGAATGCACGTAAGTCAAAACCCATGTTACTTTAGGTCAATGGAATGCTAGATCTCCAAGAGCTGTGAGAAAGGAAGAAAACTAGGAATAGGGAAAACTTAGAATTTAAGAACGCTTTTTACTTTGGGGTTACCCACAAGTTCCCAAGTGCAAGTTGAATTAGTGTATATCCCCAAGGATCGGAGCAGGTTAGAGGGCATCAGAGTGGAAGTCTGGTCGAAAGTGAAATAATTAATATGGTGGTTGACAGCATATTTCTTAGTAATCTCATTGGAGAAAGATCCAAGTTAGATTATTCAGGTAAGGATCCAGATCTTGAAGGCAAGGGAATGTGCAGCCTTCTGGGAAACTTTCAGGCTCATGAGAGGCTGGATATTATTCAGAAGAGGAACCCAGCCCTAGTTGGGGGATGGAGGTCAGACTAGGGGGCTGGAATGTATTTCTAGGGAACTACGTGGAGGATCAATCATAAAACTTCAAAAGGATGTGGGAACCCTGAAGAAAACTTTGTTAGAGCTGTGGACCTATTATTGATCTTGGCTCTAGTGTGACCTCCAGAAACACACTAGGTTCAAGCCTCAGCCACTAAAGAGGACAAGTTTCATGATATATTTCCTTACTGGGTCAGTTACAGAGTGGAGCACAAATTCTTGCCTTTGAGTAGGGATGAAATTGGGTCTGGCGAGAATCAATATTGATTCGTCTAATCGTTATGAGCAGACTATTTTATAGTATCACATACATTAGGAATTTAAGTTGGTTTATGTTTTAAATTAATGCAGTATATAACCAAAAGAACTTAAAAAATATGTTGTGTCTAAGCTGGGGCTCCTGGAAAATAAATCTTGAGGGATAAACTTTTATTTGTCAACTTTCATTTCAATCCCAGAGAAGGAAGAGTGAGGGGAAAGAGTCAGACTTGCTACAGGTCCATAACCTCTTATGTGAAACTCTGGAGTCAGATACATTGATGTTCAGAAATTCAGGAGTTTATAGAGATAAAAAGGCGCAATTATTATATTTACTGTAACATCTACAGTGGACTCTGGGGCAGCATAATTTACTTAATCAAACAAAAAGAAAGCATGAATAATTACAGTAAGGAAGATAAAGAATTGGGTCCTCATGAAGAATTGTGCACCTGTACCTGAGTTCCAGAAAACCTCAAGCAAATATTCAGTTAAGGTTGTCTGATACAAATCTCAGAGGCAACGGAGAAACTGTCTTAAAGATTGTACTATAAACAGGCCTCAGAAGAACATCAGTTATCTACCTTAACCTCATTCCTGCATTACCAGTTCCTTTTTCTTTTTCTTTGCTGTTTGGCTTGAAATGAGAGAAATTTATTCCCACCCAGTTCTGAATGCTTAGAAGTCTAAAATCCAGGTGCCAACAGGGCCATGCACCCTCTGAAGGATCTAGGGAAGAATCCTTCCTTTCCTCTTCTAGCTTCTGGTGGCCCCGGGAATTCCTTGGCTTTGGGAGCAGAACTCCCGAAGCAGAGCAGAACTCTGCCTCTTTCTTCACATGGCTGTCTTCTCTGTGTCCCTCTGTGTCTTCTCTGCTTCTTATAAGGACACCAGTCATTGGATTTAGGGCTCACCTCTAAATCCAGGATGATTTCATCATGAGATCCTTAATTAAATCTGCAAAGACCCTATTACCAAATAAGGTCACATTTTGAGTGTCCGGGTGGACGTGACTTGTAAGGGAACACTACTCAACCCAACATAAAGGAAACTCACCACCATACTGTTGACCCCTCTACCCATTTTACCTTTTGCCCACCCCTTACCCCTCTGGTAACCACTACTCTGTTTTCTGTACCTATGTGTTTGCTTTTGTTTGGTTTGGTATATTCATTTAATTTTAATTTTTAAATTTTCCACATATGAGTGAAATCATAATATATTTATCTTTCTTTGTCTGACTTATTTCACTTAGCATAATATCCTCAAGGTCCATCTATGTTTTGCAAATGGCAAGATTTTGTCTTTTTTATGGCTGAGTAGTATTCCATTGTGTGTGTGTGTGTGTGTGTGTGTGTGTGTGTGTAACGATACTGCATCTTCTTTATGTATCCATATGTTGATGGACGCTTAGGTTATTTCCACATCTTGGTTATTTTAAATAATGCTGTGATGGACATAGGGATTTATGCATCTTTTTGAAGTAGTATTTTTGTTTTCTTTGGATAAATACCCAGAAGTAGAATTGCTGGATCATATGTTAGTTCCATTATTGATTTTTTGAGGAGTCTCCATACTATTTTCCATAATGGCTGCACTAATTTACATTCCCACCAACAGTACATGAGGGTTCCCTTTTCTTCACATTCTCTTCAGCACTTCTTGATTTTGCCTTTTGATAATAGCCATTCTAATAAGAATGAGGTGATATATCATTGTGGTTTTGATTTGCATTTCCCTAATAATTAGTGATGTTGAACATCTTTTCATGTGTCCATTGGCCATCTGTATGTCTACTTTGGAAAAATGTTTATTCAGGTCTTCTGCCCATTTTTTAATTGGGTTGCTTATTTTTTATTGTTGTTGAGTTGTATGAGTACTCTATATATTTTGGATATTAACCCCTTATCATATATGTGATTTGTGAATATCTTCTCTCACTCGGTAGCTTGTCTTTTTGTTTTGTTGATGGTCTCCTTTGCTGTGTGGAAACTTTTTAGTTTGATGCAGTCTCATTTGTTTATTTTTGCTTTTGCTTCCCTTGCTTGAGGAGACATATCCAGAAAGATATTGCTAAGACCAAAGTTGAAAAGTGTACTGCCTATGTTTTCTTCTAGGAGTTTTATGGTTTCAGGATTTAAATTTGAGTCTTTAATCCATTTTGAGTTGATTTTTGTGTATGGTGTGAAATAGTCGTTGAGTTTCATTATTTTGCATGTGGCTGTCCAGGTTTTATTGAAGAGACTATCCTTTCTCAATTGTATGTTTTTGTTCTTTTGTCATAAATTAATTGTCCATATATATATAGGTTTATTTCTGGGCTCTCAATTCTGTTCCATTGATCTATGTGCCAGTTCCTTTTCTGAGCTCATCTCCTACTACTCTTACCCTCTAGTTCATTCTTTACAACTACTCTGTCTTCTGGCAGGTTTTCATAGACTCTAAGCATGTCTCATCTTAGTGTCTATTACTAGCTGCTCTTTCTAGTGAAATACTCTCTTCAGATAACATTATAGCTGATTTTTCACCAGCCTGAAGTTCTTGCTTAAATGTCACCTGCTTAATGAAATCTTTTTTTACCCACTGTACTTAAAATTGCAATACAGAAGTGGGATTGCTAGATCACATGGTAATTCTATTTTTAACTTGTTGAGGAACCACCATACTGTTTTCGATATGTTTCAACATTTTACAATCCCACCAACAGTACACAAGGGTTCCAATTTCTCCCCATTCTCACCAACATGTTATTTTCTTGGGGAGGGGGTTGGTAATTTTTGGAATAATGGTCATTTTAATTGGTGTGGAGTGGTATGTCATTGTGGTGTTGATTTGTATTTCTCTAAATAGCAATGTTGAGCATCTTTTCTTATACTTATTGGCCATTTTTAATTTTCTTTTGAGATATGTCTATTCAAGGGTTTTGCCTAACTTTTAACTGGGTTGTTTAGGGTTTTTTGTTGTTGTTGCTGTTGAGTTGTAGGAGTTCTTTATATATTCTGTATATTAACTCATTAGATATTTGCAAATACTTTCTTCCATTACATAGATTGCTTTTCACTCTGTTGTCTCCTTGATACACAAAAATTTTTAAGTTTAATGTAGACCCAAAAGAAGGGAAAGCAGTATCCCCCAGAGATATTATACACCCACGTTCATTGCAGCATTATTCACAATAGCCATGAGATAGAAGCAACTCAAAGGTACATTGATGGAAGAATGGATAAGCAAAATGTGGTGTATATATATATATACAACAAAATGTTATTCAGCCTTAATTAAAGAAATCCTGTCCCATGCTACAATAGTGATGAACCTTTAGGACATTATGTTAAATGAAATAAGCCAACCATAAAAAGACAAATATTGTATGATTTTACTTATACGAGCTATTAAAAGTAGTCAAACTCACAGAAACAAAATAGAATGATGGTTGCCAGGGACTTGGTGGGGGGAGAATAGGGAGTTGTTCAATGGGTATAAAGTTTCAACTTTGTAAAATGAAAAAGTTCTAGAGATCTATTGCACAACAATGTGGACATACTTAATGCTACTAAACTGCACACTTAAAATAGTTAAGATGGTAAATTTTATGTTATGTACTTTTTACCATAATTTTAAAAATCTTAACCCATTGCCTCCTTCAGACTTGTGCAATTCTGATTATCCTTACTCTGTTCTTTGTTTTTTCTGGGGAATGTATTGCATTTAACATAGCATAGAATTTTCTTACATTTTACTGTCTGTCTCCCCACCACTCCCACTCATTATAATATAAGTTCCAGACAGACATGGCTTTTTGTTTTGTTTTGTTTACTGATGTGTTCTGGAACAATGCTGATCTCAAAATGGATATTTAATGAACAGTTGTTCAGTGCAAGAATGAAACCCAAAATTGCAATTAAAAATTACTAAACACTAAATACAGGAGGAAACAAGACAAATTAAGTGAGAGTAGGTATATATTGCAGAATTCTATTTTCACAAAGACTTCAATTATTGTAATTATCATTGTCCTTTGTGACTCAAATGCTAAATCAGAATTACACATACCAGAGATTTATGGGAGGAAATGATAATAATGGATAAAGGAGAGGGATTTGGAGGGCATAACTGATACCTATGAAAGAGAAAGGGAAGGAAGAATTGGATAGGAAGAGCCTTGGGTTACAGCAAATTGTAAGAAAATGTCTGCCATTTCACTGGGAAGTCCACCATTGGAAGAGTCCTACATAAAACAATAATGGGCTGTCTCTCTAGTAACCCTACCGTGCCTTATCATTTGCGAGAGCAAATAAGGAAACATGTCTTTAATGTGAATGCTCTAGAGAATCCAGAGGGGCAGCAGCAATACTGCTTCCCGTAATGGGGTCTCTTCAACAATATCTGTGTGGTACACATCAACAGCCACTTCAAGAATTATAAAAAAGTAAAAATAATAGAGAGGATGAAAAGTATTAAAATTAGGCATATTTGAAAAGGAACCAGTTAAAGTTCCAGAAATGAAATATATATAGTAATTGATAAGAGTACAGATCAGAAGTTCCTGTATTTACTAATCTAAATTTCAGAAGAGATTAAAGAAAATGGGGTAGAGGTACTATTGGAAAAATAATGATTAAGCAATTTCTAGAGTAACTGAATGACTCCAATCCATATAACCAGCAAGTACAACACATCCCGAACTGTGTTAATTAAAGTAAACCATCAATAAAACACAAAATATTAAAATGTATCAATATTATAAAAAGCTAAAGATAAAAAATATTAAGACAGCTAGAGAGATCAGGCAGATTATCTGCATATTGTTTACAGCAACAAAAGAACATGTAAGGTAATGAAATAGTATCTTCAAAGAGCAAAGTGTCAATCTAGACATTATATATTTAAAAAAGGTCAAAAAGACAAAAAGCTCACATTAACAAACTCTCACTAAAGGGATTTCTAAATGAAAATTTTAAAAATTAGAAGCACTTGTGGATAAATCTAACAAATATTAAATGTGTATATAAATAATTTTATAGATGTAAAAATCAAAGTAAACCTAAAAATCTTGTACAACAGGTAAAAAAACAAGGTAAACATAAAATCTTGTACAGCAATTAGTCCCTTCATTGTACAAGAGGATAATGGAATTAAAGTTTCTAATATCTTTTCTTACGAAAAGGAAATCTCTAGATGAGCTTCAGTCTTTGTTAAGTTAAATGTGCATATTAAAATTAATACGGCACCATTAAATAATACATTAATTCTTAAATTATATTCATATAGTAATGTATCTTCAACATATATAGGGCAAAAAACTGACAAAACTACATGGAGAAAATGTGAAACCCACTTGATAAAAGACTTTAACCCAACTTTTTCAATAATATATTCAAGATGACAGAATCAGTAAGTTAAATGGAATGTTTTTCTTGCTCTCTGGGTTCATAGTTTCGTTTAGCTTAGGGGAGAATGCCTAAAAAAAATTTCTATCAGGCTTTGAATATCAGCTTCCAGTTTGGCCAACTTCTGACCATGGAGCTTAAAAAAAAAAGAAAGAAAGAAAGAAAAATCTTTCAAATATCTTGTCAGGTTTCAGCTGGGACAAACAGTAAATATTCCTGGCAGTATTGAATGACCCCATGGACCCAAGAGGTGCCCCAAGGAGTGTGGAAAAGACACTATTCTCCCAGGATCCACAGTCACTCCCAAGGATAACCAAAAAAAGAAAGATTTAGACAATTAATCTGAGAGCTGACAGCAGTCTGTGGGATCCTAGCAGCAAATGAAGTGAAACCTACATTTCTGTCCAGCCATATCTAGCTGGAAATGGGTGCAGATCATACTTCTGTCTGACCATAAGTTTGGGCCCCCAACCTGATGGTTAAGTTGTCTGCAAATGAAAGAACCAACAACCTGCCTGTCCCAGGCTGGCAGAAAGCCAAGCCAAGTTGTCACAAAATGAGACAAGCCAGAAGGCAATAGCTGTCCCTGGGAGAGAAAAGGATTGATAACCAATGAGGAACAACATGAAATTTTACCTTACTGTCTCTTGACTGGACACTGTAGAGATCTGGGGGAGCTGATTCTGGTAAGAAATCTCAGCCTTCACTGGCTTCTGCCAGTTTCCCCAGGATCCTATCATCAAGCTCCAGAGCAAGTGGGTTTAAAGTAGAGAGTGTAGCCCTGATATCTCCTAGAATTTGTCAAGGTTTTTCATTCGTTTTAATTTTAGTTTTTCCTTGGCTGTTTAAGGGAATAACTGGGAGCAGTTCACCAGAGAATCCATCAGAATCCCATCAACCCTGGGAAGGACCCATATGGGGGCACTATCTTGAGGGTAGAGAGGGGTCATTTGAGTTGGTGTGGGGAGCTTTGGCTTTTGTTTAAGGCCTTGTTGTCTTTTCAGAGTGGAAAGGCAATTCAGACAGAGAATTAGTAGACTGAGTACTCAGTTAAAGTAGGATAGAGAGGAGTAGTAAGGGTCATGACTTCAATCTTACAGTCTTTTGTTTTAGGTACATATTGTGTCTTTAATTTCTCATAAGATTTTGCAATGAATCTTTCAATAAAGGTATTTTGGAATTTTGGAGCCTTCTGGGGGCTTCTGCATGTCAAATAAAAATAGGTGTCCCATTCTGTTTGTTTGATTTGGGATGCCTTGCTTTTAAGTACATGACTTAAGTGAATGATCTTGTCTAATTGGAACATACCCCATAATGTCCATTTTAAGTCTAAGTTGTCTTAGTAAGATTTTGCCATTTTTGTGGATTTCTACAGCTTCCTGGACCACAGTTCTTAGGCATAACATAAACAGGTGTGAAGGAGGATGATGGGCTCAATTCTTTGAAACATGAGAATCCCATTTCTTTAGCTAAGCCTTGGTTCTCTTGGAGCCAAATTAATACTGAAGCGTGATATGCCACTAGGTTGGGGATTTTGTGGTGTTTTACAATGTGCCTCATTAGATGGAAATTTTCTTGAGGTTGGCAGGTGATCTAGTGTCAGTCTAACTCCTTCCATGACCACCTTATCCTAGCACAGGGGTCTTAGATTTAGGTGTCCTGCACTCTAACAGCTTTTGAGTGTTCGACCTATGCCCACCAATTTTGTAGCTTTGGCTTCTGAGATTCCTGTTAACATCAGATCTATTACTCCTTTCACAAGATTTCTTTATAGTGGCAGACACACTATGGCTTTCAATAGTCTGACTTATTCCTACTTAGATTTTTATTTATTTATTTATTTACAAGCATGAACAGATGCATGATGTATGCAACTTACTTTCAAACAGTTCAGGAAAAAAATAGACATACGTAGAGTGGAAAAGTAGATTTTTATTTTGATGGTCAAAACAGTCCAAGTTTCTTGGACTATTTATGCTCTGGACTTTTACCACAAGGCTTTGTGAGTCCCCTAAAGGCTCCTACCTGTTGCAGACTGCCAGTATAACTATCCCAGAATTTTTCTGTGACCCCAGAACATTTCTGGGAACTTTAACAAACCCTGGAACTTTTCTAGGGTCCCAGAACCTTTCTGGGAAATATATATATATATATATACTTATTTATAATAATATATAATATTATATATTATTATACATATAATATATAATATTATATATTATATATATACCTTATAACAATTCCAGCACTCATAATTAATAATTATTTCTTATATTTGTATCTCTTAGATGGTACTGCTAATACTGCTACTAAAAGCTAACATTTTCAGCCCAGCATTGATCTAAAACACTTTGTATGTATTGTTATTTAATTTTCTCAACTACCAAAATGATGTTGTATATACCATTATGATTCACATATTCACATATTATGAATATGAGGATAAGTGAGGAAAGGAAAGGGAGGCAGAAAGTTTAAGTAACACAAAGTAATACAAAGGTTAGTTCATACATGGTGGAGCCAGGATTGTAAACTCCAAGAGAGTAGGCCCACGTGTCTCCAGGGTCTTGTCCAGTATGGTACTTATCATGCTCAATTAATATTTGGTAAATGAACAAATGAATGAATGTAAGTTTAAGAAATACAATTTAGAGGTTTGTACAACATGTTTCTTTGCTTAGTCTGATCTAAATAATGATGCAAGATCTAAAAAAAGATTTGACAAGGTTTCTGATTAGTCTGATTTGTCAATCAAGTCTTGGGTCATGTCTGTATGGACACAGTAAGTGCACTGCACAATATTGAGTCTTCCCTTTATGCTCTCTTCAGATAAATTCATACTGTTGTATAATTGGTTGACCTCAGAGATAAGAGGAAAGTTAGATTCACTGGCTATCACATTTGCTCAGAACTTAACCCTGAGGATACCTGTACCCAATTAATATATAAAAATCATTGAGTATGCTGCAATAAATACAGTTCACTTACATTTGAAGAAAGAGTGAACATCAGGTTTTGTATAAACAGTCAAAGAAGTAAAATGGATAATATGAGGTCATTTAGAAACATTTTCACTTGAGAGAAACCAAAGAAGAAGAAAGAGAAAGAAACAGTTCAACATTTTGTAGTAATAAAGTAGAGAAAAACCAATGAAAATGACTATTAGGGGGATTAGAAAAAGTGATATAGGAGTCTTTTAGTATTCTTCAAACATTTAAAATGCACACTAATTTTTAAACTTTTCTGTGAAATTTATTTTATAAGTTGAAATCAACTAATTCTACATCTCTAATTTTTCTTTCACCCAGACAAAACAATATTCTATTGTAGGAATATATACTTTGATCGCTTAGGTAAACCTTTGGCACTAAATGAGATTAAAAGCTCTATATGAGTCTCAGATAATTCTATGTTATCAGGCAAGTCTGAAGTTCATTTCAACATCAAAGCTACCAAAGGAGTGAAATAAAGCAATTTACTTTATTTCTAATCCTGTGGCAAAACAACTCATACTAGTTGTAAAACACTTAAGCAAAATAACCTAAATGATAGTGTACCATTCCATATTCATATACTTTCTTCATAGCAAAAAAGTGCTCAGTGTTATTAGCCAAAAGAGAAGAGGGAGAAGATGAGGATGCGGAAGATGTGCAGATGCAATTTGTTTTAAAGTAAACATTCTGAAATTGCACTCTTCTTTTCAAATGTGAAGCAGTTTTACAGAGTAACACTGTTTTAATTTAAGATATTTACTCTGGGTGTTGGGTATTGCATATAAAATTTATCATTGTTGGTAAAGTTTTATATGAGTAAATAACCAGTGTGAATAATCAGATGTGAGATTAGTCACGTAGTCTTTGACACATTTTCTTCATTAACGTGTATCAGTGCAGACTGAAGATTGCATTCAACCTGTCCTCAAAAGATCTTCAAAATGGAAGATTTTGAAAAGGGGTCTCTTAAGTCCCCTGATAGAACTTATTCAAGTTCCATTATCTCAGATTCGTGAAAATGAAAGACCCATCTCACAGGAAAGATCCCCTAAGGTGAATTAAGTGCAGTTTGACAGTCTGCACAAATGCAGAAACATTAGGCTGTTAAGTGGCCACATGTGTATACACATGTTTAGTGTTAAGGCCATAAAGCAAACATTAGCAATCAAGAACACCACATTGATTTTGGAGCATATGTTTTCCAAGACCCTACGAAATCTGGACAACAGCTTGAGAAAGATTCAAACAAGTTCTTATACTGTATGCCTCATTCTCAATTGCAAGAGATTGTGCTCCTGTGCTAAACGTACTCAGAGACTACCTAAAACTTCATCCCTACCTTTGATAGGACCAAGAAGTAAAAATTATAAAATCTGTGTGTCATCGCTGATCTCCATCATAATTTACCAGAAGACAGTAACCAGTAAGCTCTATCAAAGCCTACTGGCTCTGCTGACACACTTAGAAACGTTAGTGCATAGTTTGCTATTACACATTATTTTATGTGCAGACTCTCATTATCATAGTCGTATGAGGCATTCACACATATGTACGCAGCATGTTCCCACCAGGCATAGTCGGTCATCTTTGGCAACTTAGAGACAACAGTGCTGTCTTGTTTTGTTGTTATGGTTTCAGGCAAATCTTTCCAACATTATCATTTATGCATAAAATGAGGTCTGCATAATTGTGACTATCCAAATAATTTATAACAAAATACCATTTTAGTTGATTAAATAGAACAGTAGTTTTTCACTTTTGCTTTCCTTTTTTAGTAATCAATGAGATCTTTTCTTTAAACAAATCTTGCACAGATAAAGCACAGAAAAAAACAATCGTGTAGCTGAAGTGTGTGGGATGGAGAAGGCAGGAACTTCACCTGCTTCGATGGCTGTTTTATTTTCATAGCAGCCCCTGAGACATCTTTTAATTACTTGAGGGCTCAGTACAATATTTTGAATACTACTGATGCCCAGGATGAAAGAAAAAGAATTTCTCTCTTTCTGTGTTAGACTAACTTTCAAACAGTAACTTAGGTAATTACTGTAACAACACAGTACTTGACAAAGGTTACTTGATGACATTCAGGCACAGGAAATCTGTCCCCAAGGAGTAACTAACACTCATCTTCTGCATGAGACCCATGTTAGAGTGGCTATTGGCAATTTTTAACAAATAGACACTGAGCTGGTCATTACAAGTCATGACCATGAGGCAGTACTTACCCTCTGTAGTGAGAATGGGTTAAATTACAGCTTGCGGACAACTGTCCCACAGACTGAAATTAAGAAGTGACATCACTAAGGGAGTGACACAGGGCATTGTTGCTAACAGATAGCAGCATTTGGCTTTCAGCCTTTATTCACTAAATTGGGCCACCAAGGCTAGCTGTGGACACTGAGAATTTGAATTCTAGCTCTGGTCCTTGGATTATCATATGGGCATGCCATTCTTAGAAGTAAGGCATACCTGATCCTGGACTTTTAAGATAACAAACCTATCTGCCTCAGACCCATCCTATCCTTGGTGTCTGAGTTCCTCTTTTCTAGTCATATAGGTCAAGATTCATAAAATAAATAAAATCCTCTCAACCTCATTTTGCAAATGAAAATGGGTTTATTACATGCATTCCTAATGAAACAATACACTTGCCATCTGTATGACCTAGAGCAAGGCTGTTTTTCTCCTAAGGCTTAAAGAGCTGCTATCAATTCCCTGGCAGTCCAGTGGTTAGGACTTGGGGCTTTCACTGCTAGGGCCTGGGTTCAATCCCTGGTCAGGGAACTAAGATCCTGCAAGCTGAGCTATGCAGCCATAAATAAATAAATAAATAAATAAAGAGCTGCTCTCTTCTTATTCTGCTTTGAGCTCCATTACTAGGAGAATCAAAGACATTCTGAACTATTACATATAATTCTGCACACCAGTGTTCTAGTTTGGGAACCTAGTTGGATAATGAATACTGGAGTCTCTGGCTGTGGAGAATCGCATTGCGATGCAGTTCAGTTAGCCCAATGACATGACATGTCTAGTAAATCTAGCTTATATAAACTAAGCTGCAATTTTAAAAGATTATTGAAGCTACTGTCAGTGCTTCCCAGAATGCCGGCTGAGGAACTTGTCATTTGTCAGTCTAAAGCACAATGCCAATGATAGGCTACAGTTTGCTATTGGTTAATACTGAAGCCAAATCCAGCCTCTGTATCCTAACACCGAATTAAATCTCAGAGACAGAGTTTTGGGTGAAGTAGAAAAGAATAGCTTTATTGCTTTGCCAGGCAAAGGGGGCCACAATGGGATAATGCCCTCAAAACTGTTGTGTCCCCACCTGGAGGGGGTAGTGAGGAGTTTTATGGTAATGGTTCAAAGAGGGCGTGATCAGCTTGTGGACATTCTTCTGATTGGTTGGTGTTGAGGTAAGTGGGAGTCAGCATCATCAACTTTCTAGTTCCAACTGGTCTGGGGTCTATGTACTTGAGGGCAGCTTACCATTAACTTCTCCCACCTGGTGGGGTTTCAGCATCTGCAGAATAGCTCAAAGATATTGTTATGTATATCCCTTGAGGGGGAACCAGGACCTTGTCCCAAGGCTGCACTATTGTTTCTTGACTGTTCCTCCCTTATCTCGAATCCCCTCCTTCCCTAATTAGCAACCATTTGAACCTGCCCATTGGAACACAGGGAAGGTCCTGGAGGCTGAATGAAGCCTATTTCCTGTAACCAAGAAATGGGGGACACAGAAAGGCTTTTGTGCCCAGGAGCCCCACAGGGTCCTGCTCGGTTTCAATACCTTGGATCTTGGTTAGCACCAGATCTGGGGAAGAGATAAAGGGGAAAGAAAGCTACCAGGATTGAGAATGAAGTACTCATTTAATTGGTCCAGTGGTATCATATTAAAGAAGAGGTATCAGGAATGCAAGGTGGGGACAAGGATGGATAGTATAACCCCTTAAAATATTCTGAAAAGGTGGAATTCTACCCTCTTTATTTATGGAGAGAGATGTAAGCAGAATGGACCTAGTCAGTTTTCTATCTAGAGTCTGTCTCCTTACCCAGAGGTTCTGAAACAGGAGGGAAGGGGGCAGGGCACAACCTTTAAAAGAATGACATAGCCTGAGGACATGACATAAACTGATTAAAACTAAATAGGTCCAAGATGGCAGACTAGTCAACTTCCACTAGACCTTGAGCCTCAGTATAAGCTCATTGTATCACAGCAGCAAGCTAAATGACACACCCACAAGCACCATGACAGTTCCAAGGCCGACCATAAAGGTCAAAAAAGAGGGCATTGACCCAATTTCTGGAAATCCCCACCCCTTCCCCAAAATAGCTGGAATACTCCTCTCACTCATCAGCCTATGAAATTGCCCACCCCTATAAAAACTGACAACCCCATACCCCGGGGCTGCCCTTACCTTCTGAGATGGCCCACACTCTGTCTGTGGAATGTGTTTCTCTCTAAATAAATCCACTTCTTACCTATCATTTTGTCTCTCACTGAATTCTTTCTGTGATGAGACATCAAGAACCTGAGTTTCATTAAGTCCTGAGACCAGGTGTGTGATCTCAGTTAAAAGACTGTAGGTTCAAGTCCCAGTCTGGGTTTTGGCACATGGGTTCAAATCCCAACCTGAGTTGCACGGTTTCAGTTACAGGAGAGCCGTAGGCTAACTTTATGCCATAGAAAAGAAGATACGTTCACATTATTTTTCAAATTTAAATGATCCATATATCTTATTTAAAATGCTTGATTCACTTTGATTTTAATGCATATATTTTCCTTCCCAACTATGTGATAGCTTCCTGGGGATTGGCTCCTCAACAAAGTGCCTAGAAATCAGTATCACTGTATGCTCAGGACCAAGTACAGCTAGTGCCCTGAATGTGGTGTGTGGCCAAAAACGTTGTGCAATTGCTAACGTATAACCTGAATCTAAGGATCCAAAGAAACTATTATTAGGGTCAACTATGAGGGTGATCCTGTGCTATAAGTGAGAAAAACAACATGGGTTATTATTTTTTTTATTCATGTTTTAAAAATTCGACTGTGTGTTGTTTCTCTTGGTTGTCTAATGGACACTCATTTCCTCATGTATTATGTCACTTTACATTCTTGGAATTGGGTCTGTGGGGCTTCCTTGAAGGTAATAGTGACTGTGGCTTTCTTGAGAGAGGCCTGGGAGTACAAATTCAGACCATTTTAAAATAAATTATCAGCTTGAAATGTCCGGAGAGATATAAAGTTAGGCTGTAAACACATATGAGTGCCATCTTGTGGGGACAAATTCTCAAGGGAGATATTTTTTTTTTTCTCTTCCATCTAATTCTGTGGCAAGGTCTAAGACAAGCAATTTCCCATGCCGTCTTTTTGATGAGAGTCAGGTCTTATTTCTAGTTTACCCTGCACAGTAAGGAAGTTAATGTGGGGTTTCCTCTTGTGTCACCCAATTTGGGCAAGCCCTGAATGTTTTTTCTTTCTATCCCCTGTGCTCTGCAAAGACAACTTGCCAGGGTTCAGCAAATCCTGCAAAGGAAAAGCCACGTTTGATGCTCTTTCCATTTCTCAACCACATTTATTTTTGCCTCTTAGTATTCCTTGCCAGATTATCAATTTGCTTTAGAAGACTTTATACATTTTCTGTTATATTTTAATTCTTTTCATCAGGGGTGTATTTCTAAGCCAAAACTAAAAACATGGCCATCACTACTGCTAATAATACTAACTTCCTGAGATACTGTTGCCATTGTGATATTTAGTCATTCTGTACCAAAAGTGTCCATTAAATTCACACATCAGCTCATATTCTGAGAAAAAAGTGCTTCTTCTTGACAAATAAAAGAATTGAATGAATCTTCTATCTTTACAGTCTGAATATTGGCAGAGGGAAATGAGTTAAGGAGATGAATTGAAAGGAGTTGAGAATGTCAATAAGAAGAAAGCCGTAGTTCAAGAAAAGATGCAAAATCCTCCAATGCGAAACTCTTGTTAAAACCTCAAATGTCACTATCCCACCCTCTGACCACAGCAATCCAATTATCTTGCTCTAATTGTCATCAGTATCAGTCTTTTCTCTCTTGTAGTTGTTGTTCACTTTATTGTCTGTCCAGGCTATGCCCCATATTCTTTCACTTTCCCCTGCCAATACCTCCAAATTCCTTACTCCTTACTAGCACCATGACCAGTACTTCTTCCACACTTAGTGGTGAAATACCAACCCGGAATCCTATAATCATAATGCAGAGGATACTATGGCCTATGGATTTGTCCCATGATAGCTCATTGTTCCATCTGTCCCATGATAAAACTCATCCAGCTTTCAGTTGGATTTTCAAAAATACATACACTACTTTCTGTTGCCTCTCTCAAATCCTTCTTTCATCTTTCACATATATTTAAATCTTTATCAATTTTCTTAAATGCTTTTCCCTAATATCTACACTTTCATTCCCGCATACCATCTCCATCATACTATACATAGAAAATGTATGTCTTTATTTGGATGCAAATCAAATTTCTGCCCTCTTTTTTGCCCCCAATTTATGTGCATTTGCTTCCTCTACCCTTAATGCTTTATCTCAGTGAAAGTGGTTCTTTTTCCACACCACAGGTGTAAACCCTGCCTCCATAGCTGTGGTTTCACCTTTTCCTACTTCTCCATATTTTCTTGTACCCTTTTCATCTGGTATTCTGCATCAGTTAAGGATGTCCTGGTTACTGTGTTCTCTTAAACTTTTTAACCTCCAGAGTAAGTATTCATACCCTGCTGAAGATCTAAGCCTAATATTATTATAATGTTATACTAAACATTGTAAAACTTTTGAATGGATGACAGAATTATGTAGATTCACTTGTCACTTATTGGTACACACAAACCATACTCTATTACATATTTTGTAAACAATTTGATTAAATTATGCACACCTGTTTTTACAATTTCCCTATGTTAGCACTGCACATTTCTTCCCAGTTTTCCTACCAGCATCTGATTCTAGAAAATTGCAAATGCACAGCCTTGAAAATTTCCTCTCTAAGTTTTTAGTTGTACCATATCTCTGCCAATTTTATTCTCCACTCACAAGTTCAGTCTCTCATCCATCGTACTGTTTCTTATATATTTTAACCCAATAAAGGGATTGGATGTTGGGACCAAAGCTTTTTGTGTCTAACTAGTTTAGGAAAATGGGATTCTCCAGTGTACTTCACTGATGATGGAAAACAAGCCATCTTTTAATAAAGCACACTTAGATTTCCATTTGCAATTTTTACTTTTAAAGAACCATCTGTGTCTTCTTTGGAGGAGATCCTCTTTAAACTTTGGACCTTTAATTATGGTTAGATTAAGAAAAGAGCTTGATAATGTAGTGGAAGCATAAAAGCTTATATCAAGTTATGAGAAGAAACATAAGTCCTTAACATTGCTGTTAATATCAGGAGATATAAAAACTGTTGTTATGGTGGTCATTTAAGCAGTTATTTTAATCTTAAAGAACAAAATGACTTCATCAGGCTACAGAACTAGGGAATCCTGGATGAGGACATTTGTGAGAAAGCAAGAATATGGAAAATGACAAACTAGTGAGATGAAATACTAAAGAGCCTAAGGCAAGGTGTCCAGAGCTTAAAAGCAAAACTACCCCTCTCTGAAGGATAAGAGGACATATCCAAGTCTTTATTTCTTTGACTGTCAGCCTATCAGCTGCCCATGGACCCAGCAGTATGATGAGGAAAAGAGGAGAAATAATGATAATCAAGAGATTGTACCTTTAAAAGAGGAGGTGTAACCTTTTCTCTGCCCTCTACCAATTCCTCTTATGTCTGATACCCACCCCCTAGACGTAAAATGCTGTAGTGTTTTTGGATTCTAGGGAGCACTGAGAATTAAAAAGCCAAGCACATAAATTTGTCTTCTCTTTCTGTCTGATTCACTTATGGCAGGAGTTGTAAAAAATATCAAACTTTCTTTCTACTTATTTTTTTGGTGGCCAGTATGTGGTAAAATTGTTAATTACATTTGTTTAAACAAAGTTATATGAGGTTTAGCTGGAAAAAGAGTAGTCCTCAGGCCTCAGAGTCTGCCTTGATTAGATTTTATTTAGTTTTAATTGTTTAGGAAATGGGTTTGCTCCATAAAATCTAATCTAATTTATCAGAGTTCTCTCCATAGAGGTTTTTGTTTATCCAACAGACGTGATATTTTGGTTTCCATTTGCCATTGATTCTCATACCTATGTCATATATAGGGAAATTTGAGTAAAGATAAGGGCTTGGGGCTAAATTTAGACATTTCTGGGCTTCCTTAAAATAAAAGTTATCTGAATATCACGTGATAGCACTCCAGGAATATTTTTTAAACCTACTTTTGTATATTTACTAACCAGGAGGAGAAATTTCACTTTCAAATCAACACTAATGATAATAATTAAAGCAACAATAGGCAGTGACCAAGATAGTCTTAAAGCTTCCTTCAGCCTGACTGAACTTTAAATATCTTCTTCCTAACTCTAAGCCCTGACTTGCCTTTACCTTAGAAAACTTGGAATTGTAAATTATTTATCTATCCCTTTAAGATATAAATCTTTTTAAAAGCCTCTTGCCAGTTTTACAGCCAAGGAATATCTTACTCAAGGACCTGGGAGCCATCCCATTCAAATGTAATCATCAAGGAGGGTAGAATTCCTATATCTCAGTCTGTGATAGAACCCTTACATCTCAGTTTCTGTGTGAGCACAGGAGCCCAGCTTCGATGGATGCCAGTTAGCAAACAAAGATGATCGAATCACAGTGCGAAAAATAAATTGCAAACTCAGGAATAACTCTACAACTCACCATGCTCAACACATTGACCAATCTCTTACCTAATGTCCTCCAGTACTATTTCACTTGCTCACCTCAGTGCTTAAAAACCCTCTCACCTTTTATTTCAGTGGAGTTGAGTTCAGACTGAGTTTGGACCTTCCTCCTATTGCAGTAGCCTTGAATAAATGATCCTTATCGGTTTAACTCTGTCCAAGACAATTTTTGCTTTGACAGCACTTGCATAGCACTCACAACTTGCCATGATTGAAAGCCAGAACTTTACAAAAGTTCTTTTTGCTTTTGCTTTTTATGGAAGAGAAACTGAAGCCCAGAGTGATTAAGCCAATTGCTCAAAGTTAGCCCTGGCAGGAAGGGGCAGAGCTGAGGTCAAGTCCAGATTGCCAGGCTCTACAATCTATGCTCTTAACCCAATGCAATACCTTCAGTCAGATAAGTTCTGAGTTTGTAAGTATTGATGCAGAATAAAGAAAATAAAAACAGCAGAGCCACAAGTCAAGAAACTTGTGTGGGATGTTGGAAAAAAAAGAGTAGGTGGTATTTCTGAATGAGAGGTCTAGTTCTACTGGGCAAGAAGAGGTGTCCATATGGCTTTGAAAACAGATTTTATTTAAATTTGAGTGGTAGACACAGATTGTTAGGACACAGTTTCAGGACTCTTTGACACTGATCAGGAGCTGCTTACATCTTTTGTCTATGCTCTAATTAACTATATTTTTCAAAGCAGTGAGCAAATATTCAGATCTTAAAGATAATAGATTCTCTTTTAAACCAAATGAAATAATATAAACATTCTACCTTTTGACTGCCTAATTGTTATGTAATATCTCAAAATTCCTATGAATTAATCAAACATTTTTATGGTAAGTTGCATCTACTATGCTGTGATGGATGGAGTGTGTCTATTTAGGAGGAGTTCTTCAAGCGAGAGAAGAGAGATTGGTAAATCCCAGGCAACTAGCCTTTCACAAAGAGAATCTTTGTCCTTCAAATATTATCAGTAGAACATTGCTAAGGAGACTTTTGTTTGAGGATTTTCTGAGCAGTATTCTTTCTCTTCTGATGTCCAGCTTTGTTTTGCTAGCCAATCTGGCCCGACTCACACATGATCTGCATGGGTCAGTGCTTCTCAGAAGAGAAGGCCAAAGACTTGCATGGTGGTCTTTAGCAGATCTGTAGTGTTCAGTATGCTGACCTGTAGCATGACCTATAATCTCAGCTGTATCTGCTAAATAGAGTTCAAGTAGACCTTCTTTGCAGGGAATGAACTCTATTCTTTACTGTGAACTCTGAATCCTTAGCTGATTAATATCAGTAAACACTCTTACTTGATTCTGAGAAAAATCATTTTTTATTACTAATATCATCCTCTTCTCAATATTTTACTTGTAGTCATTTTTCTAATACCTTAGAACTTTGATCAGAGTTCTGGAGGTCACAGACCTCCATTTGGAGTGCTTCCTCTTGCATTCTGAACGGGAGCAGGATAACATTAGACTATGGGTCTTTAGGCTAAAGATCTTTACTAGTGAACATAACAGAAATGGAAATTTCCCAGCTTTATGCTTCTTAATTAATGCCTACTGATTGGGTCAGACTCTAACCAGCCTATCTTAAATAGCAATGTATAAACAAATATCAAAAGGAAACTATAAAACTAAAAATGAAAAAGGAGATTGTCTGATTTTAGTAATACCTGTATACACTGGTGCCTTTACTGCTCTTGGTTCATTAGCACTGTCTATTCTTAACTTCCCTCTTTAACCAGCTTACTTTACCTAGAACACAGTCCCAGTAATAATACACACTCTTGCCTCTCTGTGGTTTTTATATCACATGTCCCCACACAACCCTAATCCTCGACGATTCTAAGCATGCATTTTCCTTGGACCTGCATTAGAACACATGGGAAGAGGCACGTCAGCAGAGACAAGTTCGGTCATAAATTGATGACCACTCACTTTATATACTGCTCATAATTTTTACCGCATTTCTCAAGTCTAATAAGCTCACTCATTCTCTGAAAAATTAGGTGAACACTCTAACCACCTTTGCTCTAACTACCCTTGCTCTCCTCCCTCCAATTGTTTGATGACCATTTCCAATTAATAGAAAGTTATAGCCAGATGCTGGGAACGCCTCGTTTCTCAGCATCAAACATAGGAACATGGCCTTGCTACTCCATATGTGCTCCGCTTACCAGCAGCATGGGCATCACCTGGAAATGTGTTAGAAATGTAGACCTACTGAATCTAAATCTACATTTAACAAGTTGCCTGGTGGGTTTGTGTGTATTAAAGTTAGGGTAGCACTGAAATGAGGAAGACACAGATTCTTTCTTTCTCTCCTTTGAAAAGCAGTTTCTTTGCCTGTAGAAGGCATATGTCTTTTCTTTCTCCTCCTAATTTCTCAGAAATTTACACTGAGATTATTCCTTCTCTTCCCAGTGTATTCAGTTTCACTTTCTCAACTCCGATTCCCTGCATTCACCTTTTTAAGTCTAAAATTTCTCCATTAAACACTTGCATTTATCAAATTAAAAGAAAATAAACACACCAGTTACTGCCTTAGTTCCTTCTTGTCTTCAGAGCCAACTTCTCAAGTGAGATGTTCGTACTTAGTGTCCATTTCTTCATCTAACATTCTGTTCAACCCACTGCAAATTGGCCTCTCGGCAGTCACTCCACTAAGTACTATTCTCAGCAAGTTTGCATATTTCATTCCTCTTCACACTCTCTCAGCAACATCTGACACTGTGAGAAGCACATATAAATGAATGAAGGACAGTATAAATACAGGCAGCTCAGGACTCTTACCTTTCTACTTTCTTCTCCCAAGTATAATCTTCCTAGTCATTTCATCTTTCACCTCTGATTTCTAAGGAAAATAAGCAGATATTAAGGCACATGCAAAAACTGCTTCAGTTTTCATAATTGCTCTATATCTAGCACCTAGTCTAACACTGGGCCCTCAGATTTTATCAAAAGAATGAATATATGCTTTAGGTTACATGTTCTTCCCCCAATCATCTACTAAAAGTTTTATTTTCTTCCCTTAGTTCATGTAGTAATTACCCTTTACTGAAATAAAGCATCCAGCCTTTTCTTTCTCCCCTCCCCCTGCCCCAGGATAGACTTGTGCTTATATCAAAGGATGTTCTTATATGATGAATAAACAGGATGGAGTTTTTCTACTTTTCTTATCCTTGGGATTTTATCCAGTATTTAACCCTGAAGTCTCTTCAGGATTATAAGCAAGAAATTGGGCTTGCACCACTTTCATTATTTGAATATCTGTTAGAAATGCCTCTATGAATTAATGGAAAGGAAGAGAGAATTTCCTAAGCCTCTACTCTATTATAGAATTCAAAAGTTTGAAAGCTAAACCCAATTTTATTCTCAGAGACTACTGGGGGTCTTCTAGATCAGTGTAAGTCTTTCAAGGGCCTGTGTCTTTGCCCTATTTTCTGCCAGTGTGTATATGTATTCAATTTATGATTGTTCTGTAGGTTACTGTAGAAAGACACATGGCACTTAGGGTTCAATCAATACCATGCAGGAAAAATAAAAAGATACCATGATTTAAAGTAATTTGGGGAATGCTTATATTAGTATACTCCCTTTTAAGTAAATTCACAATCTACATTATTATATAATCTTTATTTTAAAGGATCCCTGTATTTTTATCTTATAAATCTAATGTTTTGAGAAATAATTTTGATACAGCACTGCTAAAGTGGAGACCCAAAACAATCACTAACAATAGCTGTAAGGCTAAGGCTTCAGTTGCCTTAGTAATAATAGTTACTAGTTTTGGAGCTCCTACCCCCTCAGGCATTATATATAACAATTTTTGATATTGTGTATACTTCTTTTATAGATAAGGACACTAAAGTTTAGACAGATTAAATAACATCCTACCTAAGATCTCTCAGTTATTACTGAGAGAACTGCAAACCAAGACAATCTAAAGTTTACCTTCTTTCCACCTCATCATCATTTCGTCGCTTCCACTGTCAAGTTAGCCATTAGAGTAGAAACACCATCTGCTTTATTGGAAGTTCCACACTGGTTTTATTCTATTGAGTTTTGGAGAGGAACTTCTGCTTAAATTGATGTAATCTCTGTATACTTATTTACTTGGCTTTTCTAAAGAAATAGTAATAACATGATGGCTTGTTTGAGTGTACTGACAGATGTATCTTCCAAGAGTGTAAGATAAACCCTGCAATTTTCTCAAAATTCAAAATTATTTTCCACTGACCCTGGTCAAAATCTGTCCCTGTAAAGAGAGAAATTTCCCATATAAGGCATTAGCCAGCATCATGGTAAACCTTTCCAGCTTCTTTTGTTTCCTTTCTCCTCTGTAACTTCCACCATTGGAAATAACAATCCCCTGATCACTCCTACAGCCTTTCTGATGTGAACTGACTCAGGAGTTGCCGAGCATAAATGAACCATCTCTTTTTAAAAAGCTGTCGAATGTGCCTCCTTATAGTTTTAGCTGTGTGATGAGAGATTTGTCTCAACATGGTTATTTACACACCATTAGAGGAAATTAAATTCTACTGGTAGTCTTTTTTTGTAAAAATTAATAATATAAAATGTCCTTTCAGAAATGCTCTGAAGTGTATTCTTAATGAAGTATAAATTATCAACATTTGTATGTGTTTTTATTTTTTAAATATTTATTTATTTATTTGGCTGGGCTGGGTCTTACTTGCTGTGTGTGGGATCTTCGTTGTGACACACGGGATCTTTTAGTTGCGGCATGCAGGCAAGATCTAGTTCCCCGACCAGGGATCGAACCCAGGCCCCTGCATTGGGAGCACGGAGTCTTAACCACTGGACCACCAGGGAAGTTCTTGTATGTGTTTTCAAATGTCACCCTTAGATGACAATTTTTGAGCCCTTCATGTCCTGGCTCAATCACTTAGTCGGTTAGACTTGGGGAAGTTACTTATTCTTCTAAGATTCTGTTTCTTCATTAGTAAAAAGGGGCCATCCATAGTTCCTACGGTTTAGGGTTGTTCTAGGAATAAATAAAATATAATCTTCTTAGCACAAAGCCTGGTACACGGTGTATGCACATTAAATATTAGGAATTTGGTGTATCATCTTTTCTCCCCAACATAAGGACTGAAAATAGATAATGAGCTTATTTTCAACCTTAAAATGCTAATTAATTTAAGTTACTATTTTTGTCTTTTCTTATGCTACACACTTGAAAGTAGTCTTGTGTTTCATTGTTGTTTTAGTCTTTTATGAGAGAGTAGAATCCACCAACATTCTTGCCAAAAGTTCTTCTTTGGAGGAACTTTTTCTTCCCCTAATAGTACTCTC
This sequence comes from Balaenoptera acutorostrata, assembly GCF_949987535.1. NCBI lineage: Eukaryota > Metazoa > Chordata > Mammalia > Artiodactyla > Balaenopteridae > Balaenoptera > Balaenoptera acutorostrata. The sequence continues at coordinate 128,630,767 of NC_080068.1, read as the reverse complement.
ACTTCCCCCCGTGCCATAGGATCCATGAAGCAGCCTTATTTCCAGCAGGAGATGGAAACGTCATCTGAAGTCTTTTTCAGCCATATTTGTAACATGCTTTATGCTATATTACACTCTTCTTTTAACCTAATATGAAAATCCCCATACTTAGGGATTATAGTTCCTTTTTTTACATTCTTAAGGACATCCTGATACCAATGACCCAAGCCTTCAGAACTCCAGTTAATGAATAAGAGATAATGTTTTGAAAGATGAAGTCCTATTTTTAACCTAAGCACCATGTTATTAGTGTTTATGGTGTTTATGCTTTAAGTTAGAGATATTAATGCTGATATTATTAGAGATAATATTTGTTTTTGCATAGTGACTATAGGCTGCTAGCACCTTTCAGTTCTCTTTGGAAGTTTGATTTGATGCAAACATCATAAAATTTGGCTATAAAAATTGTTGACAAACATTTAAGATGGGGCAAGAATTTCACTTTTAAAAAGAGAAAAAGTTTTCTTTTATTCATTTTATTCCTCTATTGTCCCTGAATATCCACAATATTTATAAACAACAACAACAACAAAAATCTCATGAAGAATAGCACTATTCTATAGGAGAATTAGAAAGCTATACTAAAATGTGCTGAATTTCACCTTAGCTCAGTCAAATCCTGAAATCCAGTATCTGTATGCCAGATGGTTCTACATTCCTAATAGCACTTGTTTCTCAGTGATATAACTTAGACATAAATTCTATATTTAATTATATATATAAAATTGACAGTACACATGCTTAGCTATTTTATATGTAACCCAGCAGACAGCATACCTTTAACTAGCATTTTGGCTACTTCTGCTAAATTCCCCCAACTAGTGCAATCAAGGAGAATTACCATACCAGTTGCTTGTGCTTATGCCACATGAGAAAGCCTTGGACATAAGCTGTGCAATTCATTCTGTTTGCTACCAGGTAATTCTTTGCAGACCTGTAAATCAAAACTGTGGCTGATTTTCAGCAGTATGATTGTCATGTTTTAGAAATTTGGCTAATTAAAACTTTACGAGTGGGCAATTAAGAGTAAAGGTCTTATATTTGAGAATTAAAAGTGTCTAGACAAGAACAGTTTTTTTGTTTTTTGTTTTTTTACCATAGTGCATATATATTTTTAAATACAATTTTTTTTTTTAATTTGGGAGAGGGGATAAGATTAGTAATATATTCAAATGATTATTTATATTTGACCTTTAAATCTTCTTAAAGTCTCATTTGGGCTTGCATCCTATAAACAAATCTCCTTTGTTCTTTCAATTATGCTATGATATGGTGTGAAACACTTTCCTGCACTGATTCTTTAAATTTAAGTGAAATAAGCATGGAAAGAGTGGGCAGAAAAATTTCAATTGTATTTCTGCAGCTATTAACTCTTACAAAGAGTTTAGGGGAAAAGAATTTTTTATTTTTTGAGTTTTTTTGTTTGTTTTGTTTTGTTTTTAATGTGTTCCCTAACAAAAAAGGAAAGATAACAAACATTTCAAGAGAAGAAAAGGGTTAGAAACTTGGGGACATTTTTTGGTTTTCTTAAGTTTTTTTGTTTGACTAATATCATTGAGACAACTTAAAACATTTGCTTGATGGTTAGCTAATGATAAGCCTAGTATTATTACCAGCATATTTATTTGAGAATGCTGGTTTGCATTTGGTTTAGATTTTCATTTACAAAGCTGTTCCAAATATCAACAAGAAGAGTCATGAAATAAAGCAACAGGGCAATATTTGTAGTGTGCTTTACACTCTGATCACTACTTCCCTACTTAGTATTTTTGGAAACACAGAGTAGGATAATCTCACTCCCAGGTGGTGGGAGGAGCCACTGGAAGAGCCTCCTATATGATATGTATTTAACATACATCTATGATGAGGCCTGCCTATATGTGCTTGTTTTCTGGGGATGGTAATATTTTAATATGTCAGTCATTTAAACATTAAAGTAGGGCTTCCCTGGTGGCGCAGTGGTTGAGAATCTGCCTGCCAATGCAGGGGACACGGGTTCGAGCCCTGGTCTGGGAAGATCCCACGTGCCACGGAGCAGCTGGGCCCGTGAGCCACAATTGCTGAGCCTGCGCGTCTGGAGCCTGTGCCCCGCGACGGGAGGGGCCGCGATAGAGAAAGGCCCGCGCACCGCGATGAAGAGCGGTCCCCGCACCGCGATGAAGAGTGGCCCCCGCTTGCAGCAACTGGAGAAAGCCCTCGCACGAACCGAGGACCCAGCACAGCCAAAAATAAATAAATAAATAAATAAAAAATCAAGTAAAACTTTAAAAAAAAAAAAAAAAAAAAACATTAAAGTAAAAGCCTTTGAGGGTAGATGTTGAAGTATAGAAAACAAGGAGGGTGTGTTAAGTATGTCTTTTTATTCTTACGTTTTGATATCTGGGTCTTATGGACCCTGGCGAGACTTCCCCTTCCAGGGCTGGCTGATACCTAAGGATAGTAAAGGACTGTACATGAATGCACATTTATAGGCAAACTAACCAATTCAGAGCCTCCCCTCACCTCTTCTACAGGACTTTTACACTCTGGGCCAATATTCCCCTGCCCTAATCATCTCAGGATGAGGTAACAGGCAACTAAGGCCAGCTCCCATGCCCTAGAGCCTGCTAAGATTATTCAAGCTACTCAATCCTAAAACTGCCTACTTTGCCTCACTCATTCCTTCCCTCCAAAACTTCAACACATCGTCCCCTGGTTCCTCTGCCTCCTGACAAACCTGGTACTTCTCCAGGGAAGAAGAGAAGAGAGAATAAAGCTATTAATATAGTCAAATGATAATTTTATTTGTTTTTAAATCTTCTTAAAGTTTCATCTGTGCCTTCTAGAAGCGCATCTAAATGGCCCTGCCCCCTCCTCTTGGGACTATGAATAATAAACTGTCTTTTCAATGGCAGTCCTTTCCTGATCTGGCCTCATCATTTTAAAACAGAAGAATACTTGACTGATACTATGGCAAAAGGAAGAAAAGCCCGATACAATAGTCCCCCCTTATCCATGGGGTATACATTCCAAGACCCCCAGTGGATGCCTGAAAACATGGATAGTACCGAACCTTATATAAACTATGTTTCCTCCTATTCATACATACATATAATAAAGTTTAATTTATAAATGAGGCACAGTAAGCGATTACCAACAATAACTAATAAAAAAATAGAATGATTATAACAATACACTGTATTAAAAGTTATGTGAATGAGGTCTCTTTCTTTCTCTCTCAAAACATCTTATTGTACTAATTTAATGTCTTTTCTGCCTTAACTAAGCACTTATCATTCACTGTGACCATAACTTTTGTAGTTTGAGTTGTGACAGCAAAACTAGTACACATTTCTTTTTCCTTCTTCACAATTCATGGATAGAAGAGTTGGTCTTAGCATAGATCGTGGCAACCTCAGCACGCTATTTTTTTTTCTTTCCATATTGAGAACATTTAACTTTTCACTTAGAGGAAGCACTTTATGGCTTCTCTTTGGCAATTTAAGTTGCCAGCATCACTACTCTTGTGCTTTGGGACCATTATTAAGTAAAATGTGGGTTACTGTGATATCACAGTAGTCAATCTGCTAGCCTAGATGGCTACTAAGTGACTAACCAGCGGGATGATTCACATCCAGAGAGGGACAGTGTACTAGATCTCATCACACTACACAGAATGGTGCTCAATTTAAAACTTTATGAATTAGTTATTTCTGGAATTTTCCATTTAATATTTCAGACTGCTTTTGACAGTTGACCCCAGGTGACTGAAACCATGGAGAGTGAAACCATGGGTAAGAGGGACTACTGTACCTGAAAGTAACTCAAGAGATTTTTAATCTATGGGTTCTTCATTTTAAGGTACAAGATGAAAAGCTACATAACAATATATGCTTTGCAACAAGTAAACTCAATTGAAGTTGAGAATTCATGAGAGAAAATTGTTCTGTCATTCCCATATGTTTGATGAAAATAACATTAGACTTGGAGACCATAGTCCTGGACTTAGCCCAAAACAAATGGATGACCATGGATAAATCACCCTTGCTGAGACTCGGGTTAGATAACAGAGGGTAGAGCAAGAGAGGGTGACAAGAGAGGGTGCATTCTAATGCTGATAAATGTGCTTTCAAGAGTATAAAGTACTAAACACACTAGAGATAGTTGTATGTTTGCTAGTATTCTAATTCTTTAAATTAGACATCAATGTTGTTTTCCATACAACATCTCTCATTGTGAGTGTGTATATATACATATACAATTGACCCTTGAACAACTGGGGGGGGTTAAGGGTGCCGACCCCTTCACAGCCTAAAATCTACGTAAAACTTTACAGTCCCTACTCTGTATAGGCCGTTTCATATCCCAGGATTCAACGAACTTCGAATCATGTAATACTGTTGTACATATTTAGTGGAAAAAAAATCCATTTGTAAGTGAATCTGTGTAGTTCAAACCTGTGTTGTTCAAGGGCCAACTGCATATCTATATATAAGATGTATCTATATCTGTATCAAGATTCTGACCATGAAAACAAGTAGCAAGTTTTGGGCATTGCGGGGGAGGAGGGGCGGTGTTGGTGCAGTTTGTTCCACAGGCAGAGGGTTGGTAAAAATCAGTCAATATCCTTTGCTGTGTTGCAAGAGTGGCCATCAGCATGCTTGTGATGAATGACTACTAACTGCCATAGTCTCTCAAATTAAAGCCATTTAACCTAATTCTATCACTTTCTATTGTCTCTTCTTTCCTCTTTCTCTATTTTCAAAAAGGTGAGGGAACACTTTAGGGAAAAGAGGTAGGCTGAAGCAAGCAACAGAAACCATTACCTAGCCCCAAAACATGAACATTTACACATAGGTATTCTTTCAAGAGTTTTAGAGTTGTAGCTCTTAAATTTAGACCGTTGATCCATTTTTAGTTAACTTTTTTGTAAATATTAAGGTAGGGTCCAAGTTCATTCTTTTGCAGGGGGGTCTCCCATTGTATTGTACCAGCACCCATATTTTTTTTTCTTTTTTTTTTTCTTTTTTTTTTTCTTTTCCTGAGAACATCCTTTTTATTTATTTTTTAATGTTTATTTATTTCCTTATTAGTCATCCATTTTATACACATCAGTGAATACATGTCAATCCCAATCGCCCAGGTCATCACACCACCCCCCCACCCCCGCCGCTTTCCCCCCTTGGTGTCCATATGTTTGTTCTCTACATCTGTGTCTCAATTTCTGCTATGCAAACTGGTTCACCTGTACCATTTTCTAGGTGCCACATATATGCGTTAATATACAATATTTGTTTTTCTCTTTCTGACTTACTTCACTCTGTATGATAGTCTCTAGATCCATCCATGTCACTACAAATGACCCAATTTCGTTCCTTTTCATGGCTGAGTGATAGTCCATTGTATATATGCACCACATCTTCTTTATCCATTTGTCTGTCGATGGGCATTTATGTTGCTTCCATGACTTGGCTATTGTAAATAGTGCTGCAGTGAACATTGGGGTGCATGTGTCTTTTAGAATTATGGTTTTCTCTGGGTATATGCCCAGTAGTGGGATTGCTGGGTCATACAGTAATTCTATTTTTAGTTCCTTAAGGAACCTCCATACTGTTCTCCATAGAGGCTGTATCAATTTACATTCCCACCAACAGTGCAAGAGGGTTCCCTTTTCTCCACACCCTCTCCAGCATTTGTTGTTTGTAGATTTTCTGAGGATGCCCATTCTAACTGGTGTGAGGTGATACCTCATTGTACTTTTGATTTGCAATTCTCTAATAATTAGTGATGTTGAGCAGCTTTTCATGTGCTTCTTGGCCATCTGTATGTCTTCTTTGGAGAAATGTCTATTTAGGTCTTCTGCCCATTTTTGGATTGGGGTGTTTGTTTTTTTAATATTGAACTGCATGAGCTGTTTATATATTTTGGAGATTAATCCTTTGTCCCTTGATTCATTTGCAAATATTTTCTCCCATTCTGAGGGTTGTCTTTTCGTCTTGTTTATGGTTTCCTTTGCTGTGCAAAAGCTTTGAAGTTTCATTAGGTCCCATTTGTTTATTTTTGTTTTATTTCCATTACTCTAGGAGGTGGATCAAAAAAGATCTTGCTGTGATTTATGTCAAAGAGTGTTCTTCCTATGTTTTCCTCTAAGAGTTTTATAGTGCCCAATCTTACATTTAGGTCTCAAATCCATTTTGAGTTTATTTTTGTGTATGGTGTTAGGGAGCATTCTAATTTCATTCTTTTACATGTAGCTGTCCAGTTTTCCCAGCACCACTTATTGAAGAGACTGTCTTTTCTCCGCTGTATATCCTTGCCTCCTTTGTCATAGATTAGTTGACCATAGGTGCGTGGGTTTATCTCTGGGCTTTCTATCTTGTTCCATTGATCTATGTTTCTGTTTTTGTGCCAGTACCATATTGTCTTGATTACTGTAGCTTTGTAGTATAGTCTGAAGTCAGGGAGTCTGTTTCCTCCAGCTCCATTTTTTTCCCTCAAGACTGCTTTGGCTATTCGGGGTCTTTTGTGTCTCCATACATATTTTAAGATTTTTTGCTCTAGTTCCGTAAAAAATGCCATTGGTAATTTGATAGGGATTGCATTGAATCTGTAGATTGCTTTGGGTAGTATAGTCATTTTCACAATATTGATTCTTCCAATCCAAGAACATGGTATATTTCTCCATCTGTTGGTATCATCTTTAATTTCTTTCATCAGTCTTATAGTTTTTTGCATACAGGTCTTTTGTCTCCCTAGGTAGGTTTATTCCTAGGTATTTTATTCTTTTTGTTGCAATGGAAATGGGAGTTTTTCCTTAATTTCTCTTTCAGATTGTTCATCATTAGTGTATAGGAATGCAAGAGATTTCTGTACATTAATTTTGTATCCTGCAACTTTACCAAATTCATTGATTAGCTCTAGCAGTTTTCTGGTGGCATCCTTAGGGTTCTCTATGTATAGTATCATGCCATCTGCAAACAGTGACAGTTTTACTTCTTCTTTTCCAATTTGTATTCCTTTTATTTCTTTTTCTTCTCTGATTGCCATGGCTAGGACTTCCAAAACTATGCTGAATAATAGTGGTGAGAGTGGACATCGTTGTCTCATTCCTGATCTTAGAGGAAATGCTTTCAGTTTTTCACCATTGAGAATGATGTTTGCTGTGGGTTTGCCATATATGGCCTTTATTATCTTGAGGTAGGTTCCCTCTATGCCCACTTTCTGGAGAGTTTTTATCATAAATGGGTGTTGAATTTTGTCAAAAGCTTTTTCTGCATCTATTGAGATGATCATATGGTTTTTCTTCTTCAGTTTGTTAATATGGTTTATCACATTGATTGATTTGCATATATTGAAGAATCCTTGCATCCCTGGGATAAATCCCACTTGATCATGGTGTATGATCCTTTTAATGTGTTGTTGGATTCTGTTTGCTAGTATTTGCTAGTTGAGGATTTTTGCATCTATATTTATCAGTGATACTGGTCTATAATTTTCTTTTTTTGTGATATCTTTGTCTTGTTTTGGTATCAGGGTGATGGTGGCCTCATAGAACGAGTTTGGGAGTTCTCCTTCCTCTGCAATTTTTTGGAAGAGTTTGAGAAGGATGGGTGTTACCTCTTCTCTAAATGTTTGATAGAATTCACCTGTGAAGCCATCTGGTCCTGGACTTTGGTTTGCTGGAAGATTTTTAATCACAGTTTCAATTTTATTACTTGTGATTTGTCTGTTCATATTTTCTATTTCTTCCTGGTTCCATCTTGGAAGGTTATACCTTTCTAAGAATTTGTTCATTTCTTCCAGGTTGTCCATTTTATTGGCATAAAGTTGCTTATAGTAGTCTCTTAGGATGCTTTGTATTTCTGCGGTGTCTGTTGTAACTTCTCATTTTTCATTTCAAATTTTATTGATTTGAGTCCTCTCCCTCTTTTTCTTGATGACTCTGGCTAATGGTTTATCAATTTTGTTTATCTTCTCAAAGAACCAGCTTTTTGTTTTATTGATCTTTGCTATTGTTTCCTTTGTTTCTATTTCATTTACTTCTGCTCTGATCTTTATGATTTCTTTCCTTCTGCTAACTTTGGGTTTTGTTTGTTCTTCTTTCTCTAGTTCCTTTAGGTGTAACGTTAGATTGTTTATTTGAGATTTTTCTTGTTTCTTGAGGTAGGCTTGTATGGGTGGGACTGGGTTCCCTCCCTGTTTGTTGTTTGGCATGAGGTGATCCAGCACTGGAGCCTACCCAGGCTCTTTGGTGGGACTAATGGAGGACTCTGGGAGGGCTCACACCAAGGAGTACTTCCCAGAACTTGTGCTGCTGGTGTCCTTGTCCCTTCGTGAGCCACAGCTGCCCCCCGCCACTGCAGGATACCCTCCAACACTAGCAGATAGGTCTGGTTCAGTGTCCTATGGGGTCACTGCTCCTTCCCCTGGGTCCCGATATGTACACCACTTTGTGTGTGCCCTCCAAGAGTGGTGTCTCTGTTTCCCCCAGTCCTGCCAAAGTCCGGCAATCAAATCCCACTAGTCTTCAAAGTCTGATTCTCTAGGAATTCCTCCACCTGTTGCCAGACCCCCAGGTTGGGAAGCCTGACGTGTGGCTCAGAACCTTCACTCCAGTGGGTGGACTTCTGTGGTATAAGTGTTCTCCAGTTTGTGAGTCACCCACCCAGCAGTTATGGGATTTGATTTTACTATGATTGCACCCCTCCTACCGTCTCACTGTGGCTTCTCCTTTGTCTTTGGATGTGGGGTATCTTTTTGGTGAGTTCCAGTGTCTTCCTGTTGATGATTGTTCAGCAGTTAGTTGTGATTCCGGTGTTTTGGAAAGAGGGAGTAAGAGCATGTCCTCCAGCACCCATTGTTAAAAGGCCGTTCTTTCCTTTTTGAATTCCTGGCACTTTTATTAAAAATTAGCTGACCATAATACAAGAGTTGATTTCTAGACTCTCAATTTTTTCCATTGACTTATGTGTCTATCCTTAAACCAGTATGACAATGTCTTTTAAAAATGTTTGCTAATACCTTAATCTCTTCTTTTTCAGCTTTATTGAGATATAATTGACAAATAAAATTGTAAAATATTTATAGTATACAACATGATGATTTGATGTACATATACTTTGTGAATTTCCCTCATTGAGTTATTTAACATATCTATCACCTCACATATTAACCTTTTTTTTTCTGATGGGACCATAATATTTTGATTATTGTAGATTTATCTTAAGTTTTGAAATTGAGAAGTGTGACTCTTCCAACTTTGTTCTATTTTTCAAGATTGTTATTTTGGGCTCCTTGAATTTCCATATGAATTTCAGGATCAGATGATAAATTCTATGAATAAACCAGCCAGAATTTTGATAAGGATTGCTTGAATCTACAAATCACTTGGGAAGTATTGGCACCTAAGCAGTATTAAATTCCTATTCATGAACATGAGATATCAATCATTATTATCATTAGTTTGGTCTTCTTCACTTTCTTCCAACAATATCTTATAGTTTTCAATATAAAAGTTTTACACTTCTTTTGTTAAATTTATTCCTTTTGTTAAATTTATTTCAGTGTAAAAGTTTTATACTTCTTTTGTTAAATGTATGTATTTTATTACTTGCAATACAGTTATAAGTGAAATTGTTTTCTTAATTTCATTTTCAAATTGATCATTGCTAGTAGATAGAATACAATTGATTTTTCTATGCTGATCTTGTACCCTGCATTCTTGCTGAACTCATGTTAACTCTAATATCTGTATGCTGATTCCTTAGAATTTTCTCTATATGTACTTTGCATTTCCTAAGATAAATTTATTTATACCTTTTGATAAATTTAAAATTTAATAATTGCATCTGCATCAGTTAGGCTTCTTCAGAGAAACAAAACCAATATTATTAGATGATAGATAGATAGATAGATAGATAGATAGACAGACAGACAGACAGACAGACAGACATAAAGAGATCTGTTTTAAGAAACTGACTCATGTAGTTGTAGGTATGACAAATCTGAAACCTGCAGGCCAGCCCAACAGGCTGGAAACTCAGGTGGTTTTGATGCTGAAGTGTTAAAGGTAGACTTTCTTTCCTTGGATATCTAGTTTTTGCTCTTGGGGCTTTCATCTGATTGAATGAGACCCACCTACATTATTAAGGGTAATCTCCTTTAGTTAAAGTCAATTTACTATGGACTTTTACAAAATGCCTTCACAGAAACATCTAGATTAATGTTTAATTAAATAACTTGGTACTGTAGCATAGTCAGGTTGACATATATGACTAACCATTAAAAAAAAAAAAAAGTGATACAAATGAACTTATGTACAAAACAGAAACAGACTCATAGACTTCAAAACAAATTTATGGTTACCAAAGGGGAAAGCTGGGGGGTGGGGAGGGATAACAGAGGTTGGGATTAACATACACACTACTATATATAAAATAATCAACAAGCACCTACTGTATAGCACAGGTAACTCTACTCAGTACTCTGTAATAACCTATATGGGAAAATCTGAAAAATAATAGATATATGTATACGTATAACTGAATCACTTTGCTGTACACCTAAAACTAACATAACATTGTAAATCAAGTATACTCCAATATAAAATAAAAATTAAAAAAAGACTACCCATTACAATAACCAAAATATCACTTATTATTGTGCATTTTTATCCACAGTATTTCTGTATTTTCAGTGAAATTTAACATACATCAGAACTAGACTTGAAAGAAACCAAATATTCTATGATATTTTAAGAAAAGCCTATAAGTTTATTAGTTTTTCCCTCCATAGCATAGATTGATTAGACACATAATCTCAAAATTTTGTTTGGGCACTGAATTTTTCCTTAACGGTTAGGTGAGTGCTATGCAAAGAATTTTACTTAAATCAAATCAACTATACTTCATTAAAAAAAACCCAGAATTTTACTTATCTCTCAGAATGACAAGGGAGGAAACCTTACCGAGTCTTTGTACCTTCCCATCATTCTTCCTATATCAGATTCACTTGCATTTTTTCTGAATTAAATATAACCCTGACAGTATTCAAGAAAGCACGGTGGAATGGACCATTTATTCACAGAATGACAGTAGTGAGACCTTCAGGTCTAAACTTTTAGTTTGTCTTTTCAGAGCTACTTCTGCTGATTTCTATTTGTTGTGCTGGGAATAGTTGGGTGGTCATTAAACAGTAGGTGAAAGGTGAGTGGGTGAAGAAAGCAATCCATTCTGATCTTCAAAACTGGCTATTACTTCACCCCATGCTGGGTCAGCATCTCCAGAAGGGATAAGATGGGCAGTTATAAAAAAGGAACAGCCAGAGAATAGCTATAAAATGTTTATAGAACACCTATAAAGTGACCCCCGAGGCTCAGTGAAATGGCTGCTTTACGGTTAAAGCATAGATTCCAGACTACTGTCTGACCCCCTGCTCTGCAAGAGACCACTTTCACACTCACTAAACCAGTTCAACCCAACCACTTGCTTCCACCTTTCTTTTTGTCCTTAAGGAGCCTATAAATTAGGGGGTGGGGGGGGGAAGGTACATCACATTTGACTTTGAATTACTTAACTTACTTAATTTGTTGGGAGAGGTCTGCTGATAGACACACTTAAATAATGGCTGATCCAGATGGAATATCAGGATCTAGTTGGGCTAAAATGCTATGGGTCTTTATGGGGCTAATATGGGTGGGCCACAGTTCTTGGTCCTAACAACTTGGTGTTGGTGGTTTATGTGGGTAACAGTCAGACACCCCTCCTCATCAACCTACAAAACATTAAAAAAGGTTGTCCTCTGAGAGATATTAAGTTAACTAGGAAATTACTGAAAATATGAGTGAAAAGATTGAGACTTTACAAGCACTAGGCCAGGTAAATGTTGTATAAATTATTTTTATTACTCAATGCATTTTATCGAGATGTTAGTATGTAACAAAAGAATAATTTTGAGTGATATTTCAAGCGTAGTGTGATGAGTCAGGTGAATCATCCCTGCTTCACAGTAATTGGACTTCTGGAACTAGAAAATTCATGTCTATTTTGTTCCTCGCTCTTGAATATAATGGAAAATTTTTAGCTTTTGTGACTTGGAATTAACATTTTTATTCTCCCAATAAGCATGTAATAAAATTAAATAAATTTTGCCGCTTTAATTATATTCCAGGCTGACTCTTTTTTAACATTGTGCTTTGATGAATATAAATTGATAGATAATGAGAGGTAAGAATAGCAATCTCAGCAGATATACTAAATCTTAATGTCACAATATAGCCTTCATGTAATTTGAATCTTTTATCAAAAAGATGGACCAAATAATAGCAATGGGCTTCCTGTAAAATTAATTACTAAACACAAAGCCAAAATGATGTCTTCTTGGGTTATATTTTTTTGCTTTCTAGAATATTATCTCATTAACTTAAAACATTAGCCTTTGTTTTGTCAGTATTCATATATTTTCTATTAGTTCTATATCATTGCCCTTCATCATTTCAGATTTTGGGGGGAAGCATTTTGGGAGATTTTTTCATTAAAATTTAGAATTCTTTATTAACATCATTGTAATTACAATAAGATTAAACATCTAAAATGTGATGTTAGGTTATAGTTTCCTGCAGTTCCTTCTTAATGCTTTACTATTTAATAGAATCTTACATCAAGACCAGGTTTAAAAAACACATATAGTCAATAACAACGTAATATCTTTGTATGGTGACAGATGGTAACTAGATTTATTGTGGTGATCATTTTGTAATGTACAGAAATATCAAATCCCTATGTTATGCACCAGGAACTAACATAGTGTTGTAGGTCAATTATATGTCAAAAGAGAAACAAACTCATAGAAAAAGAGATCTGATTTGCGGTTAATAGAGCTAGAAAAGAAAAGAAAAGAAAAAAGAAAAGAAAAGGGAAGGGGAGGAGAGGGGAGGGGAGAGGAGAAGAAAACATATTTTATATTATGAAATACAATTTCTATGTAATTCTCTTATCTAAACCATCAAAGTAATCCCTTCTCCAACAATGTTTACAAGGTTTCTTTAAATAAAATCTTTTTGATCATAAAAAGTATACATATGCATTAGAGAAAATACAAGCAATATAAAAATTATACAGAAGAAAGATAGATGACCATTATTCTAGTTATCTCTGTACTTTATACATATTTTTAGGCATTTTTTTTAAGATGCTGCTTTGTAAACTTTATTTTTCAACTTCATATTTGTAGTTATGTCCATAAACAGATATATGTATCCATCATAGTAATAATGCCTGCATTATGTTCTGATCTATGAATGCATTATAATTTATTTAACCAATTAACAACTGATATTTATAACTTTTCACTGTTTTAGCACCATAAAAAACAGCTATGGACATGATTCTTTGCAAATTTATGCAATTATCTACCATGGCATACATTTCTAATATTGGAAATGCTAAGGCAAAAAGTGTTTACTTTTTAAACTTAGAGAACAAATATATACCGCAAAAAGGGATTTAAAACAGTCTGCATCTGCTTATACTCCTATTGATTCAAAGACATCTCCTGTTACCTCACAGCCTAGATAACACTGAAGTTGGCAAAAATTACAGTTTTTAATTTTATAGGCAAAAGAAATTTATATGACCATTTCCTTGGAATTTTTTGTTTTAAAGAGGTTATTTTATGTGTAGTTCATTTGTATTTCTTCTTGTGAAATATCCATTTATATATTTTGCCTGTTTTCTGATTAAAATGTTTGCCACTTTTTCCACTTGATTTTTTTACCAATTAATTATTTTAGGCTTTCTTGGAATTTGTTAATTTAATTTTTAAATTAACATTTATCTGAAATGATAAAAACTATCAATATTTATCTCCATATTTTCTGTTTTTCATCTATAATCTAGGGCTTCTTAAAGTTACTTTCTAGCAGAAACAAGTTGTTTTTAGAAGTTTTACACAAGGACAAGGATTCGCTCAGACATTGAAATATAGATTTTTCTCTAATTTCATGGTTTAGGAAAGACGTATGAGTAATGCATTTCCTTTTTTTTCTTACATGATCATATATTTCTACTTAAGTGGAAAAAAATAACTTGAATGGTTTAAGAATCCTTGTTTTATATCATTTTCTTCATCAAAACTCTACACGTTGGCTCATTTCCTCTGGCACCTCATGTTGTTAAAAGGGCTGTGATCATCCTTATTTTCTGTTCTTTGTAGAAGATGCAATTAGTCTGCCAGGACACTTAAAACACTCTTTAAACCTATAGATGAATAACTAACTGGATGATGATATGACTAAATTGATTGCCTCTCATTAAGTTTTCCTGACACAAAGTAAGATATATTAGTCTGAAATACATATATTCCTTCAATTTAGGAAAAAGTATATTTATTGCATCTCTGGATATATATATTTTTTCAGATTTGCTAATAAATATTCTGGGTCTTTGTTTAGTGTCTGTCTTTTGTACCTACTATATCAGTCAGGGTTTTCCAGAAAAACAGAACCAGTAGGATGTCTGTCTCTCTCTGTATGTATGTATGTATGTATGTATGTATGTATCTATCTATCTATCTATCTATCTATCAGGGAGAGAGATTTATTTCAAGGAATTGGCTTACAGGATTGTGGTGGCTGGCAAGTCACAAATCCACAGGGCAGACTGGCATGTTGAAAACTCTGGTAGGAATGATGCTACCATCTTTTTAAATTTAATTTTTATTTTATATTAGGGTATAGTTGATTTACAATGTTGTGTTAGGTTCAGGTGTACAGCAAAGTGATTCAGTTATACATATACATATATCCATTCTTTTTCAGATTCTTTTCTCATATAGGTTATTACAGAATATTGAGTAGAGTTCCCTGTGCTATACAGTAGGTCCCTGTTGATTATTTGTTTTATATATAGCAGTGTGTATATGTTAATCTCAAACTCCTAATTTATCCCTCCTCCCACCTTTCCTCTTTGGTAACCATAATTTTATTTTTGAAGTCTATGAGTCTGTTTCTGTTTTGTAAATAACTTCATTTGTATCATTTTTTTAGAATCCACGTATAAGTGATATAATATGATACTTGTCTTTCTCTGTCTGATTTACTTCATTAGTATGATAATCCTAGGTCCATCCATGTTGCTGCAAATGGTATTATTTCATTTTTTTTATGGTTTACTAATATTCTATTGTGTATATGTACCACATCTTCTTTATCCATTCCTCTGTCGATGGGCATTTAGGTTGCTTCCATGTCTTGGCTACTGTAAATAGTTCTGCAATGAACATTGGAGTGCATGTACCTTTTCAAATTATGGTTTTCTCTGGATATATGCCCAGGAGTGGAATTGCTGGGTCATATGGTAGTTCCATTTCTAGTTTTTTAAGGAACCTCCATACTGTTCTCTATAATGGTTGTATCAATTTACATTCCTACCAAGAGTATAGGAGGATTCCCTTTTCTCCACACCCTCCCCAGCATTTATTGTTTGTAGACTTTTGATGCTACAATCTTGAGGCAGAATTTTTCTTCAGGGAAACCTGTTTGCTCTTAGTACCTTCAACTGATTGGATGAGGTCCACCACATCAAGGAGAAGGATAATCTCCTCTACTTAAAGTCAGATGATTGTAGTGGTTAATTAACCACATCTACAAAACACCTTCATAACAACACCTAGATTAGTGTTTAATCAAACAACTGGGTATTATAACCTCAGTTGACGCATAAAACTAACCATCACACCTACTGTTCTTGGACTTTTCTCCTTTATTCTTCTGCTTCTGTAACATTTTAAGTTCTTTCTTAAGCCTGGATTCTATGGCTGATCAGATGTTCTTATTAGGTTTTGATTATGTGATGGTGTGTTTTTCAC
Source organism: Balaenoptera acutorostrata (assembly GCF_949987535.1). Classification (NCBI taxonomy): domain Eukaryota; kingdom Metazoa; phylum Chordata; class Mammalia; order Artiodactyla; family Balaenopteridae; genus Balaenoptera; species Balaenoptera acutorostrata. The sequence continues at coordinate 128,614,885 of NC_080068.1, read as the reverse complement.
TTTAATTCGTTTACTTTGCTCTGACAGTTCCATTGAATCTTATTTTGGTGTCTCGTTAAAGTGTTTCTTATTTGACACTAAAAACATGTGAATCGAAGTTTTAGTCTCTAGAACAAATATTATTTTTTACCAAAGTGGTTTCTAAAATATATCATTTACTTATCATTTTTTTCTAATTTTCTTGATGAACAATTTTTGTCTTAGCTTGTATTAGTTTTTCTTTTTGTCACTTACATTTCAATTAGGAAAATTCTGTTCAAATCTGTTATCAAATCCAAGATAATGGGGCTTGAATCTCCTTAATTCCTAAGCATCTTAATGAATTTTGACTGAATAGTATTATTTAACTTCAATTTGAAATTGTTGTGTTCTCTAATATTTCAGTCAATAAGCTGCCTGAGGGATTTAAGGTAGGGGCTTCGAATCAGGGGTAGAGGCATTTTGAGAAAGTTTCTGCCATACGTGTCACCTTCAAAACAGTGAAAATCTCTGCACTAGGGATCATCTCAGATGAAGCTTTTTGGGGTTTCCAGAGAGAATCTTTTAGGTTTTGGCCTATTCTGCTACTTTGGAATGAGACAGCTGATGTGGTAGATAAAACCTATGCTATTTGTGGCTAACTTTGTTTGGTGAAAATCATAAAATTATCTCTGAATAGGTTAATTTCATCATCAAAATTTAAGATATTTCTAAATTATGAATTTGTTTCTTGTCCCAAATTTTCATTCTGGATATTATTCTTTTAGAAGCTCAGTATGGATCAAGGATAAGACCTTTAAAATCCCATGACCACTCCTTCACACTTAACACCATGTCTATAACACATTGATAACACAGACCTTTGGAAAGTTATAATCCTCACTTCTCCAAACACCTGCCTTCTCTCTAACCACATACTTTTCTTATAAGGATTCTTAGAATAATCTACCAAAAGAGCTCTAATTAAATTCAACATAATATACACAGATCTCCAGGAGTGAAACGGTCTGTTAACTCTAGGTATACTTCTCCAGTTTGGTACATATTATATTGTTATGGTAACTGCTTCTCAAAAGTGGTGCTAGATGGATGCTCTCCACTTCCCCCAGGTAACACTATCTTCTTTAATGTAGTTATCTTGGTTGATCTAGTGTATTTCAGGGGATTTTCTACAAATATGCGCTCTGCTGACTGAACATTTCTTAATTTTTTTCTAAAAGCATTTCATTTTTTGAATAAACTCTAAGTTGAATAAGTGGTATGAAGTTAATTTAGAAGTGTATAAGGTGGAGAAAGAATACTTAAACACTAATTCTCACTTTCCTAAGGTGATTTATGAAATTCCATAAAATAAAATAATTAACTTTAGAAAAACTTATTCTTAAGTAGTATTTCATTGAAGGTACAAAGGTTTTTGGAGACCAACATTTTAACTGATTTTCTAGAAAGAGCAATTTAGAAATTAGAGAAACTAACAATCATTATTTATTAGTGACATTTTTTTTTTCATTCAACAAATATTTATTGGACGTCAGTCACTTTGCTAGGCACTGAGATTGTAGTGGAAGATGAGATAGGCATGGTGACATTTCTGTGTGAACAGCTCTATATTTGTCTAATCATGATGACAATTTTTTTTTCGTATAGTTATTTTAAACTTCAATTTGAAAATAAGGATGGTCACACTCCTAGTAAATCGAGAAGGGTGGCTTATCCAAGGATGAGTAACTGAACTCTTTGGCCCAAATCTTCTGTCCAGATGAAGTAGAAAAAGTGAGGGAGGGGGAATGAAAACATAAGATCAAAACTTGTGAGTTGTGAGGTTCAGAAAAAAAAATAGTGTTTAGAGGAAAATTTAAATATATGTATATCTGAAAAAATATAAATATATATATATGTAAATATGAAAATAAGAAAGGTCTAAGATCACTAACCAGAGATTCCACCTTAGACCTTAGAGTCAGAAGAGCAATGTAAGCCTAAAGCAAGCCTAAGTAGGGAAATGATAAAAATTAGAGCACAAATCCTTGAAACTGAAAATAGGAAGGAATACAGACAATCAACCAAAAGCTGAATTCTTTGATAAAAATCAATGAAATTGGCAAATCTTACCCAAATAGTACTTGAGACTAGTATGACAAAAATTGAAATAGTTTATTTAATTTGCAAGGATTTTCTGTGAATCAGTAAAAGGATACAGAATCACAATAAAAATTGGGCCCAAAATATGACTAGTTTAGTTCACAGAAGAAGAAAAAACAAATGGTTAGTAACTATATACAAGATGTTTAATCTTGAGCCACATTAAAGGTAAGGAAATGAAAATGATGAAGTATTCCTCCACCACCCCAGCAGAGTTGAGACAGATGATCACACTCAACACCGAAAATCATTAGGGAAGACAGCTGCCCTTCTGTGCTCTTGTTGAGAGTGTAAACCCACTGAGCACTTTTAGAGGGCATTTTGTCCACAGTGTTTGTGTAGGGATAAGGAGACACAAGAAAATATTTTGCTCTTTCTGTAAATATTCCAAAAAGATAATTAGAAATAGTTATAAAAATTCCATTTTCAATTTGTCTAAATGAGAATGCATTTACATTTAGACAGATATTCCACTTATAAAAATGTATTCAATTAAGATAAAATTGTGGTAACACACAAAGATATATTTACAAAAGTCTTATTTCAGTGTTAATTGAATGCAACAATAATTATAATGTTCGTCAAAGGTAGAACTGCTAAATAAGCCATGATATAATCATTTAAGAAATATTATACAACATTTAAAAAGTGAAGTAGAACCTTACACCCATCAGGATGGCTACTATCCAAAAAACAGAAAATAACAACTGTTTGTGAGGATGTGGAAAAATTGGAAGGAACCCTTGTGTACTGTTGGTAGAATGTAAAATGGTGCAGTCACTATGAAAAACAGCATGGCAGTTCCTCAAAATATTAAAAAGACAATTACCATATGATCCAGCAATCCCTGGGTATACAACCAAAAGACCTGAAAGCAGGATGTTGCAGAGATATTTGTACATACATGTCCATAGCAGTATTATTCACAATAGCCAAAAGGTCAAAGCAACCCGTGTCCATCAAAGGAAAAATAGATAAACAAAATGTGGTATATACATACAATGAAATATTATTCAGCCTTAAAAATGAAGGAAATTGTGACACATGATACACCATGGATGAACTTCAAAGAACATTATGCTAAGTGAAACAGGCAGCCTCAAAAAGACAAATACTGTTTTATTCCACTTACATGAGGTGTCTAAAGTAGTCTAATTCATAGAAACAGAAAGTAGAATTGTGGTTTCAAGGGGCTGGGAGAGAAGTAATGGGAAGTTGTTGTTTAATGGGTATAGAGTTTCAGTTTTGCAAGATGAACAAGTTCTAGAGATGGTTGAATGTGCAATGTGTGAATATGCTTGATAAGAAACTATACAATAAAATGGCTAAGCAATGTGTGAATATGCTTGATAAGAAACTATACAATAAAATGGTTAAGATGACAATTTTTGTGTGTTTTACCATAATTTTGAAAGGTGAAGCAGATTTATTTACATTTTTATCTAAAAATGTTTAAAATGTGGTTGAGAATGAAAAAGAATAATAGTGTTACGTTGCAATCTATTTTGCGGATGAAGAATGTGTGTGTGTGAGTACCAACTTAAGCGATTATGAGATGAGATGATTAGCTTTTGTTTGAGAGAATTTGCATCCTTTTCATTATTTTATTTTAAAAATAGGAGCATATGTTACATTTCAAATAAAATAAAAACTAAAAGGAATAAAAGAACACACAGTCGACAGTATTCAATGAATTATGGCCAATCATATATCATAAATATTAACTATGACAGAAATTAATTGAAAATAATATTTAAGTATATTGTTTTAAAATTAATTCATGCTATTATAAATACATTTTGTATAGATTAATTTTAATTCATTAAGTAATATAGCTAAAAACTGTATTAAGGTATTTCTTAGGCCTCTGACACCATATGGTAAAGGAATATTTTTCGGATGCTTTTGCTTTCATTCTGATCTAGCTTCCTTCAGAATCTATTGGATGATTTCCAGTCACACTACTTAAAATAAATACCTATAATTTTTATTGACAGCAGCTATCTTCAGAATGTCAAATATACTAATATATGTGCAAGATATTCTAACAGGTGCAATAATGATAGCTTAAGGCCAGAATGAGATACACACAAAAAAATTAATCAGACGCTGTACTTCGAGAATATTTATGAAATTCTCATTTTACTAGTTCAAATGAAGGTCACGAAAAAGTATTTGTGTAGGGGTGAGGGGGACAGGAGAAATAAATTGCTCTTTTTGTAAGTATTCTAAAAAGATAAATTAAAAAATTGTTACAAATAATTGCATACTGAATAGTGTCTAAGAAGAAAGATGTGTTGTACTGTTTAAAGAAAAGGTTCACAGCACAGGCTGAGCAGAGGGGTTGGGCAGAATGGTCCTCTTGTTGCAGGGGTTTCATGCAAGTAGGATTTACCTTGGCACATGCACACTGAGCCCTCAGCTATGACTGACTTCCAGCTTCATATATGCAAATGAGCAATGTTGCCTGCCCATTACAAGTAAACTTGATGCACTAAAGCAGTTTGTTGCATCAACAAAGTGATTTTGTCAAGATTCATTCAGAGGCAAGTAACAGAAAACCTATACGTTTAAGTATGTCGTGCCTGGGACAGTTTTCATTCCTCATCAGGGACCTCGGCTAAATAAGCAAATGACAGCAACAACAAAATCCATCTTAGTGTGAAACTTTCTTTCATTGTTCACTGGACTGTCCACTAGAGTAAAATCCACACAGCATAGATATAAAACTGGCAGGTACAACAGTGCAGTTGTTTGAATTTTAGTACCGTTGAAATGTGAATGTTTGACAGGTTTTAGATTCGTGTTTATAAAAGATGGGTGAGTCACATTTTGCCCAGAGAATCTCAAATCTTTTCAGCCTGGAACCTTTGAAGTTGGGACCTACATTCTTGGTTAATGTCCTTGGGACCAGGTTTCACATCCCCCAGTTAATTTTCCTTCTGAAAAAATCCAGGGGAGATTACAGCATCTTTCCAGAGCTGCAGAAGGCAGATCCTGATTTAGGCCATTACTGATACAGCTACTGAGACCTGCAGGCAAGTAGCTGTTTCTCTCCTGACAGTAAATGGTAAGGGTTGATCTGAGATATTTGGGGACCCACAGGCCGTTGTGACTCAATTCATTCACACTTTCTTTCTTCTCCACTGTTGTCAAGATCCAAATAGAACATGAACTCCCTTCTTTGGCCAGAGTTCAACCACTGTCTTCCTCACTCAGTCTTGTAAAGTCATGAGTGAGTCTCACAACTGGAACGTGTATTTTTCAGACTCTGTGACTGATAAATACCAACCTATGTTTTAAGAAAATAATTTGCTCTAGTTCCACCCTTAGAAGTAGACTAGCAAACTTGTTAAAACGGACAATCTAGCAAAAAAAGATAAAACACAACAAAAATACATAAACATATTCACATACATATAGCTCATATATGCTCATATAACTCAGAGATAAAATGATAAGCATGAACCTACATGATGTTGTAAAAATGACAAATCAATATCCTTCTTAAATATAGAAACACAAATCCTTAATAAAATTGTAGGATTTTCATCATAACCAATTTGGGTTTATCTCAGGAATGCACTGCTTATTTTCCACTCAAAAATAAACCAATGTAAATATCTAAATGAGAAAAAAATACTCTCAATGGATGCAGACAAAAGCATTTGACAGCATTCAACACATACTCTTTTTTTTTTAATTTTTATTGGAGTATAGTTGATTTACAATGTTGTGTTAGTTTCTGCTGTACAGCAAACTGAATCAGTTAAACATGTACATATATCTACTCTTTTTTAGATTATTTTCCCATATAGGTAATTACTGAGTATTGAGAAGAGTTCCCTGTGCTATACAGTAGGTCCTTATTAGTTATCTATTTTATATCTAGCAATGTGTATATGTCAATCCCAATCTCCCAATTTACCCCTTACCATACCATTCCCCCCCTAGTAACCATAAGTTTGTTTTCTACATCTGTGACTCTATTTCTGTTTTGAAAATAAGTTCATTTGTACCATTTTTTTTAGATTCCACATATAAGTGATATCATATGATACTTGTCTTTCTCTGTCTCACTTACTTCACTTGGTATGATCATCTCTAGGCCCATCCATATTGCTGCAAATGGCATTATTTCATTTGTTTTATGGCTAATACTCCATTGTATATATGTACCACAACTTCTTTATCCATTCCTCTGTCAATGGACATTTAGGTTGCTTCCATGTCTTGGCTATTGTAATTAGTGCTGCAATGAACACTGGGGTGCATGTATCTTTTTGAATTATGGTTTTCTCCAGATATATGCCCACCAGTGGGATTGCAGGATCATGTGGTAGCTCTATTTTTAGTTTCTTAAGGAAGCTCCATACTGTCCTCCATAATGGTTGTACCAACTTACATTCCCACCAACAGCATGGGAGGGTTCACTTTTCTCCACACCCTCTCCAGCATTTATTGTCTGTAGATTTTTTGATGATGGCCTTCTGACCAGTGTGAGGTGATACCTCATTATAGTTTTGATTTGCATTTCTCTAATAGTTAGTGATTTTGAGCCTCTTTTCATGTGCCTCGTGACCATCTATATGTCTTCTTTGGGGAAATGTCTATTTAGGTTTTCTGCCCATTTATTGATTGGGTTGCTTCTTTTTTTGATAATGAGCTGCACGTGCTATTTGTATATTTTGGAGGTTAATCCCTTGTTGGTCACTTCGTTTGCAAATATTTTCTCCCTTTTTGTGGGTTGTCTTTTCATTTTGTTTATAGTTTCCTTTGCTGTACAAAACTTTTAAGTTTGATTAGGTCCCACTTGTTTATTTTTGTTTTTATTTTCTTTACTCTAGGAGGTGGATTAAAAAAGATCTTGCTGCAATTTATGTTAAAGAGTGTTCTGCCTATGTTTTCCTCTAAGAGTTTTATAGTATCCAGACTTACATTTAGGTCTTTAATCCATTTTGAGTTTGTTCTTGTGTATGGTGTTAGGGAGTGTTCTAATTTCATTGTTTTCCATGTAGTTGTCCAATTTTCCCAACACCGCTTATTGAAGAGATGGTCTTTTCTCCATTGTATAGTCTTGCCTCCTTTGTCATAGATTAGGTGACCATAGATGCTTGGGTTTATCTCTTCTCTGGACTTTCTATCCTGTTCCATTGATCTATATTTCTGTTTTTATGCCAGTACCATACTCTTTTGATTACTGTAGCTTTTCAACACATACTCTTGATAAACACTCTCAGCAAATTGGAAATAGAGGTAATGTTCTCAATGTGTAAAGTACATCCATGAAAAACCAACAGCAACATTATCATAAGTGTGAAATATTGAGTGCTTCCTCTGAAGAATATCTGTTCTTGCCATTCTATTAAACACACTCAAAGTTGTACAGAGGTCAATAAAGCAAGGAATTAAATAAAGACATAAAGACTAGAAATAAAAGTTAGCACCTTCCTTATATCCAGTGCACATACTTTAATACATAAGAAAATTCTAAGTAACTCTTCCCCCTCCCCAAAATACTAGAACACATAAGTAAATTTGGCAAGTTCTTAGGATAAAAGGTAAATTTTAAAAAGTCACTTTTATTTCTATATTATAAAAAAAAAATGAATAGAAATATAAATTTTTAGAATACTATTTTAAAGTACATCAAAACATGAAATATTTAGGTAAGATTTCAACAATTGTGTAAAAGCTGTACACTGAAAAAATATGCAAGAGGAATTAAAGATGACTTAAGTTAATGCAGATTACATGGACTTGAAAATTCCATATTAATTTTAACTTAATTCTCTCCAAATTGATGCAGAGACTCAGTCATCACAGTGAAAATTCCACCAGACTTTAGAAATTTTTAGGCTTATTCTAAAATATGTCAATGCACAGTACCTGCCATAGTCCAAATCATAAAATATAAGAACAGTGTAGGAGTAATTACACTACATGATTTCAAGAGTTACTATAAAGCTACAAGTAATGAAAAGCGTGTATTTCTGGAGTAAAAGTAGACAAATAGATCAATAAAATAAATAGATAGTTCATATATGTGCATTTATATGGTCAATTTTTAGTCTGGGCACCAGATCAATTCCACGGATGAACATATGTTCTTCAAAAATGGGAAAAAACGAATGGGAAAAATAATACTTACACCTCATTTCATACCATACAGAAACACTAATTTGGGAAGGATCAAATATATTAAATTCAGGAACAATATATGGTGTTAGAAATATTTGGTGGTAGAAATCAGAATTTTGTTTAAATGGGTGGTAGAGTATGACAATGGGGAAAAGAAACTTTCTGGTGTGATAAAAATGTTCTAAAATATCTTAAACAGTGGATTGGTTACTTGCGTACATATATTTGTCAAAATTCATCAAAATACACATTTAACATCTCTGCTTCTCACTATAGATAAATTTTATCTCAATAAAAACTCAACTACAAAAGAAGGTGCTAGCTCTGCGCACTTTGACTTGCATGACACCCACAAGGAAATCTTGACATAGCCAAAATAAATGAAAAGCAGCTTTGCAATTAAAATCTGCTTTGATTTAGTGGAAATATAACGCTTTTTTGAATTTAGCCAAAGAGGAAAACAATGGACTTATAAAAGGACCCCTTAAAAGTTGAAGAATTAGCCAAAAAAAAAAAAACTATTTAAAATTAAAATATTGTCATACTGCTGGAAAACATCTATGTCTATATGACAGTAAACATCCAAGTGAAAAGTGAGAATTTCCAACATGCAGCTGCTTTCTTTCAGGCCAACAAATAGTCTGATGTTTTCAACTCTAAAGACAGAAGTCTTTGTATAAAGTTAATTTTCGTTGGAATTAATCTAACTACATTCGACAAAGATGAAAGAGTAAAAGGAGGTGCTAGAGATAAAGTTACAATTGAATATTGATGAAAGTTGACTTTTGGAAAATATTATGTATTCCTGAAGTAGAAGAATCCAAACAAATTTTGTAAGGATTCAAATTGAAATGGATCATGATAGTAGCTGCAGCTCTGCTACTTATTTTTCCCAATTTGTGTTTTGTATTTTCTTAAACTACGTGGGATTATATTTTCAAGAAATATATTTTTAATATAACTAATTATAAAAGATTTAAAACATATGACCAAGTATCTATCAGACCTTAACCTTCATGTTTATTTTCTTACCTTTGTATGAATGCTTATTTCCATCTCGTACCTAATAGAATTATGAGGCGCAAGTGACAGTATGTTCACGCATGAAGTTAAAAAACTATGAAAAAAAAACGCACACTATATGCGTCATTCTAAATATTATCACTATACAGTTTTGAAGGCTGAAAAGTATTAGTAGTGTCATATAAACCTGTTTTGGAGGAATGCTTATATTTTTACCTATTATTTTTCCTTTTTTTTAAAAACATCTATTAATTTTGTTTTGCTTATAGTGTTTTGTACAAGTCTTCTAGCCTCAGATATTTACAGACTTAGTATTTTGCTCTCAGCCTTTGGTTATTCTAATCTTTTATATTCATTTTGAGACATAAGCCAGAGCATTTCATTTCTTTATAAAACTCTATGCACGTTCAGAATCCTTTTGATGTTCAGGATAAATATAGATGGAACAAACAGTCTTTCTTTGTAGACCACAGTTGGCGTTATCTTTTGTTAGGGTTTTAAAAGGAAGAGTGGACACTAAGCAGAGAGGCAGATTCACATTGTGTTTATGAGGATAGGCTCAGAGGCCAGTCTCCTTGGGTTCAAATTCTTGCTCTGTCACTTTACTAGTTATATGACTTTTAGAAAAAAACCCTATCTTCATAAGTCAGCTTTTTCATCTTTAAATTATTTAAAAATTTATACATTTCATAGTGTAGTCTTGTAAATTAAATGTGTTAGTATGTTTTAAAAGTTTAAAGTAAGGGTAAAAAGTGCTACAAGTAACAGTTACTTTTATTAAAAGTAAGCACCATCATCAGGCATCTTAAATTATATAGATAAAAACAACTGCAGGTGGGAAGAGATATAGATCCATACAGGGAAGCTGATTTTCAAAGAAGCTTTAAATTGTTAAGTTGGCTAGAATCTAGGGCCTTTGATGTACCACCTAATAAAAAAGCAACTCAGTCTGGCTGTACATTTCCTTAGGGATTATTGGAAACTCTCTGGCATTAATATTTGAACTAATATGTTTCTTTTTAGTGATTTAGCCTCACATTAAATAAACCTGTAAACTAGTCTGAAGACTCAATAAAATAGTGAAATAGAAATCAAAGTGTTAATTTTTATGTTTTGACATTTCATAGCTACTAAGCAATTGATTCTTCCTTTTCAAAAACCATCTTAAATATCGTCTTCAAGAAGGCAAACAACATGTTGATATATAAAATCCGTACCTTCATGTTAACTTAAAAGCTTAAAAGAAGGGTAGAACATGCCACGATACACATTTAGATGCCTGAGAGCTTTTCCATCCTTTTCTTGAAGATAGGGGGATATTGGTTCTAAAGCTACATATGAGTTGGGAATTCAGCTGATCACAGGGATGGATATTAACTTTAGAGATGCTCAATGTATTAGGGTATTAGGTTCATTGTTTATGTCATTTTTTTCTTTTTATTTCACTTTTTTCTATTGACAGATGACAGATTTTGGTTATAAGGGGGGTGTATGTGTGTATATTTATATAATAGATCTGATAATCTGAGCTGAATAATAAACAAGGAAATGCTGTAGTTCACTTGAATGTACTGAGAAATTACTTTGACATGCAGAATATAAACTTCCACAATGACACTGTGGCTTCTACTTGCAATTATTTCTGTCTTATCCTTAAGCATGTGTTTGAGATGTCATGGGCATGTTTTTAGGCACAGAGGACACAATCAATCACATGCACTCTCTATCTCATGGGACTCAAACGATTTTAATGTTACTATGTACTGTTCCTCTTTTCCATGTTTTTCCAAAATACAATTCTCCAAAATTAATCTCTTTACTGATCTGTTCTTATACTGATGAGTATATGTGTGCAGAGATTACCATTGAACAGAGCAATTAAATAACTTTGACTAAATCATCTTTAGTATTGCTTTAACAGTTGAACAATTGTGCTCCCCCTGTGTGGTCTGCAGTGCATAGGTGTAACTTTGTAAGAGCAGCTGTGAAAACAGTCTGCTTTCCTTATGTTTAGATACCTATCTGGGATCATGGAATGATGGAGGAAATAAAAACTACAAAGTGTAATAAAGGTAGAAAATATACATTAGGCATATTTCTCCTTAATCCTAATAAGAAAACCCAGATTGTACACTTCTTTATTTTTTTCCAAAAATATATTTAATATTTTTAAGAAACCATATATATTATGCATCATGTTTCAATACCCAAATGTGCGCTTTTTGTGGCTTAATACACAAGTGATACAATTCTGTAACTTCAGAAAATGAGGAGGTAATTCCACCATGTAAGAGCACTCAATTATGGGGTAAATTTCTAGATTTGGACTGTAATAAAAAACATTGTGAGGTGGTCTGGCATTTTATTTTAATCAAATATTCTTTCTTTTTGAATCCCCTCACTCTTTAGGCTAAATGAATACATTTGATTTATATCTGAAATATAATGAAAATGAGTTGAGTTCATACAGCAATGTGTTCAGGTAGACTGTAGGGGGAATAGGAAAGAAACTCAAATTAACACAAATACATATAATAAAAGTTTCACTTCTTTTCATTTGAATTTAATAATTGAGAAAATGACAGTTTCTGCTTTATCAGTTTGTATTTAGGATAAAAAATAGTTGGCAGAGCTGTTTACTTTTTGAACAAAAGCTCTATATTTGTGAAACACAAATTAATTATTTTCAGAAATATTTTGCAAAGAACATATTTGGAGAAATGCTACTCTAGATCCTCTTCAGAATATTTTGTTTGCTTAAACATTTAAACTTAAATATGAATTTACTAAAGAAATAAAATGTAACGACTTTGGAGCAAATATTTGTTGTATGAATCTAAATTTAAATTAACTGAGACACTTTCCCTTAATAGAAAAATATCAGAAATATGTGACCTAGGATTTTGAGTTTCTTGAGCATGAGTAGTATCTCACATATCTCTTTATAATTCACATATTTTAAATGGGAAATTAGACACATTTTTAGAACTTATAAGAACCCTATTATATATTGACAATTAAATTTAAAATTCATGTTCCTGGGAATAAATGCATTGTAATACTGGACAGAATGTTTAGACAGGTTCTAGGTGCAGGCATAAACTGCTCACTTGGTTATGGGAATTAAACCTTGGCTAGGTAGTGCAGCAAACAGAAGGGAGAGAAGTCCAGTGAATAATTTCTGGAAGGTAGTTTTGTCAGAAAGGTGCACTAAAAACAAACAACACCAATAAAAACCTTTTGTTGATGGGGTAATGCAGTTGAGAAGAAAAACTAAGTGTCCATGTTTAATAGAAGCATAAGATGATCAAAAATAGGTGATCCATATACCTATTATATGGATAGGTGCTTAGACACAATGCCCTCCACACCGTGAGGATTAAGATGGAATGAATTCCTAGTAGTTTGGAAATCTTCTGCCTCATTTAGATTTGTTTTGCACCTTACATCTAGCAAACATTATACTGGTAGAAAATAATTGGGTTTGCCTCCTGCTTCCACCATGGGAATATAAATTTAGGCCAATCATATTAAATTCTCTGATGAATACATGTACCTTACTTGATTGTAATAGACACTACATGTATATTTATTCCCTGTCTATCTATATGCCCTTTGACTAGATTTTTTTTTTACAGTTTTCAGAGAGGCTCTTCCTACCTTCATTAAGCTATTTAGGGTGAAGTTATTATGCAAATCCTGGCTTAAAAATTTAGAAATTATAAATAAGTGGATTAACTTTATTCTTTGCCAATTTGAATGGATAGGACTATTTTCACCTTTTGTTTCTTTTTCTGGGAAACATTTTCTTCCTCCCATGAGATAATATTCAATATCATTCTTCACGTACAATGAGGGAGGCAAACACTTCTTCCTATATTTCTCAAGCAGGGATAAAACTACACATGACTGTCTTCCCCAGTCAGGCAAGTAAAATGAGTTGTGTGGACCAGGTGGGCACATGGGAATGGATGTGCTTAGCCAACTGTTGCTAAGGAGAAATGAGGGTTTGTTTTTGCCACATGCTCTGATACATTTTTTTAAGCTGGAAATGCAGCTTTTTAAGTGAAATATTTGGATTTTTTAATATTAGATGAATCTAAATATTTTAAAACACTATGTGAGCTAAATAAAACTTGAATAGCATCAGCTAGTTTGCTGTTTCTATTTAAAAAAACCCATCATTGTCAACAATAATCAAACCATGAGAGGGTAGCTGGAGAATTAAATTCTCTGCTGTAAAGCTGGAAAACCATCTCTATTTAAATCAGCTGACTTTCAAACAATGAAATTCATGTCCTCCAAAGAACATTCCTGGTCCCAGTTGCACCCCAGCAGGATTTATTATGCCCTTTCTCAAATTACCCATAGCCCATTTTCATATTTCCTTTAGAGATATGGAATAATGCTATTCTAAAATTTTTAAAAGTAGCATATGAGGTGTAGAAAGTTCAAATACAATATAATGATGGGATAGGTAATACAGAAAATATGGTGTATGTGTTATCCTAGGAAAATCTTGGAGATATGGCTTTCATGATAGAATATATACCACAATTTTATCACATTAGAAAAATATACAGTTGTACACACATTATATTGTAACATTTTAAGGAAAAAAGGAGTATGGTTTTCCCTTTAAATTTTTAGCAGTTTGCCAGACTTTGACTGTTTAATACGTGTAGAATCGAATTAAATATATCACTAAAGGTTCATTTTGATTTTCCATGTCTTACTAGTCAGGAGTAGTGATTCTTGGCACTCATTTACTGAGGAAACTAACAATGCTCATTTATTCTTTGGCTCCTTAAATATATGTAAAGGCAGTATTATTAAAGCAGGGTTGATACATAACATGCATAAAAGTAACCTGGAAAGAATGAGGTATAGCAAATGGTATTGCAGTGAGATTTAGGAAATAGTTGCCTAGTGAGTGAAAATCAGTGAAAGATTACTCTTATTTTATGTTTCTTCATCTGTGGGGAATCTATTTCAACCCAAACCTAAACCACAGTGACCTTTGAATCCAAATCTGATTAAGGTCCTCCTGTGAGTTTTTCTAAGGGTTGCTGTTATCAAATAGGCTCAAGTGTCCCGTCACTATTAAAAGAAGATGTTCTTTTGTAGCGGTGTTGAATTCTGAGAGTGAACATTTTCTCTTGAATGATTTTGTTATGCCCATGACTTTTTAAATTAGCTCTAGTTATATTCACACTTCTACATACACACATGGGCACACACACACACACACACACACACACACACAGATATTCAACTAACACTTTGAACAGGAATATTTTAAAGTATCATTTATTGAATTTGTTGAAGATTATAAAATAAGGATAATGATGGAAAATATCAAGATACACAAACATGTTTTCATTGTGTTTACCAAATTCTTAAACCCTGCTTCCTCTGTATAGATACTAAAGTGAAAACATAAATAATTATAAATACATACTTGCTACATCGTGACACCAAATCATTGTCTGTACTTAATTGTCTTCTGATCTTAAAATAGTCACCAATATGTTTCTTGACACAGTAGTGAAACACACACACATATGCACAAGAGTTTACATATAAGAATTAAAAATTAGGGTTTAGAACCTACTTAGACAATTCTTTACCATACATTATTTCACATAGATCTTTGAAACATTATGACAGTGATAAACTGTGAACACCTGGCATGCTATCACTGACAATGGCAGAAGGCTATTTGATATATATTTCTTCTCGATAGGAAAAGCAATTAGACTTTATGGAAGCCATAATCCAAAGGGTGTACAGTTGACATTTTTAGAGTCCTTAGGATGATTTTACTCCTGAAATAAAAGTTTTCCTTAGATTTAAACTTAGTAGAACTTCTATATATTTTTAAATATTGTGATGTTTCCAAAATACTCTACATCTTTAAATCAAAGTTTCTGAAAAAAAAAATCCTATTTTTAAACACAGGGAAAATATTTTTAAAATAGACACATTTCAGATGAGAAATAATTCCAAGAGCCATTCAAGTTAATTTTTTTTTCAAGTTAATTTTTAATTAAATGAATTATTCCTATATCCATATAAGAAGACTTGAACCTCCAACAATAGCATTCTAATAAAACATAGTTATCTATATCCATCTCTGTAAAGTAAAACACAAAATTGTTTGAACTTTTTTTATGATAATCTAAAATATTGTCAGTTATTTGAGTTAGTATTTCTTCCAATTCAGAACATCTTAGTTTAAAGAGTTGAGTTTTCCTAACAGCTGGAGAAACTACCATTTTATATTAAGTACCTAGATACTGCTGCTTTGTACAGTCTCTTTCTCATTAATATTGTTTCTGAGAACCCACTATATATATAAGATAAAAAAAAAACAGACATAAAAAGCCCTGAGCAAAGTCAGAGATTCCTAACATGTTAGGGTTGGAAAGTATTTTTATATACCCAACTTGTCTAGGCCTAAACTGTAGTGAACACAAGCTGAGATCAAGTATAAAGGTGATGGATGGTCTCTTTGCAAGGTCTCTTTGCTTCCTTTACTTTTCAAGGAGACTTCTTCCTTAGAGGACTTTTAATATGGTCACCCAATCAACAACTAATGACAATCACACCCTTGACCAATTTACTGTGGTAGAAGTAGTCCTAAGGTGATCAACATGCATATCTAAACTAATCTAATTGATTATCATGTTAACTGAAGTTGAGACTAAAATCTAGACAGAATTCATGGAACAGAGTTTTAATTTTGATTTATATGATTCTATTGATATATTAGCTGAGCAAATAAATGGAAGAAAATCAGTAAATTGTCATTTTAAAAGTCTAATTAAAATGTGTGAGGCCATGTTTTTATTTTTGTCATCATTATGTGGATAAAATTTTAAGAAAATATACTTAAATGTGTTTCAGAAGACAGTCCTAACATTATGTATTTACAAATGCATCAGGGTATAATTGTGTCTCAAAGTCAAATCTGCAGAACTTGTTAGCAGAAACCAGCTCCCTTAGCAAATTTAGCTCAAGTCAGTGCAACAATGTTGGTATCTGAAAAGCCACACAGAGTATTACTAAAGACTTACTGGGGCATTTCCATGTTCTGTGTTCAAATATATGTTAAAACAGCAGTTGAGAAAGCTGAGATTAATGAAAACTTCTTAAATATTGTTTTTCCCATCTTTGTGCACTGGTAACATAAAAACAGATGAAGTCCAAATATCTTCATTTTTGGTAATACTCTTGATTGAGACCAAGCATAGAAGATTTCAGCCTGAAATGATTATCTTTGTCAAAGTTATGACATAGTTTTTAAAGTCTTTTAAAACTGTCTTCCCTTCTTAATTACTAGTACTATAATACATTTATTTTAAAATTAAGCATGGAAAGTTAGCTTTGTCTTAGGAATTAATTTGTAGTAATCAAAAACAATGTGAAAAAGAACATTAATATTTTCTCACACACAGACATATTTGACTTGGACTAAATGCAAACACAGGCTTTCAGTAATAGATGTTAAAAATCATGTATTTATGTATGAAGCATATAAGTGGTAGATAGATAGGAAGATAGATCAATGGATATGTAGCTAAGTAGAGGAAGGGAGGGAGGGAGGAAGAGAAAGATGGAAGAGGGAGGAAGGGAGAAAGAAAGAAGGAAGGAGGGAAAGTGGGAAGGAGGGAGGAAGGAAAGAAAGAAATTGAGAGAGGAAGAAGAAAAAAGTACATTGAACTTTATGAAAACTTATACAAAATATATACAAACTGGTCATTATAATAATATCACAAAGAGTTCTGCTGCTGAATTTGCACATTAAATATATGAGGAAACAAAAAAAAATATAAAAACAATGACCTTTCAGACATAACTGTAACACAACCTTCTTTGAAATGTAGTGAAACAAAGCAATATATGGGAATACATACATTATTCACTGCAAAAGATCTCCTTTGCTTTTAAATTTACGGTAAGGTTATAATTGCTGGGTATGAAGGGTGGATTAATAAATGATTATGTGAATATGAAGAATGTTGCATAAAACATCAGTCTCTACTACATTATTTTTTTCTTTCAGTTTTATTGAGATACAATTGGCATAGAGCACTGTATAAGTTTAAGGTGTACATCATAATGATTTGACTTATGTACATCATGAAATGATGACCACAGTAAGTTTAGTGAACATCCATCATCTCATACAGATACAAAATTAAAGAATAGAAAAAAAGATTTTCCTTGTGATAAGAACTCTTAAAATTTACTCTTAACATCTCCCATCTATAACATGCATCAGTGTTAATTATATCAATCATTTTGTACATTACATCCATATTACTTATTTATTGTATAACTGGAAGTTTGTAACTTTTGACTACCTTCATCCAATCCCTCCTTCCCCCACCCTTACCCCTGGTAGCCACAAATCTGATCTCTTTTTCTATGAGTTTGTTTGCTTTTGAAGTATAATTGACCTATAACACTGTTAGTTCCTGTTACACAAAGTAGTGATTTGATATTTCTATACATTTCAAAACGATCACCATGATAAGTCTAGTACTTTCTTATTCATCCTCTACTCTCTCATCCATTTATGCATATCTAGCAGTTCTTTCCAACATAGCCATTAGGATAAATATATTCAAAAGAATTTACAGGTTAACGTATTGGGTATATTCCTATGTATACTTCTATAATATTTTAATTATAAAAGATTAATTTCTAGAAAAATAATAATCGATAAAATCATTAACAATCATAATAGCTAAATAGCAGTATCCTGGGAAGTCTAGACAAAATTTTGGAAGGAATGACGTTTTGATACAATTTCAATTTTGTGTGTGTTAATGTGCAGAAATAGATCAGCTAAAATGCTGCAATATTTTCCCAATAAAAACTAAGGAATTTAAAGGTGCATGAAATAATAATTTAAAATGAAAATTATTTAAATAATGTATTAATAATATCATAATATGTAATGTAATAAAATGTTGTTATGGCATACTTATTAGAAAATATCTGCTAGATAGCAACGATCTAAAATAACAACGTTTAAACTGTAGAGGAATTAACTTTCAAAATGTGCAACTTTTTCCAAAATAGAATATAGTTCAAACCATTTCAGAGCACTTCTCTGTTAGAAGGTGAAAGTTCAGGAAGGAATTTAATATGAAACTGATTGTGGTTAGAAAACCAGGAGCTGGTCTTATTTTTCTTGAAAAAGCAAAAGTAAAAGGGACCTCAAATTATACCCTTTTCCAAAACCCAACACCTAAAGCAGCATTGTGACCTCTTCTAAAGTTGCCTGGGGACATAAACTCAGAACTTATTTGCAAAATGGCTGTGTAATTGAAATTTTAATATCACTTTCTAAGCAGCCTTAGTTTCCTTGGGTGTCCAATGAGTGCCACAGACATTTTCAGGCTGCAAGTTCCCTGCTTATGGGGTCCCTGAACAAAGTGGGAGGCCTTCAGACCACAGAAACTAAACTCAATTTTCCCCTCACTTTGAATAAGCAGAATTACAAATTGTAGTGAGTACAAGACATTTCAGAATTCCCTGATGCTGAGAAGGGCTGTTATCCATAGTCTCTCTCCCTATCCTAAATTAGGCCCCATGGGAAACTCTGTTAACTCTTCCATATAACCCATGTATACATAATAGTATACAAATAGCAATCTGGAGAGGTCAAAAATGCCTCATAGCTGAATCTAATGCAGGGTTCCAGAGATTTGGCCACCACAAATTCTGATGGGTTTATGAGTCTGTTGTTGGCAAAGACTATTTTATTTTTTAATTTAAAAATTCAGTATTATACAATCATTTTGAGCACACAAACTCACTTAACCTTTGTAAACTCTCTTCTGAGACACAGCAGTCTTCATTTTCTTGATACAAGCTTTTCAGTGGGGA
Source organism: Balaenoptera acutorostrata (assembly GCF_949987535.1). Classification (NCBI taxonomy): domain Eukaryota; kingdom Metazoa; phylum Chordata; class Mammalia; order Artiodactyla; family Balaenopteridae; genus Balaenoptera; species Balaenoptera acutorostrata. The sequence goes on along the minus strand of NC_080068.1, from coordinate 128,595,697 downwards.
AATAAAACAAAACCAAAAAACAAAACAAAACAACCAACCCCAAACACACTATATTTCTTCATTTCAGTCTATTTCCCCGCAGTGGCTGCATCCAAAAAAGACAGAGTCGAGCCACCACAAGAAAGACTTTTGTGCTGGAATTCCAAGGCAGGCACAAACCAAAGCCCACTGGAAATCTCATGGGAAAAAACGTTCTGTAAGGTTTCCACTCTCAAGAACCTCAGTCCATCATTTGAGTCAGCAGGTGATTCAAAACCATCCATCACTAATCATAGTTTTATTATTATTTTTAAAAGAGGTCCATCTCTACATCCTTAACTTACTGTTACGAGAAATTTGTTAACCAAAATATTTTGTTCCAAATGTAACCATTTCTGAAAACACAGAATTCTCTGATTGTCTTAGGCTTTCTACAACCGCAAAGTCTCTAAAAACACCATGACCTATCTTTGTCGCATCTCAAAGTTTGATGAGGCCTTTGTAATAAAGGGGAGAAATTCAGAATTCACACTTTAGTTTTATATACTTTTTTTAGTATATGGGAGCAGAAAATTCTAGACACTGTAGAAACTCCAGATAAAAATAGAAAGACCACCAGATTGTGTGGTGAAAGGGGGCAGAATGAATACTCACTCATGATGTGAGGATTCTGCCCTGGGTAGACTCACTGCCCACCCTGTGATTTTCTCTCTTAAGTCCTGATTTGACCTACATTCTCTTCCATTGCCGCATTCATCTTTCCCCTTCTGCTTTTCTTTCCCTTTCAGAAATCTACAGAGTCAGGCAGTATTTCCCAATTATTTTTCATATCTGGTGTTTCTGCACAAAGCACACAATCACCTTTTCAGGTTTTAAAGATTTTTAAATATTCTAGTAAACAGATAGGATTAAGCAAAATAATGAACTTTGAAGCAGTTTCATTGTGTGACATCTGGTAAAATCATGGGCTAATATTGTTCATACTTCTGTCATGCATAACATGCCAATCTAAGTATCCCTCTCTCCCTTACTTGACCCAACCTGGAGATAAAGCACAGAGAGCCGCTCACTATCTATGCTTTCCCTGTGTCAGCTTCATTGATCTTTTCATTTCCTGCACAAGAGCTTTTATTCTTCAGGACCTTTGAACAGGCCATACCTTCTGCATTGAATAGTCAACCTGACTCTTCACCTGTTAAACCCTATCATTATGCTGGCCCATGACTCAGTATTTTCCTGACTCCACAGTCTAATCTAGATGGCTTTTGTTATTCCTTTTCATATTACCCAGTTCTTACCTTCAGAGGAAGTAACAGAGGTAGCATTAATAGGGTTTATTTTCTTGGATTCTTTCTTGTCTCTCTTACATACTGGATTATAAGCTTTATCAGGCCAGGAACAATACCCATGTTGTTCAACGGCACACACCCAACATAACACCTGCGGGTTTCAGAATTTTTTTCCAATTTGTTTGGTCTATAATATCCTTTACTGCCACCTTCGTCCACTTCAATCTTGTCCTGGCCTTACCCATTAAAAACTTAAGTACTTTACTGCACATTCCTTCTCTTTATCTCTGCCATTCTCATCCTTCCTCTCCTTGAAATATGAAGCTCAGTCTAGACAATGTTTTTGGTGATGGTAATTCCACAATTTCTGTTGCATGGGCAGTGGCCGGGTCTGTATGGCTAATTCCAACCAGATCCTTTTGTTGTGGATGGTAATTCCCCAAACAAGCAGCAGAGTTTCATGCAGCATATCTATTCACTGATTCCCAACTGGAGATCTCTAAAGGAAGGGAAAACAAGAACCAGAGAGTTGGCATGTGCTGAAAGTTGCCTCCTGACACCAAGGGCATATGCCAGAATCTGTCCAGAAGTCAAGTGAGCACATAGTCGTCATGTGATGGAAATACACTTTCTTCTTTATGAGCACACTCCTTCTCAAAACAAAAAAAAAAACAAACCAAAAAACCTAAAAATCTCAGATCGCAGGTAGAAGAGGGATGATGCAAATTCAGGAATTAAAGGGCAAATTGCCAGTACTACAGATAACACTTATTGGGTGGGGATGATGAGGTTGGATCTGTTTGGGGCCCAACATTCACTCTTCTCTGTAGGACCCATGTTGTTTCTGTTGTGTCGGAATGTCTAGTATCTCTAAGTAACCCTATGTGGATATGTTTTACTTATGTACTTATTTTAAGTACAGTTTTAGGTCTCAGCTTTTATCGTATAATAATATATTTTCCTTAGTACATCCTGCAAATTGTAATTACCTGATTTAATTTTAACAAACATCAAAAAAATCTGTGAGGTGCTCTAACAGTATCTAAACAGAACTTCTGTGTCTGCATTCTTCCTATGTTATCTGAGATGCCTTTCATTGTGACAACGTGGTGGATGGTAGGTGGACCATTTCTAGCTGTTTTAGTGAGAAGACATCACTTTTCAGTAGTATAATAAATGGACTCCTATCAAACAGAATGTAAACTATCATATTTCCATGACACAGAATTCAAAAGCAACACATATGTAGCAGCAATAACTTTGCAAAATTCAGTCACTTCATTAGCAATATGATATAGGTTACATAAATAATAATTCTGTGTAGTTTTGGAAGTGATTATAAAAAGCACTCAGAAAAAAACCCCAAACTCATTAATAACATTAGTATTTCTATCAGTGACTCAAGCTCTCCTTTAAATAACAGGACACTTGTCAGGGGATGAAAAGTGTTATTGCTCCTTTGAATTAAATATTTGCTCATGGTACTACCTGTTTTAGTGCAATTGTGCTACCAAATACATACACATGTATCCACCGTAAATACATATGGATCCCTTCCTCACTTTCTTCAGGACCTTTTACAATTTACTTATCACTGAGAATTTCCTTATAAATGTTATTTAAAATATCACACCCACCCCCAATCTGGTATGCCCTGTGTCCATTATATTGCTTTGCATCTTGCATATCGCATAACACCAATTGACATGGTTATATGCATTCATTGTCTGTCTCCCTACTATTAGAATGTGAACTTCATGAGGTTGGGCCATTTATTTTGTTCTGTACAATATCCCCTGATGTAAAATAGTGCCTGAGATTTGAATAGACATTTCACTAAAGAAGATAAATGAATGGCCATAAACTCATGAACAGACGCTCAACATCATGAGTCATTAGGGAAATGCATTTCAAAATCACAAGGCACCGCCTCACGCTAAGTAGGATGGATGTAATCACAATGACGAGCAAAAACAAGTGTTGGTGGGGATGTGGTAAAATTGGAAAGCTCATACATTTCTGGTGGGGATATAAAATGGTACAATGATTTTGGAAGAGTTTGATAGTTTCTTAAAAAGTTAAACATAAGTGACCCAGCAATTCCACTCCTATAGGTATATACACAAGTGAAATAAAAACATATATCCACATAAGGACATATATATTAATGTTCATAGCATCATTATTCATAAGAGTCCCAGACTGGAACCAACCCAAATGTCAATCAACAGGTGAGTATATAAATGAGATGTGCTATATCCATAGGGTGTAATACTATTCAGCAACAGAAAATAGTGTTTTACAGATACATACTACTACATGTATGTATGTGGTAGAAAAAACAAAACAAAAACCTATGCTTTTAAAGAAGCCAGGTGTAAAAGGCCTTGTATGTACACTTTCATTTATATAAAATGTTCAAAAAAGACAGAAAGTTGAATAGAGGTTGCCTAGGGCTGGTGGTAGAAAAGGGAAATGACTGCAAATGGACAGAAGAGATGTTTCAGGGGATGAAAATGTTTGAGAACTGGATTGTGATGGGTTTTGCACAACTCTATAAATTCACTAGGAATTATTTAATTTTACACTTAAACATGTGAATTTTAAGGAATGTAAATTAGAATTCAATAAAGCTGATAAAAAATGGACTAATACAAAGTAGGGCCTCAATATTTGTTGAATTAAAGAATAATGAAATATGTTCCTTGCTCAATAATGATCACCACCTCAGAAGAAAGAATACCATGACGTGATTTGACATATGAAATGTGTGGGGCTATACACATAATGTTATACAAACAAAAATGTACTTACTTTATGTAATAATGTGTGTATGTATATGTAGGTGTATATGGGTATGTATGGGGGGGGGTGTATGTACTCATTTTCACAATCTCAGGAAATTTCTTATAATGTAAGAGGCATTAGAAGCTAAAATATACAAGTGATGTTTTAGATGTGGTTGTGAATTAGGAAGAAACAAGTCAAGATTCCATTATCACAGCGTATTGTAGAGGGAAGTGTTTTGCCCATGTGCTGTCTCAAGTACAGCCATTATGGTTTGAAAGATAAAAGTGTAATGAAGAGGGGCTTCTGTAGTCTTAGTGAAACAGTCAAATGACCAGAAGGCTGCTCAGATTTGATGGTCTGCTGAAGACACGAGCACATAGGCTTCTGCAAAATCTCACTACTCTATGTCACAGCGTCTGATGCACTCTTCCTCTTAAAGGTAGCCAGGAGCACTCAGAGTAATTAATTTTGATAATAATGGAAAACAACATCTGTGTATAGCATTCTGAAGCTATTCATGCAGCAGAAAGGCAAAAAATTGCAAACTTTGAAATTATGATAGATGCTATTTATAAAGTGACCATCTAGGAAAGAAGTTGTGTACGAGCTTTAAAGTAGAGGCTAGGGTTTTAAAAGTTATTTTCAATAATGGAAGCTTGCTGTGTAAATTAAGCTTTGGCATTAAATCCTTTCATTGAAAATGTTAGGTCTTGGTTTTTCTGTTTTCGAAATTGTTCCAGGTCTCATCATCTCCTCCATGAGGGGAAACAGTTGGACTGGGTCACCATGTTCCAGCTTATGAGTATTAGACATTGCTTTTTTCCTGAGTACCTTAGAGTCGGCTAACAGTCACTGTTTTAAACAGATTTGTGAAAGCAAGGAGCAGGTTCGTGAGGAGAAAAAGTGCTCTGAGAACAAATGGTCAGGCTCCTCTCCTTGGCTGCCTTCCTGGTGTGAGATCATAGCAACTGAAACAATTTTTCATCCTCTACTGTAATATACTATTAAAAATAAGAACAGTACTGAGAGAGAGAAAAACAAATGAACAAAAGTTTATTTCATTTATTTTTAGAAAGAAGCAGAATGGTTGAAAGAAAGAAAACCACTTTCATGTTATCTGAATATTTAGGCTTCGTGAACTGACTGATGTCCCTGGTCACACTCCCCTCCAATAAAACCTGCAGGACGATGTTGGTAGTAATAAATTGGTCAAGGATATTAAAGTGTTCTTCTCTTCTCATTCAGATCCAAAAGGCTATTTGCCAACATGTATTAATTGGATATTTGCTTTCCAAATTATTTACGTATCTGCCAAAAGTGCTTTTGAAATTTTTGGCATGAGTTACTCTGGATAAAAAGAAATATGAGCTGTAAAATAATAAAATAAACTGGAAAATAGCAGCTAAGTGTGTTTCATTTCTTTATGAACAGCCAATACCTCTATTATTCAAAGTAATCTGAGTCCTTTAAAAATGATATGTATAGAGTACAGAGGATAAAACAACCATGGGAAACCTAATCATAACAATATTCCTTATGTTCAAAATTTGCTACAAAAAGGGACCGTTTGTTATTCACATAGAAGGGAGTGTAGTTATAGCTGTATGAAATGGAGCTCATTATTAAGCGATTTAATTTTTTAGAAGTCATATGGCATGAAACTAAGGGAAAACATCAGAGAAACGTGCTAATATACATGGATAAATGAGCTCTTTAGAGGTGAGTATAAACAGAACATTTATTAAAGTACTTCTTAAAATTACAGAGTGCTTAGAGACAATTCTTACAGAAACATCTGTAAGGAAAATAGTTTTGGCTAATATTCCAAATGGCAGTAGTTCTTGGTTTGTATCTACCTGTATTTCTCCCACCTCATTTTTATTCATTCTTAAACACTTAAGAATACAAGGTATTTCTCACTTCAAGCTTATCTAAGTTATTTTTCACCTTCTGACTTTAAAACTTTGGAGCAACTTGACTTAAATTTTCAGACTGCATTTCAATGCAATGTGAGTTCCCGGCCACCACTCCATTTCAGGGAGGAGAGCCTATCTTGAGTTCAAGCTTTTGTAATCCCTGGAATAGTCTCAAACTGCATAAAAGCCAATATATGAACTATCACTTCAGAAGAGCAACAGACATGGGTAGGAGGTAAAATGCCTAAGGAGATGATTTGCATTCCTAATTTGAGATAGAATTTTAGCTCATTTGATGGCTCCTAAATTTCAGTTTGAGGACTGATGTTGATCTATGATCATTTTTTAAACCACTATATGACAAATGTGGATAATAAAAATGAGTGATGTTTTAGGTAAATTATAAAGACTAATTTGAGTGACCGTTTCTTAATATATACAAACACACACATACAAATATTTATGTATGTGTGTATACATGTGTGTATGTATATATATATGTATGTGTGTATATATATGCACAGATACACACACATATACATGCACATCTCCAATATGTTAAAACTTGTTAAAATTCTTCTTTTTAAATGGAATAATGGTATATAGTAAGTAGTTCCTTAACTTAATTGACTAAATGATTGGATGATTGATTGATTGATTGATTTTAGCATCTTGATCTGAAAAAATTAAAGATAAGCAACCCTAAGATGGAAATTCCTTTATTAATGATCCAAGAAATTTCAAATTTCAAAAAGCAAAGTGACCCATAAGCAACATTCAAAAATAGAAGTTGGTACCTTCCTTGTGGTACCCCCATTTATAACCCTTCAGGTGCCTGCTATTCTCATGCTTTCTCCAGAGACCTTCACGCCAATCTTTGATTTCAAATCTGATGGATTTCAAAGGGGCACCTTTTAATCACTCATGCTGTAACATAAATTTGAGTCACTGTTCATCTTCTCTCAGGTTTCCTTCAAGTTAAGAATTAAAAGTGAATTCAAATATTTTTCATCTATCAAGAGGCCTCTAGACATAAACTGTGTTACTTGTAAGCAGTACATCAATACTTATCACTGCCTAAAACCCCTGGCCATATGCCTTTATAGGATGGTGATTTCTCTCCAGAGGAACCAGGGGAAGGAAAAATGTGGCACAGGCTAATCTTCCCTCTAATATCCAATCCATTGATTCATTATAGACTATTCTTCTCTCTAATATTCAATCTCTTTATTCATCCAAATAATTTACATTTGGCTCTACAGCTGCATGGGATGTAAATCAAGGGTTTCGTGTAATTAAAGGGAATAATTACATAGGAAGATAATTCCTTTTTAATGTGCTTCATATGAAAGTCCCCACAGCTCTAGGTCCTTAGCCTTGTTTCCTTGGCCTCAGATCTGCCTCACTCGAAAATGACTTTCTACCATTTTAATTTCCGCCACCTTCTGGAACACCTTTCCTCCTACTCACATGGATGGGGATCTCTGAAGTATTCCTACTCTTTTCAGTGTCACATTTTGCCAATTTTGGTTAGATCAGTCTAGAAAAACAGTCAGTTGCAGCCTGCCAGGAATGAGGAGATATTAGAAACTGTAACTTAATTCTACATGGGAGAGAATGACAAATGTTTTCTTTAACTGTGTCCGACTTTCTGAAATTTCAATTATGATGATATATCAAATGGTTTGTGGCTGTAACAGAGCCATTAGGTTTTAGAATTGCTGCATCTTAACTATGAGAAAAGAGTGTTTGTCTTTACCTAGGACCAAGTGGAATTCTTAGAAAAATGTTATCTTCTCAGTACAATATGGTAGCAGAAGAAAAGTAATGTGAGGATTTATGATTCTTGGCTACAAGCAATAGTCAGAGTACATGAAGGACGTGTCCATTTTTAGTAAAGTTGAAATGAAATTTCCTTATAGAATGATAACTTGACAGTTCAGAACTCTCCCTGTACAGAACTCTATTCTTTTCCTCATCCTTCCCAAGGAATTGGGAAAAAAAGTTTCGACTCACAACTTTCGATGTACAGGGTGGCACATTTTTCATTAACTTTGTTTTCTACATATTGATGGGCATTGAAATCCCTGGAAAATGATGTATGGAACTCTCTTTGAAAGAGTTATAAAGTACTTACTTTGCCAACAGATGGCAAGTGTGGCAGGCGTAGGGAAAGAAAAAGAGATTATCTTTGTGGCCTTTCCCACAGAGGACAGTGTGCTATCACCCCTTTACCTGAATTTGCCAAATTGTGGCTCTTGATGTCTTGCTCAAGAATTCACCTACACAGTATAAAATAAAGCAGGCAGGAATAAACAACTAAATTTTTATTTAAAATTATAAAAATGATTTGAGTGTAGAATTTCTCGATCTGAATTTTATGGAATTCAGACTGCCTATGTATGAGATTTCCTGATAAGTGGCTTCCTCACAATTTTTCTCTGTAGAAGGTCTGTATCTTCTGCTAGATTCTCAATGGCAATTGAAGACCCTCAGAGTGCTAGCATGCATTAGTGATATGTATTACAATTTACTGATAGGAAATTAAGTGGGTAATTACAAGACGGGCATTTTACCTCGTTCTATGTAGCACGTTATTTCACTGGTAACTGTCCTAGTTTCGGATTCATAAATGCAGAACCTGAAGAAAGGACTTGGGTGCTGGTGTATTGTTTGAAAGGTGGTCAGAGGAAGTAGGTGAGAGAATTGGGGGAGTGAGAGGAGAAAGGAGGAAAAGCCAATGAGTGGTCTGTTTTCATGGTTTCTCTATATGCAACACGCGAGTGCTTGACTCTATAGGAACTTCTGAGAAATGTACAAAATGTTTTTCTGTATTATCCATCCTAAGTATGGAGACTGGAACATTTGTCTACTGGCTTCCATCATTCCTCATAAATTGAAAATCGTCCGCAGGGCACTAACTCTACCTCCCACGCTGCCTTTTTTTGGGTTGCAGCCACTGGAAGGATGAGGGAGCTTGAAGCTTCAGAGAACGTCCTCTGAAGCAGGGAACCACAGAGCATGCTGGAGATGAGGTGCCCTGGCATATTCAGAATCACCCAGCTACAGCTGTGGCTGAAGTCAGAGGTGGCCCAGAGACCATATGACATGGGACACAAAAAGCATGTGTCTCAGTGACCCAATGGATTTACGAGAATATTAAAATTACAACTAAAAAATCAAAATACTAGAGATTATTTATTAGAAAAGTCTATGATGTAGATACGTGCATGTCAAACAAAGCCTCTCCACTTATAAAATTTCCATTTAAAATTGGAAGCACTTCTCATGTGAAATGACAGTGTGCTTTTAGAGCTAGATACCAAGAAGCTTTATGTACTAAGACTGTGGGCAATTCTGCTGTAAGGTATAAGTAAAGATCTTTGTTAACAATGAAATGGAAAAATTAGAATGAAATATTTTGTTTGACATATGTCCAGATTTTTTCTCTTTCAAATGTTCTACAAAGACTTGGGTGGAATTTTATTCTGTCCAAATTCAGTTTGCTTATTCTTTCATCCCAAATGGAATGATGTAAGAAAAACATAAGGCAGTGTTGATTCTAGGCAGGCTCTTGGTTTAATATCGGTGAACTGGAGTGCTGTAACTGCTGACTGTGTCTGTGATGAATGGGAGAGAACAGTATACTGTGGAAATACTTCGTGGCGGTTGTCCGCATAGCACATAGGCATAAGCACATTGTTCTTCAGGCCTTTCCTCTGGCAGATGAAACGGGGGTACATCCAGCGTTGGAAATGTGTTTTTCAGTATCTGTGCCTACTCTAGCAGGAAGAAAGTCAAATTTTGTTTACCCATCTTGTCTGTATGTAACACCAATGCAGCTGCAAGTCTTGAATTTGTTTATTCTGCAGTTTGAGAGGAAGAGAGTGTCTAGACAAAAGAATGGTTTGTTAGCTTCTTGCCATTGTCAGTCAAATGCAGCATGTTCTTTGTGCCACGGAGCTGCTGTTAGGTATACACTCTTCAGATTATACGGAGGATGTTAAAGTCATAGATACAGCCAGTTTACTCAATGAGAAAAATACTAGGCATTCTGTCCTGCAACAAGAAAGCAAAGAACAAGAACAGTAATAGCTTTAAACATCTGAGAATGGGGATCAAATTCTATTTTTTCCTTTCTTTTGTTGGCATGGACACAAATGTGTAGATAAGTCCAAGAAAAATACAAAACATCCAAATATTATGAACATAAGTCATGCTAGTCTCAAAATCCTTACAAGATACATCATACATAAAAGTTGGCTCCCATGTCCTTGAAATGAAAACTAAAATGTTAAACAGCTTTGCATATTCTATGAAAAAGATTATTCAAAGATGTTGACTATTATTTAAACAAAAATAATTTGGCCATTTTGTTATTTTAGAGTACAATTGGGAGGTTTTCTGCAGCTTACTTTCCTGTTTTTGATGGCTCAGTTTCTTTTTTTCTCATAGATTTAGAATTATAGTGTTATATTCAGATAGTGCTCTTAAGAATAGCATTGTGCAAACAAAACTGCTTTATAAATTCTGGACAATTTTCCTCAAAAATAGCTTTGTTCTGTATAACATTTACCATAGCAAATTCTGAAAATTGTCTGTTTTTATATTTTATCCATTTATAAGTTTCTCCATATGATACTGAATATATAGGCAATATAATATTTTCTTCCACTGGTCATGTTGTATCTCTGAACCAGTTTTCTTAAATAGTAGGAAAATGTTTCTGTAAATCATCTGAAAGAAAACTCAACTAATGCTGTTTAAATATATGGTAAGAAATTCACATCCAAGAATCACTTTGGAAAAGGGGTGTTGACCAGGGTGGTAGGATCAGCAGAAATTAATGTATAATAGAATGGTAAATATGCAATTCCTCTCAATATTAATATGACTGAAAAGATATGTGAAAGGGAGGAGGGGTTAGAGTGTCTCCCCAGGGGAAGCTGTTTGTGCCAGAGATGGTGAGACAGACTGCTGTAAAGTCTGTACCTAGAAATCTTCGGGGCACCACCTCCAAAATATATGCTGAATTTATCCACTTCCCTTCATCTTGACTTGCCTTCTCTAGAGTTCAAGCTACTCTGATCACTTCCACGAACTATTATAATTGTCTCACAGCTCTGTTCACGCAACCCTGCAGTTCTAGCAGCCAAAGTGTGTGTTTAAAACTTGTGTTACTTGGACTCCCCTGGTAGCGCAGTGGTTAAGAATCTGCCTGCCAATGCAGGGGACACGTGTTCGAGCCCTGGTCTGGAAAGTTCCCACATGCTGCGGAGCAACTAAGCCCGTGTGCCACAACTACTGAGCCTGTGCGCCACAACTACTGAAGCCCACGTACCTGGAGCCTGTGCTCCACAACAAGAGAAGCCACTGCAAAGAGAAGCCCATGCACCGCAATGAAGAGTAGCCCCTGCTCGCTGCAACTAGAGAAAAGCCCACACACAGCAATGAAGACCCAACACACCCAAATATAAATTAATTAATTAATTTTTTAAAATGTTACTTATGTATTGAAAAGGCTGAAGTCAGTAAGGTGCGAGTGAAAGAATACTAAACAGTTTTCTTTTTCCTTTTCAAACACACACACACACACATGCACACACACACACACAGAGCACATGCCAAGGCAACTGGTTCTTTCGATCCTTCTTTTAGCTAGCTCTATCCTATGTCTTGAATCAATTTTAGGCCAGGTTTCTTTCTTTCTTTTTTTTTGTCATTTAAATGATATAATGTCATTTATAATCACACAAATGGTTAAATTTGATTATTAAAATGGCTGGCCAAATCTCAAAACATTGTTTAAAATTCAAGCCTCTTTTCTCTCTCAGCCTGGGTTTGCGTCAGGCTACGAGTATCAGCACGGGACACAGCGGTAACTTTTCCTTCTCACCTCTGTGACTCTCCTTCCTCTCCTCTCCTGTCCCTTCCCCACCCAGACTGCCTTTGGATCTTCCCAGATTTGGATCAAGGAAAGGAAGGAAAGCAATAAGTGAGAGAGGCCTGACTTCACTTACAACACTGAGACCTGGTCTCAGTGCTCTCAGGGCAGGATTTAGATCTCACGCTCTTTAGCAGAGCACATTCCAGTTTCCTCAGAAATGTCCTCACTGAAAAATTCTAACTGCAATTCCTCTGACCTGCGTGATTTATTTCTCCTTTCACTAGTTACCTAAGAACAAAAACCTTAAAATCTAGGCAACCTGTGGCTCAGCCCACAGGGATTGTACCTTTCTGTTAGGGTCTTATCACACTTACAGTTTAATAATTTTTAGACAACTTCAGGCTGGTTTATTGTCCCAGCCTGAAGAAGTAATCACACATACTTTGCCCCCAACATCTGTAGAAGGACAGTACAACTTTTGTCAACTTAGAAGCTTCAGGCTGTTAACAATGATTTTTCAACTTCAGATTTCTCTGTCACTGTATCCCCCAGACAGCAAGGGATCATGGTCAATCTTTCTGTTTATTCCCCTTATAGCCCCTCTCATCTGACTTTAATTCAAGGAGAAATGACTCTCCACAGAGTGGAACAGAATGCAGGGGATACTCCTTCTCTCCTGGTCTTTTCAACATCAATGCATTTTTCCCTTAGAAGGCTGTCTGCTTATGAGAAGTACAATAGTTTTCAATTATATCCTGTCAATTCCCAAATAAGTGAACTAGCACCTAACTTTGTAATAAGGACATACTCGGCACATATTATGTTGTTCTTGACTTTCACGGCTTCAGTCAAACTATATGGCATTTTACTATCCTGGTAAACTTAGAAGTCATACACTTCTCTGCTTAAAATTCCATTAAGAGAAATCAATTAAGATTAGGTTTGCTTGTGAGTAAGAAAGGCTCAAAATATCAGTAGCCTAAATAAGAGAGAATTTTGTTTTTATCTCAGATAACAGTAGAATGGTAGGGCCATCCAAGCTGATATCATGACTCTGCTCTCACAAGATTCTCAGGACCCTAGTTTATTATATATTCATATAAAGTAGATATAATAATAAGTTCACTGCAGGCCAATGATGGCTTTTCTACCTCTAGTCATTACATCCACCTTTCAGCCAGCGAGAAAGAAAGAGAAACTGAAGAAAAAAGGAAGAAGAGACACGTGACAACTGATTTTTAAGGAAGTTTACTTAAGCTACCACTTCTTGCATCTGCTTATATCCCATTGGTTCAAACTTATCTGGCTGTATTTAGCTGCAAGAGAGGCTGGTAAATATGTCTACCCCACCTCTCCCACCTTTGAGTGGTTATATATTCAATCACTATGGAAGTGTAAAGTACATGGATAGGTGATAATTATGGGTCTCTTCCCAACTTCCTATAGAATTTACAATAAAATCTAAATTCCATCATGAGGCTTACAACGTAATAGAATATCTGGCACCTGCCTACCTTGTCAGCTTCATGAGATTCTTCCCCTTCTCACTGTGCTTCAGCCATATACAACTACTTTGTGTTTTATGAACATTCCAGGCTCATTTCTAACTCTCACTTTGGCACTTGTGCTTCTTTCAACCTGCTACTTTCTTTCCTCAAATATTCTCATTGATAGCTCTGTCCAATACATCCTCAATAATGTTTTCTGCAATTAATTTATCTAAGTCAGGAAGTGTCTCTCTTCCCATTCCCATCATCACTCTTGAATATAATTGATTGTCAGCAGAGATGGTATGCCACTGTCTGAAATTATTTGTTTGCTTATTTATTGTCTCCCCACAATAGTACTATAACTGCAGAGGGTGCTGTCTATCTTCTTTACATTTAATCTTAAGTCCGTACAACTCTGCCAGGCATGTGGTAGCTACTTGATATTGACTGAATAAATGCGTGAATATATTAATAGCTTTTCAAATACAAAGCAGCTGCAAATGTAGGTGGTTGTATCTGAATGCTTTTAAAAAGTTTTTCATGGTGGTGGTCGTAGTTGTTGTTTGTATTCACCCATTTCACCCCAAAAAGCCTTTCCTTACCAGGTTATTTTTTAACTAAGGCAATCCTAATATTTATTAAAATGACTCTTAAAAATAATATAGTTTTCAAGGAATAAAAACTATTGTAATTTACTTTCCTTAAGAAAATTGGGCTATATCACCCAGGGAACTTTCAATGGTTCTAATTTCCTACTTTTTTTTTTTTTTTTTTTTAACAGTATGTGAACCTCAGAGTTCATATCCCCATTTAGATAAACCACAGAGAATTAAAATGTCCTAGTTTTTTCCATATTAAATTAAGTTGTATTATTTCAAATATAGGTTTAATTTTATCCTTTACTTCACAATAGGTAAATATAGCTCACAGATAGAGATACTTAATGGTTTAAGTCATGATGTCTTATTATTCTTAAAAATAGAATTTCTTTCCCCTAAAAACTCCTAAAATTATGGAGATTGCCTGGATATATCCCTTAACAATCCTAAGGGTATTGCTTGTCTTCCTTTTCAGAAGTCCTTCACACACTCTTAGAACAAGTGTTAGTTATGATCTTTCATTGCCGTATTTTGAGGTTTGGGCAAGAAGCAATGCATATTTCCACTGCATATCATTCTCTTACTTTGCTGTGTGATAGTTTTTTAAACAATGTTGCTATTTTTTTTTTTTTTTATTTTTAACAATCGAGTTGTGCAAGACAGCCTTACATATGCCACTACTGACTCTTGGAGTCTTTTAGTCTCCTGAACTACATTTGCACCCTTATTTGCTCAGCAAGATTTCTCTAGCCTTTTTTTTTTAATGTATTTATACAATGGACAGCATTAACTTATAGTTTCTAAAATTAGTTACTGGGTATTTCATATACATGTTTTATAGACTTTATATTTTGAGAAATAATTTCTAAATAATTTAAGTCATCTGATCATCTCAATGTATGTACATTTTTATATGAATCTAAAATCAATATGTATATATAATGTATACATGCAGCACCTCTTCAAAGCACTAGTGATAAAACCTAATTTGCTTTGCTTAATTCGCATATTCTACCATTTGATCTTTTCTTTTTCTTTCCAAGTTTACTTAAAACTTTCCGGACAAAATTTATGCTTTTATTTTTCTTCACCTCTAGTAATTACCTACTGTGTATTCTCTTGCCTTATCTTTGTTCTGTGTCTCTCCTACTTAGAACTAATCTGTACGCGAACAGTTTCTTATTCTCTCTAGTAGGATGTAGCCTCTTCCTCTGTACTGCCTTAGCCTTTTGTACTTTCTTTTAACCTATTTTTTTAACCTCAAAGTATGCATTTGTGAAAGTAATTTTATATGTATATAAATAATTTGTTGGGCATTATCTTAAGATACTGATCATTTTCTACTAATGTGTCTTGATAACCCTATTAGATTGTAAATATTTGGTGTGCAGAAACCTTGTCATATTTACTTATCTGGCAAAAGACCAAATAACTTGACTTGCCTTCCATAAAATTTTGGTTGCACTCATCTGAATATGCATGAAACCTATTTTCCTTGAAGTTCTTCATTGCCTGAAAAAGTATTGTCCAAATCATTTCCATAGGACCACCCTAGTTAAATCAGTTTCTCCCTGTCTTCCCTCTCCTTCCTATTACATTACCCTAGTTTGTATTCATCAGATCAGGTAAATGTAACTACATTTTGAAAAGTGAATATAGTATGAATATATGTGAATAAGGTAAATAATAAAATACTTCATACTTTTAAGCATAGTATTTATTGCCTGTTTAATAACTGAAGATACCAAGAAGCTTAGTCAAGTGAAGGAAAAATATAAGATAGTGAGTGTGGGTCCTTCTGATTGTAGGAAATAGGGAAACCACTGTAGGTCTATCTTTTAGGAAGAATATGGTATCAGAAGGGTTGCAATCTAAAGAACACAACTGCTATTAGGAGTCTATCCACTAATATTAAGAATGTTCCAACACCAGTATAGAGACAGGGCATAAAATTGCATAAAGATGTAATATTTCAAAATCCACAGAGAGGGAGTTGATTGGTATCAGAGAAGTTTGTCAGCAGGTAGCAGTAACTGTCAGATAGGACTACCAGATGCTTAGCAACCATGACATTCAACATGCAATCCAGACAACTCAATTACAGTGAATTAAGGAATAATTCATTGTAATTAATAATTGTGATTAATAATTACAGTAAGGAAACTGTTACCCTTCCTAACAGGAAAAGCAAAAAGTCATGGCTAATTCTTAGCAAAAGTTAAGTATTAAGTTGCAGGAACAAGTTAAACATTAATTTATCAGACTAGATTAGCAGGATAATAGTGGAAAAGTAGCAATGGACTAGTTACAGAGATCTCAAAATCAGTCTAGAACACCTAACGGATCACCTGCCTGAGATTAAAATAGAGTCTGTTGACCTAGAAAATGAGGTTAGAGCTGAAGGGGAAAAAAAGGCTATATATTTTGAAAACTGGCAAAGGATGACATAATTAAAAATATATTTATTAAAATCTGTATTGCACATTGTTTGAATTATGAAATAATGCAAATATATTTTCTAAGTATATAATGAAACAAATTAGTATGCTATCTACATATACTTAAAACATTGTACTATCTCCTTATTGACTTTTCCCATATCTGAGGAGCACTACTTGACTTTAAGCTGAGTATATTTAACAATTTAAACAGTTTTAACTAAAAAAAATTATACCATAAGAGCACGTGAAAAATCTGTAAGAGGTATGATTAATTAAAAATAGCTGTGGAAACAAATAAAAATAGAATAAAAATACCACAATCTCATGAAATTTTTGCTGTATTCATTTGCTTTGTCAGCGTTGTAACTTCTGTGCCCTGCTGTTTGCTCTGTTAAGGGGATTAGCATGTGCTTAGAGGGATACTAGAGTTTCCCCATTATTTAATCAAATATTAAAAGTGAGTAACTTCCAAACTCTGTGGTTCAAAGTTATTTAAGTATGGTGACTCTGCCTCCCCTAATATCTTCTCCAGAATCACCAGAACCCCACTTTTGGCAGGATGTTAATGGAGCAAAGATGCCTCAACGCATACAAATTTTAATCACTCTGTATTCAAGGAAAAATGAGTTACAAACAAAGAAACAAATCCTAACCACAAATTTTCTACTCAACATTTTTTTAAACATTAGCCAGATCTTTTCCAATAATTGATATTTAGAGTTATTGTTTTTAACTATAGCATAGAAAGTCATATGTTGGTAAATATATTTAAATATTTGGGTTTTTCAAGTTTGGGTAACAAGATTATGCTTATAAAGTTTTTTCTGCCAAGTCTCTCTCCCTCTTTCTTTCTCACACTCACTCACTCTTTCCAAAACATGCATTCTTTCTTCTCTCTTCTTATCATATATAGTTAAAAATCTCAATTACTTACATACATGTATATTTAGAAATAAAAATTTTTAATTTAAAATAGTATATTTTATGCCATGCATATTATTGATACTTAATGTTTTTTAAGTATAAATCTAGTGTCTGTACACAATTATTTTGCAAAATGTTCTACAAAGTTAAAAGTTCTAAAGGTGAATAATAACTTCTAATTCTGAAGATATGACTCAATGTCATGAAAATATGGGGGGAGATACATAGCCTCTTTTGAAATAGAAAGCTTAGAAATCAATTTTATTAGTCTCTCACTTTCTATTAAATTTAAACTGGAGATATTTTTCAGCTCTAGTCAGGAAACTCAGCTTTCAACATTTAGCAAAGGTCTTTCTTTGAAGATGTAAATAAATTATTTCCAATTGGAATGAGGCTCATCTTTTCTATGGTATAGGCACCTGTCTATGGTAACAAGACTAAGCCCACCACTTCATTGTTCACATGCCACATGGCAGATGGCAGATGACAATGACCTTTAGTCATTTTGTCCAGTGAGAGATTAAAGTTAGCTCATAAATTGCCAATCTGTTGAGCCATCTGGTCTTTCATGGTGGATTTTTTTAAAGTAATTCACAAAGCTTAGGAAAATAATTTATTGACCACCTATGTACTGTATATTAAAGACTCTCTTACAATGGTAACCCGTAAACATTTTGGGATGTACAATGGGAGGATAGTCTATAAATGCTCCATGTGAAATGTGTGCAGTATATCTTGTACATACATATTTTTAGACTATTTAAATTCCTTTTACTTTAGATGTTTTGACATCTCGTGTGTTTTCTGTTATGAGGATGAGGTGTGGTAGGTATAAATATGCTCAATGTGAACTCAAAAACTTTTACTTAGAATTATCCATAAATTTCCTTAAAGTAATTTTTTGCTACACTGATAAGTTGGTAATTCACATTTTTCTAACACTTAGGTGTTTTGTCATTACTGTTCTTTTTTAAAAGAAGAATTGGAATAATTTACATCAAATTTAAGACCCAATGTTTAACATTGTAACATGACAATAAAATTTCAGTAAGACCTCAATCTGACTTTGATTTCAATCGGGTAATTTCTATCTTTCCATATTCTAAATATGAGGGGCTCAGAGAAAGGTGTATCATCTATATAGTCGTGGTGATTGTGAAAGCTTGGGGCATTTTATTGTGCAAACACCCAAAAGTGGTGTTCACTTTTGTAGAATTCAGAGATTATTTCAATTAACCTCTTTACAATGAAAACTAATGTGTATGTCAATAATTCTTAAAATAAATATGATTTAAGACATGTAATACTATAATTCTTGATAATTCCTAAAATTAATATAATAAGCAATTTTCTTCTGAAACTAAAAGTGAACGTAATTATTATACAAAGGGATAGCCAACTCTTTTTCAAGCCAACTGGCTCCTTGGCAAGAAGGCGATAGGAATTATTTATTTGTTGTTTTAAATGTATCATTACTACTAATATCGTTTTATAAAATAGGGATCATCCTAGGAACAATCCACATTTTTTCCTTTTTTCCCCTCTCCTTTTTTTTCTCATTTTTATCTCAATTCTATGACTGCTAAATTGGTGATGGTCTCTGGCTTTCAGGAGCTTGCCAAATGAGAGAAGTGTAAGCATGGTACTTGACTTCTCTATTTCCTGGCAGTCCTTCTGGAGACCACTATTCACTGTGATTATAGAAGTCTAAGAAGGTTCCATCCGTCTCCTTGTTGCAGGGTAGATGTTGCATTTGCCATTGCTACAGAGGGAAGACAGTGGGAAACGCTTAATGATAAGTGTACAACATCTTAAGATAGAGGGTTAAGTAAAAGTATAAAATGTGATTTGACAAAAAATGGTCATGTTTGGAAATGCTTTAAGACTTTTTTTTAATAGTTATTTTCCCCCTCACCCTGTGTGTAAGGCAGCAGAGTATCCTGAACTTCAGTCAGGCGACTGCTTCTTCACATGTTTCGCACACATACCTACCACATTAGCTATCATTTATTTACTATCTTCCTCTTAGTTGACTTGTTTGAGGCCTAAAGATTTTAATGTACACTTTATTAGAACATAGAAGACTAATATCACTCCCCACTAATACGGCAAAAAATAAATATCATGAAAAGGATAGAAATATAAACATTTATATAGATATTGTTGTTTACCAAAAGCTCTAGCCTGAGGCTTTCTGTTTCTTTACAGGAAAAAGGAATTGCCTGACCCTCCTTTTTCTTATTTTATAAACATGGAAAACCTTACTTTATAAGGAAGCAATGAGGGCTGAACAAAGATGTGTGTAAAAGTTGTCCTGTGGCTATAATATAGTTTCTGCAGCAAGCAATAGTTATCATAATTGTTGAAGGAAGAACAAATGAAATGAAAATATGAAGTTCCTAGTCAAGGCATGCTGACCTAGCGTACTGCCCAGGAATTCTCTTTGTATTCTTGATTTTTTAAAATATAAAGTCTATTATGATATGTTTGTGGTTCTTAGACATATATTTTCTTCTACTTAGATTAGTTTTTCTTTACTTCTTCGATTACTTTTAGATCCAAGTAAAATATTTTATTAATTGACATCAGTTTTAATAAACAAAATAAATTTTTAATAAAGTTGTATTTTCCCAAGAGAACCTCAATGATATCTGCCACCCCACTTGCTCTTCTTATAGTGTGAGCGTGACACTTAGAACTAGGCAGGCTTTTGTGACTATTTCCACCACTGGAGTACAGTGGGAGAGATGCTAGGTGTCTTCTCAGGGCAGGTCATAAAAGGCCACACAGCTGCCACGTTGTTTACCAGCATACTTGTACTGGAGCCCTTAGTTGCCGCGTGAGGAGTCCGATGGCCCAGTGGGCTACAATGTGAAAAAGTCCAAACCAGCCCCCACAGAGAGACTGCATGGAGAAGCCCTGAGATGAGAGGAAGGGAAAGAGGGGCCTGCATAGATTCCAGGTCCTCCACATCCCCCTCCTCTGTCCCAGCTTCAGAACCCATCTGGCTGCTACCATGTGAGAGATCCTGAGCCAGAGAACTCAGCCAAGCTCTTCCTGCAGAAACCATGAGCAAAACCAAAATGATTTTCATTGTTTTAAGTCTCTAAATTTTGGAGTCATGTGTTTGCTGTATAACCATAACTAACCAGAACAACATCCAACATGATACAATTCTTGATATTTTTATGCATTCAGTCATATACTACAAATATCTTTTCTTTCCTTCCTCTTTCCGAAATGGTAGTAGGCTATTCTTCTGTCTGGAAACCATTATTTCCCCAAATGTTACCTTCTAGTAATCTCAGGACCTGTTCAATTTTTCTGCATTTTTTTTCTGGCAATTTCTTTTGGATATATATTTTATTTTCCTTTCACCGATAAAATCCATGGGAAGTCCAAGTAATTTTAAGTGGACAATTTAAAATAATTCTAAATTACATATTGTCTATTTTTTAAGTTGGGATTTTTTTTTTGATTAAAGGTTCACATTAAGAAAAATAAATAAAAAAATGCTGACATTAAAAGAAACCCATAAGGAAAATGCATACAATCTTGAAGAAAAACTTTTCTAATCTCTAATTAGAAGATATTTGAATTATTCCAATTTCCCTTTTCTTTTGCATTAGCCCAGAGAAGAAGAAGAAGAAAAAAAAACAAATTAGCAACAATAAATCACATGTGTTTTAAAGGAAAAATTATTTTAGGGAAAAAAAAATTAGAAAAATAATTTGGAGTATTTATAAAGAGCTAAGAAACTCCCACCATAATACTACAGAAGGTCCAATATTAAAAGAAATTAAAAGAATGGCTGAGGGAATATTTTTTCTGCCATCACATTGGGAAAAAACAATGGTTAAATTATATTTGGAAAAGTATCTGGGGCTACTAACAAAAGTTTAACATTTCTTAAGGTGTAGTTCCTCTCCAGTCCACCTCTCGCTCTAAACCACTACCCAAAGGTTCTCTCTTTTTTTTGTTCATAATAAGTAGATACATTATCGCATAAGCACCTGGTCCTTTTTACTCTGAAAATTTTCAACCAAAACATCAATTTAAGAAGCAATATTTTTGGAAGTAAGTTTTATACACTTCTATTGTTAGCTGATAATAATAAACAACATAGCATTTTGTTTACTGACTTATTTTTAGTTTGTTTTGAAAGATAGAATCAAAATTATCTACAAAGACTCTGAAGATTCATTGTATGAGAGTAATTGCCAAATGAAATATGATTTCATTTTGATACCTTCTATCAAAGCAGTAATCATTCTCCCTTCATCGTTTTTGTTCGTTTGTTGTAAATTCTTCAAGCGATGTTTGCCGTAGCTTATCACCCAGATTAACTTTAGCATAAAGTCCTTCTGATCTTGTGAGTTGTATTATGCTTCACCATTTCAGCAGCATGTGCACCTCACTCTTGCCCCACAGATCTCTGAGAATTTTGCCCTTAAAAAACACCTTTAGATTGGGGACCTTCCTTCTTTCGTTAAAAATCTCCCATTACATGTAACTTATTTGCTTGTATGTTTCTGTAGAATACACACACACACATATATATGAGAAAGAGAGAGGGAGAATGAGAGGGAGTAGATTGGTTTCGCTGTTTCTAATCAGTCATAAATGTGTCCATCCAATCATTAGAACGTAAAGATCAAGACATACATATTTTCTAAATATTATTTGTTTCAGATAGCTATAGTAATATTCAGTAAAGACTGCAATAACAGATCTTATCACATAAAAGTAAACACATAACAATGTCAGTGAATGTTAATGAAAAAGAGTGCTTTTCCTAATAGGGTGATATATGATAAACCCATTGCTTTTCTGAGCTGTTGGATTGAACATGCCACATACAATGACACCCCTATGGCGCTGATCTTTGCCATTCTTATATTTCTCCATGTTTTGTTTATTCTCTTCTCAGAAAAGAAAACCCATTTCCAATTCTGACAAGAAGATGGTTAAAATACTCACCATATATTTCCTTACCTTGAAACACCACAGCATACATTGGTGGCTCAGCAAGGTGTACAAAAATATCTTCCAAAAAAGTTACTAGAATGGAAGTACTGTATGCATGTCTGGACAAGCTCTGAGGGTCCACTTAAGAAACTAAATTTCCTAACCAAATTTATTATGGGGAATCTCATGGCTATGTCCACGATTCATTTTTATTTCCCCCTCCCCTCAAACTCATCTCAAATTCTCAGGAAATGCTATTTATAAGAGTTCTGTATAATTACAATGCCATGAAACTTTTAAAATATGAGTTTTCATAAATTTCCCCAAATTATTCCTTCTGAGTTAAAAGTTTTGAAAATTCAGAATGAGTCTGTGTCATGGTATGGAAATTTTGTTTAATGTTCTAGAACTTTCATTGTTTAAGTGTCCAAAATTACATATAAAAGTAACCTTTTGTTGAAGACAGGTTTAAAATAATCATTATAGCTTTTATAATGCTCACAAAAATATAGAATTTAATTGCTGAGCATAGTATTAATAAGTGCTAATAAAATGCTCTGTGCAGAACACAAAGGTTTATTTCACTAGAAAATATTTTGCAATTATTTGCCTTTTACATTATTCCATGGTGGTACAGGGCATTGCCTGCTCTCAGAATTCAAATAAAACACATAATTTCAACTTAACCTAAATTTGAGTCATATAAACATTTAATTAAGAATGAATGAAGTATTGTATTTGAACAAAATATAAATAGAAAGCATCTGTTGGGCAATTTCTGAAAGACAAGCTATATTACATTCTGTTATAGCCATTTTTAAAAGAAATGTATAACAATTTTAAATGGCAAACTTTTTTCTTATAAATGCTGCCAACTAGTTTTATAGATAGTGTTATTCTAGAATGCTACCTACATCTTGCCAAAGTACATATCAAATAATCTTATTTTTCCCCTGTAGACTGACTCCACCCACGCTGCAAAATTTGACTTTTGTTAGGAAGTTGGAGTTCATAAGATTTGACGTTACCTGCTCTGAGTGAGCACCAGACTGAAGCAATTTCACTTCATACAATGATCATCTCTTACTTAGATTTTTAAAGTCATTTTTGGTAATTTACTCAAAAAGAGATCTGTTTTCACTTTTAAATACTATCCTTAAAAATGATGAAAATATAGCTACAGATAAATGGAAAAGATTTTTTGGTGAATTGCTATTACTGACATTTTTAGAGGATACTGTTAAAAGTCCCTAACAATTTAATTTAAAAAATCTTTAATGGCTAGTTTACACTGGAGTCTTTGCTTGTTCTTTTCTATGTGAAATCTGGAGACTAAAGTTCAATTTCTTTTTGTTTTTAAACTCACCTTGAGGTGAAATTTACCAATTTAAGTGTATGATTCAAAGACTTTTGAGAAAGTTAAAAAGTTATGTAACCACCTCCACAATCAAGATATAGAACATTTTTATCATTCCCAAAAGTTCTACCATACTGCCCTGTAGTCAGTCCACTCCCCTAATCATAGCCCATGACAACCACTGAACTGATTTCTTCCTACAGTCTTGCATTTTCCAGAATGTCATATACATGGAATCACATAGTACTTAAGCTTTTATGTCTGGCTTCTTTCCCTGAACAAAATGCTTTTGAGATTCATCAGGATTGTCACATGTATTCACCATTCACTTCTTTCAGTTACTAAGTAGTATCTTACTGTATTGATATACCACTATTTGTTTATTAATCCACGGGTTGATTGCTTCCAATTTTTGGCTAGTTTAAATAGTGTTGCTTTGAATATTGGAATACAAATCTTATTGTGGACACATGTGTTGGTCAGGGTTGTCCAGAGAAATAAAACCAAATTGTACTGATACAGTTTGGCCTGTGGTTAACTTTTTAGTCTCTGTTAAGGCCCAGTAGCAGACCAAGAGCTCTTTCTTGAAAGGAGAACAGTTATCAGCAGAGGATGACAGGGTTTTGTTTCAAAATGCTAAGGGCCTGAACTATGATTAACCTACCTAAAGGGGCCTGCCAAAGGCTCCGGACAGCAGCCCTATCTGCCACTGACCCTTCAAGCACCATTGGATCTGCTGGATCATATGGCACGAATGGCAGAGCAGCTTGCCCAGCAACCTGGACCTGGTACAGAGCCTTCTCTTGTTCTGGGTCCCACTCAAAACTAGCAGCTTTTAGGTTCACTAAGTAAATGGGCCAGAGTAATGCACCCAAATGAGGAATATTTTGCCTCCAAATCCAAAGCAGCCCTGTTAGTTGTTGTGTCTTTTTTTTTTTTTTTTTGGTAGGAGAGGCCAGATGCAAAAACTTGTCCTTCACCTTAGAAGGTATATCTCAACATGTCCCGCACTAGGCCCCTAGACATTTAACTGAGGTAGAAGGCCCCTGAACTTTTGTCAGATTTATTTCCCACTCTCTCACGTGCAAATGTCTTACCAATAAGTCTAGAGTAGTTGCTGCTATTTGCTCTCTAGGTTCAACTAGCATAGTGCCATCAATGTAATGTGCCAGTGTGATATCTTGGGGAGCTGAAAGGCAATTTGTTTATAATGTTGTGTTAATTTCTGTTGTACAGCAAAGTGATTCAATTATACACACACCCATACATATATATATATATATATATATATATATATATATTATGTATATACACATTCTTTTTCGTATTCTTTTCCATTATGGTTTATCACAGGATATTGAATATGGTTCCCTATGCTATACAGTAGGACGTTGTTGTTTATCCATTCTCTATATAATAGTTTGCATCTGCTAATCCCAAACTCCCAATCCATCACTCCCCTCCCCTTGGCAACTACAAGTCTATTCTCTATATCCATGAGTCTGTTTCTGTTTTGTAGATCAGTTCATTTGTGTCATATTTTAGATTCCACATATAAGTGATATCATATGGCATTTGTTTTTCTCTCTCTGACTTACTTCACTTAGTATGATAATCTCTAGTTGTATCCATGTTGCTACAAATGGCATTATTTCATTCTTTTTTATGGCTGAGTAGTATTCCAATGTATATACATGTACTACATCTTCTTTATCCATTCATCTGTCACTGGACGTTTAGGTTGTTTCCCTGTCTTGGCTATTGTGAATAGTGCTGCTATGAACATAGGGGTGTATGTATCTTTTTGAATTATCGTTTTGTCTGGATATATGCTTAGGAGTGGGATTGCTGGGTCACATGGTAGTTCTAGTTTTAGTTTTTTGAGGAACCTCCATGCTGTTCTCCATAGTGGCTGCTCCAATTTACATTCCCACCAACAGTATAGGTGGTTTCCCTTTTTTCCACACCCTCTCCAGCACTGGTTATTGTAGATTTTTAAATGATGACCGTTCTGACCCGTGTGAGGTGGTACCTCATTGTAGTTTTGATTTGCATTTCTCTAATAATTAGTGATATTGAGCATCTTTTCATGTGCCCATTGGCCATCTGTATGTGTTCTTTGGAGAAATGTCTATTTAGGTCTTCTACCCATTTTTCAATTGGGTTGTTTGTTTTGTTATTGTTGAGTTGTATTAGCTATTTGTATATTTTGGAAATTACGCCCTTCAACCCTTCAGACTTTTCATATTGATGCTTTGACTCTGCTGTCTATTACATGCCCACTTTGTCTTTAGTGGTTGAGTGCTGCCCCTTGGCCCCTGCCACTTGGTTCCTCTTGGACTCCTAGGTCCAGTTACTTCCATTTCATTTAGGTTTCCCAATTCACTGACTGTAGTTCACACTGTAAGGTCTCACCTACAGAGAGGAGTAATCAAAGAGCTCTTCAAGGATTCTGGAATTCCTCTCACAAATGTTTTTCTCACAGTATTGGTGAAAGGCAAATCTTCTAGACCCTTCCAGTGTGGGTGAGTAGGTCTTAAATGACAAACCTACTCTAATATTTCTATCTCCCTGAGCCACTGAATTCCTTCCTCTATATTAAATCAAGGTAGGTCTGGTATTTACAACTTGCTCACTTTTGTTGGGCCACTTTTTGGTCATATTCTAACCAACCAACCAACCAACCAACCAACCAACCAACCAACCAGTTAGAGTCCTTTCTCCCTCCTGAGCTGCAACATTAAATGCAGACTGTCTGCTTATTGAACCCGTATCAGTAAACTCAACCTTAATCAATTTTATTTTTCTCCCACCATTATCCCACATTTTTAATATCCATTCTCACACATGTTCCCCATATTTCTGTCTGATTCAATTAGAAAACTCAAGTAGGTCTTCTGGAGTGTAGTGCATCTCTGATGAGTCACACTTTTAACCTCATCTTTAGGGCCTACCAGGGCTTGAGATTAATTATAGGTCTCGAGGGGTAGTGGAGGTGTTTCCTGTGGAGATTCAACATTGTCTTGCTCAGCAACTGCCTCCTGAGAGACCATTACAGTTTCTTCAGGCAATGCGTGGTTAATCTCCTCAGATGAGAGTGGTGAGTCCACTCCCACTGGGCTTGGGCGGCCTCTTTTACTGGCAGAAGTGACTCAGCAGAATTTAAGGGCTCAGTGTCCCTAGATTCATCAGGGTCTCCCTACATGTCCCTGTTCCAACTTTAAGGATCTCACATCTTTCCAGTCAGTGCCCTCACATTAACAGTAGACTCCCTATGAGGTTGGAAGTTCAAATTGGGTTGTAATTCAGCCAATCACAGGATGAGATTCTCAATTTTATTTCCAGCAATCTCAGCCCTGTGGCTACAGGAGATGAAGGTCTCCTTCAGGGCACATACAGAAACTATCATATCACTTATGTGGCACTTGAGCTGGGACTTTGAAGCCATGAACTCACCCGTTTCTTTCCCCACTTTGCAGTGGTATTAGGAGCAACCAGCCAATTTCATTATATTCATTAATTTTTCAAAAATGTTTGAAGGTATCATAATCACAGTCATCCAGCTTCTTGCTTCTTATAAGTGATTGATTAGGAGCATTGATGGTAATATTTTGTGTCTCTATTGCCAGATGTTGTTATTGACTATCAGTGTCCAATTTTAAAGCCAACTCCAGAAACCCCAGAACTAATGGAGAAAACTCATCCTTGAAATTCTATTCCTATAGCACCACTCTTAGTACCAAAATCTATATTCGTCAGGGTACCCTAGAGAAACAAAACCAATAGGATATATATGACGATACACACACACACACACACACACACACACACACACAGTAGATAGATAGATAGATAGATAGAGAGATAGATAGATAGATGATAGAAATATTTATTGTAAGGAATTGTATCATATGACTATGGAGGCTGATAAATCCCAAGATGTGAAGTCCGCAAGCTAGACACCCAAGGGCAGCCAACGGTGTAAGTTCCAGTTTTTGTTCAAAAATCTGAGAACCAGGAGAGCTGGTTCCAGTCTGAGTCTGAAGGCCTTAGAACCAGGAAAGCCAATAGTGTAATTTCCAGTTGAGACTGAGGGCTTGAGAACTGGGAGAGCTGATGATGTATGTTCCACTCAAGGGCAAAAGACCAATGTCCCATCTCAACAAGTCAAGCCAAAGAGTTTTCCTCTTAATCTTTTTATTCTATTTAGACTTGCAATTAACTGAATGAGCACCACCCACAGTAGGGAGGGAAATCTCCTTTACTTTGTCTACTGATTCAACTGTTAATCTCATCCAAAACACCCTCACAGACACACATGGTATGACATTTGACCAAATAGCTGGCATGGTCAAGTTGACACATGAAACCAACTATCAGAACATGCTTTTGAGACAGAAGGGAAAGGGGCAGGACACAACTGCTAGATAAATGAAGAAGGGGAGCAGCTGTTAGGATGCAATAAAAACCGACCGGAACCTGCTGAAATCAATGTGGTCTTGAGAATAGTCTGGTCATTGACCTTTAGCTCATTATACCCTCATTATAATACTAAAAATCACTCCCCGTTCCACCATGACAGTTCCCACGTGGACCATAAAAGACCAAAAAGTGGGCAGTGTCCTAATTCCTAAAAATCCCCACCTTTCCCCCAAATAGCAAGAATATTCCTCCCACTAATTAGCATATGAAATTTCTCCGCCCATGAAAACCAACAGCCCCATGCCTTGGGGCTGCTCTCACTTTCTGAGAAGGTCCACATTCTCCCTGTGGATTGTGTATCTCTCTGAATAAACCTGCTTTCACTTTGACTCCCTCTTGAATTCTTTCCTGCTCGAAGCCAAGGACCCTCACTTGGTGGTCTATCCCAGGGACTCAAGTGGGTTCCCAGATGTGACATTTCTCTCGCCTACAACATTCATGAATTCTTTATCCATTCATCTATTGATGGACACTTAGGTTGTTTTCATATCTTGACTATAGTTAGTAATGTTGAAATGAACATAGCGGCGCATGTGTCTTTTCTGGTTAGTGTGTTCTTTTTTTTTTCAGATAAATACTCAAAAGTAGAATCAGTGGATCATATGGTAATCCTATTCTTAATTTATTTGAGGAAACTCCATCCTGTTTTCTATATTGGCTACACCAATTTACTTTCCCACCAACAGTGCACAGGGTTTCCTTTTCTCCACATTCTCAGCACTTGTTATTTCTTATCTTTTTGATAATAGTCATTCTAACAGATACGAGGTGATATCTCATTGTTGTTTTGATTTATGCTTCCCTGATGATTAGCGATATTGAGCATCTTTTCATGTGTCTGTTACCCATCTGTATATCTTTTTGGAAAACTGTCTATTCAGATATTCTGCCCATTTTTTAATTGGATTGTTTAGTTTCTTTTGTTATTTTGTATGAGTTCCATATATATTTTGGACATTAGCCCCTTATCAGATATATGATTTGAAAATATTTTTCCCATTCAGTAGGTGGCCTTTAAATTTTGTTCCTTTGCTGTGCAGATTTTTTAGTATGATGTCATTTTGCATATTTATTTTTGTTTTTGTTGCTTTTGCTTTTGGTATCAGATTCAAAAAACCATTCCCAAGACCATGTCATGAAGCTTGCCACCTGTGTTTCCTTCTAAGGGTTTTATGGTTTCAGGTCTTATGTTCAAATCTTTAATTTTGATTAATTTTTTTGTTATTGGTGTTTAATGAAATATTGGATCTATGAGATTATAATTTTCATTTAATTTGAAGTGTTTTTTTGGTCATGAATTTGTTAAGTAAATTTTCTGCCCTCTCTCTTCTCCTCTTAGGGATTCCAAATAAACAAGAGTTAGAATGATCAATATTGCCCACAGGTATCTGGGGATTACACTGTTTTTAGTCTTTTGACTATTTGTTGGTTTTATTTTTAATGTTCTCTCTTCTATTTTACTGAAATATATCCTGTAGTTTCAAATATGCTATTCATTCTTTTCATTCTTTTTATTTCAGAAATTATGTTTTATAATTTGAAATGTGTACTAAGGTCTTTTTTACATTTTTTCTCATCATAATAAAAATTTTCCTCTACCTCACTCAACATACATAGTCTGTGTATATGAGCTGGTTTAATGTCCCTGTCTGCTAATGTCATCACCTATGTTATTTTTATATTTCTCTAGGTCATATTTTCCTGCTTCCTTCTTGCCTGATAATTTTTCACCAATTGCCAAACATTGTGATTTTATATTGTTGACCACTGAATTTTGTTGTATCCCTTTAATGTGGTTGAGGTTGTTTTGATATACACTGAAATTACTTGGAATCAATTTGGTTGTTTTAAGACTTGTCTTACAGCTTCTTTAGGGCAGATTCAGATTAGTTACTAATGTAGGACTAATTTGGCTTAACTACTAAAGCAATACCCTTCTACCCACTTCCTCATGTATTAAGATGTCATTCAACTCTGGCTAGTAGATCCACAAACTATTCCCATCCTTAAGAGAGCTTCAAGATTGTGTCACCTACTGTTTTCTTGTGGAAATTCTAAATTACATCATTTTCTATAAACTAATGATGTTGTTTTTGGAAACACTGAACCATGTTATTTTAGTTTATTATTAATTAATTTAATTAGATATATTATTATTAATAATTATTATTAATTAGATATAATCAACACATATTCTGTGGCGATATGAGAATTTTCAGAGTATGATTTTAAATTTACATTACAAAATGCTATTCACAATAACGCATATAGTATCATTTCCTTGTATATAAATGTGTTAATGCATGTGTGCATGTGTGTGAGGGGTGTGTGGCTTTATATGTAGTGAATAAGCCAGGAAGATATAAAACAAAAGTAAAAAATGAGTTTATTTCTTTTTTCTGGAAAAGGGGAATAGAAGTTAGAGAAAGGAGGTTAAATGGGATTTCCAATTTTAGGTTAAAAATTTTGCATAAACTTTTACATAGAAAAGTTGTTGGTTGATTCTTTGACCCAGAAATGGAGTCATTTTTTACTTAAAAAATAAAAAGCATTTGATATATGATTGAATACTATATGTATTTGCCTTCTCTGCCTTTGCCAATATTTGACTGGGTTGAACAGTCAACCCAGTTATTTTTCCAAGGCTCAATTGTTGGAAATCCCTACTGGGTACCTGCTTTTACCCTAGTATCTAAATATAATCACTATATATATAGCAGCACAGGAAACCTTCCTCCTAAAGAAAGTTTCATTGTCATTATTATGTCAATACACTTACTGAA
Organism: Balaenoptera acutorostrata; assembly: GCF_949987535.1. NCBI lineage: Eukaryota > Metazoa > Chordata > Mammalia > Artiodactyla > Balaenopteridae > Balaenoptera > Balaenoptera acutorostrata. The sequence continues at coordinate 128,564,792 of NC_080068.1, read as the reverse complement.
AATATCTGTTCATGCCCATGTCAAAGATTTATACTTCCTTTCATTTTCTAACTAAACATTCCAATTTTAAAATTGGATATGGACAACTCCATATTTGCCCACAGTTGAGAAAAAAAATTGAAAAAGAAAACATGGCACATTTATTTTCAGGTTTAATTAAACTTGTGACAGGTGTTGTTATGAGTGAACACTGAAGATACACAGTTTTGCATTTGTGACAATTCTTATAATTAAAAATGGTTTTCTTATAAATGAGAAATTGAACAGGATCATTTCCTAGAAAATTATGATATAAATTCTTAAGATTTAAATTTATGTAGGATAAAAAGAACTGAAAATTTCAGAAATGAAACTTGCCTCTCTTAAATATATTTAACTCTTATGGGTAAAGGAAATTTTAGAGAAAAAATAAGTAATTTAAATCATATTGTATGATTTCTTTTACTCAGTCTTCTTCAGTGGTTAATATCTCAATTAAGCTGCACATTTCCATTCTGTTAACCATATTATCATATATTAAAATTTGTCATTTTCCAGTGATTTTGATTATTTTCCCTCATAGAACTGAATCTAATTTTATTGAATCAGATAAATCTTTTCTCAATATCAAGAAAGAACATTAAAACTTTCTAGACTTATTAGAAAATATTTGTTTCAATTATTAATTTTCTAAATCTTATTAAAAATTGAAAGATGTTATACTTCGGCGAAATTATTTTAAGGATTTACATAGCTATTTATTTTATATTCTGTACTTGTGTTCAGCTTAACATCATAAAAATAAATAATATGCCTGAGTTATCTTAACCTAGTGATTCTCAAGCTCACCAGAACAAAAGCCTCCTTTTCACCTTTTACATAAAATATTTTGTAATAGACATTGTACTGAATTTAGTAGATAGCATAACTTTATTCTCATATATAACTTCAAATTAAAAAAACCCCAACAAACCCTATATAAAACCCTAATGATAATATAAAGACTAAACAAGGAAGTAATTCATAATAAAGTAATATATTTTAATGTAAAAATGTGTGGGCACAACTACACTGAAAAGTATAATGAAGAAAACACACCCTTACCTACTCACTGAGCCAGGAACCAGGGAAAATGGGCAGGTACAGAAGCAGACTGGTGCAAATTTGAAGTTGGCAATTCAAGTACTTTTGACATGGTGATGTGATTTTCCCAAAATAGAAAAATAGTTCTTGATACATTTCCAAACCAAACAAATAAATTTTTCTATTGATTTATCAGTAGTTACCTTCTAGGCATAATAAATTGTGAAGGAAATACTTTGTATTTTTATTTAAAATAGGGTTTGTTTCTAAGCTCAAATACTTATAAATATATGTCCCATCCAGGTGAATGTCTAGCAGGGCATTTGTAACTCAGGTAGATTTCTAGATAATTCTTTATTGTGCAAGACTGTTATACATGTTGGAGCATGTTTGCCATCCCTAGCCTCTTTCTACAAAATACCAATAATGCCTCTCTCACCTCCACAACTTTAAAAATGCTCCAAGGAGAATTACTCGCTTAGGAATAACTTTATCTCTTGATAACCTCGTGAATAATCTTTTTAGGGTGCTAAGTGCTGATGTTGTTGCAGTATGTTTTATATTGAAGATCTCTAAACTGTAAAATGTAGTGATGTTCAATTCATTCTTCCAAGTTGCTGTACAGTTGCTGCTGTTCACTCAGTGCTCTCCTATGAGAACCCTGTATAGTAGAGTATATTTCATATAGGTTTCCAAGAAATTCAGAATTTACTGTAAAATTGAACTATAGCAATTATATGGAGCCCTTCATCTACATTTTTTGAAATGGACCTTATTTCAGGGCCGGTATTTTGGTTTTGGTGTAAAATTTTTGTTTCTTTTTGTGTGCGTGTGTTCTTTAAGCTACCTCGATTCCTCTGTGAAACAAGGTTAGAAATAGTGAAGTACTGAGATAGAAAATATGGTATATGCAGCATGCAACAAATTCTTAGTGGCATAGGTTTTACCTAATGTTGAAGTATTTCACAGCAATTTTGGAATCTAGGAAAGAAGTATTGAGTAGCAATACTTGGGATTTAAGATTACACAACTGATTTAATAATTTATGTAATTTATAACAATTAAATTCAATGAAAAGTAGCTGATATAATGAATAGGGATTATTTTTCATGTTTGTTACATAAAATTTCATTATATTTATTTCATACTTCATTTGACTTTGTCTCAACAATAAAGTAATATGACATATAAATATTGAAAATCATGCTTCTTTGGAAAGATAGAAGACTAAGATGAAGAGAATGTACATAATATAGGAACATACCAAGAATGAATAACTTTCATTGTCAATTTTTGGTAGAATGTTTTTAAGTGGAGAAAATCAAGTAAGCAGGATATTTGACCAGTTGAATAACTGACATAGGAGCTTTCAAAACAAAAACTTTTTAAAAAGTAGCATAGTTTTACAACTGACAGATTGTGAAAAAGATTTTGATTTGATTTGATAGGATATGAACAATGTCTACAGAGATAGAAGATGCATTTCTATGACTAGATTTTCCTATGGAATTATGAAAGATGACCACTGTGAAAATTACAGGCAGTATATTTTGTCAGAACTAGCTAGTTGTCTTAGAAAGCTCAAGAACCTCTTTGTGTCAGCACAGTATGACTTGCATGGTAGGCACATGATATTAATATATTAATATAAGGAAGGTTAGAATATCATAATAAAATATAGTTCATCCTGTGAATATACTGAATACTTGCTTTTATCATAGAGACAGAATTCTTTAGTTATATGATAAAATATCTGATACATGACAACAACAAATAAGATATAACAGGATTTTAAGACTACATATAGAAATCTTATAATTGTATTTGCCTAAATATAATACATCTCGGAAGATCTCCAAAGAGCTCTGATCATACTAGATTAAATCCTTTATTCTCTTTTTGCTCGTCTTTATCACGTTTTATTGCATTGTAGAACTTTGGTTTAACTTATTACAAGCAGTCACGCATAACACACACACACACACACACACACACACACACACACACATATACACACACACACACACACACACAGAGCCAGGCTGAAATTTCCACAGTTCACCTAGAAAGGAGACTCTTTAGCTTATTGCCATCAAGTTAACTTAAACAAATTACTTTATTCTTAATTTTATTATCAACAAAAACAAAAATAGAAGGACATCTGTTATTTCTATTTGATATCTTTCTAGGGTGTAAAAAGACAGTGTAGTACATTAGATAAGAGCATTGGTTCTGGGATCAGATTACAAGGATTTGACCCAAGCCCCTCAGTTTGGCAGCCATGTGACCTTGGTACCACCAATAGGAATAATAAAGTATCTACCTCATTTGTTGTCACAAGGATTTGAATGAAATTAAAATGTTTAGAAAAATGTCTCATTCAAAGTGTGGCCTGAAGTTAAACATTGTTAGTTTAATGTCTCTTTGGCTTAGTTTTTGACATAACAATAGGCAAGAGACTTTCTTATCTGTTTTAAAGCAACGATATCACCCAGAGTATTAATGTAAATGCACGAATAGCCATGCAAAATAATCATTATGTTTTTTTGATGACTCCAGTTGAATTAATATCTTAGATTCCATTTTATATACTGCATGAGCAACTTTGCTCATTTTATTTTAGTGTTTTCTGGCAGATCGTGATTTAAGCATAATGATACTTGAGGAATTGCCAATGACAGGACTACACTGAAAGAATGGATAAAGGAAGTTGTCTAAACAGAGAGAGAAAAATAAAAGAAGGAATGTAGGAATATCAGAAAAGAAGTAAAAACATAGTAAGCAAAAATGGGAAGTAAATAAAATACTGTTTCCTTCTCTCCTTGAGTTTTCAAAATTATATTTCATGGTTGGAGCAGAATATATATAACAATGTTTTAGTGATTCTAATTTATATAGAGAAACTATTTAAGAAAATTATGTTATAATAAGAAAAATAAAAGAACATATAGGAAGATGAAATTTTTACACTTCGTTGGAATTGATAATACTGTTAGACTGTGTTATATATATATATGCAAACTACTAGAGCAACCATGAAAGCTGTACAAAGAGATACACTCAAAAACACTACAAATAGGGCTTCCCTGGTGGTGCAGTGGTTGAGAATCTGCCTGCCAATGCAGGGGACACAGGTTCGAGCCCTGGTCTGGGAAGATCCCACATGCCGCGGAGCGACTAGGCCCGTGAGCCACAATTGCTGAGCCTGCGCGTCTGGAGCCTGTGCTCCGCAACAAGAGAGGCCGCGATAGTGAGAGGCCCGCGCACCGCGATGAAGAGAGGCCCCCACTTGCCGCAGCTAGAGAAAGCCCTCGCACAGAAACGAAGACCCAACATAGCAATCAATCAATCAATTAATCAATCTTAAAAAAAAAAAAAAAAAAACACTACAAATAAATCAGAATAAGATTCTAAAAAATGTTCAAATACCAACATGAAGGCAGAGAAATTAAAATCAGAGGGAACAAACCAAAAATAGCAACCTAAAGTCCTAACATATTAAAAGGTACATTAAGTATAAATAGTCTAAAGACAATAATAAAGAGACAGATTGACAGAGTGGATTAAAAAATCATGAATCAACTATATGCTGTCTACAAGAAATTTACTTCAAATATAACTATACAATCTGGTAGAAAGTAAAAGGATAAAAAACACTTGTCATGCAGATAATAGTTTTTAAAAAGTAGGAGTGGTTATATTAATGTTAGATGAAGTAGATATTAGAGCAAAAAAATAAGCAGAGACATTACATAATAATAAAATATCCAATATAAGAAGACATAGCAATCATAAGTGTGAATGCACTAAACAACAGAACAGCAAAATATGTGAAAAAATTTGACAGAACAAAAAGGAGATATGGGGAAATCCACAATTATAATTGGACTTCAAAGCCCTTTTTCAACAATTGATAGAACTAAATGAAATCAGCAAGGATACAGAAGAACTCAACAGTACTATCACCCAACAGGCTCTAATTGGCATACTCTCAAATAGCAGAATACACATTCTTTTTAAGTGCCCATGGAACTTATACCATAAAACAAACCTCAACAAGTTTAAAAGAATGGAAAACATATAGAATATATTCTCCAACAGAAAATGTAATCAAACTAGAAAGCAGTAATATTAACAGAAAAATTTCTAAATACTTGGTCTGTAAGCACATGCTTCTAAATAATCCATGTGCCAAAGACAAAGTCTCAAGGGAAATAAAAGTATATTAAAATGAACAACAATTAAAACACGGTGTATCAACATTGTGGAACACAGATAAAGCAGTGTCTAGAACAAAATTTTCAACACTAAATACATACACTAGAGAACTGAAAAAGTCTCAAATAAAAAAAGTAAGTTCCTCTTTCTAGAGCCTAGAAAAACAATAGCAAAATAAATCAAAAAGAAGCAGAAGAAAGAAATAATAAAGACAAGAGCAAAAATCGATCAAATTGAAAACAGGAAAAAAAATACTTTGGTGAAAATCACTGAACCTAAGGGCTGGTTCTGTGAAAAGATCAATAAATTTGACAAACTTCTAGCAATACTAACAAAAAAGAAAAAGAGAAGACACAAACTACTAGTATCCAGGGGCATCACTACAAACTTTGATGGTATTGGATGTTAATAAGGGAAGATTCTAACAATTCTACATACAAAAATTTAAAAACCTGGATGAAATTGACCAATTCCTCAAAAAGTACTAACTACCACAATTCACCTGTGTGAAACAGAATTTGAAAAGTCCTATACTGATAGGAAGTTGAATCAGTACTATTAACAACAGGAAAAAACTCTGCAAAGATATATCTCGAAGCCCAGATGGTTTCACTGGATGATTCTACCAAACTTCTAAAGAATTAACACCAATTCTACATAATCTCTTTTAGAAAAGAGAAAAGGATGGTACGTTTTCCAGTTTATCTTATGCATTTTATGTTACCCTATACAAAACCGAGAAAAAGTCAGACACACACAAAAATTAAAACTAAAGACAACATATCATCAATATATATGCAAAACTACATAACAAAATATTACCAAACAGAATTCAGCAATATTTAAAAAGACAGTGATCAAGTGGGTTTGATTTCAGGTATGCAAGATTGGTTCAACAAACAAAACTCAATGTAATTTATCAACAGGCTAACAAAGAAAAATCACATCACCATATCAATCAATGCCGGAAATAATTAACACCCTCATGACAAAAACTCTATCCTAGAAAAAGAAAGAATAGAAACTTTCTTAACTTAGTAAAGACCATCTATAGAAAACCAACAGCTAGCATTATATTTAATGGTTAAAAAAGGATGCTTTTACTTTGAGATGAAACCAGGCAAGTTCACCCACTCTCACCACTCAACATCAACATAGAGCTGGAAGTTCTAGGCTAAAGAAGAAAGGGAAATAAAAGGCATACAGTTTGTAAAGGAAGAAATGAAACTGTCCCCATTTGCAGAAAACACGATTGTTTTCATAGATAATCCCAACACATTTTCAAAAAAAGAAAAACTTCTAGACCAAATAAGTGAATTTAGCAATGTTTCAGGATATAATATAAACCTACAAAAATAAAATGTCTTTCTGTATATTAACAATGAACACATGGACATGAAAAATTTGAAAAAAATACCATTAACAATCAGTCAAAAAAGACCCAGCTGCAATTCAAACAAAATTTATATAGAATCTGTACGCTGAAAACAACAAAATGTTGAGGAAAGAAATTAAATAGCAAAACAAATGCAGAGACAAACTGTGTAATGGATTGGAAGATTCAACAGAGTAAAGATATCATTTCTCCTCAAATTGACATATATTTAACACAATTCCTATCAACCTTCCAGTAAGATTTTTTGTCGATAGAGACAAGAGCATTCTAAAATTTGTATGGAAATGAAAAGGAATTAGGATGACTAAAGAATTTTGAAAAAAGACAAAAACAGGAGGAACCAGTCTACCTAATTATTATATACTCAAGATTTATTAAATAGTTACAAAAATCAAGACTGTGTGGCATTGGCAGAGCGACATATGTACAGATCGATGGAACAGAACGGAGACCCAAAAAATTTATACCAATATTCCTACTTGATTTTTGGAAAATGTGTAAAAACAATTTGATGGAGGAAATATTGTTTCTTAAGCAAATGGCATTGATTAAATGGCAAAAAATTAAATTAAATTAAAAACTTGGACTTATGACTCACACCTTATACAAGAATTAACTTTAAATTGACCACAGTCTCAAATGTAAAACAAAAAAACCCATAATTTTTAAAGGAGAAAAACATTATTCTTTGCGATTTTGGGCTAGGCAGAGTTCTTTGACTTCACACCATAAGCATGATTTATAAAAGGAAAAATTGATACATTGGACTTCATCAAAATTAAACATTTTTGATCTGTGAAAGACTCTAACAGGTTGAAAAAATGAGCTTCAGACTGGAAGAAAATATTTGCAAATCACGTATCTGACAAAGGACTACTATGTAGAATATGCAAACACCTAACAAAATTCCAATCCATTAAAGCAAACTAGCAATCTGATTAGAAAATGGACAAAAACGTGAGGGAAGCTTTCACTGAAGAGGATATGCATATGGGAAATAAGCATGTGAAAAGATGTTCAACGCATTAGCTATTAGAGAAATGCAAATGAAAACCGCAATGAGATATCACTACACACCTAAAGAATAGCTTAGTTTGAAAATAGTGCCAACTACAAATTCTAGTGAGGATGCAGACAAAATACACTACTCATATATTGCTGGTGGGAATGTAAAATATTAAATCACTCTGGAAGAATCCTTGACAGTTTCTTTATAAAACCTAAACATACGGACTTCCCTGGTAGTCCAGTGATTAAGACTCCGCACTTCCAATGCAGGGGTCACGGGTTTGATCCCTGGTTGGGGAACTAGATCCCACATGCCTCCAGGTGCGGCCAAAAAAAACCAAAAACACCTAAACATGCAACCATCATATGACAAATATTTGCACTCCTAGGCGTTTATCCCTAAGAAATTAAAATTTATATTCACACAAAAACCTGTACATGAGTATTTATAGCAGCTTAAATAATAGCCCCGAACTGGAAATAGCCCAACTGTCCATTAACAAATGAAGTTATATGTTTACAAAATAAAATTTAATTTTAAAGAAATCTTGAAAAATTAATAGACAAAATTAGCCAAGATAATTTTGTAAGAGAATATTGAGGGGATATTTGCACTACCAAATATTAAAATATATAACTATAATAGGCAAAGAATGTATTACCATCACAAATATTTAAAGGTACACTGATAAAACAGAAAAAAAAATTACCCAGAAAATAAACTATCTTGAGTGAATTATATGTGTATCATATTGCATATCATAATATGACGCATATATTTATATATAAGGACTTAATACTCACAAATAAATTAAAAGAACCAAGATTATCCAACCACACTGATATTTATAGTAAGGAAATTAAAATGTCAATGAATACTTTCCTTATAATTTGGCAGAAATTTAAAATACAATTATGATTGGTGACAATGAGGATATAAATTAATAATACTCCATCTATTTCTATTAGAAATTTAATTTAATTTTATTCAAAAATTGGTAACAAGTACCAATTTATTCATAATTACATTTCTAGTAACCTAAAGAAATAATTGAAAAAGTGGTCAAATTATTTTTCAAATTATGACAATTATGCAGTAGTCTATCTGATAAAATATTATAATATTGAATAACTGTAAAAGAAAGAAATAGTTAAATAATATTTTTAAACATATTTACAATGATAGTGAAATATATACTATATAATATTAAGTCATCTTATATGAAAAGTTACAAATATTTGTTCCACACATATTTTTTGCCTTTTTATTTAAGTATAATACACCTATATAAAAGCATATTGTATAAACTTATATTGTATCATATTATATTATGTCATATATATATTTACATAGATAAAAACTAGGAGATATCTTATAAACATTAATAGGGTTTATCTCTGGAAATGGCATATGAATTTTCCCCCAAATATAGTGCTAAGGAATTCTAATCTAATTAAAGAAACCAGAAATGAAGAAGCATTCCTCATCATCATCAGATGTAGGGGTTGAATTAGGTAAAGCAACCTATTGATCAAAAGGAATGGACTGCTTGAGATGCTTTTGACCTGGACAATTCCTTCAATAATCTGGTCTAGCAGGCTCAATTTCTCCACATTCCCTCTGGTCCAGTCCCATTAAATCATTCTAACGAGGTTAAATAACAGACATCCCAACTCAGATGCCAAAAAGCATTTGATGATGGGTTATATCTGCCAAGCAATCATTACTATTCATCAGTAAAATTAGATGTCCATATGAATGTGCATATAGAAGGAAATTTCAGCATGTATTGTAACTGTGTGTGGCAGTCTGTTGCCATGTAACGCTCACTTCTCTGATATTTACTGTCAGACTTCATTCACAGATATTTCACAGGCAGATGGTTTCTTTCACTGGCTCAGGAGCCACTTCAAAGTGTTTTGGTTCCTGACCAAGTCATATATCATACTTCCTTTAGGAAGATTTTCTTCCCAGCTGCCGACTTTAAAATAAAATCAAGAATAATCAGAAGGCTACACAACCCTTTCAGCTTAACTATCTTCAAAGAGCAGACAGCAAAATCTTCTTTACCATAGCAACATATTGGAAATTAAATAATATTTAACACTTCTTTAAAGGCAAAATTAGCATCATGGGAGAGGCTCTTATTAAGCAACTGACAGAAAGTGTAACAAGAAAATCCACAGATTTGTGTTTGTCATTTCCATTACTTTCAAACTAAAACTGAAGGCATTGAATATACTGTTTTTTCTCTTAATTTGCATTCAGCCAACCCATTCAGCCCTAAATTCTTTCAGCATTAGAACATTTTCCCCTGCTTGATCAGAATCTGGAAGTTGTACGAAACATTAACTTTTTATAATATGAGTTTAAAATTGGGAAGAGTTTTTCTAGGCAGAGTTGTTTTCACTATTATTTAAATAGTTTTTAAGTTTATAGGAAATTATGATTTGAAACAAGACTCAAATATAAGATAAATATTAATGGAAATTATTATAACAAACATAAAGCAATAATTTTGAATTTTCAATTCTTGCAACACCTTCTATGGTGCTCCTTTGGTGGTCTTGGTTCATTCAGTTTTGATTGTAATTATTGCACATAGTTTAGGGACAAACTCTCCCATCTGGATTTGGGGAGGCTGTTTAAAAGTGCCTCTTTTGTGCAGGTGATAGGCAATTCTGATAAATTTCAGATATCAGATACTTCAGAGAGGCAATTTTTATCATTGGTGAATATAATAGAAACTCAAATATTAATTTCAATAATTAAACGGGCAGACCTAAAAGGAGCAAAAAAAAAAAAAAAATCAAATTGTGATTCCTTAGAACAATATTACATTCTATTTAAGTTTTGTCATACTAAAAACTAAGTAAAATAATGACAATTTGTACCCCTTGCCCCCTCTTCCATTACTTGTCTTTTTAGGTGTAATCACAGTTATTTGCAATAAAAAAAATAAAGGTTATCAAATACTATGAATATCACAATATTGATAAAAATAATAAAAATAATTGTATTAGCTGTCAGGAGTCTATGATACTTTTTTAAAACAATCAGGTTTCACCTCTTTGATTGCCTCTTCATATGACAATAATCTTATAATACAAATTTCAGTAATGAGAATAGAAAAATAATTAAGAATTTCTTTTAAAATTATTATCATTGGCATTTTGAAAAGTTCCATTCTTCACAATTTGTTATTCATGATGTCAAGAAAGTTTTTATAATCCATACCAAATTTGGTAAAGCTTTTATTAGTTTCTTTTAAATTTAAGTTGTTAAATTTCATGACATATGTATTACAACCTATAGTCCTGTCTTTTATATCTGGGTGATGGGCGGATTGGCATGGTAAAGGGGAAATACATTCTTTGCAGTCATTACTGCTGGACGATGGCTTGCAAGAATATAAGTATACACTGAAATAACTGTGAACCACAAAAATATATCCCACTAAGCCAAAACTAAATGTATTTCCAACTCAACTTCCTTTTACCAGATCGCTCAAAATGACTGTGGCCACTGAAATGCTACCTTAGATGAAAGGATGTGTGTCAGAGGGAGGTCTGAGTGGAAAAAGACAGTGGTCTTTACAATTGCGGTTAAAATATCTTACTTTTGCACATTTCACAAAAACATATGACCATGAAAACACATTTCTAGAATCCCCTCTTGGGGCTTTGAATTGGGCTCATGTACGCGAGAGGTCCTTCAGCTTGAGCTTCATTAGCTTCATGGCAAGTATCCTTATGAATATTCTTATTATATTTTCACATACATTGCCACACTTTCCTGTCATTTCCTTTGTCTTCTCATACTTCTCAGACCCTAATCCTTGATTTGCTTGTCTATTTCTCCACAGTCCTGGGGGCCGGGAGGGTGTACAGCCTCATCCTGTATTTCAGTGTCTACCAAAGTACCTAGCAAAGAGATGCTAATTAAAACATTAAAAAAGATTTATAATTTATGTAATTAAATATAATTATATAAATATATATTTTAATAAAAAATCTGTACACAAAATAACCAAAATAAGTTGGAAGCACAGTTAAGAACTTATCAGGGAAGAGCATGTAAGAGACAATAATGTCTTGGACAAGTTTGGTATAGCAGTAAAGCTGGAGGCAGAGGATGCTTCAAGGTCTATCTTCTTGAATTAGAGTTGGCAGAACTTGTTGATGGATTGGAATTCATGAAGAGAGGTAGAACATCAAGTATTTAGTTTAACCAGTTGTATAGAGTGGAGCTAAAAAGACAACGACTGAAAAAACATTATGTTCCAGGTGGAAAGCCAAGACTTTACGTTCTGAATACGAAATTTTATGTGCCTGTGAGATGGTTAAGATTAGATGTCACGTAGGCATTTCAGAGTAGTTTATAGCAGAAAAAACCAAAGAGCCTCATGATATCAGAGGGTAGAGGCAATGGCTTTGCCAAGCAGCCCTTCAATAATCTAATGTAGTCACAGGAGTCAGAGATAAGGGGGAGCAAAGACTCAATATTGGAGAGTGAAAAGTAGATGAAGCAGTGATAGAATGGAGAGCGGTCTATTGTGGGAGGGAACTACACAGCTTGGCAGTGGTTGTCTGAGTTAGTGGAAAGCATGGATGTGCTTGATGACAAATTATAATGTGAGTGAACTGCTAATGCCAAAGACCCACTAAGCACAGTACTGTAGTCTGACAAAATCATATTTTTTGACTTTCTTCAATGAAGCAGGGCACCCCAGGGGAACCACAGAATGCCACTGAACAAAAGGAAAGAGGGAAGCATCTTTTGAAAGATTTGGGTTCCCTCCAAGGGATTCTGAGGAGGAAACTAAGGGCAGCATGTATCAGTTGTGTTTCTGTGGTCAGATTAGGAAATGGGATATTAAGTAGGGATTGGTTGCTGCCATGAAGTGAGAATAGTTTAGCACTTGGATATCCCTGGTGTTAGTTATGTGGGTATAGCAAAGTGGGTCTGGGAACATCATTGTACAAAAAAAAAAAAAAAAAAAAAAAGCCATAGTTACTTAGAGGCCGTTGTTCTGTCATTTTATAGCTGCTGGGTGACCTTGGGGAAAACAATGTTTCCTATTAACTTTGCAGCTAGTATTGTAAGTGTCTGCTCTTACAGTGTTAATAGTGAGGTTACTTGTTTCATTTTCAGTGTCAGCTGATTTTCAGTTTTTCAGTCCCAGCTAGGTTTTAACTCTTTAAGAAGCAGGTGGAGTGGCTATGTTAACAGATATGGCTGCTTTAGGGATGAAACCAGCAAAGCTCGTCCAGTGGCAAACTTTGGAAGGTTTAGTGGAGAGGGTAACCTGCAGGCAGGTGTCTGAAATGTGTCTTTATTTCTTTAACAGGGGCATTTATGATCACAATGCTATTCACTCCTCTATATTTTATATCCTTTGAACTAAAAATTCTGCTTTTAGCAATATATCCCAAGAATCATACACAGATGTACACAGGGTTTTATACAAAGATGTTCATCACCACATTGTTTATGTTACCCAGATGTTAGTTAGGTTCACACTGTATTTTGAGGATCAAAAGATTAACTCAATCTCCCTCTTCTGGGGGCCTATACATTTTTAAATAATTGGTTTGCTTCAAACAATTTTTTGTTTTCCAAATTTTTTTACTAAATTTCCATGTGGATCTGAGTTTCTCCTCCAATGGAGTTTCAATTTCAAGTGTATATAATGTCCCAAGTCATGCCACAATTAACCAAATCTCATTTTTGTTTGATTTCTATCTCTCCTAAAATATATTTATGTGTGAATAGTAGGCTTCCTTGGGGTTTTGAGATGCTGAGTTCATTTACCTCATTCAAATTATTTAAAGCAAACTTTGCTATTCTTGACTTTTTGTCTCAATATCAACAGTATCGTCAGGCCCCTTTTATGAAGGCCCCTCTTAAATCCTCTTATTTGCCTCTACACTAGAGTTAATAATCTAGAATGAACGCACTATCAAAGAGTTTGCAGATGAAAGGCTAAGGGAAAGTTGTACAATTATGGGTAAAATAAATTTATCTGTTTTCACTAACTTCGGAACTATTAGCAGTACCTGTGAGTTTGTCCCAATAGAAATTTCTTTAACTCTTTTTCTAAGTGAAATTTATTGCAAATTTGTTAAATTAAAATTTTGTTAAAATATTTGTAAAAATCCTGAAATATTGTTTACCCTGTAACTCCTTTGGAATTATGGTTTTAATTACACCCAGAGCTATATCTGTTTATTTAAAGCATCATTTAAAAGTTCCTTTATTTGAACATAATTGGTTTTTCTTGCATTTTATTTTATTTATGTAAAAGCAATATTGTAAGCAGAGGTCCATGTATGATAACTGTGTGATTCTTTGGTTGAGGCATTGAGCAGACCCTATACCTATATGTAGAATTTGGGGTTTCCTCAACAGAGTTGACTTTTTCAGTGTCAGTCATTATGGGAAGAAATTGATCATGGGAAAGAAAATATGGATTCTAGAGATAGGATAATAATTTTCTCTCACTGGGTTCTGTGAATAACTGAGTCTATATTCTGAGAAATGTAGAGACCAGAAAACTCCTGGTAAAGAGAAGTAATCTGGTTCCTCCTTGTGGAGACAGGCAGTGGACCAGGTTGAGGCAGCTGCTTCAGGAATCTTAAGTCATAGCTCAGTCAGCAGTTTCTTAGAGGAGTCTTGTCTGTCAGTCTCCATAAATGATGTGCTGTGTTGTACTTCTCTCCAGAAATCTGCATTTCCTGAATGACTTAGAGGCCACTGGAAGCCACCAGTTCTTCTCTCTCTTAAAGTTAGATAATTAAGAGAAGGTTAAAGAAATTTTGTGGTTGTTATGAAATAACATGCAGTTCAAATATAAGAAAAATCTAATAATAAGAAAATACTCTAGAAATATCATATATTAACTATTAAAAGTGTAATATGAACTATGAAATAAGTATAAATAAATATACAGTGTATTCCAGCAGAAGCAGAGCTTTTCTCCTGAAAGAGACCAGACAAATTATCTACCCCTATCCCTCAAGGTATATTAAAATTTGTAAAATATTTTTAAATTTATTTACTTACTAAGGGTTAACGTTGGAGAAATTATTTAACCTCTCTAATCCGCAGTTTATCCACATGTAAAATTTAGGTTATGTGATGGTTAATTTCATGTGTCAACATGACTGGGCTAAGGGATGCCCAGATAACTGGTAGACATTGTTTCTGGATGTGTCTGTGAGGGTATCTTCAGGAGAGATTAGCCTTTGAAGTAGTAGACTGAGTAAAGCTCTCCCTCACCAAGGCAAGTGGGCATAATCCAATCTACTGAGAGCCTGAGTAGAACAAAAAGGTGGAAGAAGGGCTAATTCATTCTCTCTGCTTGAGCTGAGGCATCCATTGTCTCCTGTCCTTGAACTCTGGCCCTCCTGTTTCTTGGGGTTTCCAACTCAGACAGGGACTTACAACATCTACCCCCAACCCCTTTCTCATGCCTTTGAACTGCGTAAGTCAGTTGAGTTACGCAACTAGCTGTCCTGGTTCTGCAGCTTGCAGAAGGCAAATTGTGGGACTTCTTGGTCTTGTGTGTGTGTGTGTGTGTGTGTGTGTGTGTGTGTGTGTGTGTGTATGTATGTTCTGTTTCTCTGGAGAACCCTGACTTACACAGATAACAACAAGACTTAACTCACAGAGTTCCCGCGATGCTAGATGAGTTAACATAGGTAAAGAACACAGAACAGTGCCTGGCACATAGTGGTAAGCACTCAACGTTTTAGTTGCTCTTATAATTGTTGTTGTTTTTGTTATCATTGTTATTGTTGAGCCTTTTGAAATCCTGTAGTGCATATATAAGACTCTCATATTTTGGCTTTCTTTTCCTGGTGCATTTGTACATCTTATGAGGTACAAAAAACATGGGATTCCTGGCACCCACACTTAAATGCAATTATACAACCCACACTAGATTTAGCTACATAATGAAATCCAAAGTACACCAAAAAAATACCCTGTTTCTTATTAAGCGCTGTTGAATTCCTGATATATAATACAATACGTAAGATAGATGTATTTCTGAAACATTTCAGCTTCTTCCCCGTCTATTGCCTGCAGTAATAAGGTCTTGAATATATGCTCAAATTCTAGTTTTCCTTATGGGTATCCTGAATAACTTAATTGAAGTACCTCATTCTGGGTGAAAGCTAGTTGTTGATGTGAACTGAAAGTGTGTAAGACTCTCACTGATAATTCAAACTTTGTAAGGAAGAGTTTAGCTCTTTCACCAATCAAGGCAGAAAACTCTATTAAGGACTCAGCTAGCTTGTCACAGTGTGGCTCTAATTAGGGACTTTGGACTTGGGAAGCAAAAGCAAACCTAAAAGCCCAATATACCAGGACTTTTAAAACCCTTTTTTGTCACGCAGAAGAGAATGGGAATTTCATGTGTTTTCTTCACTGTAAGATCAAATTCCGTAATGCCCTTAAGTTTGTTATTAATAACAATCAATTCCATTTATTGAATGTCTACTATATGCTGGGTATAGAGTGAAGTGCTTTACATAGATTTAATTTAAATCTTTTAAAAACTCAAAAACCAAAGAGCTTAAACTTTATGCCACTTTTATTATACCATACAGCTAGCTAATACATATCAGTGTTGGACTCAGAATGAGATTAGATTTTTTTGACTACAAAATTATATACTTGACCCATTTGAATATATATGTCTGTATATAAAAATGCCAAAGAGTAGTTATGGTGTAGTAGGCACTAAGCTATATGGTACAAATACAGAAATGAATAAGAAGCCATCTGAGAGCTACAATCCATAGGCCTATCCAGAAAAGTCTACAGATTCAGCAAGTATAGCTTCCCAGGCCACCATACCAGAAAAATGTGATATCACTTGGGTTCTTTGAGGAAAGGATTTAGATAGTCATAGGAGGATAGTTAAATGATAGCAAACATCTAACAAATTTGTTGAATAGAAATTGATTAATACATAAGAGCCCTTTAGGTACATGTTGAAGAGCTATTTAGGGACTTACAATACTTGCTTTTTAGTATTGTCACTGCTTATTTCATAATGTAATTTCTGGTTGACATCATTGCTTTCAATGCCAATACTCTTCCCTTATATGTCCTTCTTTTATTCTTTCTCTATTTTTTTTTTCTATTTCCTCTAAAGGATTGGAACTCAGTTCTTTGCATCTACTGCCATGTCCTGAAATTATAATTCTTACTTCTTTCAACCTGTCACTTCCAATAACCACAGGGGGAAAATAAGTACTCTGCAAGCCAGTTGGCTCCATTTAGTATCATTGGGAAAACGTACATCTGCTTTTTGGATTAAATCATGCTTATGAAACCATGCCTATTTAGTTGACAGGAAGAAAAAAGTACAATTTACATATTTTAGTTATTCTTGTTTTAGTAGACTTCAGAGCTTTAATTCACCCTAGGTTTACCCTTGGAAAAAATACTGAGAATTTTTATTTGTTGGTTGTCTGCCAGCTGTTTTCTCTTAGACTGGCAGCATGATGTTTGTCAGAGTTACGATCACTTAAGCCAATCCTTATTAGAGACTAAATACTGTTTACCCCACACACTTGTTCTTCTGACATAAAATTAGTTTTAATAAACACTCATCAAAATCGTAAGTTAATTCAGAAGGTATTTTTCAATGTTATAACTAAATGAAGTTTGTTGTAGGAATGGAATAATTATATAAAACATAAAGTATTTTTTAATCACTGGTTCTGTGCTTTGTTCAGTAATGGTACTGTGACAACATATGAAGAAATTTACCACATGGCCTATGGCCTTGAGAAGCTTCCAGTTTCATAGTGGAAGGGAAAGGGGGTGGCAAAGCATATGAAATTTTTGTACAATAGCTATGAAATAAGATCAGCAGGTCTATGATTCAAAAGATATGCGGATTATAATTGCCAAATGAGTTGAGAAGGGGGAGAAAATATTGTGTGTCATCGAAATGTTCAGATAAAGTCTTCATGGAGGGTTGCAAAATGGGTAGACACTTTGTAGGTGCAAAGGAACCCCATCCTCTTATAAAATGGTATAAAGTACTTTTAGTTAGAGAATAATCCACTGCTATGAAGATATAAACTATATGACAGTGAGAAGAAGATTTTATTACTTCTAATTTCTTGAATAATGAAGATTTAATTTTTAGCAGTGTTTAAAATTTTACAAGAAAAATATTTCTTTGAATAGAAAAGATGAACGAATAGCTGCCTCAATACAGAACCCCAGTAAAAAGCTTGTGTTCACGTGATTAATATTTAAAGTCACATCTTAAAAAAGCTTATATAGATTTCATCCAGAGTGCTATACATCTCAAGGTTCAGAACATATAAATCCTAATGTTCTCTACATTTTCATTTTGTTTAAATTGTGATTGAAAATAAATTTGGGGAAAAGAATAGGACTATATGCTAAAAGTCTTTCTAAGCCAGTATTGCTCTTACATAGATCAAAGAAGATATTTCAAAGGTCCAGCAAACCATCGGTGCTAAAATTCAGCACTTAGAAGTATTTGGAGATGTCTTCCACGACTTTTTTTTTTTTTTTCCTTTAATTAATTAATTAATTAATTAATTTATGGCTGTGTTGTGTCTTTGTTTCTGTGCGAGGGCTTTCTCTAGTTGTGGCAAGTGGGGGCCACTCTTCATTGCGGTGCGCGGGTCTCTCACTATCGCGGCCTCTCTTGTTGCGGAGCACAGGCTCCAGACGCGCAGGCTCAGTAATTGTGGCTCACGGGCCCAGTTGCTCCGCGGCATGTGGGATCTTCCCAGACCAGGGCTCGAACCCGTGTCCCCTGCATTGGCAGGCAGATTCTCAACCACTGCGCCACCAGGGAAGCCCTTCCACGACTTTTTAAAGTGTCAGTTTCATTTGACTTTTTCATTTTATCAAAAAAGACAACAAACCCAGGAGGATAAAAATGAAGGTAAACATAAATATTAAGCAAAATAAATGTAAAAAGTCAATTGTTTAGTTTTGAGTTAATGTTCCTAAGGTCATTAAGGGATTTATAATGGTATAATATAAAACTCAAGTACCTGGTAGACTAGAAGGTAAGTAGAAGAAATTTCGAACTTTGTATTAAGGGAGCTTAGTTTTTGGTTTTGTTTCATGTTGTTGTTGTTTGTTTTAAGAAAAAAAAATATTGATTTTTAAAAAGTCAAATTTTCTGATTTAATCAACTTAATTTTATTAGATAGTTGCTTTGTCATATAGTCACAGCTTCAGCACGAAAAAAACTAATTTCCTTACTAAAACTAAAAAATTTAAGGTGGAAGTCTGCCATTAGAGCATTTTCTGGCTCTAAGATTACTGAAGATAATATTCTCATTTTTTCCCTTAGCACCTGATAGAAGCATCCTAAATGGGATGAATTTTATGAAATTACTTTGATAAACATAGACATGAAATAGAAGTGATTTATCTTGAAACAAGTGCCAACAAATAGCAAGTTAAAGGTTTCATCAAAAGATGACTCTTGAAAGTATAATTTTTTTCCATCTGTAAATGCTATGATGCAGTTTTTTAAAAACCTTGTATTTCTAGGTTATTAATAAAATCATTATTTCTTTACAGACATTTACAGAGGGAAAATTCTCTGCATCAGTAACTTTTAAGTTTGCTCTGGAAATTAAGACAACTATATTTGTTTTTAAAAAAAAAAGCTAATCTGTTAAAGAAATTTCTTTAACAAATTTAGAAGGAAAAATTGTTCTTGAAAAAAAAACTTATTTTTTTTTAATGTGGCACTATTTAAGGCATATTGAAATCTGTGTTTTTATATGTGTAGAATATTATTTGTACTAGTGCTTGTAGCAATAGAGCATTATCTAAATGATCCTTTAAAATGATTTTATGTTTCACATTAAAAGAGCAAAATGCTCATAGTTCTACATATTGAATATATATTACAGAAGTAAGTTGTAGATGCTTTTTATTTCTTGGTTCATCATTTTGAATAAATTTTGGAAAGGGTTTTATGACTGACTATTTTACTACAAAGCATATGAATTTCAAAGTGAAACACCAGATTTTGGACTTAAAATTAGAATTCTCAATCTAGTATTTTGCTTATGTGTTTATTCAATAAACACAGAAGACATCAAGATGAATGTAATTTTCCCTGTACACAAAGACTTAAAGTTGCATAAGAGATTCAGTCAAACAAACAGATAATTTAAAATATTGTAGAGACAAAGAGCAATGCTCACTTTTCAAAAAAATAAGAGGTGAAAGCATAAAGACTAGATGATTAATTTCGTTAAAGGAGCCCAAAAAAATAAAAATAAAAATAAATAAATAAATAAAAATAAATAAATAAATAAAAAATAAATTAAAAAAAAAAAGGAGCCAAGAAGGGGAAGTCACCAGAATATCAGTCAGCTGGGGTCCCCATGGTATCTGTCCGTGGCCTGTTAGGCCGTACAGCAGGAGGTGAGCGGTGGGCAAGCGAGCGAAGCTTCATCTGTATTTACAGCTGCTCCCCATCCTTCGCATTACCTCCTGTCAGGTCAGTGGTGGCATTAGATTCTCACAGGAGCGCGAACCCTACTGTGAACTGAGCATGCGAGGGATCTAGGTTGTGCGCTCCTTATGAGAATCTAATGCCTGATGATCTGAGGTGGAGCTGAGGTGATGCTAGCGCTGGGGAGTGGCTGCAAATACAGATGATCATTAGCAGAGAGGTTTGACTGCACAGAGACCATAATAAATCAGTTGCTTGCAGACTCATATCAAAACCCTATCAGTGAGTGGCAAGTGAAAACAAGCTCAGGGCTCCCACTGATTCTGCATTATGGTGAGTTGTATAATTATTTCATTGTATATTACAATGCAATAATAATAGAAATAAAGTGCACAATAAATATAATGTGCTTGAATCATCCTGAAACCATCCCACCCCTCCCCGATCCATGGAAAAATTGTCTTCCATGAAAATGGTCTCTGGTTCCAAAAAGGTTGGGGACCACTGCCAGTCAGTTTAATGGAAATACAACACCACAATTCTATATAAAGTTAACAGTAAGTTTCCCAATTAACATGTAAAAGAATTTCATGTTTCCTGTGTCATTCTGACTGCATGAGTAGCACTTTATACAATTTAGAACACTGCATTTACAAAGTACACTGAGGAACCAAACCATATTTGGATGAGAGAGAACAAGACAGTAATGATAATACGAACCACTTCAGATGAAAAGTGTTTGAGAAAATTGAGCAAACAGACTTGATATATGACATTTATGTCAGATATCTGAATAAGGGTTATTGTAAGGAGAAGTCGTTTCTGTAAAGAGAAAAAAAATTTTAAGTAGATACAAATTATTGGGAGGCAGATTTTCGTTTAATAGCAGTAAGGAAAACACTGCAAACTCTTTGATCCGTCTAACAATAGCCAAGCTTCTTAGTCTCTCTGTCTCTTTCTTCACATCTGAACATTCCAAATCCAAGGATATGAAACTAAGCAGATCTTATTTTAAAACATATTAATAAAGCAGGATTCTCTTTTTGTCATAACTATTTTTCATTTGGTATGATGCTTGCTTATTTAAGAACACTTAGGAGAGGATCATTCCTAATCCCTGCCTTAACACTATTATAATACCAAAGTACTATTTCTGACTTCTGTTAGTACTCAATAATATACTTTTCTCTAAATTGCTTGTATAAATATTTAGGAGTTGCAAAATTTTTAAAGTTTATTTTCTTAAAAATTGAGTGATATTAATTCTCTAGGGAAGTACTCAGGTTCATCGTACTGTTTTTGGTTTATCCCTCTCTGTGATGCAAGGTAATATGTTGCAGTGAATACTGTAGATGGAATATCTGCTTTGTAAAGGTGCATATTTGTAAGATGACATCTAAGAAAACTTTAATTCTAATATTTTTTTAACTTTTGGTTATAAATGTCTCCCACATATTAATTACCTTTGAATTCCATTTTATAGATAAACATATTGCTACAGATTATATGCTTTTAAGACCTCTGAGGCAACCAGAGTGAGTTTTCTGCTGTAAGTAATCATTTGCTCCATGATACACATAATATGTTATATATATATGGATTGGGAATTCACCAGGTAGATATCCTATTAAGATATACTGAATTAGAATTCATTTCATGTTTTGTTTTACTCCTGACAAATTACAGCATAAGACAGTATGCTGTATGCAGCATGAGAAATTTTGTTGACCATTAGGCTCTTGAGCTTTGATCATGGCTACCATTTTGTATTCTGATGTAAACACTGACATGTCTGATTTAGAAGTTATAAAATGTTTTAAAGACCTACACTGGCAAGGATAAAAATTAAAAGGGCTATCAATTCTCATGTTTCAGGGCATTAGCTGCTTTCCAGATGGGTTGGAGAAAAATATACCCTGTGGTGTAGTATTAGGTGCATTAGCTAGGTTTTATGCTTTTTCCTTCAAAAATTGGCAATGGCGACTTTTAGAACAAAACAGTCAAGTTAATAACTCTTTATTGTGCTTTGCCAATTCTAGCAGACACTTTTCAGTTTGTATAACAACTAAATTCAAACACATCTCTCATTTCTATAGCTTTCACAGTGCATGCGAAATTATTGCTACTTAGGAAGTATTGAAAAATGTTTCCTTTTTCAGCATCATTTTAACAGGTAATTGTCATGATTACTTGTAAAGATTATAGGCAAAATCTTAAGCACTGATATATTTTTGAAGGATATTAAGAAAGGGAAGAATTTGACGTGTTCTTGTAAATGCATAAATGCAAAAATTTAAAGCTGTGGCTTTTGTAGTATTGATTGGATTTCAATGACCACATTCTATTGAGAATTCAATTATTAAACTGAGAACTTAGTCTTAAAAAACTGAAAAGTGACTGAGTACAGAGGTAAGATTCTTTCTTCTCAAAATTTGACATGCATCACAATCACCTGAAAGTTTCTTAAAAATAGAACATCCTTCCCAGATTTTTGGAGTCATTAATATTTACTATAAGATCAAGCTTTTAATTTTCCATGTAATGCTAAAAATAAGTGTGATGTTTATTTGGACAATACTCCAACAATATAAATAATACTTCCATTATTTTTTTTAAATTAAAATATTGAGTTTTTTGAGGTAAAAAGTTCGACATGGTTGAGATTGTATTATACTTTTAAATAAATTTAAAGAGAATTAATATTTTAATGGTACTGGGTTTTCTAATAGGTGAGTATATGTTCTATGTATTTAAGTCTTTATTTTCTCTCAGCAGTTTTATAGTTTTCAGTGTAGATTTTTTCAACATCTTATTATTCTTAAGCATTTTATATTTGAACAGTTATTTTAATGCATTATTTTTATATTTTTTTCAATCGATTCCTGATAGAAAATGGAACTATAGTTGGCTTAGTTTACTCTAGAGTAAATCTTGGAAATATGTACCAGGAAATATTTACAAGAATTTTCTTAGCAGTATTCTTCACAATACCAAAAACTGCAAACGCATTAAATAACAGTCTACTTTAAAGTGTCTAAGGAAAGCATGAAGCACTTATTGAAAATAAATGACAACTATATACAACACCTTAAATTTTAAAACACATATGAGAATGAAAAAAGCTAGCTCTTGAAGACTACACATGGTATATCATTTCTACCTAACTTAAAAATCAAACAGTATCTTTTTATAATGAAACCACTTTTTAAATTTATAGTAATAGCAAACATCTATTTAATTTAATTGTTACCAAAGAGGGGAAACAAAGGAATGGAATAGATGAGAAAAACACTGGGTTGGTAGTACTTTAAAATGGGGATATTTGGGCTTCCCTGGTGGCGCAGTGGTTGAGAATCTGCCTGCTAATGCAGGGGACACGGGTTCGAGCCCTGGTCTGGGAAGATCCCACATGCCACGGAGCAGCTGGGCCCGTGAGCCACAATTGCTGAGCCTGCGCGTCTGGAGCCTGTGCCCCGCGACGGGAGGGGCCGCGATAGAGAAAGGCCCGCGCACCGCGATGAAGAGCGGTCCCCGCACCGCGATGAAGAGTGGCCCCCGCTTGCCGCAACTGGAGAAAGCCCTCGCACGAACCGAAGACCCAACACAGCCAAAAATAAATAAATAAATAAATAAGAAAATCCTTTAAAAAAAAAAAAAAAAAAAAAAAAAAAAAAAATGGGGATATTTAATAGGAGCTTATTGTTATTATTATACCTTATGATTATATATTATATATATTCTTCAAATCAAATATTATATTAAAAAATAAGGAATTGTGCGTATTACATAGGTAGTTAAAAATGTTTCAAAAGTCTTGATATCATTTAATTCAATAATTAATTCAATAAAATATATCAAGATTTGTATTAATATGCCAGGAACTAGTCTATATTATTTTTTATACAGCAGAGGGGAGAAAAGTTGAAAAAAAAATACCTCCTTTTGTGGAGGTTATGTTTTCATAGGTGGAGGTAGACTTTACATAATTGAACAAATAACTATGAAATGTAGAGACGGGGTTATAAAAAAATGAAGTATATATAGTGAGAGATAGAAAGGCAGAGATCAAGATGCAGAGAAGATAACTCCAGATCCATATGCATGGACACATTGTTGTCAGGGAAATGTGAATGAGTATAAGCATAAGGGATTTGAAGGCAGTCGTGTACTAGCAGATGTTTACAGACTATGTGGTGTAAATATTTAAGCTATCAGCTTGACACCACTGTAAGTGAGGCAGGATGGGATGGCTCTCTGGAGGCAGTAGGAGCTGGTTCTAGCACACCAGGGTCAAAGATGGATGTGAGGAAGAATTTCTAAAGGTTAAGTTAAAAAAAGTGAGTTCAATTTGGAAGAGAATGAAAATGTTTAATAAATTATAGGTCCCATTACATTTGAATATTTATTGGAATTGGGATGTTAGAGGGAGAATATTGAACAGACATATGGCTGTGGTCTAGAGAGTAGGGCATTTAAATAGAGAAAATGGTGTGGGTGCACTCATTATAAATAACAGTTTTTCATATTTCATCATATACATGAGCAGCTGAGATGGCATACAGGAAAAGAAGTCAAGATCATAAAAGACCAGGGTACTGAAAGGATCTGATATGTTGATACTGAAATCATAAATTATGGAAGACGAGGGGGTGAATTCAAATGTTAAAATCTTCAATCACTGTAAAGGAAGTGACCTATAATTCCAGAGAGTTGAAGGCTTTAAGAGACACAGAAAACTGCATGCAAGTGGCGGCAATGAGGAGCCTGGAGGATATATGCTCCATCTCCAGGTTTATGGGAATAGAGTTTGGGAAAGAACACCTATCCTATACACACTTAAGAGAGTTGTGATTTATGCACCCTAATCTGTGAACAGTGGGATCATGTTGATCAGCCTGCTGTGGGTAAGAAGGTGGAGAGAACACTCAGAGTGGGGATTATTGTATAGAGGACTTTTCCGATAATCGTGATAAATTCTCAGGGGCACAGAGAAAGAGTTTTCTGAAGTCAGTGAAGAGTGTGAGATTGTGAAATATCTGCTCATAATTTTTATTCATTTCCAAATTGGATTTTTTAAAGTTGAGTTTGGGGAGTTCTTTATATATTCCAGATACAATTTCTATATTAGATAGGTGGTTTATAAATAGTTTCTCTTAGGCTGCAGCTTATGTTTTCCTCTTCAATGGGTTTTTGTAGAATAAGTTTTTAATTTTTATAAGGTCCAGTTTATCTGTATTTATGTTTATAGGACATGCTTTGGTGTCAAGTCTAAGACTCCTGTCTAGCCCTAGAGCTCAAAATTTTACTCCAATCTTTTTTTCTAAAGGTTTTTATAGTTCTACATATTATATTGTCTGTTATCTATTTTAAGTTAATTTTGTATGATAATGTGTGAAACTTAGGTTGATTTTTTTTTCCCTATAAATTTCCAATAGCTCTAGCATCATTTGTTGAAAAGGATATCTTTCCTCCATCGAATTACTTTTGCACCTCTGTCAAAAATCATTTAGGGATATTAATGTGGTCAGTTTTAGAGTTCTCTATCCTGTTCCATCGATCTGTTTGTCTATTGTTATACTAGTACCATTGTTTTCTGTAAAATTTTTTTATAAGCTTGTTTTTTCTCTTTAAATATGAACAAATACAACATACAGAGAAATAATAACGAAAGGAAAATAATTTATATGGCTATTCCCTTTCCGGAAATTGGTAGAACATGAACAGAACATTGCAGTAACAGACGTAAAATATTTGAAAAAGAGATGATATCTACAGTTGCATCTTTTAATTCTTTTCTAAGGAAAAGAATTTAGTAGTAAGATTTTTTTTTTTTTAAGAATTACAACATTGAATTTTTTTTTATTATTATTATTTATTTATTTATTTTTAGCTGTGTTGGGTCTTCGTTTCTGTGCGAGGGCTTTCTCTAGTTGTGGCAAGTGGGGGCCACTCTTCATTGCGGTGCGCGGGCCTTTCACTGTCGCGGCCTCTCTTGTTGCGGAGCACAGGCTCCAGACGCGCAGGCTCAGCAGCCGTGGCTCACGGGCCTAGTTGCTCTGCGGCATGTGGGATCTTCCCAGCCCAGGGCTCGAACCCGTGTCCCCTGCATTGGCAGGCAGATTCTCAACCACTGTGCCACCAGGGAAGCCCAGTAGTAAGATTTAATATTGGGAAGAGTAATTTCCCCTTCTTTATTCTTCTTTTTCAAGATTGTTTTAGATGTATTGGGCCTCTGACTTTCTGTATAAATTTTGAAATAAGCTTGTTTGTGTCTACATAAAACAGTCCTTTTTTTAAAATATATATATATATAGGAAATGCATTAATCCTGTATTTCAATGTGAGGAGAATTGAATCTTTCCTATGTTGAGTCTTCTTATACATGAGCATTATGTGTGTCGCAATTTACTTGGGCCTTTTAAAATTTCTTTCATGACCATTTAGTAATTTTAAACACGCAAATCATATTCCTGTTTCATTAGACTTATACCTAGGTATTCCGTTTCTTTGAAACTATTATAAATAGTATTGTCTTTAATTTTTGTTATCACATATTTGCTCTTGGTATATAGACACGATTGATTTTTGTGATTCTGCATCCTGCTACCTTGCTGGACTCAATTATTTGTTCTAGAATTTTGTTTATTGTAACTTACTTGAGATTTTTTATGTAGAAAATCATGTCATCTTCAAATATAGACAGTTTTATTTTTTTCCTTTCCAACTTTTCTGCCTTTTGATTCTTTACTTTGTCATATTGCATTGAATAGCAGTATGAGAGCAGACATTCTTGCCTTTTTCCTAATCTTAGAAAACGTTCAGTCTTTCAGCATTAACTAAGATGTTAGCTGTAACTTTGTGGTTTGTTTTTAGATTCTCTTTTTCAAGTTCTGATGATATTTCTAGTTTGCTGAGAACTTTTATAAGTGGACACTGGATTTTTTTTCAAATGCTTTTTTCTGTGATCATATGATTTTTTTTAAAGATCTGTTAATATAGTAGATTATATTGATTGATCTTTGAAAGTTAAACCAGCCTTGCATACCCAGAAAAAGTTTCATTGGGTTATGAGACTTATAATTCTTTTTATGTATTACTGTATCCAATTTGCAGATATTGTCTTGAGGGTTTTGTATCTAAAGTGATGGAAGATTTTGATCTGTGATCATTCTTTTGCAGCTCTTTGTCTAGATTGGTATTAGGGAAAGACTAACCTCATAAAATGAATTGGAAGTTATTACCTATTCTTTTTTTGGAATATACTGTATAAAAATGGATAAAGAAGATGTGGTACATATATACAGTAGAATATTACTCAGCCATAAAAAGGAATGAAACTGGGTCATTTGTAGAGATTTGGATGGACCTAGAGACTGTCATACAGAGTGAAGTAAGTCAGAAAGAGAAAAACAAATATTGTATATGAAGGCATATATGTGGAATCTAAAAAAATGGTATAGATGATCTTATTTGCAAAGCAGAAATAGAGATACAAACGTAGAGAACAAACGTATGGATACCAAGGAGGGAGGGGGGAATGGGATGAATTGGGAGATGGGGATTGACATATATACACTATGTCTTTTTAATTTTATTTAATTTATTTATTTTTGGCTGTGTTGGGGCTTCATTGCTGCATGCGGGCTTTCTCTAGTTGTAGAGAAAGGGGGCTCCTCTTCGTTGCATTGCACAGGCTTCTCATTGCGGTGGCTTCTCTTGTTGCAGAGCACGGGATCTAGGCGTGTGAGCTTCAGGAGTCATGGCACTCGGGCTCAGTAGTTGTGGCTCATGGGCTGTAGAGTGCAGGCTCAGTAGTTGTGGTGCACAGGCTTTGTTGCTCCGCGGCATGTGGGATCTTCCCGGACCAGGGCTCAAATCCACGTCCCCTGCATTGGCAGGTGGATTCTTAACCACTGCACCACCAGGGAAGCCTGACATATATACACTATTGATACTATGTATAAAATAGATAACTAATGAGAACCTATAGCACAGGGAACTCTACTCAGTGCTCTGGGGTGACCTAAATGGGAAGGAAATCAAAAAAAGAGGGGATATGTGTATACATATAGCTGATTCACTTTGCTGTATGGTAAAAACTAACACAATATTATAAAGCAACTATACTCCAATAAAAATTTTTTTAAAAATTAGTGTTAATAAAAAAATTAAAAAAAATTAGTGTTAATTATTCTTTGAATATTTGGTAATATTCTGCAATAAAACCACAAGGGTCTGAAGATTTATTTTGGGAATCTTTTTAGTAATGTATATAATTTCTTTAACTTTACAGGACTCAGATTTCCCATGTCATCTTGGTTAAATTTTGGTAGTCTTCTCTCTTTTTATCACTGTTAGTCTTACTAGAGGTTTATCAGTTTTATTTTCTCAAAGACTCATCTCTTTGTTTCAATAATTTTTTCTATTGTTTTCCTGTTTTCAAATTCATTGGGCTCTCTTCTCATATTTATTATTTACTTCCTTCTGCTTGCTTTGGGTTTATTTTCCTTTTTTTCCTTGGTTCTTGAGGTAAAAACTTAAATTTTCAATTTGATTCTTTCCTCTCTTCTAATATAAGCATTTAGTGTTGTAAGTTTCCTTCTTAGCACTGCTTTAGCTATGTCCTACATACTTTGATATTTTGTGTTTTAATTTTTGGTCAGTCCTATGGTTCTAAATATTTAAAATTTTCTTTTAGACTTACTCTTTGTCTCATGGATATTTTTAGAAGTATATTGCTTAATTGTCACTTATTCAGAGAATTTTCTGTTGTCTTTCATTATTGATTTTAGTTTGATTTTGGTATGTTAGATAACACACTCTGTTTGATTTCATTTATTTTAGATTTGTTGAAGTTTGTTTTTTGGCACAAGATATGGTCTATCATGGTGAATATATAATGGGTGCTACAAAAGAATGTGCAGTCTGTTGTTGCTGGATATTTATCTGGGCCAATTAGTTTGTGTTGGTTGAGTGTGCTGCTGAGTTTTCTACTTTTTTGCTGATTTTCTATCCAGTAGTTTTATCAATTGCTGAATGGGGTTAAAATCAGCAAATAAAATCATGCATTTATTTCTCCATTCTGCCTTATCAGTCTTTGCTTCATATATTTTAAAGCTTTGTTGTTTTGGGCATTAACATTTAGGTTCATTATGTCTTTTTGGTAGATGGATTCTAATATCATTATGTAATATTCCTCTTCATCTCTAAGAATTATCTTTGTTTTGAAGTTCATTTTATTGGATATATTATATCCACTCCTGTTTTTAAAAAATAATGTTTGCATTATGTATCTTTCCCCATATTTCTACTTGCATTTTACCTTTGTCATTGAATCTGTAGTGAATTTCTTGTAAATTGCACACAGTTGGGTCTAGTTTTTAAAATACATTCTGCCAATCTCTGTCTTTCAACTGGTGTATTTAAACCATTTATATTTAAGGTAAATATTGACATTTTATGGCTTTAATTTTTCATTTTATCATTTGTTTTCTGTTTGTTTTATTAGTTTCTTGGCCCTCTGTTTATCTTTTCTTATTTTGGGGGGAATACTAGACCTTTTTTTTTTCTTTCTAGAAACATATGTTGATTTATTTATAAACCTCCACTGGCACCTACAGATGCTGGAGTCAGTAGAAGGAATCAGAGTTGACCCTGCTTCCTAACACCTTATTCAGTCTCCTTACTGATGGGGATGTGTTAACGTTCAGGTCCCCAACTGGGTCCTGCTGACAACAAAGTTAGTGAGAAAGTGGAGTGTTACCTACCCTCAATTCACAATGCCTTATTCATTCTCATTAATGCAGGGAGGGGTGGAGGCTCCACTCCTGCCTAGGTCCTACCGACAGTTGGGGTGGGAGTGAAGCCATGAAACATAGTGATGACAAGCCCCACCCCACACTGTATTGTTATGCACTTTGCTGCCTTGTAAGTAGAGGCTTACCACACCATTAGACTCTGCTGGTATTACCCTGCTTCTACTAGGAGGGAGATGGACAATCAGTTCTTTCTGTTCCTCCATCACTGAAATCATGGAGGTGGTAGTGTCCACTGGTATGTGTCTGGGGTGGAGTGTTACCAGACCACCATTTTCCAGGCTTTCTGTGGAACTTTCATCTTTGCCTGTTGTCAGTTCCAGGTTGGAGGCTTTTGCAGCACCTTATCTGAGCTATATGAGAGATAGTAAGTAAACCCAGGGGACTCAGTGATGAGTTCTTCCTCAAGTCCTGGGGTGTCTAGGCAGGTCACTTTCTTCTTTCCGCCTTTCTGAGTCTTCCTATGATTGTTTCAGTCCAAGGTTTGTGTTATGCTTCTTATGATTATGTTATTTTAGTTGTAGCAGTGAGATCCTGAAGGAAAGTCCATCTTGGCCAGAATTAGAAATTGAAATTGGACTTTTATCAAGTTTTTATTTGGTATATTATTTATAATTAAATAAATAATTAATTTAAAATAAACATAAGAAAGAAACACACTTCTTAGATTATTTGAGCTATTTTTCAATTCATCAGATAATTTAACGTATGGATTTATTTCCATTATTCTATTGTACTTTGATTTTAGTAAGACATCAATAATTTAAAATAATATATTGAAACCAGATGTCTTAATATAATAACACAATTACTTGTGTTTAAACGTCCTACCCAAAATATGCCATACATGTACCTCTTTATCCCAATATCTATCATTTTTAATTGTTTCACATAAATTAATATAGGTTATCTTCCCCTGAAACATTTTAATCAATTTCTTACAATAGTCACAAAAATATATTAAGAAGACAAAGATATCTTCATAAAATGAGGATGGGTACCACTTTAGCTCAATTATACTTGATTTCTGGAATAGGGCAATTATGTTGAAAAACAAGAGATACTATTATTAATAATCACATGAATCAAAAGCTAGAAGAGACAAAGGAATTAACATAGATCTATTAAAAAATTTGCCTACATATATATGAAACAAAATTGATAACTTTCATCAAACCGGTATATGATCTATTTCATGAAATTAATGTAATAATGTGAAATGCTGGAGATAATAATGTGAATAGAACAAGTTGAGTCTAATAAGTAAATGTGTTGCATTTCTGGCAGTCATTTTTTACTCCACTTGAGAAAATTAACAAGGTAAAGAGGTAGTACTATAAAAAAAATTCTACATAAGAATAATGAATGTGAAACAGTGTATGATAAAGCTGTAATGATTTTAAAATACTACTGTTTAAAGGATGTAAAAATCATTTGAACAGACAGTTGTTTATAAAGATTGAGATATTATAAATATAGACTTATAAATCAAAAGGAAATAGATTATTTGATTAAGGGCAGTGGTATAATTGTTTGCTTTAAGTGGGAGTGGTTCTTTTAAAAACTCTAAAAAAGAAGATAAAAAAATGTGAAGCAAGTCAAATATAAGTAATACATAGAACTTTTGTAAATTTGTATTTCCTACTTGTGATGGAGTTTTAACCACAAGGAGAATTTGATATTTTTTATTTAACCTGAGCAAAACAGCAGACCATCATGCACAGAAAGGACAACAGCCACATCATGTACACTTAAGAATTATTATTTAGAATCCTCTATACACCAGGTGTTATTCTTGGTCCTGGGGAACATGCTAAGGAAGTAGACAGCCAACATCCCTACACTTCAGTGTTTATGTTTCATAAAAATTTGACCATTCATTAACAAGTAAGCAAAGAAGATATTTTCAATAGTGGTAATTGCCGTGAATATAGTACAGAATATGGAATAAACTGAGTTGGTAGATAGGCAGGGAAGGTTTTCAGGCAGTTCCATGTGAAATTTAACCTTCATGACTCAAAGAAGGAGAGGTAAAAGGTATGATAGAAGGTAACATGCACCCTAAGATGCAGGTGCTCCACAGATTTAATGGATCGTCACTGTGTGTTAATGAGGTACCATGTGACCAGAGCCTTTCAATTTTAACATAAATTAGAACATGGATTTTTATAGGAAAACTAAAGATTTTTAAATGTTGCCAATGAAGTTCAATTTGGAAACAACACTGCCTACCTACTCAATTCAATGTAAACGCAACACAGTTTTAAGTTAAATCCCTCAGGTCACTGGTGTGCAACCTCTTTGATGCATCATCCTTGTATATATTTCAACCATATAGAGAATTCATTTGCTTCATTAAAGAAATGAGAATTTTTTTAAACCCCGTAAGTCCAGTGAATATTTACTCTCTTAATCCACCAGTTTCTCATCTCTATTCTAGATCATTAAATTTTTCTTCTACCATTCTTGTAGAGTTCATATTGCTTCACTGAAGAAATGGGAACTCTAAAAGTCCAGAGTCCAGTGACTATTTACTGCCTGGTGATTTATAACATTTTACTCTATAGATTTTATAGGTTCACTTCTTGTGGTCCATGATAAATATGCTTTGTCTGAGCTGTAGTTATAGGATAAGCATCAGGTTGGGAGCCCCCAAAACAATTAAATCGCCTCTCATATTTTTTAATGACTACAGGGAGCTCATTATTCTGACTTTACTGAAGGAGTGCAAATATATGTAAGCCTTGGATATCATTTTTATCTTTCCTAATTATATTTTGGAGTTTTAAAAATGTGCGTCCTTAATCATTATAATTTTAGGCGTTGTTTTTATAACACTGCTATGTCCCAAAATCTGAATTTTTTAACTTTAATTGATTTAGCAGTGCAATAAAGGGCAAGGACTACATAGCAATTAGAATAAACACTAAAGCTTTTCCAAGTTAAAGCTTACAGGCATACATAAAATAGTTTTAGTACTCTGAAAATCTAAAAGTAAACACAAATTATATTTTCTAATTAAACAAGGCATAAATAACAATTAATTTCAAAGTATTTTACAGACCTTAATCAACATTCCTAATTCCCCCTTGGATTTGATATTATTGTGTACGTATAGGTATGTGATGATAAATTTTGTCTAGAGGACAACTTTACTATTTACTCACTAAGTCTGTTTTGTCACACTGACTGTATATTTTTTGAGAAGAATTCTGCCATTATTATTCCACATAATACAGACTTTCTACAGCTAAGAAGTTCTTTTGATAATAACAGATGTATTTAGGGAAGCCTGGGGATTAGATAAAGGTCATACATGTCCTTATAGATTGATAGTTGTATCAGTAATTTTCTGGAAATCACCCGTTCACATCTTTCTTCTCTTACTGATTAACAATCTCCCCCAATATAACAATCCACAAACAATAAAGAGAACAAAAAATCATAGTGCAGTGGAGAAACCTCTGGAGTTTTGTGTCACTTGTTTTTGTTTGTTTCTGAGTCAAATCCATGCTCAGTGTAAATTTTTAGAAACAAATGTTTTCCTTATGTAAAGAGGAAAGACACTGGAAAACTCATTAATAATGTTAAGTAACTATCTATAGAAAAACATCATTGAATTTTCTAATACTTTTATAACCTTGATAACATACTAATATTAGTATTAATGTTTAACATTTGTGCACATTTTTAAAAGTTCTCTCACTCTTTTTGATACTTATAGAAAACAAACAACTACTCTTATATTGAATTTAGTAATTTTATAAACTAGTGAAAATAATATTTGTTTTGGCTGTATTTGAATGTTTCTTTGGATATTAACAATAGTCTAGAAAAAAGTAATATGTAATTTATAAGCTCAGAATATGTTCATCGGCAGTATATCACCAGAAACTTCCATTAATTAAAAAAAGAAATTATCAAAATTCAAAGTTTATTGATTCTTGTTTTGACAGAAATAGACTTTTAAATTATTTATAAAATAGATTTTCATTTTCTCTGTAGTGATATTGAGACATTAGTCTGATTCTTTTGTTGAAGTGGGCAGGGCATAAATAATTATTAATTGTTCAAGATTTTGTCAAAAAATCCTGTCCATATAGTAGTTCATTTGAGCTCTTACGATTAATCATAATTAAGGACGCTTGTAGAGATTCATTATAAAAATAAAACAAGCAAAGCTGTATTTACAATATAAAACCATCAGCTGGGGTTTATGCAGTGTATTAGTATGTCAGTAAACTTAAATGACTCTATGTCTTAAATTCATAATGATAAAAATATCAGACACTTAAATACAGTTTATAGCACAGAGTTTATTCTAATATATAGAACCTTTGGAGGTAAATAATTCAAATGTGACATTTGATGCAATGTAACAGATGAAGTTTATTTTTTAATCCCAGATTTTCATCCTGAAGAATTAGAAGATTAGAAAATTAATGACCCTAATTCTAATTCTGCCTCAGTCCAATTTTAAGTCTTTCCATCATTCGACGTGCATCCCTTCTGAGCAACAGAGTTAGAAGTAACTATTTTTCATTCTTCTTATAAAGGGACAACTCTCTTCAGAATACCAATATTGGAAATGAAGTACTAATAAATAAAACTTTTACTCAAACTAGTAAAAGTAGGTTATAAAGATTCTTTCTCAAATTCCTCCTGGAACAATGTGGAAATAAAACATGTGCACATGCCAATGGGCACAGTAAACATGTGAAAAAATTACCAATAAACTGAGTAATTTTATATTAAGGAGAACCTGAGAGAACACAGTATTTTCCCCAGAGCTGTTAGCCATCAAATTGGAGAGGACAATAGACAATTAGATGATAACAAGACTCAAAAATGAGAATTCAATTCATAAAATATTTTCCAGGCTGTTCCCACTTAGAATAAAATAATCATGAAAGTATAGGAGGGAACCATTAAAAAATCATTATTTTCATACATACGTCCTAGGGTAGAGTTTATGTAAATCATACCAGAAAGTTTGATAGTGTTTACATATGTGGGTGCAAGTGTGTGTTCTGTGTGTGTTTGTGTCTGTGGATATGTTTATTATTTGAAGACTAAAACTTCTTTCAAAGCACTTAATATTTTATTATCAGCTGAAGAGCCCATTTGAGGTATAAACTTGTGTAATTTGAGTTAATAACTTCTTCTGTTGACAAAGGAACTCTACAATAGCTGCTTATTTTCCTCACATAGCAACTCAGAAAGAGCCATTGTTCAATGGCTTTATGGCCTTTGAGCATAGATAATTGATCATAAATCTTTAGGTGGCCCAGCTGGGTTTCCATATGACTGCAGAGAAGCACCATATGGCCTCTAGTACTCACAGGGATACCCTGCACTCACAGGTTACAGATTGAAAATCTGTCACAGTATTGAGAAGCAGGCTGCTCTCAAACGAGTGCAAAATAAATGATACTCTCAGATAAAACAAAGGGGAGATTTTCTTTAATAAGCTGATGGCTATTTCTACATTTCTCATACTTTTTTGATAAAGTCCAGATAATTTAGGGTCTTGAACAACCCAAGTGGATTGTTTTATAAGGTCTCCATGCCTTGGAGAAAAGCATCATGTTGAGGCTTGGCTCAGTCCTAAGAGGATCAGGGACATTGTTTGGAACTTACCATCTCCCTTCCCTGCTTTCTTCTGCATACTGGCAACATTTTCTTAGGTTTTTATCCTGAGGGTTGAAAATAATGGCTTTCCAGATAGCTCTCTCCCATCTCATACCTTAAAGTTTCTCTACTTCAAAGAGACCTATTCTCCTCACCTAATCCTATGTCAGGATGGATTATGTGTGCATCCTTAGACCTCTGGCAGAAAGAACAGCCCCCACTATATAGTGATGGTTAAAATAGAGGATAGCAAGTTCTCCAAGATATGTGAATTGATGTTCGTGAGGAGAATTGGTTGTTAGAAAGATGATGATGATGATGATCCATGTGTCCAATCACTTATTTATGTTAGTTAGGACTCATGGACAATATCAGCAAATAGGGTAAGAAAATATGGTTACATTTAATACATAGTATAAACATTACCATCTTTATACCAGAGGCCATGCCCTGGGAGGAGTCTTTAAAGCCAAGTCATGACCAACCAAAGTCCACAGGTTCCCCTTCTGGGCCATGTTCTAGGTATCCAGGACCTTAAAAGTCCTTGCCTAAATGCCCAGACCTTGTTCCCAGTTCCTGTGTGGGCCTCTTCTTTGAGTCTGTCCTCCTTAGGGCAGAGCACACTGGAGTGTACACACTTCTGAGCACAAAGAATGGCCAAGGGGAGGTTCCATAAAGAAGCTGTTTGATGGAGCCTAAAAGTAACAGCTGGGAAGTTCGCACTTGTGAGCATGAGGTCCCTCCAGGAATAAGAAAAGGCCAGTGATTGGAAGACAGTGGGAGCAAGCTGTGGGCTGAAGACATGGAGCTGGGGTTCAGCTCTCCCCTGGCCAACACATTCAAGCACAGATACCTGAGGAGCCTGAGAACTTTAAATTAATCCTGGCCTTCCAGGTTGTTTGGAAGGTATTTTTTTAATGGTAAAATACAGAACTAATTTTGTTTGACAGTCCAATAGCTTGGTTTAAAATCTGTAATAATTCCGTTATGAGCATCCATTTTTACTCAAAGTGTAGGGTCTGAATGGAACCTATCCTTAATATGGATAAACTGCTAATCTATATTCTGATCTCCTCCTACTTTTTGTCAAAGTGATTACTTATCTAAGAAAGACCATATTTCAAGAGTCTAGTTATAACTTCTCAGAATACAAGACTTTTAAATGGAAAACTTATGAATTGTATCATGAGTTTACATTATTCAATAAAGTGTTAGCCTTTGAGAGAATTAAGTTTTTTAGGCTTCAATAAACCTCTTAGCAAACAAAGGATCGGAGGGTAATCTTTATTAATAGTCTTGTGGTAATTTTGGTTCCTCATTTATAAAATGAAGAGAGATCTATCTATCTATCTATCTATCTATCTATCTATCTATCTATCATAGGTTTGTTCTGAGGATTTATTAAGCACCCAGGCACATTGCAAACAATCTGTGAATATTAATTCTTGTTTTTAATGAGCATTCAATTTTCCCAAATATCAAGGTGTATCAATTAACTGACTTAACACTGAGTATATACTGGATGGTGTTAGTATGATAACTAATTGCAAATTTTCAAATTATTAACTAGTAAGTTAAATGTATAACATATGAAGGTATTTATTACATTATGATGCAGATTAAATTTTAAGAATGTTATGAGAGGTAAAAAATATGTAGAAATACAGTAATTCAAAGGATTTGATATTGATTAAATGTCAACACTATCTGTTTGATACTTCTAAAGTAGGCCACTACATAAACCAGTTTGACTTATTCATTATAAATCAAGGTTAAATGAAGAAATTACTTTTCTGATCTACATTATACTACTCACTCTAACTTAACTGAGTATTTTAATTATTATATTATTTTAAAATTTGATAGACATCGTTATAGATTTTTAAAATTCATGGAGAAAGGAGATACACATAGCAAAGAAAAATCTTAATTTCTATTGATAATGACTCTAATTCACAAAAATATAATAAAGTGATTATAAAATTAACTGTTAGCTTTTTATATCATCAGAATATGGTTATATATAAAATTTTATTTTTTTGTACTAAAAACAAAGAAGCAACAACAAAACATGTAGCCTAGTTGGACATTTAAAAAATTTATAACCTTTATTTTTTCTAAGATAACAGAATTGTTGAGTTCCTTGCAGAATCCATTTTAACACATAATTTAATCTTCTATTGAATATAAAGTTTTGGTAAAAGCTCTTTTCACATTAAATCAATGTTTTAAAATGACATATATATATATTTGGCTTTTTAATTTTATTTTTTTCAATTTTTTATTGCAGTATTTATTGCACTATTGTTGATTCACACCATTATATTAGCTACAGGTATACAACCTAGAGATTTGACATTTTTATAGATTATACTCCATTTAAAGTCGCTACAAAATTAATGGCTATATTTCCCTGTGCTGTACAATACACACTCTCCAAGTTTACCATCAGAAAGCATGGCTCCTTTTTCCTGAGAGGATATGTAACCTTGAGATAGGCTTTCTCATGGAGGTTTTTCCTGTAATTACCTCCTTATTATTGAGCTAGCATTAGAGCTGATGGGTGAAGAAAGTGAAAATGAGAGAGTAAAAAGGACAGTTACTCTTCATATACATGCATACACACACATATTTCCTTTTTTTTTTTTATTATTAACAATCCTGTATTCAGTAAGACTGTGATTCAGTATTTTTATAGATTGTACTCCATTTAAAGTTATTACAAGATAATGGCTATAATTCCTGTGCTATACAATATATACTTGTTGCTCATCTATTTTATACATAACAGTTTGTACCTCTCAACGTCCTACCTCCATCCTGCCTCTCCCCCATGCTTCTCCCTACTGTAACTACCAGTCTGTTCTCTATGCCTGTGAGTCTGTTTCTATTTTGTTATATTCATTCATTTTATTTTTTAGATTCCATATATGTGATAACATGCAGTATTATTCTTTCTCTATCTGACTTATCTCTCTAAGCATAATAACCTCTAGGTTCATCCATGTTGTCACAAATGGCAGATATAAAATTTCATTTTTTATACCTGAGTAATATTCTATTTTGTGTATGTATTTCTTTTTTATGGCTGAGTAATATTCCACTGTGTGTGTGTGTGTGTGTGTGTGTCTGTGTGTCTGTGTGTGTGTGTCTGTGTATATATATACACACACTACTTCTTCAACCATTCATCTGTTCATG
Organism: Balaenoptera acutorostrata; assembly: GCF_949987535.1. Taxonomy (NCBI): domain Eukaryota; kingdom Metazoa; phylum Chordata; class Mammalia; order Artiodactyla; family Balaenopteridae; genus Balaenoptera; species Balaenoptera acutorostrata. The sequence continues at coordinate 128,525,973 of NC_080068.1, read as the reverse complement.
GACACTTAGGTTGCTTCCATATCTTGGTTATTGTAAATAATGCTTCTATGAATATTGGGGTGCATGTATCCTTTCAAATTATTGTTTTAATTTTCTTTGGGTATTTAACCAGGAGTAGAATTGCTGGATCATATGGTAGTTCTATTTTTAGTTTTTTTAGGAACCTCCATATTGTTTTCCATGGCAACTGTACAAATTTACATTCCCACCAATAGTGTACTAGGGTTCCCTTTTCTCCACATCCTTTCCAACATTTGTTATTTGTATTCTTTCTGATGATGGCCATTCTGACAGGTATGAGGTGATATATTACTGTGGTTTTAATTCACATTTCTCTGATTAGTGATGTTGAGCATCTTTTTTATGTGTCTGTTGGCCATCTTCTTAGAATATCATATACTGATGCAAATGGCTACTGAATGATGTGCAAGTATATCACAGGAAATATTAATTCCCCCAAAATATAGCTCATTGTTTGAAACAAACAGTCCCAAAATAAATTTTATTATCAAAATCATTTTCAGAACTCAAAAAAACCCTGAGATAATACAGCATAATAGAAAATAGAATATATAATTAAAATATAAAGATAATTTACAAAGAGATTTCCAAATATGCATTCCTAAAGCAGCAATTAAAGAGTCATGAACATTTTACAAACATTTTACAAAATAATTCAATAATGGAACATGTGTGATTCCTATATTTACTGCATCATTGAATTTTAAATATACTCTTAAAAATCATAGAATTTTAGATGCATGACTTTGCCCAAAGACACGGGTCTATAAATTAGAAATAAAGCATATCTTAAATGATATGAGAAGATTAAATAAGATGAAGTATGAGCCAAATACATGGTTCATGTTGAATAAATAGTGTATTTTAATGGCTAGATCATTACAGAAGCAATTGTAAAATATTTATATATATATAAATATGTATAAATAATATTCAAAGATAAAATTATACCACTAAAATAATGACTTTGAAAATTATTATAATAAGAGACCAAATCAATGTTAGAATTTAATTTAAAAAATAGTAAATCAATGTTGGAAATTATTTTTCTAAGTGAACATTTAAAACCTTTAAGAAAATAATATCCTTTAGTTATGATAATTAAATTATAAAATATTGCTAGAAAGCAAAATAAATGGAGCTAGGAAGGACTTAGAAATCATCTGACACAATTCTGGCCCTGAGACCAGAGAACTGAGACTTCAAGAATGTAAGTTCAATAAGCATTCTCCATGCTGTAGACTTGAACCCAAAAGAGGGAAGGAGCAGATTACAGCATCTAACTTCATGTGGGAAAAAGGCTTATACACAGAGTATTCCTAGAACTGCTCAACCAAGGAAGTGATTTGAGTAGTAGAGTGAGGAGTAATACAGAGATGATAAAACTTTGCAACTTTCAAATTATAAACTATCTAGTAAGGCAGTTGTGTAATTGTACCTCATCCGCGGTATAATACAATCCTGAATTGTGTACTGAAAGAGCTCCCCATCTTCTTCTGAAGAATACATTTCTGGCCACCCCACCATCAGCTAATACTTTACTCCATTTGTAATTACTACATATGATTAGTGTCTTTCTTATACACTCTGGATCTATATGTCCACTAGACATACTTATTTGGTATGTGGCTCAGTTACCACAAAATCAGCATGTTCTAAACTGAAAACATCAGACTCTTTTTCTCACCAGTGCTCTTTACATTATGAATATCACCATTATTGGCTCAAGAGCCCAAGTCTAAAACATGGAAACCATTCTTTTATTCTCCTTACATCCTTCCTACTTTCAATCAATTATGTTTTCACCATTCTACTTACAACACACAGTTCTGATCCAATTCATTCCTCACTATCCTCATCATTAGTTAGGCATCATCATCCCTCACCTGAGCAACTTCATTTCCCTTTCTTGTACCTTCACAATTGTAACCCTATTATCTCCATCTTGTAGCTCGTATGGTATTTCTAAACTAGTTTGTATTTTAAAACCTTAATGAAGTTTATGTGGTCCCTTATGTCCTGGCTCCTGACATTTTTTTCAGCTTCTTTACTTATCCTTTTCTATTTAGCATCCATGCTGAGCGATGCTGAGGTTTTTTTTTTCACATTATCAATAAACCAAACTTCTCTTGCTTTCATGCCTTTGCACATTTTCCTTTTTCTTTCTACTTCTCCATTTACCTAGCTAATTGTTTTTCATGCTTTTTGTTTTAATTAAATATTATGAAGATATGTTGAATATTATGAAAGAAATTTTCCAGAAAACCTCTAGATAAGCTTAGGTGCTCCTGTTGTGCACACCAGTTGCTCCTTTAGTATAATTTTTTTAGTCTAATTTGTTTAATATCTTTATCCTTGAAGAATGGAAAGCTCTATGGGGGCAGCAACTGTGTATTTCCTAATCATCCCATATCTCCAGAACATGGTACTATTTGTAATATGGTAATTGCACATAAATGATTTGCTAGGTGAACAATTAATGTGTCTTACAGTGGTTGATTTCCATTAAAATTCAAAAGTATTCGTAATTCTGAGATAGAAAAAATCTTTGTGGTTGGAAACAATTTATGGATTTGATATAAATAAATAATTATTTTTCAGAACCAACCCTACAGATTTTAATTTGTCTGTAATAACCTTATGTACAACTAGATGAGAATGAATCCTTGTCTCTTGGTCAGATCTATCTATAAGTTAAATTTAAAAGCACCATTTATGCGACTTCCCTGGTTGTCCAGTGGTTGAGACTTCACCTTCCCATGTAGGGGGTGTGGGTTCAATCCCTAGTGGGGGAGCTGGTCCCACATGCCTCAGGGCCAAAAAACGAAAGCATAAAGCAGAAGCAATGTTGTGGCAAATTCAGCGAGGACTTTGAAGGTGGTCCACATTAAAAAAAAAAAAAACTTAAAAAAAGTAATAAAAAAAATAAAAGCACCATTTATTCCACCTCAGTTTTTTTCTACTATTATTCAGTCTTTTCCCAATATCCACTTCCTGCATTTTTTTAAGCTAAGTGGCCCCAAGAACACAGAAAATTCAGTGACATCCGTTGAACTCATCCATATTGAGGAAGATTAATAGAGAATCACACATGCATATAATTAAGAGGAACATATTGATGGTGGAGAACATTGTTCCTTCAACACATGGTGCCTCCCTCACAGATTATTCTGAATATATCAAGGGATAAGACTTTATAAAGAAGTGAATTAAGATTTAATATGCTTTACCCATATTTTATACTATGACAATTTTGTTATTTATGCATGAGAAAATCTGCACTATTAGAGGGGGACCTGTACATAATTTTTCTCTTGATTCAATTTCTTTGTGTTTCTATAAAAATCAACTTTAAGTAGACTAATCCGATATCAACTAAGTTATATAAATGCCACACAAATGTATTCATTTATCTTTTCTCCTTCTATACAGTACCTCCAATTTCAATTCCAATTTTAAAACTTTTTGAAACAGTGTCATTTAATATCAAAATAAACATAAAATTACTATATAAAGGCTCATATAAAAAGAACATTTATCATACTTCTCTCTCCCACAGATTTAGTAAAACAGTATATCTGAACTAGGCCAATGCTTATTTATTTTCTTTACTAGAAAAATTGAAATGTTGACTGCTAGATAAGGAGGACTTTGTAAAACTACTAGAATAAGAAATGCATGTTTCAAGAATGAAAAAAAATATGTTAAATGCCTTTGAAAATCCAGACAAGTGAAAAACATAACCTTCCACCTTAAGGAACTAGTAAAAGAAGAACAAATAAAACCTGAAGTTAGTAGAAGGAAAGAAATCATAAATATGAGATGAAATACAGACCAAAAAAAAAACCAACAGAAAAGAATCAATGAAACTAAAAACTAGTTCTTTGGAAAGATAAACCCAAATTCATAATCCTTTAGCCAGACTCATTAAGAAAAATAGAAAGAGGACCCAAATAAATAAAATCAGAAATGAAAAAGAAGTTACAATTGATACCACAGAAATACAAAGGATCATAAGAGATTACTAAGACCGTTATATGCCAATAAAATGGACAGTGTAGAAAAAAATGGATAAATGTACAATCTCCCAAGACTGAATCAGGAAGAAATAGAAAATCTGAACAGATAATCACTAGTATTGAAATTGAATCAGTAATTTTAAAAAAAATCTACCATCCAACAAAAGTCCAGGACCAGACAGCTTAACAGATGAATTCTACCAAATATTAAAAGAAGTGCTTGCACCTCTCCTTCTCAAGCTATTCCAAAAACTTGAAAGGAAAGAATGTTTCCAAACTTATTTCATGAGACCAACGTCAACCTGATATCAAAACCAGACAAAGACCTGCAAAAAAAAAATTAAAAGCCAATATCACTGATGAACATAGATACGAAAATCCTTAAAAAATTATAGCAAACTGAATTCAACAATACATTAAAAGGATCATACACCATGACTGTGTGGAATTTATCTCCGGCATGCAAGAATGGCTTAACATCCACAAATCACTCAGTGTCATACACCACATTAACAAATTGAAGAATAAAATCAATATGATAATCTCAATAGACAGAGAAAAACCTTTTGACAAAATTCAGCTTTTATTTATGATAAAAACTCTCAACAAACAAGTTATAGAGGAAACACACCTCAATATAATAAACGCCATATATGAAAAACCCACAGCCAGCATCATTCTCAACTGTGAAAAGCAAAAAGCTTTTTCTCTAAAATCAGGAAAAGACAAGGATGCTCACTCTCACCACTTTTATTCAACATAGCCTTCGAAGTCCTAGCCACAGCAATCAGAGCAGAAAAACAGTTGAAAGGAATCCAAATTGGAAAGGAAGAAGTAAAGCTGTCACTGTTTGCAGATGACATGATACTATACATAGAAAATCCTAAAGAATTCACGAAAAAACTATTAGAACTAATAAGTACATTCAAAGATACAAATTTAATATAGAAAAATCTGTGGTCTTTCTATACACTAAAAACAGATTATCAGAAGGAGATATTAAGAAAGCAAGCCATTACAATCGAATCTAAAAAAATAAAATATCCTAGACTAACTCTAAGGAGGCAAAAGACCTATACTTAGAAAACTATACAATACTGATGAAAGAAATTGAAGACAACACAAACCAATGGAATGATATGGCATGGATTGGAAAATTTAATATTGTTAAAATAACCATACTATCCAAGGTTCTGCAATCCCTATCAAAATACCAATGGCATTTTTCACCGAACTAGAATAAATAATTCTAAAATTTGTATGTAAACACAAATGACCCAGAATAGCCAAAACAATCTTGAGAAAGGACAAAGCTGGGAGTGTCACATTCCCTGATTTCAAGCTAACCTACAAAGCTACAGTCATCAAAATGGTGTGATACTTTCACAAAAACAGACACATAGATCAATGGAACAAAGAGCTCATAAATGAATCCACACTTACATGGTCAATGAATATACAACAAAAGAGGAAAGAATATACATGAAAAGACAGTCTATTTAATAAATGATGTTGGGAAAACTGGACTACTTTCTCACAGCATGTACAAAACTAAACTCAAAATGGATTAAATACTTAAATGTAGGATCTGAAACCATAAAACTCCTAAGAGAAAACGTAAGCAGTAGGCTCTTTGACATCAGTCATAGCAATATTTGGAGGATTATGTCTCCTCAGGCAAGTGAAACAAAAGCAAAATTAAAGGGGACTACATCAAACTAAAAGACTTCGTGTGTGTGTGTGTGTGTGTGTGTGTGTGTGTGTTGTTGCTTTGTTTTGTTGCTGTGCCACATGGCTTGTGGGATATTAGTTCCCCAACCAGGGATTGAACCCTGGCCATGGCAGTGAAAGTGCTGAGTCCTGACCACTGGACCTCCAGGGGGTTCCCACAAACTAAAAGACTTTTCCACACAATGGAAACTATCAACAAAATGAAAAGCCCCCCTTCTGAATAGGAGAACAAATTTAAAAACACTATATCTGCTAAAGGGTTAATATCAAAAATATACAAAGGACTGATATAACTCAACATCAAAAACCAAACAACCCCATAAAAAGTGGGCAGAGGACCTGAATAGACATTTTTCCAAAGAAGACATACACATAGCAAATAGAGAAATGAATAGATGCTCTACATCACTAAGTATTAGGGAAATACAAATCAAAACTACGATGAGATATCACCTCACATCTTTCAGAATAGTTATTATCAAAAAGACAACATATAACAATGGTTGGAAAGGATGTGGAGAAAGGGAAACCCTAGTGCATTGGTTTTTTTTTTAATTTTATTTATTTATTTATTTTTAACATCTTTCTTGGAGTATAATTGCTTTACCGTGGTGTGTTAGTTTCTGCTTTATAACAAAGTGAATCAGTTATACATATACATATGTTCCCATATCTCTTCCCCCTTGCATCTCCCTCCCTCCCACCCTCCATATCCCACCCCTCTAGGTGGTCACAAAGCACCGAGCTGATCTCCCTGTGCTATGCAGCTGCTTCCCACTAGCTATCTATTTTACGTTTGGTAGTGTATATATATGTCCATGCCACTCTCTCACTTTGTCACATCTTACCCTTCCCCCTCTCCATATCCTCAAGTCCATTCTCTAGTAGGTCTGTGTCTTTATTCCCGTCTTGCCACTAGGTTCTTCACGACCATTTTTTTTCCTTAGATTCCGTATATATGTGTTAGCATACAGTATTTGTTTTTCTCTATCTGACTTACTTCACTCTGTATGACAGACTCTAGGTCCATCCACCTCACTACAACTAACTCAATTTCGTTTCTTTTTCTGGCTGAGTAATATTCCATTGTATATATGTGCCACGTCGTCTTTATCCATTCATCTGTTCGTGGACACTTAGGTTGTTTCCATGTCCTGGCTACTGTAAATAGAGCTGCAATGAACATTTTGGTACATGACTCTTTTTGAATTATGGTTTTCTCAGGGTATATGCCCAGTAGTGGGATTGCTGGGTCATATGGTAGTTCTATTTTTAGTTTTTTAAGGAACCTCCCTACTGTTCTCCATAGTGGCTGTATCAATTTACATTCCCACCAACAGGGCAAGAGGGTTCCCTTTTCTCCACACCCTCTCCAGCATTTATTGTTTCTAGATTTTTTGATGATGGCCATTCTGACTGGTGTGAGATGATATCTCATTGTAGTTTTGATTTGCATTTCTCTAATCATTAATGATGTTGAGCAATCTTTCATGTGTTTGTTGGCAATCTGTATATCTTCTTTGGGGAAATGTCTATTTAGGTCTTCTGCCCATTTTTGGATTGGGTTGTTTGTTTTTTTGTTATTGAGCTGCATGAGCTGCCTGTAAATCTTGGAGATTAATCCTTTGTCAGTGGCTTCATTTGCAAATATTTTCTCCCATCCTGAGGGTTGTCTTTTCATCTTCTTTATGGTTTCCTTTGCTGTGCAAAAGCTTTTAAGTTTCATTAGGTCCCATTTGTTTATTTTTGTTTTTATTTCCATTCCTCTAGGACGTGGGTCAAAAAGGATCTTACTGTGATTTATGTCATAGAGTGTTCTGCCTATGTTTTCCTCTAAGAGTTTTATAGTGTCTGGCCTTACATTTAGGTCTTTAATCCATTTTGAGTTTATTTTTGTGTATGGTGTTAGGGAGTGTTCTAATTTCATTCTTTTACATGTAGCTGTCCAGTTTTCCCAGCACCACTTATTGAAGAGGCTGTCTTTTCTCCACTGTATATTCTTGCCTCCTTTATCAAAGATAAGGTGACCATATGTGCATGGGTTTACCTCTGGGCTTTCTTTCTATCCTGTTCCATTGATCTATATTTTTTTGTTTTTGTGCCAGTACCATAGTGTCTTGATTACTGTAGCTTTGTAGTATAGTCTGAAGTCAGGGAGCCTGATTCCTCCAGGTCCGTTTTTCTTTCTCAAGATTGCTTTGGCTATTCGGGGTCTTTTGTGTTTCCATGCAAATTGTGAAATTTTTTGTTCTAGTTCTATGAAAAATGCCAGTGGTAGTTTGATAGGGATTGCATTGAATCTGTAGATTGCTTTGGGTAGTAGAGTCATTTTCACAATGTTGATTCTTCCAATCCAAGAACATGGTATATCTCTCCATCTATTTGTATCATCTTTAATTTGTTTCATCAGTGTCTTATAATTTTCTGCATACAGGTCTTTTGTCTCCTTAGGTAGGTTTATTCCTATATATTTTATTCTTTTTGTTGCAACGGTAAACGGGAGTGTTTTCTTAATTTCACTTTCAGATTTTTCATTATTAGTGTATAGGAATGCAAGAGATTTCTGTGCATTAATTTTGTATCCTGCTACTTTACCAAATTCATTGATTAGCTCTAGTAGTTTTCTGGTAGCATCCTTATGATTCTCTATGTATAGTATCATGTCATCTGCAAACAGTGACAGCTTTACTTCTTCTTTTCTGATTTGGATTTCTTTTATTTCTTTTTCTTCTCTGATTGCTGTGGCTAACACTTCCAAAACTATGTTGAATAATAGTGGTGAGAGTGAGCAACCTTGTCTTGTTCCTGATCTTAGTGGAAATGGTTTCAATTTTTCACCATTGAGGACGATGTTGGCTGTGGGTTTGTCATATATGGCCTTTATTATGTTGAGGAAAGTTCCCTCTATGCCTACTTTCTGCAGGGCTTTTATCATAAATGGGTGTTGAATTTTGACAAAAGCTTTCTCTGCATCGATTGAGATGATCATATGGTTTTTCTCCTTCAGTTTGTTAATATGGTGTATCATGTTGATTTATTTGCATATATTGAAGAATCCTTGCATTCCTGGAATAAACCCCACTTGATCATGGTTTATGATCCTTTTAATGTGCTGTTGGATTCTGTTTGCTAGTATTTTGTTGAGGAATTTGGCATCTATGTTCATCAGTGATATTCGCCTGTAATTTTCTTTCTTTGTGACATCTTTGTCTGGTTTTGGTATCAGGGTGATGGTGGCCTCGTAGAATGAGTTTGGGAGTGCTCCTCCCTCTGCTATATTTTGGAAGACTTTGAGAAGGATAGTTGTTAGCTCTTTTCTAAATGTTTGATAGAATTCACCTGTGAAGCCATCTGCTCCTGGACTTTTGTTTGTTGGAAGATTTTTAATCACAGTTTCAATTTCAGTGCTTGTGATTGGTTTGTTCATATTTTCTATTTCTTCCTGGTTCAGTCTGGGCAGGTTGTGCATTTCTAAGAATTTGTCCATTTCTTCCAGGTTGTCCATTTTATTGGCATAGAGTTGCTTGTAGTAATCTCTCATGATCGTTTGTATTTCTGCAGTGTCAGTTGTTACTTCTCCATTTTCATTTCTGATTCTATTGATTTTAGTCTTCTCTCTTTCTTTCTTGATGAGTCTGGCTAATGGTTTATCAATTTTGTTTATCTTCTCAAAGAACCAGCTTTTAGTTTTATTGATCTTTGTTATCATTCCCTTCATTTCTTTTTCATTTATTTCTGATCGGATCTTTATGATTTCTTTCCTTCTGCTAACTTTGGGGTTTTTTTGTTCTTCTTTCTCTAATTGCTTTAGGTGCAAGGTTAGGTTGTTTATTTGAGATGTTTCCTGTTTTTTAAGGTAGGATTGTATTGCTATAAACTTCCCTCTTAGGACTGCTTTTGCTGCATACCATAGGTTTTGGGTCGTCGAGTTTTCATTGTCATTTGTTTCTAGGTATTCTTTGATTTCCTCTTTGATTTCTACAGTGATCTCTTGCTTATTCAGTAGTGTATTGTGTAGCCTCCATGTGTTTGTATTTTTTATAGATCTTTTCCTGTAATTGATATCTAGTCTCATAGCGTTTTGGTTGGAAAAGATACTTGATACGATTTCAATTTTCTTAAATTTACCAAGGCTTGATTTGTGACCCAAGAGATGATCTATCCTGGAGAATGTTCCATGAACACTTAAGAAAAATGTGTATTCTGTTGTTTTTGGATGGAATGTCCTATAAATATCAATTAAGTTCATCTTGTTTAATGTATCATTTAAAGCTTGTGCTTCCTTATTTATTTTCATTTTGTATGATCTGTCCATTGGTGAAAGTGGGGTGTTAAAGTCCCCTACTATGATTGTGTTATTGTCAATTTCTCCTTTTATGGCTGTTAGTATTAGCATTTTGTATTGAGGTGCTCCTATGTTGGGTGCATAAATATTTACAATTGTTATATCTTCTTCTTGGATCAATCCTTTGATCATTATGTAGTGTCCTTCTTTGTCTCTTGTAACAGTCTTTATTTTAAAGTCTGTTTTGTCTGATATGAGAAATGCTACTCCAGCTTTGATTTCCATTTGCATGGAATATCTTTTTCCATTCCCTCACTTTCAGTCTGTATGTGTCCCTAGGTCTGAAGTGGGTCTCTTGTAGACAGCATATATACAGGTCTTGTTTTTGTATCCATTCAGCCAGTCTGTGTCTTTTGGTGGGAGCATTTAATCCATTTAAATTTAAGATAATTATTGGTATGTATGTTCCTATTACCATTTTCTTAATTGTTTGGGGTTTGTTATTGTAGGTCTATTCCTTCTCTTGTGTTTCTTGCCTAGAGAAGTTCCTTTAGCCTTTGCTGTAAAGCTGGTTTGGTGGTGCTGAACTCTCTCAGCTTTTGCTTGTCTGTAAAGGTTTTAATTTCTCCATCAAATCTGAATGAGATCCTTGCTGGGTAGAGTAATCTTGGTTGTAGGTTTTTCTCCTTCATCACCTTAATTATGTCCTGCCACCCCCTTCTGGCTTGCAGAGTTTCTGCTGAAAGATCAGCTGTTAACCTTATGGGGATTCCCTTGCGTGTTATTTGTTGTTTTTCCCTTGCTGCTTTTAATATGGTTTCTTTGTATTTAATTTTTGATAGTTTGATTAATATGTGTCTTGGCGTGTTTCTCCTTGGATTTATCCTGTATGGGACTCTCTGTGCTTCTTGGACTTGATTAACTATTTCCTTTCCCATATTAGGGAAGTTTTCAACTATAATCTGTTCAAATATTTTCTCAGTCCCTTTCTTTTTCTCTTCTTCTTCTGGGACCCTTATAATTCAAATGTTGGTGCATTTAATGTTGTCCCAGAGGTCTCTGAGACTGTCCTCAGTTCTTTTCATGCTTTTTTCTTTATTCTGCTCTGCAGTAGTTTTTTCCACTATTTTATCTTCCAGGTCACTTATCCATTCTTCTGCCTCAGTTATTCTGCTATTTTTAATTTCATTTGTTGTGTTGTTCATCATTGCTTGTTTTCCCTTTACTTCTTCTAGGTCCTTGTTAAATGTTTCTTGCATTTTCTGTATTCTATTTCCAAGATTTTGGATCATCTTTACTGTCATTATTCTGAATTCTTTTTCAGGTAGACTGCCTATTTCCTCTTCATTTGTTAGGTCTGGTGGGTTTGTACCTTGCTCCTTCATCTGCTGTGTGTTTTTCTGTCTTCTCATTTTGCTTAACTTACTGTGTTTGGGGTCTCCTTTTTGCAGGCTGCAGGTTCATAGTTCCCGTTGTTTTTGGTGTTTGTCCCCCGTGGCTAAGGTTGGCTCAGTGGGTTGTGTAGGCTTCCTGGTGGAGGGGACTAGTGCCTGTGTTCTGGTGGATGAGGCTGGATCTTGTCTTTCTGGTGGGCAGGTCCACGTCTGGTGGTGTGTTTTGGGGTGTCTGTGGCCTTATTATGATTTTAGGCAGCCTCTCTGCTAATGGATGAGGCTGTGTTCCTGTCGTGCTAGTTGTTTGGCATAGGGTATCCAGCACTGTAGCTTGCTGCTCGTTGAGTGAAGCTGGGTCTTGGTGTTGAGATGGAGATCTCTGGGAGATTTTTGCCATTTGATATTATGTGGAGCTGGGAGGTCTCTTGTGGACCAGTGTCCTGAAGTTGGCTCTCCCACCTCAGAGGCACAGCACTGACTCCTGGCTGGAGCACCAACAGCCTTTCATCCACACGGCTCAGAATAAAAGGGAGAAAAACTAGAAAGAAAGAAAGAAAGAGGATCAAATCAAATCAAATAAAGTAAGATAAAATAAAATAAAGTTATTAAAATAAAAAATAATTATTATTAAAAAAATTTGTTTTAATTAAAAAGAAGAAAAAAATATAAAAAGAACGGACAGACAGAATCCTAGGACAAATGGTGAAAGCAAAGGTATACAGACAAAATCTCACACAGAAGCATACACATACACACTCACAAAAAGAGGAAAAGGGGAAAAAATATATATATATTGTTGCTCCCAAAGTCCACCTCCTCAATTTGGGATGATATGTTGTCTATTAAGTTATTCCACAGATGCAGGTACATCAAGTTGATTGTGGAGCTCTAATCTGCTGCTTCTGAGGCTGCTGGGAGAAATTTCCCTTTCTATTCTTCGTTCGCACAGCTCCCGGGGTTCAGCTTTTGATTTGGACCCGCTTCTGTGTGTAAGGTCGCCTGAGGGCATCTGTACTTCACTCAGACAGGACGGGGTTAAAGGAGCAGCTGATTAGGGGGCTCTGGCTCACTCAGGCCGGGGGGAGGGAGGGGTACGGAGGAGGTGGGGCGAGCCTGCGGCGTCAGAGGCGTCGTGACGTTGCAGCAGCCCGAGGCGTGCCGTGCGTTCTCCCGGGGAAGTTGTCCCTGGATCACGGGACCCTGGCAGTGGCGGGCTGCACAGTCTCCCGGGAGGGGCGGTGTGAATAGTGACCTGTGCTCACACTCAGGCTTCTTGGTGGCGGCGGCAGCAGCCTTAGCATCCCATGCCCATCTCTGGGGTCCGTGCTGATAGCCGTGGCTCGCGCCCGTGTCTGGAGCTCGTTTAGGCGGCGCTCTGAATCCCTTCTCCTTGTGCAGCAGGAAACAAAGAGGCATGAAAAAGTCTCTTGCCTCTTCGGCAGCTCCAAACTTTTTCCCGGACTCCCTGCCGGCTAGCTGTGGCGCACTAGCCCCCTTCAGGCTGTGTTCACGCCACCAACCCCAGTCCTCTCCCTGCGATCCGACCGAAGCCCGAGCCTCAGCTCCCAGCCCCGCCCGCCCCGGCGGGGGAGCAGACGAGCCTCTCGGGCTGGTGAGCGCTGCTCGGCGCCGAGCCTCCGTGCGGGAGTCTCTCCACTTTGCCCTCCGCACCCCTGTGGCTGTGCTCTCCTCCGTGGCTCCGAAGCTTCCCACCTCTGCCACCCGCAGTCTCTGCCCATGAATGGGCTCCTAGTGTGTGGAAACCTTTCCTCCTTCACAGCTCCCTCCCACAGGTCCTGTCCCTATTCTTTTGTCTCTGTTTTTTCTCTTTTCTTTTCCCTACACAGGTACGTGGGGAGTTTCTTGCCTTTTGGGAGGTCTGAGGTCTTCTGCCAGCATTCAGTAGGTGTCCTGTAGGAGCAGTTCCACGTGTAGATGTATTTCTGTTGTATTTGTGGGGAGGAAGGTGATCTCCACGCCTGACTCTTCCACCATCTTCTCCTGGTCCTCGATTAATTTTAATTTTAATTTAAACATTTATTTATTTAACCCTACTTCCATTTCCTGGTGTGAAAACTGAGCCTTAGAGAGTGTTACTTGCTAAGTCCCACATTTCTGTAAGCGGCAGAGGTGGAATCCACACCCAGGAAAGCTGACACCATGTCTCCTGCCTTTTCTTCACCACCGGTAACTGATCTCTTCCCTAGTGCATTGTTGATGGGAATGTAAATTGGTGCTGTCACTTGGAAAACAGTATGGAGGAGCCTCAAAAAAAAAAAAAAACCCACAGAAAACATAGAATTACCAAAAGATCCAGAAATTCCACTTCTGGGTATTTTTCCAAAACAAGAAAACTAATTTGAAAAGATGTATGCACACTTTATGTTTATTGCAGCATTATTCACAATAGTCAAGATTTGGAAGCAAAGTTAGTGCCCATCAGTAGATGAATAGGTAAGGAAGAGGTGATATATATGTACAATGAAACATTTCTCTACCATAAAAAATGAAATCTTGCCATTTGAGACAATGTGGATGAAACTAGAGGGTATTATGCTAAGTGAAATAAGTCAGACAGAGAAAGACAAGTACCACATGATTTCACTTATGTGTGGAATCTAAACAATGAAACAAATAAATAAACACAACACAACAGAAACAGTCATAGACACAGAGGACAAGCAGGTGGTTGTCAGAGGGAGAAGTGGGAGGATGAGTAAAATAGGTCAGGAAAATGTATGTACAAACTTCCAGTTACAAGATAAATGAGTCACAGGAATGAAATATACAGCATGGGGAATCTTGTCAATAATAATGTAATATTTCCTATGATGACAGATGGTAACTAGATTCATTGGGATAATGATTTTGTAATATATATAAATATTGAATCACAATGTTGTGCCTCAGAAAGTAACATAGTGAACATAGTGTTGTAGGTCAATTGTAGAAAGAAAGAGTGAAGGAAGGAGGGAGGGAGGGAGGAAAGGAGGGAAGAAGGAAGGAAGGGAAGGAAAGAAGGAAGGGGAAAGGAAAGGAAAGGAAAAAATTTAAAAAGTAGGAAGGAAAGGGAAGAAAGGAGGGAGGGAAGGAGAGAGCGGGAGAGGGAGAGAAAAAGAAAGAAGAAAAGGAAGGAAGGAAGAAAAGGAAGGCAGGGAGGAAGGAAGGAAGAAAACAAACATCTGGGGAGGCAGAAAACTAATAGGTCCTATGGAAAAGCGCTATGGTTCAACTTTGGACATAAATAAGACGGTAAAATACACCTTAAATGTTTTCACTTAAAATATGGCAATTTAAAAATTTTCAATATCCAAAACAGAGCACAACTTAACTACCCAGGTGGGGGAGTAGAGTGGATGTGATTATCAGTCCCCAACCCAGTAACTTCCTGCAGTTTCACTAGTGACTTGGAGAACCGAGTGAATACCAGCACAGCCAATCATCATCCAGTCAATAGGCAGTGATAGAACTGAAGAAAAGGCTGTTTATACATACACCCACATGTACCCACCCACTCATACACATAACCTCCATCAGCCCCTATCTCCTAGTCAGCTCTGCCATTGGCCATTTTCAATTAGGGCAATCTTAAAATTAGAAGTTTCCCTAATTCTCTAAATCATATTACTCTGGACTGATATAATATTTAGCTTTTGGCTTATTTCACTGTCAAGCCATGATCCTACTTATCAGGCTGGATCATCCTGCTCATATATCTATATTAGTAACTTTCATTTCAATAGTAACACACAGAAATGCACCCTTATATAAAATATATGAAGAAAAATAGCAGGACTAATCTTGGCACAAAGCTCAGGAATTAATCCCAAAACCTCCAGTGAAAGCTTTAGTTTGCTCACCTAATTGTATCTACTTCTTTGGTTTTTTTGTGAGATAAAGAGTAATAATATGAAGAACAAAGAACAATGCTTGATACATAGGAAAGACCATAGACAGCTGCATTCACTTTTAAGTCCTACAAAATGAAAATGTTGTCAATATAAATACTATAAAAAGAGATTAATGGAATTATAATGTAGAGTTTTAAGTGCTTAACAGTATATCTATGGCAATTGTATGAAATTTCCTTTAATACTTTAAACAATTTGGAAGCCAGGGAGGGATTTATTTATTTATTTATTTTTGGTGGGGGGCTAGGAAGGGCAAATGATAGAGTAAATGAACTTTTTGTAGAATGGACTCTTAAGTTACTTCTTACACCACATGCAACTATAATTAAATAAAATATAAGGTCATAATTTAAGTTTGTCTGTCTTCTTCCCTTTTCCTTATTTAGTACCATGTTTGAAAGACATCACATGAGGAGCTACATTGTTTTGAGTTATTAAAAACATAGTTCCACTTTCCTGAGGACATTCTGTCCTGTACATATGGACATTCTTAAAGTGCTATAGGTCAAAAGTATAATTTCTAAGTACTTATTTTGGCTACACACACAAACACACACACACACACACACACACACATGAAAGCCACAAGAACCATTACTGCAACATTGTTCATAGAAAAAAGAAAAATAAATGAATATCTAAAAAGAAGAGTTTAGTTAAATAAATTATGGCAATTTTCATATAACATGATATTGTCAATAAAGGAGACTTATGGCTAAAGGAAAATGTTCACAGAGCAATGTTTTAAAAAAGTAGATTACTCTGCATATGTGTGTATGTGTGCCTGTAGAAAGAAGGTGGGGGGGGGAGATAGAGAGTGGAGAAAGGACTTATCTCAGTGACAGAAGTGATTTTTATTCTCATTGTTTTCTTATTTATATTTTTTAAATGTTTTTGATTATTATTTATTACACTTCCCTAAACAATTTTAAAATATATTGTTCTGACTATATGTTATAAATTTAGTATAAATTATAGTCATTTAGTATAAATTATAGTAATATTATCATTAAAATTAGTTGACTTTGAAGAATCAACACCAGCATAAGCTACTGTACCTACATAGAAAACTACTCTTTGTAAAAGAAGAACAAAAGGCTGTGTGTTTTAGGAAGAAGCAGTCTTGGACAGTCTGTCACATTGGGCAATTTAAAATAAAGAGAATACTTAGGAGCTATTTTGATGAAGATTTCTCCATTCCCAGTACTGATAATAAAGGCAACCCGTAGCCAATTTTCTTTAGATTATCTGATTTCTCTTTGTTGCAGCCTCACATGACATAACTATGAAATAGAGCTGTTTTCACCAAAGAACAGACCAATTAAAATACTTATTTACAGAAGTACTGTGATTCTATTAAAAGGCAAATGAAGTTCAACTTAATGTACTCTGTAATGTACTATTTTATTATGTATTTTCTTTACAATTAGCCTTTGTTTTTTAGAGTTAGATTAATTTTTGTTGAATGAAATGACTTCAGGAAAGTCCTTTTATAATGGTTTTCAAATGCCATTTATCCTGGTTTGTCATGTTGTGTGCGTTTGTCAGTATGAATGTACTCTTTCTACGCACTGGCAAAAGAATAGAAGCAGAAAATAATGACATTAGTTACTAGTACAAGCAAAATGATTAGATTAGAAGTGTCTATAAAATCTTTGTCAGGCCTGCCTGGGTACAATTTTTTTTTAATTTGCAGTGGTTTGTATACATGTTGCCAATAATATTTTGCAACTGGATGACACATGATTTTACTTGAACAGTGAAGGACAAAATCACAATTGCAGAAGACATTTTTATAATCTGTTTTTTCAGAGATCCCCCCTAAACCCTGTAATGAGAGTGAAATACAATTGCTAAACTTTTTTTGGTTAATGTAAAGATATAACTTTTCTGAACTGTACTTTACCTTCTTCATAGGATTGTAAAGATATTCTAATCAACTTTATACCTTGCATGATATAGTAAACCTTTCCAATATGTGTGTTAAAATATGTTGGGTTTGGATTGAAATATTGACCAGATTTCACATTTGAAAATAAACTCATCTCTCATTAGAAAGTTAAAAAAAATAGTATATATTAAAAACTAGGATGAGATACTTATTTGGCAACATGCATTCCATATATGTATGGTGACCACAGGTTGAGCTTGCAATTACATATTCCAGTGTTTAATGAGCACCTGTTATATAAATTAGCTTTAAGTCTGAATGCCTGCTTTCACACACTACTAAAAATGGGGAGGGTATTATATGGGAAAAGTATATTTAAAATTTAAATGATGTCTTGTGATTTTAGTCGTTCTCTTAATCGTACCTCTGATCTCATTGTAGCCACCAAGTGGGTCTCAAAAATATCTTCCATTCTTCACATCTCATAGTTTAGATTTTATACCAATCAAGGCTCAGTTATTTCTTAAAACAGCTATTAATTTTTCAAAAATTGAAGATGTATGATAATTATTAGCTGTCCAGAATGACTAGCTATCTGCTACCTACAGTAATTGGAAAGGTGGTGCTTTAAAACCCTAAGCAGTTCAAAAAATATAGTCCAAATTAGACCTTGGTAGTGATAAATCATTGCTGATTTTAAGTAGTATTGAATCTGCTCAGATTTGCATTTTTGGATAACTTTTCTGTACTATAGATTGAAAGAGAGAGCAACACCAGGAGCAGGGAGAATGAGGTTAGAAAATAATTATAACATACATAATAAATGACTGAAGTCTGAGATAGGGCAATGACATTAGAAATAGAGAAAAAGGGTTGAGTTGAAAGATGTCTCCGGTTCCATTGAGTTTATAGTGTTTAGACATGTATATACTATAAAGGAAATAAAGTTTCAATATTTTTGCAACATCATATATAATATCTAACATATTCTTAGAAATTATATCTATATGGTTTTATCAGTCAACATCCCAGCAGGAAGTAGATGAGATTCATTCAAATTATGTAATTCGAGGGCAGGTTGATAAATGCATATTATAGAGCTGGTGAATGTATCTGAAGGAGAAGCACATGATATCCTGCACAACATATCATCTTTGATTTTGTAAAAAAGATGCAGTTTATAGTACCTGTAGATGAGTTATGTATTATATAAAACAACCAGCTATCCATAAGATATGTCAATTTTTAATAACTTATTTTTCATTTGCATGCTACCTTTGTGCTAAATTTTACAGTATGAGTTATAGTTTCATAAGTATTATTGAAATAAACAAAAATTGTAGGCAAAATAGTCATCTGTATTTAGTGGAAGCATTTAGAAAGTAAATTTTTGACAATCTTATTCTTCCTCATCTTCTTAAGAAAAGACTACATCTCTGTTTTAATTGTCATTGAATATACTCCTTTCCTTCCTTCCTTCCTTTAATCCTTCCATTTTCCATCCATTTATTTATTTAACAAATATTTATTGAAGGCTTACTCTATATTAGGTCATGTGCTTGTTGCTGGGGATACAGATGTGATTAGGAAACTATTGTTCTCAAAGAGCTCATATTATATTAGAGCAGATATAAACATATATACAAATAATTGCAATGAAGTGTGATATATACTAAATACTGGCCATATTTTCAAGCTAAATGGTGGCAGAAAGTGAGACAAATATTCTCTGGTTCTTATAGTATCAGGATTGGCTTCCTGGAAAGCATGTGAATAGGTTTTTGAAGGTTGCACATATCAATCGCAGAAAGGTGATCTAGATCAGGGTTTCTACAAAGTGGCACTATTGACATTTTGGACTGGGTAACTCATGTTGTGGGGTGACTGTCTTGTGCATCGTAAGATGTTAAGCAGCATTCCTATCCTCCATCCACTAGGTATATATAGGGTGGGCCAAAGAGTGCCTTTGGTGTTTTTAAGAAAAAATAAAAGACGCATTTCTAATTTTCACCAAGAACTTTATTGAACAATGTATTCATCCTTTTGTTCCACAACCTTCTGCCATTTTTCAGGCAACTTCAAAATTCCATCTTCCCAAAACTTTTTATCTTTTCAATCAAAGAACTGTTCCAGGTACCTTTTACAGTCTTCCAGGGAATTGAAATTTTTCCCATTAAGAGGATTTTGTAAAGACCGAAATAAATGGAAATCCAAAGGTGCAATGTCTGGTGAATACGGCGGATGAATCAGAACTTCCCAGCCAAGCTGTAACAGTTTTTGCCTGGTCATCAAAGAAACATGCAGTCTTGCGTTATCCTGATGGAAGATTATGTGTTTTCTGTTGACTAATTCCGGACACTATTCATCGAGTACTGCTTTCAGTTGGTCTAATTGGGAGCAGTACTTGTTGGAATTAATTGTTTGGTTTTCCGGAAGGAGCTCATAATAGAGGACTCGCTTCTAGTCCCACAACATACAACATCACCTTCTTTGGATGAAGACCGGCCTTTGGTGTGGTTGGTGGTGGTTCGTTTCACTTGCCCCACGATCTCTTCTGTTCCACATTATTGTACAGTATCCACTTTTCATTGCCCATCACAATTTGTTTTAAAAATGGAACATTTTCATTATGTTTCAGTAGAGAATTGCTTGAGGAAATATGGCCAAGCAGTGTTTTTTTTTTTTTTTTTTTGCTTAACCTATGAGGAACCCAAACATCAAAGCATTTCATTTAACCAAGCTGGTGCAAATGATTTTTCAACTTGATTTGTATATTTTGAGTATGTCAGCTATCTCCCTCGTGGTATAACATTGACCATTCTCAATTATTTTTTCGATTTGATCCCTATCAACTTCAACTTGTCTACCCGACTGTGGAGCATCGTCCAGCGAGAAATCTCCAGCATGAAACTTCACAAACCACTTTTGACACACTTGATCAGTCACAGCACGTTCTCCATACACTGCACAACTCTTTTTGTGCGTTTCAGTTGCATTTTTACCTTTCTTGAAATAATAAAGCATAATATGCTGAAAATGTTGCTTTTTTTCCTACCATCTTCACTGTTAAAATGGCTACACAAAAATTCACTAATTTTGATGTCTTCTTTTAAATGCATGCTGATCTGACGGCCGGCACATACAATCTAACAAAATTGTTTCGAATAAAGTTAAAGACAACTAAGTGCTACTAGAGCCATTTTACGGAAAAAAACAAGTGAACATTTTGGCCCACCCAATATTTATATAGCACCTCTGCCCCCAGTCCTAACAACCAAAAATGTCTCCACACACTGCCCAATTTCTCATTGAGAGAAAAACCTTAGATTTTTAAAGTGGTAAAAGTAGAAATTAGAAAAATATTATGTGTCTATAGTATTTTTATATTTACCCATATATTTACCATTTCTAATGTTTTTCATTTTTTTATGAATTCATGTTTTTATTTGTCAAGACTTTCTTACAGTCCAAAGGATTTCCTTTAGTGTTCCTTTTAAGTCAGGTCTGCTAGCAACAGATAATTTTTATTTACCTTGGAATATCTTTATTTCACCTTAAGTTTTGAAGAATAGTTTTGCTGGATGTTGAATTCTTGGTTGATAATTTATTTCCTTCAGCAGTTTAAATAATGTCATCTCACTTATACAGTGATGTATGTCAATTACACCACAGTAAAACTGGACAAAAAAAAAGAAAATCATGAAAACAAATTATGGGGATTGATTTGCATTTGTATCCATAACGTGTTTTATCCCTGCAGATTCAGAAACTGTTTTGGAATTACCATATATAGACTAAGCTATTTGTCAAATAATTATTTTATATTGAAGGTAATTTTTACTTTTCATATTGATCCTACAAAAACACTCAAATAAAATTTTGAAATGTGTACCTAAAAAAAAAAATGTAGCTGCAAATAAATTTGGAGAAATATCATATATACAATAATATGTATAAAATGACATATATACACTAATATGTATAAAATAGATAACTAATAAGAGCCTGCTGTATAAAAAACTAAATAATCAAAAAAATTTTCAAAATAAACCTACATTAACACATCAAAAAAAAATTTTTGGAGAAATGTGCATCATGCTAACATGCAGTGGCATTGTTGGTGAAAATGATCTTGCAGTGTGTGAGAATGATAAATGGCCTTACTAGTCAGAGGTTACGGTGGTGGTAGTGGTATATGTATTACTTAGTTGAGGCTATGTGCATGTGAAGTGGACACTGAGAGGGCCCATGCTAACCATATATTCCAACCAACCCTGAATATGAGAACACGTGCAAAAGAAACAGAAAGGGTCCAGTGTAAAATAAAAGCCAGGGCAAATTGGTAAAAAATATTTAACTTTGAGTGTACTCTTCTATCCACACAGGCTTATTAGCAGGGTATGAAATATTTAAGGACTCAAGGAGTTTGAGGAAAACCTCTGTTAAACATCAACTGACTACTACGCTAAACAGATAAAGAAGTGACTCCTGGGACTTCCCTGGTGTCCAGTGGCTAAGACTCTGTGCTCCCAATGCAGGGGGCCCGGGGTTCGATCCCTTGTCAGGGAACTAGACCCCACATGCATGCTGCAACTAAAAGATCCCGCATGCCTCAGTTAAAGATCCCACATGCCACAACTAACGATCCCGCGTACTGCAACTAAGACCTGGTGCAGCCAAATAAATAAATAAATGTTAAAAAAAAGAAGTGACCCCAAGAAACCAAAGAAAAAGAGAAAATCTTGAAAGCAGAAAGAGAAAATCAACTCAATAGGTATAGTTGTACATTGATGCACTTAATGATTGGCTTCTCATCTGAAATAATGAGAACAAAATGAAGTAAGATGACATTTCTTTCTAGTGACTCTTTCTAAGCAAATAATTTTTATAAGTTGTTCTAAGTATTGCTTAATCTTTTTTTTAAAAACTGTGGTAAAAAAAAACACATAAAATGTACCATCTTAACCATTTCTAAGTATACATTTCAGTTGTGTTAAGTATATTTACATTGTTGTTCAGACAATCTCCAGAACGTTTTCATCTTGCAAAACTGAAGCTCTCTACCTATTAAACAACTCCCCATTTCCTTTTCCCCCCAAGCCCCTGACTACCACCATTATAGTTTCTGTTTCTATGAATTTAACTCCTCTAGATATCTAAGTGCAGTCATACAGAGTTTGTTCATCTGTGATTGGTCTATTTAATATAGCATAATCTCCTTGAGATTCATAAATATTTTAGCATGTGACAGGATTTCCTTCCTTTTTAAAGCTGAATAATGTTCCATTGCATGTATGTACCACATTTTGTTTATCCATTCATCTATCAATGGCCATTTAGTTTGTTTCCATATCTTGGCTACTGTGAATAGTGCTACTGTGAAATGGGTGTGCAAATATCTCTTCAAGATCCTGCTTTCAGTTCTTTTGGATATATACCCAGAAGTGGAATTGCTGCATCATATAGTAATTTTATTTTTCTGAGGAACCTTCATGCTGTTTTCCATAGGAGTAGCACCATTTTACATTAGGACCAACAGTGCACAAGGGTTCCAATTTCCCCAAATCCTCACCAGCACTTGCTATTTTCTGTTTTTTTGTTTTGTTTTGTTTGTTTTTTAATGGTAGCCATCCTGATGGATGTGAGGTGATATCTCATTGTCATTTTGATTTTCACTTCCCTCATGACTAGTGATGGTAAGCATCTTTCCATAAGCTTCTTGGCCATTTGCATATCATCTTTGAAGAAATGTCTATTCAAGTATTTGCCCATTTTAAAATTGGGTCATATGTTTTTGTTGTTATTTTTAAATAGCTGTTTTGATTTCCTTCTGGGATCGTTTAAGCAGCAGAATGTGGGAGAAGTGTCTTGAGGATCATATATCAGCTAAATCTTCTTCCATTTCTATAAGCCTCATTATAGTGACTATTTTTTATATCATCGAATATCCATGAAAGAACATTAAAACTAAGTGGTTTAGACCAACTTTTATTCCTTAGAGTACTAATATCTTACACATAATGTGAGCAAACTTGAGTTACACTTTTTCAAATTAAAAAAAATGGAATAATAAAGTAGTAATTCTCTTAAAATTGACATAAATTCAAGGTCTTTTTTTCTCTGATATCTCTTTAAAATGCTTTAAAATCTTTTTTCTCTGATATCTCTTTAAAATGATATCTCTTTAAAATATATCTTAAAAAGCCATAAGAATAAATGCATAGTAATTGATACATGTACATAATATCCCCAAGTATAATCATCAGAAGTTGTGCATCATCTGTATTATTTAAGCAACATGTTGGCTTTGATTACAACCTATATAGTGTGGCACATCATAGAGGACCTCTGCATCCCTCTAACTCAGCAGGCTGGGCTTAGCAGATCTGCACCAGGAGGCAACAGAAAACACTGCAAATAGCTCATCTTGGAATACAGCCATTATTTTTTTGGTCACAATTTTACTGCCTTCCAGTTATTCCAGGCTTGCATAACAACCTGTGCAAAATCCCATCAACATTTCCAGTCAACTCTGGGAATATCATATTCTTTGTTTTTCTTTCTTTTTTTTTTTTAAGTGTATAGAACTACTACACTGAGCCTATCTTTTTTAGGGTAATTTGAAAGCATAATTTTTGCTTTCAAAATGAATATATTTTCATCATATCCATTTACACAGAGAGAAAATTATGTTTTAACAGGTAGAGTCTTCCTATTTTTGCCCAAAGATGAAATTTGATTCTCACATATTATAATATAAAAATAATTAAACATACATGTTACATGTATATTTTACTGACATGAAAACTGAATGAAATACACATGAATTCAGAACCCATCAATTTTTATAACATTGAAGATATAATACACTGATTTCCAATGAGAAATGCTTCACAATTTAATGGAATTTATTATCACATTAAGATTGCTTTATGTTTAATTAATATTTATCATAAACACTTATATAGGGCTTATTATATGCAATCTACTTTCCTAAGTCATTTACATATTTTAAATCATTCAACACAATTTGAAGGAAGAAATATCAATATTCCTTGAAGGCTGAGAAAGATGAATCTATTATTGAAAACATCTCAATATAAGCATATGAAAATCATGAGACTACTTAGTATTCTGAATAATTCAAATAGAGCTGAACAATTTTGATTCTGTATGATAAGTGTTTTCATATCACAAAATATATTCATTCAGAATTTTAGAAACTGTTCACCATTTCCAAATGCCAACATACGTGTTCAATCAATCTCAGAGGAAAATATGAAATTATGCACAAAACCATAATGATAGTACTTTCCTTAAAGTGCAATTAGCATGGACTCTTTATGTTTCATATCCTTGTTGGTGTAGGATCTGATACAAAAGAATTGACTTCAAAAATTCAGTTTAATTGAAACTTAGCTCTCATTCTTAACCAAGAAAATAAACCATATTGAATATCATGGCTACACAAATATATGATTTTTTTAATGCCTGTGTGAAAGTAGAAGCTGGTACCTTGATGATAGCATGCTTCATCATCTTTAGATGATCAAAGAATATTAAAAGAAAATGTCATGTTTAATGATTCGCAAAAGGGTATTTTTGTAACCTTTAGTGTCAGTGAATCAAATAGGCTGGTAATCCATGAATATTAGAATAGAGACACAATTTGAATAATGTTCCAGGTGTCTAAAAGCAATCTCTACAGAATATGGCTGGGTCATTTGAAAGGAAGAGAATTAGATAACTTCTAGGGAACAAGAGAAGGGCTGATTAACAAGAATAATCAACTTGGGAAAGTTGATTCCTCCAAGTAACTCAGGGTAAAATTAGGCACAAAAGAAAAGGAGTATGTTGTGTTTTAGCGGTTGTGGTTGACTTTGTCACAACAGTGCAACAGACTTGAGAAGAGTTATCCCCCCAATCCTACTTTTCCAGAAAGAACCATAAACTCTTCTGGTAGTGCTCCCAATGTTTGGTTTGGGTGGAGAGTAAATTTTACCAGACTTCCATTGTGAAATATTCAGATTTTCCAAGGAGTCTGCCAGACTGAGAAAGTAAGGGGAGTGGGACACATGATTTTTAGCCATACCAAAGAAAAGGCATTTAGAAAATTAGTTAAAAGTGACTCAAGTCAGCAGTTGATCATTTATCGCACAGGATGTATTGATCTGGAATTGTACGTGACTTGGGAAATCTCAGTGTCATTCTAACAGACCCAGCCTGAGCTCTGCACTTGACTGAGGAAAGACTGAGGACCACTGTGTTAGAACACTGGTGGTGAAGATGATGAAACCTTCATTTACTTGCCAGACACTTGGAGTTAACAAATTCTATACTGTCCTTTATCCAATAAATTAAGAGGTCTTTGGGAATGGGAATATGTATATTGCTCTATTTGAGCATAGTGGGATACTAAAGAATTGCCTGAAAATATTTAAAGGTCTGTCATGTGGATGAGTGGTGGCACTGATTTCCTCTATTTTCTGAAGTCATTTAGGAGAAGAGAATAAAGATAGGCAGATGAAACATACAGGGAGATAGACTTGGTTGCAATAAATCCATCTGTAACGTCCCCAACCATAAGAATGTTTAACTTCTGAACTCCTCATTTTTGAAGAATCTCATGTTTCTTAAAGAAGCCAATTGTAGTCCTAAATTTTGGAGGGTGTTTTTCTTTACTTGAAGTCCATTAGAAGTCTAAATAGTTTTGTGATATTAACCCTAGAAGCCCTTAACAACTGCATTGTGGGAGAAAGGGAAGAGCCCGTGGATGGTAATGCAGCTCTTAGGACAAAGGATTTTGTTTCTTCTTTAGCTCCCATGTTATTAGAGTGATTTTCTCTAATCAGACAACCAAAGTCCTCTTGACTATCTTTACGCGGTCCTTACCCTCTTGAGTTTAATCATTTTTGACTGGTCTTCAGCCAGAGTCAAATATACCTGCATTGAAAGCCTCTCTGCACTGAAGCTAGAATGACCTTGACTATGGTGCACTAGCCAAGATATTTCTCTTACACTGGACTTTCATTATGCCATTGGTAATATTTTATGCTGTATTTTTTGTAGACTGTATAAGTTGGAGAGCACACAGATAGCCAAGGAATACATTCTAAATTTTCTTTAAGCTCCCAAACAATGGTAGGTCGGTTTTCGACTACATAAGTCCAGTCAAATTTTGTAGGAAAATATATAATTAAATACTTTTTGCTCCAAATAATTTGGATATTTTAAATATTCTAGTAGCTATGTATTTTCCAAATAATTTACTATACTGCTTAAATAAGAAAAAAACATTAGTTTCCCTTTTCTCTAGTTATCAATGAAATGTGATTATTTAAGATAAAAAATAATTTAATATAAACAACATGTTATAAGAATGAAATAAAGATGAATAGAAGTGTATTCATGGTATTAATTCAGTAAGGCAATTATTGCTAGTATAATCTAATGTGACTTATTTATTAATTTGTATTCATCATCTATAAAGTTACAAGAAAAATGTCTATACACACTGAGATAATAAACGTACTCCCTTCTACTTGAAAATCTAAGATTCAAAAGTTAAATAACTTTTTTCTATATTAAGGGAAAATTATAAAATATAAACATTGATAAAAACCACCCCAAATAACTCTGTCAGCATATTGGCATCATCCAAAATTCTCTTATTGTATTAGTGCGTGTGCATGTGTGTGTGTGTATGTGTGTACTGTTGTCTGTGTTTAAGGAAATGCCTGAAAGAAATGACCTTTAGATTCTAATAATGATGTTGTAAGCAGCATGCTTCAGATTGTTGAGGTAACAGATCATGGGATATTTTCCCTCAGAAATGTTGGTTGACGTTGAGGTTGGCAGATTATTTATTTAGGGCTTATAGGCATAGTATCAACCTTGTAAGCATTTGCATTCTGAGCAAAGGCCACCAAATTAATTGCTCCATATTTTTGATGTTCAGGAAACGTTTCTATAGTTAGTAAGCGACAAAGTCAGGATTCCAATCCAGGCAGGCTGGCTCCAGAGGTCGTACTATTGACCATAATGCTGCACTGCCTCTCTAACTGCACTAAGGTAAACAGACTTGGAGGGATATTCTGAAAAAGTCCTATGGTCCTGGAAAACTGAAGAATAGTAGGAAAAATGGGCATCACAGGGGACTTCATGGATTACAGAAAAAAATGGAGAATAAGTAATGGATGGATGAATAAAAATGTTTTTAAATTCAACTGTGGCGTTTTTCTGTTAGTAAATGAAAACAAGGTATTCTAAATTGTAATTTAAAAATTCAGAAAATTTAACAACACCTTAAGAATTTTTTCCTTTTTAAAAATATCCTCTAAATACTCCAAAACAAACATTTTGACCTGAGATTCAGAAGATAAGTAGAAAACAATGTCTTGATAATGAAAACTAATCTAGTCACAGTATTGCTATTTCCTTTGGAGTATCAAAAAGCCCATTTTTTTCCATTTGGATTTGTCTATAGTTTAAAAAAATAAAAATTAAGTTAGATATGCTTTATTTGATACATTTTACTTGAATGCACCAAATAATAATGTAACAAAAAAGTTGTTAAATTGATTCAATTCATCTCATAAATCATTTTAACATAATATTAGTTAAGGAGGAACACATAAGTACTAAGTATAGATCAAATCATGTTTTACTTTTAATCCTAGGTACCTTTGTGAGTCACATGTAGCGAAGTCATTTAGGAATCTCATATCCTAAAATATGAATCAAATGATTTAAATATGGGTATTTTTAATTTCATTTATTCATTATCAAGTGTTTGTTCACTCTCTAACAGGCCAAACACTATAAACACTAGGGATGCATGGGTTTTACAATCCAGAGTGGAAAGCCACACATAAAATATTTAAATATAAATGCAATTAATTGTTAGAAAGAAATACTGAGTTTTTACAAAGTGTAGACTGGAGGACCTAATGGAATCTGGGCAGAAACCTTGTCATAGAAAGAGGAAGAGCCGATGGACACATGGGAAGTGGTGGTGGCAGTAATATTCTGGAAGAGTGAGGCAAAGAGCACTCCATGTAGATGGAGAGTCACGTGAAAGTGCCCTACAGGTGAATGGAATTTGGAATTCTTGAGGGACTGAATAATTCTAGATACGATGCCAGAGAATGACACTAAGCAAATTTGCAAGGGCAGATAGGAGCAAATCACTTGGGAATTTGACACATATTTGGAAATATATAGGTTTTGTGTAAGAGTAGGTAGAGGGTTTTAAGCTGTTGAAATGGCATGACAAACATTCATTTTTAACGTCATTCTAATGAGATAAGAGTCTATATAGGGAGAGTAATTAGAAGTTTCTTGGTGAAAAATGATAGTGGCCTAGACTTGACAGGTTTTTTTTTTTTTTTTTTTTTAATTCTTTTTGTAGTAGTAACACATTATATTTATAGCTACTTTATTTATTTATTTATTTTATTTTTTTATTTTTTATTTTTTATTTTTTTGGCTGTGTTGGGTCTTCGGTTCGTGCGAGGGCTTTCTCTGGTTACGGCAAGTGGGGGCCACTCTTCATCGCGGTGCGGGGACCGCTCTTCATCGCGGTGCGCGGGCCTTTCACTATCGCGGCCCCTCCTGTTGCAGGGCACAGGCTCCAGACGCGCAGGCTCAGTAGTTGTGGCTCACGGGCCCAGCTGCTCCGTGGCATGTGGGATCTTCCCAGACCAGGGCTCGAACCCGTGTCCCCTGCATTAGCAGGCAGATTCTCAACCACTGCGCCACCAGGGAAGCCCTTGACAGGTTTTAATAGAAGTGGTTTGATAACTGAGATATCTATAAGACATATGAAAGGTATTTAGGGCCTAGAGATTGTTAAATATGGGGAGCGGTGAAGAAGAACGATGTGTGATACACTGAGGCATTCAGGCTTGGTGTGAATACTGAAAAGATTGCTAGTAAACAGCCTATCACAGTTAATGGCACATAATAGTAAAGAAAGAATGCAGGAAAAACCTTTTGGAGGGAATGGATATGTTTACGGCATAGGTGTGGTGATGGTTTCAGGAGTGTATACTTATCTTCAAACTCATGAAGTTATATATGTTAAATATGTACAGGTTTTTATATGTCTGTATTACCTCAGTGAAGTGGTTAAAAATGTAATAAGCCAGAAACTAAAGATAATAAGAAATAAATAGGAGTCAAGGAAAAATCACGTGGATACAGAGAGAGGCTAAAGATAAATGCACTTTGTGGTAACCACATAATAGACCTTTAGGAAAAGAGAAGAAAAATAAAATAATTACATGTACTGTCTTTTCCACTGTTTCTTCCCTGAGCTTTTGATCTGATCTATTCTTTAAAACTTGCCTTTTGGGGTTTCAGTATCTCCAGCTTTTTTCATTTACAGGAGACCAAAATATCCATAAAGCATAATAAATATTAATTTTGCTATCATACAAATATGAAGTTTATATGCTGAAGTGTGAAGGAATAGGCTACTTAGCTGCTAGGTGAACACAGATGGTTACTCATCTATGCTGATATTTAATTCAAGTGCATATATAGTAAAATTTTGCACAAAATTATGTATTTTATTTGGACAGATATTTCATAAAAGACTTGTTTCAAATACTCAGATTTATTTCAATGACTCAATATATTGTAGAAATTTAAAATATGAAGCATTCACAGGTTTGTCTTTTCATCATACTTTATCAAATTTTATAAGGAAAGTTATAGATTTGGATGACATTTGTAAATTTTGGAATTAATTAAGAGAAAATTGACATTCTCCTGAAAATACATAAGATATTGGGTTTCCCAAGTTTCTTCCTGAAAACATTAGAATAGAGCACAATATAGCTGGAAGAAATTGCTCAGAATATTGCAGTGAATGTTAAAGCAAATATATATTTCATAGGATATATCTTAAGTGTAATTATTTTTAAATGTTTTAAAAAGTTCTAGTGCCTGGTGGACTTAGATCACAGTAGTCATGAATGGAAAAATACCTGTTAGATTATCATGTTCATCCTTCTGCTTGGGCAGGATATGCCTCAACCCCAAGAGAGGAGTTAGCACTTCACATTTGCCAAGAAAGTATAATACCTTATAGGGTGCATAAGGGAAATCTTTTTAGAGCCAAGTCAATATAGTGTTTGACTTCTATCCAATAAATCCCTCAAAAAAATAAATGTGCTTCTGTCATTCCAACTACACAGATCCTGGCAATCACATTCTGTTCTAGTTGGAGCATTTGCAAAATCTTATCAAGAAAACTATCCAATAAGGATATATTGCCATGCTATTTAAGGAAAGAAAAATGGAAGAAAATATCTTAAAGAGAAAATATCTTAAAGAGAGAATATCTTAAAGAGAATTAGGATGAACACATTCCTGAATCAATATGTTGGAAGTACAAAAAATGTTCAACTATGATTAATGATAAATATTTCTGAAAAAGATAAACTAGATATTCCATTTACTAGTTAAACAACTAGCACTGCAACTTATGCACAAGGGAGTATAATAAATCCTACATGATGAAGATGAACAGTAGGAGAGGGAAGGCAATGTTGTGAATAATATCAATACAGGCTGTTTAATATTTGAAGCCGTTTCCAAGCACAAGGATCTGTTATCCCACAGCTTATCACCACTTGGTTGTGGATAAGGAAGTCTGTTAACTCTTTAGAATCACTGCATTTGTATCTCTCTGTTTATGCATTCCCAGTCTCCTCTGTTGGTACTGTTTTTTTCTCATTTCATTCCTTAAAATGGGATGGCTCTAGGTAGAATCTGGTCCACCATTGTGTTTTGCTTGGTACTCACAATATTTTTAATAATTAGTTGTCAATATTTAAAAATTATATGAACATCCAGAGTTTGAGCTTTCCTTGATATATTTTGTAATAAGAAAAATTGGTTAGAGTTAACTACAAGCACTCCCTAAAAGGCATTTGTTCTGAGGCCACTACAGCCTCCATCACTTTCTTTGACCCTTGACCTTGAGTCACAATGTCAGTGGCCATTTATCATCTTTTTATGCTATTATTATTTTTTATATCTGGACTGTTCTATTAATTTATACCATCCGACTGGCCCCAGAAGAAACTAGAGTTTGAAAATTTCATCTCCTATTTTGGATTCCTTGATGATTCTGTTCAAGAACCTGTCATCTCTCTGGGTGAGATTAATGACTTCTATGTCCCAGTTACCAGCTGTATGTTGAAACTCCATAATATTCGCCACGTGGAGTTCACTCTTGAGTTCCAGATATTTTATCTATTTTGCTAGCTGGATACTTTTGTTTTATAACGTATAGGAGGGTTAAATTCAATACGCGTAATCTTAAGCTCATTTTTCTTCTCTCAATGTGTTGATCCTTATTTATGATCACATAGCCTGGCACAGCCAAACACCCAGAATCCCACCCACAGTCTTCAGAGACATCCATGGATCTTCTCTCTTCTCCAGTTTATCCATACATAATGCCTTAAAATTGTATATCCTAAATCTCTTTCAAATCTGTTTACCTATTTCTGTCTTCACCCCCTCCCCTATAAACCAAGCTGATATCATATCTTCAGTCTATGCTAATATTTGGTATCCTTTGAATTAAAAAACAGGCTTCAAATTCGTATCCTCACCTCAAGCTGTGTTTTTCTTCAGTTAATGCTCAACAGTAGCCTGAGTCCTCTTTCAGATAAACACATCTTTTCATGTAAGTGCCCTATGTAAAATACTTTTCCTGATTTTCTTTCAATAAAATCAAAACTCCTACCCATGTCTTACCCAGGTCCAGATGACCTAGACCTGGCTGATCTCTCCTTGTGCTCATCTTCTTCCCTTAATACCCCCTTACTCAATGTATTAATCGTCATTTAAGTTCCTACAATGCACTACAATTTTCACCTCTGGGCATTCATTCCTTCTTTTTTTTTTTAAATGATTAATAGTGTTTCTTTTTCTTAATTTTTATTTTATATTGGCGTATAGTTGATTAACAGTGTTGTGTTAGTTTCAGGTGTACAGCAAAGGGATTCAGTTATACATACACATGTGTCTATTCTTTTTCAAATTCATTTCCCATTTAGGTTGTTACAGAATACTGAGCAGAGTTCCCTGTGCTATACAGTAGGTCCTTATTAGTAAACTATTTTATATATAGCGGTGTGTATATGTCAGTCCCAAAACTCCCAATTTATCCCTTCCCCCCACCTTTCCCATTTGGTAACTATATGTTTGTTTTCTAAGTCTATGAGTCTGTTTCTGTTTCATAAATTAGTTCATTTGTATCATTTTTTTACATTCCGCACGTAAACGATATGATATTTGCCTTTCTCTGTCTGACTTACTTCACTTAGTATGATAATCCCCAGGTCCATCTATGTTGCTTCAAATGGCATTCTTTTTAACAGCTGAGTAATATTCCATTGTATATATATGTGCCACGTCTTCTTTACCCATTCATCTGTCAATGGACATTTAGGTCGCTTCCATATCTTGGCTATTGTAAATAGTGCTGCAATGAACATTGGGGTACATGTATCCTTTCAAACCAGACAGATGCCCAGGAGTGGGATTGCTGGATCATATGGTAGCTCTATTTTTAGTTTTTTAAGGAACAACCATACTGTTCTCCATAGTGGCTGTACCAATTTACATTCCCACCAACAGGGTAGGAGGATTCCCTTTTCTCCACATCCTCTCTACAGCATTTATTGTTTGCAGACTTTTTTGATGATGGCCATTCTGACCAGCGTGAGGTGATACCTCACTGTGGTTTTTATTTGCATTTATCTAATAATTAGCAATGTTGCGCATCTTGTCATGTACCTCTTGGCCATCTGTATGTCTTCTTTGGAGAAATGTCTATTTAGGTCTTCCACTCATTTTTTGATTGGGTTGTTTGTTTTTTGACATTGACCTGCATGAGCTGTTTGTGTATTTTGGAGATTAATCCCTTGTCAGTTGCTTGGTTTGCAAATATTTTCTCCCATTCTGTGGGTTGTCTTTTTATTTTGTTTATGGTTTCCTTTGCCATGCAAAAGCTTTTGAGTTTAATTAGGTTCCTTCTTGATATGATTTCAATTTTCTTAAATTTACCAAGACTCACTTTGTATCCAGCATGTGATCAATCCTGGAGAATTTTCCATGTGTACTTGAGAAGAATGTGTATTCTGCTGCTTTTGGATGGAATGCTCTATAAATATCAATTAATTTCATCTGGTTTAGTGTTTTATTTCAGGCCTGTGTATCCTTAATGATTTTCTTCTGGATGATATGTCCATTGATGAAGTGGGGTGTTAAAGTCCCCCACTATTATTGTGTTACTGTCGATTTCTCTTTTTATGGCTGTTAGTATTTGCCTTGTATATTGAGGTGCTCCTGTGTTGGGTGCCTATATGTTTACAATTGTTATATCTTCTTCTTGGATTGATCCCTTGATCATTATGTAGTGTCCTTCTTTGTCTCTTGTAAGTCTTTATTTTAAAGTCTATTTTGTCTGATATGAGTATGGCTACTCCAGCTTTCTTTTGATTTCCATTTGCATGGAATAACTTTTTCCATCCTCTCACTTTCAGTCAGTGTGTGTCACTAGATCTGACGTGGGTCTCTTGTAGACAGCATATATATGGGTTTTGTTTTTGTATCCATTCAGTCTGTGCCTTTTGGTTGGAGCATTTAATCAGTTTACGTTTAAGGTAATTATCAATATTTATGTTCTTATTGCCATTTTGTTAATTGTTTTGGATTTGTTTTTGTAGGTTTTTTTCTTCCCTTCCTCTTTTGTTCTCTTCTCTTTTGATTTGCTAACTTTAGTGTTGTGTTTGGATTATTTTTCTTTTGTGAGTGTGTATCTATTATAGATTTTCAGTTTGCAATTACCATGAAGTTTTGATATAGCAGTCAATAAATAAACAAGATGATTTTGAGTTGCTGGGCTTTTAATTTCAAATGTATTTCCAATATCCTGCATTTGTACTCTCCTCACTATTGCTGGTTTTGATATCATATTTGTGTGTGGATGATTTCCTAACTTTACTGTATGTTTGCCCTTTCTGGTGAGCTTTTTCATTTGTAATTTTCTGGTTTCTAGTTGTGGCCCTTTCTTTTCCACCTAGAGAAGTTCCTTTAGCATTTGTTGCAAAGCTGGTCTGATGGTGCTGAATTCTTTTAGCTTTTCTTATCTGTAAATCTTTCGATTTTTTCATCAAATGTGAATGAGAGCCTTGCTGGGTATGGTATTCTCAGTTGTAGGTTCTCCCCTTTCATCACTTTAAATAATCATGCCACTCCCTTCTGACCTGCAGAGTTTCTGCTGAGAAATCAGCTGATAATCTTATGGGAATTCCCTTGTATGGTATTTGTTGCTTTTCCCTTGTTGCTTTTAATATTTTATCTTTGTCTTTAATTTTTGTCAATTTGATTACTATGTGTCTTAGTGTGTTCCTCCTTGGGTTTATCCTCCCTGGGACTCTCTGTCCTTCCTGGACTTGGATGACTGTTTCCTTTCCCATGTTAGGGAAGTTTTCAGTTATTATCTCTTCAAATATTTTCTCAGGACTTTTCTCTCTCTCTTCTCCTTCTAGGACCCCTATAATGTGAATGCTGGTGTGTTTAATGTCATCCCAGAGGTGTCTTAGACTATCCTCATTTCTTTTCATTCTTTTTTTCTTTACTCTGCTCCATGGCAGTGATTTCACCATTCTGTCTTCCAGCTCACTTATGCATTCTTCTGCCTTAGCTATTCTGCTATTGATTCCTTCTAGTGTATTTTTCATTTCAGTTATTTTATTCTCCATCTCTTTTTGTTTGTTCTTTAGTTCTTCTACGTCTTTGTTAAACATTTCTTTTATCTTCTCAATCTGTGCCTCCATTCTTTTTTCTGAGATCTTGGACCATCTTTACTTTCATTACTCTGAATTCTTTTTTGGGAATTTTGCCCATCTCCACTTCAGTATGTTGTTCTTCTGGAGTTTTATCTTGTTCCTTCATCTGTTCATTCCTCTGCTGTCTCATTTTGTCTAAATTTCTGTGATTGCTATTTCTGTTCCACAGGCTGCAGGGTTGTAGTTCTTGCTTCTGCTGTCTGCCCCCTCATGGATGAGGCTGTCTAAGAGGCTTGTTCAAGCATCCTTATAGGAGGGACTGGTTCCTGCCCACTGGTGGGTGGATCTGGGTCTTGTCCCTCTGGTGGGCAGGACCATGTCAAGGTGTGTGTTTAGCAAATAGTTGTGTGCTTAAGAAGACTTTAAGGACCCTGTCTGATGATGGGTGGGGCTGTGTTCCTGCCCTGTTGGTTGTTTGGCATGAGGTGTCCTAGCACTGGAGCCTACTGGCTGTTAGGTGCAGCCAGGTCTTGGTGAGAAAATGGCAGCCTCCAGGAGGGCTCACACCAATGAGTACTCCCCAGAAGTACTACTGCCAGTGTCTTTGTCCCCACAGTGAGCCACAGCTGCCCCCACCTCTTCAGAGCCTCCCATACCAGCAGGTAGGTCTGGCCCAAGCCCTAATGAGGTCACTGCTTTTTCCCCTGGGTCCTGGTGCACACAAGAACTTGTATATGCCCTTCAACAGTGGAGTTTCTGTTTCCTGTGGAATTCCTGTGATCAAACCCTGCTGGCCTTCAAAGCCAGATTCTCTGGGGGCTCCTCCTCCCATTGCCAGACCCCCAGGCAGGGGAACCTGATGTGATGCTCAGAACTTTCACTCCTGTGGGAGAACTTCTGTGATATAATTATTTTCCAGTTTATGGGTTGCCCTTCTGGTGGGTATGAGATTTGATCTTATAACAGTTGCACCCCTCCTGCCATCCCATTGTGGCTTGTTCTTTGTCTTTGGATGTAGGATATCTTTTTTGGTAGGTTACACTGGTTTTTTGTCAATCATTATTCAGCAGTTAGCTGTGATTTTGGTGTTTTCATAAGAAGAGGTGAGCTCACATCCCTCTACTCTGCCATCTTGTGCTCTGGGCATTTATTTCTAATATTCCCAGTTTGAAATTCTGTCCTCTTGTCACATAAATAATTTCTAATTCTCATCATTAAGATCATAAATGTTATTTCCTTAACAGAGTCTTCATTGATTCTTCTAGACTATGACATAAACACTTGACACCTCTAGACTCTATTCCTTCAGTATAGCACTCTCATATTTACATTCAAATATCTATAATTCCAATTATATTACATGTACAGGGAATGCAAGAGTAGGCTCTGTTTTACTGATCATTTATCTCTAGCATCTACCACAGATCCTGACATATATTAGTCATTCAGGAAATATTTGTTGTATAAATGAGGTTATGAAAAAGGAAATGTTCATGCATTGCAGCAGTAAGGTCTCTAGTTAAAACCATATGCACTCATCCATCTTGAGATTTGGTGTTTGCAAAAATAAGCTCTAATTATTTTCATTCTATGACCCAAGTTTTCATTAAAACAAGAAAAAAAGCAATTGCTTTATTGAGGGATCACAGACAAAATTACTGTATTTTTATATTTACAGCAAGATGTGGGGATTTTTTTCTTAGTAAGAATAATACGAATAATATAACATTGATAAAGAGAATCATGACACTGAATATCAGTTGATTTCTTACTTTCAATTTTTATTCAATGTCAGCAATTTACTTTTCATATTCTATTTACTTCTTTCCCACAAGTCAGGTTGAATGGTGAAGTTGCCTGCTAGTGAGTCCTAAAATCAATCTGCCAAAACATATGCAAAAAACACTGGTTGAATGAGAGAATTTAAACTATAATGTAGAATTGTCTATGACCAGCAGCTATTATGAGAATGCAAGGCTCCTCCAAGATTATCTATCATGAAGTCACAGAACACAAAAGAGATAAAGATTGTAACCATTAATTATATTGTATTGCAATTACAGCCATAATGGTTGCTAAGAACACTGAAGAAGTATGAAATCATTAACAGAGCATATCAACAGCCAGGATAAAAAAATCCACAACATTAAGAAACATTCAGAGTCTTATTTGGAGTGCTACTAGTCAACAGAGTTGTAGAGAAACTAAGGGTTATGAGAACTACTCCATGTGGTACAGAAGATGGAAAAAAAGAGCCAGTTGTCTGAGACTAAAGCATTAAAGCATTATATTACACAAATGGTCTCATAAAAATTAAGATATCTTTGAATCTGTTAAGAATTAAAAGGCATGCCAATATTCAGTGTTAAGAAAATGATGCTAATGTACTGTATTTTTGAGTAATTAACTGCTTTCATTTTTTCAAAACCATAAAAATAGGCACACTCCAGGCTCCTCAAATTAAAATCTAGGAATTTCTTCACATGGATGTGTGCAAAGCTTTTCCTATAGAAAATTTGCTGTGCTTCTACAATAGCAAGCAAAGCAAAATAAGTCAAAAAGGAACAAACAATATTTACAACCTAATGACCAATATTAGGAATATACTGCGTTTACTAATGTTGTACACAATGATAGACAAATGAATAAATGCATGGGTAGGGCTTCCCTGGTGGCGCAGTGGTTGAGAACCTGCCTGCTAATGCAGGAGACGCAGGTTCGGGCCCTGGCCTGGGAAGATCCCACGTGCTGCGGAGCGGCTGGGCCCGTGAGCCACAGTTGCTGAGCCTGCGCGTCTGGAGCCTGTGCTCCGCAGCGGGAGAGGCCGCGATGGTGAGAGGCCTGCGCAGCACGATGAAGAGTGGCCCCCACTTGCCAGAACTAGAGAAAGCCCTCGCACAGAAACGAAGACCCAACACAGCCAAAAATAAATAAATAAATTAATTAATTAATTTTAAAAAATAAATAAATAAATGCATGGGTAGATATAAAAATAGGTATCAAAAAATGTGCAAGATTATACTCTAAATAGTAACAGTGGTTATTTCTGAATGGTGGGTGTTTAGATTTGAATGAATTTTATTTTTATTTTATTTTATTTTCTAATTTAATATCTCTAATTTTATGCTCTACCCCATATTGACATCACCAGATTGACATAACACAATCTCAATGTTTTATGAGATAACTTCTAAGCTGAAAAATACTGTAATGATTTCCAACTCAGTGTAAATTTAACCAGATGTAAATTTAATTATTTATTAATTGGAAAAAGTTATGAACCAATTATTATTATTTTCTCACTTTTGTAATAAAAGTATCATTTTTCTGTAATCTCATACATTCATTCAAATAAATCATTATTGAGGACCGGACAAGGCACTACCCTAAATTCAGGATATTTTCACCGATGAATAAGAAAGAGAAAATCTTTGCCTTCCTGACATTTATGGTCTAAGAAGTCTCTAACACTGTAAATAACAACAAGATTTAGGGACAGTTATTACCAACACTGGAAACACACTAAATGAAAATAAAGGTCCCAACCATACCTGGTTAACATAGCCCTGAAAACACAAATTCAAAACATTATAATATGCAGAATATAATTCAAAAAACAGTATCTTATTATAGCTTTTATAGTACAAATTGAAACTATTTTATTCCTTTCATGTGCTGAATAAATATTTGTTGAATGACTTAGTGAATGGGAGAAAGGATACATCAATATATTTTTCTATTTGTGTAGATACAGTGCTTAACCTCAGTCAGTGTGTTTCATCATCTGGAAATTAGTTATAATGCCTATCTCAAATATTTTTCTTAAAAATTACCTGAGATAATGTAAGGATTCTAATACAGTTGCCTTCTATAAATGTTAATTCCTTTACTTCATAATATACTTCCCTTTCCCTTTAGAGAACAATAAAAATTTAATAATAGAATAGTGAATTATGGAAACCAAGGATGAAATGGGAAGGAGATGTTTATATACACCCTATAAAGCTTCTGACTGACAACTTTCAAGAGCATTAAATCGTTTCACCTCACCCTGAGAGTTGCTGTTAATCTTCAGGGCATGTTAAAATCTCATTGCGAAACTTGGCTTCAAGTGCATTGATTGCCCTAAAAATAAACTTGATATTACATTTCTGTATATAATTGGCTCTCAAGTTTGGCTGGAGTTTCAAATAGTATAGGAAAAGAGGAGTCTAAACTGCCAATGAGATCATATTCATAGGCTGAGGAATTATTTTACCACTTCCATCTGTGACCTCAGTTTCTATTTCATACTGTAGGTCCTGTGTAGCAAGAAGTAGAAAAGAAGAAACAGAATAATGTTTAGATGCATTTGATATTGCAGTTATACCTGAAAAATTCTGTGAACACACAAGGACATTTTATACCTCAGTGAACCTCAGTATATTCTATTCTTAATTAAATTCTATTACTAAACAAACAATATGACTTCCTATATGATTATTATCAATCTACTCCAGAATGATATAGGGTATTTTAGAAATGAGATTGTTAGGTGAAAGCAAGAAAAATTTGTTTTGTATCTTTAAATAGAAAAGAAATTTACTGGAGAATGCTTGAGAAGTTTACAGAAATTTTGAACTTTCTAAAGAGCAGGTTTAAGGGTAAACTTTCAGGAAACATGTCATAAAACATTACAGATTGAGCCTGAGGAAAATACTGTCCTGCTGTTGCTCAGCAGTCAAGCTCTAGAGGAAGTTGCAGCCACCGCCTCCCCATGAATACCTTCTCTGCAAGGCATGAGGCTTTGCAATCTCTGATGCCCATTAATGCTCTGTGCTCCTGCTGCCACTATAACCAGGCAAATCGATTAGGTCCCGTGTTTAATTCTCTCAGTTACTCACTTAAGGACTTAAAGACTCTAACAGGTAAGTCTGTTTGTTGTGTGTAGACTTATCTAACTGGGTACTAGCTGTAAAGGACAGGGGTGAATTTCTGTTTTAGCAAACGACATCATGAACTTAAGAATTATTCAAATAAGGATAGGGTTTTTCGGCATGTTAGGTAACCAGGAAACATGGTAATGATTTTCTACAAATATTAATATTTCCAAACGGTATTTATTTTGATAATATGGATTTTAAGCAGGAACTTGGTCAATTGAGGTGTGCCTTGTATTTATAGTAGCAATTTACAATTTTGTCATATTTATCAAAAGCTAGGGCAAAAGGCTTCTACAATTCCTTAATTCAGAGTGCTTCGATGCTTGACATATCAAGGACAATAACGGTGCATATTTTACCACTTAAAATTTGGCACAAAATTAAACTATGCATTCATTAAGATAGCAGATCAACAAATAAAATAGTATATAAGATATAAGATAATTAATGAATTGAGAAATCAAATATTTTTAAAAATTATTTTATTGAAGTATAGTTGATTTACAATGTGTTAATTTATACTGTACAACAAAGTAATTCAGTTATACATATATATACATTCTTTTTCATATTCTTTTCCATTATGGATTATCACAGGATACTGAAAATAGTTCCCTGTGCTATACAGTAGGACATCGTTGTTTACCCATTCTATATATAATATCAAGAGTCTTCATCTACTAATCCCAAACTACCTGTGCATCCCTCCCCCACCCCACTCTTCACCTTGGCAACCACAAGTATATTCTCTGTGTCTGTGAGGCCCTTTCTGTTTCATAGATAGGTTCATTTGTATCATATTTTAGATTCCATATTTAAGTGATATCATATGGTATTTGTCTTTCTTTTTCTGACTTGCTTCACTTAGTATGATAATGTCTAGGTCCATCCATGTTGCTGCAAATGACATTATTTCATTCTTTTTTTAAGGCTGAGTAGTATTCCATTGTACGTATGTACCACGACTTCTTTACATATCCATCTGTCAATGGACATTTAGGTTGCTTCCATGTCTTGGCTATTGTAAATAATGCTGTAATTGACATTGGGATGCATGTATCTTTTTATAGTTTTGTCTGAATGTTTGCCCAGGAGTGGGATTGCAGGATCATATGTTAATTCTAATTTTAGTTTTTTGAGGAGCCTCCATATTGTTCCCCACAGGTTAAACCAATTAACATTCCCACCAACAGTGTAGGAGGGCTCCCTTTTCTCCATACCTTCTCCATCATTTGTTATTTGTAGACATTTTAATTATGGTCATTCTGATTGGTGTACCTCACCACATTGTAGTTTATATTTGTATCTCTCTAATAATTAGTGAAGTTGAGCATCTTATCATGTGCCTACTGGTCATCTGTATGTCTTCTTAGGAGAAATGTCTATTTAGGTCTTTTGCCCAGTTTTCTATTGGGTTTATTGTTTTTTGTTAGTGAGTTGTATGAGCTGTTTGTATATTTTGGAAATTGACCCCTTGTTGGTCACATTGTTCGCAAATATTTTCTCCCATTCTGTAGGCTGTATTTACTTTTTTAAAATGGTTTCCTTTGCTGTACAAAAGCTGGCAATTTTGATTAGGTCCTATATGCTTATTTTTGCTTTTATTTCTATTGCTTTGGGAGACTGACCTAAGAAAATATTGGTATGATTTATGTTAGAGAATGCTTTCCATATGATCTCTTTCAGGAGTTTTATGGTGTCGTGTCTTATGTTTAAGTCTTTAAGCCATTTTGAGTTCATTTTTGTGTATGGTGAGAGGGTGTGTTCTAATTACATTGATTTACATGCAACTGTCCAACTTTCCCAACACCACTTGCTAAAGAGACAGTCTTTTTCCCATTGTATATTCTTGCCTCCTTTGTCAAAGATTGATTGTAGGTGTGTGGGTTTATATCTGGGCTCTCTATTCTGTTCCATTGATACATATGTCTGTTTTTGTGCCAATACCACGCTGTTTTGATTCCTGTAGCTTTGTAGTATTGTCTGAAGTCTGGGAGGGTTATGCCTCCTGCTTTGTTCTTGTTCTTCAGGATTACTTTGGCAATTCTGGGTGTTTTACGGTTCCATATAAATTTTAGGATTATTCATTCTAGTTCTGTGAAAAATGTCATGGGTAATTTGATAGGGATCACATTCAATCTTAGATTCTTTGGGTAGTATGGCCATTATAACAATATTAATTCTCCCAATCCAAGAGCATGGGATATCTTTCCATTTCTTTGAATCATTTTCAATTTCCTTTATTAATGTTTTATGGTCCTCCTCATATAAGTCTTTCACCTCCTTGGTCAGGTTTATTCCTAAGTATTTTTGATGTGATTTTAAAATGGATTATTATTATTTTTTACATTCACTTTCTGATATTTCATTGTTAGTATAAAGAAATGCAACCAATTTCTGTATGTTAATCTTGTATCCTACTTTGCTGAATCTGTTTATTAGTTCTAGTCATTTTTGTGTGGACTCTTTAGGGTTTTCTATATATACTATCATATCGTGAATATAATGAAAATTTTACATCTTCCCTTCCAATTTGGATACCTTTTATTTCTTTTTCTTGTCTGATTGCTGTGACTAGGGACTTCCAATGCTATGTTGAATAGAAGAGGTGAGAGTGGTCATCCCTGTCTTGTTCTAGATTTTAGTGGGAAAAAATCAAATATTATTGTTTTTCAAAAATGGGTAGGATTTATTTATTTACTTATTTATATCTGAGTATAGTTGAATTACAATGTTCTGTTATTTTCAGGTGTCCAGAAAAGTGAATCAGTTATACTTATACATATATCCACTCTTTTTTAGATTCTTTCCCATATAGGCCATTACAGAGTATTGAGTAGAGTTCCCTCTGCTATACACTAGGTCCTTATTAGTTATCTATTTTATATATAGTAGTGTGTATGTCAATCGCAACCTCCCAATTTGTCCCTCCCTCTTATCCCCTGGTAACCATAAGTGTGTTTTCTACATCTGTAACTCTATTACTGTTTTGTAGGTAAGTACATTTGTACCCTTTTTTTACATTCCACATGTAAGTGATATCATATGAAATTTGTCTTTCTCTGTCTGACTTACTTCACTCAGTATGACAATCTCTAGGTCCATCCATGTTGCTACAAATGGCATTATTTCATTCTATTTTATGGCTGAGTAATTTTCCATTGTATATATGTACTACGTCTTCTTAATCCATTCCTCTGTTGATGGACATTTAGGTTGCTTTCATGTCCTGGCTATTGTAAATAGTGCTGCAGTGAACATTGGGGTGCATGTATCCTTTCGAATTATGGTTTTCTCTGGATATATGCCCAAGAATGGGATTGCTGGATCATATGGTAGCTCTATCTTTAGTTTTTTAAGAAACCTCCATACTGTTCTCCATAGTGGCTCTACCAATTTACATTCCCACCAACAGTGTAAGAGGGCTCCCTTTTCTCCACACCCTCTCCAGCATTTGCTGTTTGTAGACATTTTGATGATGGCTATTTTGACCAGTGTGAGGTATACCTCACTGGGGTTTTGATTTGCGTTTCTCTAATAATTAGTGATGCTGAGCATCTTTTCATGTGCTTTTTAGTCATCTGTATGTCTTCTTTGGAGAAATGTCTATTTAGATCTTCTGTCCTTTTTTTGGTTAGGTTGTTTGTTTTTTATCTTTTGTGTGTGATTTTTTTTTTTTTTTTTTTTGGTATTGAGCTGCATGAGCTGCTTGCATATTTTGGAGTTTAATCCCTTGTTGGTTGCCTCATTTGCAAATATTTTCTCCCATTCTGATGGTTGTCTTTTCATTTTGTTAATTGTTTCCTTTGCTGTGTAAGAGTTTTTAATCACGTCCCAATTGTTTATTTTTGTTTTTATGTTCATTACTTTAGGAGGTGGATCGAAAAAGATCTGGCTGCGATTTATGTCATAGCATGCTCTG
This sequence comes from Balaenoptera acutorostrata, assembly GCF_949987535.1. Classification (NCBI taxonomy): domain Eukaryota; kingdom Metazoa; phylum Chordata; class Mammalia; order Artiodactyla; family Balaenopteridae; genus Balaenoptera; species Balaenoptera acutorostrata. The sequence goes on along the minus strand of NC_080068.1, from coordinate 128,482,061 downwards.
CTAATGTTTTCCTCTGAGAGTTTTATACTATCTGTCCTTATTTTTAGGTCTTTAATCCAATTTGAGTTTATTTTTGTGTGTGGTGTTAGGGAGTGTTCTAATTTCATTCATTTACATGTAGCTATCCAGTTTTCCCAGCACCACTTATTGAAAAGACTGTCTTTTCTCCATTGTATATTCTTGCCTCTGTTGTCATGCATTAGGTGACCATAGGTGCGTGGATTTATCTCTGGACTTTCTATCCCATTCCATTGATCTATATTTCTGTTTTTGTGCCCATACCATACTGTTTTGATTACTGTAGCTTTGTAGTATAGTCTTATGTCTGGGAGCCTGATTCCACCAGCTCTATTTTTGTCAAGATTACTTTGGCTATTTGGGATCCTTTGTGTTTCTATACAAATTTCAAGATTTTTTTGTTCTAGTTCCATGAAAAATGCCATTGGTAATTTGATAGGGATTGCATTGAATCTATAGATTTCTTTGGGTAGTATAGTCATTCCCACAATATTGATTCTTCCAATCCAAGAACATGGTATATATCTCCAACTGTTTGTGTCATCTTTTATTTCTTTCATCAATATCTTATATTTCTCTCATTACAGGTCTTTTGCCTCCTTATGTAGGTTTATCCCAGGTATTTTCTTCTGTTTGATGAGATGGTTAATTGGATTGTTTCCTTGATTTCTATTTCTGATCTTTCCCTGTTAGTGTATAGGAATGCAAGAGATTTCTGTGTATTAACTTTGTAATCTGCAACTTTACCAAATTCATTGATGAGCCCTAGTAGTTTGCTGGTAGCATCTTTAGGATATTTTATGTACAGTATCATGTCATTTGCAAACAGTGACAGTTTTACTTCTTCAATTTGAACTCCTTTTGTTTCTTTTTCTCTTCTGATGGCTAGTATTTCCAAAACTATGTTGAATAATAGTGGTGAGAGTAGACATCCTTGTTTTGTTCCTGATCTTAGAGGAAATGCTTTCAGCTTTTCAGCATTGAGTATGATGTTAGCCTTGGTTTGTCATATATAGCCTTTATTATGTTGAGGTAGGTATCCTGTATCCCCAGTTCCTGGAGATTTTCTATTATAGTGTTGAATTTTGTCAGAAGCTTTTCCTGCATCTATTGAGATGATCATATGGTTTTTATTCTTCAGGTTGTTACTGTGGTGTATCACACTGATTTGCGGGTGTTGAAAAATCATTGCATCCCTGGATAAATTCCACTTGATCATGGTGTATGATCCTTTTAATGTGTTGTTGGATTTGGTATGCTCATATTTTGTTGAGGATTTTTGCGTCTATGTTCCTCGGTGACATTGGCCTGTGCTTTTCTTTTTTGTGGTATCTTTGTCAGGTTTTGGTATTAGGGTGATGGTGGACTCACAGAGTGCATTTGGGAGTGTTCCTACCTCTGCAGTTTTTTGGAAGAGTTTCAGAAGGGTAGGTGTTAAGTCTTCTCTAAATGTTTGATAGAATTCTCCTGTGAAGCCATCTGGTCCTGGACTTTGGTTTGTTGGAAGATTTTTCTTCACAGTTTCAATTTCAGTACTTGTGATTGGTCTATTCATATTTTCCATTTATTCCTGGTTCAGTCTTGAAAGGTTGTATCTTTCTAATAACTTCATTTCTGTTAGGTTGTCTATTATATTGGCGTATAGTTGCTTATAGTAGTCTCTCATGATACTTTGTATTTCTGTGGTGTCAGTTGTAACTTCTCCTTTTTCATTTCTAATTTTATTGATTTGAGTTCTCTCCCTTTTTTTCTTGATGAGTCTGGCTAAAGATTTATCAATTTTGTTTATCTTCTCAAAGAACCGGCTTTTAGTTTCATTGATCTTTGCTATTGATTTCTTCATCTCTATTTCATTCATTTCTGCTCTGATCTTTATGATTTCTTTCCATCTTCTAACTTTGGGTATTGTTTTTTCCTCTTTCTCTAGTTGCTTTAGGTGTAAGTTTAGTTTGTTTGAGATTGTTCTTGTTTCTTGATGTAAGATTTTATTGCTATAAACTTCCCTCTTAGAACTACTTTTGCTGTGTCCCATAGGTTTTGGATCGTCATGTTTTCATTCTCATTTGTGTCTAGGTATTTTTTTGATTTCCTCTTTGATTTCTTCAGTGATCCATTGGTTATTTAGTAACATATTTCTTAGTCTCCATGTGTATGTGTTTTTTACAGTTTTTTTTTTCCTGTAATCGATTTCTAATCTCATTGTTTTATGGTCAGAAAAGATGCTGGAAATGATTTCAATTTTCATAGGCTTCATTTGTGACTCAAGACGTGATCTATTCTGGAGAATGTTCCATGTGCACTAGAGAAGAAAGTGTATTCTGCTGTTTGTTTTCAGGTGGAATGTCCTATAAATATTAATTAAGTCTATCTGGTCTAATGTGTCATTTAAGGCTGCTGTTTCCTTATTGATTTTCTATCTGAATGATCTGTCCATTGGTGTAAGTGGGGTGTTAAAGTCCCCCACTATTATTGTGTTACTGTTGATGTCCCCTTTTATGGCTGTTACCATTTGCCTTATGTATTGAGGTGCTCCTATGTTGGGGGCATATATATTTACAATTGTTATATCTTCTTGGTTTGATCCCTTGATCATTATGTAGTGTCCTTCCTTGTCTCTTGTAACAGTCTTTAGTTTACTAAAGTCTGTTTTGCCTGATATGAGTGTTGCTACTTCAGATTTCTTTTGATTGATTTCCATTTGCATGGAATATCATTTTCCATCCTCTCACTTTCAGTCTTTATGTGTCCCTAAGTCTGAAGTGTGTCTCTGGTAGACAGACAGCATATATATGGGTCTTGTTTTTGTATCCATTCATTCAGTCTATTTCTTTTGGTTGGAGCACTTAATCTATTTACACTTAAGGTAATTATTGATATGTATTTTCCTAGTGCCATTTTCTTAACTGTTTGTTTGGGGTTTGTTTTTGTAGGTCTTTTTTCTTCCCTTCCTCTCTTGTTCTCCTCTTGTGGTTTAATGACCATCTTTAGTGTTGTGCTTGTGTTGCTTTTTCCTTTTTTATGTGTATCTATTGTAGTTTTGGGGTTTGCATTTCCCATTTCCCCTACCTAGAGAAGTTCCTTTAGCATTTGTTGTAAAGCTGGTTTGGTGGTGCTGAATTCTTTTAGCTTTTGCTTACCTGTCAATCTTTTGATTTCTCTGTCAAATGTGAATGAGAGCCTTGCTGGGTAGAGTATTCTCAGGGTTTTTCCCTTAAATCACTTTAAATAATCATGCCATTCCCTTCAGCACTTCTTTTGAAAAATCCACTGAATACCTTATGGGGATTCCTTTGTATGTTAGTTGCAGCTTTTCCCTTGTTGCTTTTTTTTTTTTTTTCTAGTGATTTCTAACCTTGTCCACCACCAGCTCTCATATTTTCTCACCTGTGTTATTGTAAGGGCTTAACTCGCCTCAGGCTTCCCCCATCACTTCCTCACTGCCTCTTCTTGATACAGCAGCCAGAGAGGTCCCAGGAAAGCCCTGCCCCCTACCCTTTGCTCCTCTAACCTCATCTCTCACCATCATCCTCCTCACTCACTCTCTCACTCTGCTCCGGCCACAGGGATGCCTTGCTCTGCACTTGACACAATCCTGCCCAAGGGGTTTTGCATTTGCTATGCCCTCTACCTATTTATTTATTTATTTATTTATTTATTTATTTTTACACACACACACACACACACACTGTATTTTATTTTTACAAGCGATAAATAGACTGACACCAAGCATTGTACATGGATGACCACAACAAAAGCAACAATGATTGCAATTACCAAACATGAAACACACTCATACTATGTCATAATATTGACATTCAGTCCAGTAATCCTCCACTGTAACAGCTCCTTTACTTTGCAGTGAAAATTGATTTGTATGTTCTTTGCCTCTGAGCCCTTGTGGGATTTTTTTTTTTTTAATTCAGACAGAAAGTCACAAAAATTATACTCATCATCATCAGTTCACTCAGTCCCATGTAATTAATTTTTTTTTTGATCTTGATCTTTTGTTAGCACTTTTATGAGTTCATCAGTTTTTCATTAGAGTTCTGAAAATGCTTATTCATTCAGTTCAGCAGTACAGTCAGTTACCAGAAACCTGTACTTGTCAGAGTCTTTTCCATGAATTTCTTGAAGATGAAACCCTTTTATAGGAACATATTTGCAAAAGCATCAGAGTACACCCAGAACTATCTGTAAATGACAAAAGACTTAAAAATGACCACAGTTAAAGATTTGATGAAAGTTCATAATAAGGCAGTTGACAAGAAAATTAGTTATTTCTGAGATATACATTTTAAAGTAATAACTAGGATTATGACTTATAACATTATACCAGAACGTATAACATTTTTAGAAATTTCATGTAATGTCTGAAACATTTATATTAACATATTTCCATACAAATAACCCAATGAAAGTTTAGTATTAGTTGTTTTGTTTGTTTTTTTCATACTGCATGTTCTTATTAGGCATCAATTTTATACACATCAGTGTATACATGTCAATCCCAATCGCCCAATTCAGCACACCACCATCCCCAGCTCACCGCAGTTTTCCCCCCTTGGTGTCCATATGTCCGTTCTCTACAGCTGTGTCTCAACTTCTGCCCTGCAAACCAGCTCATCTGTACCATTTTTCTAGGTTCCACATACATGCGTTAATATACGATATTTGTTTTTCTCTTTCTGACTTACTTCACTCTGTATGACAGTCTCTAGATCCATCCACGTCTCAACAAATGACTCAATTTCGTTCCTTTTTATGGCTGAGTAATATTCCATTGTATATATGTCCCACAACTTCTTTATCCATTCATCTGTTGATGGGCATTTAGGTTGCTTCCATGACCTGGCTATTGTAAATAGTGCTACAATGAACATTCGGGTGCATGTGTCTTTTTGAATTATGGTTTTCTCTGGGTAAATGCCCAGTAGTGGGATTGCTGGGTCATATGGTAATTCTATTTTTAGTTTTTTAAGGAACCTCCATATTGTTCTCCATTGTGGCTGTATCAATTTACATTCCCACCAACAGTGCAAGAGGGTTCCCTTTTCTCCACACCCTCTCCAGCATTTCTTGTTTGTAGATTTTCTGATGATGCCCATTCTAACTGGTGTGAGGTGATACCTCAGTGTAGTTTTGACTTGCATTTCTCTAATAATTAGTGATGTTGAGCATCTTTTCATGTGCTTCGTGGCCGTCTGTATGTCTTCTTTGGAGAAATGTCTATTTAGGTCTTCTGCCCATTTTTGGATTGGGGTGTTTGTTTCTTTAATATTGAGCTGCATGAGCTGTTTATATATTTTGGAGATTAATCCTTTGTCCGTTGATTCGTTTGCAAATATTTTCTCCCATTCTGAGGGTTGTCTTTTTGTCTTGTTTATGGTTTCCTTTGCTGTGCAAAAGCTTTGAAGTTTCATTAGGTCCCATTTGTTTATTTTTGTTTTTATTTCCATTACTCTAGGAGGTGGATCAAAAAAGATCTTGCTGTGGTTTATGTCAAAGAGTGTTCTTCCTATGTTTTCCTCTAAGAGTTTTATAGTGTCCAGTCTTACATGTAGGTCTCTAATCCATTTTAAGTTTATTTTTGTGTATGGTGTTAGGGAGTATTCTAATTTCATTCTTTTACATGTAGCTGTCCAGTTTTCCCAGCACCACTTATTGAAGAGACTGTCTTTTCTCCATTGTATATCTTTGCCTCCTTTGTCATAGATTAGTTGACCATAGGTGCGTGGGTTTATCTCTGGGCTTTCTATCTTGTTCCATTGATCTATGTTTGTGTTTTTGTGCCAGTACAATATTGTCTTGACTACTGTAGCTTTGTAGTATAGTCTGAAGTCAGGGAGTCTGATTCCTCCAGCTCTGTTTTTTTCCCTCAAGACTGCTTTGTCTATTCGGGGTCTTTTGTGTCTCCATACAAATTTTAAGATGATTTGTTCTAGCTCTGTAAAAAATGCCATTGGTAATTTGATAGGGATTGCATTGAATCTGTAGATTGCTTTGGGTAGTATATTCATTTTCACAATGTTGATTCTTCCAATCCAAGAACATGGTATATCTCTCCATCTGTTGGTATCATCTTTAATTTCTTTCATCAGTGTCTTATAGTTTTCTGCATACAGGTCTTTTGTCTCCCTAGGTAGGTTTATTCCTAGGTATTTTATTCTTTTCGTTGCAATGGTAAATGGGAGTGTTTCCATAATTTCTCTTTCAGATTTTTCATCATTAGTGTATAGGAATGCAAGAGATTTCTGTGCATTAATTTTGTATCCTGCAACTTTACCATATTCATTAATTAGCTCTAGCAGTTTTCTGGTGGCAGTTTTAGGATTCTCTATGTATAGTATCATGTCATCTGCAAACAGTGACAGTTTTACTTCTTCTTTTCCAATTTGTATTCCTTTTATTTCTTTTTCTTCTCTGATTGCCATGGCTAGGACTTCCAGAACTATGTTGAATAATAGTGGTGAGAGTGGACATCCTTGTCTCGTTCCTGATCTTAGAGGAAATGCTTTCACTTTTTCACCATTGAGAATGATGTTTGTTGTGGGTTTGTCATATATGGCCTTTATTATGTTGAGGTAGGTTCCCTCTATGCCCACTTTCTGGAGAGTTTTTAATCATAAATGGGTGTTGAATTTTGTCAAAACTTTTTCTGCATCTATTGAGATGATCATATGGTTTTTATTCTTCAATTTGTTAATATGGTGTATCACATTGATTGATTTGCATATATTGAAGAATCCTTGCATCCCTGGGATAAATCCCACTTGATCGTGGTGTATGATCCTTTTAATGTGTTGTTGGATTCTGTTTGCTAGTATTCTGTTGAGGATTTTTGCATCTATATTCATCAGTGATATTGGTCTGTAATTTTCTTTTTTTGTAGTGTCTTTGTCTGGTTTTGGTATCAGGGTGATGGTGGCCTCATAGAATGAGTTTGGGAGTGTTCCTTCCTCTGCAATTTTTTGGAATAGTTTGAGAAGGATAGGTGTTAGCTCTTCCCTAAATGTTTGATAGAATTCACCTGTGAAGCCATCTGGTCCTGGACTTTTGTTTGTTGGAAGATTTTTAATCACAGGTTCAATTTCATTACTTGTGATTGGTCTGTTCATATTTTCTGTTTCTTCCTGGTTCAGTCTTGGAAGGTTATACCTTTCTAAGAATCTGTCCATTTTTTCCAGGTTGTCCACTTTAATGGCATAGAGTTGCTTGTAGTAGTCTCTTAGGATGCCTTGTATTTCTGTGGTGTCTGTTGTAACTTCTCCTTTTTCATTTCTGATTTTATTGATTTGAGTCCTCTCCCTCTTTTTCTTGATGAGTCTCGCTAATGGCTTATTAATTTTGTTTATCTTCTCAAAGAACCAGCTTTTAGTTTTGTTGATCTTTGCTATTGTTTTCTTTGTTTCTATTTCATTTATTTCTGCTCTGATCTCTATGATTTCTTTCCTTCTGCTAACTTTGGGTTTTGTTTGTTCTTCTTTCTCTAGTTTCTTTAGGTGTAAAGTTAGATTGTTTACTTGATATTTTTCTTGTTTCTTGAGGTAGGCTTTTATAGCTATAAACTTCCCTCTTAGAACTGCTTTTGCTGCATCCCATACGTTTTGGGTTGTCGTGTTTTCATTGTCATTTGTCTCTAGGTATTTTTTGTTTTCCTCTTTGATTTCTTCAGTGATCTCTTGGTTATTTAGTAACGTATTGTTTAGCCTCCAAGTGTTTGTCTTTTTTACGTTTTTTCCCCTGTAATTCATTTCTAATCTCACAGTGTTGTGGTCAGAAAAGATGCTTGATATGATTTCAATTTTCTTAAATTTACTGAGGCTTGATTTGTGACCCAAGATGTGATCTATTCTGGAGAATGTCCCATGCGCACTTGAGAAGAACGTGTGATCTGCTGTTTTTGGATGGAATGTACTATAAACATCAATTAAATCTATCTGGTCTATTGTGTCATTTAAAGCTTCTGTTTCCTTATTTATTTTCATTTTGGATGATCTGTCCATTGGTGTAAGTGAGGTGTTAAAGTCCTCTACTATTATTGTGTTACTGTCAATTTCCTCTTTTATAGCTGTTAGCAGTTGCCTTATGTATTGAGGTGCTCCTGTGTTGGGTGCATATATAATTAATTGTTATATCTTCTTCTTGGATTGATCCCTGGATCATTATGTAGTGTCCTTCCTTGTCTCTTGTAACATTCTTTATTTTAAAGTCTATTTTATCTGATATGAGTATAGCTACTCCAGATTTCTTTTGATTTCCATTTGCATGCAATATCTTTTTCCATCCCCTCACTTTCAGTCTGTATGTGTCCCTAGGTCTAAAGTGCGTCTCTTGTAGACAGCATATATATGGGTCTTGTTTTTGTATCCATTCAGCAAGCCTGTCTCTTTTGGTTGGAGCATTTAATCGATTCACGTTTAAGGTAATGATCGATATGTATGTTCCTATGACCATTTTCTCAATTGTTTTGGGTTTGTTGTTTTTGTAGGTCCTTTTCTTCTCTTGTGTTTCCCACTTAGAGAAGTTCCTTTAGCATTTGTTGTAGAGCTGGTTTGGTGGTGCTGAATTCTCTTAGCTTTTGCTTGTCTGTAAAGCTTTTGATTTCTCCATCAAATCTAAATGAGATCCTTCCTGGGTAGAGTAATCTTGGTTGTAGGTTCTTCCCTTTCATCACTTTAAGTATATCATGCCACTCCCTTCTGGCTTGTAGAGTTTCTGCTGAGAAATCAGCTGTTAACCTTATGGGAGTTCCCTTGTATGTTATTTGTCATTTTTCCCTTGCTGCTTTCAATAATTTTTCTTTGTCTTTAATTTTTGCCACTTTGATTACTATGTGTCTCGGCATGTTTCTCCTTGGGTTTATCCTGTATGGGACTCTCTGCGCTTCCTGGACTTGCGTGGCTATTTCCTTTCCCATGTTAGGGAAGTTTTCGACTATAATCTCTTCAAATATTTTCTCTGGTCCTTTCTCTCTCTCTTCTCCTTCTGGGACCCCTATAATGTGAATGTTGTTGCGTTTAATGTTGTCCCAGAGGTCTCTTAGGCTGTCTTCATTTCTTTTCATTTTTTCTTTAGTCTGTTCCGCAGCAGTGAATTCCACCATTCTGTCTTCCAGGTCACTTATCCGTTCTTCTGCCTCAGTTATTCTGCTATTGATTCCTTCTAGTGTAGTTTTCATTTCAGTTATTGTATTGGTCATCTCTGTCTGTTTGTTCTTTAATTCTTCTAGGTCTTTGTTAATCATTTCTTGCATCTTCTCAATCTTTGCCTCCATTCTTATTCCAAGGTCCTGGATCATCTTCTCTATCATTATTCTGAATTCTTTTTCTGGAAGGTTGCCTATCTCCACTTCATTTAGTTGTTTTTCTGGGGTTTTTTTCTTGTTCCTTCATCTGGTTTCTGTCTCCTGTTGGGTGACATTGGTCCAGAGGCTTGTGCCTTTATCCCCTTGATAAGGGGTTTGAATGGTGTTGTTGTGACCAGAAGCTCTCCTGAATATTGAACAGGGCCTCCCCTTTGCTCTGCAGTTGTCAGTGCCCTGTCAGGAGTGGGGTCTGCTCCCTAGTAGTTGGAGTAGAGGCGCCCAGATCCACTGAGGTCAGGTACCAGGACTGCAGTAGTCGTGCACCTGGACCCACTGTGGGAGCTATGGAGGCAGCTCAGACTCTATCCTGGCCCAACCCACCTGTGTACATTCCCACAGCTGCTAAAGACAGACCCATCTCAGCTGCAGGAGCACTTGTCCTTTCAGATATTTCACAGGTGCTGAATTTAGGAAGCCATCAGCAGAGGTGTAACTCCATGGTTCACACAGTCACAAGGAGAGATTTCAGCTCTTCTTCCTTAGTCACACTGCCCCTGGGGCTCAGCTGTAGTTTCAGCCCTACCTCTGCATGTGTTCCTCCTACTGCAGGCTACTCCAGAGGTTACTGGAGCACACTAGCCTGTCAGGCAGGAAGGAGCTGAGTTGGCAATCTGGGCTAGTAGGCCACCGAGGTGGGACGGTGTTGGGGTAGCTAATGGAATGCATGAGCCTGTCAGGTGGTGATCAGGGCCAGTGGGTTACCCAGGCAGGGGGTGGGCAGAGGAGGCAATGGCTGGGGCTCCTGAGCCGGCTCAGCTGGGAGCGTTCCTTAATGCCCGTGAAGGCAGAGTATAGCACATGAGGAGAGAGAGGCTGCAAGGTGGCCCTGCCCTTTGTGCTTCACTCAACAATGGTGCTTCGCTTCTGTGGTGCTGCAGGCTTCCTCCAAGAGCATGGAGTGCCTCACTCCCTTCTCCTCAGGCTGTCTCCTCACAGCCAACAGCAGTCCTCTCCCCAGGTCAGCTCTCCAAAACCCATGTTCCAGCACCCAGGTCCCATACGTGCTGGCGGACACCCATCTCAGGTTGGGGTGTGCATGACTGTGGCAGGGACCATCTGTTTAGGTCTCACTCTGTCCTGCCTGTCACCGACCAGTTAGTGGGCTCTCCTCTGAGCCCCTGAAGCATCCCTTCTGTCCCAGCTGATGTCCCCGCTGGTGAGGGGGGCTTCCCCAGATATGGGAACCTCTCCTCACCTTCATATCCCTGCCAGGGGTGCAGGTTCTGTCCTGCTTCCTGTCCTCTTCCTTTTTCCTTCTTCTTTCTTTTGTCCTACCTGGTTACGTGGGGATCTTGTTTACCCATTTAGGTGTCCAAGGTCCTCTGCTAGTGTTCAGCAGGTGCTCTGTGAGAACTGTTCCATTTGTAGATGCATTCCTGATGTGTATGTGCAGAGAGATGAACTCCCTGTCCTCCTCCTTCTCTGCCATCTTGGAAAGCCCAGAAATCAAATTTATTATTAGTCATTTAATAAATATTAACAGTGTATTTAGAGAGCAGATCAAGACAGTGGATAGTAGGACAGGAAGCTTACATTCTCCCACAAATACATCAAAAATACATCTATGTGAGGGAGAAGCAAGAACTACAGTCTGGCAGCCTGCAAAATGGAAAACACAATCACAGAAATTTAGACAAAATGAAATGGCAGAGGAATATATCTGAGATGAAGGAACAAGATAAAACCTAAGAAAAACAACTAAGTGAAGTGACTATAGGCAACCTTCTGGAAAAAATAATTCAAAATAATGATAGCAAAGATGATCCAGGAATGCAGAAAAAGAATGGAGGCAAATGTCAAGAAGATACAAGAAATGTTTAACAAAAACCTAGAAGAATTAAAGAACAAACAAACAGAGATGAACAATACAATAACTGAAATGAAAAAATACACTAGAAAAAAATGATATCAGAATAACTGAGGCAGAAGAATGGATAAGTGACCTGGAATACAGAATGGTGGAAATCACTGATGATGTGGAAAGAAAAATTCCCTAACATGGGAAAGGAAACAATCACAGAAGTCCAGGAAGTGCAGAGAGTCCCAGGCAGGATAAACCCAAGAAGGAACACACCAAGACACATAGTAATCAAATTGACAAAGACAAAGAAAAAATGTTAAAAGCAACAAAGGAAAAACAACAAATAATGTAACAGGGAACTCTCATAAGGTTATCAGCTGATTTCTCACCAGAAACACTGAAGACCAGAAGGGAGTGGCATGCTATATTTAAAGTGATGAAAGGGAAGAACCTACAACCAAGAACACTCCATCCAGCAAGGTTCTCATTCAGATTGGATGGAGAAATCAAAAGATTTACAGACAAGCAAAAGCTAAGATAATTGAGCACCAACAGGCCAGCTTTATACCAAATGCTAAAGGAACGTCTCTAGGTGGAAAAGAGACCAGAAACATGCTAAAGGAACGTCTCTAGGTGGAAAAGAGACCAGAAACTTAAAACAACCTGGTACATATATAGACTGCTATATCAAAATCTCATCGGACCCATGAGCAAACCCCAAAACGACAAATGATACACACACAGAAAAGAAAAAGCAACCCACTAAAGACAGTCATCAAACCACAATAGGTGATGAGCAGACAAGAGGAAGGCAAGAAGAAAGGCCTACAAAAACAAACCCAAAACAACTAAGAAAATGGCAATAGGAACATACATATCAGTAATTACCATAAATGTAAATGTATGAAATGCCCCAACCAAAAGACACAGAGTGGCTGAATGGATGCAAAACAAGACTCATATTTATAGGCTGTTTACAAGAGAAACACTTCAGACCTAGGTACACATACAGAATGAAACTGAGGGGATGGAAAAAGGTATTCCATGCAAATGGAAATCAAAAAAAGCTGGAGTAGCAATACTCATATGAGACAAAATAGACTTTAAAATAAAGACTGTTATAAGAGACAAAGAAGGACACTACATAATTATCAAGGGATCAATCCAAGAAGAAGATATAACAATTGTAAATATATACACACCCAACATAGGAGCACCTCAATACATAAGGCAAATACTAACAGCCATAAAAGGAGAAATCAACAGTAAACAATAATAGTGGGGGACTTTAAAACCCCACTTTCATCAATGGACAGATCATCCAGACAGAAAATCAATAAGGAAACATAGGCCTTAAATGACATATTAGACCAGATAGACTTAATTGATATTTATAGAGCATTCCATCCAAAAGCAGCAGAATACACATTCTTTTCATGTGCACTTGGAATATTCTCTAGGATTGACTCCATTCTTTTCATGTGCACTTGGAATATTCTCTAGGATTGACTCCATACCAAAGTGAACCTTGGTAAATTTTTAAAAATTGAAATTATATCAAGCCTATTTCCCAACCACAGTTTATGAGTTTAAATTACATAAAAGAAAAAAACTGTAAAAAACACAAACACGTGGGGTCTAAAAAATACGCTATGTAACAACCAATGGATCACTGAAAAAAATCAAAGAGGAAATCAAAAAATACCTACAGACAAATGAAAATGAAAGCACAAAGATATATAACCTGTATATATCTGTATATATAACTGCAGCAAAAGCAGTTCTAAAAGGGAAGTTTATAGCAATAGAAACTTACATCAGGAAACAAGAACAATCTCAAACAAACAAGTTAACCTTAAACCCAAAGCAACTAGAGAAAGAAGAACAAAAAAAACCCAAAGTAAGTTAGTAGAAGGAAAAAAATCATAAGAAGGAGACAAAGAAATGATATAGAGATGAAGAAAACAATAGATGAATGAAACAAAAAGCTAGTTCTTTGAGAAGATAAACAAAATTGATGAACCTTTAGCCAGACTCATCAAGAAAAAAAGGGAGAGGACTCAAATCAGTGAAATTAGAAATGAAAAAGGAGAAGTTACAACTGACAACACAGAAATACAAAGGATCATAAGAGACTAGTACAAACAATTGTATGCTGTATGTCAATAAAATGGGCAACCTGGAAGAAATGGACAAATTCTTAGAAAGGTACAGTCTCCAAACCTGAAGCAGGAAGAAATAGAAAATATGAGCAATCACAAGTAGTGAAATTGAAACTGTGTTTAAAAAACTCCCAACAAACAAAAGTCCAGGACCAGATGGCTTCACGGGTGAATTCTATCAAACATTTAGAGAAGAGCTAACACCTTTCCTTCTGAAACTGTTCAAAAAAATTGTAGAGGAATTAAAAGTAGCAAATGTATTCTGTGAGGCCACTATCACCCTGATACAAAAACCAGACAAAGATACCAAAAAAGAAGAAAATTACAGGCCAACATTACTGATGAACATAGATGTAAAAATCCTCAACAAAATATTAGCAATCTGTATCAATCAAAACATTAAAAAGATAGTCACTATGATCAAGTGGGATTTATCTCAGGGATGCAAGGATTTTTCAATATCTACAAATCAATCAGCGTGATACACCACATCAACAAATTGAAGAATAAAAACCATAAGATCATCTCAATAGATGCAGGAAAAGATTTTGACAAAATTCAATACCCATTTATGATAAAAAGTCTCCAGAAAGTCGGCATACGGGGAACCTTCCTCAACATAATAGAGGCCATATATGACAAACATACAGCTAACATCATTCTCAATGGTGAAAAGCTGAAAGCATTTCCTCTAAGGTCAGGAACAAGATAAGGATATCCACTCTCATTACTTTTATTCAACATAGTTTTGGAAGTCCTAGCTACAGCAGTCAGAGAAGTAAAGAAGTAAAAGAATCCAAATTGGAGAAGCAGGAAAACTGTCACTGTTTGCAGATGATATGGTACTATACATAGAAAATCCTAAAGATGCTACCACAAAACTATTAGAGCTCATCAATGAATCTGGTAAAGTTGCAGGTTATAAAATTAATACACAGAAATCTGTTGCATTTCTATACACTAACAACAAAAGATCAGAAAGAGAAATTCAAGAAACAATCCCATTTACCATCACAACAAAAAGAATAAAATAACTAGGAATAAACCTACCTAAGGAGACAAAAGACGTATACTCTGAAAATTATAAGATGCTGATGAAAGAAACTGAAGATGACACAAACAGACGGAAAGATATACCATGTTCTTGGACTGGAAGAATCAATATTATCAACATGACTATACTACCCAAGGCAATGTACAGATTGAATGCAATCCCTATCAAGTTACCAATGGCATTTTTCACAGAACTAGAACAAAAGATGTTAAAATATGTATGGAGACACAAAAGACCCCGAATAGCCAAAGCAATCTTGAGAAAGAAAAACTGAGCTGGAGCAATGAGGTTCCCCGACTTCTGACTATGCTAGAAAGCTATAGTCATCAAGATAGTATGGTACTGGTACAAAAATAGAAATATAGATCAATGGAACAGGACAGAAAGTCCAGAAATAAGTCCACATACCTCTGGTCAATCAATCTATGACAAAGGAGGCAAGACCATACAATGGAGGAAAGACAGTCTCTTTAATAAATGGTGCTGGGCAAACTGGACAGCTACATGTAAAAAATGAAATTAGGACATTCTTTAACACCATACACAACAAAAAACTCCAAATTGATTAAAGTTCTAAATGTGAGACCAGACACTACAAAACTTTTAGAGGAAAACATAGGTAGAACACTCTCTGACATAAATACATTTTTCAATCTGTCTCTCAGAGTAATGGAAATAAAAACAAAAATAAAAAAATAGGACCTAATTAAGTTCAAAAGCTTTTGCACAGCAAAGGAAACCATAAACAAAATGAAAAGACAACCCACAGAATGGGAGAAGAGATTTGCAAATGATGTGACTGACAAGGGATTAGTCTCCAAAATTTACACACAACTCATGGGGCTTAATATCATCAAAACAAACAACGCAATCAAAAAATCGGCAGAAGACCTAACTATGCATTTCTCCAAAGAAGAAATACAGATGGCCAAGAGGCAAATGAAAAGATGTTCAACATCACTAATTATTAGAGAATTGCAAATCAAAACTACAATGAGATATTACCTCACACCAGTCAGAATGGCTATCATCAAAAAATCCACAAACAATATAAGCTGGAGAGGGTGTGGAGGGAAGGAACCCTTTTACATTGTTGGTGGGAATGTAAATTGGTACAGCCACTGTGGAGAACAGTATTGAGGATCCTTAAAAAACTAAAAATTTAGCTACCACACAATATTGAAACCCCATTCCTGAGCATAAATCTGGAGAAAAACATGGTCCAAAAGGATACATACAGCCCAGTGTTCATTGCAGCACTGTTTACAATAGCCATAGCCAAGACATGGAAGCAACCTAAATGTTTAACAACAGAGGAATGGATAAAGAAGATATGGTACATATATACACCTGGAATATTACTCAGCCATTAAAAAGAATGAAATAATGCCATTTGCAGCAACATGGATGGACTTAGAGACCGTCATACTGAGTGAAGTAAGTCTGACAAAGAAAGAGAAATATGGTATGATATTGCTTATATACAGAATCTAAAAAAATTGATACAAATGAACTTATTTACCAAACAGAAGCAGACTCACAGGTTTAGAGAATGAACTTATGGTTACCAGTGGGGAAGGTGGTGGGGAGGGATAGTTAGGGAGTTTGGGATTGACATGTACACACTGCTATATTTAAAATGGATTACCAACAAGGACCTACTGTATAGCACAGGGAACTCTGCTTAATGTTATATAACAGACTAAATGGGAAAAGAATTTGAAAAAGAATAGATACATGTATATGTATAACTGAATCACTTTGCTGTACACCTGATACTAACACAACATGGTTAATCAACTATACTCCAATATAAAATGAAAAGTTAAAGAAAATACATCTACATGTGGATTGATTCTTACAGAATATCTACTGAACCCTGGCAGAAAACTTCAGGCTGCTAAAAGGGCAAGAAAATCTCTATGTAACCAAGTATGAAAAAAGAAAAAAGAAAAAAAAAAAAAAACGAGAAAGTAATCGGGACAGGACCTGTGCCCTTAGGAGTGAGCTGTGAAAGAGGAAATGTTCCTGCACTCTGGAAAGCCCCCTCACTGGCGGGGAGATCAGCCGGGATAGAAGGGGAGCTTCAGAGCTTCAGAGGAGAGCACAGAAACCGGTTTGTGGCAACCAGAGAGGAGGAAGGACTGCACAAATGGTCAGTGCCACCACCCTGTTCTCCCCAGCCTGAGACGTGTCCACCAGTGCGCACAGGGGCTGGATGCTGGAACTTGGGCTTTGGAGATAAGAATGGTGTTGGCTTTGCAGAAACAGCCTGGGAGGGGGGCTGGAATCCAGTGCAACCACAACTGAGGGTGTATGCAGAGGAAGCCTGTGCCACCTTGGAGGCCACTTGCCATTGTTTTGGGGGTGTGTGAGGGGAGGGGCTGGATCTGGCTGTAAGCCTTTTTCCCTGTGTGTGTGCTCCCTGAGGGCAGGACACTGCCCACACAGGCTCCAGGGGCAGTCGCAAGCCTTTTCTGCCTCCCTCCTGGACCTCAGGAATAGTTGCAACCCCCTCCCACCTACCTCCTGGACCCCTGGGCCTCAGGAATTGTCACAAGCAGATGGTGCCTCCCACCTGGACGCCAGGAGTGGTCGCAAGCTGCTGCTGCCACCACCATCCCAGACTCCAGGAGTGGTCGTGAGCTGCTATGCTCCTATCACATGCTCCAGGGGTGCACCCAAGCCACCACTGCCGCCATCAAGAACCCCAGGACCAGGTACCAGCCACCACATGTGCACACCCCCTTTCCAGGGGATAACAACCAATACACACTGAGGAAAGAGGCAACAGGCATCCATACTAAAGTCAGCCCTTGCAGCAAACATATTAAACCCACATGAGCTACACAGGGATGCTCCCACATATAAATAGCCTTCCAAGACCACAGTACATAATTGTTTCTCCTAAACTCACAGAGTAAAAGAAATATAAGTAAAATGAAGAAGCAGAGGAACCACTACCAGTTAAAAGACCAAGAGAATTCCCCTGAAAGAACAAACAATGAAACAGATCTCTTGAGTCTAACAGGTACTGATTTCAGAAAGGAGAGAATGAAAATACTGAAAGAATTAAGAAAGGCTACCAAAAGAAATGCAGAGTACTGTAAAAAGCAGCTAGAAATTATAAAGAGGAGCCAAGAAAAATTAGAAAACTCATTTGCAGAGATGAAAGCTGAGCTAAAGGCAATGAATAGACATTTCTCCAAAGAAGACATACAGATGGCCAAGAAACATACAAAAAGATGCTCAACATCACTAATTATTAGAGAAATGCAAATCAAAACTACAATGAGGTATTGCATCACAGCGGTCAGAATGGCCATCATCAAAATATCTACAAACAATAGATGCTGGAGAGTCTGTGGAGAAAAGGGAACCCTTTTATACTGTTGGTGGGAAGGTAAATTGATGCAGCCACTATGGAAAACAGTATGGAGGTTCCTTAGAAAACTAAAATTAGAACTACCATATGACCCAGCAATACCACTACTGGGCACATACCTAGAGAAAACCATAATTTGAAAAGATACATGCACCCCAATGTTCATAGCAGCACTATTTACAATAGCCAAGACATGGAAGCAACTTAAATGTCCATCAACAGAGGAATGGATAAAGAAGATGTGGTACATATATACAATGGAATATTACTCAGCCATAAAAAGAAACAAAATTGGGTCATTTGTAGAGACATGGATGGACCTAGAGAGTGTCATACAGAGTGAAGTAAGTCAGAAAGAGAAAAACAAATATCATGTGTTAATGCATATATGTGGAATCCAGAAAAATGGTATAGATGACCTTATTTGCCAAGCAGAAATAGAGACACAGACATAGAGAACAAATGTATGGATACCAAGGGGGAAAGGGGTGGGGTGCAAGGATTTGGGAGATAGGGATTGACACATATACACTGTTGATACTATGTATAAAATAGAGAACTGATGGGAACATACTGTATAGCACAGGGAACTCTACTTAATGCACTGTGGTGTCCTTAAATGGGAGGGAAATCCAAAAGGAAGGGGATATATGTATATGTATGGTTGATTCATTTTGCTGTGCAGCAGAAGCTAACACAACATTTTAAAGCAACTATACTCCAATAAAAATTTAAAAAAAGAAAAACAACAACAACAACAAAAATTAAGGCAATGAATAGCAGAATGAATAATGCAGAAGAATAAGTGACCTGGAAGATAGGGTAATGGAAATCACCCAATCAGGACAGCAGACAGAAAGTCAAATTAAAAACAAACAAACAAAAAAAGGAAGCAATATAAGTGACCTATTGGATAATATAAAGCCTGTCAATCTACACAGAATAGGGATTCCAGAAGAGGAAGAAAGAGAAAAGAGTATCAAAAATGTATTTGAAGAAATTATGGCTGAAAACTGCCCAAGCCTAAAGAAGGAAACAGATATCCAGCTACAGGAAGCACAGAGGGTCCCAAACAATCTAAACCCAAACAGATCTACACCAAGACATTATAATAAAAATGGCAAAAGTTTAAGAGAGAATTCTAAAGGTAGCAAGAGAAAAACAAATAGTTTAATACAGGAGAACCCCCATAAGATTATCAGGTGATTTCTCTACAGAAACGTTGCAGGCCAAAAGGTAGTGGCAAGATATATTCAAAGTCCAGAAAGGGGAAAATCTGCAACCTAGGATGCTCTACCCTGCAAAATTATCATTTAGAATAGAAGGAGGGATAAAGAATTTCTCAGGCAAGCAAAAACTAAAAGAATACAGCAATACTAAACCTATCCCAAAAGAAACATTGAAAGGTCATCTCTAAATAGAAAAGATGCAAGAAGAAATAGGAAAGATAAAATCACAATTGGAAAGTAAATCACTTAAATAAGCCAGTACACAGATCAAAACAAAAAACAAAAAAACAAAAGCAAAAAAATTCCTCTGGAAGTGATGATAACCACCATGAACAACAAAAGGCGGAACATAAAGATGTAAAAGGACATCAAAATCATAAAATGTGGGAGAAGAGAGTAAGAAAATGTAGATTTCTTTTCCCCCTAGAATGTGTTTGAGCCTATGTGGCTGTCTATCTAAGGCAAGTAGTTATAGGAGGGGGTTAACATACTTGAAAAACAGGGTAACCACAATTCAAAAACATACAATAGATTCACAAAAACCAAAAAGAAAAAATAAGTATAATATAAAAGAAAACCATCAAATCACAAAAGGAAAAACAAAAAGAAAGGGACAAAGAAGAAATATAAAATCAATGGGAAAACAAGGTTTAAAATGGCAATAAATACATATCAATAATTACCTTAAATGTCAATGGACTAAATGCTCCAATCAAAAGACAGAGTGGCAAGATTGGATTAAAAAACAAGAGCCTACAATTTGCTGACTACAAGAGACCCACTTTAGGGCAAAGGACACATAGATTGAAAGTGAAGGGATGAAAAAAGATATTTCATGCAGACAGAAATGACAAGAAAACAAGGGTCACAATATTCATATTAGACAAAATAGACTAAAACAAAGGCAATAAAGAAAGATAAGGACACTTTATAATGATAAAAGGATCAATATAAGAAGAGGATTTTACACTCGTCAACAAATATGCCCTAATATAGGAACACCCAAATACATAAAATAAATAAAGACATAAACAGAGATATTGACAGGAATACAATAGTAGTAGACTTTAACACCCCACTCACATCAATGGACAGATCTTCTAGACAGAGAATGAATAAGGCAACAGAGATCTTAAATGATATAATAGAACAGTTTAGACTTAATTGATATTTTCAGGATATTACATCCAAAAAAAAAAAAAAAAGCAGAATACACAATCTTTTCAAGTGCACATGGAACATTCTCTAGGATTGACCACATACTAGGGCAAAAAACAAGCCTCAATGAATTTAAGAGGATAGAATTTCTCTCGAGCATCATTTCTGACCACAATGGCATGAAACTAGAAGCTAACCACAGAAAAAGAAATGAGGAAAAAATGATTACGTGGAGACTAAACAACATGCTACAAAAAAACCAATGGGTCAACGATGAAATCAAAGAAGAAATTAAAAACTACCTTGAGACAAATGACAGTGAAAACACAACCATACAACATCTCTGGGATGCAGCAAAAGCAGTTCTTAGAGGGAAGTTCATAGTGATACAGGCCTTCCACAAACAAACAAACAAACAAACAAATCTCAAAATAACAACCTAACTTACCACTTAAAGAACTAGAAAACTAAGAACAAAACCTAAAGTCAGCAGAAGGAAGGAAATAATAAATATCAGAGAGGAAATAAATAGAATAGAGATTAAAAAAAAACAAAACAGTAGAAAAAAATGAATAAAACCATGAGCTGGTTCTTTGAAAGGATAAACGGGATTGACAAACCTTTGGCCAGGCTCACCAAGAAGAAAAGAGATAGAACCCAAATAAAATAAGAAATGAAAAAGGATACAAAACAACTGAAACTGCAGAAATACAAAAAACCATAAGGGAATACTATGAACAATTATATGCCAACAAATTTGACAACCTAGAAGAAATGGACAAGTTTCTAGAAATACACAGCTCACTAAAACTGAATCAAGAAGAAACAGATAATTTGAACAAACTTATCACTAGAAGTGAAATAGAATCTGTAATTTAAAAACTCCCTGCAAACAAAAGTCCAGGACCATATGGCTTCACAGGTGAATTCTACCAAACATACAAAGAACTTCTTATACCAATCCGTCTCAAACTCTTCCAAAAAACTGAAGAGGAGGGAACACTCCCAAAGACATTCTATGAAGCCGCCATCACCCTGAGACCAAAACCAGACAAAGACACTACCAAAAAAGATAATTTCAGGCCAATATCTTTGATGAATATAGATGAAAAATTCTCAAAAATATGTTAGCCAACCAAATCTAACAACACGTAAAAAAGATCATACACCATGAGCAAGTGGGATCCATCCCACATTCACAAGAATAGTTCAACATATGCAAATCAATAATGTGATACACCACATAAACAAAATAAAAAACAAAAACCACATGATCATCTCAACAGATGCAGAAAAAGCATTTGAAAAATTCAACATCCATTCATGATTTAAAAACTCTTACCAAAGTAGGTATAGAGGGAACATATCTCAAGATAATAAAAGCTATTTATGATAAACCCACAACCAACATAATACTCAATGGTGAGAAGCTGAAAGCCTTCTCTCTAAAATCTGGAACAAGATGATTCCCACTCTCACCTCTTCTATTCAACATACTATTGGAAGTCTTAGCCACAGCAATCAGACAAGAAAAAGAAATAAAAGGTATCCAAATTGGAAGGGAAGAGGTTAATTTTTCATTATAGTCACATGATATGATAGTATACATAAAAAACCCTAAAGAGTCCACACAAAAATAACTAGAACTGATAAACAAATTCAGCAAAGTAGGATACAAGATTAACATACAGAAATTGGTTGCATTTCTTTATACTAACAATGAAATATCAGAAAGTGAATGTAAAAAAAAAAATACATTTTAAAATCACATCAAAAAATACTTAGGAATAAACCTGACCAAGGAGGTGAAAGACTTATATGAGGAGGACCATAAAACATTAATAAAGGAAATTGAAAATGATTCAAAGAAATGGAAAGATATCCCATGCTCTTGGATTGGAAGAATTAATATTGTTAAAATGGCCATACTACCCAAAGCAATCTAAGATTGAGTGTGATCCCTATCGAATTACCCATGACATTTTTCACAGAACTAGAATGAATAATCCTAAAATTTATATGGAACCATAAAATACCCAGAATGGCCAAAGTAATCCTGAAGAAAAAGAACAAAGCAGGAGGCATAACCCTCCCAGACTTCAGACAATACTACAAAGCTACAGTAATCAAAACAGCATGGTATTGGCACAAAAACAGACATATGTATCAATGGAACACAACAGAGAGCCCAGATATAAACCCACACACCTACAATCAATTAATCTTCGACAAAGGAGGCAAGAATATACAGTGGGATAAAGACTGTCTCTTTAGCAAGTGGTGTTGGGAAAGTTGGACAGTTGTGTGTAAATCAATGAAGTTAGAACACACCCCCTCACCATACACAAAAATGAACTCAAAATGGCTTAAAGACTTAAACATAAGACATGACACCATAAAACTCCTGGAAGAATCATAGGGAAAGCATTCTCTGACATAAATCATACCAATGTTTTCAGTCTCCCAAGGCAATTGAAATAAAAGCAAAAATAAACAAATGGGACCTTATCAAACTTACAAGCTTTTGTACAGCAAAGGAAACCATAAACAAAATGAAAAGACAGCCTACAGAATGGGAGAAAATATTTGCAAATGATGCAACCAAGAAGGGGTTAATTTCCAAAATATACAAACAGCTCTTACAGCTCAGTAACAAAAACAACCCAATAGAAAACTGGGCAGAAGACTTAAATAGACATTTCTCCAAAGAACGCATACAGATGGCCAACAGGCACATGAAAAGATGCTCAACATCACTAGTTTTTGGAGAAATGCAAATCAAAACTACAATGAGGTAGTTAGCATCCAAAGACACCAGTCAGAATGGCCGTCATTAAAATGTCTACATATAACAAATGCTGGAGAGAGTGTGGAGAAAAGGGAACTCTCCTACACTCTTGGTGGGAATGTAAATTGATACAGCCACTATGGAGAACAGTATGGAGGTTCCTCAGAAAACTAAAAATAGAATTAACATATGATCCATCAATCCCACTCCTGGGCATATATCCAAACAAAACTATAATTCAAAAAGACACATGCGGGCTTCCCTGGTGGCGCAGTGGTTGAGAATCTGCCTGCCAATGCAGAGAACGCGGGTTCGAGCCCTGGTCTGGGAAGATCCCACATGCCGCGGAGCAACTCGGCCCGTGAGCCACAATTACTGAGCCTGCGCGTCTGGAGCCTGTGCGCGGCAACGAGAGGCCGCGATAGTGAGAGGCCCACGCACCGCGATGAAGAGTGGCCCCCGCTTGCCACAACTAGAGAAAGCCCTCGCACAGAAACGAAGACCCAACACAGCCATACATACATACATACATACATACATACATACATACATAAAAAGAATGTAAGCAGACAAGAATATCATTAAAAAAAAAAAAAAAAAGACACATGCACCCCTATGTTCATAGTGGCACTAATCACAATAGCCAAGACATGGAAAGAACCTAAATGTCCATTGGCAGATGAGTGGATAAAGAAGATGTGGTACATATATACAATGGAATACTACTACTCAGCCATAAATAATGAAATAATGCCATTTGCAGCAACACGGATGGAACTAGGGATTATCATACTAAATGAAGTAAATCAGAAAGAGAAAGACAAATACCATATGCTATCACTTATATGTGAAATCTAAAATATGACACAAACGAACCTATCTATGAAGCAGAAACAGACTCACAGACGTAGAGAACAGACTGGTGGTTGCCAAGGTGGTGGGGGCTGGGGGAGGGATGGAGTGGGAGGTTGGTGTTAGCAGATGTAAGCTTTTATATATAGAACAGATAAACAACAAGGTCCTACCGTATAGCACAGAGAACTATATTCAATATCCTATGATAAACCATAATGGAAAAGAATATAAAGAATGTATATGTATGTATAACTGAATCACTTTGTTGTACAGCAGTAACGAACACAACATTGTAAATCAACTATACTTCAATTAAAAAAAAGGATATTTAATTAAAATTAGAACAATAAGGTCCAGTTGAAAATTTACTACTTGAGTTTATAAACAAAGTAAGTGATATACAATTGACTTTCAACAAGTTGGCCAAAACAGTTCAATGTGGGAAGATTAATCAGTCTTTTCAACAAATGATTCTAGGACAACTGGATATCCACATGCAAAAGAATGAACTGAGTTCTCTTTCTATCAGTGTACACAAAAATTAACTCCAATGATTAACAGAGACACACTACAATGTATAAAATAGATAAAAAACAAAGACCTACTGTATAACACAGGGAACTATATTCAATATCTTGTAATAACCTATGATGGAAAAGAATCTGAAAAAGAATATATATATATATATATATATATATATATATATATATATATATATATATATATAATCTGAATTACTTTGTTGTACATCTGAAACTAACATAATGTTGTTGTAAATCAACTATTTTTCAATAAAAACATTAACTCCAAATTGATCTTAGACCAACATATAAAAAGTGAAATTATGAAACAGTTAAAAGAGAAGCATAGAGTAAATCTTTGTGACCTTGGGTTAGGCAAGCCTTGTTAGATGTAGCATCTAAAGCATAACGAAGGAAATAAAAATAGGTAAGTTGGAATCCAACAAAATTAAAAACACTTGTGCTTTAAAGGACAACAAGAAAGTGAAGACAATCTACAGAATGTAAGAGAATGGAAAATTTTTATCTGATAAGGGACTTGTATCCATATTATTTAAAGACATCTTATAATACAAAAATAAAAAGACAAATAACCCAATTTTTAAATGTACAAAAGATAGGAACAGACATTTCTCCAAAGAATATATACAAATGTTCAATAAGTACATGAAAGGAAGTACAAATTCATTACTCACTTGGGAAATGCAAATCAAATCCACCATGAGACACTATTTTCACACTCACTTGTTTGGCTGCAACAAAAAGACAGATAATACCAAGTGTCTGTGAGAATTAGAGAAATTGGAGCTGTTATACATTGCAGATAGGAACATGAAATGGTGAAGCCACTTTGGACGATACTTTGGAATTCCTCATAATGCTAAACATAGAATCACCATGTGATCCAGCAATTCCATTCCTAGGCACTTACCCAAGAAAATTAAAAAGATATGTCCACACAGAAACTTGTGCATAGATGTTCATAGCAGCATTATTTCTAAAAATCGCCAAGAATTTATGACCACTCAAATGTCAATCAGCTGAGGAATAGATAAATAAAATGTTGTCATTGCATACAATGAACTATTATTCAGCAATTAAAATCAATGAAGTACTTATATACTCTGCAACATATAAATGAAGACTGAAAACATGTTAAGTCAAAGAATCTGGTCACAAATGACTATGTATTGTATGATTACATTAAATGAAATGTCTAGAATAAGTGACAGAAAGTAGAATAGCGATTTCTCAGGGATAGGGGCCTTTGAGGGAAATGAGACATGATTTTAATGGATGTAGAGTTATTTGAGTTATGAAATGTTCTAAAATTGTGGCAATAGTTGCATAATTCTGTGAAAATACTAAAAACTACTGAATTGTATACATTGAGTGAATTGTATGGTATGTGAATTACATATCAATAAGGCTTTAAAATAAGTGGTATACTTATTTTTTCTTTATAAAAATATAAAAACCTGGGTACTACTATGGGTATTTTTCTCAAATATTCTGTTAGTCAAAATATTTGTGGATAAATGCCAGAGAAAATCATGCGTTATTTATTCAGATACTCCTCAAGGGCATAAAATTTCATCAAGTACAAATATACAGCAACAGTATTACACCTGAAGCCATGTTTTAATTTCCAAGGAGTGGAGAACACTAAGGAGATTATTGTACTTAACTGCTGCCTACAGATTAAAGTACTTACAACAGAGACTTTACCAGAAAAGTACCCAAATATAATAAAAGTTTACAAAGTTATATAAGTGTTGGTGTTCCCTTAAAAAACCTATGGCATCTAAACAAAAGTGGAAAGTTTTAAAAACTTTAAATGTGGTATATATATCCAGTGGAATATTACTCAGGCATAAAAAGAATGAAATCGTGCCACTTGCAACAACATGGGTGAATACTGGATGGATATTATGCTAAGTGAAATAAGTCAGACAGAAAAAGACAAATATTGTATGATTTTACTTATACGTGGAATCTAAAACACAAAACAAATGAACAAACATAACAAAACAGAAACAGAGTTATAGATGCAGAGAACAAACGGGGTTGCCAGAGGGGAGGGGAGGAAAGAAGTAGGTGAGGGGGATTAAGAGGTACAAACTTCCAGTTGCAAAATAAATGAGTCATGGGTATGAAATGTACAGTGTGGGGAATATAGTCAATAACTATTAAAAAAAACAACAGAAAAAGGAACGTTTTACTGTTAATTTATGCTAGAACCTTGTTTTTAGATATCAAAGCAGTAACACTCAAAGTTTTCCCTCAATATTTTAATTATCATTTGTGTTACAAGAGAAATAAAATTGTTGACCCCCATAAAAATGTTTCTGTAACTGGAATCAATCCTCCCAAGGACTTAATAAGAATTAAGCACGAGTAGGCATTCTTATTAAGCACTAATGGATCTGGACAAATGCCTTTCCAGGAATCATTAGCTTCCACAAATGTAAGGATTTAAAGAGCTGATATGTATACATTTGTGAGAATTGTTGAAACAACCGTGGCATCCCTGATAAGCAATCACCCATTCTGGTTTGGTCCATGAAATACTAAGGCCACTTCGTTACTTTTACCATTCTGCTTCATGAACCTAGATAACAGAAATCTACTTGCTGAGTTGCCACTAATACATCAAGGGCATACGTCATGAGTGAATATACCACAAGCACAACAGTGTGTGCATTTTCCTATGAGGTCTCTGAAGAAAGTATATATTGAATATGTTGCTTAGAATGTCTCATTGTGTTAGAAAGGGTAATGTGTAACGTATTTTATTTTAACACCATGGAAATTATTAGATAAGACAGTTGCAATTAAATTGAGACAAGGTGTTTTATACACCTATTATTTTCATGGTACAGTGGTAAGGACAGAATTAATACTTTAGAAGGTATAAGAATATTACACCATTAGTTAAACAAACATAACCAAGTAATTCATATTATATATAACGGCTTATATACAATGTTGTACATTTTTCTATTAGGGCAATTCTATTGTAGGACACATTCATATAACACACCCAAAGGGAACTCAACTTATTAGTTAGAAGAAGTCTGTACAGTAAGAACATTATCTACTAGTAACAACTAAAAAATACCATACATTAAACATTCTTCAGAGTAGACTACATACTAGCGGCATACAAAGTATGCTCTCTTACCAAATACCAACATCAGAAAGAAATCTGGGAAATCCCCAAATATCTGGAAATTAAAGAGCATACTACTAAACAACTCATGAGTCAAAGAATTCCTCTCCAAATTAAAGTGAACAATATTTTGAAATGAATAAAAATGTAAATACTGCATTTCAAAACTATGGAATGCAACTAAAACAATATTTAGAAGAAAATTAATACCTTTAAATGCCTATATTAGAAATGTCTCACATATACAACCTAAGCATCCATATTAAAAAATTAGAGACAAAGAGTAAATCCAAAACAAGCAGAAGAAAGAAAGTTATTATGATTAGAGCAGTAATTACTGAAATAGAAAACAGAAAAACAATAGAAAAAAATACATGAAACAAAATGGGCTTTTTGAAAGATGAACAAAACTGATAAACATTTTGTCTTACTGACCAAGAAAAAAAGATGTATGATACAAATTACAAAAATCAAGAATGAGAGAGGGTACATCAGTACCCTTTAATATAGTGGAAAAATTTCTAGAAAGATACAAAATACCAAACCTGATTCCAGAAAAACATAAAAATATGAATAGGTCATTAACTAGTAAAGAAATTACGTTAGTAATTAAAACTATATACATAAGGAAAAGCCAGGCCTAGATAGTTTTACTGGTGAATTTTCTCAAATATTTAAAGAAAAAAATAATACCAATACTTCAGAAATTCTCTCAGGGAATAGAGAAGGAGGGAGCATTTCCACACTCATTCTATGAGGTCATGCTTATCTATATACCAAAGCCAGATAAAGACATCATGAGGAAAGTAAACTAAAGGCTAATATTCTTCATGAACATTAATGTAAAAATTTTCAAACTGAGTTCAGAAACATTTACATAATGACCCCTTTGTGGAATTAACGTAGTAAATCAATTAATGTGTCATAATAATAGAAAGAAAGGTTTACAAAAAAGGATTATCTCAATGGATATAGAAAAATGATTTGACAAAACTCAGCAATGTATACAAACCCTCATAAACTCTAACTAGAAAAGAACCTCCTCAATGCAAAACCCACAACTACAACCATATGTAATGATGAAAAGGAAAAGGTTGTCAATCCCTTAATAAATGGAATAAAACAAGGATGTCCATTTTGCCTGTTCTATTGAACATAGTACTAAAAGTTCTAGGCACTACAATAAGGTGCATGCACATGCAAGAAGCAGGAGAGGAGGTAAAGAAAGATTAGAATTAGAAAGAAGAGAGTAAGACTACCTTTTTTTTTTTTTTTTTTTTGCAAATCACATGATCCAGTAGGCAGATAATCCAAGGAATACACACACACACACGCAAATATCTTAGACATACACAAAAATACCTTAGAAATAATAAATCAGTC
This sequence comes from Balaenoptera acutorostrata, assembly GCF_949987535.1. Classification (NCBI taxonomy): domain Eukaryota; kingdom Metazoa; phylum Chordata; class Mammalia; order Artiodactyla; family Balaenopteridae; genus Balaenoptera; species Balaenoptera acutorostrata. The sequence goes on along the minus strand of NC_080068.1, from coordinate 128,453,171 downwards.
TACCTAGCTTGCAGAATATAAAATCAATATTCAAAAATAAACAAATGGGACCTAATGAAACTTAAAAGCTTTTGCACAGCAAAGGAAACCATAAACAAGATGAAAAGACAACCTTCAGAATGGGAGAAAATATTTGCAAATGAAGCAACTGACAAAGGATTAATTTCAAAAATTTACAAGCAGCTCATGCAGCTCAACATCAAAAAAACAAACAACCCAATCCAAAAATGGGCAGAAGACCTAAACAGACATTTTTCCAAAGAAGACATACAGATAGCCAACAAACACGTGAAAGAATGCTCAACATCACTAATCATTAGAGAAATGCAAATCAAAACTACAATGAGGTATCACCTTACACCAGTCAGAATGGCCATCATCAAAAAATCTACAAACAATAAGTGCTGGAGAGGGTGTGGAGAAAAGGGAACCCTCTTGCACTGTTGGTGGGAATGTAAATTGATACAGCCACTGTGGAGAACAATATGGAGGTTCCTTAAAACACTAAAAATAGAACTACTATATGGCCCAGCAATCCCACTACTGGGCATATACCCTGAGAAAACCATAATTCAAAGAGAGTGTTGTACCACAATGTTCACTGCAGCTCTATTTACAATAGCCAGGACATGGAAGCAACCTAAATTTCCATCGACAGATGAATGGATGAAGAAGATGTGGCACATATATACAATGGAATATTACTCAGCCAGAAAAAGAAACGAAATTGAGTTAGTTGTAGTGAGGTGGATGGACCTAGAGTCTGTCATACAGAGTGAAGTAAGTCAGAAAGAGAAAAACAAATACCGTCTGCTAACACAAATATGTGGAATCTTAAAAAAAAAAAAAAAAGGTTATGAAGAATCTAGGGGCAGGACAGGAATAAAGATGCAAATGTAGAGAATGGACTTGAGGACACGGGGATGGGGAAGGGTAAGCTGGGACGAAGTGAGAGAGTGACATGGACTTATATATACTACCAAATGTAAAATAAATAGCTAGTGGGAAGCAGCCGCATAGCACAGGGAGATCAGCTCAGTGCTTTGTGACCACCTAGAGGGGTGGGATAGGGAAGGTGGGAGGGAGATGCAAGAGGGAGGAGATATGGGGATGTATGTATATGTATAGCTGATTCACTTTGTTATAAAGCAGAAACTAACACACCACTGTAAAGCAATTATACTCCAATAAAGATGTTTAAAAAAAACTTTTGTAATTCTAAATCCTAGCAAGAAAATATCTGAAAATGAAATTAAGAAAAAATTCCTAGTAGTATCACAGAGGATTAAAATACTTAGGAATACATTTAACAAAAGAAGTTTAAGATTTTTACACTGAATTCAATAAAACAATTCAGAGAGAAATTAAAGAAGATCTAAATAAATGGAGATACACTCTATTTTATAAACTGCAAGATATATTCAAGATGACAATTCCCTCTAAACCAATCTATTAATTCATTGCAATTCTTTCCAAAATTCTAGTAGGCTTATTTTGTAGAAATATATGAGCTGATCTTCAAATTTGTATGGAAATGAAAAGGGCCTACAGTAACCAAAGTTGGAGAACTGACTTAATCTTCAATTGCAAAACTTATTATGAATCCACACTAATAAAAAGCAGTATGCTACTGGCATAAGACTAGAAACAGAAATTATCAAGCAGAATTGAGGGTCCAGAAATAAATTCTTACGTTTATGGTTGATTTCAAAAAAAACTCAAGACAAGTCAATTGGAAAAATATTATTTTCAACAAATGATGCTGGGAAAATTGGATATCCATTCATAAAAAGAGAATCTAGACCCTTATCCCATAGTATACAGAAAAATTAATATTATGACCTAAATTATGAGTAAAAATATAAATTTACATTAAAACATAGGAGAAAATATTCATGAAATTTGGCCAGTCAAGTGCTCTTAGATATGGTACCAAAAACAAGATCCTTAAGAGAAAAAATATAAGTGACTTCATCATAATTAAAAACTTTTGCATTTTAAAAGACATGATCAACAAAATTAAAAGACAAGCTATAGACTTGGAAAAATATTTGCAAATTATACATCTGATGAAGAATTTGAATTCAGAAAATATGAACAATACTTAGCACAATAATGAGACAGTCTTTTTAAAAATATTCAAGTTAAAGATAGATTTTACTAAAGAAGAAATGAGAATAGCTAATAAGCACAAGAAAGATTGTTCAAAATTCTTAGCCATTAGAGAAATAAGATACTTCTTCACACACACTAGAAAACCTATAATAAACATAAACAGTAGCAAGTGTTGGCAAGGATGTGGAGAAACTGGAACCTTTGTAGCTTGCTGGGGATAATGTTAAATGGTACAGCCACTTTAGAAAATAGTTCAGCAGTTTCTTAAAATGTTAAACATGAGTTTTCCACATGACCCAGTAATTTTGCTCCTATGAGTCTAACCAAGAAAAAAATATGTATTGATATATGTGTCCACAAAAGATTTGTACATAAATGTTCATAGCAGCATTGTTCACAGTAGCTAAACCAGGAAATAATCCAAATATTCATCAGATTCTGCATAGGTAAACAAATGTGGTACATCCACACAATAGAAGAACAACTTATCAATTCCTGTCCTGCCCCTAGGTTCTATTTCCACACAGTAGAAGAACAACTTATCAATAAAAGGAAACAAACTATTTATATATGCCACAACACGAATGAGTATCAAAAATCAAACAAACAAAAAGCATTTTATCGGTAAAAGCAGCCAGATGCAAAAGACCACAAGTTGCTTGATTCCAATAATGTGAAATATCCAGAAAAGGCAAATTTATTTTATCTAGAAAGCAGATTAGTGGAAATCTAGGGATAACCTAGAGAGAAGGGATTAACTGCATACAGGTCCAAGGTAACTATTTGGGGTGGTGGAAATGTTCTAACAGATGTTAGAACAATTTGATAGTTTTATAAAAAATCATTGAATTGTACACTTACAGTGCAAAATACGTTTTACAGTACATAAATTATCGCTCAATAAAACTGGGGGGGGGGGAAGGGGAAACAACTGCAGTGTGAAAAACTCTTTGTATTTTACTCCTAGAAATTCAAGGATTGCCTTTCATCAGCTCAATTCTTGCACGTCCATTCCTGAAATAATTCCTATGTTTAAAGGGAAGAAGTAAAAGCCAAAATATTAGTAGCCAGTAATCAGTACCAGAACCAAAGAGAAGTAGAGATGCCATCATTAGGTCTGAAATCTTCGCATTGGGTATAGTGAGAAGACTGGGTACCTGGACTTCTCATCATTGCTTACAGGTCTTTGAGCATGGGTCAGTCTGTTCCTAGGTTGGGCATCTGTAGCTGTAGCACGATCCACAGTCCTGGCATGAAAACTATCTCTGGAAAATTTCTTACTTTTTAAGTTACGATAAAAAATAGCCTCTAATGTTGAAGGAAGGCAGAGAGAAAATGTAGTTATATTTTATCTTTAATTGTAGTTGAACATCACTTAACCTTGTTCTCTTTAAGGGTAGCTGAAGTAAATTCCAATACTCTAATATGTGCTTGTCTTACAAATGACTAAAGAACCTCATTAGATGTTTTTTCAGGGCAAAGTTGAAAAATAAGTCAGTGAATTAGAGGAGACCATTCCTAGATTCTGACTCTGCAATGTGCTAACTCTGTTATGGCACTAACATGCCATTTAATGTATCTGAGCTTTAGTTTTCTTATTATAAAGTTATGAATAGTAATAGCTTTTCTACCCTCTTTACAAGAAATAAGAGACTATATGAAACCACTCAGTAAATCACAAAGTTCTTTAGAAATTGAAGTTACATTTTAATTTTATTAACTTGAACATAAATCAATAAATTTATTCTCCCTAGAAAGCATATGCTAACTTCTAAACATACATTTCAATACCTCTGAAACAGCCTCTAAATATACAGTATAGAAATCCTGCTTAAAAATGCCAAGTATTTTGGTATAGAGTTAAAAAAATCCTTGATTGTCCCATTGATTTGTAGATTTTTTTACGATCTGCCTGTCAAGACAGATTTCTTAAAGGTATTTTAGATTACTAAAGTTTTTATTTTAGAAACATTGTAAAAATAGTACAGAGAGTTCCCATATACACCACACGTAGTTTCCTCTATTTCTAGCATCTTATATTAGTATGGTATATTTGCCACAATCAACTAGTATTGGTTCAGTATTGTTAACTAAAGTCCATACTTATTCAGATTTCCTTAGTTTTTACCCAGTATCCCTTTTATGTTCTAAGAACTCATCCAGGATTCATATTACATTTAGTCATCTGGTCTTCTTGTTTCTGATAACTTTGGCAGTAAGGAATACTGATCAGATATTTTGTAGAATGTCTCTCAATTGGGATTTGCCTGTTGTTTTTCTCATGATTTCATTGGGGTATGAGTTTGGAGAAGCAAGACCACAAACTAACATGCCATTTTCATCGTATCATATCAAGTGTACATACTATCAATGTGACTTACCATTATTGTTACTAATCTTGATAAACTGGCAGAGGTAGTATTTGCCAGCTTTCTCTATTGTATAGTTACTCTTGTAGCCCTTTTCCATACTGTGATCTTTGGAAGTAAGTCACTATGTGTAGCTCAAGCTTAAAGAATGAGTAATGGGACTTCCCTGGTGGCACAGTGGTTGAGAGTCCGCCTGCCAATGCAGGGGACACTGGTTCGAGCCCTGGTCTGGGAAGGTTCCACATGCTGCAGAGCAGCTGAGCCTGCGAGCCACAACTACTGAGCCTGCATGCCACAACTACCGGGGCCCGCATGCCTAGAGCCCGTGCTCCACAATGGGAGAAGCCACTGCAATGAGAAGCCTACTCACCGCAACTAGAGAAAGCCCGTGCACAGCAACGAGGACCCAGTGCCAGCCAAAAATAAATAAATAAAATAAATTTAAAAAAAAAAAAAAAAGAATGAGTAATGACACTCCACCTCCTTGAGGATGAAATAATTCCATAAATTATTTAAAATTCTTTCGCTTGGGAGATTTGTCTCATATCCTCTATGTATTTATTTATTCAATCATTTATAAAAGTTGGAATTTAAATATTTATTTTATACTTTGAGCTATAATCCAATAATATTTTACTTATTTTGTTGCACAAACTATTCCATCTTTGGCCATCTGGAAGCTCTTTCGGTGGATCTTGTGTCCCTTTGACATAACTCCATCATTATAGAGTTTGTTTGCTTTGAATGCTTCCTTACTTTCCAGCACTACAAAATGTTTTAGGCACATCTTGTGTATTTCCTGCCCTAGAACTAGAAACAACCATTTCTCCAAGGAGTCCTGGTTCTTTTATTGAAGAATGGTATTAAAATCTAGGTGTGCTCTTTGCTGCTTTGAGTTCTTGTTTTAGGGCCTCTCAGTTCTGACAAAGCAAGGAAATACATGTGTGTATACTCACTCATGTATATACATATCTCTATAAATATTTCTGTATGTAACCAGCTATATTTATATAAAGCTGAACATGAGTTCATACTGATGTCTACACCTCTAATCCATTACCACATGAATCATTCCAGCCTCCTTCCTTTGCTGAAATATAACCTCCTATGCCACAGTGAGAAATCTGAATTCCATCATTTGCCATACATTTATTAAGTTGTTCAATCCCAGTGTAAATATAACTATCCTAGGATCCCCCAACCTCCTAAGTGAATTTTTTAAGTTTGCATTATTAAGTTTTACTCTTTATGATGTTGAGTTCTATGGGTTTTGACAGATTTTTAAAAATTTTTGATTTTATTAATCTTGTTCTTTTAATCTTGCTTTTAATTTATCTTTATTTTTGTCTTAGCCACTGTCTTTCAAAATTATCTTTTTCAATATTCTTTCTTAAAAATTTTCTATTGAAAAAAAAATAGACCCACAGATATCAAAAACAAATTTATGGTTACCAAAGGTGAAAGGGGGTGGGGAGGGATAAATTAGGAGTTTGGGATTAACGTATACACACTACTATATATAAAAGAGATACCCAACAAGGAACTACTGTATAGCACAGGGTACTATACTCAATATTTTGTAATAACCTGTAAGGGAAAAGAATATGAAAAAAATAGATATATATGTATGTATAACTGAATCACTTTGCTGTACACCTAAAACACAACATTGGCAATCAACTAATTTCAATAATTTTTTTTAATTTTCAAAAGTTTCACACATGATTTCATATTATCCCATAATAACCTTTTTTCCCCCTACCCCTATGTTGTTCCTTCCCCTTCCCTCTCCCCACTGGTATCCACTAGTTTGTTCTCTACATCTGTGAGTCAGGTTTTTTCTTTTATTCACTAGTTTGTTGTATTTTTTAGTTTCCACATATAACTGATATCATACATTATTTGTCCTTGTCTGACTTATTTCAGTTATCATGATGCCCTCTAAGTCCATCCATATTATTGGAAATGGCAAAATTTCATTCTTTTTTGTGGCTGAGTAGTATTCCATTGTGTATGTGTGTGTATGTGTGTGTGTATCTCACATCTTCTTTAACCATTTATCTGCTGATGGACACTTAGGTTGCTTCCATACCTTGGCAATTATAACTAATGCTACTATGAACATTGGGGTGCATGTATTTTTTCAAATTAGTATTTCTATTTCTGTTGGATATATACCCAGGATTGCTGAATCATATGGTAGTTCTATTTTTAGGTTTTTGAGAAACCTCCATACTGTTTACCACAGTGGCTCTACCAATGTACATTCTCACCAACAGTGCAGGAGGGTTCTCTTTCTCCACATCCATGGCCAGCATTTTTTTTTTTTTTTACATATCATGCTTTTAATACAAATTTTAAAAAATCTGGAACAATATAAACTGTACAGATTTGGTCAATCTTTTTGTTTTGTTTTTAAACTAAATCTCTAAACACACCAATACTCCATTCCAAAATATTGCACAACATTCTGAATACAAAACGCTTGATTGTATTCCTCCTTCACTAAAGAAAACAAATTCATTACGCTGCTCCCCTGAGCTCCTCTCCATGTTGTCTCAGTGCCCCTCTTCCCATCCCCAGGGGTCAAACTAATAATTAGGGATGTTGAGCATCTTTTCATTTGCCTGTTGGCCATTTGAATTTCCTCTTTGGAAAAATGTCTATTCAGTTCTTCTGTCCATTTTTTAGTCAGGTTGTTTTTTGTGATGCTGAGCTGTATGAGCTATTTATATATGTTGGATATTAACCCATATTGGTCATATCATTTACAAATATCTTCTCCCATTCAGTAGGTTGTCTTTTGGTTTTGTCAATAGTTTCCTTTGCTATGCAAAAGCTTTTAAGTTTAATTAGGGCCCATGTGTTTATTTTTGCTTTTGTTTCCTTTGCTTTAGAAGATGGATCCAAAAAAAATATTGCTGCAATTTACATCAAAGAGTGTTCTGCCTAGTTTTCCTCTAGGGGTTTTATGGTATCTGGTCTTACATTTAGGTCTCTAATCCATTTTGAGTTTATTTTTGTATATGGCATAGAATGTTCCATCTTCATTCTTCTACATGTAGCTGTCTAGTTTTCCCAGCACCACTTATTGAAGAGACTGTCTTTTCTCTGTTGTATATTCTTGCCTCCTTTGTCATCGATTAATTGACCATAAGTTTGTGAGTTTATTTCTGGGCTCTCTAGTCTGTTCCATTGATCTATGTGCCTGTTTTTGTCACAGTACCATACTGTTTTGATTACTGTAACTTTGTAATATAGTCTGAAGTCAGGGAGCATGATTCCTCCAGCTTTGTTCTTCTTTTCACATAGCAAGTACTGTGGCCAAGAAATATAAGGACCAAGATTCCAACTTTCTTCTTTGGCTCTGGGATTGATCTAAAATAAGTAAAATTATAAATTCATAAAAGAATTGGGCAGTGGAGAGTAACAGAGAATTAAGGAGGCATCTAGAAGAGAAGGGGTAGTGAGAATCAGTACACTGAAAGAGAAAATGGGAACACAGGTTTAGCTGTCAATTTAATAGACTGTATAGGACACACTTTAAAATTTTACCAGGTAAGACAGGATGGAATGAGCCCAAAGCAAAGTCAATTTACCAAGTGAGGTTCAAATTTGTTTTGGTTCCAGGCCTCTCTTATCAGAATTAAACATCAGGAGGGCTAAGCTTCTATTGTCCCCCAACATTAGACTGGAAGCTAATGATATATAAATTCTAAATGCAATTTTGCTTATAATGTGCTGGGTGATTTCTTGTTGCATTATCTGTGTGGGAAATCTATGGAATGCATGCACTTCATGTAGTGCTGTATAAAGGAGATAGGTTCATTTTTAGGTAGCAATACTTGAATTAACCTGAAAAAAAAATGAGAATCTTGAATTAGAGGCTCATGAAATTCATAAAAGTATTAATTAAATTTTGTCATAAATCCATATTTTATATCTAATAATTATATCACATTGCAGAAGGTAAAATTTCATGGATAGGTAAACATTATAAAATGTGCACTCAATTAGTTCAGCCAAAACAAGCAAACTACACTTATAATTGAGTAACATGTTTTTATATGGAAAAGCGCTGAGTAAACTCTAAGAGGAGCTAGTTGGCTTAACTACTAAAAGAATTAATTTGTTGGAAAAACTAAATGAATTATGATAAAGCTAAAGGCAAATCTTAAGTTTCAGTAACAGTGAAATAAGGAAGAGAAGGAAATAAAGTGAAGTGAAAAAAGAATATGAGTCATTTTGAAAATATGCTTTTACTGATGCAGCATTTAAAAAACCACAATCTCTGCTCAAAATTGTTATTCTCTTTAGGTGTTATAGTAAAGCGATTTTGGATTTAACATTTGTTTTCTTTATTCAAAATTTACAATACCACTACTACTAATAATTTATTGAGCACTTACTATGAGTCAGGCATTGTGTTAATCTCTTTCTAGACATTACTTCATTAAGTCCTCCCAAGGATCTTGTGAGGCTGGTATAATTATCTCTAGACATTTGTGAACACAGACATCAAGGCTTTAAAAAAAGCTTCTATGTTTGCTGTTCATAGTCACACATGTAGAAAATTCAGATTCAGTATTTAAACTGAAGTTTTACTTACAAAAATCACTTCTAAATACTGTATTCAAAGCATCTTACTTTGAATTTGAGAAAAAATAATGTTATAGACTCCTAGGCTTCATAGGTTTGTTTACCTAACCCACAAAGAAGATAAAATTTCCAAAGGATCAGAAAACATGGATATTACCAGCATGTCCTTGGTAGTTTCCATGTAATCTGCATGGCATATGCCACATAAGAAAGAGAATGTTGAGCACATGACCACAGTAGACATTGGTCCATATGGGGGTAGTGTGCATATGCACACACACGTTTGTGTGTTGTGTGTGCCTGGTGATATTGGTGAGGAATTCTCTTCCTCATCAAAGTTTTAATCACTGGGGATAAAAATATTTCTGGCAAATTTCTCAAAATGTAGGTTTTGGGAAATATTTCAGACCCATGTTACACCCTATAGTATATTGGTGATGATGAATGGGTAAACCATGTGTGAAGAGGTAGAGATGGTTTGAGAGTGTTTTCTTTCACATGGAAACCTTTGGAGAGCCATAAATATATAAAAAGAATGCTATGACACTATATATACTTCTGATACTTCTTATGGTATATATAATTTGAAGCTATCTGCATTCCAAACAATCATTGCCTGTAACATGTTTAAAAAATGTTTTGTCATGTTAAGACGTATGATACACAAAATTTTTATATAAGGATATTCTCTTAATTTGAAGGAATACAATGATAAAGAAAAATATATTTGTCTTCTATTTCTCTATGACCAAATAACTATACTTCAATTTATATTTTATTAAACATTGTAAATTAATAGCAGCTGTTTGCAGTGACCTTTTATAATCCATAGAGGGAGAGAGTTTCAGTGGAACTTGGAACCACAGAATTGCAATATTTCTTTGGCTTTGACTCCATTCAATACTGTGAGACCTCCCAGCACTCTAATATTCCACACACATTAGAAATTCCCTAACACAATTTCACACAGAGTTGCAGGTAGTGTTAGCCATTCTTTTTCATACTCCCTGATGTCTTCTATTGTAAAGCGGAAAATCTAAGCACTGTAAATAATTGCAGCTATTGACCTTGCAATGGTACCAGACTGCCACACCCTATTCAGGCACAAATATTGGATATTCCAGCTCTAAGTCACTGCAGTAACTTTATGGTCCTAGTGCTTTATAAATATTTTAATACAGTTTTGATTCTGCTACCCGCTCTCCTAAATCCACACAGTTGAGTCAGTGGTGCAGAGGTTGAGGTCAATCTGAATGATCACCCCTGACTTCCATTTAGAATCACCCACCTTTGGTCATAGCCTGTTCTCTTGGGAAGAGCTCTTCCAACTGAGGCTTCTTTATCCCTTTTGCTCATTGTCATCTGACTGTCTTCTTCTGCAGAATTCCCATGCAAACATGACCCTTCCTCTAACCATCATCCCAAACATATTAGAGGAATACCACTGGTACCATAGATAAAATATTACCATAGTACTGAGCAGCTGACCCTTCTGTGAGTAAGAGTGAATTCCTCCTAACTGACTGCTTTGGGCTGCCACATCATTTTTTCCTGCTTTTAGATTGGACCTATGCCATTGGCTTGCCTATATCTCCACCTTGCATATTGCAAATCTTAGGACTTAGCCTCCATATTCTTTTGAGCCAATTATTTATAATAAATTAAAAAAATAAATATATCTTTTCTTCCATTCTCTATACACACACACACATATTCACTTTCTATATATATATATATATATATATATATACTACTCTTTAACTGTTCCATATATATTATTTATATATATATAAATATAAATATATATATAAATATATATATAAATATAAATATAAATATATATATATATATATATATAAAATATACTGGTTCTATTACTATTTCTCTGGAGAACCCTAATACAATATGTAATTATTAAATAGTCTAAATAAATATGATAATAAATATATAACTATAGAAGGCCTAAATGCTGTAAAGCAGAGTTCTATGTTGATGACCACAAATAACACATGAGATACAATATGAGGATAAATTAGGAAGTAACTAGGCAAAGGAAGGTGAGGAAAAGAAAGAGAATGTCAGACATAGAATGACACATGCAAATGGCCTGCAATATGAAAGAAGGTGGCGTGTTCCACGGAGGGAAGAAAAGTTAGTTCTCTGAAGGGCAGAGAGCAAGGAGAGAAAGGTAACAAGATGATTCTCCAAAGTTAGAGAGTAGTCTCTATATGCCTTGGTTGTCATTTTAAGGGTGTTCATCTCTAGGACAATGAGATAACCCAGAGGTGTCTTAAAAGGGAAGTAACATGATCAGATTTGCATTTTGAAAAGATCACTAAGTGAAGTAAGATAAGAACTGATAAAATATATTTAGATTTAGTGTCATAGAAGTTATAGTGCTATTACCGTGATCTATTTTGGTGCAAGCAATCTACAGTTTTTAGATGGATTTGAGTATAGCCCAATTATGAAAAGCATACCTGGATGCTGCTGCTAGGAGAGGGGAAGCAGAGAGAAGGAGTCCACTGGGTCTGCATTATAACAGTGCTCGTAGTGAGCCTTACTACTCCTGTGTGGCTTATTTAGGAATCACTTAAATATTTAATCTACTTTTTAGGCAGATTTAACATACTTTTTAAATAAGCTATTTGATTTTTAATTTTTATTTCTCATAGAAAATTGAGAAAATCACACAAAAATGGTCTTTGTCACTTACTACCACTTAGAAAACAGCCCATTCATAAAGTTTACAAGATAACTTGCCCATACTTGAAGAGCTCTGCAGAGAAATAGATTAATGTTTAAAATTACCCTTTATGTTCAGAACATCTATATTTTCTCCCTTCTGTGATTATATTTCAATAGGTGAAATCCAGAAATTTGACTGAAGAAGGTTATTCTGCTGAATATATGTTAAAAAACAGAAATGTATATACATAAACGGTCACACCATCTATCTGGAATTCTAATAAAGCCGATAACATTTAAATCTCCCTCTTTATTGCAACCTGAGTATAACCTCGATACTGTTTTTTGTCACATGAGTTAGCCATATATTTTAATGTTGATAAGTACTGAGGAGTAGAGCTATAAAACTAAAAGAACCCTTGTGTCTATTTATGAATATCAAAAATGAAAGAGCATCTATCTGATGTGTACAAACTGCATAAAATATCATTTCAAAATGTAAAATAAATTTTAAAAATTTAAAATAAGACTTTGTACTTGATGTAAGAACTCCAACATACCAATCTCACTAACTCTTTGAATTGTTTTCCCAGTGTTACACCAAAACATCTTTGGAATCTCAGTTTTACTTAATGTAGGTCACATTTTTCTTCCAGTTTTAGAAAATCAATGTGGCAAATTGTTGGAGCCATTTCCAGCTGTTTAAGCTAGCACACTGAATTCAAAAATTATCATCTGATAGGTGTACCCATAGTGATAAATTTGCCCCAATCTTATGTTCTTTCCAACATGGTTTAACAGATTTGGAATTCATTCTAAAACATATTCTGCAATATTTATATTTCTGCCAATGTAAATTAAAAAAAAAAAACCTCACATCTTTTTGACATGTAATCCATGTCATAGTCAGACTTTGTCCCTGAAACGTGCTGCAACCTCATTATAGGCTTGGAGGATATGCGGGTTGGTAGGAAAAGATCATGGGTAAAACTTTCATCTCCTTGAAAGATAAATTATCAAAGTTGGCATTCTATGCTCTTCATACAAAGCAGGAATAGACTCAGTAGACGGGGAAAAATGTTGCTTCTACAACAGCAGTAAGGGAATCCACATATTCAGACTCATCCAAATCCACCATAATTTCTCTACTCCAATATTCAGATTCCCACTCTTTTTCCAATCCAGTTCCCAGATTCAACACCAGAAACCTGCTGAGACTGTGACGTTAACTTACTTAATACTGTAAACCACCGAATCAAACTCAGTATCTGGTTTTCAACTTCATGGACTCAAGAAGAGGTAGGTACCTCATAAAGGGTACCAGGTCACTGACATTAAGAAAAAAACAGCATTCATTGATTTATTCCACAAACATAAACAAATAGCAGCTGTTAACACTTACTATGTGCTGAGCGTTTTATGTACATTATCTCCACTAACTCTCTCCCCAACAGATGGGGAAATTGAGATTCAGAGAGGTTAATGTGTTCACCAAAGTTACACAGTGATTAAGTGGGAGAAGCTTGACTTAATTACAAGACTGGACTGTCTCATGCACAAGCTTGGTGCTGTGGACATAGAGATTGGAAGATGTAGTCCCTTCCATAAAGTCAATATTCATTAGGAAGAGGAGCTGGTCACTAGCAATGTGTTGTTACTAAAGTCAATGCATAGAATCAGCTCTTGAAGCACTTTGAAGAGACTAGAAAAAATATCCATTTGCCCCTAAACATACTGAGCTGAGAATTAATATATGAATTGGGGAGATAAAAGGATTAAGGGCATTTTATCGGTTGGCTATAACTTGTTACTGCATAACAAGTAATTCACTCCAAAATTTAGTGGATTAAAACAATAATCATTTATTCTTGCTCACAGGTCTGCAGGTCAGCTGGATATTGTCTCAGCTAGGCTGGGCTCAGCTAAGTGGCTCTGCCTGATGCTGTAGACCCAGTTGCAACTGGCTCCATGCTGCAGGCTCTCTATGTATTCTTCCAGGCCTCAGGTAGAGGGGTAGCAACTGCCTGGGGAAAGCTCTTCTCACAGAGATGAGAGCAGTGATATCTTTTAAGGCCCAAGTGCAGAACTGGCACGTGGTAACTGCCCCCTGATCTCATTGGCCAAAACAAGTCACAGCCAGTGGAAAACTCTGCCTTTTGTGTGAAGGGCTGCAAAGTTACATGGTTAAGAGAATGAATAAAGAATTGAGGCCAGTAATTCTATCTACCAAAGACAATTTTTTTATTTTGATGGGGAGTGGCTGACATAGAGGGAGTGGAGTGGGTAGAGAATCTATAAAATACCACTAACTTTTAAAAGATTTGCCAGGAAAATTTGCCTATGAATAAAACACCACATTTCTTCATTTCTCCAACTGAGATAATGAAAGACAAACCCTCCCACCCTACTATTTTCCTTTTCCATTTCTTAAAAAGTATACAAAATTGTAGGATGCCAGAATATTAGTTAGACAAGTCTGACTAAAACGAGAGATCCCTCCAATCTCAAGTTTCAACCACCTATAAAAGTAGTGTTTGGGAAATGGCTGTGAAAAAATATGTTCTTCCGCATTTAGGTCTCAGAGTCCCCATTTGATGGTTGATCTACACCCCTGTAATCTACAAACATACAGACACCAGCCTAACTGGTTGATAAATAGGAAAAAACATGCTAATAAAACAAACAGGAAAGATTCTAGGAAATAAATAAAAGGAGACAAGAACATACAATGGAGAAAAGATGAACTCTTCAATAAGTGGTGCTGGGAAAACTGGACAGTTACATGTAAAAGAATAAAATGAGAACATTTTCTAATACCATATACAAAAATAGGCTCAAAATGGGTTAAAGACCTAAATGTAAGACTGGAAACCATAGAACTCCTAGAAGAAAACATAGGCAGAACACTCTGACATAAATTGTAGCAATATTTTTTAAATCTGTCTCCTATGGGAAAGGAAACAAAAGCAAATATAAACAAATGGGACCTAATTAAACTTAAAAGCTTTTGCATAGCAAAGGAAACCATCAACAAAACAAAAAGGCAACCTATCGAATGGAGAATATATTTGCAAATTATATGACCAATAAGGGATTAACATTCAGAATGTATCAATATAAACAGCTCATACAACTCCATACCAATAAAAAACAAGCAACCCAATTTAAAAATGGGCAGAAGAACTGATTAGACATTTTTCCAAAGAAAACATACAGATGGCCAGCAGGCACATGAAAAGATGCTCAATATCACTAATTATTAGAGAAATGCAAATCAAAACAACCATGACATATCACTTCACACCTGTCAGAATGGCTATCATAAAAAGACCACAAAATGGGAGAAAATATTTACAAATCATATATCTGATAAGGGACTAGTATCCAGAATATATAAAGAATTCTTAGAATGCAATAAAAGACAAATAACCCAATATAGAAATGGGCAAAAGATTTGAATAGACATTTTTTCAAAGAAAGTATACAGATAGCAAAAAGCACATGAAAAGATGTTCAGCGTCATCAGTTATTAGGGAAATGTCAATCAAAACCGCAGAGACACCATTTCACATCAACTACAATGGCTATAATCAAAATGACAGATGAGAACAAGTGTTGACAAGGAGAAACTGAAACCCTCATAGACTGCCGGTAGGAATGTAAAATGGTACAGCCACTTTGGAAAAACAATTTGGCAGTTCCTCAAAATATTAAACATAGAGTTACTATATGACCTAGCAATTCTAATCCTAGGTATCTACCCAAGAGTAATGAGAACATATATCCACACAAAAACTCATACACAAATGTTCATAGTAGCATTACTCATAATAAGTGGCCAAAAAGTAGAAACAACCTAAATGCCCACGAACAGAAAGGTGGATAAATAAAATGTGGTCTATCCATCCAAAGGAATATCATTTAGCTATAACCAGGAATAAGTACCAATACGTGTTACAACATGATGAACTTTTAAAACATCATGCTTAAGTCATAAGAGACCATATAATGTACAATTCCACTTATATAAAATGTCCAGAATGGGCAAATCTATAGAGACAGAAAGTAGATTAGTCTTTGCCTAGAGCTCTGGGTGGAAGGGTCGAGGGAGGTGGAGAGTGACTGCTAATGGTACAGGGTTTCTTTTAGGGAGGCTGAAATATTCTAAAATTAGATGGTTGCATAATCCTGTAAATACACTAAAAAACACTGAATTATATACCTTACATAGATGAATTATATAGTTTGTGAATTACATATAAACAAACAAACAAAAAAAGACCACAAATAACAAATGCTAGCAAGGATGTGGAGAAAAAGTAACCCTCATACACTGTTGGTGGGAATGTAAATTGGTGCAGCCACTGTGGAAAACAGTATGGAGGCTCCTCAAAAATACTAAAAATATAACTACCATAAGATCCAGCTATTCCACTCCTGGGTGTATATCTGAAGAATCAGAAGAAAACAAAAACATTAATTCAAAAAGATATATACACCCTTATGTTTACTGGAGCATTATTTACAATAGCCAAGATATGGAAACAACCTAAATGTGCATCAACAGATGAATGGATAAAGAAGATGTGTGTATGTACACACACACACACACACACACACACACACACACACACACACACACACAATGGAATACTACTCAGCCATAAAAAATAATGAAATTTTGCTATTTGCAACAACTTGATTGTACTTGGAGCATATTATACTCAGTGAAATAAGTCAGGCAGAGAAAGACAAATACTGTATGATATCACTTGTAAGTGGAATCTAAAAAATATAACAAAATAGTGACTATAACAAAAAATAAACAGACTCACAGATATAGAGAACAAACTAGTTGTTACCAGTGGGGGGTGGAGGGGGAGGGGTAAAACAGTGGTAGAGGATTAAGAGGTACAAACTACTATGTAAAAAATAAAAATGCTACAAGGATATAGTACAGCACAAGGAACATAGCCTATATTTTATAATAACTATAAATGGAGTATAACCTTTAAAAGTTGTGAATCACTATGTTGTACACCTGAAATGTATATAAAATTGTAAATCAACTGTACCACAATACAAAATTAAAAATAGGTATTTCAAACCACTGAGTGAAGATTAACAATTTAATAAATAAAACGTTTTAGCATAACTGATCTGCATTTTAAACAAAATAATGATAAAGTTAAATTCAAGTTACTTACCATGTAAAAATGAAATTCAGACAGATTAAAGAGCTAAGTGCAAAAAAAAGAAAATACAGAATAACTTCATTTTATAATTTTGGAATAAGGGATGTAGACATAATATAGAAAATATTAGCACTAGTTTGAAGCTGATAGAAAAACAAATAATTTGAACTTATATTATACAATATTTGTACCTATTGTTGAGGTCATTTAGACAAGCAGACATCAATTTAATGGAAAAATGAGCAAAAAATATAACAGACAATTAATGCAAATGGAAAATTAACACATGAAAAGAAACTAATTAGTAATTAGCAAAATTCAAATTTAAACAAAATTGAGATACTATTTTTTTGTAAACATTAAAATATTTTATAATAATTATCTATTTTTGCCAGAAGTATGAATTGGTACAATTTAGGGGGAAGCAAGCTGTATAATCCCAGCAATTCTGTTTTCCATATATGTCTTACAGAAAATTTTGCCCCTGTATACATGGATAAGTATATGTGTTCAGTAAAGAATATTTTTAGAAAAACAAAAATAGAAAAATATGAAACCAATTTGTGGAAGTTCTTTACATAAACACTATAAACATATATCCACACATATAATACACATTTTATATGCGTGTATATGTTAGCACGTGTGTGTGTGTGTGTGTGTGTGTATGTTTAGGGAGAGAGAATGAAAAAGAAATCCTTAAACTAAAATAGATATCTTACTCTTTCTGTCTGTCTTTCTTTTAGCCTACATTGCAGTTGTATAGTTGGGAGTTCTAGCAACTATCTTTGACCAGGAGTTGATCCTGTGAATGGAATTTGGTGTTAGGACACTTGAGTAGTAATACAGTGAGAGTCTGTGTCCTCAGTGGCTCCCTGATAACAATTCTGAACTAATCAAGTCATTTGTATTTACACCAAAAAAGCACAAATGGGAGCCATGAATCACTGTAGCTTCTGTGTAATCTTAAGATTTGTGTTCTCCATGAAGAGCATGAACACATCCTGTGTTCCTCAGGACAGTCCCAGTTCATGCTTATTCTCTGTGTTCCCTGATGTAGCTCTTCTTTTTCTAATGTCTGGGGACACCACAGGCGTACAGTGGACTTCCAACAGCTTTCCCAGTTTGGGAAGCCTAAAAGTGGGCAAGCCACCCCACTCCCGCCCAGCACCCCCATGCTCCAGTGTACGCACTTAAAAGTTTCCAGGCATCCTCACCACTCATGAAAGAAGCTTATCATCCAGCCACAGAGGAAACCCAAGCCAACTAATTGGTACATTAATCTAACATATGCATAAACAACTGAATATTGACTGGTAATTAGGAAAGCCATCAACTACAGAGGGAAGGACCCAAAACGACAAAAAGAAAATCCATCCCTACAGGAAGCAATAATTAATGAAAATAATCTAAAAATTGAAAAAAAATCAAAAGTCTTTGACTATATTCAGAGAAATTAGAAAAGTTGTTATATTTTGCAAATTATATCTATTAAGATGCTATCTAAAAAAGTTTGAGAACTTCAAGGAAAGGCCAGAGAGTAGCCAACTAATAGATGACATTTCTCCATGTGAGCATATTTACAAGTTATCTTTTCATTGTCTATCTCTCCAGTATGAACTGATAGCTGAGGGTCATCAGGCATTTGAAGGGGGGCCCTGTGCGATCATCAAGGGTCACAGGGCCAGGTGGGCTGAACTGAGCGCCAGGTCTTAGATTCTGAAGGCAGACCTGCACCTACTCCTCACACCTCACATCCACAGGAACTCAAGTAGATCCGAGTCAGTTTCTTCAGACTAACTGTTTGTAAACATGGATGCTCTAACGTGGATGTGCAGATCGCTTATGAAACACCTCACATCCAGTCCTCCTTTTCCACAGTTCACTAACATATTCAAATAACTAGACAATGACTAGAATCTAGTTAATGCTTTTCTTCTGTTTTACATGCAAACCTTGTACTTACTCCCTTGTTTCACTCTTCTGAAGGCTCATTTTAATGCCCATGTCAGAAAATATCATAGTGAAGTGTGGAATAGTATCTAAGAATGATTGATATTTTTGCTTTCTAATTAAACCCACATTGGATTTTTCACTGTTAACTTGATACTGTTGGTGGCAAAGTGTAGCCAGGAAAAAGAACAGGTTTCAAAGGAAAAGCAGTACTTCTTAAAATGTTGGCTTGATTTTAAACTTATAACAGTGTCAATATCTTTATTCTCCCTTTAGTACTAACCAAGATGTTTTGAACTACTTTAATATGTATCATTTCAATCTAAAACAGTGTCATATTCTGAGTTACATATACTTAACGTCTATTTTATGTCATTCCAAAAATATATATTTTGCACATGTACTTTAAGTGATTTAGAAAATGCTAACTTTTTCCATGTCATTTTGTGCTTTTAATTCTATTTTATGAATGTTTACTTTTAATATTCTCCCCTTTTTCCCCCTTAGGCCCATGTTGCTGAGTTTATTGCTGAATGAGATTTCCTCTATCTATATAAATTCCCAATTCACCTATCTATGTTTTTGTTATTCTTTCTTTCTTCCTCTCCTATGCTCTGAATGCTTCCACCTCTTTCTCCAGACCACTGCTTTAAATTCCTCACCAAAATTTTAAGCCAATATATGACTCAAAAATGAAATTGTATGGCGCAGTGGTTGAGAATCTGCCTGCCAATGCAGGGGAAACGGGTTCCAGCCCTGGTCTGGGAAGATCCCACATGCCGCGGAGCAACTGGGCCCGTGAGCCACGATTACTGAGCCTGCGCGTCTGGAGCCTGTGCTCCGCAACAAGAGAGGCCGCGATAGTGAGAGGCCCGCGCACTGCGATGAAGAGTGGCCCCCACTTGCCGCAACTAGAGAAAGCCCTCGCACAGAAACGAAGACCCAACAC
The DNA here is from genome assembly GCF_949987535.1 of Balaenoptera acutorostrata. Lineage (NCBI taxonomy): Eukaryota > Metazoa > Chordata > Mammalia > Artiodactyla > Balaenopteridae > Balaenoptera > Balaenoptera acutorostrata. The sequence continues at coordinate 128,433,303 of NC_080068.1, read as the reverse complement.
TGCCAAAAGTAAATAAATAAATAAATTAAAAAAAAAAAAATGAAATTGTACCCATTTACTATTTTCATTAGTTAATAATAAACTTGAGAACAAAAATATATTTAGATGAAATAACATACTTTATATAGAGATCACACAAATATAATGGACAATATCAAATTGAATATATTTGCAACATGGCTTGAGAAATTACCTTGAAAATACATTGGTTTTCTGGAGAGCTTTCTCTTCGTGAGTAATCATGGTAAATAAAATCCCCAATGGGGAAATATATGGCTATGAATTTTTGTTAGAAAATAAAAGGTTTATAAAGTGATCTGAAGTATTAAAAGAATAGGGAAGATCATTTCTGGAGTGGAAGTCACTCTAGCGAACTTTTATTACTCCTAGTTTTGTCCTCTTGAATGCAAATATCACTGGTATGATATCTAAAATACAATATAAAAAACAAGTATAATACATAAAATAAGATTTCTGTCATTAGTTAACTGCTTGATCCTCACCAACAATCGAACCTTATTCTAGATATTTCCACATGTATTTTCTGGATTTAATCCTCACTTTGATTCTGTTCTCCTTGAACTGCATAATCAATAGTTCTGCACTGCCTACAGGATAGTCAGATTTCTTTAGCTGAGAATCAAGGACCTTCTGGATCTGTATTTATTTCCTTGTCATGCCTATTTTTCAGATCTTCTTGACACAAACACTCACACTGTTTTCCCGTATGCCTTGCTCCCCTCAACCTCCTTGCCTTTGGTAATGTCATTGGTCACATTTATTTTCTGTCTGCCAGTTCACATAATCTCCTTTATTCAAACTTCAGTCCATATCTATCTCCATAATAAAGCTTTTATTATCCTGTTGCATTTATTATTTTCCTTTGAACTGTGATTGAGTTTATTCACTAATTTATAGATAACTGGCATTTTTGATGTTCCAAATTAACATAGGACATTTCACTGCACATTGTAGGTGTTCCTAAGAATTTCTTAATTCCTTAATTCTCAATAAACCTTCTTGAATGAGAGTCCATTACATTTATCTAAAATTTGAATGTATGTACTGATATACAGCCTCAGTTCTCTATAACATCTAATTCTAGATGAACGTAAAATAACCACAGTTATTTCTGTATTTATTATGTTGAGGAAACACTTAAGATTTAGTAGAATTGGGTTCATGTTCATTTAGGTCCACAATCTCATTGCAATACGTGTAGGAAACCAGTATGAGGGTTGTAGTTTTATGTTTTGATTTTAATAACATGAAAATTCTTTGTAAGAACTGATCCTATGCAACTCCTAAGATTTTTCACATATACAAGATAACATTTTTTAAATGGGAGGTCATTTTTAATGTGAAGAAGACATTAGAGCTTAGTATTAGAGCATGTTTGGATAATTTTGTTAATTATGAAATTTTGATGGGAAATAATGTGATTACGCTCTATGCATAAAATATTCAGAATGCTGCAATGAGTAACTATAGGGGGCACAACTCACATGGACCGTGCTGAGTGGATCACTTAAGTTTGTATAATGCACATCCAGGATAACTACATATAGTATTCCTGTATACATCACACTTGAGTACAGAGTGTATCAACAATCCATTTTTTTTAAGTTGATGTAAGTTTGTCAGATTAATGTACTACAATCTGATACAATATCAAATGTTTTCTTTTTGCATATATGAGCAGCTTGCTCATATCAAATCAAATAACAAACATTTCGGAGCAAAGTGTTATTTATCTAAAAACTTTTACACAAATGTTTATAGAAGTGATATATTAATGTTAGATGATTTTAAATCTTTAAAAAATAGTTTTGAATAGACAGAAGCCACTTTTTATATCTTAGAGGTAAAATGTTTAAATGTATTCCCTCTCCATTGAATTTAAAATCAATTAAGCTAATATGGCTAATATTTAGTATGTGGCTCCCATTCTGAGGGTTGTCTTTCCATTTTGTTTATGGTTTCCTTTGCTGTGCAAAAGCTTTTAAGTTTAATTAGGTCCCATTTGTTTATTTTTGTTTTTATTTTCATTACTCTAGGAGGTGGATCAAAAATTATCTTAAAAAGAGTGTATATAAATACATGTACAACTGATTCACGTTGCTGTACACCTGAAACTAGCACAACATTGTAAATCAACTATACTCCAATAAAAATTATATATATCTATTTATTTATTATGTGGTAAGTACTTTTGAAAATTTTTTCCATTGAGGATAATGGAATAAAGTGCATTAGTCTTACAGGTACAATGTGATCAGACATAAAACATTTCTAACACTCAAGAAGTATCCCTCATGTTCTATCCCTGTTAATATCTACCCAGGCCCTGACTCCTCTCAGCATCACCAGGAGAGATAACTATTCTGACTTTATCACTATAAAGTTATTTTTTTCTGTTCTTAAATAAAATTATTTTGTATGTACAGTAAATAGGAATTTGTGCCTCATTTTTCTACAAAACATAATATCTGTGAGATTCATCCTTGTGGTCACTTCCATAATTCATTCTTTGTTATTGCCATGTAATATTCCACTATATGTATACCATAATTCATTCTAATTTTTTTTGAAAGTGAATATGAAATGAGAACTCCTAGAAAAAATGTGAGCCTCAAAATTATATACACTTTCAATTGCACTAAGAATAAATATGGTTTTCTGTTTACAATGTAATGCAACTAAGAATTCAGTATGAATATCTTCATTCTTCTTTTGATAAGTAAAATTTTATATCTTTTAAAACTCTAGACCTGAGAAGTTATTCTGTATGGCCTAATGATGACAAAACTACTATACACCATATATGTGAATTCTAGAAGTGTGTGTGTGTGTGTGTGTGTGTGTGTGTGTGTGCATGTGTATTGATGACCTAGGAAGTAAAAACCTAATTAAAATGAAGTCAGCTGTATATTTCATAGTCTGTAGGTATTAAGCATATAGAACATTTTATGATTTGGTTTAGAAATCTGCATTGGCTCTACTTATGGGTGAAATTCTTGCTATGACTTTTAACTAAACTCTACAGCACGTCTGTACTAACACTTCACTAACACACCATTTTCCTTATGTCATTCTAATTATTTTATTTGACCACATTGTTCACATGCAATTAACATAGCAAGATTGCCAATGTTGCAAGAAAAAACTATGAACTCACCATCCTTTTGCAAACAACCCAATAGTCTAGCAATATCTTAAAGTTTAACAATAGAACCTCAGAAATCACTTTATTTCCTTAATAATAATGATCAAACAGATGGTCCCAACTTTGTGGAAAGAAGGCAATTTTTTTTCACTGCAACACTTAATTCATTGTGAATACATACAGTCTTTGTTTGCATTCACTACCATAGTTAGCATTTCATTTCACTAATCTGCCATATACCCAATGGACTTTTTCTTTAATATGTCAGAAACATATTTTTGAATGAACTTTAAAAACTGGAACACTTCCGTTTTCAACAACTAATATTTACTTAATAAAGTGACTATTTATTGAGGTCCTACTATGAACCTGGCAACTGTGTAGAAAGTTGGTGATACAAACCTGAAATGCACGACAGTCCCTATCTTCAAAGGGCTTCTCACCTCACACACTGGTATGACTTCAGCATAGAGAGTGTTGAAAAACACATATACAAATTTTAAGTGATGGACTATCTTTTTGCTGAAATAAAATATAGATTAACACTTGCATGTAAGCTTACTTTGTCAGTGCATGCCACTTGTCCAAGTATAATGATATTGTCAGAAAATAAAACAAAAAATTCAGTAACAATATAAAATCATATTTTTTTTCCTTTTTGGTCTCTTCTACTTTTTATCATTTTAATATATTCATTACCTTGCTATTAAAATTGTAGGAAAGCAGGTAATTTTTATTAACAAAGTTTATTTATTTAGTATCATTCTATTATTCTCTTCATTTTCTATATTGGTATGAAGAGTATGGAATATAAGAGGAGTAAAGGGAGTATTGGTCAGAGTAGAGGTGCATACCAAAGGTGAAGAGAAAGAGATAAACTTTCCATTGTTTATCAGATGAATCCTTTACTTTCTCCTTTCTGTACCCATCTACCACTATGCAAAATATAATTGTATACTAAAACTTGTAAACACACTAAGTTATAAACAGTGACCAAGTGTGGACAATAATTAATTTCATATTCATTACTGTACATATATGTGTACTTTCTAAGATAATGAATTCTCATAAATCCTTGTAAACGTGGTGCTTATCATCATGTATCAAATGCTTATAAAATATTTCAGGGCTTCCCTCGTGGCGCAGTGGTTGAGAATCTGCCTGCTAATGCAGGGGACACGGGTTTGAGCCCTGGTCTGGGAAGATCCCATATGCCGTAGAACAGCTAGGCCCGTGAGCCACAATTACTGAGCCTGCGCATCTGGAGCCTGTGCTCCGCAACAAGAGAGGCCGCGAGGCCCATGCACCGCGATGAAGAGTGGCCCCCGCTCGCTGCAACTAGAGAAAGCCCTCGCACAGAAACGAAGACCCAACACAGCCATAAATAAATAAATAAATTAAATTAAAAAAAAATTTCAAAAGTAAATCCAAGCAAATAAAATATTATGCTGTAATATTCTTCTTTATATATATGATTGATTCTCATTATTCATGGATTCTGTATTTATGGATTTGCTTATTCACCAAAATTTATTTTTAACCCCAATCAATACTTCTGGAGCCTTTATGGTCATTTGCAGACACGTGCAGAACAGTGAAAAATGTGAGCCATCTGATGTGCACATTCTATCTGAGGTCAAACAAGGTAACATTCTGCCTTGTTATTTTAGCCCTTGTATTTAAACAAATGTTCTTCTTGTGGTCTACATAGCACATTTTTTTTTATTTTGCCTTTGTATGCTTTTGTCAATGATTTCACTGTTTAAATGACCCTCAAGCATAGTGATGAACTGCAGTCTAGGGTTTGTAAGCACAAGCAGTCAGTGCTGTGTCTTACATAGAAGATACATGTTAGATAAACTTCATTCAGGCTTGATTTATACTGCTGCGGACCATGAGTTCAATGTTAATGAATCCATAATAGGGTACATCTAGAGAAAGAAAAAGCAAATTTGTATATCTGTATGTGAGGTCACTCCAGAAGTGCTAAGTAACATCTGCAATGTGGGATGAAGCTATGGAAATAATGAAAAAGAAGCTAAATTTGTGGATTCATGACATGATGACTAATAATAAAAGTGCAGGGGACAGCATTGTTGTGAAGCTGAAAGCCAAAGAAATTTATAGTCACTTTACCCAGGGTCATGAAAATGTTAAAACTTCTTCGTTAGTGTTGACTGACTTGCACATTTCAAAAGGTGATATGGCTTGAAAAATATTAAACTTGCAGACAAGGCTGATTCTCACATCAGGAGGCTGTGGAAGGATTTTTTAAAAAAATACCTATTAAGTGTTATACAGGTGATGAGTTAAGAGCAGACTGTTAAAGCTGATGAGATTGACTTGTTTATAAAAGCATTGGTAAACAAATCTATATAACACACATGGCCCCCAAAAGCTCTGACTTTATTTCAGTACCATGAAATTAATTACTTCTAAGAAATATATATTAAATAATATGTCTTTAAACAGAACACACATAATACAAGGTTATCTATTGATCAGTTGACAAAAATGTTATGGCTAAATGGAACCTAACCCTGTAATTCCTTTTGGAGCAATGGTTCTGTATTTGCTAATTCAGAACCAACTTTATAGAGCATAACTCCTGTGAATAATGAGAAATGAGTATATTCTTTTTAATGGCCACCTAATAGTCCACTTTGTAAATGTAGCATAAACACTGTTATAGGCTGAGTATTTGTGTCCCCTTAAAAATTATGTTGAAACATAATCCCCAGTGTGGTCATATTTTGAAGTGGTGTTATGGGGAGGTAATTAGGTCATGAGACTCTATCCCTCATCAGTGAGATCAGGGCCCTTATAAAGCGCTCCCCCCCTCCATCCACATGAGAGCACAGAGTGAAGATGGCCGTCTGTGAACCAGGAAGCTGGTTCTCATTAAACACTGAATCTGCCGGCACCTTGATCCTGGACTTCACAGCCTCCAGCACTGTGAGAAATATCTTCTATTTATAAGTCACCCCGATATAGTTGATGATATTTTGTTATAGCAGCCTGAACAGACTAAGACAAAAATTGGTACTGTGAAGTGGGGTGCTGCTGTAACAAATACCAACTAATGTAGAAGCGGCTTTGGAACTGGGTAACAGGTAGAGGCTGGAAGAGTTGTGAAGTGCAAGCTAGAAATATGGACATTGAGGATGACTCTAGAGACAGATGAGAAAGAAAAGAGGAGAGCTAGAGAGAAAGCCTCATCTTCTTAGAGAATACCTAAGTCATCATGAACAGAATGTTGGTAGAAATATGGCTGGTAAGGGTCATTCTGTTGAGGTCTCAGATGGAAATGAGAAACATGTTACTGGCAACTGGAGAAAAGCTGATCCTCGTTATAAAGTAGTAAAGAACTTGATTGATTTGTGTTCATGTTCTAGTGTTTTGTGGAAGGCAATGAAACTGGATATTTAGCTGAGGAGAACTCTAAGCAAAGTGTTGAAGCAGTGGCCTGGTTCCTCCTAACTGCTTATTATAAACTGCTCGAAGAGAGAAATGATTTGAAGATGGAATTACTAAGTAAAAAGGAACCAAAACTTACAGATTTGGAAAATTCTCAGCTTATCCATACTGCAATACATTGAGAAAGGATGTTCAGAAGAGAATACTAAGGGTGTGGCCAGGTGACTTTTCGATAAGGAGATTAGTGTGGGTATAAACCATGGACCTAAACAGCCATCTCACCAGAAGACAGGGAATGTTCTTCAAGACAAGGGAAGAATGACCCCCTGAAACTGATTCAGAGGTCATCAGGACTGCCACTCCCACCACATGCCCAGAGGAAAAAACTATTTCGATGGGTGAGGCCACCCCTCTGGTGCAGGTGGTCCAGGATGTCCCTGCCTAGGTGTCTCATGCCTGTGACCCCATCAAGAGCTGCAGAGTGGTTTACAGCCAGTGCAGTGGAACCATGGCATAGATGGGGCCCTGGCAAAGAGTCACAGTGTGGGCAACACCCCTCCAAATTGTTGGGAGGCTTTGACACCCCAGTGGGTACGGAAGGCCAAAGAGCATCAAGCAAAAGAGGATTATTACCGAATTTTAGAGGACTAATGGAATTTGCCCAATTAGGTTTTGAAGTTACTTTGGACCTGTCACTCTTTTCTTCCTTCCTATTTCTCCCTTTTGGAATGGGAATATCTATCTTATGCCAGTCCTACCATTGAATTTTAGAAGCACATAAGTTGTTTGGTGTCACAGGTTCACAGCTGGAGAGAAATTTTGCCTCAGGATAAATCGTACCTCATTTCTTACCCATAGATGACATTTAGATGAGACCATGCACTTTAGACTTTTAAAGTTGATGCTTAAGCAAGTTAAGAATTTTGGGAATGTTGGGATGGAATGAACATATTTTGCATGTGAGAAAGGCATGGATTTGGTGGCGGGAAAGGGCTAGAATGCTATAGGCTGTATATTTGTGTCTCTCCAAAACTCATATGTTGAAATTTAATCCCCATTGTGGCGGTATTAGAAAATGGGGCCTTGGGGAGGTAATTAGATCATGAGGGCTCCATCCTCATGAATAGAATTAGTGCCCTTATAGAAGAGGCCCAAGAGAGCGCCCTTGCTCCTTCTTCAAAGAGAAGAAGGGCATCTATAAACCAGGAAGAAGGTTCTTACCAGACACAGAATTTGCTAGTGCCTTGATCTTGGTTTTCTCAGCCTCTAGAACTGTGAGAAAAAAATTTTCTCTTGTTTATACATCACACTGCAAACAGTATTCCATTATAGAAGCCCAAATGGACTAAGATAACAGCTGATGTAATCTTCCCACTATAAATCCAGCACTTTGACCACACTTACTGTCATGATAATCTTCTCTGGGATGTCTTCAGCCCTATTCTGATTTGTTCTCATTTCTCCTCCTAGAAAAACTCAGTTTTGGTCTTGTCTGTTTTTATTTGTGATCAGGGAGTATAACTAAATCTTGTTTGTTAATTTTGGTACTCTCTCTATATGCTCCATTTCTGAACAGCATTGTCTAAGATTGGGAATGGAAATAATGTAGGCTAAAATGACTATAAACTAAAATACATCAGAGATATTTATTTCTTTTATATCAAATACTTTATATTTGACAAGGGATCAGCCAATTATGACTCACAGACTAAATGCAGCCCACCACCTGTTTTTATAAATAAAGTTTTATTAGAACAAAACCATACCATTTACTTCTGTACTATCTATGGTTGGTTTTATACTACAATGGCTGTGTTTTACAGTTATAACTGAATTTTTATTGCCCTCAAAACCTAAAATATTTACTGTCTAAAACTTTACAGAAAACGTTTGCTCATCTCCAATAAGACTACATAAAAAAGATGACATTTCACCTTTCTCTGTCATCTAGTACATATCTACTCATTAATTTCTTATTTAAATATATTCATTTAAGTATTATTAGCAGTAGTAGTAACATCTTCAATCCTGTATTTGTAAAAATTATGTTATAAAATGATTTTAAGTATTACCTTACCTAATTTTCGATTTTCCTATAGGTAGATAGTGTGAATATAAAATAGTATTAAAGTCTCAGTATCAAATCCCATTTTCTTTTCCTAACAATCAGTTTTATAGTCCTAAATTAATCCTTATTGTTCTTTGTTTTCTCCACCTTGGTAGCACAATGACTTTGAACAAGGAACATAACCCATCTGAGCCTGAGTAAAATAAATTATCAACTGATTGGTGCTATGCTAAGTGTAAGGAGAGTTTATAGTACATGGAAGAATGTCATAAATGACTGCCATCACTATCACCATTCTATGTAGAGCTTCAGCTCTGAAGCCATACTTCCTGAATTTAATTTTCAAGTACTCCACTTAGACAAGAAAATTAACTCTCCGTATCTATTACTGTGTAACAAATTAACCCCAAATTTAACGGCTTAAAATAATAAACATTTATTATCTCACATTTTCTGTAGGTCTGATTGAGGGTTTCTTCATAATTACAGTCAAGGTGTTAGTCAAGGTTGCCCTTATCTGAAGGCTTGACTGGGGCCAGAGAATTCTTTTCCAAGTTCACACTCATGGCTGTTGGCAGAAGGCCTCAGTTCTTGGCTATCTGTTGGCTAGAGGCCTTAGTTACTCACCACATGGGCCTCTTCTCAGGGCTGCTTGGGAAATCTCACACCATGATAGGTGGCTTCCCTTAGAGCAAGTGATCTGACAGACAGATCAAAGTGGAAGCAACAGTGTCTTGTATGAAAGAGTCTTATAAGTCACACACTGCATTTTAACCACATTCTATACATAATAAGCAAGGCACCAAGTCCAGCCCACACTCAAGAGAAGAGAGTTAGATTTCACATCTTGAAGGAAGGAATACCAAGGAATATGTGGATAAATAGTTGATTCTTGAACAACTCCAGGGGTCAGGGGCACCAACCCTCAGCACAGTCAAAAATTCATGTATAACTTATAGTTGGCCCTCCTACACACAGTTCCTCTGTATCCACAGCTCTTCATCTGAGGACTCAACCAACCATGGATTGTGCGCACTCTACTAGTTACTACTCAAAAAGTTCGACATATAACTGGATCCGTGCAGCTCAAACCCATGTTGTTCAAGGATCAACTGTATACTAAAATTGCCTCACTCAATTTACCTCAATTTCCCCATCTGTAAAATGAATATACATAATGGTAAAATGAAGATTATTGTCTTGAGATTCAAAACATGTATATCACTGAGACAAGATCCTCCCACACGTAAGCAATCTATAAATATTAGCTAATATTAGAGATTTACATGCAATTGTACTCTTTTCTATTTTATTCTTTACAGCAGCGGTCCCCAACCTTTTTGGCACCAGGGACTGGTTTCGTGGAAGACAATTTCTTTTCTACGGACCAGTGGTGGGGAGGGTGGGGGAAGGTTCAGGTGGTAATGTGAGTGATGGGGAGCGGCAGATGTAGCTTTGCTCACTTGCTGCTCACCTCCTGCTGTGCGGCCCGGTTCCTAACAGGCCGTGGACTGGTACCAGTCCATGGCCCAGGGGTTGGGGAACCCCTGCTTTACAGAACAATTAAATTTTTAAATTGAACTATAATTGACATATAACATTAATATTAGTTTCAGGTATACAACACGATTCAATATTTGTATACAGTGTGAAATAATCACAATAAGTCTAGTTAACATTTTTATTTTAGGTAATTTGTGTTTCTCTGTTTCTTAATTATTTTTGTTATTTATTTATTTATTTTAAAGATTTATTTATTTATTTATTTGGCTGTGCTGGGCCTTAGTTGCAGCACAAGGGATCTTCATTGCTGTGTGCGGGATCTTTTATTTATTTATTTATTTTTGCATGCGGGATCTTTAGTTGCAGCATGCGGGATCTAGTTCCCTGATCAGGGATCGAACCTGGGCCCCCTGCATTGGGAGTGCAAAGTCTTAGCCACTGGCCCACCAGGGAAGTCCCTATTATTTCTTTTTGATTTTCTGAAATTTTACTCTATCTCCTTAGGTTCAGAGTATCACAAGCTACCATGTTTGTAGTGTGGTCTCATTCTATGAAATATTAAGCAAGAGACGATATAATGCCTCTTTGGGATGATTATAAAATTATGAACACACACACACAGCAGGCAAGTCAAATTGTCTAGCTCTGTCCTCCTGCAGTAAGCATAAGAGCAGTTGAATATATACCCACTTAAAATGCATTTTTGGGGAGCTACCACATTCGCTCATTTTATACCTCATTTAATTGCTTAACACTACTTGTTTCATTAGGTTCTGGACCAAAAGTCCCAATGTAAGAGTACAGTCAATGTCTATAACATTTCTATCAAGCATGACTTGGTGGGTAGAAAAAGTTTTCATTGCGATTGAGAAAAACTGAAAAGGGATCACAGTTTACAATTTGTAGCAGTTCTCAGCCTTAACCTCATTCTCTCTGGGGACATGTCTCTGACTGCCTTAGACTGGGCAAGGTTTCATTGTATTTCATCTCACAGCACTCTATTTTTTCCTTATCAAAGCACTTACCATACATTATTGTATTTGAAGCTTCTATTGTCTGAATTTCAGTAAAAGCTCTAAATGATATGCTAGCAAGGCACAGTGGATTCTTTACACACTATTGTATTTTCAATTTTTGGCACAATATTTGGGACAAAATAGGACTGGAGTATATATTTTGGAAGAAATGTTGAATAAAAGAGATTGTTTTAAAGTTACGATGATGTTTACAATATGGCTAGGAAGGATTTGATCTCCTATGAACTCCCCTCCTTCCAACCATACCCTGACCACCCAAAAATATTTGGTAGACTTTGACAAGGATTCTGGAAGAATCTAAATTCATTAATATATCATGAAAATATAATTAATAAATAATGGAATTTGGGATGATTATCATAAGTAAATTCCTATTTGTTGAGGCTGGCAATAGGAAACTGAATAACAAGCTCTACTGCAACTATTGTCACTATCAGAAACAGAGTATTAGGCCACATATGACAGAGGTATAGCTTATTACACTCTTTCTCATTTTGTATTATATTCATAAGTATCTATAGGATTATAATCAGCTTATATGGAGTTGAAGTGGAGAATGAGATATATGCAAAATGATTTCTTATTTAACTGCCCAGAATCTTCCAAAGGGTAGGTGCTAATTGTTAATAAAGCTTAAATACTATAGCTGGTATTTAATAGCTACTGTATTTCAGGCACTATATTTGGCATTTTACGAATGTTACCTTATGTAACCCAGAAAACCAAGCCGTGAAGCACAGGAGATATTACCTTGAAATTAGATTTGTATTCAAATCATTAGTTTGCTACTTATACATACCTGTGTGGTCATAAGCAAGTTAGATACCATCTGTAAGTATCAGTTTTCTCATCTGTTAAAATAGAGAAAATACTGTTTCCCTGTATCTATCATACATTAATAATGAATGGTAGTTTTTATTATATTTATACATGTACAGAACTAGCAAGCAGCAGATATCTACATTTTTCCATAGATTGTATATGTACCATTTTTTTCCTCTCTATTTATCAATCTATCTATTGAGGTGTAGTTGACATATAACATTATATTAGTTTCAGGTGTGCAACATAATGATTTGATATTTGTATATATTGCAAAATGATCACCACAATAAGTCTAGTTAAGATCCATCACCATACATACTTATGATATGTGCCAGTTTTAAACATTTTTTGTATCTTCCATTTCATTTAAAATCATCCATGGTAGTTTACTCACCACTAAGTAGACCAGACATGTTTTGTTTCATTTCAGTTTCAATGGCATATCCGTGCTACTTCCCAATCTTGGGAAATCCTCCCCAATGTGTATACTTGTGTGTGTGCCTCTGTGTGTCTGTGTGTTCTCTGTGTTCATAAAAACATATATACACAGCTGGTAGCACTTTCTGTTGTGTTTTTTTTAAAGGTACAATAGAAGATTATAAAAGGTTTGTAAACACTTGCCCCTCCTTAGGTGATCCAGTAAATAATACTATGAAGACTTTAATAGAGATGCTTGCGGTCCCCTGGAGAAGTTCAAAGTCTACCTCTCAGTTCAGATCTTTTTGTAAGTATCACTTATATAATTTGTCATAAATAAAATTCAGGTCATTATGGTTCTCACAGAAATCAGTTTAAGTTTTCCCACTGAAGCCAATTTAGTTATCACATTTTCCTCTTTTTATTTCGAACATATGATTATCTATGGGACTGAATATATCTTCTCAGAGAATTACATATCATCCATAATGCTCAAAATTGAAATAATTTAAGCATAAAAATGCAGGGTATGAATTTCTCAGATTAGATAGGATTCATGAAGTAATTCAGTTGCCAAAACAATTTCCAAGCATTTAAGTTTTTCTTAAAATTGTCAATTATGTCCCATAGTTTAGAATTTTGAAACTCTGCAAGAATTTTAAGGATTGCAATTGATATTCTCAAAGAACGGGCCTATAATTTCTTACCCTCTACATACAATATGTAATGAACTTATTGCCATAATATTTCTCATAGCTGATTAGGCATCTCTTGTGGATGAAACCACATGCCATATGTATTGATTGTACTTTATATAGTTCTCTAGGTACCTTCTATAAATTATATTCTAAAATTAAACTGGACATGACAGAATATTCCAAACAATCTACTTAAAGTGATCAAAAAGTAATATGAAATTCAAAGCTGATTTTAAATTGAATCACTGGATACACTATCTTCATAATAAATTACCTGTCTATATTAAACTATTTAGTAACTTAAAGATTCTATCATTATCTCTAATTTACCTACAACATTTCATTGTAAAAAAAAAACTGTTGACTAATTTAAATTGATTCAAGAAACAATGTGAGTTGGGTTTCTAATAAAGTTATACAACTCAGTAGATTTTCTGTGATGAGAATGAGCCGCAACATCGTATTAGACTTGTAAATGTAAATTTTAAATGGAAACATTCTTTGAATATGAGAGCAGTTTATAGCCTTATCCTGGCACAAAGTAACATAATAAACTGCTAGAATTTTAATTTAAAGCAAAGTTTAAAGGCTATTGTGGTTTGCCAAGGTTATCCTTCATAAAAATTTCTTGAATGTTTATTTGTCAACAACTTATGTAATTACCTCAAATTAATGTGAAGCCAGAAGTGAAACCAACACTCGAAAATACTTTTGGAAAGCAAGAAACTTTTTTTTCCTTTTAGTTATGCTTTAATGGCCAAGCCAATAAAGTAAAGGAATCTGAATTAAATAAGGAGACTGGGGGGTGGGTAATGAGGAGAAAGCAAGTCAGCTTTTGCAGTGAAAACTACTATTCACAAATTTAAATAGATATTATTTTATTTCTAGATTTTCCAAAAACTTTGTGAGAGTCAACTAGAGGTGCCTCTTTGCTTTCAAGATTTTATCATTGATACTAATTTTACATTGGGGAAAATGTTTCAGACTTTGATATTTCTTTCTCCTCTAGAAAGATGACTTTTGTTAGAAATCTTATTTTTCAGATGGACTTTTATCATACATCAGCCAGAGATTGAGTCAAGTGAGGGTTAATAACTCATATACCTCCTTATCTTAGTACAGACTAAAATCAGTAGCATGTGTCTTCTTTCTAAAACTCAGATCTCTCAAAAGTCAACATCTTTCATATGTGTCTGTGTACATACACATATATGTAATAGACAGATACAGACATAGATATAGCCTACAGTGTTCTGGAAACTATACCATGTTTGGTGAGGCTTTCAAAGATATATAAAATGCAATGCTTTGTGTACCATAAAATCGAGAATGACAGAATAGTATGTGGAATAAGCTATAACAACAGCCTGAACATGAAATGTACCCTGTTGATAGTTCAGTCTGGTAGAAGAATCAGGACCTAAAGTTTCTTCAAGCCTTAGGAGACACAGAGAACATAGTGAATAAAAATGTGTGTATTACTCTCTTTCTGTGTATAGGATAGAGGGAATTAGACAATCATCCAATGGTTGTCACGTCATTATATGTACTAAAACAAACAGTCAAAATCTGACTACAAAGGCAACTTGGATTTATTGGAAAAGTAACAAGGATTGAGAAGGAAGATTTGAGTTTCTACTGTTTGGAATTCAGTCATCAAGTTGACTCGATCAGCCTCTCAATGTGTCTCTCTCTCTTGTCTGTGAAAATTGGGGAAAAAAACATGGACCTATCTAACGTAGTATTGATACCTGTGTGGCTAAACTGCTTCAAGATCAAAGGAATCCACTTGAGATATATTTCTAACAGTAACCATCACAGTCATTAATTGTCTGATTTTAAAATAGATTTTTAGGAGGCCATTGGTTTAATAAGAGCTTTTCAAGGAAAAGCATGCATTCAGACTTCAGAACGTTTCAGTTTTGCAAAAGTCACTCATACGTTACTGTCACGATTGCGTAGTGTGTTGTGCACATTGTGGGGATCAATACGGATTAAACTGGAAAAACTAAAACTGAAACAGCTCTGAAAACTAATGAATGTCCTTCTGATAAGTAAGAAATTACTGACTACTGACGTGCTTTTAAGAGTTTTGTACTGAGTGATAAGGACAAATTGAAATGTTAACACAATGAAGTGGAAAAGCCTTCGTTAATTACAATTGTTTACCTGGCAGTCTCTGTTAAGCAAAGACCACAGAGAAAATTCCTTATATGTGCTCTAATAGTTTAGCAGTAAAAACAATTAGGACTCATAAAATTTATTCTCCTTTTTACATACGTGCATTTGAGGTCTGGATCTTTTAACTTATACCAGAATAGCCTTTGTAGTGCAGTGACAGTTTAAGTGGGAGAAGTTTTCCAGAATGTAAAGCAGATAAAAGCAAACCTGCACTGATTAAAGTACATTTGGGGAACTCAAAACATGGCTTACTTGGCTCTCCACTCACCCTCCCTCACCACTGTTGATGGGGTTATGTATCTCTAGAACTCTGATGGTGTGTAGAACACCCCTTCAAAAACACTACCTGGAAAACTAAAATGCATTTCTTTCTCTCTTCAGCTATCCAAATGATTTGGTATGGTAGAAGAATCCATTGGCACACATGAGCAAAATCTTTCAGTAATTTCAACGGCATTTAATATGTTTACAAGGCACCTGCTATTGCTGGACCTTCATGCTTACTTAGCATAGGCTTTAAACTTCTGGAATACTTAAAATTTTATAAATGTGTGGGGGGAAATAGGCATAACTATGGGATGTTGTCTGGGTCTTTTCCTAGGTTATCATTCTCAGGGATGTTTGCATAGATTTCTTTAAACCATTTTGTGAATTTTGCCCTCAAGAAGGAGAAGATATTGTATATTTTCATTCAAACTCTGCTTTCACTAACTCTTTAAATATGTCAGACAATGCTTTAGTCAAGGTTTTGGGGATATGACTTAAAATATAGTCACTGGTAAAAATATTTTTTCATTGTTCTACGCATGGTCATAATCTTAACAGTCAAACATTGCCCACCTGAATGCTGTTTGTGGAGAATTTAAATAAAGTCTATATTCTATAAATGCCATGTATATGATGTTATGCTCTGCCTTGGCTCCCCTGGTAGACTGTTTATTATATTCCCGCTTGATATATCAAACACATTGCAGAGAGTTTGAAACAGTCAAGTCTTGGCAAAATCCAGGAAAATTACAAGTTGTCCTCATTAATGGTGTGCAGGCCTTTGTCTTCTACTCACTCCACCCCACCTTCATTTTGCAACTTCCAGGATTCATGAGATTGTGCGTATTTCCTCGAATTAGTGATGAACTACAGATTACCCCTTGAAATCAATGACTAAAATGGAAGAGGCAAATCGGAATTACAAATCCATAAGGAAAGAAACCTCTAGTCTTTAAAAGTCAGAAAATAGAGTAGGCAAAAGCCAGGGATACTCTGAAATATGAGGTTAATTGTGGCTGAGTTAGGAAAGCACAGCAGGGAAAGGAAAGCCAGTGATGTGGCTAAAAGTGAAATGAGTAAAGAACTTGGACACCTAATACGTCCTTTTGTTGTATCACTTGGAGCTTTTTCTCTTGTTGTGGATGAGTTGCTGCCAGAAGCATTTCTCATATAATGTGTACTTTCACCGTTTCCCTCCATCCTAGTCTATGCTAAGTGTCCCTTACAGTTTAATGCTGAAACCTAACAGTATCTGCTACAAATTCCTTTTACACTTTGCCCTGAGAATATGGAATGTGCTTTCCCTTCACTTCTCTGCCATGGGAATTAATTACCTGCAGTTTTCAACACAGTGTGAAAGTCTTATCTGCTTTCTTTGGCAGTAAAATATTACTGCAAAGCTTTAAACTAGTTTTGAAGTTTTATTGTCTTTTTCCCCCCTAGGTTTTAATTATGGATGTTTAAAATATTTTATGTCAGTAGGTAATCTCAGAGCTATTATGGTAAAAAAACAATAAAAATAATCAGACTGAATTAAACTATGAAAATAAAACTTTATACACAAGGATGGGCAAGCTTTTAAAGACCATTGTTTTACTGGGTGTTACAGAATTTTAGTGATTTGTGTAAAGAAGAATCAATATTATTTACTAATAGGCCAAAAAGTGGGTTATTTTCCAAAACTGGGTATCCATTACATTTAATCAGATCCAGATGATAATACTAATATTTATGATGGATCCCAACCTCAGAACATAACATGAGAAGGGGAAGAAATAATGATTCAAACCTTACAGTTCCATGGATCAGTACATGTTCCTGGTTTCAGGGGGAAATTAAAGTTGTAATATAAAGTTGGAAAGAGTGAGAAAGACAGACAAACATTTTATGTTCCAAGAGTATTCTTCACTTCTTTTGGGCATGGTTTAAGTAGTGTAATAATTTTTTTTTTAATTTAAAGCAAATAAACACATTTAAATGAATAAATTTTTAAAAGTTATATAGTATGCTTCCAAATAAACTAAATATTCAAATACATTAAACTTTATGAAAACTCATTTTTAGTTTATGAAAAAGCCAGTGATAAAACCCAAAATGTACAAGTCTAATTACTGACCTGCAAGAACTTTAAATATTTCCATTTATCATTTATACATTTCACCTCTTTTTTTTTATGGTCTACTGACCTCATATTCAATTGTGCATAAATTTTTGATTGGATATTTTAAATGTAAATGTATTCTAAATTTTTTTCTGTAGTCAATCTATAGAGTACATATTCAATCCAACTTAGAAAATGAGGTATAATATTATGTTTCATAGCAATAAAATATACTCAAACATATTTCTGCTTAATGAATTAGATAACAAGATGAAAATCCAACTTGGAGAGAAAATTTTTAAGATTGCCATACCTTTTTAGTGTTTGAGACTCTGTGTAATTATTGTTTTCTTTGAGAGCAACTTCAGTCTTGCTTAGACATGCAGAGTTGATATTTGCCTTATTCACACCCAGTGAAATAGTCCTATTCATAAAAAATACTAATAAATACATGAAAATAAATTTCACCCAGTCCACATATTTTAAAATAATATACCTTTGAAAAAGTATTTACTTATTTTATTTTTATTTACCTCAACATATATAACTTAAAAATCAATAAAGAAAAGTAATTAATATATAATAAAAACAAAATTTGCCTGAAATTAATGAAGAATTTTCCCATTTTCTATTATTATTTCAAAATTTGGAACTTTTCCTATCTTTCTATTATTAGCAATACAGACAGGGTAAACTTCTGTTTCTTCCACTTACATATTTAATATGGTGTTGCTTTGTTTTCAATCCTTACAAACTATATATTATTAAATATTTCATTTTAAGCTGCTTTAAATAATTATACTATTGTAGAGAACATAATTTTCTTATGAAAGAAAGGAGAAAGGAAATAAAAAGAAAAGATTAAATGTGCCTTGACTCTTCAGAGGTTGAATTGAAATATAATTATTTCATGGTAATTCATTAAAGTTTTTTTCTTTATCCAAAAAACTCATGAAGTATATTTGTTTATACAGTTAAAGTATATTTGTTTTATCTCTTTCATTAATAATTTTACTCTTCCTTAATGTGAAAAAGGCTTCTAGATTCTTAAAACTCATAGTCTCATTGAGAGTGTAAATAGTCAACAGTAGAGCACAATATTCAGTTGTTCCATTTTCTATGTAATATAGTATATAAACATCACTCTGATTTGTCCCCTGTGATTATGTCAACAGAGCCAGAGAGGGTGCCAGAATGAATATGCTACACCTAAACAGGGAAAGTGCCTGCTAAAATAAATATTTAAATAGAACCAAATATCTTCCAACATAATATTCAAATTACACATTATACAATTAAAAATACTTTGTCATGCTAAGAACAAGAAAATCACAAATTAAATGATGAAATTCAATCAACTGGCACCAGTAGTTAATGAATCAGTTATTGGAATTATCTGACAAGATTTTGGAGCAGAAATCTTAAAATAGATTCAACAAGTAATTATGCATTTATTTGAGACAATTGGAAAAATATAGAAAATATTAGCAGAGAACTAAAATTTATAAAAATAAGCCGAAAGGAAATACAGAACTGAACAATGCAATAACTAAATTAAAAACTTATATTGGAAGATGTCAATAGTGGAGTGGCAATGATGTAGAATCAGTGAAAGTGAGGACAGATCGATAAAATTTATTCAATTTGTAAACAGAAAAAAATAGACAGGAAAAAAAGAAAAAGAAAAAAGTCTCTTTGGGACCAGGGGGAAATGACAAAATAGCTAACATCTGTATCTTTGGAGTCCCAGAAGGTAAAGAGAAAGGATGTAAGCATGAAAGGCATTCAAAAAAATGATAGCTGAAAATTTCCCAAATTTGGTGAAAGCTGTAAACTTATATATGCCAGAAGTTAAGTGACCCACAAGTAGAATAAATACCAAAATGTTCACACAAAAACACATCATAATTAAATTTCTGAAAACTAAAGAAAAGGTTAAAATCTTGAAAGCTGCCAGGGAAAAACATTAGTGTATTATTAATAGCAGAACAAAGCGGACGTAAAAGAATCCCTCATTAAAAATCATGGAGGCTGGAAGGGTGAGCATAAACATTTTTCAAGTCTTGAAAGAAAAATAATTGTACACTGTGAATTCTATATTCCGTTAAAATACCCTTTAGGATTAAAGGGAAAATAAGGATATTTGCAAGTCAAGAAAAACTAAAACATTCACCAATCACAGACCTACTCTTAAAGAACAGCCAACTGAGGCTCTCCAAACAAATAAGACAATAACAGAAAAAGAATTGGAACTTTGGGAAATAATGAAGAGAAACAAAATGGGTGAAACTATGGGTAATAAACTTTTCAGGAGGTTCTTAAATTGTATTTGACGATTAAAGCAAAAATTACATCTATTATGTTGCTCGATATATGTAGAGAGAATAAGTGAGACCATTATATTTAAAGTAGGAAGAGTAAATGGATATTGTAATAAAGAGTTTGACTCAATACAGTATCTCACCAGCCTTAATAAACTGTCCTCACAACTGCCTTGCAGGTAGTATCTTAACCACATCCAACTTTATCCAGAACACAGGTATAATATTTCATTGATGGGATCCTCCTCCAAGAAGATTTATTTGATACAGTTATTCAGGACATACAAATAGTAACAAAGGAGCTCACATAAAGGGATGGATCATTGCCCCACACATGGCAGAAGCCTCACCACCTTAATTTTTTGGTTTGTCAAGGGCCACTCTATCTTTGACACTGTCAAGAAACAGCTATTTACCCTCTCAGCATTCACAATGTTGAAACAAACCCAACATATTTCAAGTCTTTTTGGATCTTGGAAACATATTCCTCATTTACAAATTTTACTTAAGCCCATATAGGCTATTACAAATCAGACCACTTTAAATGGGATTTCCTAGAACAGAAGTCTCCAGAATCTGTCCAAATAGCAATAAAAATAGCACTCTCACTAGTATCCCCCCCACCCCACCCCGAGAGTCCTTTATATAGAGGCTTTTGCAACCTCCTCTTATGCCTCCGGGAGATTCTGTACCCATGATAGCCACAGAATTGCTCATGGAATTCTGGTGAAAGACACTGCTCTCTTTAACCCCACACATCACACTATATTCTATGATCAAAATGAAACCAAACTAGAAATCAATAATAGAAATAAAACAGGGAAATGTAAGCAAACAGGATAAATAACAGCAAAAATTCTAAACACTTGGAATCTAAACAACATGCTTCTAAACAACCCATAAATCAAAGAATATGTCTCAAAGGAAATAAAATTGTATACATAGGTCTGAATGAAAATAACAATATTATATATCAAATATTTGTGGATGCAACTAAAGCAGTAATAAGAGGGAAATATTTAGCACTAAATGCTTATATTATATTAGAAGAGAAAAATTTCTAATCAATAATTTACATTCCTTTGACACTAAATTAGGTCAACAAAAGAAACCCAAAGTAAGCGGAAGGAAGGATAATAATAGTACAAATAAGAGCAGAAATCAATGAAATTGAAGACAGGAAAACAGTAAAGAAAAATCTGTGAAACCAGAAGTTGGTTCTTTAAAAAAAAAATCAATAAAAATAACATACCTCTAACAAGACTGTTAAGATAAAAAGACAGATGACACAAATCACAAGTATGAGGAAAAAAACAGGGAATATCACTGCAGATTTTGCAATCATTAAAAGAATTATAAGGGAATCCACTGAACAATTATTTGTTCATACATTTGACAACTTCCTAAAATAATACAAATTAGCAAAACTCACCCAAGATGATATAAATAACCTGAGTCGTCCTGTAATCATTAAAGAAATTGAATTTGTAATTTTAAAATTTCAAAATAATAGTACCAGACCCAGTTGGCTTCACTGCAGAATTTATCATTCACTAAAAAAGTGTCAATTTTACACACTCTTTCCTAGAAAATAGAAGAGAAAGGAATACTTAACTAATTTTTATTGAGGTAGTATTATATTGATAACAAAACTAGAGAAAGACAGTACAAAATTAAGAAAACTATGGGCCAATATCTTGCATAAACTTAGACACAAAAATCCAGAAAAAAATATGAGAAAATAAAAACCAACAATGTATAAATATAACTATACACAATGAAAAAATAGGATTTAATTCTGTTATGGAAAGCTGGATCAATATTAGAAAATCAAATAATGCAATCCACCATATTAACAGGGTACATAAAAAAAAATGGTATCATCATATCCATGGATACAGAAAAGGCATTTAACAAAATTTAACATGTATTCATGAGAAAACTAAAGTTTCAGCAAGTTTAATAACAAAAACAAACTACCTCAATTTGACATAAACCATCTATGAAAATATTACAGCTAACATCAGATTAGTGGCAAAAGACTAAATTATTTCCCAAAGATCAGGAACAAAGCAATAAAGTCTGTTCTCACCATCCTATTCAAGACGGTACTAGACGTTCTAACCACTGTAAAAAGGCAAGAAAAAACTCCTACAGATTAAAAAGAAATAAAATTTTCACTATTTGAAGATGACATGATTGTCTGCATAGGAAATCCCAAGGATCTACAACAAAACTGCTAAGACTAATAAATGAATTTGACAAAGTCACAAATATAAGATCAATGCAAAAAAAAAAATCACATTTTTATATACTAACAGTGAACATGTGGAACCAAAAAAAAAAAAAAAGAAAAGAAACACAACACCATTTAAAACTGCTACAAATAAAAGGGTGTACCTATAAAGTTAACAGAATATGTGCAGGATCTATATGCTGCCAAAAATAAAATGCTTATGAAGGAAATCAAAGAAGGTCTAAATAGACTGATATACTATGTTCATGGGTTGGAAAACTAAATACATTGAAGATATCAATTCTTCTCAAATTGATATTTAGGGTAACTATAATTCCTAACAACATTTCAACAAGGATTCTTGTAGACATAGACAAATTTCTCCTAACATGTACATGTAAAGGCACAAGTCCTAGAGCAGCTAAAACAATCTCATCACTCTACCTGATATTAAGTCTTAACTATATAGCTACATTAGTCATGTTAGTTTGTTACTGGTGGAAAGACAGACACAAAGATTAATGGTAAAAATATATGTAACCCAGAATCAGGCCCACACAAATATTTCCAACTGATATTTCACAAAGGTTTAAAAGGAATTCAATGGAAGAAAGAGAGCCTTTTCGACACATGATGCTATTGCAATTAGGTATCCGTAGACCAAAAACAAACAAAAAACAAAAATGAAAAAAGACCTTGGACTAAATCTCACATATTACATAAAAGTTAACTCAAAATGGTTTGTAGACTTAAAAATAAAACTATAAATATTTTAGAAAAAATATGAGAAAAAATTCAATATATGAAGCTAAACAAAGAGTTCTTAGACTTGAACAAAAAGCACAATCCATGAAAGGGAATACTGATAAATTGGGCTTTGTCAGAATTAAAAACTTCTGCTTTGCAAAAGGCTGTTAAGACCATGATAAGTCAAGTTACTGACTGGGAGAAAATATTTTCAAACTTAATATTAGACCAAGGACTAGTTTTTAGAATATATAAAGAATTCTTAAAACTAAACAGTGAAAAAACAACCTATTTAGAAATGGGTAAAAGAGATAAACTTTTCATTTCAATGAGGAGGATATGCAGATGGCAGATAAACTCAGGATATGATGTTCAACTATATCATCTATTTGGCAAATGCAAATTAAAGCCACAATAAGCTGTCTCTACATGCCTATCACAAAGGCTAAAATAAAGAGTGACAACAATACATGTTGATGACATTGCAGAGAAACTGGATCACTCATACATTGCTGGTAGAATGTAAAATGGTACAGCCAATCCAGAAAATAGTTTTTTTTTTATAAAATGAAACATGAAATTACCATATGATCTAGCAATTTCAGTCTTTCAAATTATCCCAAAGAATTGCAAACTTATGTTCACACAAAAATTTAGACATGAATGTTCATAGTACCTTCATCTGTAATAGCCACAAAGTGAAAATAATCCAGATATCATACAATGGGAGGAGGAATGACCACTCCTCTCAACCGGGAGATTCCAAATTTTTAAATTTCACTGAGAATAAAACATACTTTTAGTTACAAAAGGCACAAAAATAGATGAATGATGAAAAATAAATTGCCCTTTTCAAGCAATTTAGGGTTTGGAATCACTGAGCAATGTGATTTTCATCTCATAAAATAACTAATGAAAAGAGAGTAAGCCATGCTGCCTTTAATTGTCAGTAACTTCATTGAAATCTGTACTTTAAAAAAAAGGTGTTCCTGTTGCTTTTAAGATTATGTCAGTAAGGTCAACTTAACTTTGATTTCCCTGCTACGAAATTCACCTTGAGATTATAGCAGACATGAATGCCCAGAGTTGCAAATTCCCTTCTAAGTATTTAGGGAATACCACAGTGGGCCAGTCTTGGTGAGAAAATTTTGTACCTTTCTGAAATGGAGATTGTTAGTTGCAGCATTCTTACTCCCAATTTGTCCCACCAAGAGTTCACTCATATTCCTTCATTTATCCATTTATATATCATATATTTATTGAGTGTCTATTATGAACCAGGCACTCTTCCAGACTCAGGGATGTATCAGCGATAAAAACAGAAAAAGCCCTGCATTCAGGAAGCCTATGTCCCAGCAAAACGAGGCAGACAGTATGTAAAATAAATAAGTATATTATATAGTTCTATGCTGTGGGGAAAAGTACAGCAAGGAAAGGGAATAGGGAGTGTGATGAGGAGAAGTAGATCTTGGGGGAAGACCTAACCTAGGAAGTGCCATTCGAACAGAGTACTGCATTGCATTGAACACCGGCTCCGTGAGTTTGCAGGAAGTGTTATATTTGACTTACCAAAAGCTGTGACAGGAAAGGAAGGCCTTCTTTCATGTCTGCTAAGTACTGGAAATTGTCACAGAGCCAGCGGGGGCAGACCAGCGAAAGCCAAGATCAGGCATCCAACTGGAATGACCGTGAAGACAGTGAATGTCTGGCAGGCACAGACCCAAACCCAGGAGGTTAGAAAATACAGATATTGTAACTCCAGAGAGAGATGACGTGCTCCAAGTCTAATGACTCCGTGGCAACAGGAAAGGAGCAAACAGGGGTGCAAAATCCAAGTGCACAGTCTGAGGTCATCAGCAAATTTCCAAATAGAGTGGGAAGAAATGGGAAACAAAGACCAAATAGACAGAGTGACTTAAGTGCCAGGGATTCAAACTAAGCTGAGACTGAGTGGCAGGAGGTCAAGTCAAAAGAAGTAGGCATATGTCAGCACGCAGTTACAGAGAGGAAGCAAGTTTCTATAAAGTCAGGCAGGTCCACCAGAGAAGCACAACAGGGTTCTGACAAAGATCTGAGATAGTGATCATCTGCTCTGCCCCTCATATTCAATATGGTAATCATAGTGTGTGTGTGTGTGTGTGTGTGTGTGTGTGTGTGTGTGTGTTGGGGTGGGTTAGAGAAAAGCAAAATCAGGTTCTCAGCTCCGTAGGAGAACTATAGATGCTTGTTTTAGCAGTGAGATTAACTTGACACTGTGAGTCAAAATGGGAGTATATTCTACCTTTGATTTATTGCTATTACTTTCTTTTTGTCAATTTATTTTTATGCCTGTTTAAAAAGTATTTTATATCACTCTTTAATCACAAAAAATGTGAAATTTAAGACATAGAGTAAAATATACAGCAGAATATTTCCATATATCTTCTTGACTACTGTTATATTCAAACCCAGTATTTCACAGAAAATATTATAGAGAATCCAAGTCCCAAGAGATATAAAGTGATGTTATATTAAAATGAGTCTAGTAGTAAAATACACATGGGGAATGCTGAGTTAAACAACTAATTTTTCTGTTGGGTTTTTACTGTAAGAACTATAAGATAAATATGTTTGTTATATATGTGTACTTTTATAATAAATTTCATTAAAAATAGACTTCATGTTTAAAGCAGTTTTAGGTTCACAGAAAATTAAGTGGAAAGAACAGAGTCCCATATATTCCCTACCCATATATCAAACAGTCTCCTGTACTATCAAGATCACACCCTGGAGTGCTACATTTATTACAATCCATGAACCTATATTGACATATTATCAACCAAAGTCAATAGTTTACATTAGGGTTCATTCTAAGTGTTATACATTCTGTGGGTTTCAACAAATGTATAATGACGTGTATCAACCATTATGGTATCATACAGATTAGTTTCACTGCCCCCCAAATTTTCTGTGCTCCACTTATTCATACTTCCCTGTGCCCCTCACCTCCCCTCTACCTCTGGCAGTCACTGAATCTCTTACTGTAGTCATAGTTTTGGCTTTTCCAGAATGCCATGGAGTTGGAATCACACAGAAAGTAAGTAGCTTTTTTTCAGATTGGCTTCTTTCATTCAGGAATAGGCATTTAGGATTCCTCCTTTTCATGACATAATAGCTCATTTGTTTTTAGCACTGAAAAATACTTCATTGTCTGATGCACCACAGTTTACTCATCCAATCACCTTTGGAAAGACATTTTGATTGCTTCCAAGTTTTAGCCATTATGAATAAAACTGCCATAGATATCCATGTGTAGGTTTTTGTGTTAATAAAGCTGCCCCTCAAGATAAACAATTTTTTAAGAAGAATAAAATGCTCTGATGTATTTCAAAATGGTTACACTTCCCCTTCCCCTGCCAGGACATGAAGGAATTTTTTTTCTCATTTTCAGTGTGAGAACTTGATATCAGGCTAATGCTGGACTCAGAATGAGTTAGAAAGCATTCCCTCTGATTCTGTCTTCTAGAAGAGGTTGTAGAGAATTGGTATAATTTATTCCTTAAATGTTTCGTAACATTCACCTGTGACCCCATCTGGGCCTGAGACTTTCTTTTTTTGGAAGGTTGTTAATTATTGATTCAATTTCTTTAACAGGTATAAGCATAT
The DNA here is from genome assembly GCF_949987535.1 of Balaenoptera acutorostrata. NCBI lineage: Eukaryota > Metazoa > Chordata > Mammalia > Artiodactyla > Balaenopteridae > Balaenoptera > Balaenoptera acutorostrata. Next base: position 128,406,674 of record NC_080068.1, on the reverse strand, counting down.
TCAAACTGTCTATTTCTTCTTGAATGAGTTTTGGTAAATTGGGTCTTTCAAGGAATTTGTCCATTTCATCTTTGTTATCAAATATGTGGGCACAGAGCTGTTCACCATACTCCACTGTTGCTCGTTAATGCCATGGGATTTGTAGTGATGTCCCCTGTTTCACTTCCAATATTACTAATTTGCATTTTCTCTCTTTTTTCTCACTTAGCCTGGCCAGAGTCTTATAATTTTATTAATCTTTTCAAAAAACTGCTTTTTATTTCATGGATTTTTTTCTAGTGATTTCTTATTATTTCTTTTCTTTTGTTTCCTTTAGATTTAATTTGTTCTTCTCTTTTTAGTTTCCTAAGGGAGAATCTTAGATTATTGACTTATATCTTTCTTTTCTATTATATGCATTCAATGCTATAAATTTCTCTCTGAGCACCATTTTAAAATTATGTTAACTCACTTCCCATAATATATGCCCATTTGGAAATAATCTCCTCTATAATTAAAAAAACTAATATCTCTGACAACTAAGGGTCAGCACATTTCAAATAATTCCCGTATGATTGAAACTGGCAATCTATACTACGTTTCCCATGTTGTAGGTTACTGTGGCAAAAGAAAAGGGTTTGAATATTTAATATTTTAATGCTTAACTATTAAGTACTGAGGCTTGAGCTCATATCCATTACCAATCTTATGCCATGTTACCATAAGCTATAATAATATATAATTTATAAGCTAAAAATTATGAAATATAACTACTTATCAAGGACACCCTTAAATTGTTTAGATTTAGAGAGTGTTCAAAATCTGGGAAGAGTAAATGCTGTTTTTCCTTCATTTAGGATTAGGCATTTTCAATAACATATGAAGATGCATTTTTGTCCTAACACAAAGGTTTTTTAAAGGATGCATTTTAAAGGATGAATGCTGAAGGATGCATTACACACCCAATGTAGGTGCTGCCATAAAAGCAAACAAAACACAAAATAAGACCCAACAAATCCAAACAACTCTCAGAGCTATTGTTTTTTCCAAATTTCTTATAATTGCCATATATATATATATATATATTTTTTTTTTTTTTTTTTTTTTTTGCTTAGAAATTTTATGGAAGAGAGAGCTGGTAGCCAGATTTTATTCTCCTCTCCCTTATCTCTTACTTTAAATCTCAGCAGAATCACCTTCCTCCTAAGACCTGCCTCAGAATGGAATCCACTGAGCTCCACTAACTATCCTGACATAAATATCAAAGTTTCAAGTTGTCTGTATTTAAAGTATCTCCGAGCACAGAAAATGTAGCCTATATTATTTTTGGACTGTTTATGTACAAGGAGATAGAAACAATATTTATAACACATTAAGAGAGCACAAAAATGATTTCTTGAGGTTCATGTTTAACAGCCAGAAGTCTAAAACTATAAATATTGCCTCATATGGTCAAGCCAGAAGCTGTCTCTAATAACAGCACTGTAGTTTATATCATTATCTTCTATAATTTCATTTTTCATGTTATGGTATCTTTATTAGTTGTAACTTAAAGAAGACTTCCCCTCATACTCTACATTTCACTTTACTTTTTCAACGATGATCAAATTTAAGGTTGGTTTATTAAGAAAGAGCAAAGGTCACCAATGACTTTCATGTTTCTAAATCTAATGGCATGTCAGTTCTCACTCAGCATAGTTGATTTTCAGCCACCTTTCACAATACAGACTTCTTGATATTTGTTTTCTCGCTGTCTTCCAGGACATACTGTTCTCCTGGTTTCATCTCTACATTTCTGGGTCTCTTTCTATGCCTCTTTTGCTGGCTCAAACTTCCCTGGCCCTTAAGGTTAGAAGTTCTATATGGTTCTTTTCATTATTTATTTCTACCTAGGTGATTTTACTCATATTTATAGTTTGTTATACAAAGTCATGACTGACAAATATATATTCCTGGACCAGAATTTAGTGGAAACTCCGATTATATAAACACTACTTCTCTGTCATTTCTACTTGCATGTCTTCCCAGATATAACGTGTGCAAGACTAATAATCACCCAAAACCACTCTGACCCAGTGTCTTTATGCTCAGGTAAAGACACCACCAATCATGCAGTTCCACAAATCCTTGATGTCTCCTTCCCCCTCATACTCCATACTGATAGAAACCCCTTATATATTTCTCAAATTTCTGTACTTCTCTCCATTACTGTTGTCACACCCAAATCCATTGCCATCATCTCATCTTGAGCACCTGAACAGATTCCAAGTGTTCTCCCTATATCGACGGTTGCTCCTGACAAATCCATTCTCCATGGAGCAGCCAGGGTAAGTTTCACAAAAGTCAAAAACACTTCCCTGCTCATAACATAGCCATGGCTTCACATTGCTTTTAGAATAAAGGCTGTCAATTCTTTAACATGGCCTTCAAAACCTTGCCTGGCTTGGCCACTATGTGCCTCTTTAGCATCATTTTAAATCCATCCCACCCTTGCTCTTTATCTCTAGTAACAATGGGTTTCTTTGATTTGTCAATCATACTATGACTCAGCTTACAACATAAATTGCACATACTGTCCTTTTGCCTACAGTGCATTTCCCCATTGTGCAGGTAATTGCCACTCATATTTCAAGTTGCAGCTCATATATTTCAATTACTCAGGGAAGTCACCCTTGAATATCCCCTATTCCCAATCAAATGTATTCTAGGTCATTTCTTTGTTATGCACACACACTGAACTAAGGTCTCCATCTTACTGACTTAACTTAAATAAGTTAAATTTATGTGTTAAATACAATCCTAAAGAAAGGAGTTAATCTTAACAAAGATTTAAATTATTTCTAGCACACATTTTTTATTTCATTCTTGTGCTATTCAGTCTACAGCTAGTAAATAATATATCTTCTATAAATTTCAGATATTATGATTTATGCAACAGAATATTGAACACATACCATATACCAGTAAAAACTCTGGATTCTGCATATGAAACTGTAAGTAAAGCAATGGTATTCATAGAGCCTAGATTCAAATATAGGAATTTATTGAGGATACAGCCAGACCTCCATAACTGGGGGCTTCACATCTGAGGATTCAGCGAACTGTGTATCAAAAATACTAAAAAAAATTTTTCAGAAAGTTCCAGAGAGCAAAACTTGAATTTGCTATGCACTGGCAACTATTTACATAGCATTTACATTGTATTTACAACTATTCACATAGTATTTACATTGTATTAGGTATTAAAGGTAATCTAGAGATGTTTTATTAAAGTATGTGAGAGGATGTGAATCGGTTATATGCACACTTACTATGCCAATTTATATAAAGGACTTGACCATCTGCTTGAAGAACTAGTATATTAAACAATAATGGGACTGGATATAGTTTTTGTCCATAGGTCAAACAATTCTGGAACCAAGTGAAAATAATTTAGCCACTTGCTTCAAAAAATACCTGTTCGTGAAAAGTGAGATGACCCAAGTATATAGCTTATTTTTAAGACTACAAGCTTGGTCATCAAGACTCACTTCAAAATCCTTGCCTCACTCTGACCTGCAATTTGAAGCTATTGTGTTATGAACTCTGTGCAATTACAATCAGTTCCTCACCTAACAGGAACTTAAAAATCTTCCAGACAAGAACCTAAAACCCTAATACCTATAAATATTCTGCCTCAATTTCCCATTTTGAAACATTATGAAGATCTGTCAAGGTAATATTTAGCAAGCCTAATAAACTTAGTTTTGCCTTAGCAATAGCATTTTGGGGTTTTGGGTTTTTTATTTTTTATTTTTTTGGTGTGCTGGGAGAGTCAACAGTTAGCAATAGTATTGGAAAATTATATTTGAATACTAATGGCGAGTGAAGTGGATAACAAAACAAGAGGAGTGTCATTGCAAAGGTACTTGGGAATTGATGAAAAGGTTAACAACATAGACTTTGTGTTATAATTTGGGAGGAAGATGCCAAGATGCAGGTGGGGCCTGGCAAGAGAGCTAATTTGGGATTCATACTAGGTTTTGATATGCAGAGATACCCAGGGAGAAACAAAAGCTAAAAGGCTGTGTACTGGGGATGGAGGCTGTTGATGAACCCCAGTGGATATAGATCTATTTTACTTAATATCTCATAATTGCCTAGATAGGGGATTGGTGTGAGGTGGCCAATATGTATATCATACATAAATGAATATTTGGCATACATATCAAGCAAAGCTCTAAATATTCCCATTCGTTTTTATACATAGTATAGAACAGAGGAGAAGTAAGCCAGATTTGAGTGTGTTCCCTGGTAAGAAGATTTATGTTCCATGAAGTGGTCTATAGATGTTTCTTTGGCAAAAATCAACTTCCTTGAGAAAGCAGTTATATCAGAGGCAAACGTAAGTAAATTTTGCGTGTTTACAGATAGATATGTAAGAAGGACTGTAGTTTAGTTTAAAGTACTGGAAAATTCCTAGCAAGAAGAAAACAGCTGAGAGGAGAAAAGTTTATCATTTTTAGAGAAAAAAATAGAAAATAACTCACTGTTCTTTGCAAACACAGTCACAGAAGCTGACATGTTATTCTCCATTCTCTTCCTATTAATTCTGTGTGAAAAGAAATGTGGATAAAAAATGATTTTAGAGCAGGGAAACAAAGAAAGTACAGTAATTTTATTTCACCTGGTAATGTTTTTCTACAAGTGGCTTCAGTAAAAAAGAAGGTAAGAGAGTAAAGAGCAATTCTATGTTAGGAAATCACAAATACTTTTGTTTCCAAAAGCAGATTTATAGTTCCATGAAAAATAATATTGTAGTGTCTCTACTAAAACAGGAATAATAATTTTCATTTGGGGTTAAATCAGAAGGAATGAAGGTGAGAATTTACATAAAAATTCAAATAGAGAAAAAAGAACTAAGTTACATGTATAAATATGTTTTCTTTAAATATAATTTTATTGTGCTTTAAAACTACTAGTGTTGTTTATTACTATGCTTACCTTTCAAAAATGTTTTAATTAAAGGGAAAAAGTTTTAATACAGAGGTTTTTCAAGAACAATTTTTCAATTATTAGGATTTCTAGAAAACCTTGAAGAGACTTTAAGTGAAAGGAGAGGAATGGCCAAGTAGACATTCTAGATTATTAAGATAGGGCATTCTACACGACGGTAATCTAAATGTTTACCATATCCATCATGAACTATTAAAAAATCATTTCACTAAATCCCACAAGAAGAAATGATGCGTAGTAAAAATCAGCCCTCAGTATGGGTAGACTTAAAAAAAGTTATAGGATATCAAATGCAGAGCTTTTGGTATATCTGGGTTTCTTTAAGGCATTTATTAAGGTATTTAATAATAACATTGTAGATGGACTTAATGGAGAAATAGTACACATCTCAAGATGTTTGATAGCCTGGGGTAATGGAACAAATGTTACAAGATAAAACTGAATTTTGGTTTAAAAAACCCACAATCTTTTAAAGATAGTAGAAAATGACAGACATATGAGTAGATGTTGATTTAATAATGACACAGGGATTTTAGTTTACAATAAACTTAATATGAATAAGCTGCATGGTATAGTGGTAGAATTATAGTTTAGAGAATAGGAAAGATGATATTCTTGCCCTACTCTTCATTTGTCAGAACTCATTCAAATACTGTATTCTGTTCTGGTTACTACACTAAGAGGGAGAGAAACACACAGGAGAATATTCCAGTGTGAGAAACCCAGATGTAAAAAAGAGCAGTTTGGACAAAACTGTAACATAGGAAACCATAGTTAGAAAGTATAAGATGGCAGCTTTGGGCTACGTATATAAAATACTTTAAAATGACAGTCAGAATCAAAACAGGATGGTGCTGGCTCACAAACAGATACATGGATCAGTGGGACAGAATAGAAAGCCCAGAAATAAACTCATACTTTTTGGTCAATTAATCTATGACAAGGTAGGCAAGAATATACAATGAGGAAGAGACAGTGTCTTCAGTAAATGGTGTTAGGAAAACTGGACAGCTGCATGCAAAAGACTGAAACTAGACCACTGTCTTACACCATATACAAAAATAAACTCAAAATGCCCATGCCACTCTCTCACTTCGTCCCAGCTTACCCTTCCCCCTCTCCGTGTCCTCAAGTCCATTCTCTACGTCTGCATCTTTATTCCTGTCCTGCCCCTAGGTTCTTCAGAACCAATTTTTTTTTTTTTTTTTTAGATTCCATATATATGCGTTAGCATACGGTATTTGTTTTTCCCTTTCTGACTTACATCACTCTGTATGACAGACTCTAGGTCCATCCGCCTCACTATAAATAACTCAATTTCGTTTCTTTTTATGGCTGAGTAATATTCTATTGTATATATGTGCCACATCTTCTTTATCCATTACCAAATGTAAAAATAGATAGCTAGTGGGAAGCAGCCGCATAGCACAGGGAGATCAGCTCGGTGCTTTGTGACCACCTAGAGGGGTGGGATAGGGAAGGTGGGAGGGAGACACAAGAGGGAAGAGATATGGGGACATATGTATATGTATAGCTGATTCACTTTGTTATAAAGCAGAAACTAACACACTGTTGTAAAGTAATTATATTCCAATAAAGATGTTAAAAAAACAAACAAACCTCAAAATGGATTAAAGACTTAAATGTAAGAACTGAAACCATAAAACTCCTGGAAGAAAATGTAGGCAGTAAGCTCTTTGACATTGACCTTAGCCATATTTTTTGGCTCTGTCTCCTCAGGCAAGGGCAACAAAAGCAAAAATAAACAAATAGGACTACATCAAACTGAAAAACTTTTGTACAACAAAGGAAATCATCAACAAAATGAAAACTGAATGGGAGCCTACTGAATGTAGTCTCCTGAATTCAGTAGCCTACTGAATGAGAGAAGATATTTACAAATGATATGTCCATTAAAGGGTTAATATCCAAAAATACCTAAAGAACTCATGCAACTCAACTTTGAAAAAAATCTGATTGAAAAATGGGCAGAGAACATGAATAGACACTTTTCCAAAGAAGACATACAAATGGCCAACGGGCTGATTTGTCTGTTCAAGTAACTCTACTCACTGAAATAGAGACCCTTTTCTTTTTAATTTAGTAAAGTTAAAGAGACTAATTAAATAGTGTCCATAGTTGTTTTGTTTTGTTTTGTTTTGTTATACACAGAGAAGAAAAGCTTCTGATGGTGGAAAGAGTCTAAGTTTAAAACACTACTTATAATTTAAATAATAAGTTTAAAACAATAACTTATAATTAGCTTTAAAAAGGTAGAATTCAAGAAAGAGATGGTATTATAAATCATTTTAATATAGTGATATCTTGATTAGATGTTAATTGTAAGTGATAACCATTCAATATTACTAGTGTATTTTACATGGGGAGGGTTACATTTGTGAACTAAGTTACCTGTGAGTTGCAAATCTGTAATTTGAGTTAATTAATATTAAGCCTTGAGAACGTTAATCACTAAGTTGCATCCCTTCCCTCTGTCTTCAGATATAGGAACCACACGCTTAGTGGCTGTGGAGAAAATTATTATAGAAAAGCAAATGTACTTCAAAAGAAGTAAATACTGTAGAAACAGAGTACTTAGTAGATGTTCATGAAGAAGAACCTCTTAAGAATAGCTGAAAAACTATATACATCGCTTCAGTATTAATTTTCATTCAGCACATTGAAATTGTAATTCTGACATGTTATCTCCATCTTTATCTTCTGTAAATCATCAATGTTTTATACAGGTTCATTTCCTTAACTATTATTCCATTCCAAGAAGAATGCCAAGAGATTGCACAATTTCTTCTCTGATGCATTTTAGATTTAGAACTTTAAAAAAATTAATTTAAGGTTACCACTCTTTAGAACAAGATTGAATTTCTATGTGTTTTCAGATATACGTATAGTAACAATAATTTACAAATGCATCAACAATGGTAACTGTAATGAAATAATATATTGTGGGCATTATTTTTTTCTTTGTAACATATTACATTGTAAAATTCACTATTTTGTATTTTTTAATCATTTTATGGTCTTTTCAATATATATCATTAATAGTATTTTGAGTATCCCAAGATGTTAAAAGATAGAAATACATATTATGAAAACAAATGTTCTGCTTACAGCTATATTCATATAGAAGATATTAAGCCCAGATATTGTGTTTCATCACAACTGGTTAGTCATCTGAAGGTTATCAAGGACCATGAAGTTCAAGTGCTTCAGTTTGCCAGACCCTTACTGGATGTGATTGAAGACACTTGTCTAACCAATGAAGAATGGGACTTTCAACTGACTGTATATGTACTGACGACACATTTCATATTATCCAGAGAGCTTGTTTTCAATGCCAAGTTAGCATAACCCTTCCCATTTCTGGCACTTAAAAACCTTTGATTGTTCCTCCTTAAATAATTTCTTCATTGTCAGTGTTCCCTTGACTGCCAGGTTAACAGACTCAAGATGGATGGATTTACTTGGTTTTTTAAAGTTCTAGTGATCTTCATTTTTTAAATAATGTAACATCTTTTCATATTGAAATAGAGATTGATATGTAAAATACTGTTAAAATTTCATGCGTTAAATCATAATGATTTGTGTTGCCCTTTTACCTCCTTTGCACTAAACTATACATATTTCATATGTGCCAATGTAATCATCTGTTTCAGATTATGGAGAAAAATGATTGAAGTTCACCTGGATTTGGAACAGTTCCAAATGTTTGAATCGTGCAATCTTACACATTTTTTGCAGTTTTAAAGAGGACAACCAAAAATATTAAGCTCTTTGAATAATAAACATTTAGTTGGAGATAAACATATTATTTCACTATCCCCAGAAATTACAGCTCAGAGTAAATTGTAAGAAGTGCTTTAGCAGTGGGATAAGGAGGTACAATGTAAAACATACAGATGATGAGTAACTATTTTGTTAAGTGTATATCTGAGCAAACAACTCTGATTGTTTTTATAGAAGAACACTGAGAATGGATAATAAGTTTTTCAGTAATGAAGGTATGACAAATACACTTGATAAAGCAACAGAAGTCAAAATTATACTCAACAAACATATTTGTATATAAATGACATTTGGTAAGTAAAATCTTTTTAAACTGTCTCACGCTGAATTAACTCTATGTAATAGCAAAGTGAATAACATGTCTCTTACACTTAGCCAGTAGAAAGATTATGTTAGGTAAAATGTATATACAGCACTAGACACAGTACCTAGCACATTTAAAGTCTTCAATTATACTTGTGTTTCCCTGGGTGTGTTCTTATTCTCTCTCAAAATATTGAGAATGGTGGGATTTGGGGCAGAGTGTAGTGCCCTCTCTTTAAATTAATGTTTCTGTGCTTCTCCCTATGTCTATAAATATCCTGGATTCTCTCCTAGCAAGGGTGCAAAAGAGGAGGTACAGTTGATCTGAAAAGAGAGAGAAGGCCCTAGGAAGAACAGAAGAGAAAAAAGCCCTAAGTAGTTTTCATCTGAGATGGAAGCATGCCCCCATCTGTTGACCAGATTCTGTGTCCCTGGATAGGTTCTGTTTATTGGAGCTTATCCCAGAAACATCAGCCAAGGTGGCTGACTATGAGAGCATGGGGAAGGTGGTGAGGGCTCAGGGGGGCATTTTTTTTTTGGTGGGGGTGATGTCTGTTCTTTGAATTCCAGATCAATAAGAATGTCTGGAAAATGGATTCCATCTTGTTACATGACTCCATGAAGAAGAGAGGCTGTCATTGTGTACAGACTAGTGAATCAGACCTAAACAAAATCCAGAGTTAAGGGAAGTAAACTTTGGGGAGAAATTTCAGCTCCAGAGTAAATGCCAACAAGTGGGGTAAGCTTCCAGCAGGAAGTAAGGGACACCAAAAGGGGGAAACTGCCAGAAATGAATTCCAGCTGGAATACTGCGAAGTGACAGACGTGTGAGGCACTGTGCTGCAAATGGTTTACTTCTCTAGTTATCATTAGGCAGCTGGACACGCTGGGTGAAACCACTTGTTGCATGGACTTCTTGAAGGTTCAGTTAAAGACCTGGTCAAGCCTTAGTAATCCATTCAATTCCAGGCACAGATTCCTTGAATGTAATGTTATTCTTCTGTTGAAATAGTTATTAAACTACCATTTAATCATGTGTCAATCTGGTAGGCAATATTTTTTCAAAAATCAAAAAATAGAAGAAATTTTTACTAGAAGATTATTGGGTTATAATTGCAGTGTCTTTAGAATTAAAGCTCACATTATTTTAAGCATTTATTTATACATAGTTTTGCATTATCTAAACACTAAACACTTAAAAACAAAACAGGACCAGTCTGGTCACAGACCAACTCAAACAAACAAAAAAAACAAGCCCTTAAATTTAGACTTTGTGTTCCCTATAAAAATATGCTACTTACCCTCTATCATCAAAATCACAGAAAACAAGATACATTATTCATCTCTTCCACTTGAGTGAGCACATGAGAGATAAAGACTTCCAGACTAGTATTGAGAAGGACTGAATTTGAGACAATGATTTAACATTATGTGATTAATCGTGACAAAATTAGCTAACCACCTGTGGACTCTCATTCTTTATCTGCAAATTATCTCTAACCTACTTCCTACCTAAGATTTTATGATATAACATTGACCTCCATTTTTTGAGTACTTGTTCAAATTGAACTTTGTTCAAATTGAACTATGGCTGAATATGACAGTCTATATACTATATATAGTTTGAATGATGGTTAATTTCCATGATGGAGACATAAAAACAAAAAGCAGATTATCCCATTTCCTAAATAGTAATAGTTTACCAATGTGGTAAACTGGTTATTGTATAGTCCTTTAAATATTAAAATTGTTTTATTCATCATTAATTCTTATGAAGATAGACATTTTTACTTTAAAAATCAATATTAGTACCAGAAAGGCATAGTGGAGTAAACTGTCACAGTTTGCCACTTGACAAAGTTCCATTTTAATCTGTGGTGATGTATACACACATATGCATATGGAATGTGTGCATATACTGATGTAAACTCGTGTTAAGTCATAGGTTGCAGCAGGATGAACTATCGGGGTTCCTCCAAATCTAGAAACCAGATTTACCAGGTGGGATGCAACAGATGAGGCTAATTGCAGTACAATAAATCCCAATTAGCGTTTTTGTGTAGACCAGGGACTGTGGCCATACTCAGGGAGAAATCTAAGCCTGGATCCAAAGCCTCAGATCAAATCGAATGGGAAAAGGAAAACTGTATAGACATAAAGTCAAACTGAAATGAACACAAAGAGAAAGTTAGTTTGAATTCTGAGGCAGGAAACAAGATCAAAAGAAGCAAAACAGGGAATAACGACTGATATGAGAAGGAATTAGTATATCTGGGTCCACTGCTGAGGGTCACATGGTGAAATATTTAGTTTCTACTTCCATGAAAACATTGTATTGGCAGGTATGCTCTACTTCCCAGAGTAAAACAGGCTCTTGGTGTTTATAACCAATGATTACAGCTTAAATTGAAAATATTTATTCAAGAAGAAATCCTTGAATATTTTAAAAGTGCATGTGTGTGTGCATACATCTGTGCATTTATATGAACACCTTCAACTCATTATATAACATAGTATAAAATAATAGGTAATGGAAATTATAAAAATTGCTAAGAGTCATTGGGTTTTTATTTGGTCACACACTAAGGGCTTTCTTTGTGTATAATACATGTTGTGATCCCCATATTGATGACAAACTAGGAAATGTTGCTGTTGTTATCCAAAAGAAGAAACAGAAATTTGGAGAAGATAAGTAAATTTCCCAAGTTGGCAAAATTCAAGAAGCTGTAAAGTCAGGATTCAGGTTCAAGTCTGAGTGTTTCCAGAATTCTTTGCTTTTTTTTTTTTTACTCTTTCCCCACAAGCTTTAATCTTTTTTTAATTGAAGTATAGTTGATATGCAATATTATATGTTACAAGTATCCAATATAGTGATTCACAATTTTTAAAGGTTATACTCCATTTATAGTTATTATATAATATTAGCTATATTCCCTGTATTGTACAATATATCCTTGTAGTTTATTTTATACCTAATAGTTTGTACCTCTTAACCCTTTGCCCCTATATTGCCCATCCCCCTTCCCTCTCCCCATTGGTAACCATGAGTTTATTCCTTATATCTGTGAATCTTTTTTTTTGTTTGTTTTATTCACTATTTGTTTTATTTTTTAGATTCCACATATAAGAGATATCATACGGTATTTGTCTTTCTCTGTCAGACTTATTTCAATTTGCATAATGCCCTCCATTTGCGTTGTTACAAGTAGTAAAATTTCATTCTTTTTATGGCTGAGTAGTATTCCATTGTGTATGTGTGTTTGTGTATGTATGTGTGTGTGTGTGTGTATATATATATACACACACACACACACACACACATATCACATCTTCTTTATCCATTCATCTGTTGATGGACACTTAGGTTGCTTCCATATCTTGGCTATTGTAAATAATGCTGCTGTGAACATTGGGATGCATGTATCTTTTCAAATTAGTGTTTTTGGTTTTTTTGGATATATACCCTGGAGTATCCAAATTGCTGGGTCATATGGTAGTTACATTTTAGTATTTTGAGAAACCTCCATACTGTTTTCCACAGTGGCGGCACCAATTTAAATTCCCACCAACAGTGTAAGAGTGTTGCCTTTTCTCTGCATCCTTGCCAACATTTGTCATTTGTGTTGGTTTTGATAGCTATTCTGACAGGTGTGAAGTAATATTTCATTGTGGTTTTGATTTGTATTTCTCTGATCATTAGCAATGTTGATCATCTTTTCATGTGCCTGTTATCTGCATTTGCTCTTTGGAAAAATGTCTATTTAGTTCTTCTGCCCATTTTTTTGTTGTTTTTTGGGGGGGGGGGAGGGTGGCAGTGTTGAGTTGTATGAGCTGTTCATGTATGCTGGATGTTAACTGCTTATTGGTCATAAGGTCTTCAAATATTTTCTCCCATTCTGTAGGTTGTCTTTGTTTTTTCCATGGTTTCCTTTGCTGTGCAAAAAGCTTTTAAGTGTAATTGGGTCCCATATGTTTATTTTTTGCTTTTATTTGCTTTGCTTTAGGAGACAGATCCAAAAACATATTGCTGTGATTTATGTCAAAGAGTGTTCTGCCTACATTTTGCTCTAGGAGTTTTATGGCTTCCAGTATTACATTTAGGTCTTTAATCGATTTAGAGTTCATTTCTGTATATGGTCTTAGAGAATGTTCTAATTTCATTTTTTTTACATGTAGCTGTCCAGTTTTTCCAGAACCACTTATTGAAGAGACTCTTTTCTAGATTGTATATTTTTGCCTCCTTTGTCATTGATTAATTGACCGTAAGTGTGTGGGTATTTTTTCCTGGCTTTCTATTCTGTTCCATTGATCTATGTGTCTGTTTTTGTGCCAGTACCATACTGTTTTGATTACTGTAGCTTTGTAGTATAGTCTGAAGTCAGGGAGTGTGATTCCTCCAGCTCTGTTCTTTTTCTCAAGATTGTTTTGGCTATTCGAGATATTTGTGTTTCCATACAAATTTTAAAATTATTCCTTCTAGTTCTGTGAAGTCCTTTGTTCTTAATCTCAACACTAGTCTCTATGTTAGACTTGGCTAATATTACTTTACCCAAATGTTCTCAAATATTGTGTTAAATCATTTAATACAGCTGCTAAGTAACCATGAATTTAGGTAATTTTAATTTCACTTTACTTTGCTTATATTCTAATTAAGGTACAATAGGAAGAAAAAGGAGAAAAACCAGGAACTCAAAGAGCACAAAAGAGTACATTGTACAGTCAATGCCTAGAGAGTAAGATAAAATATGCTGAAGCAAGAGAGATACAAAGAGGAGGAAAAAATTCCCTCTTTTGCCAAAATTCCTCTTTTTTCCTCATTCTTTTTTTCCACTCAGAAACTTTGATTTATTCCTTCTTAAGAAATAAAGTTCAGCATTTATATAGTTAAATTTTGAAATGGAACAAAATTTTACATGATAGATGAGACCTTCTGACTTAGATTCACTTCTACCCTACTTGGCTAAAATTGAGTTTTGTGAATAGAACAGCCTTTTAAACGTTTTTTTTTTTTCTAATTTTAGGGGAAATGTATGATATATGTAGGCCTAGAAGCCAAGGAAAACTATATCTTTATGACAATTTTTAAAATTTTATAACTTATATGCAATTTTCTCTCTATCACTCTCACAACCTGACAGTCAGTTTTACTGAGAGTAAATGTTTGAATTCATAAAATAGAATTTCAGGTTTCAGAGGAAGATTATAATGAAACTAGGAAAATCAAACAAAAGGATTTATAAATCTCTTTCCTTCATTTACACTCAGTCCTGGTAAATACTAGAGATACAAATAAAGGTCATTAGTAAAAAATTTCTCTTTACCTTTAAACTTACACATGTGTGGCAATTTCACACTTTGAACTGCTTAATCTGCATATTTTGGAGACCATAGAAAGCCTCCACATATACTGTGGATTAAGCTAGAGCTAACTAAAATAATGCCTGATTTGATCTCCCTTGTCCTTCCTTTAATTGATTTAGTTAATTGTCCCAGGTACAAATGTCTCTAGTTGGCCAATTCAAGGTCACAATCATGACTCATGATCATTGTCTAGATAAGGACACTATAACTGTTTTAAAAGGAATGTTCCTGAGTAAACAGGGAAACATATTATTAAACTGTGTAATTAAAGTTAGTTGTCATACAATTTCCAAAGATGCATAATAAAACATCATTTTTTAATTTACTCCTACTTCACTAGATTGCAGGTTTATTGAGCAAAAGAATCATAGCAACCACCTCCTCAGTGCTTTATAGACAAGTACCCAATAAATACTTTTGATAATAAAAGTTGTTACAGTTTTTGTTTCTATTTATTTATCTCTTCTATAATGAAAACTTGAAGCAAGCTTTTATGCATCTGAAATCAAGCCAATTGGTAATAAAATAATCAGATAACTTGTCAGAGTACGGCAAAATTATTCATGTGAAAATTTGTTTTACAAGGCATGTAAAAATATAAGACCGTTACTTTGGTAAGTTATGTTTCTGTGAGAGGTTTTTCTTTAATTTTAAAAAATTTTCCCTTTTCTTCTGTTGGTATACCATCTATTCGTTCTCGTGTATTCATAGAGAGCCTACTGTCTGCAAAACACTGTGCTAATCCTGAGAACAAAATGGAAATAATGTGCATATGGCTAAGAGCAAATCTAAAGCAAAAAGGTGTCAAGATTGACAGCAGCTCCTAGGGTTTACAGAGCACACAGGAGCCCCAACCAAACCAACCAAATCATTCTTTTGATATTAAGATTAAGGGAGATTATAATAATAACCCAATTTTAATCTCTTTAAAAATTAGTCTTATTTACAATTTTGTAAAAAGACATAAGAATTTATACTCAAAGTTATATTAGAATGAACTATATTCAAAATAATATTTTTCCTCACCAGGTAATATGTTATGAAAAATGTTGTATGAAGATATGAGAAGGAATAGTTAATGATGTCTTAAAGTTGCTTATTCCCCATAACTGTTTGCTAGTATCAAAATATATTTAGGAAGAGTTGGAAATGAGGATTAAGATTCAATAAAACCAAATGTGAATAAAAATTGAACTATGAGATGCTGGTACTATAAAGAACCTTGAATAGCCTCTATGACTTTAACTTTTAAAAAAAAATTACCAAAGAGATAATGATCTGAACATAAGTGCACCAACATCAATTGTCCTTTCTATTTAAAAGCATAGTAAATGATAGAAAAGACCTTTTTAGAATGAATGACTCCATTGATAGCAAGAATAATTACTGGGAAAGAAAAAGAAACAAAGAGAGAGACAGAGAGAAAGGAGAGGCAGACCGAAAATCAGATCTGTAGGCCAATAAAACCATAGCCAATCACAAATAGTGGTGAAAACTGCAGCACAGTTAGAACAAGTAGGAGTGATGCTTGGGAACTCTAATTTCACCATGAGAAGACACAAGGAGTGGAGCTTGGGGCACTGGCCAAGTGATGGTTTGGGAGTGGCACTTGGACCAACTAGGGTTCTCAGCCATCCTCCTGCCGCTACCTCCGGAAAACTAGCTAAACAGCCTCATAGGCTAAAGCTGAAAGTTCAAGTTCTAGTTTGGATGCTGACGAAGCAGAGCAGTGTCCAAGGCAGCTAATTAGACCCAGGTGCAGTGGGACACTTTGGAAGCGCCACTGCAAAAAGTCTCTGCCTTCATCAGTAGCCACCAGAGGGGCCAATAATGAACACGACAAAAAGATGAATGGGATTTGTGGACACAAATGTGTCACAAAACATTTGAGGAAACCATTCCTTTAAAGAGAGGCAGAAAGTCCCAAAATAGAGCAAGTGACTCATTAAAAAAAAAAAAAAAAAAAAGTTACAGTCAGTAGCCTGTATTCAGTCAGACCCCTTTCAGGGAAAAAAAAAATTAGGAGACGGTGATTTTTCCTCTCCTCTCTTCAGCCACAAGGATTAAATATCTAACTCCAAGAACAATTCTTATTTTTTTCTCTTTCATGTCCATTATGCAACTAACATTTATTTTTCTTCCTTCTTAAATGAATCTCTGCTAATGCTTAAAACATAACATACATTTAACTGTTAATATGTATATTTACCACATCAAAAATGTGTCTCAACATAAGGAAAACATTTCCTTCAGAAAGAGTCACTTGTAATCACATTTTGTGCACACAGTTGTCAGTTATCTTATACTTTTAGGGCATTAACTTTGTTAAAATAAAAAAAGTAAAATATAAAACAAAATAAAATAAAATAAAATAAATAAAATGAATACCTACTAGGATTTTTTTTTTCATTAAAAGAAGGAAAAGAATCTCTAGAAACAATTGTGAGACAAATTCTGCCATTGACATTATTTCAGAAAGTCTTTATCTGTTACTTCTCTACCTTTATTCTATTCTACATAAATTCTAAATGCTCTTTCTAGCTCTTAATCAAACCACTCATTACCAGAGCACTCTATACTCAACTCTTCCAAAGGGGGACCTTTTAACATAGTTACATTTGAATATAAATATCTTAACATTCAAGGATGGTTTTTATGGATAAAAGTTAAAGCATAGTAAAGAAAAAGAGTGAACCTTAAACACTGACATTTCAGTAAGCAGGAGATGGATAAGGGCCTCTGAAAGGTATGAAACCCTCAAAATTCATCATACCATGTCGTCAGTGAATGATGTTTTAAATAATTTAGTATTTTACTATGAAACCTCTGATTCTAATATTCTCTTTCATTTAAAAAAAAGTTTAAATTATACTTACCAATCTTCAAACCTTGCTGTCCCTCTAAAGGTCAATTAAATATCATTTTAATGAGACACGATAATAAGAATGTTTCTATAACTAGATGATATAATGACAAACTGGGTGATTTTCATGACCTTTACAAATGAAGCTAGTTGACAAATAAGTAAGACTGATTATGTGGTCAAATCAGTCTGTACTGATGACTGTGACAGCTGCAGTGATTTGAACAAAAATGCTATGGAAACATCCATGCTTACTATCTCAAAGATCCCACTTTACAACTTGTCATTCTCAAGAGGTAAATAACACAAGCTGTTTCTTCCATATTTTTATTACAGACAGGAGTCCAAGTAGGAAATTCAATTTAGATTCTTTAAGTGATGAATTGTGTAAACATTTATTACATTTTCATCTCAGTAAGAAAGCTAAGCTGACCTATTTTTACAGGGATCATATAAAAGAACATAAGGCAATAATCGTGCATGGATCCAAGGCTCCATCTGTCTTCATGATCTCTTTTTCCATTGGCTTCACATGGAACTTACTGGTTGCTAGGGTCGGTCGTGCATACTGAAACTTGATTAAAGTTGTAGATGAAATAGCAAGACCTTTTTAGTCCTCACAAACTTGATTCATATAAGAGTTCACAAGCCCTTCCACAGATGATTATTGACACTCTCTCTGCCTGGATGGCAGTGTACTTTCATAGCTCCTCTTCTTACTATAACCAACAGACTTAGATTTAAATATATCCTAGCGATGTGACCTTGGGCAACTAATTCGCTTCACTGAGCTAGTGCTTTCTGGTCTGTAAAATGATGGTTCCATTTACCCTCACAGTGCTTTTGTGAAAATAAAAGAGATTAATAACTACATGGCACAACCATAGACCTGGACGTGGTAGGAATTCAAGAAATGTCAGTGCTGACCTCCCTACTCACATCATTGTTGGTAAAGCAAACACTGAGTCTAGTCATTAATTTCATGAGAGGTGGATTGATTCATATTTTGATTGATTCATCTAGCACAAATACTATTATCATTAGCTTTATGGCAAAATAAAGTCCTGACTTATAAACATGGACCTGTACCTACTTGTCATTTTGAGCTACCCACTTCAACCACGAACATAAACAGCACTTATGAAGAATTATCCTAGGGAAAAATAAATTAATATTGAAGGGCCAAACTGCTCATTATTGATTTATTTATTATTGTTTCATTAGGAAGCAATTTTAATCACTCAGTATATGGTTGTATTTACAGTATGTTTCCGGGAGAGAGGTGTAGCAAACAATATGTGAGTATATTTATTTCCCTAAACTTAAATTCCTTTAAAAATATATTCTGTTATTTTAAATTTTTTTTTAGTTTCACTTCCATTGTACTGTTATGAGCCAAGCCTGTCATCTCTTATCTGGGTTTTGAATTTGCATGACCAATTGGTCTAATTCATTCCTATTTCTCCTTTAATCTATATTCAGTGGTATTTGAGAGAGATCTTCCTAAGTGTTGTTGGATCATTGGTTTTCTTTCTTTAGAGGATCAAGGCACTATACTACTGCAGCATCCCTTCACCTCATTCAGTGTTGTTATTTGCTTTATTTTAATGGAAGACCATTTTCTTGTGAATAAAATAATACCCAAAATATTTCGCTAATTATTTTAAATTCCATTCTCAGCCAGATATTTGACCATTTCAAAACCTTCTAGTTTCTATACACCTCTTCATATTCTGATGTCAGTTAGTAATGTATCTGCATTGAGTTGAGTTTATAGAAAAAATAAATACCTAAGTCAGAACAGGTACACTTCCATAAATATTATTAGACTTGCTCTTGTTGATGACTATTATATCTGTAATCATTTAATTACTTATTTTACTTAGTCTGGAAATGCTGTTTGTTTTCTTTTTCTATTGTATCTCATTGATCCTACAATTCACAGCTCTAATGCTACTGACCCACGTGATTTCCCATATCCCCTTACTTTGTAAGCAATTATACCCATGGCATGTTCTTGTACCTCTAAACTAACAACTATTTCATTCTGTATATATCACTAGATGTTTTCCTGCCTGTTTCTCACTAGATTTTCTTTTTAGCACCAGGACAAGGCCTTAGATGATACTTTATTTTCATCGTGGTTTTCTCTGTGTTATGAATATATTCAAATCATACAAACATAAATATATGTCTCTGATGAAAAGAAGCCAATATTGATTTATTTTAATTCAAGGACCTACTTCCAAATAAATCATTTTGTCTAGGGCCGTTTAGATTTTGTAAATCAAAAAATAAATGAACGTACAGCAGAACCTGCACAGATTCAAGATAGTTAATTAGTTAGTCACGTAAGTCTCATTATGAACCTGGTCACTTATCTCTGTGACCATGTTTTTTCTAAAGAATATCTCTTTGTGTCTTAACTATAGGATAATGTCTGTAATGCAAAATGCAAGACAGTGAGATCTGCTCCTTTTAAAACTCCTTTCTTCAATGCAGTGCTTGTATGAGTTACCAAATAACAAAACCTACCCTACGTGGTTGGTTAAACATGATAGAAGTTTATTTCTCATTCTGGAAAATCTGGATGTGAACAGCCCATGGCTGGTTTATAATTCTTAGCAGTCATATGGAACCCAGCCTGCTTCCAGCTTTCCTTTCTGCCACTGCTAGTGTTTATCCCCCAATCTCATGGACCAAGAATGATTTCTAGCCATCACCTCCATGCAGGGCTGGCTATAAAATTTCCTGGGGCACTGAAGAAAATTAAAATATGGGACTCCTTTTTCAAAAAACAGGAAAAGGATACTGTTAAGGGCACTAAAGTATATAAAGTCACTTATTCCTTCTGCAGTTTCTCTCTCAGCTTATTAGAGTATTTTGTCAAATTTTGCTATTAATGTTCTTCTAAGAAAAGCTGAAATTTTTATTGTGAGTATGAATTTTACTACTTACTTTTATATTGCATGATGCTAGTTTTAGATGTAAATATAAAAGCATTTAACTCATATAGGTAGTAGCCAAATACACAATTCATATTTCATACCTAATACATCCAGAACGGTGAGAACAGTGCATAAAACTAACTCAGATGTTTTTGTTTTGTTTTGTTTTTTGACATGTGCACAATGTACCACCACTCTTTACCTTCACCTTCCTGATGAGTAAGTGAAGAGTAAAAGGAGAAACAACTTAGATCAGTGTTGCCTTATCTTTCCCCTTCCTTCCAGGTCATCATTTTTGGCATACGTGGTTGGCTAATACAAGGAATTAAGGACACAAGTAAGAAAGGATATGATAGGGGTCTCTATCCTTTGTGTTTCTTCGAATACCAATTGCCTTCTTCCTAAATTAGAAGCAAGTTTTTCTTCAAATACAAAGTGTGGTCTCTTAGAACTGACAGCATTCACTACTTATTTAGTCAAATACATAACATGTTTATCTTGTACTCACTTTGCATCTTGCTGAACTCCCACATATTGTCCACCAGAATTCTCACTTCATGAGGGATTGAGAATGCTGTACATAAAGATATAATGAACATCCGAAACACATATTGCATGTATGTCTGTGCTTCAGTTACAAAACATAAAAGCTCAAAGGTAAAATTCAGAATTTCTGGAGGGCTATAGTAGGGCAATTAATCAAGTGTGGGGCTTCTCTATGCATCAGGTCCTATGTGATCACACTGTCTGAATGGACATGAAGCTGGCCATGTCTCCATATTCTACTTTCAAGGAGGTTAGAAGGAGAAGGGAAGGGGCAAAGAATCTGCATCAGCTCATTCTCTCTCTTTTTCTTTCTTTTTTTTTTTTTTGGCCACACTGTGCAGCATACTAGATCTTAGTTGGCATGTGGGCTCTTAGTTCCCCCACCAGGGACTGAACACACGCCCCCTGCAGTAGAAGCACGGATTCTTAACCATTGGACTGCCAGCGAAGTCCCTTGCATCAGCTCTCTTTTAAGGAGATTTTCCAGAAGCTGTCACATCCTACTTCTATTCAAACCCAGGGGCCACAACTTTGCTATGAGGCTGCAACTAGCTGCAAGGGAAGCTGGGAAACATCATTTGTATTGCAGGCAGCCGTGTACTCAGCTCAAGATTATAGGCATGGAGACAGGTAAGCAAGTGTCTATGCTACAAGATTTCTTATGTCAAGCACCACAATGGAGAGGAATTGGTCCAAAGTGATTTTAGCTTTCCACTAGAAGAGTGTTTTCTTAATAGCTTCTAAAAATTAGAAAATGTTAGTGAATATTCACTTTGCAATTGAAGGCAGCTTGCTAAAAACCACACAAAATAACTGTACATTAAATTTTAGTATTTTGATCCATAATACCTGTTTCTTTGTGAGAAAACCTTGTCAGCCCTGATAATCTTGCAAGATGAGTTGCAAGATTTTAAATTATCTTTCAAATACAAAATTGTTTCCGCTTGTTACTGTTTTTAATTAAAGACATATATAGCAGATTAACTTATCTAAGACTCTCTCCATTGCCATTTAGAGATTTCAATTAAATTGTAAAATCATCCCTTTATTTGACCCTCACGATAATAACCTTCAGGGTAGATACTATTATGTCCATTTTATATGAGAACAAATAGGATTTTGAGATGATAAGAAACCAAAAGTCCCATTACTACAGATAGCTTTCCCTCAAATACTGGTCCTTATCTTTTAATATCCTTTCTCTTTTTATTTAGTTTTCATTTTGGATATGTTTCTTGAAGAGAGAGACAGAGAGACAAAGAGTATGTATAATTTTGTGAAAAGTTTAGTATTCTGAAAGAACTAGTATATCTGAGTTCTAGATATATTTATCTCAATGCATAGCTGTGTTACATCAGAAAATTGTTTTAATCTCTCTGGGTATAAATTTCTTCATTTTAAAATTAAGGATATTATTTAATATCATCAATTTTCAACCTGTGGTCTATGGACTTCTTGTTTCAAAGACCCATAAATTTTAAGTTACATTTCATTTTTAATATACAGTTGATTTTCATTATTCATGTTACTTGTGTTCTAGAAAGTTGCCAAGAACATTAAATTAGCAAATGTTAAATCATTGCTCCTGGGGAGGAGGAATATGTACATATATATATATATATATATATATCTCATTGCTCCCGGGGAGGATTTTACACACGCACACACACACACACACACACAGATTATAATCTTAAATCATAACAGCTCATCAAGTCATTCTGGTAGATTCTATTTTCTTTCTTTAACAAAAGAGAAAAGCATATTCAGAAGTGCTAAGTTACTTGCCTGAGGCTACCCAACTAACAGGTGCCAGAGCTGGGGTTCACACCCCTCCAACAGGCCCCAGAACAAGAGCTTCTTGCACTGCATTGTCTCCTACCATCTCCATCCTCTGCTCATCTCTGAATGAGAACTGAAGGAAACAGGCAGTCTCCTTTTTCCAGTTCAGCTGGAAACAGGAGTGTCGGGCAACTCAATTTTCTTGCAGCTTTGCACATGTCCGGAAATGACACGAAAGTGCAGTGAATATCGATTTGAGGGTTAAAATAAGTTTTAGCATGTAGATGAACTTGCAAATATGGAACCTGAGAATAATGAGGATGAACTATATTGACTTTTAAAACAAATATGAAACAAGATGCATAATCATTGTATTATATCCCCTGCTAATGCAATGATAAACACCATCTGCATTTCAATGCAAACATGAGTATATATTTTAAGTTCTTGAAAATGTGTCATCGATTAGGAAGGTGTCAGATCTGCATTTGTCTTTCTCTCAATCTTTCTCTTTCTTTTTCCCTCTTAACATATGCCTGTGTATGTCTACTCATGTAAAAATGTGCCGGGAATACATTACTCCAGCACATGCAATGTCTTCCTCAATTAAATGTCAGGCAAGACTCAAATGCATCTTTTTGGTGCATGTTCTTGTCATGGCGTGATAGTCCTTAGTGGTAAATTCTATGGAGGAAAAGGTATTTGAGCTGAAAGTGTCTGATAGGAGATCTGACCTGATGCTGAGCGGGGAGGAGGTGGATTAAGAAATGCTCCCTTGAGGGATGAGTAGGAGTTAACTAAGGACAAAGAGGGGGGGCAAGAGGGGCTCCAAACAATGCGAACAACATTAAAAAAGACCCTCTGGGGGTTTGAGCCTAATGTATAGGAAGAGAGGAAAGAAGCTGCGTGATACTGAGCACAGAGATCTGGAGATGTGGGCAGTGACTAGGGCACACAGAACCCTGTAAGTCTTTGTCAAAAGAGTGGTGGAAAGACAAAGTGTGATCTAAGCAGAGAGTGTCAAGGTCAAATATGTTTTTTGAAAAGGTTGCTCTGTGTGCCATGTGGATAAATGATCAAAGGGGGGCAAAAGTTGATGTGGAAAGATTAGTTAGTAGGTTATTTCAGTAGATGAGAGGAGGGATAATTGTAGCTTGGACTAAGGATGGGTGGGACAGATGAAGATAAAATTAATTTTGTACATATAATTAATTGATTTGTATATAATTTCATTATATTACCATTTGAATGAAGTTTAAGGATCTTTCAGAGGAGAAAATGTTTTTGGATGAGTACTTGCATGTATTAGACAAGGAGTACTTTCTGTATTTTAAAGCTACCGGGAAATAACCAAAGAATTAGAAGTATAAATGATGGTTATTGTCATCAACAGAGTATCTTTAATGTCAGTGTGTATTTGGTCATTTGTGGTACTGATATATGATGGGGGAAAAAAGGAATCTATAGAGGTAATATAATGGTAGCTATCAGAAGCTAGTCCTGATCAAGGTCTATTTTTAAATTTGTAAAATAAGAATTCTATATGTGTCATATACATGTATTTAAATGTGTCCACCCCTTATATACTATTTGACAGAATTGAAAGTTAGTGACAGAGTTAGTCAATTATCAGCAATATGCTATAACCAAAAAGATTGGGAATTATTCTCTTAGCTGCTAAAAAGTGTATTATTTTTCAATGTTAAAAGAAAGACCTTAAAATGGTAACAATTTTATGCTCAGATTTTTCTCCAGCTTGTTTAGGATTATTTTCCTTCAAGTATTACTAAGCCTGCTTGGTGTAAGACTGCCATATGAACCTTAACAGTTCCTGTCAGATTATTAATACTTCCTGTGTTTTCTCAGCAGGAGATTTAACAACCTAAAGAAGGCCAATGGCAGGCATGGTCTCAGCTCATTTTCTCCACACTCTTTGTTCAGTGAAGATGCATTCCATCCAAGATCTTAAAATAGAACATAACTCTGCCATGTCATCTTAGCAAATTGTTACTTACAGGTTGGATTTTTTTTAATGCACCATAGCAACATTTTCTCTTTAGAATTGAAATACAGGAAGATGTCTGATTCCTTCTGAAGACAAAAGCACACTCCATCCCAGCATATCTAGCAGATGTTCTCTTCATAGGCAGAAAAAAAACCATGGCAAGTTACTGTATCCAGCTGGTTCCTAAATCATTCTGAAATTCTCCCTGTCTACTCCCAAAAGATGTAAATTGGCCCATAAAGAGAACAGCAGGCAACATGACTATAAATAAAGGCCACAGAAGAACTCATATTGCAGGAAGAAGCTAATGAAAGCTAGGAAAAAATGACCATTGTTTGAGTAAAGTAGGCAAATTAAGACCTCTCTATGAATTTACTACTACATACAGAGGGTTTAACGATCAGCAAGGAAGTATTTATCTTTTTCATCTTTCATTCTCAATCATACATTGCTTTATTTTCCAATTTCCCAGATCCTTATTTTGACTTTGTCAGAGGGCCTAAAACAATGAAGTACGATGAATAATTCCTGTGCACAGAGATTTTTAAGATGCAGTACTTGAAGTTTTGGTTTCTGGTCCAACATGATAAAAGTTGGAAGTCATCACTCCATTCTAACAACAAGAAAAAAGCTGAACAAACTAAAAATCAACAACTCTTCTTAGCTCAGAGAACTGAGCTCATAGGGTAAAATTCTGCTCTGGAAACCGAAGAGACAGATAGTCAGATGCAGAGAATCAAAGCTTATCATGAGAAGAAGCTTAGGATCAGAAGCCCAAAACTGAAGCCAGTATCAGTAGAAACACATTAATTGCTGGAGGCTTAGTGTGGACTAGATCCAAGGGAACCCAATCTTGGGGACCCCCCCCTTTCCTGAATTTTATTGGGTTGGCCAAAAAATTTGTTTGGGTTTTTTGTAACATCTTATGGAAAAACCCAAATGAACTTTTTGGCCAACCCAATACTTCCAGAAGCCCTATCAGTTTCTCACTCTGAAGATCTGAGAAAAAATCCCTTTGTGCTTCCAGCAGGAAGAGGGAAAAAGCAGTCATTTTGAAATAAAACAAGAGCTCTCTGTTTTCCTTAATAAGACTTCTCTTCAAGGGAAACTCTTTTACCAGAACCTGACCAACTAAGGTGTAACCAAAGCCTAACCAATCTGGCGAAGGCTAATAACTCCAGCCTGCTTTAGCTTTCGATGTGAAGGAAGGGAACTATCCAACTCAGGTTCACTAAGAGACTAAGACCTAATCATAAGCCTATAGAATGCTTTCCCCACAATTTGCCTTCACATCAATAGGGCTCCTATGAGATAACCAGAGATTATAGCTAAAATTGCTATATCCCTCAGGCTCTATTTTAGGAGTCCATAGGAAAACCAACGGGCAATGAGGCAGGCAAAAAAGAACACTAGAGGAGATTTTAGCTTCTGACACTACAGCTACAGCAAACAGTAAACAGCCTAACTCCTAGCCAGATAAACACAAAACCTCACACTGAATATCTGTCTTAGCCCCTTTTACCCAATACATCATGTCTGGCTTTCAACAACAACAAACTGAAAACATTAATTGGAAAAGATACATGTACCACAATGTTCATAGCAGCATTATTTACAGTTGCCAAGATATGGAAGCAACCTAAGTGTCCATCAGGGGAAGACTGGATAAAGAAGATGTGGTGTATATATGTACATATACAATGGAATACTACTCAGCCATAAAAAGAATGAAATTTCGCCATTTGCAACAACATGGATGGACTTGGAGAGTATTATGCTAAGCGAAGTAAGTCAGACAGAAAAAGACAAATACTGTATGATATCACTTATATGTAGAATCTAAAAAGTAAAATAAACTAGTAAATTTAATTTAAAAAAGAGACTCATAGATACAGAGAACAAACTAATGGTAACTAGTGGGGGGAGAGGGGAAAGAGAGAAGGGGATTAAGAGGTACAAACTATTATGTATAAAATTAAATATGCTACAAGGATATATCATACAGCACAGGGAATACAGCCAATATCTTATAATAGCTATAAATGGCATATAACCTTTAAAAATTGTGAATCACTGTGTTGTATGCCTGTAACTTATATAATATTATACATCAACTATACCTCAATAAAAACAAATTAATTAATTTTAAAAATTAATGAGAGACATTTACTACAGGTCCAGGAAGTTAAAAGATGACCAACCAGGATGAATATCAAAAAAAAAAAAAAAATCCACTACACCTACATATATCATGTTCAAATTGCAGAAAATAAAAGACAAAGTTTTGAAAGAAGCTGGGGGACATGGGTAAAGGGAACCTTACCTACAGAAGAACAAGGAAAAGAACTACATCAGACTTCAGAAACCAGGCAAGAAAAAAGAGAATGGGACAAATGTTTCAAGTGTTAAATATAAAGTGACAATAAAAAAATCACTAACCTAGTGTTCTGAACCTAATAAACCATCCTTCAAAAATGAAGGCGAGATAAAGACATTGTGAGACAAACAAAACTGAGTGCATGTCTCACCAGTAGAACTGCCTTGCAAAAAAATGATAAAATAAGTTCTTCAGAGAAAAGGAAAAGTATATAGGTCAAAAACCAGGATATACATAAATAAGGGAAGAGTTCTAGAGAAGGAATAAATGAAGTAAAACAAAATCTTTTCTCTTATTCTTAATTAATATAATAAATAATTGTTCAAGATAAGAGTGACAATGTATTTGGTGATTATCACTTATGGATATGTGAAATGAATGACAGAAACATTATAAGTGTTGGGATAGAGGAATTGGAAATACTCAGTTATAAAGTACTTGCACTATTTGTGAAGAGGTGTTGTGTTATTTGAAAGTGGACTTGGGTTACTTGTAAAGGTATACTGAAAATCCTAGGACACCAATAAGTTTTTTAAAAATAAGTATAATAATATGATAGGACAGGAGGAAAATTGAGTAATATGAAATGCCCAATTAAAATTGCAGAAGGCAAAAAAGAGTTGAAGACAAGAGAAAATGAAGAATAAGGACAACAAATAGAAAACAGTTATAAATACTATAGGTATTAATCCAATTATATCAGCAGTCATTTTAAATGTGAATGTTCTAAATATACCAACTAAGAGACAGAGATTGTCACAGTGGATAAAAAAAAGACGCAGTAATAAGTGTCTATAAGAAATCCATTTTAAATATAAAGACACAGATGAAATAAAGGGATGGAGAAAGACATGCTGCTAACACTAATTTTAAAAGGTTAAAGTAGCCCCATGTTAATTTTAGACAAAGATGCAACACCAAATTTCATTTATATGTATATAACAAATAATAGTGGAGTGCTAAACACCTATCAGGCACTGTTCCAAGCATTTTACAAATATTAATACACTGAATCATTTAGTACTCACAGAAACTCTGTGGGCCAGCTACTATCATTGTCCCCATTTTACAGACAGGTAAACTGAGGAATACACATATATCAAGTAACTCACACACCTATTAAAGTGCACCCCTAAGGGTAGTCTATTGCACCCAGGTAGGTTTGCTCCTGAATATCTGTCCTTAAGCACTGCACCATGTTCCTGCCTACTGCCATCCATATGTTTGTATCACTGCTTCTTATTGTAAAGGTATTCAGAGTCTATCTTGAGGAAGATGGGATATTTTTTCCCTTTTGTTTCCAGAACTGTATGTTTCTTCTAGTGTTAATTTTTCCTTATTTTTTATCTCATGGGCAATCTGCCATATAATAAGTTTTCCTCAAATGTCTGGTGATCTCTGGGTTCCTATTCATATTTAAGAACAAGATAGGAAAACTGCCAGGGGATCACGTATGAGGACAGGACTGGTTGTGTAGCCTTTGGAATTTATAAATGAGAAAGCTTTGTCCTGGGGTGCTAGTGCCCTCAGGAAAAATGCCTTAATTATCCTGAGACGATTTATTCAATCTCTTTATAGAAGAACATGCCAATATTTTGCCTGAATAAACAGCTAGAAGTTATAAATTACAGTGAGAAAGATGATAAGCCTAGACTTTCCCACTTACAGGCCTTGTTTTCAGGTCCACTTTTCTCTTTCAACCTAGAAATTATACCATCTTTGAGTTATCAGACCTTTGGCAGATATTATCCCATTTGACTATTTTCTCCTTTGTCCATATTCAAGGCTATGTTTTCCACTGCTGTATTTCCCCCATTAACCACCCCTCCATCAGATTTATACTTTCTAGAAATGTGTACAAATCTCACACTTATTGCTGTCCTTTCTCCCGTTCTCTTTATAGTGAGGGATTATGGCTTTTGTATTTCTTTACCATCTTTTCAATTGATTATAACATGGAAGGAGATAAATGGAATATTTAGTCTATCGTGTCTACTGTATTAAAAGGGAGATACTCTATTTTATCCAAGGAGAAAAACATTTGTAACTAAACAATATAACTAAAAGTTAGCAGTGTAATTTAGTTTACAAAAAACTACTTTCAAAGTCTGATTTCTTCTTTCAAGAAACTGTGTCAAGTAGATCATTCTTTTTCATCATTTTATATAAGAAAATGAGTGGATAAATAAATGAACAAGTGAATAAATAAATAAAAAGAAGCACTCAAACCCATGGCTTCTCATTCTAAATCCTGTGCTGTTTCTTCTAGTTGGTGATGTTTAATGTTCCATTCAAAGCAAATAGGCAAACAAAGTAACCTTCCATTCTACCATCTCACTAAACCCCTAGAAGGGAAAATAAATAATGGCTGAGTTAAATTAAATTAAATTAGATGCAAAGATTCATTATGATTCTTTGAGGCTAAGTAATCAGAGAAGAAATCATGAAGATCTCCTTGGTAGAAGCTGTTAGGCATTGCAAAGATTGCCTGCTTAGGGAGTAGAAGATTAGAGTAACAAGTCAATAAAATAATTGGACACACACACACAAGCACGCATGCACGCACTCATGGCAAGTATTTTTTGCAAGATCTTTAAATCTCATCTCTATTCCCTCAATATGGTATACCTTTAATCCATTCTCCACGATGGTAAATTATTAGGTAAGGCAGCTCCACACGCTTTCTCCACCTCCCCAAAGCTGCCCTTCAGTGAAGTAACAAAACCATGTAAGATAATAAGACTTGGGGAGATGTGAAGATCATGAAATGATGGATGGCCTGAAATTTACTGTTCACATTTTATATAAAGGGGAAAGAAATGGGGGATATATAGAATTTTGAGAATTTACAGGATAAATTGTCACAAGGTACTGGGAATAGATATAAGAAAGATGAATAGGGAATGTAAATGTAGATGATAGCCAACTTTGATTTTATCAACTATTTTAAAGGTAGGTACTTAGGAGAAATCTGAAGAAGGTAGATTGCTTGGGAACCAGTTTGGGTGAAAGAGAAAAAAGACAAACAAACTGAACTTAAAAGATATGTGTTTGATTTCCAGGGCTACTGTTTGCTATTTTTTTGATTCTGAGTGAGTCACCTAAACTTTCTGAGTTTGACATCCACTTCTGTATCATAACAGAAAGTGTAGTACCTTCCTCTTATCAGTGTGAAGTTTAAATGTGGTAATGTATGGAAGCATTTTTAAGTTACTGTACTGTGCATGCTGTATTCTCAGTGGCAAAGTATGGGTATCAGGTGACCTGGATTAACTGAATGCTTGACTCTTGGCCAAACCATAAAACTATGGAACAAATGATTTGTCTGTCAACATCGTTTATTTTTAATAGTAAAATTTATGATTAGTATATGCTTTACATGGAGTCTTGGAGTGGTGGAAGTTGACTATTCAGGGCTGGTGGCATAGACAGAATATGCCTACATGTCTAGCTCAACATAGAGATCTTCAGCACAAGCAGAATTTGGGCTCCTGGTACCAAGGTCTTTTGCTGATGATTCAAAACCAGATGACAATATGCATTTTTTTTTTTTTTTTTTGGACCTGGCCTGTACCTGAGATCTCTGGAGACTTTTCAGTGCATACCTTTCCTTTGTTGTTACTGTTCTGACCTTTTGCCTGTAACAAAGGAGATCTGGGAGTAAAAACTGAGTTTTTTGTGTCCTCTCAGCAATACAACACTTAAAGTGATTAGTGTATAATTAATACAAACCTGATAAATGTCACACTTAAAAAATGTCTTTCTGGTTCACACTCAGTGTATAATTTGCAAACGTTCTCCCGAGTGCACATAAAGATTAAATATTAAGAAAAAAAGTTATTTCTATGAATCAGCAATATATAAAGGAAAATACAATTAAGCAAAAATAATATACGTTGTAACAACTTTCAAACAACATTCTGTGATTTATAATCTTAGTTACAGTGTTTTATGAAGTTACTAAGGAAACTGTTAACCCTTGTACATATAAAAAAGTTATAAAATTAGATTATTCCACAAATGATGATTGGTCTCCTACAGTGTCTAAAGCACTGTGCAAAGTTCTGAGATACAAGGGGATATCCCTGTTGTTATAGAGTCTACAGCTTGGCAGAAGAGACTTATATTAAACAAATATACAAATAGACATATTAAAGTGATTTATATGAAGTAAAATAGCGCTCTGAGAGCAAATAATGGCAGAGGGTGACTTTTGCATTGATTTTCCATGATCACTATCTAGAATCTGTCTGTGTGGACACAGGGTTTTAATGGCATCTTGAAGAATAAAGAGAAATTAGTAAAGAAAAGTTGGAGGGGGGGAACAGTCTAGGCAAGAAAAACAGCATATGGAAAGATATGGAAGAATTTAAGGTGCGTTTTAGAGATTAAGTATTAAAAATTTGGAAATGGTTTAGATGAGGAAGATGAAAAAGTGTGATTATGGCTGGATATGGAGGGGAGAGGTAAAAGGTTGAGTTCCAGAAAATTTGAGGTTGAGATTCCTGTGAAATGCTCAAGTAGAGAAATCAAGTATTTAGTTTGTATACAAATCTAGATTGCAAAGGAAAGTATAAGGTAGAAATGTGTAATATTCCTTAGCCAAACATTGTAAGAATGAGAACAGGGTCCAGAATATTGCAAAGAGGAATTTCACAAAATTTGGAAGATGAGAGAAGAATCCGTTTTTTTTTTTTTTAAAAAAGAGTGCTCAGTTGTCTTGAGTATTGTTATCTTCAGTACCTTAAACATGGAAACCTCTGCATCATAGGGTTTGAAACTATCTGCTAAATCTTAAATCAATACCAGATCGTACTAACATATCAACCCACTTCTCACTAAACTAGAGAAACAGGAAAGTTGTTCCCAGATGAGAATCATTAGGCAAGTGAGAGTAGGGAGAAGAAGTCGTAGAATACTCGATATACATTTTTCATAGTACATTTGCCTTTCCAAAGTATCTCCACCACCTCTCCTGTCTGTAAAAGGAGGAATTGAAGATAAACTGAAAATAACTGGAGTGGTCATTCTCCAACTCCAAAACCACTTCAGGCTTATCTTCTTGTTTAGCACTTCTGTCTTCAATTTTTTCACATCTTCAACCTGATATTTCTTGGACATAGCTGTGTTTATGAACCAATTCTATCAATGTGAGCAATACGTACTTACACTACAGGTCATGGTAAGAGCTGCACCATCCCTGTCTCCTCTGCTCTGGTACAGGTTGCTGCCTGGTTAACACATTGCCTGCCTTCTCTTCTTCCCATCACTCCCACCTAGAGAGCAGGAGTGGACACCCACAGTGTAATGACACAGGTCAACCAAATGAAGGAGGGTAAGAGGTTACCACATAGTGAAACACAGAATGCTCTCACTTATGTTTCCCACATGTGAATCTGTCCTTTAAAGACCTGACTTAATGCACATGCTTGTATCGTTTAAGTCATAACATTCTCCTCCACACTGTATTTTTGTTTTCTCAGTTTTTGAAACTAGCATAAGGATGTTATAATGTGCCAGATGCACATTATTACCCTCACTGTAGGTGTCTATTGATAATATGCATTCTTCTATGATTCTAGAATGGAGCAGAAATATTGTGGTTAGTATATAATCTCCTTGTAACTGAGAAAAATATTGTAAAAGGATTTTATACTATTCATCTGCAGATCAATGTTTCCTGTATTTGAAAAGACACGTTACCAGCAGCAGATGAATGGAATAAAATGTTTAATTAAAGTCAGTCATAGCCTGCTGGCGAGAAATGACCTTACCTTCAACTCAACAATGGGACCAAAAGCGTCTATTGTTTTCATTTTAAAGGAATTCAATGAAGAATATTATTTTTTGGCTCATTTCAAAAGACATTTATTGAGTGCTTATTATATGCAAGTATTTTGGGGAGGGTAGGCATTGGGGAGTTTCAAACATGGATATGAAAGTATTATGTCTCTAAGAAGGTCACAATCTGGTTGTCCAGATAAGCATAGGCCACAGGCTGTGATGTATGTCACACCTGGGCAAGTGATATGATAGGGACCAGAGAGTCATGTTGAGGATGTGGTGTAAAGATTTCAGCAATGCTTTCACTGATGAGGTATATTTCAGATGGGATATAAAGAAAGAACTGTACTTTCAAATAGTAGAAAATAGAGAAGAAATATGAGTCAAGCAAGTAAATCTGCCTGGTACATTGCAGTGCTGAGTGCATGATTAATTTCTGATCACTTACCAAACCTTTTCCTCCTGGACATCCTGATCTCATCAATGACAGCAACCCTGAGAAATTTTCCCAAGTCAGAAAGTTGACAAGCCCCCTTGAGTCCTCATTTTAAATGATTTCCCCACAATATTTTCTGTCATCAAATTCTGTCAATTATACCTTTAAATATTTCTCAAATCTGTCCCTTCTTTTTAAACTTCACTGTTTGCCACTACCTAGCTTCAGACTTTCCTAATTTCTCATTTGTGTTACTTAAAACAGTCTCTTAATCAATGTCTTTAATCTATTCCCAGCCACAATTTATCTTCTACATTTGAGCCAGAATTAACCTTAAATTGCAAATGTAACTGTGTCATTATCCTACTCAAAATCTGTTCATGACTTCCTAATGCCTTCAAGGCTCTGTTTCACACTCTTTGATCTGCTAGAAAAGGTCCTTCACGATTTGGCCCCAGCTTCCCAGCTTCATATCTATCACTCACGACTCTTTGCTACCTTGAGTCCAGTGCTCTTCAGACTTCAAATCAGTCTCTTTTTCTCTCCCTCCTTTCCTTTCTCTCGTAACACACACACACGCACATACACACACACACACCTTTATATCTGTGGTTCATTTACTTAACAACACCATCTCTCTTGCCATTTCATGTAGCTGACTCTTTCTTATTCTTACTTATTATTCTTATTCTTCACAGACAACACCTTTACTAGCAGGTGGAAGCTCTAACTGACCTCTGAAACCTGTGTAAATTGGTACAGCCTCTATGGAGAATAGTATGGAGGTTCCTTAAAAAACTAAAAATAGAGCTACCATATGATCCAGCAATCCCACTACTGAGCATACATCCGGAGAAAACCATAATTTGAAAAGATACATATACCCCAATGTTCATTGCAGCACTATTTACAAAAGCCAGGACATGGAAGCAACCTAAATGTCCATCAGTGGAGGAATGGAAAAAGAAGATGTGGTACATATATACAACGGAATATTACTCAGCCATAAAAAGCAATGAAATAATGCCATTTGCAGCGACATGGATGGACCTAGAGATTGTCATACTGAGTGAAGTGAGTCAGACAGAGAAAGACAAATGTTATATGATATCACTCACATGTGGAATCCAGAAAAATGGTACAAATGAACCCATTGACAAAACAGAAATAGAGTCACAGATGTAAAAAACAAACTTATGGTTACCAAGGGGGAAAGGGGGGAAGGGATACATTGGGAAATTGGGATTAACATATATATACTACTGTATATAAAAGAGATGACTAATAAGAACCTGCTGTATAGCACAGGGAACTCTACTCAATACTCTGTAATGCTCTATATGGGAATAGAATCTAAAAAAGAGTGGATATATGTATATGTATAACTGATTCACTTTGCTGTACAGCAGAAACTAACATAACATTGTAAATCAACTACACTCCAGTAAAAATTAATTTAAAAATAAGTTATATGCTCCTCCTATATGTCTCCATAGAACACTTTGCATATCTTTGCCATAGCACTTATCACAATGTACTATACTTGCCCATTTGTTTGGTTTCTACTTGGTCATCATGACTAACTTGAGAGCATTGTCATAATCAGACATTTTTTAGTCTTTATCTCTAGCACTTCATCCATTACCTGCACATAGTGAATAGGAAGCTTCTTAAATATTAATGAAAGAAAAAGTGAACAAATAAAGGGGTGTAAGTAGATGTTTGTTTGTTTGCCATGAACCCCTCCTTTGGGGAGCTAACCTTGCCCAACTGTTCGAGTTGTAAATCACAGTCCTTCATTTTCTAAATCTAGAGATACAGGCTGTTTGACACAGGAGATGTCCAATGGATTCTTGATGAACACTTCTTAGAATATTTTAGATAATAGTCAAGCATCAGAGGAGGTGTTAGATAAAATTTTAGAGGATGTGATTCAGTGAAGCGGAGTATGAGAGAAATTCAGCTTACTTCTAGTAGTAGGGACTGGCTATTGCCTACACAGGGGCCATTCACCTTGTCGTCCATGTTGGCTCACCTCAATTTTATGTAAGTGCCCAACCTCGCCCACATGATTTAGACTTAAATTCCTATCAGTCTAAGCCAATTGTGCATTTTTGTTTTCCATGTCAGTGATTTGTGTAGAGGTCAGGGTGATATGAAGTAAGGTCTTCTGGGGAATTTCTGAGAAATATTTTATGGTCTTCTTTCGGAAGGAGTTCTTTTACATAAGGTAGAGAGTTTTGCCTCTGACCTGTCACTTCTGGGATGATGACAGTCACCCTGAGATGAGAGACACCCACTTGAGGCCAAGGTCACACACACAGAATGGCAGCCTGAAGAGATTCAAAGAAACTGCATTCTTGATAATGATATTAAGTTGCTAACATAACCATCCTGGGTCACCCAATACTGAGAATTCTTGTTATGGGAGATGGTAAATTGCCCTTATTGTTCACTCTAGGTGAGATGTGATTTTGTTACTTGCAGCAATAGTTATCTTAACTGATAATCATGATATTAAATTACCCAAACTAATGAAAGTCATAATCGCATTTAATTGGGGGTTTAAATATTTTTCTTTGACTGTTGGAATTCCAATTTGAACTGTCCAAATATTTTGGTAATTTTACCTTTCCTCAAAATGCAGTCAAATTACTTGAAAGTTAAATAAAACAAACAAAAGTTAATACTATATATGAAATGCCAGGGTATGAACTGTAGAGAACTAAACTATTCAACTGATAAATGTGTGATACATTAAGATTTGATAGAATTTTCAGATAAATATTGGGGGAAACATGATTTTAATTCAAGCTACTCACAGAATATTCACTTTGAGCTATACTGCATAATCTCACCTTACTAAAATACGAGTTTATTTTCAGATGAGGTATCCCAAAACAATCAAGAGTAGCATGACTGAAAAAATAATTTTCCAAAGACTAGGCAATTATTGCTTATGTCATTGCATTTGTATTTTAATTAAATATGTAATAAATATAAAATTTCCATATTAGTAGTTAACCATGGCAAAATGAAATAATATTTAATGCAAAATAATAATTGTTTAAAGTATAAAGTAAAGTTGCTTTATAACTGATTCAGTTATATATATATATATATATATATATACACACACACACACACTGTTAAGCATAAATATTAACTTCATTTTACAGAAAACATTAATTTAGTTAATTGACAATTGGGGTATATTATGTTATAGAAAATAAGGAAATTTAATAATCATTGGAACAAACTTACTCACCTTTGAAATGCTAATGATTTTCTACTTATACACTCAGTGAGATCAGAAAAATTAAGGAAAATGTAGGCTACACAGACTGCAGATAGCCCAAAGATGAGTTATATCCAGGTTTGTCCACTTCCCAAACCTGTGGACTTTCTATTTATACTCCACCACATAGTATCAGGTGGGGCATCATTGTTTAGTAAGATCATTAAGAACTGATTTATCCCCTCTTGATAGACATGTTCTTTGCTCATACTTTAGTAAAAGCATGAATCATGGCTTATTGCAATCACATGAAGGCACAGAGTTCATTTTGGAAAAAATACTCATTTGGTCTGGAGAAAAGCAAAAAATTCATGGTTGATTAAAAAAGATGGTTAAGACATGAGAAAATCATTAAATACTACATAGCATTTAATCATTTTAATATTCATAACTATTCCACATGTGCAAGAGTAAAGATAGCCAGTATATTTATCCTATACCAAATATTTCACTTTCAGTCTCCTAAGATATTCCCCCATTCTAAGATAGTAAACTTTACATCAAAATTCCAATAAAAAAGTCATGATTTGCTATAAAGAAAACTTTTCTGCAACATAGATTTTCCATAAAACAAGGAAAGCTGCACATGTTGAACTTGTAACTTAAGTTATATTAAGTTATACTTTTGCTTGCACTTGAATGGCTGGAAAACAGAACATGACTACTGCTTCAAGACAGCAGACTGAGCCCATATATTTACCTTGATTCACATATAGTAAATATTTTTTTCAATATATCTAAAAATTTGGTGAAATTATAGAAAAAAAGAAGTGAATGGGGTTGGAAATAGACTGCAGTAAAGCTGCAAAATTCTAGCATAGATTCTTCAGGTTATGGAGTGAGCTTCAGGTTCCTGTGGAACCTCTCTGTTTTTTCCCGTGTGAAAATCAGTCACCCAATAATCAATGATTCACCATTGGTTATTCACTGATTTACCATGATATTAAATATAGAAGGAAAAATTTCAGCCAAAAAAACGAGTTCACTTATGAATATATGCAGACTGATATGTATGTGGAATGTCTATGGAAAGCTATCTAAACAAACCCTATAGTGGATATTTTCTGGGCCTCAATGTCAATTTCAGATCCTCTAAGTTCCTAGTTCTATTTTTCTTCAATCCCATAATAAAATGAATTATATTTAACTTGCCCTGATTAAAGCTTGGGCTATGCTTTTAAGAGTATTACTTTTAAAATCTGTCTGTGAATCACAAGCAACTGGAATTTAATTATAGAATTTAATCCTGGACCTCTCTCCAGAAATTCTGACTTGGTAGGTCTGATACATAGTAGACACTCAATCAATATTAATCTACAGGTGGAATAGAATATACCGGATGAATGGAAGAATATATGAATGAATGAAGTGACATAATGATATGTACATATGTATTTATACTCTTAGGGATGGTAGTTTCTTAACATAGATATGTATACTAAGCTATTTTTCCACACATATTTTAGCGTTTTATTCAATAAGAAGGAGGATTCTTATCGCCTTCATTGATGTCTGTGTTATGAGTTGAACCAGGGAATCTTCCAACATGACCAAGTCTTAAAATTACCAACACTGTCCAGAGAGAGCATCATTACAGCTTGTAACCTGAAGATATCAGCAATCCAACTGGCAAAATTTTGTGAGGCAAACTAACTCAATTAATCTCTTTCCAATAACCATAACTGATGAGTTCTCACATAAATTCTCATTTCTTTTTTCTTCCAAAATTATCTTGTCAACAATAAAGGCAGGGAAATATGAAAGAACAAAGCACCTTTATAAGTTCCACAGATTCTGAAATGATTTTTATCCCCTTTTGGTAGACACTTTCTTTGCTCAGCACTTCTTTTTAGTAGCACATCTGACACTGTACATCTGACCTCTGCTATTCTACTGGTTGTTAATGGAAACCTCACCTCATGTGAAGATAAAATAGATTTTTGGCAGCTGTGAGAGATTATGAAGAGTAAGACCAATCTTAGTTGGAATAAGAATAAAAGAAGGCATCTGTACCTTGAACTACTCAGCTGGTTTTCATTATACATCAAGCCTACATTTATTACAAAGAGGGTAGCCAAGAGACAGACATCGATAGGACTCTGCACTTAGAATAAGAAGGCCAGAACTTGATAAATTCTACTTTTCAACTAGAGCTCAAATGACTCTTAAATCTGTTTGAATTAGATGGCATATATCTGGGAGACAAACTCAAGAAGACCTTTAATTTTGTCCTTATCTGATTGGTTCTCCCCTTATTCTTATCTTGAGTATAGTTAAATCCTAGTTCTTACAACTCATTAAAAGAAACAAGTGGTTCTATAAATCTGTAAAGTTTTATGAATAAAACTCGTTAAAAATAGGATTAGGATATGCTTTATATACTTATATTTAATATGGTTTTGTTTGATGTCTTGAGACTTTACAATAGACCCAAACAAAGAAAAAATCTATATACATAGTCTTGACATAGTAACAGCTTGATATGAGCCCAATTTCCACAAGTACAAAACAATTGCATTAGAATTCTTAGGATCATCTGTTATTTTGTTTTATAATGTTTAATCTACATATTTAAATGTTGGTAAGAGAACTAAAATGCTGGATTTTGTGATATAAGCATTTTCTAAGCACTATATAACTGTGGATCTAGAATAGGTAATATTTTATAGGACAGAGGGCCTATACCCATATTGGTAAATCAAGGTAATCAAAATAATGAGGCCAACAGATCTATTCGCATGACATATTTGGGGTTAAAGGAAGAACAATAGTTTGAGAAATTACATATTTGGAGAAACTTTGGTTTACTTTGAGAGATAATAAGAGAAAATGAGCACAGAGAGTATTAGGATAAGTTTATACATGAAGAAACACAGTTAGTTCACTTCAATTCAATAGAATTTAAATATACATTTTAAATTATATGAAACATTATAAGCAAGGAAAATATTGCATAAACATTGAGACAGATATCACTCCTATCTTCAGTGAGCTTATAAACCAATGAAAAGAGAGAAAGATAAAAGTGATTTGGCCCACTGAGAATCAGGAAGGTGAAATTATGGTTAAGATTCTAGAAGCGACAGTTTTTTTTTTTAATTGGCACATAATGCTTTCATGTGATTTAAT
The DNA here is from genome assembly GCF_949987535.1 of Balaenoptera acutorostrata. Lineage (NCBI taxonomy): Eukaryota > Metazoa > Chordata > Mammalia > Artiodactyla > Balaenopteridae > Balaenoptera > Balaenoptera acutorostrata. The sequence continues at coordinate 128,367,064 of NC_080068.1, read as the reverse complement.
AAAAAAATATACGTACATATTCAGTGAAAAGTCTACTTCCTATACTCTGTTCCCCATAATTTTGGTAATACCTATTACTCATTTCTTACATATCTTCTAGACAATTTTGGTTATATACAGAAGCCTATATATATATATATATATATATATACATACATATATATATATGTGTGTGTATGTATGTATGTATATATACTGTTTTTCTCCATTTTCACAAAAATTGTAGCATGCTATATACATTTTCTGCAATTTGTTTACCTTATTTTACAAAGATGTTGAAGATATTTCCATACTAAAGAATAAAGAGCTTCTGTTTTTGTTTTCCAGATACATGTCATTCCATTGAATGTACTTAATCATAATGTACTTACTCACTATTGAGGTATATTTTTAAAATGCTGCAAAGAACAAGGTCCTTCTCTAGAGCAAAGGAAACCATACTCTATATCATATAATAAAACATAATGGAAAATAATATGAAAAAGAATATATATATAACATTATTATTATGTATCTAAATCACTATACTGTACACAAGAAGCTAACACAATATTGCAAATTAACTATACTTCGACAGAAGGAAGAAGCTCACCAGTAAATGCAAATATAAAGTAAAGTAAAGGTGGGAAATCATCCACACACAAATGTGATATCAAAACCAGCAATCATAAAAATAGGAGAGTACAAATGCAAGATATTGGAAATATTTTGAAACTGAGATCAGCAACTTAAAACAATCTTGTATATATATAGACTGCTATATCAAAACTTCATAGGAACCAGAAACCAAAAATCTACAATAGATACATACACAATAATGAAAAAGCAATGCAACACATCACTAGATAGACATAAAATCATAAGAGAGGATAACAAAAGAGGAAGGGAAGAAAAAAGACCTTCAAAAATAAATCCAAAACAGTTAACAAAATGGCAATAAGAACATTCATATCTGTAATTATCTTCAGTGTAAATGGACTAAATGCTCCACCCGAAGGCTGACAGGTTGAATAGATACAAAAACAAGACCCATATATATGCTATCTACAAGAGACCCACTTCAGATCTAGGGACACATACAGACTGAAAGTGAAGAGATGGAAAAAGGTATTCCATCCAAATGGAAATCAAAAGAAAGCTTGGGTAGCAATACTCATATCAGACAAAATAGACTTTAAAATAATGTTATAAGAGACAGAGAAGGACACTACATAATGATCAAGGGATCAATCCAAGAAGATGTAACAATTGTAAATATATATACACCCAACAGAGGAACACCTCAATATATAAGGCAAATACTAACACATAAAAGGAGAAATCAACAGTAACACAATAATCATGGGGGACGTTAACACCCCACTTTCATCAATGGACAGATCATCCAGACAGAAAAGCAATAAGGAAACACAGGCCTTAAATGACACATTACATGAGATGTACTTAATTGATATTTATAGAACATTTCATCCAAAGCAGCAGAATACACATTCTTCTCAAGGGCACATGGAACATTCTCTAAGACACATCTTGGGCCACAAATCAAGCCTTGGTAAACTTAAGAAAATTGAAATCATATCAAGCATCTGTTCCAACTACAAGACTATGATATTAGAAATCAACAACAAGAAAAAAACTGGAAAAAAACACAAACATGTGGAGGCTCAACAATATGTTACTAAACAACAAATTGATCGCTAAAGAAATGAAAGAGGAAATAAAAAAATGCCTAGAGACAAATGAAAACAAAAACACAATGGTCCAAAACCTATGGGATACAGCAAAAGCAGTTCTAAGAGGGAAGTTTATAGCAATACAATCTAATCTCAGGAAACAATAAAAATCTCAAACAAATAACCTAAACTTACACCTAAAGCAAATAGAGAAAGAGGAACAAACAAAACCTAAAGTTAATAGAAGGAAACAAATCATAAAGATCAGAGCAGAAATATATGAAATAGAGATGAAGAAAACAATAGCAAAAATCAATGAAATTAAAAGCGGGTTCTTTGAGAAGATAAACAAAATTGATAAACCTTTAGCCAGACTCATCAAGAAAAAAAGGGAGAGGACTTAAATCAATAAAATTAGAAATGAGAAAGGAGAAATTACAACTGACACCGCAGAAATACAAAGGATCAGAAGAGACTACTACAATCAACGGTATGCCAATAAAGTGGACAACCTGGAAGAAATGGACAAGTTCCTAGAAACATGCATCCTTCCAAGACTGAAGCAGGAAGAAATATAAAATATGAACAGACCAATCACAAGTAATGAAATTGAAACCATGATTAAAAAAACTTCCAACAAAGGTCCAGGACCATATGGCTTCACAGGCGAATTCTATCAAACATTTAGAGAAGAGTTAACACCTGTCCTTCTGAAACTCTTCCAAAAAATTTCAGAGGAAGGAACACACCCAAGCTCATTCTATGAAGCCACAATAACCCTGACACCAAAACCAGACAAAGATACCACAAAAAAATTATAGGCCAATATCTCTGATGCACATAGATGCAAAAATCCTCTATAAAATACTAGCAAACCAAATCCAACAATGCATTAAAAACAATCATACAGCATGATCAAGAGGGATTTATCCCAGGGATGCAAGGATTTTTCAAAATCTGCAAATCAATCAATGTGATACACCACATTTAACAAACTGAAGAATAAATACCATATGATCATGTCAATAAATGCAGAAAAAGCTTTCAATAAAATCTGACATCCAAGTATGATTAAAAACTCTCCAGAGAGTGGGCATAGAGGGAACCTACTTCAACATAATAAAGCCCAAATATAAAAAACCCACAGCTAACATCATTCTCAAGGGTGAAAAGCTGAAAGCATTCCCTCTAAGATCAGGAACAAGGCAAGGATGTCCACTGTCACCACTTTTATTCAACATAGTTTTGGAAGTCCTAGCCATGACAATCAAAGAAGAAAAAGAAATAAAAAGAATCCAAATTGGAAAAGAAGTAAAACTGTCACTGTTTGCAGATGACATGATCCTATACATAGAAAATACTAAAGATGCTACCAGAAAACTACTAGAGCTCATCAATGAATTTGGTAAAGTTGTAGGATACAAAATTAATACACAGAAATCTGCTGCATTTCTATACACTAACAACAAAACATAAGAGAAATTAAGGAAACAATCCCATTTACCATTGCATCAAAAAGAATAAAATAACTAGGAATAAACCTACCTAATGAGACAAAATACCTGTATGCTGAAAACTATAAGATGTTGATGAAAGAAATCAAAGAAGACACAAACAGATGGAAAGATATACCATGTTCTTGGATTTGAATGATCAGTATTGTCAAAATGACTATACTACCGAAGGCAATCAACAGATTCAATGCAATCCTTATCAAATTACCAATGGCATTTTTCACAGAACTAGAACAAACATTTTAAAATTTGTATGGAAACACAAAAGACCTGGAATAGCCAAAGCAATCCTGAGAAAGTAAACAGAACAGGAGGAATCAGGTTCCCTTACTTCAGACTACACTACAAAGCTACAGTAATTTAAAAAGTATTTTACTGGCAAATAAAGCAGAATGTTAGAGCAGTGGAACAGGATACAAAGCCTAGAAATAAACCCATGTACCTATGGTCAATTAATCTATGACAAAGGAGGCAAGAATCTACAATAGAGGAAAGACAGTCTCTTCAATAAGTGATGCTGGGAAAACTGGGCAGCTACATGTAAAAGAATGAAAATAGAACATTCTCTAACACCATACAGAAAAATAAACTTGAAATGGATCAAAGACCTAAATGTAAGGCTGGATACTATTAAACTCTTAGAGGAAAATATAGGCAGATCACTCTTTGACATAAATCACAGCAATATCTTTTTTGATCCACCTCCTAGAGTAATGAAAATAAAAACAAAAATAAACAGATGGGACCTAATTAAACTCAAAAGCTCTTGCACAGCAATGGAAACCATAAACAAAACGAAGGGACAGCCCACAGAATGGGAGAAAATATTTGCAAGCAATGCAACTGACAAGGGATTAATCTTTAAAATGTACCAACAGCTCATGCAGCTCAATTAAAAAAAAAATTTTTTTTAAATCAAAAAATGGGCAGAAGATCTAAATAGACATTTCTCCAAAGAAGACATACAAATGGTCAAAAAGCACATGAAAAGATGCTCAATGTCACTAATTATTAGAGAAATGCAAATCAAAACTACAATGAGACATCACTTCACGCTGGTCAGAATAGCCATTATCAAAAAGTCTACAAACAAGAAATGCTGGAGAGGGTGTAGAGAAAAGGGAACCCTCCTACTCTGTTGGTGGGAAAGTAAATTGGTACAACCACTATAGAGAACAGTATGGACGTTCTTTAAAATACTAAAAATAGAACTACCAAATGATCCAGCAATCCCACTCCTGGGCATATATCTGGAGAAAACCATAATTTGAAAAGATACAGGCACCCCAGTGTTCATTGCAGCACAGTTTACAATAGCCAAGACATGGAAGCAAACTAAATGTCCATTGACTGAGGAATGGACAAAGAAGATGTGGTACATATATACAATGGAATATTACTCAGCCATAAAAAAGAAGGAAATAATGCCATTTTCAGCAACATGGATGGACCTAGAGATTATTATACTAAGTCAGACAGAGAAAGGCAAATATCTTATGACATCACTCATATGTGGAATCTAATTTCTAAAAAATGAAACGAACTTATTTACAAAACAGAAACAGACTTACAGATATCAAAAACAAACTTATGGTTGCCAAAGAGGAAACACAGGGGTGAGGGATAAATCAGGAGCTTAAGATGAACATACACACACTACTATATATAAGATAGAAAACCAACAGGACCTACTGTATAGCAGAGGGAACTCCACTCAATATTTTGGGATAACTATATGAGAAAAGAATATAAAAAAGAATGAAAATATATATGTGTATAACTGAATCACCTTGATGTACACCTGAAACTAACACAACATTTTAAATGCTCCAATAAAATTAAAATTTACAAAAAAATTTAAAAAGTGATTACTGATAAAAAATAATAGTTTTATTTTTAAATTTTTATTAATTTTTTAAAAAGAAAAAATATTTCTATGATAGTGTATAAAACTACTTTTTTTCTTTTCAACTTTGTTCTTGTACTTCATGAAAGAAAAGATGAAATTAATAATTTTTGGTTTAAAGTTCTTTTCCTTACTTGGACAGAAAAACTAACAGTAAAATAAAAGCTGTGGAAAATTACAGTATTCAAAAACAACTTAATCCAAACAAACTAGGAATTTTATCAAAAAAATTTGAAAACAAGGTTTGATAAGGGGTAGTTTCCTGTTATTTTTATACTTTGGTCAACTTTTCAATATTTCCTATTCTAAATATTTATAACTTCAAAAATATAACTTATGTTTCTAAACACTATTTTTGGAAACTGTAATATATGACAGAGTAAGATTTATAGGTAAACTAAATGAGGGCTAATTTAATAGTAAGTTAAATACTTTATTTTTTAGTTTTAGTTTATACTGCAAAATCCACCTTTTCTACCAAAAATACTCATCAGAATAACAGAAACATTTGTTTTCAAATCAGGTTTATTTCACTGTTCTAAATGGTTTGTAGATTATCCTAATTATATTAGTGTTATGATTACCAATATCACATAGTAACTACAATTTATTGAATGTATACTCTAAGCATTATACTAAGCACTCATCACTCATTTTTCGCTTTTAAACTCTCTATGAAATAGGAAATGCTATTTTATTCATTTATAGAAGAGAAACTGAGGATTATTAATGATGCTTACGTTGCCCCAGATGACATAGCTTAGAAGAAGTAGAGCCATTATTTCAACCCAAGTTGTCTGACTCTAGACTTCAAAATCCTAATACTGTGGTACACCACTTACTCTCAATATCTTTAGCTTAGCATATGAATTAAATTGGGCACTCTTAAAAGGAAATTGAATGTATTTATTGTTATTTTGTGAACACAGAAGGGTTTATCTCCAATTATTAACCCTCAGTAATCTCACCCAGTTTCCTACATCAGAATACATTCATGGCCTTAGTATCCTCCTCCTTTGGTGTGGCACATGGCGGTATTAATGGCTTCTTTATTAATGGCTTTTTTTTTTTAAATTGTTGCTTGGCTGTGGGGTCCTCAAGTTTACTTTCCACATTAAGTTGAAGGTCTCACAGTATGACTTGAACAGTGTAGCTGTAATATTCCACAATGAGTGGCTCAAGCTTGAGTAAGATTCTGAATTTTTTAGTGCACAATTATTTCAAGTTAAAATCAGTCAGAATGGGGTCACATTGTCTTTCAAGTTGCCTGTCTTCCAGTATCATTACCTGGAAAACAAGAGCTGATCCTTCATTAGCATATTTATTCTCAATATCTAATGGGGAGTTAGGAGGCTTAATAATATAGGTTCTTACCTTACCTAGTGGAGAAAGACTTAACTAATATTAACTTTTTTTTTTTTTTTTTAAGGATTTTCTTATTTATTTATTTATTTATTTATTTATTTATTTATTTTTGGCTGTGTTGGGTCTTCGGTTCGTGCGAGGGCTTTCTCCAGTTGCGGCAAGCGGGGGCCACTCTTCATCGCGGTGCGGGGACCGCTCTTCATCGCGGTGCGTGGGCCTTTCTCTATCGCGGCCCCTCCCGTCGCGGGGCACAGGCTCCAGACGCGCAGGCTCAGCAATTGTGGCTCACGGGCCCAGCTGCTCCGCGGCATGTGGGATCTTCCCAGACCAGGGCTCGAACCCGTGTCCCCTGCATTAGCAGGCAGACTCTCAACCACTGCGCCACCAGGGAAGCCCTAATATTAACTTTTTAAAAACACAAGTTAAAAATATTTATTTTTCATTTTAAAGCAAAAATATATTTAATACATAAAGATAAAAGTATTCAGAATTAGGTTTATTTCCTGTTTTCCAGGATAAGCCAATCTTAACAACAGTCTTTAGGACTTTCCCCATAATGTGTGAATACTTGTTTTCCTTTTTACTTACTCAAAACCACTCCACACTCCAGTTCCACAAGAAGAAAAAGAAGGAAAAAAGAATTCATGATTATAACTACAAATAATCACCCAAATAACTACTGTACTATACTTAGATGTATTATTTCTTTTAGCAAATATTTACTCACCACCTACAAAATATCAGAAACTATATTTCATAGCATTGATATAACAGTAAACAAAACCTTACAGTGCCCTCCTTCATGGAGGTGGAATTCTGTCTGAAGAAAGACATCAACAAAGACATTAAAAATAATTACTAAAACAAATGTTGATGTAGCCTGTGGAGGAGTGCTTATGATAGGGAAGATTTAATCTTGAACAAATAAAAAAGGTCAGGGAAGTAATGATTCAAATAAAATCTGGAGAAGGAATAGGAGGTATGTGGGTAAAATGGGAAGTGGCCTTCCAAGAAGAAGCAAAAGCAGGTGAAAGAACCCTTTGTATGAGTGTTGTGGAGTGCAGGACTGGAGGAGAGACCATGAACCAAGGAGAGAGTGAATGAAGCAATGTTGCTGAATCTAAAGAGCAAGGTGGTGTTTGGTGCAAAATTAGTTGGGAGTGTTAGAGAAGGGTCAACCCTGCCAGGATCTTATAGGCTAAAATGTTGGACTTTATTCTTAAAGAAATGAGAAGCTGTTTAAAGGTCTTCAAGAGGAGAGAGCAGCAAATATGGCAGAGTAGAAAGACCCTGAGCTCACCTATTCTCACAAGCACACCAAGTCACAGCTACCTTCAGAACAAACATCAGTGAAAAAAAATGGAACCTACAACTGAAGACATAAAGAAGGAACCACAAGACAGGCAGGAGAAACAGACTCAGGATATGATCAAATCCCATACCCCTCAGGTGGGTGACCCACAAACAGGAGAATAATTATACTGCAGAGATTTTCCCATAGGAGTGAGTTCTGAGCTCCACATCAGGCTCCCTAGCCTGGGGTTCAGGCACGGGGATGGCAAGCTCCCAGATAATTTGGCTTTGAAGGCCAGCAGAGCCTAACTGCAGGAGCCCCACAGGACTGGAGGAAATAGAGACTTCACAATTAAAGGGTGCAAACAAAATCTCACACACACCGGGACCCACAGTAAAAGAAGTAATTTGATAGGAGCCTGGGCCAGAGTCTCCCAGAGAGGTGGGGGTTGGTGGCTGCTCGCCCTGGAGACATAAACACTGATGTCAGACATACTGGTAAACATTCAGCTGCATAAACATGCCTGGTGGCTGATATCTTGGATTATTAGTGCTAAGACCTGGCCCTACCCAACAGCCTGTAGGATTCAGTGCTGGGACACCTCAGGTCAAAAAACTAACTGGATAGGGACACAGCCCCACCCATCAGCACACAGGCTGCCTAAAGACTAAAGAGCCCACAGCCACCTCTGGACATGAGCCTAGACACAGAGGACAACACCCTGCTCTACCTACCAGTGGACAGGCACCAGCCCCTTCCACCAGGAAGCCTGCACAAGCCTCTAGACCAGCCTTACCCACCAGGGGTAGACACCAGAAGCAAGAAAACTACAGTCCTGCATCACAGGCCAGACTCTACCCTGGGACCATCTGGATCCTGGCCTTGCCCACTAGCAGGCCAGTGCAACCATCTGGGCACCCTGGAACCCATACGCAGCTGTATCAGGAACTGGCCCCTGCCCCCACCAACAAAGTGAAACAAGCTCTCTAATCCCGGGCCATGCAGCCAGACTCCAAGAACCAGATCTGTCTGCCAGTAGTCTGGCACTAAACCCAGGATCTGGATTCACCTGCCGGTGGGTGGGATACAGTCCCAGAGTATTTGAGACCCTGACACCACCCACCAGTGAGCCAGCATTAGCACTGGGGCCCACTAGGGTTCTGCAACCAGCCACCTCATGATCAGGCCCTGCTAAACAGAAGACAGCAGCATTCACACAAGGCAAGTCCTGGCAACCAAACAGACTAGGGGCCAACTAAGCCTACCAGATTGCCCACACAGTCAGCCCACAACAACAGAAGGACACAAACAGCCCTCTTAGGGGAACTCCATAGAGCTTGGGTGACAAGAGGGGAGTAAACTGTGGGGATGCATAGGATGCCTCCTACATAGGGCCACTTCTCCAAGACTGAGAAATGTAACTAACCTACCACATACTTAAAAATGCAAATAGCAACTTAGACAAAATGAGGCAACATAGGAGTATGTTCCAGATTAAGGAACAAGATAAAACTCCAGAAGAAGAACTAAGTGAAGAGAAGATAGGCAATCTACCCAAGAAAGAATTCAGAGGAATAATTGTAAAGATGACAAAAGAACCTAGGAGGAGGATGGATGCACAGAACAAGAAGTTAGAAGTTTTAACAGTGAGTTAGAATACATAAAGAACAACCAAACAGATGAAAAATACAAAAACTGAAATGAAAAATGCACTAGAAGGAGTCAATAGTAAACTAAATGAAGTGGACGAATGGATTAGTGAGCTCAAAGACAGAGTAGTGGAAATCAGTGCTGCTGAACAGAAAAAAAGAAAAGAAGAATGAAAAGAAATGAGGACAGTTTAAGAAACCTTTGGAACAACATCAATTACACTAATATTTGCATTTTAGGGGTCCCAGAAGAAGGAGAGAGAGAAAGGGCCCAAGAAAATATTTGAAGACATAATAGCTGAAAACCTCCATAACCTGGGGAAGGAAACAGTCACTGAAGTCCAGGAAGCACAGAATCCCATACAGAATTAACCCAAAGAGGAACACACTAAGACATGTTGTAATCAAAATGCCAAATATTAAAGATAATGAGAGAATACTAAAATCAGCAAGGGAAAAGCAACAAGTAGCCTACAAGGGAACTCCCATAAGGCTACCAGCTGATTTTTCAGCAGAAAGTCTGCAGGTCAGAAGGGAGTGGCATAATATATTGGGTTGGCCAAAAAGTTCATTCAGGTTTTTCTATATGATGTTACAGCATGCAAAAGGAATCCAAACATAACACTAAAGACAGTCATCAAATCACAAGAGAAAACAACAAAAGAAGAAAGGGGAAAAAATGACTTACATAAACAAATCCAAACCAATTAACAAAATGGCAATAAGAACATACATATTGATAACTACCTTAAATGTAAATGGACTAAATGCTCAAACCAAAAGACACAGACTGGCTGAATGGACACAAAACAAGACCCATATCTATGCTGTCTATAAGAAACTCATCTCAGATCTAGAGACATATACAGACTGAAAGTGAGGGGATGGAAAAAAATATTCCATGCAGATGGAAATAAAAAGAAAGCTGGAGTAGCAATACTTATACCAGAAAAATAGACTTTAAAATAAAGACTGTTATAAGAGACAGAGAAAGACACTACATGATGATCAAGGAATCAATCCAAGAAGATAAAACAATTGTAAATATATATGCACCCAACATAGGAGCACCTCAATATATAAGGCAATGAAAAATCTCAAATAAACAATGTAACCTTACACCAAAAGCAACTAGAGAAAGAAGAACAAACAAAGCCCAAAGTTAGTAGCAGGAAAGAAATCATACAGATCAGAGCAGAAATAAATAAGAGCTTTTAAAAATTAGGAAAAAATCAATGAAACTAAAAGTTGGTTCTTTGAGAAGATAAACAAAATTTAGCCAGACTCATCAAGGAAAAACGGAGAGGGTCCAAATCAATAAAAATAGAAATGAAAAAGGATAAATTACAACTGACACTGCAGAAGTACAGAGGATCATAAGAGAATACTACAAGTAACTATACACCAATAAAATGGACAACTTAGAAGAAACAGACTAATTCTTAGAAAGGTACAATCTCCCAAGGCTGAACCAGGAAGAAATGAAAAATATGAACAGAGCAGTTATCAGTACTGAAATTGAATCCATAATTTAAAAATTCCCTACAAACAAAAGTCCAAGACCAGATGGCTTCACAGGTGAATTATACCAAACATCTAGAGAAGAGTTAATGCCTATACTTCTGAAACTATTCCAAAAAACTGCAGAGGAAGGAAGACTTCTGAAATCATTCTATGAGGCTACAATAACCCTGATACTGAAACCAGACAAAGATATCACAAAAAACGAAAATTACAGGTCAATATCATTGATGAACATAGATGCAAAAATCCTCTATAAAATACTAGCAAACCAAATCCAACAATACAATAAAGGATCATACTCCATGATCAAGTGGGATTTTCCCAGGGATGTGAGGATTTTTCAAAATCTGCAAATCAATCAATGTGATACACCACATTTAACAAACTGAAGAATAAATACCATATGATCATGTCAATAGATGCAGAAAAAGCTTTCAATAAAATTTAACATCCAAGTATGAAAAAAACTCTCCAGAAACTGGGCATAGAGGGAACCTACCTCAACATAATAAAGCCCAGATATAAAAAACCCACAGCTAACATCATTCTCAAGGGTGAAAAGCTGAAAGCATTCCCTCTAAGATCAGGAACAAGGCAAGGATGTCCACTGTCACCACTTTTATTCAACATAGTTTTGGAAGTCCTAGCCATGACAATCAAAGAAGAAAAAGAAATAAAAAGAATCCAAATTGGAAAAGAAGTAAAACTGTCACTGTTTGCAGATGACATGATACTATACATACAAAACCCTAAAGATGCTACCAGAAAACTACTAGAGCTCATCAATGAATTTAGTAAAGTTGTAGATACAAAATTAATACACAGAAATATGCTGCGTTCCTATACACTAACAACGAAACATCAGAAAGAGAAATTAAGGAAACAATCCCATTTACCACTGCATCAAAAAGAATAAAATACCTAGAAATAAACCTACCTAAGGAGACAAAATACCTGTACGCTGAAAACTATAAGATGTTGATGAAAGAAATCAAAGAAGACACAAACAGATGGAAAGATATACCATGTTCTTGGATTGGAATAATCAATACTGTCAAAATGACTATACTACCCAAGGCAATCTACAGATTCATTGCAATCCGTATCAAATTACCAATGGCATTTTTCACAGAACTAGAGAAAAACATTTAAAATTTATAGGGAAACATAAGAGACCCCTAATAGCCAAAACAACCTTGAGAAAGAAGAACAGAGCTGGAGGAATCAGGCTCCCTGACTTCAGACTATACTACAAAGCTACAGTAATCAAAACAGTATGGTGCTGGCACAAAAACAGGTACAAGATCAATGGAATAGGATAGAAAGCCCAGAACTAAACCCATGCACTTATGGTCAATTAATCTGTGACAAAGGAGGCAAGAACATACAATAGAGAAAAGACAGTCTCTTCAATTAGTGGTGCTGGAAAAACTGGACAGCCACATGCAAAACAATGAAATTAAAACATTCTCTAACACTATATACAAAAATAAACCCAAAATGGAGTAAAGACCTAAATGTAAGAGAGGATACCATAAAACTCCTAGAGGAAAACATAGGCAGAACACTCTGACATAAATTGTAGCAATATTTTTTTGGATCCATCTCTTAAAGTGAAGGAAACAAAATAACAAATAAGCAAATGGGATCTATTTAAAGTTAAAAGCTTTTGCATAGTAAAGGAAACCATCAACAAAATGAAAGGACAACCTACTGAATGGGGAAAGATATTTGCAAATGATATGACCAATAAAGGGTGAATATCCAACATATATAAACAGTTCATACAACTCAATATCAAAAAAGCAAGCAACCCAATTAAAAAATAGGCAGAAGAACTGAACAGACATTTCTCCAAAGAAGACATATAGATGGCCAGCAGGCACATGAAAAGATGCTCAACATCACTAATTATTAGAAAAATGCAGATTAAAACCACAATGAGGTATCACCTCACACCTGTCAAAATGGCTATCACTGAAAAGTTTACAGTATGGAGCTTTCTCAAAAAACTAAAAACAGAGTTGCCATATGATTCACCAATCACACTCCTGGGTATATTTCCAAAAGAAACAAAAACAGTAATTCGAAAAGATACTTGCACCCCAATGTTCACAGCAGCATTATTTACAAATGTCAAGGTATGGAAGCAACCTAAGTGTCCATCAACAGATTAAAGGATAAAGAAGATGTGAATATATATATATATATATATATATATATATATATATATATATATATATGTGTGTGTGTGTGTGTATATATATATATATATATATCATTATATCACTATATGTATATACCACCGTATGTATATACCACTATATATATACATATGTATATGCAATGGAATATTGCTCAGTCATAAAAAAAGAATGAAATAATGCCATTTGCAGCAACATGGATGGACCTAGAGATTATCACACTAAGTGAAATATGTCCAACAAAGAAAGACAAATAGCATATGGTATCACTTTTATGTGGAATCAAAAAAAATGATACAAATGAACTTATTTACAAAACTGAAATAGGTTCACAGACATAGAAAACAAAATTGTGGTTACCAAAGGTGATAGGAGCTGGGAAGGGATCAATTGGGAATTTGGGTTTAACAGAAACACACTACTATATATAAAATACATAAACAACAAGGACCTACTGTATAGCACAGGGAACTATATTCAGTACCTTGTAACAACTTATAATGAAAAAGAATCTGAAAAAGAAATATATAAATGTATAATTGAATCACTTTCCTGTACACCTGAATCACTGTGGAACAACTATACTTCAGTTAAAACAATAAATTAAAATAAATGTAAAAAATTTAAATTTAATAAATAAATAAAGATCTTCAAGAAAGGAATGTGTGGAAGGTGGGGATGTGGTAACAATCAGATTTGTATTTTAAAATAATCTCCCTCTCTGAAGAAGGAATCTGAGCAGACGAGAGTGAGATGGTAGATATCCTGCAGTAGTCCAGGTGAGAGATGAGATGTTTTCATCTTTGCTAGTTCCCTGAGAGATGGAGAGTAGACAGATCCAAGAGAGATTTACCAGGCCACCTATGGGACATAATACTGTATTAGGAGTGAAAAGAAGTGAAGGAGCAAGAAGATTAAAGAATAAAACCTCAACTAGTGTTGTCAGAGAATGGTGTTTAATTGTGCAACAGAATAATCAACCAGAATAATAATTCTCTTTTTGTTCTCAGATGTGTGGCATCTGAACAGAGCATGCTGCCTTAACTTCAGCCCAATTTTCCAAGTTCGGATTTTCCTTTTTAGGGAAGGATTAATAAGCCTCTGGTTTTTCAAAAGCTGACATCACAATAGAAGATAGTTTGTCCAAGAAGGGAAAGATAAATGTTTAAAGGAAAAGGGAAGAACTAGATGACTATTCTCCTTCATACTCAAGGAATAGAGGACTGGTAGGTTTCAAGAGGGATGGACACCTGTGTTCTACCTCTAGCAAGGGTCCTAAGAACATGAGTGTCTCCAAATGGGGTGCTACCTCAAAACAGGAAACTAAACTGTGTTTAAAAAAAAAAATTAAAAGCTATGGGAGAGATCCTGGCAGAGAGGAAATGGATGCCAAGGACAGTAAAATGTGCCTTCAAATAAACCATGTATTTTGCAAAGTAAACACTCCAATTTAACTACAATGGGCTGAAGTCCTGATGACTTGCTCCAAGATTCCTAAGGTTCTCATTTCTTTGAAAGAGAGGGAAAGGGTTTCTCTCCTCCACAATGACTCAGATCTGATTTCCAGCCAAATCTGGTAAGTATAGGCTCAGCCAGACTTGATTTGTTGTAGAAAAACCTACTCCTGCAGCACAAATGTCATGCAACAAGTATTTATTGGTCACCATAGAGTGACATTTAATGAGTCTGCTTCCATTTACTTAGTAATAGATTTTTTTTTTATAATTGGCTTTCTAAGAAATCTATTCTCCTCGTATCAAGTTGGGCATAAAAGCCACCCCCTGTTATAATATGAGCAGGAATCTAACACACAGCAAAACATAGAGGTTCAACTGGCATTCTGCTGATAAACAAAAATAACAGATTAACAAGTTTCAACGAGCAGAATATAAATCTTGATTTTTGGAGAGACAAAGCACTGAGCAAATGGAAAAAGTTGCTACTAACATGTAATAAGTACTTGAAGCAAGATACACTGCAAAGCATATTGGAGGGAAACCTCCTTAGAAATACTGTTTAGGAAAACATGATAAAGTTTGAGCAAATAAAATTAAATTTATGCTGTTACATCATCTCTCAGGTTTTCCAAAGCTGTTATAAAACATTAGCCCATTGATATGGAATGAATAAAGACTACTGTACTGTGGGAACAGGACTTGAGTTCTGGGTTAGGTGAAGGAAAGTATCCTGTTTTTACCCCTACATTACTCCCTTCTGAAATTATTTTTCCTAAAATATCTTATCCTTTACATTCAGAGAAACATATAAATAATGGGCATAGTAAGTACTCTTCCAGAAGTATTCACATTATCTTTGGCATTCAAAATACCTGAAAAATCAATAGCAGAGATAAATTGCTCTTTCTTTGGATTTAAAATAAACCGTAAGAAGCTTTCAGGTGGTTAATTAGCTATTTTAATAACTTTTTAAAAAATATAAATTAGGATAACTGCTAGTCAATATCATAATAGTTCATTTAATATCAACCTTCCCTACTTATAATCTTGAATATAAATATAAATCTGAAAATGGCATTTTAAATCTAGAGGAAATTCCTTCAAGAAGAAACACTAAAAGTTCTAAAATTGTTATTTGTTCCTAGAATAAGAATTCTTGATTTTTCTTAAAATTTTCTCCTTGGAAACCCTCCTACACTGTTGGTGGGAATGTAAATTGGTGAAGCCACTGTGGAGAATACTATGGAGAATCCTTAAAAAATAAAAATAGAGCTACCATATGATCCTACAATCCCACTCCTGGGCATATACCTGGAGAAAACCATAATACGAAAAGATACATGCACCCCAGTGTTCACTGCAGCACTATTTACAATAGCCAAGACATGGAAGCAACCTAAATGTCCACTGACAGATGAATGGATAAAGAAGATGTGGTACATATAAACAATGGAATAGTACTCAGCCATAAAAAAGAATGAAATAATGCCATTTGCAGCAACATGGGTGGACCTAGATATTATCATGCTAAGTGAAGTAAGCCAGACAGAGAAAGACAAATATAATATTGCTTATATGTGGAATCTAAAAAAAAAAGACCCTAGACCCATAGACATAGACAACCAACTTGTGGTTACCAATGGGGAGTGGGGGAGGGATAAATTAGAAGTTTGGGATTAACATATACACACTGCTATGTATAAAACATATAACCACCAAGGACCTACTGTATAGCACAGGGAACCATACTCAATATTTTGTAATAACCTATCAGGGAAAATAATCTGAAAAAGAATATAGATGTAGATATATAGATGTATCTGAATCACTTTGCTGTACACCTGAAACTAACACAACAGTGTAAATCAACTACCCTTCAATTTAAAAAAAAAAAAGTAGAAAAAAATTTCTCTTTGGATTGTGGTATTTTGTGGTATGAAATAAGCTTTTTAGGTTTTGACAGTTTCCAGATTTCATATTAAGTGTAAATTACTATTTTCTTATATACCTGAGAACATTTAAAATTTAACTGAAATTAAAAATAAATAAAAAATGACTTTTCTATATATTAAAATTATTTTGATTTGGAAGCATGATCCTGGGACTGTTTAATAATTATCTGATAATTAAGAGTCACTTTTCCTAGGTATTAGGGCTTACAACTTGTGCCCCTTTATACACAGTTTATTTTTTCATAAATATTTTCCATTGTTCATGTTGTGAACTTTTGATGACATTTATTTTTGTAAATGCACAAAACAGAAATATACATGACAGTTTTCAGGCTCTTAATAAACATTTCTTGAAAGTTAGATTTACTTATACATGTATTTTTATCAACCATCATTCTTATGCATACAAAGCAAATTATAAACAAAATATTTAGATGAAAGCATACAAGATACTTCTTCATATTCAGAAGTGACTATTCCAAGTGACTTCTTACTCTGAATCATTGAATTCTGTTTTTTTTTCAGACATTATCTTCCTCTGGCCAGCAGTTCTATATAAAGTGCTACATTATTGCACCTGTTATTTTCTTCCAGATCTTTGACAGCCATTTTGCAATTTGATAATCATTTGATCTGGTACTTTCTGGATCTCAAGGCAAGTGTCTATTGAAGGTTTTCAAACAGAAACTTGGATCCATGGTTCTTTCTCAAATGTTTCTTTAACTGTTTTGTTTACTTAAGCATAGAAGGTTTGCCCTCCTCTAGCAATGTTACCTAGGCTGTTGCCCCAGAATTGACCCCTGCCCCTCCCTCAAATAGAAACCAATCACTCTTATCTAAGTTTCAGGAGGAAGCTGAAAGAGAGAAAAAAACAAGAACTCTTTAGAACCAACTAGGCACAAGATGGCGGAAGATTTGCCCTCCAGTAGACCTTGAGCCTTGTTATATGCTCATTGTAATGCATCAGCATGTTCAATGACGCACACACCAATGCCCTGACAGTTGATGACTGCCATGACAACAACCAGAAAAGCCCATACAAGGACTGAAAAAAAAGTCGCATCAGTTTCAGGTCCAAACCACACCCCTGTTCTCTAATAACTCATGAATATTCCTCCCACTCTTTCCAATTCCCTCCCTTTTACCTAGATCAACCCTCCTATATATTTGGTGTCTCCACCTGAATTGGGTTGAGAAGTTGATTTGTGAACTAGGTTCCTGCTTCTCCATTCTTTGGCCATTGAATAAAGCTTGTGCTATTTCAGTCTCAGCATGGGTTCAATATTGACTGCATGAATCCAAACGGGAAAAGAACCTCCCTGGCTGAGACAGGGGGTCTTGGCTGGGGCTAGGCCCCAGGTGCAGGTCTGTTCTACCAACTCAGTAACAGCAATGCCTTTACGAATATATCCAAGGCACTAAACTATTCTGTGAGCTTGTTTTTTAACTGATGAAGTTCTTGAATCCTCAGGCAATATCAACTACTCATCACTCTGCCTAGCCAATAGCAATTTTAAGATGTAGCCCAATTTTGAATAAAATATAATACCATGTGTATCTGAGATGCAGTGAAATATAACATTAGTCTTTTGGTAACAGCAGTGTCATGGAGAAAAGTAGCCAGCAGCCAGTGATATTGCCAGATATTCAAACCCATTGTCTGCAGCAGCAACAGAAGAGAACTGCCCTTCATTAGCTATCATGAGGCACTTCAGAAACCCATATGGAACAAAGGATATGCTCTGGAACGATCTGGGAGTCTGATTTGGTCGATGGACATCAACCAAATATTTCATGTTTAACTGGTGTTACAGCTAAACTCCTGAGTCCTTTAGGATGCAGCACTTTAGAGAAATACTATAACATTTTATTAAAGCATAGCTAATGTTTATTGCTATTTCACATTTGCATATCACAGCAATGTGACATTTTAGTTCTGCTAATTATACTACTTCTTGAATAATTTGCAGTAATATTTTCTGCTACATTTGATATCTTTTATCTCTTATTTTATCCTGCCTCTGACAAACAAATATCTAAACAAAGCCTTAAATATTTATTTTCAAGTTATATTATCTTAATATTTCAATTACCTTTCCTTTTAGATTCTTTGGGGAAATTCGTTTTGTTGAATCTTGAAACAGTATAGCTCTTAATACATTATACAGGGAATTATAAAAGTATAAGTACCAAAAGGTAAAGTAATCTTTATAAAGAGACATTTTATAATGTGTTTCTTCTCAGGGAACGTGATGGGGATTAAGTATGAGACGAGAAAGAAAAATCATTTGGGGAAACATAAAATACTACCTTGCTTCCCATCCTGAGGGAATAATAATCAGCATGCCTAAAAGGAATGGCAAGCATTTATATTTTATATATATATACACATATATATATATATATATATATACATATATATATATATATATATATATATATATGTGTATATATATATATATATATATATGGTCCAGATTTATATCTTGCCCCTCTGGTTAGATCCTCTGTTGTGTTTTTTTGCTGTGTTCTGCCTAATAGGGGCACCTGAGTCATAAATGACATTGTCAGCCAGCTTCCATCTGACTCAGAACCCAGGTATAAAACTAAATGAGTTTCTTTAATTTGAGATCATTCAGAACTTTTGGGGTTTCAAATTAAACTAGTTTAAGAATAAAACAAAACAAAACAAAACAACAATTTACTAGAAGGCTACTGAGGGTTTACAGGGCAGAGAAAGAACTGTAGGATCAACGCCATCTTTGGGATTTTAGGAAGAGGAAACTTTTGTTGCCAGGATACTGCTTTTCCTTCCCTCTCTCTCCCTCTCTCTCCCCCTCTCTCCCTCTCTTCAACCTTTCATTTCCATCTGTTACTCATCTTTTTTTGTACTTTCTTCCCTTAATTCTGTCCTTGTGTACTCAAGTTCCTTGCACATAATGAGGAATATCACAAATGGTGTAGCCTTATATTCACATCCTAGCTCTGTGACTTGAGAAGCAAGGGCTCTCCACTGAGGTGAGTAAGAACAATCTTGGGAAATAACACTAATTGGCCAAGACTATGTCACATGCCTTTCCCGTATGAAATCCCATGGACAGGGCTACTAATTGGCCAGGACTAAATCACATGTCTTTCTCTGTGATCAGGGGTGTGTCACCTGTTACTGGTGAAATGCAGAAAAGAAGCATTTCAAACAGACAGAAGCAGTAGCTAACCCAGGAGTTTAGGAAGGCACTTAAAAGATTTGTTGAGAATAGCATAGTTCACAACTTAGAATAAGAAATGTATCTACTTCATTAGAGTTAGCAGAATTATATAACACATTATATCTAAAACATTATGAGATTCTGATAACAAGTTCTAATTTCTTCTTTCCTCTCCTTACTGATCTTATCTGATCTTGTTTTCAGCTTCTTTTTAGGCTGTTCCTTGGGGCTTATTTCCTCTCATTGCAAGATGGATTCTCTATCATTTTATGTGGCCCCACATAAAAGTGTGCTTTCTCTACACTGAGTGGTATCCAGTAACTAATTTCTAACTAGCATCCAGTGATATTTTCCCCTATACCCTTAGTCACAGTCTCAAGAATGGAGACTTCTATCAGTCTTCCTCTTTAGTGGGAATACTTCACCTGGTGTTCTAGTTTCCAATCATCTATCACCATGAAAAAAAAATATGAGTACAATGACAATGCTTGCCTGTCAATATAAACAGGACCATTTTTTCTCACTTGCCCATTGTCTGCACCTTCAGTAATGGCAGCTTAATGAACAGTATGCTTATTTACACAGCTTGGAGTACCAGCCAAATTTAGACTTAGTTTGAATATACCCTCTACCTTGAAAATGCTTGCTGCTCCATTCTCCCTTAACTTTTTATATTTTGTTTGTCTTCTCATTAATTCAATAGATTTTACCTTTCCTTAAATCCCCTTACCTAAAACTCCCTTCACCTTTTAAAAAGTGTAATTTACTGTATCTTATATTTACTTGTAACATTGTTTTTCAGTTGGAGATCAGGTTACAAAGCTGCATATATTTTAAGTGGTTTGTCCATAACTTTATCTTTCCAGCATGCCTTCTTATTTCAGTGAACAATTTTACATAACACAAAATGTTCAAGAATGCATGTATCACGTTGTAGTAGAAATGACTGTATACATACACCCATATTACAGAAGCATTATTTAATCATACCCAATCAAATTAGGTAAACATCACAATGTGTTAACACAAGTAGAAATGGTAGAATAGTGTTAGAAACTTGGTATATGAAGTTGAGCAAAGAGCTCAGCTTCTCCCATGAACACAACAAAACTACAACTATATGTAGAGCAAACCTCTCTGAGAACAACCTGAAGACTAGCAGAACGGCTCTTTTCCAACTAAGAATATAAAGAAAAAACACACTAAGATGGGTAGAAGGGAAGAGAAGTGATCTAGTCAGGACACACCCCCCCAGTGGGTGACCCAAAAGAGGAAGGAAATATCACTAACAGTGAGGCTCCCTTAAGGAGCAAAGGGTTCAAGCCCCATATTGGGCACCTCAGCCCTGGAGTCCAGCACTGGAAGATAAGGCCCCTTAACTGGTTTTGAAATCCAGTATGTCTTACAATAGGTAGAACTGGAGGGCTGTAGGAAACAAAATGTGCTCTTACAGTGTGAACCACAATCCTATTTGTTCCCAGTCCCAGTGCAGAGGCAGCAGATTGAAAAGTGCTTTGTACTCTAGCCAGCTTGCCAACAGTGCCCCAGTATGCACTGCCAGTCTGCACTGAGCTCCAGCTCCAACCACCCCCTACCACCTGCCAAAACATCAGCCCTTCTGCACTCTGGGAAAAGCTATGGCCCATACTGGGCTCTGGCTCCAGGCCTTCCCTCCTTCAAGGTGGCACTGCCTGCATCCGCTGAGAGAAGCCCAGGCCTGTTCCGTGCTCCAGCCCTACCCCTTCTGGCTGCAGGCTTCCCCCACCCCACCCTTAAGGCAGCAGCCACCAGCACACTCTGCAAAAATCCTCAGCCCACACTCGTTTCAACTTCAGCCTTCCTGCCAAAGCCACTGGGCACACAGAAACTGCATAGGTGCACTCCTATACAAGGACACAACTTTAAAACTGGAAAAGGTAACTGTTTCACCTAATTTCATGGAGACAAACACAAAAAGTCAAACAAAATGAGAAGACAGTAGAATATGTTCCAAACAAAAAAATAAGAAAAAAACCCTAATGAAAAGAGATAAGTAATTTACCAGATAAAGAGTTCAAATGGTCATTTTAAAAAAGCTCACCAAAATAGGGAAAACAATAAGGAAACACAATGAGAATTTCAACAAAGAATTAGAACATAGAAAAGGAACCACACAGATGGATACAATCACTGAAATGAAAAATACACTCGAGGAGATCAACAGGAGATTAGATGCTAAAGAAAAATATATAAGGGGCCTGGAAGACAGAATAGTGGAAATCACCCAATCAAAAGAGCAAAAAGAAAAAAAAAATTAAAAAAGAGGATATTTAAGGAACCTTAGGAACTACATCAAATGTACTAACATTTGCATTACAGAGGTCTCAGAAGGAGAAAAGAGAGCAAGAGAGGCAGAAAATATATTTGATAGAATTATGGCTGAAAATCTCCCTAATCTGAAGATGGAAATAGATATCCAGGTACAGGAAACACAGAGAGTCCCAAACAAGATGAACCCAAACAGATCCACACCAAAAGATATCATCTTTAAAATGACAAAACTTAAAGAGAATTTTAAAGGCAGCAAGAGAAAAAGAGTCACATACAAAGAACCCCCATAGTGTTATCAGCTGATTTTTCAGCAGAAATTTTAAGGCCAGAAAGGAGTGGCATGATATATTTAAAGTGCTGAAAGGAAAAAAAAAACACAAACTATAACCAAAGATATTCTACCTAGCAAGGTTATCACTAAGAGTTGAAGGACAGGTAAAGTGTTCCCCAGACAAGCAAAACTAAAAGAGTGTATCACCACTAAACCAGACTAATAAGAAATGGGTACAAATTGGGAGATTGGGATTGACATATATACACTAATATGTATAAAATAGATAATGAATAAGAACCTGCTGCATAAAAAAATAAATAAAATAAAATTCAAAAATTCAAAAAAAGAAATGGGTATAGAGGAAATACAATCCAGCAATTCTACTTCTGGATATTTATCTGAAAAAAAATGAAAAAAAAAAACAATTCAAAAAGATATATGTATCCCAATGCATATAGAAGAATTATTTTATTTTTACTTTTTAAAATTAGGGTATAGTTGCTTTACAATGTTGTGTTAGTTTCTGCTATACAACAAAGTGAATCAGCTATAAGTATATATATATTCCCTCCCTCTTGGACCTCCCTCCCACCCTCCCATCCCACTCATCTAGGTCACCACAGAGCACCAAGCTGAGCTCCCTGTGCTATACAGCAGGTTTCCACTAGCTATCTATTTTACACATGACAGTGCACATACATCAATACCAATTTCCCAATTCATCCCAACCCTCCTTCCCCATGACACCAGGTCCACACATCTGTTCTCTACATTTGTGTCTCTATTCCTGTCCTGACAATAAGTTCATCTTTGCCATTTTTCTAGATTCCACATATATGTGTTAATATATGATATTTGTTTTTCTCTTTCTGATTTACTTCACTCTGTACGACAGACTCTAGGTCCATCCATGTCTCTACAAATGACCCAATTTCGTTCCTTTTTATGGATGAGTAATATTCCATTGTATATATGTACCACATCTTCTATATCCATTCATCTGTCAATGGACATTTAGGTTGCTTCCATGTCCTGGCTATTGTAAGTAGTGCTTCAGTGAACATTGGGGTGCATGGGTCTTTTTGAATTATGGTTTTCTCAGGGTATATGCCCAGTAGGGGGATTGCTGGGTCATATGGTAGTGCTAATTTTAGTTTTTTAAGGATCCTTCCTTCTATTCTCCATAATGGTTGTATCAATTTACATTCCAACCAATAGTGTAAGAGGATTCCCTTTTCTCCACACCCTCTCCAGCATTTACTGTTTGTAGATTTTTCTGATGATGGCCATTCTGACCAGTGTGAGGTGATACCTCATTGTAGTTCTGATCTGCATTTCTCTAATAATTAGTGATGTTGAGCATCTTTTCATGTGCCTCTTGGCCATCTATATGTCTTCTTTGGAAAAATGTCTATTTAGGTCTTCCACCCATTTTTTGAGCTGTTTGTATATTTTGGAGATTAATCCCGTGCTTGGTTTGCAAATAATTTCTCCCATTCTGAGGGTTGTCTTTTCACCTTGTTTATGGTTTTCTTTGCTGTGCAAAAGCTTTTAAGTTTAATTAGGTCCCATTTGTTTATTTTCATTTTTATTTTCATTACTCTAAGAGGTGGATCAAAAAAGATCTTGCTGTGATTTATGTCAGAGTGTTCTTCCTATGTTTTCCTCTAAGACTTTTATAGTGTCTGGCCTTACATTTAG
This sequence comes from Balaenoptera acutorostrata, assembly GCF_949987535.1. NCBI lineage: Eukaryota > Metazoa > Chordata > Mammalia > Artiodactyla > Balaenopteridae > Balaenoptera > Balaenoptera acutorostrata. Next base: position 128,343,032 of record NC_080068.1, on the reverse strand, counting down.
GTCTTTAATCCATTTTGAGTTTATTTTTGTGTATGGTGTTAGGTAGTGTTCTAATTTCATTTTTTTCCATGTAGCTGTCCAGTTTTCCCAGCACCACTTCTTGAAGAAACTTTTCTCCATTGTATATCCTTGCCTGCTTTGTCATAGATTTGGTGAACATAGGTATGTGGGTTTATCTCTGGGCTTTCTATCCTGTTCCATTGATCTATATTTCTGTTTTTGTGCCAGTACCAAACTGTCTTGATTACTGTAGCTTTGTAGTATATATAGTCTGAAGTCAGGGAGCCTGAATCCTCCAGTTCTGTTTTTTTTTCTCAAGATAGCTCTAGCTATTGTGGGTCTTTTGTGTTTCCATACAAATTGTAAAATTTTTTGTTCTAATTCTGTGAAAAATGCTTTGGTAATTTGATAGGAACTGCACTGAATCTGTAGATTGCTTTGGATAGTATAATCATTTTCACAATATTGATTCTTCCAATCCAAGAACATGTGTACCTCTCCTTCTGTTTGTGTCATCTCTGATTTCTTTCATCAGTGTCTTATAGTTTTCTGAGTAGTTCCTTTGCCTCCTTAGGTAGGTTACCAGCTTATTTTTCAGCAGAAACTCTGCAGGCCAGAAGGGAGTGGCAGGATATATTTAAAGTGATGAAAGGGAAAAACCTACAACCAAGATTACTCTACCCAGCAAGGATCTCATTCAGATTCAATGGAGAAATCAAAAGATTTACAGACAAACAAAAGCTAACAGAATTCAGCACCACCAAAACCAGCTTTACAACAAATGCTAAAGGAACTTCTCTAGGCAGGAAACACAAGAGAAGAAAAAGACCCCCCAAAACAAACCCAAAACAATTAAGAAAATGGTAATAGGAACATACATATTGATAATTACCTTAAATGTAAATTGATTAAATGCTCCAACCAAAAGACACAAACTGGCTGAATGGATACAAAAACAAGACCCATATATATGCTTTCTACAAGAGACCCACTTCAGACCTAGGGACACATAGAGACTGAAACTGAGGGGATGGAAAAAGATATTCCATGCAAATGGAAATCAAAAGAAAGCTGGAGTAGCAATACTCATATCAGACGAAACAGACTGTAAAATAAAGACTGTGACAAGAGACAAGGAAGAATACTACATAATGATCAAGTGATCAATCCAAGAAAAAGATATAAGAATTATAAATATTTATGCACCCAACATAGGAGCACCTCAATACATAAGGCAAATTCTAACAGCCATAATAGAGGAAATTGGCAGGAACAGGATAATAGTGGGGGATTTTAATACCCCACTTACACCAATGAACAGATAATACAGAAAGAAAATAAAAAAGGTAACACAAGCTTTAAATGACACAATAGACCTGATAGACTTAATTGATATTTATGGGACATTCCATCCAAAAGCAGTAGAATACACTCAATTTCTTCTCAAGTGCACAAGGAACATTCGCCAGGACAGATCACATCTTGGGTCACAAATCAAGCCTCGGTAAATTTAAGAAAAATGAAATTGTATCAAGCATCTTTTCTGACCACAATGCTATGAGATTAGACATCAATTACAGGAAAAAAAACTAAAAAACACAACAACACGGAGGCTAAAAAATATGGTACTAAGTAACAACGAGATCACTGAAGTAATCAAAGAGTAAATCAAAAAATACATAGAAACAAATGAAAAGGAAAACACAATGACCCAAAACCTATGGGATGCAGCAAAAGCAGTTCTAAGAGGGAAGATTATAACAATTGAATCCTACCTCAGGAAACAAGAAAAATCTCAAATAAACAACCTAACCTTATACTTAGAGCAACTAGAGAAAGAAGAACAAAGAAAACCCAAAGTTAGTAGAAGGAAAGAAATCATAAAAATCAAATCAGAAATAAATGAAATAGAAACAAAGAAAACAATAGCAAAAATCAATGAAACTAAAAGCTGGTTCTTTGAGAAGATAAACAAAATTGATAAACCTTTAGCCAGACTCATCAAGAAAAAAACAGAGAGGATTCAAGTCAATAAAATTAGAAATGAAAAAGGAGAAATTACAACTGACATTGCAGAAATACAAAGGATCATAAGAGACTACTACAAGCAACTACATGCCAATAAAATGGACAACCTGGAAGAAATGGACAAATTCTTAGAAAGGAATAACCTTCCAAGACTGAACCATGAAGAAATAGAAAATATAAACAGACCAATCACAAGTAATGAAATTGAAACTGTAATTAGAAATCTTCCAACGAACAAAAGTCCAGGACCAGATGGCTTCTCAAGTGAATTCTATCAAACATTTAGAGAAGAGCCAAAACCCATCCTTCTCAAACTCTTCCAAAAACTTGCAGAGGAGGGAACACTCCCAAGCTCATTCTACAAGGCCACCATCGCCCTGATACCAAAACCAGACAAAGATATCACAGACCAAAAGAAAATTACAGACCAATATCACTAATGAACATAAGATTCAAAAATCCTCAACAAAATACTAGCAAACCAAATACGGCAATACATTAAAAGGATCATACACCAGGATCAAGTGGGATTTGTCCCTGGGATGCAAGGATGTTACAATATTCACAAATCAATCAATGTGATACACCACATTAACAACCTAAAGAATAAAAACCATATGATCACCTCAATAGATGCAGAAAAAGCTTTTGAAAAAATTCAACACCCATTTATGATAAAAACTCTCCAGAAAGTGGGCATAGAGAGAACCTACCTCAACATAATAAAGGCCATATACAGCAAACCCACAGCAAACATCATTCTCAACGGTGAAAAACTGAAAGCATTTCCTCTAAGATCAGGAACGAGACAAGGGTGTCCACTCTCACCACTATTATTCAACATAGTTTTGGAAGTCCTAGCCATGGCAATCAGAGAAGAAAAAGAAATAAAAGGAATCCAAATTGGAAAAGAAGAAGTAAAACTGTCACTGTTTGTAGATGACATGATACTATACATAGAAAATCCTAAAGCTGCTACAAGAAAACTACTAGAGCTCATCAATGAATTTGGTAAAGTTGAAGGATAGAAAATTAATGTAGAGAAATCTCTTGCATTCCTATACACTAACAACAAAACATGAGAAAGATAATTAAAGAAACAACCCAATTTACCATTGCAACAAAAAGAATAAAATACCTAGAATTATTTTCAATAGCCAAGATATGGAAGCAACCTAAGTGCCCATCGACAAATGAATGGATAAAGAAAATATACTACTCAGCCATAAAAATGGGGGGAAAAAAGAATGAAATCTTGCCATTTGTGATAACATGGATGGCCCTAGGGGGTATTATGCTTGGTGAAATAAGTCAGACAGAGAAAGACAATAAATGTTTTCATTTATATGTGAAGTCTAAGAAACAAAACAAACAAACAAATATAACAAGATAGAAACAGACTTACAGATACAGAGAACAAACTAGTGGTTCCCAAAGGAGAAAGGGGGATGGGGAGGGGCAAAAGAGGTGAATGGAATTAAGAGGTACAAACAACCTGTTATAAAATAAGTCACACACACAAATAAAATACTTAGGAGTAATCTTGACCAAGGAGGTGAAAAGACTTATGCTGAGAACTATAAAACATTAGTAAATGAAACTGAAGATGATTCAAAAAAATGGAAAGATATCTCATGCTCTTGGATTGGATGAATTAATATTGCTATGATGGCCATACTACTCAAAGCAATCTACAGAGTTAATGTGATCCCTATCAAATTACCTTTGACATTTTTCACAGAATTAGAACAATAATCATAAAATTTATGTGGGACCATAAAAGACCCAGAATTGACAAATGAATCCTTAGGAAAAAGAACAAAGCAGGAAGCATAACCCTCCCAGACTTCAGACAATACTACAAAGCTACAGAAATCAAAACAGTGTGGTACTGGCACAAAAACAGACATATGTATCAATGGAACAGAATAGAGAGCCCAGAAATAAACACACACACCTACGGTCAATAAATCTTCAACAAAGGAGGAAAGAATATACAATGGAGGTGGTGTTGGGAAAGTTGGACAGCCACATGTAAATCAATGAAGTTAGAATATTCCCTTACACCATGCAGGAAAATAAACTAAAAATAGCCTAGGGACTTCCCTGGTAGCACAGTTGTTAAGCCTCCACACTCCTAACGCAGGGGGCTCAGGTTTGATCCCTGGTCAGGGAACGAGATCTCACATGCATGCCGCAACTAAGAGTTTACATGCTGCAACAAAGGAGCCCATGTGCCGCAACTAATACATGGTGCAACCAAAAAAAAAAAAAAAAAAAAAAGAGTGCTTTCCCAGATTTCGGCTTAAAAAAAAAAATAGCCTAAAGACTTAAATGTAAGGCATGACACCATAAAGCTTAGAAGAGAACATAGGCAAAACATTTTCTGACATCAATCTAACCAAAGTTTTCTTAGGTTACTCTCCAAAGGCAATAGAAATTTAAAAAATGGGACCTAATCAAACCTACAAGCTTCTGTACAGCCAAGGAAACCATAAACAAAACAAAAAGTCAACCTACGAACTGGCAGAAAATATTTGCAAATGATGTGACCGACAAGGGCTTAATTTCCAAAACATACAAATAGCTCATACAATTCAATGACAACAACAACAAAAAACAAACAACCCAATAGAAAAATGGGCAGAAGACCTAAATAGACATTTCTCCAAAGAAGACATACAGATAGCCAACAGGCACATGAAAAGATGCTCACCATTGCTAATTATTAGAGAAATGCCAATCAAAATTACAATGAGGTGTACCACCTCACACCTGTCAGAATGACCATCATTAAAAAGTCTACAGGGGCTTCCCTGGTGGCGCAGTGGTTGAGAGTCTGCCTGCCAATGCAGGGGACACGGGTTCGAGCCCTGGTCTGGGAAGATCCCACATGCCGCGGAGCAGCTGGGCCCGTGAGCCACAATTGCTGAGCCTGCGCGTCTGGAGCCTGTGCCCCGCGACGGGAGGGGCCGCGATAGAGAGAGGCCCGCGCACCGCGATGAAGAGCGGTCCCCGCACCGCGATGAAGAGTGGCCCCCCCTTGCCGCAACTGGAGAAAGCCCTCGCACGAACCGAAGACCCAACACAGCCAAAAATAAATAAATAAATAAATAAAATCAAGTAAAAAAAAAAAAAAAAAAGTCTACAAATAACAACTACTGGAGAGGGTGTGGAGAAAAGGAAACCCTCCTACACTGTTGGTATGTATGGGAATGTAAATTGGTGTAGCACCTGTGGATAACAGTTTCCTCAAAAAACTAAAATAGAGTTGCCATATGATCCAGCAATCCCACTCCTAAGCATATATGCAGACAAAGTATTATTCAAAAAGATACATGCACCCCAATGTTCATTGTAGCACTATTTATAATAGCCAAGACATGGAAACAACATAAATGTCCATCAACAGATGAATGGATAAAGAAGATGTGGTACATATATACAATGGAACACTACTCAGCCATAAAAAAGAATGAAATAATGCCATTTGCAGCAACATGGATGAATTTAGAGATTATCATACTAAGTGAAATAAGTCAGAAAGAGAAATACAAATACCATATGATATCACATATGTGAAATCTAAAATATGACACAAATGAACTTATCTATGAAATAGAAACAGACTCACATAGAGAACAGATTTGTGGTTGCCAAGGGGGAATGGGATAGGGGAGGGATGGATTGGATTTTTGAGATTAGCAGACACAAACTGTTATATATAGAATGGATAACAACAAGGTCCTACTGTATAGCACAGGGAACTATATTCAATATCATGTGATAAACCATAATGGAAAAGAATATGAAAAAGAAAGTATATATATAACTGAATCACTTTTCTGTACAGTAGAAATTAACATAACATTGTAAATCAACTATACTTTGATAAAATAAATGTAAAAAAATAAGTCACAAGAATGTGATGTACAGAACAGGGAATATAGTTAATGTTCTATATTCTTTGTATGGTGTGTAATCTATAAAAATATGAAATTAATATGGTATACACCTGAAACTATACTTCATCTAAAAAGAAAAAGATGAGCAAGGAGCATTATGATATCAACTCTAATGAAATCTATTATCTGGGAATATATCAGTCACTCAAACAGATAAACATAAACTTTCAATAGTGAGAATGGTTTTTGAATTGTGTGAGATGAAGATATTAGTTGAGAAATTAGGGTGTTATTGGTGTCAAGGCAAGAAACAAGAAGTTATACAGCAAATGGTTTCCTTAAATCATGCACCAATTCCAAACATTTTTTTTTTAGGTCACACCATCTATTTGTATGGCTAATCAAAAATTGGCTTTCCACTTATGCCTATTAGGTCTGTGGGCTTTCTAATATATAACAATATATAAGTATAGAATATTGTGGCATGCAATATCTTAGATTTTTCTCTGTTACTTGTTTTACTTTTACTTCTGTTGTTTCTTATTTGCATTCTACTTTTGATATATTAAGTATTATATACCTTGAAAGCCACTTTAAATCATGTTAAATTCTTTAAAACAAAACAGAAAAATTTAAAAAATACAATAAAAAGCATACAAAAATGGGTATTTATCTTGGCCAAACTTGTCAAACTCTTCTACAGTTTCCCAGCACATTTCTATGTGTTATTTTCAGTAGAGCCTTGGAAAAAATCAAGAACCGAGTGGCCAGAAAAAATCGTTTCTAAGACAGTCTGCTGTATGAATGTCTTAGATTCTTTGTATATATTTTACCTCAACCCAAGTTTTTGTATGATAAAGACAACTGCCATATGCTTCTGGTTCATGTTCCCTGGATTACCCTTAATGAATATATCTTGTTGCCTAACATTTGAAGTGGCTCATGTGTAATTCTGATGGAGCTTCTCAAGATACCAGATACATGATCTCTGTTAGTTCAGGTTTGAAAATCCATTTATTTAATTTTTGACATGGTCACTGGTTTGAAGAACTTTCATATGGGTTTTAATTTAATGCCAGTTTCATCAGAATCTCTGTTTTCCAGTCTCTAAAAGAACATGATGGCCTTTGTTTATATAATTTATCACATCAACTATCACTGAATCAAATGCTTTTATAGAATCAGAATACATGGAAACTTTTATCTCTATACTACATCTTTTTATGTATAGACTTATTTAAAATCCCCATACTTCTATTAGTTGGCCAAATTGATTTATGTTTAATTTTTAATATATGCTTCAATATTTCAGTGAAAATTCACAAGTAGAAGACCTCTAGGTCCCTTTGCTATATAAGTATATGTCCCCCAAAAGCAGCATCTCTTTCTCTTCTTCTCTGTCCCTCTCTTTTTCCTTCCAAAAACAGAAGTCAGACTTTCCTTTTTAATTAGGCATGTAGAAAATTTAGTTGCATGGCCTAAAATTGTTCTTGATTTTTAGGTGGAAAAAAAAAAGATGAGCAAAATTATTTCTACCTCATTTTTTTTCCTGAAGCCAATCAAAAAGAAAAGAAATACCATTTTTACAATTCATACTTAAAGTACAAAGAATAGCTGTCAAGTGCGTGAAAAGTAGACTCAGTGAAGGGACATTTCAAACAGAAAACATGTATCTCAATAGATCTTCAGCAGCACAAAGAGTTTTTCAAAAAGTATGTCTAGTGACCCACAGTGTTCTCAAAAAATATATTACTTGAAACCATCAAGTATCAACTATAGAACTGTCCCTTAGTATCATGTCACAATACAACGTAGCATGGGTGGAGACAATAAACAAGTGTAGAGGAAGCAGAAAGTCAGTGGGCACAGGGGTGGAGTGAGGGTGGAGTGAGTAGATGGTAACTGGTTTTTGAGCTACTGATCATAGATAGCTGAAGAAGAACAAATAATACCTAAGTCATTTCACAGACTAACACACATGCATCTATGCACTTACTGACCTATGGCTTACTGACTTTAACTGTGAGTTAAGCTCACTCAAAATCATGGGTATTATGGAGAATTAGCTCATCTGAATGACGACATATAAGAGATGATTAAGACTACATACATACTTTGAAGCTTCCTATATTCCTAGCTAACTTCTGTGGCCAGTCTACATATCATATGTCAAAAAAACGAAAAACAAATAAAAAAACAATAAAACAAACAAAAAATAAAACAAAAAAATAATGCTGCCTCCAAAAAGCTCCTATTTAAAAAAAAATAGTAGTCAGAAAGAGACAAAGAGGAAGCTATTGTTAGCTATGTGGTAAAACAGAAATTTCCATCCACTCCTGATTAAAGCAGTCAAAAAGGAAGCTGGACAAAATACTTTTAAAATATTTTAAATTCATCATTGTGTTGGCCAAAATAGGAAGTTATCAGATATAAACCCATAATTATCAATAACTACATTAAATATAAACAAAGCCAATTGTAGGTCAAAGACTGTCAATTTGAAAACCAAGTGATAAAAAATTACAATAATCACAACTGAATGGTGTTTTTAGAGTCTTCATTAAATATTAGGAAAATGAAAGGTTGAAAGTTAAAGGAGGGTAAAAGATTTTCTGAGCAGCCATTAAGGTTTAAAAAACAAAGATAACACATCTGACCTAATTGACATACTATAACACTATACCCCAAAATGACAGAATTCATACTCTTCTCAAGTATACATGAAAATTTTAACAAATTGATTATATGCTTTGACTTAAGGTAATTCTCAACAAATTTGAAAAAAAAATCAGTCAAGTACTTTTTCTGACTACAGTAGAACTAAACTAGAAATTAAAACAAACAACAAAAAAAGGAAATAAAAATGTGACTACAGAATGCCCAAATACTTGGACATTTTATTAATTCCTAAATAAATGATAGGAAAAAGAATAAATGAAAAAAGAAATTGGAAATATTTTAAAGTGAATGATAATAAAATAAAATATATCAAAATTTTGTGGTATAATGCTGAAGCTGTGCTTACAGAAAAATATATAGCCTCACATGCATATAAGCTGATAATTTGTTACATAGAATCAAGAAAAAAAGGAGAATAAACCCAACAAAGTTACATGAAAAATAATTAATGTAAGTGTACATATCAGAAATATTGATAAAGAAAAACAAAGAAGAAAATAAGCAAAATCAAAAATTGATTTTTCACAAAGATAAATAAAATTGATAGACATTTGGCAAGATTGACAGATCAAGAGAGAAAAAATAAAACTACAGTATTACTACAGATCTTATGAAGAAATTATGACTATTAACACTATTAAGCCAGAAAATATGAAAACAGATTAAAAGGATGAATTCTTATAAATTCACATCTTTAGAAAACAATGTAAGAAGAAATAGAAAATCTAAATATTGCTATATCTATCTAAATACTGAAACAGTGGGCCTTTTGGGTTCTCTGAGAAGCATATGCTGAAACAAAGATAGGTTTTTAAAAAAGTTTATTGGGCGATAGCAACTTGAAAAATATAAGAAAGGAAGCATAAATGATTTCATATGGGTTTACTGGTGAATTCTACCAAATATTTAAGGAAAAAAATGACAGGAATCTTACACAAACACTTCCAGAAAATAGAGGAGGAGAGAATATTTTCCAGCTCACTTGATGAGTCCAGCAAAACCATGACATCAAAACGTGACAAAAACATCACAGAAAAGGAAATTACAGACCAACACTCTTCATGAACATAGGCATAAAATTCCTTAACAAATATTAATAGACAGAATCTAGCAATGAAGGAAGAGTTAATACATCATGACTAAGTGGGCTTTATTTTAGTAATGTTAGATTAGTTTACCATTCAGAAATCAACCTGTTGAATTTTCAAATTAATTCTTTAGAAGAGAAAAGTGATATAATTATTTAGATAGATGTAGGAACAACATTTTACAAAAAGCCCATTCAATTCCCATTTCTGCCAAAATTCTCACCAATGTAGCAATAAAATAAAAGTTTCTCAATATTATAAAGGACATTTACAAAAAGCCCCTGGGTATTCCGGAGAAAAAAGAAAGTATATCAATCACTATAATCACTAGTTTACATCAAACCCCCCAAATAATTTAACTCGGATCACAGAAATAAACATAATAGCTAAAACTATAAATTTTCTAGAAGAAAATAAGAGTAAATATCTGATTGACTTGGCAGTAGATAAAGGTTTCTAAGACAGGAAATATTAAGCAATTACCATAAAAATAATAAAGTAGGAATGATATTTTTTAAAAAATGATATTAAAAAAAAATACATAGATATCATATAAAAAAAACCCTCCTGGCCATCAAGAAAATGCTTTAAAAATAAATGAATAGGCAAGACACCAGGGAAATATTCACAAAATATATATCTGAGAGAGGACCACTATGCAGGATATATATAAGAACTCTGATAATTTAACAGTAAAAATAAGCAAAGATTTAATGGATACTTTACAAAGGATATTGCTTTACATAGGATAACAAGTATATGGAAATATGTTTAATTTCAGTAATCATCAGAAAAATGCAACTTACTATCATAACAAAATGCCACTACATATTCCCCAGAATAACTAAAAGATTGACAATTATCATATATTGTCAAGGATGTGGAGCAATTGAAACTGTTAAGCATTTTTCATGGGATTGCAAAATCACACACTTATTCTAGAAAAAGTTCTAGAATACATAAACACATACCTACCGAATAATCAGATAATTCTAATCCTACTTATTTACCAAAGAGAAATAAAAACATATATCCACAAACTGACATATACAACAATATTCATAAAAGCTTTATCCACAGTAACTAAACACAGAACCACTTCAGGTGTTCACCAACAGCAAAATGAGTAAAGTTTGACATATTCATGCAATGGAACACTCCTCCTCAATAAAAAATTGTAAAGTGCTTAAACACAACACCATGTGGTAAGTGAAAGAAGACACTCAGAAGAGTACATACTGTTGATCTTGTTTATATAAACTGGTAGGAAAGACAAAACCAATCTATGGCAAAGAATTTTAGAAGAGTAGATGCCCTTGAGGGGGTGAAAGTGAGGGCATTAATTGACTGGAAAGGGGTATGAGGAAACTTTCTGGTTAGTGGCATTGATTTATGGGTTGATGGGAATTTGTGTTATACAGATATGTGCGCTTGTCAGAATACATTGTATTTTACTTATCTAATGATAAACTTAGAGTTGTGCATTTACATATACAAGTTAATTTTACTTCAAAACAATCTGTAAAACATTTAATTCTACTTTAATAATATGTATACTGACAATATTTAGGATTGAAATTTACTAATCTGCAAATTACTTTTAAATACAATACAAATAAGATGAATTGATGAATAGAGGGGTTCAGAGTTGGATAACTTGGTTATAAGCAAATATATTAAGATAGTAAATGTACAGTTCAGGTGTTAAGATATAGGTATTTCACATATAATTCTTTCAATCTTTGTATATTTGGAAATTTTTATTAATATTAAAAACTGTTACCCTGAGACTGAGAACAAACAAGGATATGTACCAATATCAATTTTATTAAATATTTACAGGAGGTCCAAATAAGTACAATAAAGGCCAGAAAAGAGCATAATGGATATGACTGTAAAGATGAAGTATATTTTCTATTATTCATAGACAACATGATTGTATTCTTGGAAGAATCTAATGAGATCTATATATAAAAAATAAGAACTGACAAGTACAGTTGCTATACGTCATGTCAAACTATAAAATTCAATATTTCTGTAAATCACTACAGAAAATGAAGTAAATTTTATAATAACATCACATATATGTATATACTTATACATATAAGTATCAAATACCTAAGGAAAAATATATTTACTCCAAGTCAAACTGTAGATTCAAAGTAATCTCAATTAAAATCACAGCATGTTTACTGTCAATATTGACAAGAGTATTATAAAATTTGTATGGAAAAGGAAAATGCTTTGATTTTCTAGGACGACCTTGAAAATGAACAAAGCTGGAAGACAAACTATTAGATTTTAGGACTTATTTTTAGAACTGCAGTAATCCAACCTGTATGATAATATCCATGCTTTGATCTTTTGCCCAAGAATCAATGACAGAATGTAACTTTCAGAAACAGACCTATACTCATATGACTTGTGACAAAGCCATTATTGTAAGGAAATGGATAAAAGATGGTCTTTTCATTACAAGATACATGCTCAAATGGGGAATAAAATCTTGACGACTATTCACACCATGCACAAAATATTCAATACCAAATGGATTGTATCTCTAAACAAGAACGGTAATACAATATAGTTTTTGGAACAAAGCAAAATATTGCCATGGCTTTGGGGATAGCATAGCTCTCTTAGGGCACTAAATACTACAAGCAATAAAACAAGCAACAAAAAGATTGACACCTCTGTCTACAATGATACGGAGAACTCCTCTTTCTCAAAAGAGACCATTAAGAAGTGAAATTATGTAGGATGAATCATCAAGAGATCTAATGCACAGCATGATGACTACAGTTAAATAATACTTTATTGAATACTATAATTTGCTAAGAGAGTGGTTTACAAGTGCTCATATCACATACACAAAATGGTAACTGTCAGGAGAAGATATGTTAATTAGTTTGACTGCAGTAATCATTTTACTGCTTATATCAAATCATCATGATGTACACCTTAAATATATACACACTTTATTTAAAAATAAAAGAAGTGAAGTTAAGATGCAGAGTGACCACCACACCAGCTTTATAAGAAATGCTAAAGGAAATTCACTAGGTAGAAAGTAAAGAAAAGGTCACAAAAAGAAACAAGAAAATTATGAATTGGAAAGTTCACCAGTAAAGGCAAATATACAGTAAAGGTAGGAAATCATCCACACACAAATATGGTATCAAAACCAGCAATCATGAAAAGAGGAGAGTACAAATGCAGAATATTGGAAATGCATTTGAAATTAAGAGACCAGCAACGTAAAACAATCATGTATATGTAGACTGTATATAGAACCTCATGATAAACACAGACCAAAAATTTACAATAGATACACACACAAAAAAGAAAAAAAAAACAATCCAAACACAACACTAAAGACAGTCATCAAATCACAAGAGAACAAAAGAGAAGGAAAAAGACCTTCAAAAACAAATCCAAAACAATTAACAAAATGGCAATAAAAACACACATGTCAATTAACTATCTTAAATGTAAATAGATTAAATGCTCCAACCAAAAGACACAGACTGACTGAATGGATACAAAATCAAGACCTGTATATATGCTGTCTACGAGAGACCCACTTTAGATCTAGGGACATATATAGACTGAAAGTTCAGGGATGGAAAAAGCTATTCCATGCCAATGGAAATCAAAAGAAAGCTGGAGTAGCAACACTCATATCAGACAACATAGACTTTAAAATAAAGACTGTTACAAGAGACAAGGAAGGACACTATATAATGATCAAGGGATCAATCCAAGAAGAAGACATAACAACTGTAAATATATATGCACCCAACAGAGGAGCACCTCAATATATGAGTTAAATACAAACAGCAATAAAAGGAGAAATCAACCGTAACACAATAATACTGGGGGACTTTTAACACCCCACTATTGTCAATGGACATATTATCCAGAAGAAAATCAACAAGGAAACACAGGCCTTTAAATAACACATTAGACCAGATGAACTTAATTGATATTTGTAGAGCATTCCATCCAAAAGCAGCATAATACACATTTTTCTCAAGTGCACATGGAACATTCTCCAGGACTGATCACATGCTGGGCCAAAAAGCAAGCCCATAAAGATGCTTGATATGATTTCAGTCATATCAAGCAACTTTTCCGACTGCAACACTATAAGATTAGAAATCAACTACAAGAAAAAAAACTGTAAAACACACAAACACAAATTGTGGAGGCTAAACAATATGCTACTAAACAACCAGCAGATCACTAAACAAATAAAAAAGGAAATAAAAAAATACCTAGTGAAAAATGAAAATGAAAACACGATGTTCCAAAACTTATCGGACACAGCAAAAGCAGTTCTAAGAAGGAAGTTTATAGCAGTACAATCTAACCTTAGCAAACAAGAAACATCCCAAATAAACAACCTAACCTAACACCTAAAGCAACTAGAGAAAGAAGAACAAACAAAACCCAAAGTTAGCAGAAGGAAAGTAATCATAAAAATCAGAGCAGAAATAAATGAAATAGAGAGGAAGAAAACAATAGAAAATATCAAAGAAACTAAAAGCTGGTTCTTTGAAAAGATAAACAAAATAGATAAACCTTTAGCCAGACTCATCAAGAAAAAAAGGGAGAGGGTTCAAATCAATAAAATTAGAAATGAAAAAGGAGAAGTTACAACGGATACCACAGAAATGCAAAGGATCAGAAGAGACTACTATAAGCAATGACAAGCCAATAAAATGGACAACCTAGAAGAAATGGACAAATTCTTAGAAAAGTACAATCTCCCAAAACTGACCCAGGAAGATATAGAAAACATGAACAGACCAATCACAAGCACAGAAATTAAAACTGTGATTTAAAAACTCCCAACAAACAAAAGTAAAAAACCATATGGCTTCACAGGTGAATTCTATCAAATATTTAGAGAAGAGTTAACACCTATCCTTCTGAAACTATTCCAAAAAATTGCAGAGGAAGGAACACTTCCAAGTTTATTCTATGAGACCACCATCGCCGTGATATCAAAACCAAAGATACCACAAATAAAGAAAATTACAGGCCAATATCACTGATTAACATAGACTCAGAAATCCTCTATAAAATACTAGCAAACCAAATCCAGCAATACATTACAGGGATCATATACCATGATCAAGTGGGATTTATCCCAGGGATGGAAGGAGTTTTCAATATCTGCAAATCAATCTGTGTGATACATCACATTAACAACCTAAAGAATAAAAAACCATATGATCATTTCAATAGATGCAGAAAAAGCTTTTGACAAAATTCAACACCCATTTATGATAAAAACTCTCCAAAAAGTGGGCATGGAGGGAAACTACCTCAACATAATAAAGGCCATATAGCACAAACCCACAACCTAACATCATTCTTAATGGTGAAAAGTTGAAAGCATTTCCTCTAAGGTCTGGAAGAAGACAAGAATGTCCACTGTCACCTCTTTTATTCAACATAGTTTTGGAAGTCCAGCCATGGCAAATAGTGAAGAAAAAGAAATAAAAGAAATCCAAACTGGAAAAGAAGAAGTAAAACTGTCACTTTGCAGATGACATGATATTATACATAGTATCTTAAAGATGCTACCAGAAAAATACTAGAGCTCATCAACAAATTTGGTAAAGTTGAAGGATACAAAATTAATACACAGAAATCTGTTGCATTTTTATACACTAAAAATGAAAGATCAGAAGGAGAAATTAAGGAAATAATCCCATTTACCAACACACCAAAAAGAATAAAATACCTAGGAATACACCCACCTAAGGAGACAAAAGATCTGTACTCTGAAAACTATAAGTTGCTGATGAAAAAAACCTGAAGATGACACAAACGGATGGAAAGATGTACCATGTTCTTGGATTGGAATAATCAATATTGTCAAAATGACTATACTACCCAAGGTAATCTACACATTCACTGCAATCCCTATCAAACTGCTAAAGGCAATTTTTTGCAGGTCTAGAACAAAAAATCTTAAAATTTGTATGGAAACACAAAAAACCACCAAAAGCCAAAGCAATATTGAGAAGGAAAAATGGAGCTGGAGGAATCATGCACCCTGATGTCAGACTATACTATATAGCTACAATAATCAAAAGAGTATGGCACTGGCACAAAGACAGATGTAGAGATCAATGGAACAGGATAGAAAGCCCAAAAATAAACCCACACACTTATCATCAATTAATCTATGACAAAGGTAGCAAGAATATAAAATGGAGAAAAGACAGTCTCTTCAATATGTAGTTCTGGGAAAACTCGACAACTACATGTAAAAGAATGAAATTAGAACATTCTCTAACACTATACATAAAAATAAACTCAAAATGGATTAAAGACATAAATATAAGACCATATACTATAAAACTCCTAGGGGAAAACACAGGCAGAACACTCTGACATAAGTCACAGGAACACCTTTTTGTATACACCTCCTAGAGTAATGAAAATAAAAACAAACAAATGGAACCTAATTAAACTTAAAAGCTTTTGCACAGCAATGGAAACCATAAACAAAATGAAAAGACGACCCACAGAATGATAGAAAATATTTGCAAACAATGTGATCGACAAGGGGTTAATCTTCAAAATATACAAATAGCTCATGCAGCTCAATATAAAAAACAGACAACCCAATCAAAATATGGGCAGAAGATCTAAATAGACATTTCTCCAAAGAAGACATACAGATGGCCACAAAGCACATGAAAAGATTCTCAACATTGCTAATTATTAGAGAAATGCAAATCAAAACTACAATAACACCTCACACCGGTCAGAATGGCCATCATCAAACAGTCTACAAACAATAAATGCTGGAGAGGGTATGGAGAAAAGGGAACCCTCCTGCACTGTTGGTGGGAATGTAAATTGGTACAGCCACTGTGGAGAACAGTATGGAGCTTCCTTAAAAAATAAAAATAGAGCTACCATATGATCCTGCAATCCCACTCCTGGGCATATATCCAGACAAACCTATAAATCAAAAAGATACATGCACCACAATGTTCACTGCAGCACTATTTACAATAGCCGACACATGGAAGCAACCTAAATGTCCATCAACAGATGGACAAAGAAGATGTGGTACACATATACAATGGAATATTAGCCATAAGAAAAGAATGAAATAATGCCATTTTCAGCAACATGGATGGATTTAGAGATCATCATACTAAGTGGAGTAAGTAGGACAGAAAAAGACAAATATCATATGATAATCACTTATATGTTAAATCTAAAAAATGAGACAAATGAACTTATTTACAAAATAGACTCACAGACTTACAAAGCAAACTTATGGTTTCCAAAGGGGAAAGATTGGGGGGAGGGATAAATTAGGAGGTTGGGATTAACATATACACACTACTATATATAAAATAGATAATCAACAAGGACCTACTGTATAGCACAGGGAACTCTATTCAATACTCTGTGATAACCTATATGGGAAAATAATTTGAAAAAGAATAGATACACGTATAGCTAAATCACTTTGCTGCACACCCAAAACTAACACAACATTTTATATCAACTATACTCCAATATAAAATAAAAAATAAATAATAAATCATTTAAAAAAGATGTAGAGTGAAACTGATAGATATAATCAGCAAAATTCTCTTAACTAAAATTATATAATTAACTCCTACAATTTAAGAGTGTATGAGAGAGCAGAGAGAGCAGAGAGAGAGAGAGAGAGAGAGAGAGAGAGAGGAAAAAAGAAGATAGAAAGATGGAAAATCACAACCATGGAAACAAAGAAAACTAATTTATACAATTTCTCACTAATAAATTTGAATGCCTGGTAGAAATGGATTGTTTTCTAGAAAGAAGTCATAAAAGACAATATCATATTATAAAAAATAAAAATTAAATTATCTCAGAAAATTTTGAAAGAGAAATTATGTTATAAATTGAGAAAATGTATGGCAGGAACCATGGCTATTTGTTTTTTGTACCTTTTTGAGTAATCTAATCATGCTTTGTACATAGTTAATTTATTCAATAATATTTCTTCAGCACTTATTAAAAACAAGACACTCTTTAAAAAGTAGGAATGAAGTGAACAGTTTTTATATGATCCCTTCTTTTGTGAAGCTTATGGTATAGTGGCATAAAGGGATAATAATTAAATCATTGTCTAAACACCAACAGGTAAGTGCTGAGGAGGGAAGCATCAGACAGAGTACTGGTTGTCAGTGGTTTTAGTGCAACAGAATTGAAAAGACTCAATATTGAGTTTACGTGTAAAGGATGTGTGAACATTAACTAGAAGAGAAGGGAGAAGAGAGATGTTTCCAAGAGGATGAAACAACGTATGCAATTTCCTTAAGGTAAGAGGGAGGTGGGCAACATGGGAAATGAAAGGGCCTTAGTGGCTGGAGAATAGAGTATGAGAGGGAGAATTCTATGAGGTGAGGCAAAACAGGGAGTCATGAGAGAAAGCATTTTGTGAAGGGGGTGAGACTTTATCCCAGGGGCTAAGGAAACTTATTTAAGATGATTATACAAAGAAATGACATAAGTAAGCAGCTTTGTATTCTGAAAAGATGACGCTGACTGCAGTGGAAATGCCACAGGAGAAAAGCATGAAAAAAAGGATGTTAATAAACCAAGTAGGAGGTCATTACAATAGCCACTGTGAGAAAGGATGATGGCTTTAGCTTAAGTACAGATATTCAGATAGATAAATTATTGGAGGAGTAAAGATGCTACCTCATGATGGATTCACTGTGCAAGAGTGCATATTAGAGTATGCTAAGAATATTGCCTAGGCTTCTAGTTTCTTCTCTGTACACTGAATAGGCAGTGGAGACCTTCTGCATGATACAAAAATCTAGAAATGACCAGGTTGAGGGAGAAGGAATAGAGTGGTAGATGGTAACTACAACTTGCCTTTGAAATATGCAATTTAGATATTTTAAATAAGCAGCAGGATAATATTCATTATAAATCTGGCATATCTGCAACCCTGCAGTTATTTCAATCAATATAAAGAAAAGTTTGGAACTTGTAAGAATTTGTTGTGGGGGTATTATTAATTACTTAATTCTAAATCAAATTAATACTTGGATATGAGCAAAATTAAATAGTTCAGACAAGACTGAAATGAAAAATACCTTGTCTGACCCCTTTGTCCTCATCCCCAGTAACACTCCCCCAAGGGATCACTTTTAGCTCCCAATTTTGTTTGTTTGTTTTGAGGTGGTGGGGTGGTAATCAATGTGGTATTTTCTCAAATATCTCTCAAATTATCAAATAGTATTATTTTTAAAGTTTTCTGAATTACTTCTGTTTCTTCTGAAGTAATATTTTAATAACTGTTGCTAACTGTGGTCTTTAAGATTTTCTCAAAATTCTGGTGGTCATTTTTTTTGCCTTTATATTTAAAATAATGCAACATAAAAGCTAACTATTAACTATTCCTATGGGTTAAGTTTCTTGACTAGTAGTCTTCATTTTAGAATAAATGAAAAGGAAGCTGGGCCTTGTATATTTAGCACAAAAGAGCAAGATGCAGATGTTTCGGTCTAGTACCTCAAATCCATATTAGAAACTCTAGTTCTCCCCAGAAAACTCTGTGATCTTTTTTGTGGGGGGTAGTTCTGGGTAGTTGATACTTGTTGCTGGTTAAGACTGATGGTTAGCTTTTCTTTTGTTTATAGTTTCTGTTGCTGTGCAAAAGCTTTGAAGTTTAATTAGGTCTCATTTGATTGTTTTTATTTTAATTACTCTAGGAGGTGAATCAAAAGAGAGCTTGTTGTGATTTATGTCAGAGAGTGTTCTGCCTATGTTTTGCTTTAAGAGTTTTATAGTATCTCATCTTACATTTAGGGCTTTAGGCCATTTTGAGTTTATTTTTGTGAATTGTGTTAGAGAATGTTCTAATTTCATTCTTTTACATTTAGCTGTCCAGTTTTCCCAGCACCACTTATTGAAGAGGCTGTCTTTTCTCCATTGTATATTCTTGCTCCTTTGTCATAGATTAGGTGACCATAGGTGTGTAGGTTTATCTTTGAACTTTCTACCCTGTTCCATTGATCTATATTTCTGTTTTTGTGCCAGTACCATACTGTTGTGGTTACTGTAGCTTTGTAGAATAGTCTGAAGTCAGGGAGCCTGATTCCTCCTCCTCCATTTTTCTTTCTCGAGATAACCCACAGAATGGGAGAAACTATTTGCAAATGAAGCGACTGACAAGGGTTTAATTTCCAAAATATACAAACAGCCCATGCAGCTCAATATCAAAAAGACCAAACAATCCAATCAAAAAACGGGCAGAAGATCTAAACAGACATTTCTCCAAAGAAGACATACAGATAGCCAAAAAGCACATGAAAAGATGCTCAACATCACTAATTATTAGAGAAATACAAATCAAAACTACAATGAGGTATCACCTCACACTGGTTAGAATGGCCAATATCAAAAAATCTACAAACAATAAATGCTGGAGAGGGTGTGGAGAAAAGGAAACCCTCCTACACTGTTGGTGGGAATGTAAATTGGTACAGCCACTATGGAGAACAGTATGGAGTTTCCTTAAAATACTAAAAATAGAGCTACCATATGATCAAGCAATCCCACTCCTGGGCATATATCTGGAGAAAACCATATTTTGAAAAGATACATGCACCCCAATGTTCATCACAGCACTATTTACAATAGTCAGGACATGGAAGCAACCTAAATGTCCATCGACAGAGGAATGGATAAAGAATATGTGGTACATATATACAATGGAATATTACTCAGCCCTTAAAAAGAATGAAATAATGCCATTTGCAGCAACATGGATGGACCTAGAGACTGTCAGACTGAGTGAAATAAGTCAGAAAGAGAAAGACAAATATCATATGATATCACTTATATGTGGAATCTAAAAGAATGGTACAAATGAAACTATTTACAAAACAGAAATAGAGTCACAGATGTAAAAAACAAACTTATGGTTACCAAGGGGGAAAGAGGGGATAAATTGGGAGATTGGGATTGACATATACACACTACTGTATATAAAACAGATAACTAATAAGTACCTACTGTATAGCACAGGGAACTCTACTCAATACTCTGTAATGATCTATATGGGAATAGAATCTAAAAAAGAGTGGATATACGTATATGTATAACTGTTTCACTTTGCTGTACAGCAGAAACTGATACAACATTGTAAATCAACTATACTCCCACAAAAATTAAAAAAAAAAAAAGACTGATGGCTAAGTTTGGGGTGGGTAGTGAGATGTGTCAACTGTTCCATTTACAAAACTTGAATTAATCCCTATGCTTTCAGATCCATTAATTCACTTCAACCACCCATCACATAACATTTCTGAGTCAAAGGCAATTCAGGGAAAAAACAAAGTCATTTAGAGATTTGCCTGGACAGATTGTTTGTAAGTCATGGTCTTTTCTACCTCTTAATTTTGGTCTCCTTAGAACTTTGTTTCAATTATCACACCTCCATTCTCTTTCTATATGCTTCTATTTTTTTCTATATTCATGAAAAAAAATTCTCCCTCAGCAGTTGACTCATATTCAGTTCTTTACCTGGTTGTGGGTTTAATTTATATAGTTACCACTTTTATTCATTTCTAGCACTTTGAGTTTCATATGAAAGAACAGATAATATGCATGCTGGTTTGAATCATACACATTAATGTTATATTTATTGGCATAGCTTATTTTTATTTTTTCATTATTTTGAAAAGGAGTTAATTATAATAAAATTACTACATTTCGGAAAATAAAGTT
Source organism: Balaenoptera acutorostrata (assembly GCF_949987535.1). Lineage (NCBI taxonomy): Eukaryota > Metazoa > Chordata > Mammalia > Artiodactyla > Balaenopteridae > Balaenoptera > Balaenoptera acutorostrata. Next base: position 128,321,560 of record NC_080068.1, on the reverse strand, counting down.
TTAATTTTTTATATGCAAAATCTCTCAAAGCCCGGAACACAAAACAGTTTATATGGGAATAATCTAGGGATCTTATATTATATATCTATATAATTCTAATTCCTGGTCCTTTACCTGACATATAGTAGGCACTCAATAAATATTTATTGGATAAATGAAAATATATGGAAATTTTATTTTGAAAATGTTTTAAAATGTCTTTTATGTCACAATGCACACTCTTCCCTTAATTAAATCTTATGCAGTCTCAGAATTCTGGAGCTGTTTAACAGAAGTAATTCCAGTAATGTACCTAAATAAGGTGAAAGCCTTAAGGTCAAAATGTGCATTTTCATTTTTCAAAATTCTTCCATCAACCCTAAGTACAGAGAAACTCACATAGCAAAGTTTTACAAAAGATATTTCCAATAAAGAAAAGCTGTGGGATTATGCAAAAGAGACTTTTCTACCAAATGGAATCAGAAGAAGCTTAAAATTAAACTTTCCATTTAACAAGAACAATGCAACTGAAGACATGGTTTTAAAAATCCATTAAGTCACATTGGAAAAAGGCAGTAAACACAGCTTCTGGAGACTAGAGAATTCCATTTGGCAATCTATATCATTAGTGATAGTATTTCCACTAAATTACATATATTTGTACCCTGTTCTACAGACTTTCTTACAAAACATGATTTACACAGAATTGTTCTGCTTTACTCCTAAGCATATGCTTGAAAGGATTTGCTGTAAAAATGAATTCTCTTACCTATAGCAATTTACATTGGGAGAAGTCACTTATGTCAGCATCACTTAAAATGCAATTTATTTTTTTATTGTTTCATTGAAGTGAGGTTCATTACAGTAATGTTACTATATCAGGAACTTCAAAAAATCAGAAAGAAAATGATGGGGAAATTGTTTGTCAGCAAACACTGCACTATTCTTAATTACAGAAATGGCAAGATATGTTATTGATATATTCCTATTTCTTTCCTTTTTTAATGGTGAGAATAATTGATGATTCTTATATTAAAGCAAGTTAGCATTTCATATGTGACTTTTCAAATCAGGTCACCTGGATTAGGGGCATTTTTTTCCATAAAGCAGAATCTGATTGTCTTCGCAATCCTTTTTAACCAGAGCTTTTGTGCAAATGATCTGTCAACTCACAACTAGATGACTTTCAATAACACTAACGATATTTAAACTTGTCTTAATTTAATCATAAAATTTTGTAAGGTGGTAAATGTTTTAAATTCTTGCTGGCTTGTCTGTGGTCGGAGTGAAAATTCCCAATATATTATTTATATATACTGCTTACTGTAAAACTTACTTTCAGATGATAAAAGTCCCAAAGTTTTACATTAGTCATTTTTTTGCAAATAAAAATGCGTTTTTCAAAAGTTCTATTTCTGGCACTCAAGTGTAATTTCTGTGTGATATAAAAGAGTCCACTATGTTGACTTGGCAAAAGATTAAGACATTGATGGTGGGGGTTTCTTAATACAGCTTTGAAATTTCATGAAGGCCAACATATGGTGGCATATTTTCCTTCACAACCTGAGCAGCATATGGATATTAACTATAAAAATAATTATTTTATTTAGACCTACATCATCTTTTCCCATGCAATAAGACCTCGGGCAAGGAAAATAAACCATGAATGGTAAGCATTAGACCTTACATAGAAATAAGAACTCAATGTGATATTCAACTATTGTTGGTTGTGGTCAAAGACTTGTTGGTTGTGGATCAAAAACAAAAAAACTGCCAGGAAATGAAATAATTATCCTGCAGTTTAATGAAAGTTTCTTATTTCTTCCTATTTTCGATTAAAGTTCACATTTATTCTATAACATTAATATTGATGTATATCTAATTTAAGAACAAATATGTCTGTGGTTCTTATGCCCTTTGAAATAATACAGTCATTTTATTTATGTAATAGTATTTTTGTAATGTCCTAATGGGAGACAACTTCTATCTCATAGGGTATTTGACATTATATATGAATAATAAGTGTTTGTATATATTAGAAAGTTATTTTATGTTGATGAGATAATGATATATTATCTATGTTCTTACATAATTTTATTAGTAGTCATGGAAACTATTCTTCATTATTGTAACATAATTCCTTTTTATATTTTTTATTCAGGTCAAATATAAGTACTAAGTTAAAAGAATTGGCTCATTGATTAGTAATGAACCACTGACAATTTCTCATACTACATGAGTCAATTATGGCCCTAAACATTTATTAATTTAATTAAAAATAGAAGAGTGAAAAGGATTGATTGGTTTTCCCATAAATATCACTACAATAAAACACATAAAATATAGATAGTATTACACATCATAATCTTATCCTGCAGTATTACTTTCTGATGAGTACTCAGTAATTTTTACAGTGTAAACTTAGCCTTCATAGAATTTTGGATACTTGATTGCATCCAAGAAAAGCAACTAAGTGTCAAGATCTTTTATATATTGAGCCAAAGATAAGAAATACACATGTATATGGTATACAGTCAATATCTAGGGCTCTGCCTTCATCACCAATACTATATCAATCATATGCAGAGTTGAGTTGAAATTAGCAGGTGCTATATATTTAATTTAAACACATAGTATGGCCAATAAAAGGGGAATCAGTGAGCTGAGGTAATTTAGGAAGGGTTCTTGGAACAAGTAAGACTGGCCATGAAAAAGAAAACAAATGGATAACATTTATGGATATTAATATATTATTTACTCTTCAGAACTGCATAAATTGATATTATTATTATCCCTATTTAAAGATGGAGAAAATGAGGCACAGAGAGGTTAAATAATTTGTCCAAAATAATATAGATAGTGTTTTTCTTAGTCAATTTGGGCTGTTATAACAAACTACCATAAACTGGGTAGTTTATAAACACCAGAAATTTCTCACAGTTCTAGAATACTGAGAAGTCCAAGATCAAAGAATCAACAGATTCAGTGTCTGGTGAGGGCCTGCTTCCTTGTTCACAGATAGCTATCTTCTTGCTCTTTCCTCATATGGTGGAAAGTGCCAAGGGAGCTCTTTGGGGTATCTTTTATATAAGGGCATTAATCCATTCATAAGGGCTCCACCCTCATGCCCTAATCACCTCCCAAAAGCCCCCCTCCTAATACCATCACATGGGCAGTAGGATTTCAAGATGAATTTTGGGGGGACATAAACATTTAGCTCCTAACAATACTGAAATATTAAACCCCAGCACTATAGTTCTAATCTATACTGCCTCTCAAGCACTTAGAGTAAGCACATCTCGTAGCCCACAGTTATCTCAATCCTATCTGATATGTCCCATGAGTAAGAGAGACATAGATGGTCTTTACAAGGAGCATTTTTCAATTCCACATATAAGTGATATCATACGGCATTTGCCTTTCTCTGACTTATTTCAATTAGCATAATGCCCTCCAAGTACATCCATGTTGCTGCAAAGGGCAACATTTCAATTTTTTTTATGGCAGAGTAGTAGTATTCCATTGTGTATGTGTGTGTGTGTGTGTGTATGTGTGTGTATATATATATATATATATATATATATATATATATAGAACATCTTCTTTATCCATTCATCTGTTGATGGACATTTAGGTTGCTTCCATATCTTGGCAATTGTAAATAATGCTGCTATGAACACTGAGGTGGTGCATGTATCTTCTAGAATTAGTGGTTTTTTTGGACATATTGCTGGGTCATATGGTAGTTCTATTTTTAGTTTTTTGAGAAACCTCCATACTGTTTTCCACAGTGGCTGCACCAATTTACTTTCCCACCAACAGTGTATGAGGGTTCCCTTTTCTCCACATCATAACTAACATTTGTTATTTGTGTTCTTTTTGATGATAGCCATTCTGATGGAGGTGAGGTGATATCTCATTGTTGTTTTGATTTGCTTTTCCCTGATGATTAGTGATGTTGAGCATCTTTTCATGTGCCTGTTAGCCATCTGCATTTCCTCTTTGGAAAAATGTCTATTCAGTTCTTCTGCCCATTTTATAATTGGGTTGTTTGTTTTTTTGATGTTGAGGTGTATGAGATGTTTATAGATGTTAGACAGTAACACTTATCAGTCATATCATTTGCAAATATTTTCTCCCATTCAGTAGAACTAGTGAATATAACAAAAAGAAGCAGACTCACAGATATAGAGAACAAACTAGTGGTTACCAATGGGGAGAGGGAAGGGAAGAGGGGCAATATAGGGGTAGGGGATTAAGAAGTGCAAACTATTAGGTGTAAAATAAGCTACAAGGATATATGTATAGCATGAGTAAAATAACCAATATTTTAGAAAAACTATAAATGGAGTATAACCTTAAAAAATTGTGAATCACTATATTGTACACCTATAATTTATATAATCTTATACATCAACTGTACTTCAATAAAAAAAGGATCATTTTTTCCTATGTGTGTCTGGGATGTGTGTTCTGTGTGTGTTTCATTAGAAATTATTCCCAAATGTAAGTTGGTGCAGCCAATGTGGAAAACAGTATGGAGGTTCCTCAGAAAGCTAAAAATAGAATTAACATATGATCCAGAAATCCCACTCAGGGGCATATATCTGGACAAAACTATAATTCATAAAGATATATGCACCCCTATGTTCATAGCAGCACTATTCACAATCGCCAAGACTTGGAAACAGCATAAATGTCCATCAACAGATGAATGGATAAAGAAGATGTGGTACATATATACAATAGAATACTACTCAGCCATAAAAAAAGAATGAAATAATGTCATTTGCAGCAACATGAATGTACCTAGAGATTATCATACTAAGTGAAGTAAGTCAGAAAGAGAAATACAAATACCATATGATATCACTTTTTTGTGGAATATAAAATATGTCACAAATGAACTTATCTATGAAACAGAAACAGAATCACGGACATAGAGAACAGACTGGTGGTTGCCAAGAAAGAGAGGTTGGGGGAAGGGATGGAGTGGGAGGTAGGGGTTAGCAAATATAAGCTTTTATATATAGAATGGATAAGCAAGGTCCTACAAATGTATAGCACAGAGAACTGTATTCAATATGCTATGATAAACCATAATGGAAGAGAATATAAAAAAAGAATGTACACATATTTATAACTGAATCACTTTGCGATACAGAAGTAATTAACTCAACTTTGTAAATCAACTATACTTCAATAAAAAAATTATTCCCAAGACTTCTGGATTGTAGTGTCCTTTTATTTTATTTTAAATTTATTTATTTATTTTATTTATGTTATTTTTGGCTGCATTGAGTCTTCGTCACTGTGTGCAGGCTTTCTCTGGTTGCGGCAAGTGGGGCTACTCTTCATTGCAGTGTGCGGGCTTCTCATTGCGGTGTCTTTTCTTGCTGTGTAGTACAGGCTCTAAGCATGCAGGCTTCAGTAGTTGCAGCACACAGGCTCAGTAGTTGTGGCTCGCGGGCTCTAGAGTGCAGGCTCAGTAGTTGTGGTGTACAGGCTTAGTTGCTCCGTGGCATGTGGGATCTTCCCGGACCAGGGCTTAAACCCGTGTCCTCTGCATTGGCAGATGAATTCTTAACCACTGCACCAGGGAAGCCCATGTAGTGTCCTTTTATATAAATTCTAATGAAAACTTTTGTTGAGTCTTGCATTAGTTAATAAAAGATAGTAACACAGAATATCTCTCTTATTTTAGAAGTAAAGTTTTACAAAGAGCCTTGATTGCATTTATGAAGTTGCAAGCTTGTTATATTTTATTCAGGATGAATGAAATTTCATAAACAATAATACATAAATAATAATTAAATTTGCAACAAAAAAATGTTTTATACAGAAAATAGCTTCAATACAAATTGGACTCCTTATCCTCTCTAATACAAAATAATCATCTTTTAAAATTGTTCTAAAAAATTGTGTTGTTAGTACATACTTCAAAATATTTTTATAATGACTACAACTTTTAAAATAATGTAGTATCGAATTTTGTAAAACAAAGAGGTATAAATTAGTAATGAGGAAACATTTATTTACTAGTCAGGTAATAAATATCTAAGTGAAATGAAGTGCATGTCTCATCTATACTCATAATGTTTATTAATCCATTTGTCAAAATATCCTTCTTGCAAAGAATTCCAATGAATAGTAGAATACATAAAAGCACCTACATATTATTTAATGTTAAGATTATGTATGTGGTAGAATTCTATTTACCATTCCAACTTTGCATCCTACAAAGGAGAGGGTGGGATGAGAATATGGGACTTTTAATAACTGATACCTATATGCTGATTTTTAGACTGCAGTTGGAATACATATATTAGTCCGTCAATTTATTTGCAGGAAACTGGAATACATATTCAAGATATCTCAAGCAAAGAAAGATTTAACACAGGGATTTTGATGTGATCAAATTATTTGGAGGGTTGGTAGAAGATAAGTTGGATGGTTGTTATTTGATTATTAAATCCTAGCTGCAGTGCCATCCAGAGGTGATGCAAAATAATACCCCTGAATAGCACAGATGATATAGTCAGCTTTGGACAATGTGATTACCCAAAAACGCTAAGTGACCCAACCAGTAGATATTAATTTAACATCTATATAACAAGGTATTGTCCAAAGTGATCTAGAGATATGATTTATGATTGATGATGAAGAGAGCAAATACTTATAAAGTGATTGCAATGTGACAGGTACAGTTCATTACATGAACCATCTTATTTAATCCGCACAACAACCCTATGAAGTAAGGAGACTAGTATTGTTCTTATTTTATATCATAGATAGAAAACTGAAACAGAGCAATTAATGGAGTTTCCCAAACCACAGGCTAGTAAATGGTATAAATTGAATTTGAACTCAGGCACTGTTCTCTACTAGATTCTACCTGGAGAAATAAGAAAGACATAAATTAAATAAAAATACACAAGTTACTTAAAGCCTTTGAGAGAGAGAGAGAGAGAAGATAGAACTACCATGGACATATGTCACTCTCTCTTGATAAATGAAACTCCAGAGACAAGAGAAGGGCGTGGCAGGTCCCTACCTTGGAAAAGCGTAACTGAAATTGAACAGATGTCTCTGACTGATGCTAAACACCTCTCCAATGTCACATAGCTAGTACATAAGTAATTGTAAAATTAAATTTAGATCTAGATGACTCTAGAGTTTTGCCATTTAGTATTACACATCTCAACAGTATGGCAATAATAAAGAAATAAATAGTTTTGAGGGATCCATGGATAAATTTGCTAAGCTAGAATAAAAATTTTATGGGAATTTCCTGTTTTCAAAAATTATTACGAAATTACAGTAATTAAAAAGTATGATACTAAAAAATTATTTTAAAAAGGTATGATACTGGCATAAAGACAGTTATTTAGACTAACGGAATAGAATATAAAGCTCAGACATAAACCCACACATAAAGTGTCAACTGATCTTCAAAAAAGGTGCCAAGAATACACAATGGGGAAAGGATAGTCTCTTCAACAAATGATGCTGGGAAAACTGGATAGCCACATGACAAAGCATGAAACTGGACCCCTCTCTTATACCATATACAAAAATGAACTCAAAATGGATCAAAGACTTAAACATAAGACATGAAACTGTAAAACTCCTAGAAGATAACATAGGTGAAAGACTTCTTGACACTAGTCCTGGCAATAATTTATTGAATGTAACACCCAAAGCACAGGCAACAAAAGCAAAAATAGACAATTGTGACTATATCAAACTAAAATCTTCTGCAAAGCAAAGGATGCAATCAACAGAATGTAAAGGAAGTTTCTGAATGGTAGAAAATGTTTGCAAACCATATATCTATTAAAGGGTTAATATCCAAAATACATAAGGAACTCCTACATCTCAATAGCATTAAGAAAAACCCCACAAAAACAAATAACTGAATAAAAGAATGGGGTAAGGATTTGAATAGATATTTCTCTAAAGACAAACAAGTGGCCAAAGGTGTATGAAAAGGTGCTTAATATCACTAATCATCAAATTCAAAATCAAAAACAAATAAGGTATCACCTAAAATCAAACTATAATGAGTTATCAGCCCATACCTGTCAGGATGGTTATTAAAAAAAAAAGAAAGACAAAAACTGTTGGTGAGGATGTGGATAAATTGGAACCCTTGTACACTGCTGGGAATGTAAAATGGTACAGCTGCTCTATCTCCAAATATTAAAAATAGATCTACCATATGATTCAGTATTCCCACTTCTGGGTAAATATCCAAAAGAACTGAAATCAGGATCTCAAAGAAATACCTGCACTCTATGTTCACTGCAGCATTATTCACAACTGCCAAGATATGGAAAAAACCTAAGTGTCCACTGACTGATGAGTGGATAAAGAAAACTGTGATATATACATAAAATGCAAAATTATTCATCCTTAAAAAAGAAGGAAATCTTCTTTGCAACAACACTGATGAACCTGGAAGACAGTTTACTAGATGAAAAAAGCCAGTCACAGAAGGACAAATACTATACAATTCCACTTACGAGGTATCTGAAATAGTCAAACTTATAGAAACACAGAGTACAATGGTGATTTCCCAGTTAGAAAGGGGAAAGTAAGAGTTGTTCAATGGGTATAAAGTTTCAGTTATATAAGATGAACAAGTTCCAGGAATCTATGGTAAAATATAGTGCCTACAGCTAACTATTCAGTACTGCATACTTAAAAAACTGTTAAGAAGGTCAAGCTCATGTTAAATGTTCTTACCACGAATAAAGCACAAACAAATACAAAAACAAATAAAAAAGTAAACCAAAAAAAAACCCAAAAAGGCAAGGAAAAACTTCTTGAGGTGATGTATATGTTTATTACCTTGCTTGTGACTATGGTTTTGTAAATGTATGCATGTCTCCAAACCCATCCAACTGATATTTGATGTATGTGCAGTATTTTTGTATATCAATTATACCTCAACAAACAAAATAACATAGGGAGATTACTTAAAGAAAACTAATACATTTTATATTTGGTAATATAACCTTATTTATGGTGGTACAATATTTTACAATTTACTGTGGCCACTGGTAACAATAGAACTAAATCTGGACTTCTCAACATTAACAGTCAATATCTTCATTCAATCAACCTTACATTTCTAAACCCTACTACCTCTAAATCAAACTTACATTTATCCAGTCATATATCAGTGCTCCACATCATCAAGGATATTTTCTTATTTTTCCCTCAATATGCTAAGCTCACATTTTTCACACATTTGTAATTGTTATGGATCCTTTTTGTTAACATGATTTAGGAGCCATTATATATTCATCTCCCATAATATGCCTATTATAAAGTAAACATCCACTAATCATTTGTTTAAAAAAATTGTGAGATCAATGTATTATATTCCACATGAATTTCAATATCACAGTCATCTACTATTTACGTTGAATTTTCTTCAAATTTATATTTGTTGTCTTAATCACATAAAGAGCCTTAGAATTTACCATAATGTTAGAGATAATAGCAGCTAGGCTTCAGGAAAACTAGTGCAGAAATTGATAGATACTAGAGTTTGAAATAAGTTGGCAGCCTTGTCTAAAACTTATTGGTGGTAGAGACCTTCAAGATGGCAGAGGAGTAAGATGTGGAGATCACCTTCCTCCCCACAAAAACATCAGAAATACATCTACATGTGGAACAACTCCTACAGAACACCTACTGAATGCTGGCGGAAGACCTCAGACTTCCCAAAAGGCAAGAAACTCCCCACATACCTGGGTAGGGCAAAAGAAAAAAGAAAAAACAGAGACAAAAGAATAGGGATGGGACCTGCACCAGTGGGAGGGAGCTGTGAAGGAGGAAAAGTTTCCACACACTAGGAAGCCCTTCACTGGTGGAGACCGGGGGTGGGGTGGCGGGGGCGGAAGCTTCGGAGCCACGGAGGAGCAGCAACGGGGGTGCAGAGGGCAAAGCGGAGAGATTCCCGCACAGAGGATCGGTGAAGACGAGCACTCACCAGCCCGAGAGGCTTGTCTGCTCCCCCACCGGGGCGGGCGGGGGCTGGGAGCTGAGGCTCGGGCTTTGGAGGTCAGACCCCAGGGAAAGGACTGGGGTTGGCTGTGTGAACACAGCCTGAAGGGGGCTAGCGTGCCACAGCTAGCCAGGAGGGAGTCTGGAAAAAGTCTGGACTTGCCTAAGAGGCAAGAGACCATTATTTCGGGGTGCACGAGGAGAGGGGATTAAGATCACAGCCTAAATGAGCTCTAGACGGGCGTGAGCTGCAGCTATCAACACAGACCCCAGAGACGGGCATGACACGCTAAGGCTGCTGCTGCAGCCACCAAGAAGCCAGTCTGCAAACACAGGTCACTATCCACACGTCTCCACCCGGGAGCCTGTGCAGCCCACCGCTGCCAGGGTCCCGTGATCCAGGGACAACTTCCCCAGGAGAACACATGGTGTGCCTCAGGCTGGTGCAACATCACGCCGGCCTCTGCCGCCTCAGGCTCGCCCCGCATCCATACCCCTCCCTCCCCCTGGCCTGAGTGAGCCAGAGCCCCCAATCAGCTGCTCCTTTAAACCCGTCCTGTCTGAGCAAAGAACAGACACCTTCAGGCGACCTACACGCAGAGGCAGGGCCAAATCCAAAGCTGAAACCCGGGAGCTGTGTGAACAAAGAAGAGAAAGGGAAATCTCTCCCAGCAGCCTCAGGAGCAGAGGATTAAATCTCCACAACCAACTTGATGTATCCTGCATCTGTGAAATACCTGAACAGACAATGAATCATCCCAAAATTGAGGCAGTGGACTTTGGGAGCAACTGTAGGCTTGGGGTTTGCTGTATGCGGCTGACTGGTTTCTGGTTTTATGTTTATCTTAGTTTAGTATTTAGAGTTTATTATCATTGGTAGATTTATTTATTGATTTGGTTGCTCTCTTTCTTTTTTTTTATATACAGATATATATATATTTTTCCTTTTTCTCTTTTTGTGTGTGTATGTGTATGCTTCTTTCTGTGATTTTGTCTGTATAACTTTCTTTTACCATTTGTCCTAGGGTTCTCTCTGTCCGTTTTTTTGTTTTTTGTGTCTTTTTAGCATAGTTTTTAGCGCTTGTTATCACTGATGGATTTGTTTTTTGGTTTGGTTGCTCTATTCTTTCTTTTTCTTATATTACTTTTAAATTTTTTTATTTTTAACAATTTCTTTATCTTTTAGTTTAATAAAGAATAAAAAATAAAATAAAATTCTTTCTTTCTCTCTCCCTTTTCTTCTGAGCCGTGTGGCTGACGGGGTTTTCGTGTCAGGCCTGTGCCTCTGAGATGGGAGAGCCTAGTTCAGGATACTGGTCCACCAGAGACCTCCCGGCTCCATGTAATACCAAATGGCAAAAGCTCTCCCAGAGATCTCCATCTCAACGCTAAGACCCAGCTCCACTCAACGACCAGCAAGCTACAGTGCTGGCCACCCTATGCCAAGCAACTAGCAAGACAGGGACACAACCCCACCCATTAGCAGAGAGGCTGCCTAAAATCATAATAAGGTCACAGACACCATAAAACACACCACCGGACGCAGTCCTGCCCACGAGAAAGACAAGATCCAGCCTCATCGACCAGAACACAGGCACCAATCCCCTCAATCAGGAAGCCTACACAACCCACTGAATCAACCTTACCCACTGGGGGCAGACACCAAAAACAACAGGAACTATGAACCTGCAGCCTGCGAAATGGAGACCCCAAACGCAGTAAGTTAAGCAAAATGAGAAGACAGAGAAACACACAGCAGATGAAGAAGCAAGGTAAAAACCCTTTTTCCAGTAGACAGTCTACCTGAAAAAGAATTCAGAGTAATTAATGATGGTAAAGATGATCCAAAATCTTGGAAATAGAATGGAGAAAATTCAAGAAACCTTTAACAAGAACCTAGAAGAACGAAAGACCAAATAAACAATGATGAACAACACAATAAATGAAATTAAAAATTCTCTAGAAGGGATCAATAGCAGAATAACTGAGGCAGAAGAACGGATAAGTGACCAGGAAGATAAAATAGTGAAAATAACTACTGCAGAGCACAATAAAGAAAAAAGAATGAAAAGAATTGAGGACACTCTCAGAGACATCTGGGACAACATTAAATGCACCAACATTTGAATTACAGGGGTCCCAGAAGAAGAAGAGAAAAAGAAAGGGACTGAGAAAATATTTGAAGAGATTATCGTTGAAAACGTCCATAATATGGGAAAGGAAATAGTCAATCAAGTCCAGGAAGTGCAGAGAGTCCCATACAGGATAAATTCAAGGAGAAACATGGCAAGACACATGTTAATCAAACTATCAAAAATTAAATACAAAGAAAAAAATATTAAAAGCAGCAAGGGAAAAAAACCAAATAATATACAACGTAATCCCCATAAGGTTAACAGCTCATCTTTCAGCAGAAACTCTGCAAGCCAGAAGGGAGTAGCAGGACATATTTAAGGTGATGAAAGGGAAAAACCTACAACCAAGATTACTCTACCCAGCAAGGACCTCAGATTCGATGGAGAAATTAAAACCTTTACAGAAAAGCAAAAGTTAAGAAAATTCAGCACCAACAAACCGGCTTTACAACAAATGCTTAAGGAACTCCTCTAGGAAAAGACCTACAATAACAAACCCCAAACAATTAAGAAAATGGTAATAGGAACATACATATCGATAACTACCTTAAATGTAAATGGATTAAATGTGCCCACCTAAAGACACAGACTGGCTGAATGGATACAAAAACAAGACCCATATATATGCTGTCTACAAGAGACCCACTTCAGATCCAGGGACAAGTGAGCAGATGGAAAAAGATATTCCATGTAAACGGAAATCAGAAGAAAGCTGCAGTAGAAATTCTCATATCTGACAAAATAGACTAAAATAGACACTTACAAGAGACAAAAACGACACTACATAATGATCAAGGGATCAATCCAAGAAGATGTAACAAGTGTAAATATTTATGCACCCAACATAGGAGCACCTCAATACATAAGGCAAATGCTAACAGCCATAAAAGGAAAATCGACAGTAACACAATCATAGTAGGGGACTTTAACACCCCACTTTCACCAATGGAGAGATCATCCGAAATGAAAATAAATAAGGAAACACAAGCTTTAAATGATACATTAAACAAGAAGGATTTAATTGATATTTATAGGACATTCCATACCAAAACAACAGAATACACTTTCTTCTCCAGTGCTTACGGAACATTCTCCAAGATAGATCATATCTTGGGTCACAAATCAAGCCATGGTAATTTTAAGAAAATTGAAATCATATCAAGTATCTTTTCCACCCACAATGCTATGAGACTAGACATCAATGACAGGAAAAAAATCCATAAAAAATACAAACACATGGAGGCTAAACAATACACTACTAAATATCTAAGAGATCACTGAAGAAATCAAACAGGAAATCAAAAAATACCTAGAAACAAATGGCAATGAAAACACGATGACCCAAAACCTATGGGATGCAGCAAAAGCAGTTCTAAGAGGGAAGTTTATAGCAATACAATCCTACCTCAAGAACAAGAAACAACTCAAATAAACAAACTATACTTACACCTAAAGCAATTAGAGAAAGAAGACCAAAAAGCCTGAAGTTAGAAGAAGGAAAGAAATCATAAAGATAAGATCAGAAATAAATGAAAAAGAAATGAAGGAAGCAGTAGTAAAGATCAATAAAACAAAAAGCTGGTTCTTTGAGAAAATAAACAAAACTGATAAACCATTAGCCAGACTCATTAAGAAAAAAAAGGGAGAAGACACAAATTAGAAATGAAAAAGGAGAAGTAACAACTGACACTGCAGAAATAAAGGATCATGAGAGATTACTACAAGCAACTACATGCCAATGAAATGGACAACGTGGAAGAAATGGACAAATTCTTAGAAAAGCACAACCTTCCAGGACTCAACCAGGAAGAAATAGAAAATATAAACAGACCAATCACAAGCACTGAAACCAAGACGTGGTTCAAAATCTTCCAACAAACAAAAGCTAAGGACCAGATGGCTTCAGAGTTGAATTCTATCAAACATTTAGAGAAGAGCTAACACCTATCCTTCTCAAACTCTTCCAAAATATAGCAGAGGGATGAACAAACCCAAACTCATTCGATGAGGCCACCATCACCCCAATACTGAAACCAGACAAAGATGTCACAAAGAAAGAAAACTACAGGCCAATACCTCTGATGAACATAGATGCAAAATTCCTCAACAAAATACTAGCAAACAGAATCCAACAACACATTAAAAGGATCATACACCATGATCAGGTGGGGTTTGTCCCAGGAATGCAAGGATTCTTCAATATATGCAAAGCAATCAATGTGATACACCATATTAAAAAATAGAAGGAGAAAAACCATATGATCACCTCAATAGATGCAGAAAAAGCTTTCAACAAAATTCACACCCATTTATGATAAAAACTCTTCAGAAAGTAGGCATAGAGGGAACTTACCTCAACATAATAAAGGCCATATATGACTAACCCACAACCAACATCATCCTCAGTGGTGAAAAACTGAAACCATTTCCACTAAGATCAGGAACAACACAAGGTTCTCCACTCTCACCACTATTATTCAACATAGTTTTGGAAGTTTTAGCCACAGCAATCAGAGAAGAAAAAGAAATAAAAGGAATCCAAATCAGAAAAGAAGAAGTAAAACTGTCACTGTTTGCAGATGACATGATACTATACCTAGAGAATCCTAAAGATTCTACCAGAAAACTACTAGAGCTAATCAATGAATTTGGTAAAATAGCAGAATACAAAATTAATGCACAGAAATCTCTTGCATTCCTATACACTAATGATGAAAAATCTGAAAGAGAAATTATGGAAACACTCCCATTTACCATTGAAAGAAAAAGAATAAAATACCTAGGAATAAACCTACCTAGGGAGACAAAAGACCTGTATGCACAAAACTATAAGACACTGATGAAAGAAATTAAAGATGATACAAACAGATGGAGAGATATACCATGATCTTGGATTGGAAGAATCAACATTGTGAAAATGACTCTACTACCCAAAGCAATCGACAGATTCAGTGCATTCCCTATCAAACTACTAATGGCATTTTTCACAGAAGTAGAACAAGAAATTTCACAATTTGTATGGAAACACAAAAGACCCCAAATAGCCAAAGCAATCTTGAGAAAGAAAAACAGAGCTAGAGGAATCAGGCTCCTGGACTTCAGACTATACTACAAAGCTACAGTAATCAAGATAGTATGGTACTGGCACAAAAACAGAAATATAGATCAATGGAACAGGATAGAAAGCCCAGAGATAAACCCACGCATATATGGTCACCTTATTTTTGATACAGTCGGCAAGAATATACAATGGAGAAAAGACAGTCTCTTCAATAAGTGGTGCTGGGGAAACTGGACAGCTACATGTAAAAGAATGAAATTAGAACACTCCCTAACACCATACACAAAAATAAACTCAAAATGGATTAAAGACCTAAATTTAAGGCCAGACACTATAAAACTCTTAGAGGAAAACACAGGCCGAACACCCTATGACATAAATCACAGCAAGATCTTTTTGACTCACCTGTTAGAGAAATGGAAATAAAAACAAAAATTAACAAATGGGATCTAATGAAATTGAAATGCTTTTGCACAGCAAAGGAAAACATAAACAAGACAAAAAGAGAACCCTCAGAATGGGAGAAAATATTTGCAAATGAAGCAAGTGACAAAGGATTAATCTCCAAAATTTACAAGCAGCTCATGCAGCTCAATATCAAAAAAACAAGAAACCCAATCCAAAAATGAGCAGAAGACCTAAATACACATTTCTCCAAAGAAGATACAAAGATTGCTAACAAACACATGAAAGGATGCTCAACATCACTAATCGTTAGAGAAATGCAAATCAAAACTACAATAAGGTATCACCTCACACCAGTCAGAATGGCTTTGTGACCACCTAGAGGGGTGGGATAGGGAGGGTGGGAGGGAGGGAGACACAAGAGTGTAGAGATATGGGGATATATGTATATGTATAGCTGATTCACTTTGTTATAAAGCAGAAAATAACACACCATTGTGAAGCACTTATACTCCAATAAAGATGTTAAAAAAATAAAATTTTAAAAATTAAAAAAAAAAAACAACTTACTGGTATGTATTTGTAACAGTTAATTAAATATAGAAAACTACCAATGTTACTGTGGAGTATGATTTTTATAAACTAAGAATTCTAAAAGGACTTTCTAGGAGTAATTTAAACAATTTAATTAAAAAAACTAAACTAATGGTCTTTAGTTTTTAGTCTCAGATCTTGTACAAAATTTCTGAGCACTAGACTCATTAGATACTCAATACTGTCTGATGAAGGAGTGTTTGTTGTCCTTACTTTATAATCTTGGAGTATTCAGTGCTGTCATATCTCCTGCTAAACTATAACTATTTCAGGGGACACATTTAATCATATTTTTCATAGTCTTTCCATAGAACTAATTAACTTATCTTGACAGCATAGTCTACAGTTATATACTATCAATATCTTCTAAATACTGTTTAACCAGAAGGGAATTCCCTAATTACACAAAGCACAACTAGATATCAGTAGTTAAATGAGAAATCATTCACTGTATAAAAGGAGATACAATTATTATAAATTGATTCCTCCATAATTCAATGACAGTGAGTACAAAGGAGGGGTGATTTCAGTTGCTGTTTACTGTTCCAAACATGCAATTCTTTTCACTGCAAAATGAAGAAATATTTATTGATAGAGAGCAGAGGGTCCAGAGTCTAGAAGTAAGGAAACTTTCATTGGTGATTCATCTATGTAAATTAGTCTCTGTTCCAAAATTGCGGCTTATTAATCTTATTTTACTATTTGGTAGGTAGCTTTAGAAACCTTTCTTTTTCCTTTCTGTATAGTCAGCAGATAAAGACTTGACTCTAAATTATATTCTATCAGTTGGTTCCTAACAAAAGTATAAAATTCCTTTGCTTAATATTTCAGTAATCTTTTTCCACCAATGTGACTTGGTCTTGACCATCATGTCTCATCTTTATTTCTTTTTCTTAGTAAAGAGCCTTCCAGATAATGACACTACCATGAAATATGTTCTTCTGTCAATCAGGCCACCTAAAGTGTCCTTGATAATAAAATCCCTATTATTAAATCTAAAAGAAGGATAAAACTTTTATATAAAATACTATAAAATATTAAGAAATATTTTTAAAAACAATCTAAATAATTGAGGGATATGCCATGCATTCAAAATAATTTGAAGATTCACAATATTATAATGACAATTCTTCCCCAACTGATTTAATAGATTCAATGTAATTACAATGAAAATATCAACAAAACTCCTTTGTGGAAATTGGCAGAACCTATCTAAATTTACATGGAGATGCAAAGGTCTAACATTAGCCAAGACACTACTAAAGAAGAATTTTGAAGTGAAAGGACTTGGTATGGTAGAAAACACAAAATAGCATGAATCCACAAGAATATTCAAATATTTCAACAAGCTACCTATGTGTAAAATTGATTTGTGTAAGGAGAACAAACAAGCAAACTCACATTCACACACACACGTACATACACACACCAGGTGTGCACGCACACAGAAACTCCAAGTGGATTGTGCATTTGAATTAAAAAAAAAAATTAGTAAGGTTCTAGACGCTAATGTAAGAATATATTAATGACCTTGGCATCAGGAAAGATTTCTTAAAGAGGACACAAAAAAATCAACTTAAAGGAAAAGATTGGTAAAATTTACTACATCAAAAGACACTGTTAAATTGATAAGAAAGTGTTAACATGGGAGAAGATATTTGAAGAACTCACTGTGCAGCATTTCACTAAAAGTGTATCCAGTTGGCCACTAAACATATGAAAATTTACCAACATCATTACTCATCATGAAAAGACACATTAAAGACACAATAACATGTCTGTATCCTCTTAGGAATAGAAAATTATAAAGACTAACAAGACCAGTGATGGTGTGAAAGTGGAGCAACAGGCATTTTTATACAGCTTGTTAAAGAATAAATTGGTATATTCCCTCCAGAGAAGTGTTTGACATTTTCTATTAAGCTAAACATAGTCACAGTGTAAAACAAGAAATTCCATCAGTAAGTGTATACTAACAGAAATGCATACAAGTGTAAAACCAAAACACATGCAGAATACTCATAGCACTATTACTTTAATAGCACAAAATGATAACTATCCAAATAGTCATACTGGAAGAATGGCAAAAGAGTAGAGAAATAGTCATAAAATGTTAATACTACAGAGCAATGAAAATGAATTCATAATAGCTGTATGCAATAGCATAGATGAATATCATAATCATAATATTGAGAGAAAGAGGCAAAGCACTTAAGTATATATTTTGGATGATTACAATTATATTAATTCCCCAAACAAGCAAATTATCGTAGTCAAGATAGCAATTTACTTTGGGAAGCAATGAGGTTATTGATTGGATGGTGGCACAAATGAAGCTTATAGAATGAGGTCAGTATCCTGTTTCTTGACCTGGCTTTGGTTAAAAAGGACTTTGCTCTGTAATAATTCACTGAGCTGTATTTATGATTTGTGTAATTTTTTCTATGTGATGAACACTACAAAAATGTGACGGAAAAAACAAACATTTAAACACAATCATGTTGACTGATTTTACTCTAAAATCAGGATCCTGAACTTTTAGGAAGAACATGAATTCTTCCAGGCAGTTATATTTTCCCCTTTGATTAGCAAGAGAAATAAACTGTTTTCTTTCTGGGTTTTGCATCTTGAATTGTCTTAGTCTTAGAAAAGTAGAAAAAAAAGTATTCTGAAGAAAATATGGGATTTGGTATGAAACAAACTTTGGAGAAAAGGTTTAGAATCCTTGGTGTGGGGTTTAGAATAGGTTTTCATTTAGAGATAAACTGAATTAATGCCATTGCTATAGTTTAACATGCCTCCTAGCCTCATTTCAAAGAGTTTGCGGGTGACATTTTTAGAGTATAGGCAAACTAAACTCCTTAATGGAAAATGTAAATTTCTTTCTTTATCCTTCATCCCTTTTCATTCTGTTCATCCCAAGATGAGTATGAGACTTCTTTTATCTTCAAGCTTAATTTGCAAAAGTCCAATAATGTGTTAATATTTCTGGAGTTCCCTAAGCCTTTCCGTGGAGATAACCAAGTTTTCTGTCCTCTTCCATTTGACTGAAGCATATCCCTTCCTGAATGTTAATCCTAGTTCTTCTATTTAATGGAGGTCAGATTTTTCACTATTTTATTTTCTTATGCATCGATCAAAACACTTGTCTCCCTAGGGCCCTCTCTTGGCTATACAATCAGTACCTTCTCCTCTAGGCACACATCTGTATCTTCTTTTTAAAAGGCCATACACAAAAGCAAACACAATATAATGTTAGGTTTTAAAAAGGAAAAATGCTGGTTAGAGTCAATGTAGTATCTTGTGTTGGATCCTGGAACAGTAAAAATTCATTAGTAGAAAACAGTGAAATCTGAGTAAGGTCTGTAGTTCAGTTAATAGTACTGCACCACTGTTAATCTCTTACTACTTTTAACAAGTGTTCCATGATTAGATAAAGATACTAACATTAGAGGAAGCTGGGTGAAGGGTCTACAGGACAGATGTTCTGTACTACCTGTGCAACTGTTTTGTAAATCTATATCCATTCCAAAGTAGAGTTATAAAAAAAAAAGCTGGAAATCAAACTGCCTGTATCTTTCTTAAAAATAAGAATTTTTAAGAAAGATTTGAAAATAAATAGACATAAAATTGGAAAGAAATATGTTAACAGATGAAGTAGAATGATTTTTGTGTTTATTTTTTCTATATTGTCCTTATGTTCTACAATGCACATGTAACATTTTTTAAATAAAAATACAAACAGTAACATGTGCAAATTCAAAAACACACATATCCAAAAATCCCATAACTTATTAATCTCAGAATTAGTATTTCTGAGCTAAGTAATCATTTTCAAAGCAGATAGTTGGCACAGTGATCTTCAGCTTGTTTTGGCTCATACCACCATCTCAGTTTCCTTCCTCTGCACTCTTGCTGAATCTTTTCCTAGCAAGTGTTCTTAGGAGTGCTAAACATTCCCTCTTAATAGCATCCGAATACCTGAAATGTTAGTAACAATGGCAAACATACATAAAGTGTAGAGTTGTGAATAGGACAAGTCCTACGTCTTCAATTAATGATACAACCATACACTTAATGTTGTAGAATCTCATATTTATGTGTTAACACTTGTTATTCTTTAAAGAAGATTCCTTCCTGAAATTAGAATATATTACAGTTATACCTTGCTTTCTTTACCAGCAATATAAGTGCCATACAGTACTCATAGCATTAGGATAACAACCTTATCTTTCTCATCAGTCTACTCAAGGAATCAACTATATTAATATTTAAATTTACATCATTAAATATTTCATTATTGAAGATAATGGTGTTGATTATAATGGACATATCTAGAAAAATATTCAGCTATTGAAGATTAATTACCAAGAACATGCAAGAATTTGTCCACAGATACATTTATACGTCTTTGATGAGTAGATTTTTAAAAACATTTTAACTATAAGTCAAAAATTCTGCTGAGAAAAATGTGCATTTATCAACCTTTTCCAATAAAAGATTTTAGAAAAGGATCAGGGAAACTTATTTTCTTATGTCTGACTCGAGTCTAACAAGAAGAGTTGTGGCACTTTTTTTTTTTTTAAATTTCTGATTTTTGTAATGGAAAATAATCTAAGGAAACCAAAGTATTTTCTATGTTATAAGAAACAATTTCATGTTGAAGAATGTATTCTCCAGCTCAGGCCACTTAACTTAGACAAAACAGCTTGATTGTTACTTAATCTCGCACTTTCTAAATAACTTGTTTTTCTTTTTAAAAGATGACATTGAGGATTCAGTTATATTTACTTTTCCCTTCTAGACACGTTAGCAATATGTTCATCACCTGAAGACATTATACAGAAAACAGTCATCAGAGTGTTACTCATATTTTTTTCTACTTTATTTTGTTTCATATCCACACAGATCTATAGGCTTTTGTTTCATTTCTACCTATCACTCTCTAAAGATAAGTTCCTTTTAAGCCAGGGAAATGAAGAAATTCAAACTTTATTTTGGAAATTAGATTAGGAAAGAAGAAATAACTAGAACCTAAGTTACTGTTTGTTTTAATAAGGCATTATATAGTCCTTTGAAGTAGATTATGTAGAACGACATTAAATATTTTATCATGAAGGCAGTATAACCACATATTGACCTCATTCTTTGGCTATGTTCATAGCTATGTCTACATATCTCCAAAACACTTTGTTTGATTTGTTTCATGGATTTATGGTTTTAAACAACCCCACTGTTTCAAAGTAGTACACGTAACTTATGCTACAGTTACTGTAAACATCCTTTTGGCAAAGACTAAATTGTTGCATATGGTTGTAGGTGGTAACGTCTAATAAAAGAGTTGATCTTGTTAGCAGAAACCTTTGATCCAATCTTTTACTTGGAATGATCTACTGCACTCTATTAAATCAAATGTCTTGTTCAGATACTGCTTTGCAACCACTTATAGAGCTAAGGAGGCCAATCAAGTAACTGACATTTAAACCTGAAATTTTCTGTACAGACTTCTCCAAATTCTCCATAATACTCTGTATAATACCCCTAATTTTAAGGCAAAATATTTATGAATGAAATAAAATAATAAGTGTAAGTACACACTGTTAAATAGAAAGTTCATTTTTACCATAAGATACCATTATTTTAAAATAAAGTTTATTGGATCAAGTAGGAGCAAGTTAAAGCAAAATTTGAAAGCATGGCCAAGTTGGCCTTAGAGGAGACTGGTGTAAATCTCATCAAGAATATGGTTTCAATTACTGCCATTGATGATATCCATACAATTGATGAAAGTAGAGTTTATAGGGTATTTTGAAAGGTAAACAAACAATGGTATTATCAAATCTATCTATGACCCGTGGCATCATATCTCTGCAAAATGTATTCTACCAAAGGCACCTTTAGCTACATATATAAACAAATAATACATAGACTAAACACATTTAAAATATTGGATATTACGTGGTTGACAAACACACAGTTTTGGATGTGAAGCTACTGTTAATGGATAAAGTATGTCATCTCCAATGTGGCACTTCTAATCCTCTGAGCCCACTTATCTCCAGGGTCTCTTATTTTCCCATAGTTTTTCCCGTCAATGTAGATATGCTCTAATGATGCTTCTTCCAGTTTAATAACCCTGTCCCTTGCTAAATCCAATCTGTTAAACTCACTCTTTGAGTTAATAATTTCAGATCTTGTATATTTTAGTCCTAGAATATCTGTTTCATTATTTTTATGCATTATTCTCTGTTGAATGACTTCATCTTTTCATCTGTTTTGTCCATTTCTTCTATTTTCTTAAACCTATTATCATTTTTAAAGTCATTATGTACTAACTGCAATAGTTAGATCAGTTGTGAATGCAAGGTTAAATAATGTTAGAATGTGAACTTATTCTGTGAACAAACTAGTAGTTACCAGTGGGAAGAGGCAATACAGGGGTAGGGGGAAAAAGGGGGTTATATGAAGGGGATTATATAAAGTCTTGTGTGTGGAACTTTTGAAAACTGTAAAGCACTATAAATTTAAAAATCTCTCATTCAATAAAAAATAAATTAATTAAACAAAAAGAGCGGTGTTGGGAACAAACTGTGGCTGAAGTAAATCTCCAAAATGAAATGACATTCTCCTATCCATGTAACATTTGGAAACAGGGGCAAATGTTCACCAAACTAACTTTATGAAATGTGAGAGCTTTTAGTTCAAATGATGATTACCAAAGTTAATTCAAAGTAAGAAATTACTAATTCAAATGATAATTACCAAAATGAAATGCATGAATTGAAAAATAATCTAGATAGTATAAATGAAATAAAACAGATATTTGCTGTGAATTAAATGCATTTCCATTAATAAAACAATGTTAGTTTCAAATAAAGCAACTCAGACTCAAAGAATCATTAAATGTATGATCCCAGCATTATAGTCATTGGGACTAGCATTCTCTAGCTAACAAAAATCATTTTGATGTGTGTGTGGAACTTGTAGCCTATATAAATGTCTGTATACTGGTCACGAGAAACTAAAAAAAAAAAAAAAAAAAAAAAAAAATCAGCCTCTAGAAGTAGGATAGAACTTATTTTCAACATTTGAAATCTGCTCTTCAGATTGCAAGTGTTCATATTCTACATTCCAATGAAATTTTTTATTCAAATTTACCCCTTTACCCTAAATATGTGTTTTACATAATTATTTTCTCATTCCTATCAACATTCCTTGTTGAGATCATAATGTCAATATTTTCACATATTTTCTTTCTAAACCTAATCCTCTTACTGATATTCTTATTTAATCAATGCCACTAGCATCTTCTTAAAATACCATGTGCACATTTTTGAGTGAATTCCAACTATTCCTTTAAGGCAAAGCCTCTAACCATTAAGTACTATTGATTTCATAACATAAATATTTAATTCTTTGTATTTTACCTGCCACTAACCATATTGAGATTTCCTTTTATTTATATTTGGACAATTAACATAATCAACTTACGGTTTTCCCTATCTTTGGCTTTACTTTAATTATAAACTGTGCATTTTTGAAAAACGAATCTTTCTAAACTATAACTGTGACCATGTCATCTCATTTTTCTGAAATGTTTCATGTTTTCCACTTTTCTATGAAAGCTAAACTCCTAAAATAGCTATGATTTATGGGGCATTTACTTGGTTCTTGATTCAATTACCTCTTCAGAACACTCTTTAGAGAGTATAGTTATTGATCTTTAATAGGTGAGTAAATTGAAGCCTGGTGATGTTAATTTGCCCAAGATCACAGTTTATAAATCAAGGAACTCCAATTCACAGCCTGGTCTGGCAGACCACAGAGTTCTTTTTTCTTCTCACTCTAAATCTTACTCACTCTGACGAATTTGCCTTCCAATTTATTCTCATAACAGCACAGTGAATTAGATATTATTGTTTATATAGGTGAGATATCTGACCCAGAAAAGTTAAGCAGTTTGTTACAACATAATACAAAGAGGAGTGGCAAAACTAGTGTTTAAAGCCTTATCATTCTGCCTAAAAATCCTGTGTCCCTTTCTGTACATCTACATGAATAATACCTGCTCAAAATCTATACAGGAATACTTTCTCTCCTTAATGTAGTAGGGACTGCTTCAAAATCAAACACCTTATTTATACCTATAAATCCCTCACTGTTTTCTGTGTTTTGAATGGGTTCTTTCATCATACACCATAGGGTGTATCTATTCCATCTATTCCTTAAAACCCACTTCACATACCATATTCTCCACAAAGCCTTCACTAATTCTGCAACTGGGGAGAGATGCTTTTATCTAAACTTCAACACATCTTTGTCTCTTTTAGAGTACTTGGGTCTTACTTTTCCTTTTTGCACTGATTCTATCTCTTGTACAGTATTATGAGTTCTTTGAAGGTGGGGTATACTTACCTGTTTTAAAAATATATATGAAACAAATGTAGAACAGGACAACCAGAAAATTAATATGCATATTGGAATCTGTTTTCTAAAGATATTGAGCTTTGTAGATTGTTAGATTTTAAAGTATGTAGAATCAAGTACTGACAATTTTCAATAAAATTTAATTAACTATAAATGTGAAAATGAGCCTATGAATTAATAATGTGCTCTTTTGAATTTGTATGTAAAAGTTAACGTCTCTCTTTGAACTTTCTAATGCTTTCTTCTCAACCATACATAATAATATTTCTGCTGAAACAACTGAGTCATATAAGATTCATAATAAGTATTTACAAGATACTTAACAGTAAATTCCTTTAAAATATTGAAACATTTCAATACTGTATTGTAACTAAAATAATATTGGACTTGAGGTGATAAGCAAATAATGTCATGACCTGTTATGGTCTGGGGAATAGCTGATTGTGCTAGGCCAGAAATAAAATGAACATGTAACAAACAGGGCTACTACTTTAAGTTTTCATTAAAAGCAGGTATACAAATGCTTAAGAAAGAGTCTTTAAAATGTTCTTTTCAACATCACAATACATGACAAACACTAGCACAAAGCAGAAAATCCAACAAAAGAGTGCATCACAGGAAGACACAAAAACAACAGGTTAAAATTTTAGTGTGGTGACATACACAATGGAATACAGCTAGAAATCAGTAACAGAAAAAGAGCTGGAAATTCCACACATATATGGAGATTAAACAGCACAATTGTTAATAACCCATGGGCTAAAAAAAGTCTTAAGAGAAATAGAAAATATTTTGAACTACATTAAAAAAAAAATACAACATATCAAATACTGTAAGATGCAGCAAAAGTTGTGATTAGAGGGAAATTTATATAATCAATGTATATATTAGAAAAGAAGAAAGATCTAAAATCCAAAAACCTAAGCTTCACCTAGGAAATTAAAGAAAGAAGAACACTTTTAGCTTAAAGCTAGCAAAAGAAATAATACAATTTAAAGTAGACAACAACTTTTCTCTCCCCATCTTGTGCCTTCTGACAGGGATCGGCGTCTGTCCTGGACCAAAGGAAGATGAATACATATATTTAAAAAAAAAAAAAAAAAAAAAAGTAGACAACAATAAAATTGAAAACAGGAAATCAATAGAAAAATGCAATGAAACCAAATGCTGGTTCATAGAAAAGATCAATAAAATTAATAAACCTCTATCCAGGCTAATTAGGACTAAAGGAGAGAAGATACAATTTATCAATATCAGAAATGAAACAGGGGTATCCCTACTGATTTGATAGATATTAAAAGGATAGCAGAGGAATATTTTGAATAACTCTATGTCCACAAGTTTGATAACTTTGATTAAATGGAACAGCTCATTGAAAGAAACAAACTACCAAAATCATATACAAGGAGATGTAGATACTGTGAACAGGCCTGTGGGTTTTTGTTTGTTTGTTTGTTTGTTTTATTATATCAATACTTAATAACCTTCTAAACAAAGAAAAAGCAGCAGGCCAAGAAGGTTTCACTGGTAAATTCTACCAAATGTTTAAAGAAGAAATTATACCAATTCTCTATAATCTGTTCCAGAAAATAGAAACAGAGGGAACACTTCCTAATTTATTCTATAAGACCAGCATTACTAAAAGCAGATAAAAATATAATGAGACTCACAGGTTCTTACTTTAGTTGTTAGTTGAACAATCAGATACCTAAATATTCACAAAATTAGTTAGAGTCTAGATTTTTGGCATGCCTCCAAATTATTAAAATTTTATAGTATTTGTGATATCCTATATTCCTATATTATTAACAGAATGTTGTGGAGCTATTTTATTGCAATATTTTCCTTAACATTTTTATGCTATTTCACCTGTAAATTTGCTGAATTTTTTTACCACTGGCAAATTATTTGTATGTCTGGTTCTAAATCTGGCCATGATAATCTGCAGTGATAACAGGGGGAACATAAAGA
Source organism: Balaenoptera acutorostrata (assembly GCF_949987535.1). NCBI lineage: Eukaryota > Metazoa > Chordata > Mammalia > Artiodactyla > Balaenopteridae > Balaenoptera > Balaenoptera acutorostrata. Next base: position 128,294,971 of record NC_080068.1, on the reverse strand, counting down.
TTAAAAAAATATAGCTAGTTAGACAAAAGCATTGACTTACAAAACAATTTCATCTTTTAGAGAGGGGTTAAAATAAAACATGTGACTGCAAATAAAAGGTCGGATGTCAAAATAAAAAGTATCTAAAATGAGGAGAAAAACAAGCATAACCCTTAATAATCAATTAATTGACTCAGGATTTTATGGTATTTTAATTTGTTAGCAAGGATTACCAAATACTGTCCACTTACAGTCAAAGAGGAGAACTATGGTGATAATTGCTAACACACCAAAATACACAGTACATGTATAAAGAAAAATAAAAGATCCTAGACAGTTATCTATTATATTTTATAAGGGTACATATTGTGCACCCTTTTAAAAAACAATTCATATTTTCTAAGAACTTCTTTAAAAAAATTATCTCATAATGACAGTATTAACTTAAGATGCAGACAGGTTGTCAACCTGCGTTTCATTTATCTTTTTATTCTTCATTTGAAATTGGAGGAGAGATGAAAATTTTCTGTTCTCATCAGGTGCATCAGTGATTTTAGTGCTTCAGTTTTTGTCAAACAACATTAATGAATTTTTCTAAACAATATGAGTGCATGTTAAATTACCTTTACAAATAACTGCAGTGGAGTTCTACTTGCAGTACAGCTGAGTAAATCCTCTCAGACCAAACCTCCGGTAGATAGTAACAACAGATTGTGGATAAATTGCAAAAACAAAACAGAACAAAATACATGAAGGCACAAGAAGCCTCTTGAGAAGTTTCAACCTTGTTTTTTGTTTTGCTTTGTTTTTTATGTCTCTTAGCTTGACAATGTCAGGTTGTTATGGGCACCACACATGATGGCTCTAATCCTAACAGACCATCAGTCCTCTTTGAGGAATGAAGAACTAGAGGACAACGTTTAGAACAGGCGTGGCTGTCAATCTGATCAACTATAATACATCTTATGGCAGAATAAAATGAAAGAGCTCAAATTATATTAGGTCATTCATGACTCCCAAAGTTAACTGAATTCTGAAAATTTGGTCTTAAATATACTTATAAAAATTACATTTCTTAATTTTTCCAAATAAAACAAGTTAATATGACTTGGAGCACAAGGATAGAAAAGAACATCTAAAGTTACTACTCTCTTTGATTGTGTCTAGTTTGTACAGGGCTTTTGGCCACATGCTTTATATAAGTTATGTGCAATGCTCACAAGAACTCTGCAAGGCAGAAATTATTATTGTCAAATGGGAAAAGCCTGAGAACGTAAATTAATCACCTATTAATTATCATAACTAATGTGATAATCCAAGTCTATGTGAATCTAAAATATTTTTTTAATCTGTGGATTTAAAGCATTTGCTCCAGAAGTTTGTCATCTCTGGATCAATCTGGACCAGACCAGACCGAATAAGATATTTTAGGAATGTAATTACCACCCCGCTAACTGTGGGATTAGCTTCAGAAATATATCATGTGATTTCTGGGTTATTTCTATGCCTTCAACATAATATGTGCTTAGTGTGAATTTATGAAGGATGCACTATTAAAATTTCTCTTTTAAATGTTAAGTGTTATAGTTAACATTGATCAGAAGGCCTGGGATAATCCTTGACAAGGTACCAAACATGGAGTTTATAATATATCTTGTAAATAAAAGAAAGAAAAGCTTAATAAATGTATTTCTATGGCATTACATTTATTATGGTTAAGATTTAAAAAAAAATAATTTGCTACCCTGAGCTAAATTTTAACTATATTTAATATGCTTATTACCAATTCTTTCTTAAGCCAAATATGTTCCCTCTTTGGGGTTAAGGTGATAGTATTATTACAGAAAATGAAAGAGTCAAACATTGCATCGATTTACTTTTAAGTCACTATTTAGTAAGAGTGCTGTGCTCAATGTTCATCTTCAGTAGTCAAGTACACTTATCTTTTTTCTCTTGAGTTTTAATTTTTAGAAATGATATCTGAGATATAAAATTTAATTTTAGCATCTTGTTATATCTTCACAACTAATATGTTTACTGTCTAGATATGTTAAACAGTTACTTGTATAAGTCTAAAACCATGTTTTGTTCACCAAGAAAACCATTAATTGGTTAATGGAAACTTTTGGAGTTATGTGTAAAAAATTACATATGCTTAAATTGTCAGTGTCACCAATCCTTACTTTGAATTTGTCTAGATTGTTTTTCCAGTATATCTATGTGCTTAGAGTTTTGTAAATGTAAAAAAAAAAAAAAATTGAAAATAATATAATGGGCAACATATAATACCAGGAACATATTCCATATGGCAATATGTAATTTTGCCTGGCAAATGTATATTCCCCAATTGAGAGTAGTTCTCTTCCCTTATGTTGAATTATATTAAGGGCCAATTTGATGGTTAAGAGAGTCCAAGTTGCATTATCTACCTTATTCCTTATTTTAATATTATAAACAATAAACTCCAGAATAAGCCCATAGGGTACTTGTTGAAAATATTTGTTCTTAAATTCTAACCCAGACCTACTGCATTAGAATCTAAAGGAATGAGGCCTCAGTACCTGCAATTTAGAAAAGCATCCTTGGGAGCTCTTATACACAGTCCAGTGCAAAAATAATGTCTCTAGAATTTGATGACATTTTTTTCAGTCCATTTCTATAGATTATAATAAATACCTCTTAATTTCAGGCTGTGATACACAGATAAATAAGTTATGAGGAAACACTGGGAAACACTATGGAGTCGGCACAGCTGCATATATGTACAGTGTGGTATAGAGGCACATGTACATGAGAGGTATATTTTGCCCAGTTTGAAACAGAGGAGGAGAATGGGGAGGAGAATGGGGAGGAGAATGGTGAGGAGAATGGGGAGGAGAATGGGGAGGAGAATGGGGAGGAGAATGGATCACAGGACTCTCCCTAGAGAGGTTGACACTGAACTGAGTTTTGGAGGATGAGCAGGGATTAGTAAGGCAAGGAAATAAATAAATAAATAGATAAATAAACAAACTATAAATCAAGGTATTTTAATCAAATAGAAAAACAAAGAAAAAAAACTGTGGTGTGGAATAGCATTCTGTAGTGAGAAAATCATAGCCTGTTAAATGTTAAGGCAAGAGGGGGTGAAGATAAGGCTGAAAAATTGGATGAGGTGAAATATTAGAGGGTCTGTAAGCCATGGAACTTTCCTTTTACCTTGTCAATTTTAATGCAGTACTGAATATTTCAAGGGGGAAATTGGATAGATAACCTTAGCAATGACATGTGGGATGGATTTAGAAGGATTCAGGCCATGAATTTTAAAGAATATTAATCAGAATCCTTTGAGTTGCAAGTTATACAAACCAAGCTTGAAATGACAGGAATATTTTGGTCCTTACAACCAAACTTAGGGAAAAGCAGAAATAGGGCAGGGCCCAGGTTAGATAACTCTTATAGAACTTAATGTATCACTGCTGCTATTCTCTGCAATCCAGCTTTTGTTCCTCTCACTGCAGACCTTCTTTATCCAAAAGGCTGGAATCAAGGCTGATGACAAACTCTAGCCTCCAGGGAAGACCCCAAGTCAGGTCAGAAAGTTAAAAAGAAAGAATCTGACTTGGGTTCATGCCCACCCTGCTGGTTACTCACTGTGGAGTTCAAGGATTTAGTATAATGTGACAGGTTCAGATTGGGTGAAATTCTTATTTTTCATTTCTCATTTAATCACTGTTGCCAGGGAGACAAGGTCATATAGGAAGATGGCAGGTCCCAATTGAATGTCAAGGTGTGTAGGTAAGAGGAAAAAGGAGGAGCACATCCTCCAAAGAGGGGAGTGGTTGCTGTACCCATATTACGGGTAGGTACTATATTAAAAAAAAAATTAAAATAACAACAATAAATGCTATTGAATTTGTTAAGGCTTGTTGAGCATCTGATCCATGGCAGTGGTTAAAGCAGGAAAAAAAAAAAGTTAGAAGGTAAAAATCTGTAAGACATGAAAAATACTAGCTGTAAGAGGTGGTTGGAAAATGAAGAAATTCCCTGTATTTCTGACTTGAGTAACAGGTTAGTATCAGTGACATACAGAGTACTGAATTAAAGGTACGTGACTAGGTCTAGGAAATAAATGAACATTCCACTTTGAGATATATATTTATAAGAGTAATTTTTACACATATAAAATACATAGCAATGTTCTTAGAGGCTGATGTAGAGAGAAAGAAAATCATTTTTCTGGGTGGGTGGGGGCCATTATTTTTCACTATTTTACTACATGGAAGTATATCATTTTTCTGCTTGTTTTATTTTGATTTGAATATTTGGAAGAATATCTGTAAAGCACCTATCCTAGGCTCTGCTATACAACTAATGCTTAATAAAAGACAAATACTATTAAATTATTGATCATATGAATAGGAGAAAATGACACAAAGAAAATGTACAATGCTCTTTTTTCTAATTTGGGGAGATGGCTTTTTATATACTTTTAATGAAGGATGAGAACATTTAAAATTTAATGAAAAACTTTAACAAAGATCAGAAATGGTAAAATGTAGTAAAAAGGTAGAGAATATTCCACAGGACAGGTATTATGAATCTTTTCCTTTAAAGAACCATTTAGTAAATATTTTAAACTTTGTGAGCCATAAAGTTTCTAATCACAACTACTAATAGCATTGTAGGAGGAACACAGCCATAAACAATAATAAACGAATGAACACAGTTTGACTGCTTTCTCAAAAAACTTTTAGTATAGGAGTGGAGGGAAATATTAGACCACTAAGCAATAGTTTGCCTAAACTTGATATAAGATAAAGAGTGCTCTTCTCTTATGTTTCATGTAGATTTACAGAGTAACTTGGAATCAAGCAAATTGCAAAGGCTTTAGTATATGGCATTATTTAACTATTGTTGTAGATATCATATAGCATGCTGGTCTGATGAACGGAGAATGTGGAGAATATTTTTTTAATCCCTACAACATCACTGTTCAAAAGAACAGGTATGCATTATAGTATCTAGTTTAAAGAACAGGAGAATATGAGGGCTTGAATGCTAAGCTAATGATGGAAAGTAAAATACAAGATCTCTTGGAAAAGACCTAGGCCAAGATTCTGTCTACTTTCCCTATATCCACTCTGGAGGGAATGAAAACAATGGGAATTTAGCATAATATACACTTTCCATATAAAAGTTATTTTTAATATAGTTTTTATTATTTGGGTTGTGCCCATGTAAAATTTCTTTTAGGAAGAGTCTCTGTCACATGAGTCTTCTAACAATCCTTTTATGACTGATGTTCCATCAGAATTTCCACTGTGCCTCCCAGAATTGTCAAGAATTTGGGGTGGAAATCCTCGGTGATTTGCTTCAGGGAAACACTAAATCACATCTATGACATTAATACCACATGCTGTGCTAAATGCTTTGCTCCACTGAAAATTTGCAAAGCACGTCTAGAAAAATGAGTTCTTAGATGTTCCTATCCAGATGAAGTCTATATCAAATACCTATAGTTGCGAAGCTTCAGTAGGTAACCAGAAATATGGTAAGCCTACCTTGCTGAAAGAGAACTAAATGGAAATGGAAACCACAAGATGTGGTGTTGGCCTCAGAATCCTTTCAACAGCTACTGCTTAACATCTGGAGTATCAATAGTATCTTCCTTCCCTTCCCATTCCCATTACCATTTCTTAAGGCAGACACTGCACAATGTAGCAGACAGAGAAATACACAGGGACTTCTGTTCAAATCTTTAATGTGGATTACTATGTCTAAAATCTGGAGTAAATCCATTAGCAACCTTTGACTTCATTTTCCTTGTCTCAATACAGAACTAATAACATGCCCAGTTCTTAGTACAGAGTGCTTAGAAGGATAAGAATAATATACGAAAATTATTGTACATTGTTTAAAAAGTCTCAAAGACTATGCCATCACTATTTCTGGTTTTCTCAAGATGTTTATGATCACCTCATGGAATGCCACTATCTAATTTCTGCTCTTCATCTTTCCACAGTATGCATTTGCACATAAACTCATTACGTTGAAATGGATAAGACCAAAGACTATGAGACAGGATTCTTAACCTGATCAGAGAATATGATTAGCGTTCAAACCATTGTGGGTTGGTTTGCTGGGGAGGTTCACCCCTCTAACCGAGGGAGTGGCTGTGTCTCCTGTTCTATGTAGCTGTCTCTATGCAATAAATTGTGCTCTTCACTTACATTAAGAAAAAACAAAAAACAAAAACACCTCATATTGTCTGCCTGTGTCTGCTGGTATCATACTCATTAGTCTTATTACAATTGTCAATACAGTGCTATAAATACCTCTCAAAAAATTCACACATTACTCCATTATCAAGCATTAACTCTTTCACACTGATTTCTGCATCATGTGCTTAGCATTCATCTTGGAAATACTAGAACACTGCTTTGTGGTCATGGGGAATTAAGCAGGCAATTGTGATGGAAAAGAGGGATTCATTAAAGTTTAATTGTAGGACAATTTCTGTAGAAAACAAAAAGCATCCAAGAACTTTTCACTCTAACTTGCAACAAATTTGGAAGTTGCTTCTCCCATTCTCATAATAAGACAAAAAGGCAAACAAGCTGAAAAACAACAATTCTTCCTAGAATCATCACAGAATTGAAGACACTGGGCAAAGGGCTTCCAGGAAAAGTGAAGAGAGAAGTATATACAGAGAATCAGAGTTTACAAGGGGTGCTGAGACCAGGAAGCCGGAGCTGGCTTCTGGAGCCAGAATCAGTAGGAACACTTAAACTGTAGCTGATGAATTGCTGGAGATTCAATGTGGATTAACTTGAGAGTTAAAATATCTCCAGCAATGGAAGTGAATCTTAGGTGGGGCCCGCAGGCTTTCAAGAATCTAACCTCCAGAAGCCCCACCAGATCTTATTGTGAATATCTAAGGTACATTTACTCATGCTTCTGGCAGTGAGATGGAAAGTAACCATTATGAAATACACCAAGAGCATTCTGTGCTACCTTCTTCTCTCTGTTAAAAAGGTCAGCCCCCAAGGGAAACTACTTGATCAAAGCCTTTTATGACATGAGAAAGAACAATTAGCCAACTCCAGCCCCTCCAGCCTTCCAGTCTCACATAGAAGAGCTAAAAAAAAAAAAAAAAAAAAAAAAAAAGGAAGACAAGGCATTCTTCTGAAAATCACAGCCACAGCCCAGGGACTCTGGTCCACCAAAATAACAAATGCATAGAAAAAACAAACAAAAAACCAGAGATTTAATCACAAGATTATAAAACACTTTCTCTATCTGATATCTCTATCTGCCATCCCATCAAAGAACTCCAGGATAATAAAAGTGAAGTATAACTGAGAGTGCTGCAAGACAGACTCATATTAAGAACGAATTTCTAGGGAAACCCAAAGACAACTGGAAAAACAAAAACAAACAAACAAGGACACTAAAGGAAATTGAATTCCCTGATACCTGCAGATACTGGAAATATTTAACACAGCCTAACTCCTAGCCAAATGTTATGGACTGAATTGTGTCCCCCCAAATTTATACTGAAACCCTAACACCCAGTGTGACTGTATTTGGAGATAAGGAGCCTTTAAAGAGGAAATTAAGGTAATGAGGTCATAAGGATGGACCCTCCCCCCCAATCCAATATGACTTGTGTCTTTATCAAAAGAGGAAGAGACACCAGGGATACACACACAAAGAAAAGGTCTTGTGAGAAACAAGCATCCGGCAGCCTTCTGGCAGCCAAAGAGAGTGGCCTCAGTAGACAAACACCTCAAACCTGCAAACACCTTGATCTAAGACTGTCGGCCTCCAGAGCTATGAGGAACAGCAGTTTAATCCTCTTAGTTTGTGGTATTTTGTTATGGCTGCCATAACAGACTAATATACCAGATAAACATAAAAATCCTCCACTAAAGGCTTATTTATGTCAATTCCTATTACCTGATACATTATGTTTAGCTTCCAACAAAAAATTGCAAGGCATGCTAAAAGGCAAGGAAAGACATAATCTGAAAAGACAAAGTAAACATAAACAGACTCAGATATGGCAGAGAATTTGGAATTATCAGATTGGGTATTTAAAATAACTATGATTAATATGTTGAGATAATGGAGAAATGGACAAGTAATAAAAGAATATGTGGGTAACACATGAAGAGATATTGAAATGCTGAGAATTGAAAGGAAATGGTGGGGGCTTCCCTGGTGGCGCAGTGGTTGAGAATCTGCCTGTCAATGCAGGGGACACGGGTTCGAGCCCTGGTCTGGGAAGATCCCACATGCCGCGGAGCAACTAGGTCCGTGAGCCACAATTACTGAGCCTGCGCATCTGGAGCCTGTGCTCTGCAACAAGAGAGGCCGCAATAATGAGAGGCCCGCACACCATGATGAAGAGTGGCCCCCACTTGCCGCAACTCGAGAAAGCCCTCGCACAGAAACGAAGACCCAACACAGCCATAAATAAATAAATAAATTAAAAAAAAAAAAAAAAAGAAAGGAAATGGTGGAAATCACAAACACTGTAACAGAAATAAAGAATGCCTTTGATGGACTCACCAGCAGACTAGACATAGCTGAGAAAAGAGTAAGTGAGCTTGAAAATAAGTCAGTAGAAACCTCCCAAAGCAAAATGCAAAAAGAAAAAAAAGTAAGGAATAAAATATCCAAAAACTGTGGGACAATCACAAAAGGTATGCCATAAACATAATGGAATTCCAGAACGAGAAGAAAAAGAAGGAGCAGACGCAATACTTGAAATAATAGTGACTGAGCATTTTCCAACATTAATGGCAGACAAAAAAACCACAGTGTAAGAAGCTCAGAGAACACCAAATAGCATAAATTCCAAAAATCAACATCTAGTAATATTATATCCTAACTGCAGTAAACCACAGACAAAGAGAAAATCTTGAAAGAAACCAGGGAGAAGTGGAAGTGGGAGGCTGGGGGGCAAACCTTATCTATAGAGAACGAAGAATAAGAAGTATATTAGACATCTCTTCACAAACAATGCAAGCATGAAGAAAGTGGAAGGAAGTATTTAAATATTAGAAGAAAAAAAAATCAACATAGAATACTGTATCCAGGAAAATTATCCTTCAAAATTGAAAGGGAAATAATGATTTTCTCAGACAAACAAAAATGGAAGGAATATGTTGCAAGTAGACTTACCTTGTAAAAAATGTTAAAATGAGTTTTTAGGAGAGAATGAATAAAATGCAGGTCAGAAACTTGAATCTACATAAAGAAAGGAAAAGTATGTGAGAAGGAACAAATGAAAGTGAAACAGGATATTTTATTTTTTTAACTCTTAATTGATTTAATAAATAACTTTCCAAAATAATAATAGCAGCAGTCTTACTGGCAAAATAGATAAGTAAGATGAATGCCAGCAGTATTATAAGGCATGGGAGGGAGGAAATGGGAATACTCTGCTATAAAATATCTGCACTATCTGAGAAGTGGTATAGTGTTGTTTGAAATTAGCTGTAAATGTATACTGCAAACCCTAATGCAATCACTAAAACATTTTAAAAAGCTATATAATAAGCATGCAAAAAGAGGAGAAACATGGAATTACATAAAATGTTCAGTCAAACCAGAGAAGGTAGAAAAAGAGTGAAGGATTTTTTTTAAAAAAGAATAAGGACAATAAATAGGAAACAGTAAAAAATATGGTATATATCAATATTAATCCAACAATATCAATAATCACTTCAAAACCTTAAATACATTTAAAGTGATTATTGATATATACCAATAAATACACTAATCTAAATACACCAGTAAAATACAGAGAATGACAGTGTGGGTAAGAAGAAAACCACAATTATATGATATCTACAGGAAACCCACTTTATATAAAGGCACATATAGATTAAAAGTAAAGGGATGGAGAAAGATATAGCATGCTAATACAAATCAAAAGAAATTTCAGTAGCTATATTAATTTCAAACAAAGCTAACTTCAGAACAAGAAAATTTATAAGGGAATAAAGATGGGCATTACCTTATGATAAATGGGTTAGTTCTGCATGAAGATATAAAAACCTCTAATGTGTACATACCTAATAACAGAGCACTGAAATAAAATGTGAGGCAAAAGCAATAGATTTGCAAAGAGAAATCCACTATTTCTGAGGTTTCAAACACAGTTCTACCAATAATTGACAAGTATCAGTAAGGACATAATTTAACTGAACAGCATCGTTAATCAACTAAATCTAACTTACATTTATAGAATACTACATTGAAAAATGGTAAAATACACACTTTTCTGATATGGAATATTCACCAAGACAAACCACATTCTGGGCCAACAACTTCAGTAGAACAGAAATCATACAAATTATGTTCACGTAGACCAAAGTGAAATTAAACTGGAAATCAATAACAGAATGCTGGAAAATCCTAAAATATTTGACAATTAACCACCATACTTCTAAATAACACATGGGTTAAAGAAGAAATCTCAAAAAAAATTTTTTTGAACTGAATGAAAACAAAATACAACTTATAAAAATGTGTGGAATGCAATAACTGCAGTGTTTAAAGGGAAATTTATATCATATATAAATGTATAAATATTTAGAAAAGAAGAAAGGTCTAACATCAGTAATCTAAGCTTTCACTTTAGGCAACCTGAAAATGAAGAGCAATATAAACCTGAAGCAATCAGAAGGAAAGAAAAAATAATTACAATGGAAATTAATGAAACTGAAAACAGGAAAACAAAAAAAAAATCAATGAAACCAAGAGCTAGTTCCTGAGAAGATCAGTAAAATTGATAAGTTGCTAGCCAGGCTAAAAAAATGAAAGCGATGGAAGGAGGGAGGGAAGGAGGGGGAGAAAGAGAAAGAGAGAGAAATAGAAAGATGGAGAGAGGGAGAGAATGAATGAATAAGTAAATACGGGACCATCATGATTGATCCATTAACATTAAAAGGACCATAATAGAATATTATGAGAAAGTCTCTGCTCACAAATTTAATAACTTAGATAAAATGGACCAATTCCATGAAACACAATCTACCAAAACTCAAATAAGAAAAAATAGATAATCTGAATATGCCAATCTCTATCAAAGAAGTTTAATCAATTTGATAACATTCCAAAGCAGAAAGCACCTGGGCCAGATGGTTTCACTGATGAATTTTGCCAAACATTTAAGGAAAAAATTATACCAATTTTATACAATCAATTCCAGAAAGTAAAAACAGAGAGAACACTTCCTAACTCTTATGAAGTCAGCATTACCATAAATACCAAAATACAAGGATATTACAAGGAAGAAAAATACAGATGTATATTTGTCATAAACATACATATAAAATATTAGCAACTTGATTCTACCAATGTGTAAATAGAAATATAATCTCAATCAAGTGGGATTTATTCCAGGTGTGTGAGGCTGGTTCAACATTTGAAAATCAATTAATGTAACCCATGTTACCAACAGGCTAAAAAATAAATCATGATTATAATATAGATTCAGAAAAAGCATTTGACAAAATTCAATACCCATTCATGATGAAAAACTCCCAGCAAACTAAGGGAACATCCTCAATTTGAAAATGAACATCTCCAAAAAAACCTGCAGCTAGCATCATAATTAATGGTGAGAAAACAGATGCTTTCCCTCTAAGATCTGGAACAAAGCAAAGAAAATCTGTCTCATCACACCACTTCTATTCAACATCATACTGGAGGTCCTAGCCAATGCAATAACACATAACTAAAAGGCATATGTATTAGAAAGGAATAAATAAAACTGTCCTGTTCACAAAGGCAAAATTGTTAATTTTAAAAAATCCCACATAATTGACCAAAACACTCTTAAAAATAATAAGCTATTATGGCAAGGTTGCAAGATACAAAATTAATACATGTACAAAAGTCCTTTGCTCTTATACACCAGCAATGAACAATTGAAATTTGAAATTAAAGACACAGTAGCATTGACATCAGCACCAAAAATAATGAAACACTGGGATATAAATCTAACAAAGATGTACAAGATATTGTATAAGCACAAAACTATGGTGAAAGAAATGAAAGGATCTAAATGAGTAGATAGTCCACGTTCACTGATGGGAAGACAGTATTTTTAAGATGTCACTTCTTCCCACTTGATCTATAGATTCAACGCGACCCCCTTCAAAATCCAAGGAAATTATTTTGTGAATGTGTACAGATGGGTTCTCCAGTTTCTATGGAAAGACAAAAGACCCTGAATAACCAACACAATCCTACAGAAGAAGAACAAGCTTAAGGGCTGACCTTACAGACTTCAAAATTTATTATAAAGTTATAGTGATCAAGATATTGTGGGATTGGTGAAAGAACTGACAAAGAGAAAGAAAACACAAAACTATAATATATAGGGTAAAATCAAATGTGACTTTGGAATTGGAGAGGAGTTATAGATACAACACTGGTCCATAAAAGAAAAACTTCATATTTTAGATATGATTAAATTTAGAACTGCTCTGTGAAAGACTCTACTAAGAAAATAAAAAGACAAACCCTAGACTGAGATAAAATATTTGTAAAACACGTACATTATACAATAAAGAGCTTGTATTCAAAGTATACAAAGAACTCTTAAAACTGAACAATAAGAAACAACCCAATTTAAAAATGGAAGAGAAATCAGTATAGACACCTCACCAAAGAAGATACCCAGATATCAAATAATCATATGAAATGCTCAACACTATATGTCATTAGGGAATTTCAAATTAAAACAAGGTGATTTTGAAATAACTAAAATCCATTCAAACTCTTGTTCGTTTTTAGTGGGAATGAAAAAATCCTACAGCCACTTTTGGAGACATTTTGGCAGTTTCTTAGAAAACCAAGCATAGTCTCGCCATATGATCCTACATTTGTGATCTTAGGTATCTGCCCAAATGAGCTGGAAGCATAAAAACCTGCACATGGATGTTTACAGCAATTTTATTCATAGTTGCCAAATAGAAGCAATCAAGATATCCTTCAATAGGTGAATGGAATTCTGCTACATTCATACAATGGATACAATGGAATATTATTCATCATTAAAAAGAAATGAGCTATCAAGCCACAAAAAGACATGGACAAAACTTAAATGTGCATTTTTAGAGAAAGATGCCAGTCTTTAAAGGGTATATATTATTCCAACTATATGACATTCTGGAAAAGGTAAAATTATAGACAGTAAAAATATCAGTGTTTGCCAGGGGGTGTTGGTGTGGAAAGGATGAATAGGCAGAACACAGCGGGTTAAGGTCAGTGAAACTACTCTGAATGATATTATAGTATAGTAATGGATACATGTCATTATGCATTAGTCAAAACCCACAGAACTGTGCAACACAAAGTGAACCCTAATTTAAACTATGAACTTTAGTGAATAATAATGCATCAATATTGGTCCATCAGTTGTAACAAATATATAACACTAATGCAAGATGTTAATTATAGGGAAGCTGAGGGAGGGAGAGGAAAAGAGTATATGTGAACTCTCCTATCTGTTCAATTTTTTGTAAACTGAAAATAGAGCCAAAAAATTCTACTAAATTAAAAACAAAACTATTCCAGGCAGGAGGGCTGGAAGGACCTAAAGCAGCTAAAGTTAGAGGGAAGAATCAGGTACCTGAAAGAGCAGGACCAAAGACAGACTGGAGGCAAGTGAGGGTTTGGAGACCAGGAAAGAAAAACTAACCTTCCTCCAAGTGAAAAGTGATTACAAATTAAAACATCTATTTTTCATGTATATTATCTCATATAATTCTCCCCCAAATCCTCTGACATAGAGTATTTCTGATTTTTTCTAAGGTTAATAGCAGTTAACTTGTCCAATACCACCTAAATAATAAGCAGGGAAAGACAGAACTTATTCTATGTCCTCTTAGTAACAGTCATACAAATGCAGACGATAGTCTAAGTAGAGGGTAAGGGGTTTATTTTCTACTAAGAAATTATACACACACACACACACGTGTGTGTGTATGCATGTGGAAGTGAATATGTGTGTGTGTATTATACATCTTTCTAGGAGAGGAAAAGCAATAATCCTGTCTCTTCCTTGAAACAAGTCCTTTGATTGGCTCTTATTTATTTATTCTCATACACTGGAAGAGAGTAAGGTGCCTTGGTGTGCCTAATCAGAGGAATTTGGATAAAGTTAAAATAGTTTGTGTAAAAGAGTATCAGTTAGCAATGCTGGGGAGAAGGGTAAGGGATCCGGAACACAGAGAAAAGTTGAGTGGGCCAATTATACATGAATGAAAGAATCTGGGTGTGGTCCAGAATAGATCAAATTGATAGGCAGTAGAAGTCGTAGGAAAGGAAATAATATCAGGATCAAGAATTCAGCAGTTTTGGAGACCTGACTCAAGTGTAAACCCCAACATGAGAATGCCAGTGGGATTTACAGAGAGGGTGGGAACTCTGAGCATACCACCGAACTTGCTGGAGGCTCAAGCTAGTTAATTCTGATATTAAAGTAATGGTTATGCACAGGAGATTGGAGAACATAAGGTCATCCCTGGGGCATACTCTTGACTTCCAAATTTACTGAAAGCATATTAATTGTATCTGCTCTAAGAGATCCATAGAAACATTTCCTTCAGCAATCTTTGAATAAACCCAAAGGTTTTCATTCACTTTTCACTAACAGTATTTCATAAACATCTCTGAGAACATACAGACATAGGGAGTGAATTTAAAGTATTCAGCTAAATTAATAAATAACCATGACAACATGTCTTTGTCTTTTCTGTTACCTTGCATAATACATTGGGAATGTTTACTATATAGGGACACAGATTTTTGTTGATTTGTTCATTGCTGTATTTACACTGACTAAAAGAATATGTGGTACAGAGGGGTTGTTACATAAATATTCATTAAATGATATTATATGCTTAGGTTGCTTCTCCTGTAAACTATATTCTTGAGTACCACTTCCAAATGAACACGATTTATTAGCAAGGTCAATTTTTTTTTCTCACTGAAGCTCTAATTTCTTATGCAGGGTCTAAAAATTGAAGCCATTTCACTTTAGCTCTTATCAAATGAAAAGATCCAGATCAAAATGGAGCTGATATATTTGTTAACAAATCACAAGGTAGACTGGAATTAATCACAACCCCTCTAAAGCTGTATTGTTTTACACTTTAACACATGTTCAAAACTACTTTTGTTGAAAAGAGTCAAAAGAGAAATTACTTTAAAAATCAGAGATAGGGATTTTACAACTCAACATACAATGAAACACATGTGCTGGCTAAAAGGTTTCGTTTTGTCTAGTCGTTTTAACTCCTATGATCACACTGAACATGAAATGAATGAATCAGATACTTCAGCATCTTGCTCAATGGTTACCCAATAATGTCTCTAATTTTGTTAAAATTACTCTGAGAGGAAAATATTTGCAAAAACAAATTACTAAGACCGAAAGACATTTTCTTTTCCCTTCATTTGAAAGTGGTAAAGCACAATTCAGTTGAAGATAAGGCAATACCAGATGGTGAGAAGCTAGAGAAGTTCTATAGTAAGGTTTGACTTCACCAACAATTATTTCCTAAGTACTAATAATACTTTACACATGTGCAGTACTTTCCAGTTTTCAATGTCCTTATGCATTTGATCCTCACAGCTCAGTAAGTATGGCAGAGCAGATTTTATTAGCCTAATATAACAAAAGTAGAAATGGAGACTCAAAGAAAGTTTACTGATGGGATTGACATCACCTTAAAAAGTGACAAAGTCAGGGTTAGAATTCACCTCTTTGACTTACATGGATGAGAATATTCACAGTTGATTATGATGCACCTGAAATTTTATATTATTTTATATAAAATACCCATTTAAAATAAATGATCTTATCACAATTTCAAGCAGGATGTACTGAGGTGATCATGAATGTTTCGGTAATGATAATAATAGTAATAATAAAAGTAATAGTAATAATAGTAGTAATATTAACATTTGTTCAAACCAAGTACAAATCTAAGCACTTTAGGTGATTATCCTATGTAATTTTTTCAGCATCCTCATAAGGTAGATGCTATTTTTTACACCTATTTAATAGATAGAGGTATTTAGGCTGAAACCATAATTGACTTTACAAAAGGACATAAAGCTTCTTATGAGGTAGACCTGGGATTTGAATTCAGACCAGAGGCCAGGTTTTAGTCACCATATAATTCTGTCTCCTGCATCTGACTTTTAACCACATAACTCCTCTGTGTTGCAATTTCAAATCTATAATGTGGGTGTGATTATAAGTCCTGTTTACTGGAAATACCATTGTTTTTAAATAAGAAAATGGACATAAAAATCATTTGCAAACTGCAAATATGAAACAAATGTCAGCTTTTATGAGTTAAAATTCAACTTTTGGAATGTTTGTCATTATTTCTTCTTTTCCTTCTTTTCTGTTTTTGTTTTTGGTCTCTAGTTGGCCGCTTTGCCATACTAATGAGTGTAAGTAATGCGGTTAGGTTTCGTGAATTCCAGTCAGCTTCTCTCTGTCCAATGACACAGTTCCCAATCAAATATCTCTGATCACAGAGGGATAAGGGAAGTTGTGAATTTATAAATGTAAATCCATCATCACCGATGGAAAAAAATTTCAGTGGTGTATGCTGTATTGATAGTGGGCCGTTAACCTTATATTTACGTATGGAGGATAGAATATTATTCATTTTATATTTTCATCTAAGTTATTCTTTAATAACTCTGAAACTTTAGTATTTGGGCATTGTTGTTTGTAAAATGTGAGAATTGTGTCTTTTTTCCCACGAAATTTGTTAAAAAGAACCTACACATTCAAGTTAAATATGGTGAGCTGTCATCAGCTTCTAATTGCAGAACTAGAGTCTTCAGTAAAATTGGACAGTGGAACAAATCACTTATGGCACTTTACTCTTTTTTATTTTTCCCCTTTTGGTTTTAAATCTAGGTTGACAGGGGGACTTAACATTAGGTTTATGCGCTTAGAAATATGTGGCCCTATTTGCATTTGTTGCTGTTTTCTTTCTTCTTGCCTAAATGCAGGAGTTTACCTTGCAATAAGACCACTAAAAATGAAAACTGATATCATAAAATACCTCTTCTCATAAAAATGTTGAATAACAACTGGCATTGAAGACTAAAACAAACGACATGTGGCAAAACCTAATCAACATAGAACTAAACATCTTATCTCTTTGTCATCATCTATTAACCTATTTCATTTTCTGCCTTTTCCCCACATTTAATATTTGTTACCTTGTGGTTACACACATGTTGGTGATCAGCTAATTTATGCCTTATGTTGTATATAGAATTTAAAGGCTGCCAATAATTACAGTGGTAGACAAACTAGAGATTTTTCACTTCTCTGCTAAAAAACTAACCATGTGTTCTGCTTTAAAGCAATGTGGTTTTATTTTATGAATTTTCTGCAAGAAAAAAAAGAAAATCAGAGCTGTGAAATTTGCCATTATTCATGAAAAATTATCTGATGGAAAGTTGAGCCTCAAAGAAAGAGGGTAGGTTTGTTTTTTTTTTTTAACTTGGCTTTAGCACTAGATCTGTGCTCAGAGAAGAGGATGTTAGAGTCTAAAGATCCCATCTTTCTGCAACATTTTAATAGGTGACAGATCAACACTGGCTAACAGGAATCCTGTTACTTAAAATGCCTGTGGGTTTCTTATTTGGAGGTTTTATTTACAGATGAAATTAGTAATTTCAGGTTCGTTTAAAATTTGACCAGCTACAGAGAACTCATAGAAGCTTATCCTTTTAGTTAAACATATCAGTATTTCAAACATTCAGTCAAAAATAAATAAAATATTACTTTGATATTAAATTGAATTAAAAAGTATTTTCAAAAAACAAAGACATACACATTTAATCTTGAAAGCCAGTTACTTATGCCTCCATTTACACTCAGCATGTATATCTTTAGTAACTATTAATTTAATTATCTAATGAAGTATGGTGTTTTTCCTGGATTATATGGAGGTAATTTTCTGTTTATACTAAGAAAAAGATGATGGAAGAGCTTAAAAGTATATAAAAGGATTTTTTTATTAAAATCATTTTTATCTGAACTGTTTCTAGTCACAAACCAATAGTTTAGATTGTCCTTCCTTATTAACTGAAAGTTCAAAATTTTATATCCTCCAGCTTTCTTTTCTTTCTAATTTGCATCTTTATCCTCTCCTTTATTTCCACCCTTTCTTTCCTTTTTTTTTATTCCTAGCCTTGTTCCAAATATATTAAAAGGCAACTTATATTTGCAATGTGGACAAAGTTTTGGCATTATATAAATATGCATAGAGTCCAGAAACATTTTTTCTTTTTTTTTGAGTCCAGTCACTTTCAAGATACCTGTATTATGCCATGTACACTGAACATCTGTAAAGATTTTTTCCATTAATAATAGTATTTGCATACTTTATTAGGTTTAGTACAAGTTAAGCGGCTGTAACAAAGAGACTCCATAATACTGTGTTCAAATATGTAGAAAACATATTTCCCTCCCATACAACAATTGAAATTGAGCAGTCACTTCCTGGAAGAGCGGTTCTGCCATCTTTACTACCAGACTTCCAATGTTCCTTCTGGAGTTGCCTTTCCCTAAGTGTCAAGCACTCGGCAAGAGCATCTTGGCCCTTTAAAGTAATGACATCGAGTTGCTCAAAACTGTTTTCTGATATATTACTGTCCTAAACATACACACAAGGCTACGCCTGCCTACACGTCAGGTTATGAAATGTAGTCATTTCCTACAATTAATGCTATCAGATTAATGTACACACAACAAAAATTCAGGGAGTTCCACTACAAAGAGGAAGATGGAGAGAATGGGTACTGAGCAACAGTTACAGGCCCCACCCACTTAAGAACAACAAATATTTTTCTCCAGAGTTGAATAAAATGACTGCTTATTTGCTTATAACACTGCATTACTCAGTGTGGTACCATTTAATATGCATGAAGAATATTAAATAAAATATATTTTCCTCCAAAAATGTTTCCATGGTGAGAAAAAGGAATCAAGGCTCATTTTTCTTTCTTTTTTTTCTCCTACTTTTCTATTATATTGTAAATTCTTAAAGTACAAGCAATCTGGTATTCTCAAAAGAGCGAATGGTATTGTGACATAAATTTTAATCTATTTTCCAATAAGCCAGCATTGATTCACGGGCAGTCTGGAAAGAATTAAGACTCACTTGTTTTGAGCTTAATTTTTTTAACACAGATCTACTAGAGGAGTTATAAGCCACGTCACCAAATTTCATTTGAAGGAATGTAGTATTTAAATATGGTTTAATTAATATCATGACAATTATTAATGACAATTAATAATCATGTTTGATTAAAATTACTTTATACATAAAAATTGTCAAAAATAAACTGTAATTACTGGCAAATTCCTCAACAAAAGGGGTTAAAATATATACTTAGAAAACTCCTAAAAACCTAAGCTTTTAAAAGAGCATTATCATCTTTTCAATTATTATTCATAATTATATTCCAATTACATGACATAATTTCTCTAAAAGTAATCATACCTCAAATGTGAGTGTTTTGAACATCTTATGATAGACTTATTGCTACAATCACTCATTTTCCATTTTTGTTCACCTAGATTTTTTTAATCTATAATAATATTCACAAAACATATACAGCTACATAAATTATTAATAAAATTTATACACATTCACTAATAGTGTTTGACAGTTGTAAAATGTATAATTTTCTCTAATTGTGATGAATAAAGAAGCAGAACACTTCACAACAAATTTTTTTCACAGTAAAACTGTGTTTTTGAAATTCTGAAACATCTGATATGTTTCATATTTATATATAATTACAAAAAAGAGAATTCTGAGATTTTAAAAACTAGAGTCTTTTAAACTGAGACTTGTGTTTCATGTGTATATTACGCAAAATCATCAACCCTGCCATGACTATAATAAATAACAACTGTACCTAAAAGTTGTTATTTTATGAGGAAAACATTTGAAAATATGTAATGTTGTTAAAGTTTATGATGTATCATATTGAATCCTCCCCAATAATGGGATAGAATTAAGAAAAAGACTTTTTTTGTCAATTATTTTATTCTTGGAAATAGAAAAATGAAAAGAAAATATAGATGATCTTGTTATTGGAAGTGTTGAAAGTTTAAAAAATTTGTATTTTTATTTTGCTTTTAAATACAAACATGGCACCTCTTATAGACACCAAAAGAGAGATTCCCTATAATTTCTCAAAACTGAAAATGAGCATTTTCAGATCCTCTCAGGCAGTCTCATTTAGTTTATTTCAAAAAAAAATTGGAGTAAAGCAAAAGTCTAATAAGTTCAGTAATGCCATTTTTTCTCAGAAGAAATAACAGATTTAATTCATAATCTTGAAATGCCAATGAAAGCAGAATTACAATTTCTGAGTTAGCATCTATTATGACAGCTAATTTATCAATTCAGAAATGATGCAATTTGAGTTTGAAACTAGGGAAAACGATTTATTCACCCTACAATATATTTCATTCATATGCCACTAAAGATTGTGGCTACTGATCTTGTTTATGAATGACTTGAGCTAGATTTATGCATGGAAATTCAATGACTGTGTCATAGTATGAAATGTCAATAACTGTCTCTCAGAAATCACACATTTATGAATAGAAAACGTTAAATCTCAAATGATACTTGACCTTTTTTCTAATCCCCTCACATATTTAACAGTTCTATTATCTAACTTAGAGGTACACGGTAGTAAAAGGGAAGAAAATAATTACTTTTATAACATTTATTTTTAAACCAGTAAGTATATTTACTAATGGGAGATGGTACAAACAAGGGGAAAAGGGAAATACTAAGCGTAAATATTCCTAGAAGAAAAATGAAAAAAAAAAAAAAAGTAATGGCTAAGTTTTAAAATTTCATTTCATCTAGTCATTCTGTGATCACATGCTCAGTTCCCACCAGGAACAAAACTAAGCACAACACTGAGTACTAAGTTATACAAGATACCTCATCAAGAAAGTCTCTCAACCACAGAGGGCACTATGGCTATAGCAGTGAGTAGCAATGATTTCATCTAAGTTACAGCAAAACATGATGATTTCTTGAACTTGGGCAGAAGTAGCAGAATGAAGAGAAAGGTAAATAAAAACAATAAATACCTGGGATATATAGCATTTGGTAACCAATTGGTTATAGGATCCGTGGACAGAAAAATGTGAACGTGATTCTAAAATTTCCTTTTGGCAACTGAAGAGATGTTGTTAAATATCATAATTGGATGCTATGCCATTAAAAATCATTAAAAGATGGGAGAAGAGACGATGTCTCTTATGGTGTTTGCCTGTCTGTCTCATATCGCCAGTCTGATTAACTCTAGTTCTAGTGGCAGTCTCCTTCAGGTCCAATCTATCTTTGATATTGTTGCTTAAGCTTCTTTAACTACAGTCTTAATAACCCTATTTAGTTTAACTAATATGCACATTTACCCATAAAGTCAAAACTATGCTGATTTTCAAGATCCTCAATTATCTGGTCTCAAGCTGTCTTTCTCCTTTTATCTCCAACATATCTTCAACTTAATTCCTCTTATTAAATTAAGAACAAAATCTCCCAAAGCAAAGTCCCTGGCAGGAGGTGAGCAAGGAAGCAAAGAATAATACAGAGCTATTGTTTACTCATCATACATCTGTCTATAAGAGGTGCTGGTGCCAGAAATAGACAGCAGTTTGAAGTAACTGAATGCTAATCAAAAGAAGAGATGCTTATTCATGCAATACAGGCCAACTGAAGTCTGGGAAGGTAAAGTATACTGTCCTTGGTATGCATACAAAACCTTCCATGTAACAAAGTCTACTCACCTCCCAGCCTTATTTGCTTTCAACATGCCTGCTTTGAGTCTGATGCTCCAGGCATACCAAACAGCTTGCTGGTACTAGAATATGCCTGACCCTGTGGTTTAATAGACATCTTGAATTTAACATGCCCAGAAGAAACTGTTTCTCAACACTAATCTAATCATCACTATAAATGGAAACACTATGTTTGCTCAGTTGCTCAGTCTCTAAAACTTGGAGTCACCTTTGAGTGACTTATTTTCCATGTCCATTAGCCAATCCTGTTAACAATACCTTCAAAATGCATTCTGAATCTGACTGCTTCTCATTATATAAATGCTACTACCCTGGTCCTAGCACGGATATCTGTCATGTAGATTACTGGGAAAACTTCATGCCTTTTTTTTTTTTTTTTTTTTTACTGCTTCCACCCCTGCCTTGTAATCTTATCATACATTAGCCAGGGTTCTTTAAAATTTAAATCATATTAAAGCAATCTTTATTCAAAATCCTCCAGAATCCTGAATTTTTCCCATGCCCTAAAAGGCCATTCCTATTCTTTTCCACTTCCCTTTTCTCCTCTCATGTCTCTTTCAAGTTCTAACTCTCTCTCTCTCTCCCTCACTCACTCCATGTCAGCCACACTGGCCTCCTTGCTATTTCTCAAACATGTTAACCAAACTCCTGCCTCAAAGTCTTTGCCCTGTTTCTTCTACTTGAAAAGTTATTCTACCCTGCTTGCTCCCTCACTTCCTGCAAGTTATTACTCAGATGTCATCTTCTCAGTAGACTAGCCTTATAAAATCGTACCACTTATCCCCTTACTCTGCTTTGCTTTTCTATACAGAATTAATCACTATTTGAGATATTATATATACGCTTATTTTTTGATTGTCTTTTGTAAGTTTTATGAAACCAGAAATTTTGTATGTTTTGTTCGGTACAGTGTCTGCAGGGTCTGGCATTCAAAAATTATTGGCTGATTAACAGAATAAATAAAGGAATGCATTATGCCTAGCAGCCTGTTGCAGATGTTTGTGTCTCTTCACAAGCTTTTTCCTCTGCCTGGAAAGTGCACAGTCTTCCAGGTCCCGACCACCTGGTGAATAAATCCTCCTAAACCTTTCTAGAGAATTAGAATATTGTCTTCCTTCTAAGAATTTTTCTGGAACTCTCTTCAGGTCAAACTCCCCATTCTTTCCTCTGCCCACCTATGGTAACCTCTGTGAACTTCTTTGGTTATCTCCTGTAACACTTAGGTGTCTTTAATAATTTATATCTGTAAAAGCACCTTGTGGATCATTCGCACACCCGAAATACAATGTCTGCCACGTAGTAAGCACATAATGATTATTTGTTAAATTGATATATGAATGGAAATGATCTATGTTCAACATTCTTCTCTTTTTGAAAAGGCAATGGAGGAAGAGATAAAGCTAAAGACCCTCATGTGTTAACTTTATTTTTGTGTCTCTAATAACTTATATTTAATAATAATTGTAATAATCAAAATAATAATGCTGATGACTTGTATATTGCACTGTTCTAAGGGCTTTTATAAGTAATAACTCATTTATTCAATCCTTTGAGTTGACGAGCTAGTATGATGTTAGTTTTACACTTGAGGAACTGAGACATGGGATGTTAAGCGGCTTGTCCTCACTAATAAGAATGGACCCAAGTACCTCCCTCCAGAGACTCTCCCTTCATCACTACTTCATGGTACAAGACTATTTCCTTTTATTTTATTCCAAGACGTATGAGGAAAAGAGGTTTTGACAGAGATAAGTGCTAACTGACTAGCAAACTAAATCTCAGAGGTATTTCCATGCATCTTGCATGATATGAATCTATTTTTGTGGTTCTAATTTTTTCACCCAAATAATTGGACTCTATTGGTCTCTGATATGTATGTGTCTTAACAAGGCATGTTCTACATGGTTGGTTGTCTCTTTAATTTTAAAGATTTTACTGTTTTTTAATTGAAGTATAGTTGATTTACAATGTTATATTAGTTAAAGGTGTACAGCACAGTGATTCAATCTTTTTATAGGTTATACTCCATTTAAAGTTATTATAAAATATCAGTGATAGTCCCTGTGCTGTACAATATATCCTTGTAGCTTACTTATTTTATGCATAGTAGTTTGTACCTCTTAATCCCCGTTCCTCTATCTTGCCCCTCTCCCCACTCCTCTCCCCACTGGTAACCACTAGTTTGTTCTCTGTAACTATGAGTCTGTTTCTGTTTTGCTAGATACATTCCTTTTATTTTTTAGATTCCACATATAAGTGAAAACATGCAGAATTCGTCTTTCTCTGTCTGATTTACTTCACTAAGCGTTATACCCTCTAGGTCCATCCATATTGCTGCAAAAGGCAAAATTTTATTCTTTTCTTATGGGTAATTCCATTGTGTTACATATTTTTTATCCATTCATCTATTGATGGATACTTAGATTGCTTCCATATCTTGGCTATTGTAAACAATGCTGCAATGAATATAAGGGTGCATATAGCTTTTTGAATTAGTGTTTTTTTTTTTTTTTTTTTTCAGATACATACCCAGGAGTGAAATTGCTGGATCATACTGTAGTTCTACTTTTAATTTTTTGAGAAACTGTCATATTATTTTCCATAGTGATTGCACCAATTTACATTCCCACCAAGAGTGACTACAATTCCCTTTTCTCCATATTCTCATCAACATTTATTATTTGTTGTCTTTTTGACAACAGCAGTTCTAACAGGTGTGAGGTGATTTCTCACTGTAGTTTTGATTTACATTTCCCTGATGATTAGTGATGTTGAGCATTATGTCATTTTTTATTTATTTTATTTCATATATGTATACATATATGAAAAACATTTCATAGTTACTTATAGTCCAAACCAAAAATTATACAGGTGTGACTGACAAGGCCTCTCCCAGGGATAGGTAAATATAGCTTATTATTTTATTCCCATAAAATATTTTAAGGGACAATTATATTAAAAGGAAAGTTCCTCAACACATTCACAAATAAGCATAACCCAATTTGTTGTATTAAACTGTCCTAAGTAGGACAAATCTGGGGGGCATATATGGCCTTTTAGCTATAGGAACTCTACTATATTTAACTTTCCCTGGTCGTTAAAGTCCTAAGCAAGAACTTACATTCATTTTAATCATTAGCCTCACTATGTTAGAGAACAGTTAAGAAATGAGAGATGATGACATGTTTTATTTAGAAGAAATCCAAAATGAATGTGTATATAAATTATTAGATTTAATAGGTGAATTTAGCAGGGTAGCTATATATATCTCAATTTGGAAAATGATTAATCATATTTCTATACTGAACAATAAATGTTTAGTAAGGTAACGGTTGAGACTATCATTTTTTAAGTTTCTCATTATGGAAAATTTTAATTTCATAAATATGTAGAGACTATTATGTTAAAAAAATGTACTTTCTGTTCTTATCAACTCATGACCAATCTTGATTTGTCTACAGCTCTTGCCAATTCCTACCACTTCCAATTTATTTTTTAAAAAAATCAAGAATCATATTATTTCATCTTTAATATTTCAGTACATATCTGTAAATAAGCACTCATCTTGAAGCATAATCATATTTCTATTATCAAAACAAATTATAAAGGATTTTTTTTTCAAAATTTATTTATTTATTTTTGGCTGCATGGGGTCTTCGTTGCTGCGCGTGGGCTTTCTTTAGTTGCAGTAAGTAGGGGCTACTCTTTATTGTGGTGGCTTCTCTTGTTGCAGAGCACGGGCTCTAGGCACATGGGCTTCAGTAGTTGTGGCACACAGGCTCAGTAGTTGTGGCTCATGGGTTCTCTAGCACAAGCTCAGTAGTTGTGGTGTACGGGCTTAGTTGCTCTGTGGCATGTGGGATCTTCCCGGACCAGGGATTGAACCCGTGTCCCCTGCATTGGCAGGCAGATTCTTAACCACTGTGCGACCAGAGAAGCCCCAAGGATAATTCTTAGTATTATGAAATATCCAATTAGTGTTCAAATTCCCTGATGGTTTCAAAATTTCTTTTACAGACTGTTTGTTAGAGTCAAGGTACAAATAAAATCCATACACTACAGTTGGATTAAATAAACTCTCTTATTTCCAGCCCCTTTTTTCCTAAATTTCTATTTTTTTTTCCTTGAAGTTTATTTGCTGAAGGGACCAGGACATTTGTTCTGTGCAATTTCCTGGAGTATAAAGTTTGCTAATTGCTTCCCTTTGGTATTGTTTAACTTGTATTCTGTTTCTTATATTTCCTATAAATTGGAGTTAGATTTAGAGGCTTGATCAGATTCTGGTTTAAAATTTGGTAGTACTATAATACTTTGTAGGTGGCGTTGTGTATTTTAGTCCTCAGATACATAATATAGTCAGTTACAGAAAGTATTGATAGAATGAAGCCTCCACCTATGTTTCTTTGCCTGCTAGATTACTCTGAGATTATACTGAATCCATTTATTGGTGCCTTATTCAGAATACGATACTTCTGTTTTATTGAAAACTGACTGAAATAGAATGGCTTATGTTAATTTGCTAGAAAATTGTCAAACATAAGTGATCAGGAAGATTTTTAATTCCTTGGTCCACCTATTTGCTTTTTTAAAAAAATTTACTTTCTCTTAATAACATTAGTTGTCAACAAATCATTACATGTGAGACATATATTCAAAAATTCTTTTGATCCATAGTTCAATGCCTGAAGATCTAAGAGAGGCATGTTGAAGCATCTGGAACCTAGGAGATAAACTGACTACAACTGTTGGTCATTTAGTTTTCTTTATAGCTCCTGTTCAAAGCAAATATAAATCCTGAGATGCAGTTACTTGAGTTTTCAAATTGTCCAGGACATAGTTCACGTCTATTCCTGAGCATAGATTTCCTCTTCTTCCAGATTATTAATCATGAAACATTTACTTAATTGTAGAAACACTCAGTGGAAAGTCATTTATGTACCCTTACAGATAATTCTACTCTGATGAATTCAATGCCATGTGTGTGGTCACCAAACTTTATTAAAGAATTCTGTATGCAGTCACTTTGGATTTTTTCATAAGAGTTATTTACTGTCAGTTCTAAATGGACCTTGGTGATTTGCATGGTTTATTCAGCGTGTCACTTGAAATTAAACTAATGACTCTTTAGAGACTACAAATAAGAAACAAATATTCAGAAAACATTTTGCCTAATAGCACAAAGTGCTCCATCAGGTATAGGCAAAAATAGAAAGAAATGCAATTTGAAGGCCTAAAACTCAAATATAGAATCATATAAGGGGCTAAAGAGATAACTATAGAAGAAGCAGAGATAGGGAAATCAAAACCTCCGATTTACATTTGAATGGAGTCTAAGAAAGTCAACCTGTAGACTGAATTAAATTTAAGAAAGCTTTGATGAAGCATAAGGACACATTAAAGACTAAAGTGGCATGAAATAGGAAGAAAATGAAAATGTAAGACCTGCTATACAGACTGACTGACACGGGCCTAGACTGCTGAGCTTGCTGGCTGGAACATCTACAGCTCTCTGTTTTCCCAAAGTTAAAACAATTTGTTTCTAAGAAACAAATTTAGTCTCCCAGTTTCTGGGATGCGCCTTGAACTTATATATTAAGTAAACATAAGAACTCTATCAAATTCTCTAGAACAAAACCCGTCTGACTCTAATTTTATGTCCCTGTTCTGCTTAAGGGACTTGAGCCATATTCCTCAAACCTAGTCATTATATTTTCCCCAGTATAAGGAAGGCACTCTATTCCTCTGTAAAATTTTCATCATTTTTATAGCTCAAGGACCTGAGTTTTTCCTGCTATTTAGCAGCTCCTCATGTAAGAGCCCTGTCATGTTTCCCTCTTTGCCCGTCTATATAGTTCTGTTATCACCTAGTCCTGGACTTCCAGTTGGTGCTGTGGAAATCCCTTGTTAGGACTTCTCTGTTGCCATGTTCAGTTGCTATTTGTTTTAAATAGTGTGTTCTGCCTGCCACATCTGATTTCTACCTGCAGTCTGATCTATCCCCAAAGACCTGTTCTATTTGTATATCCACTTGGATCCAGTTTGAAAATGTCATCTCCTTTTAAGATGGTGATTCTAGGCTACTTAAAAAGTATGCACAACTGTGGTCAGTAAAATGACCATTTTTTTCCCACTGCCCCACAAGAGCATCCATGTTCCACTGGCATCTCGGTGACTATGAATTGGAAATGCTGCTGCTAGAGAAACTGCCCTCCCATAAACACCCCAGAGTAAACTCTGTATGCTGTCACTGTGTAGAGCCACTGCCCCACCCCTCCTCCAGAACTCTACCCAAACCACTCCTCTCTCTCAAGAGGCCATGATAACAGATAACTCTCCATCAGATTGCTCCTCCCATAGTAGTATCTATAGGTCTCTGCAGGAACAGAGGATCTATAAATCCCTATACCTTATCTTTCCTTCCACTGGTGCTTGGAAGGGGATAGAATATTGATCCAGCTGCTGGGATTGGGGCTGGAGTAGAAAGGATGTGTAAAGGACACTAGTGTCAAAAGGTAGCAATGACCTGAATCAGAATTTTAGGCAAGTTTCCAGAGAAGCACTGCTGTACATGTATTTATTAATTTATTTAGTCACTCAATATATACTTCTTGTGTACCAATCATGAAGCAAGCACCATAGGGAAATAATAATTTGTTTCATAAGTATTATTTTTCCACTTAGTAATAGGCCTTGGTGAATAAGATATCCAATCGTTATCATAGTACAATTTCTAAGAGAAAATTCATTCCAAGTTCCACCAATCAGGCTATCACAGACTTACTAGAAAGCTTTTGCAACAGCACTCCAACTCACAACTGTGAGTTATGGTGGACTAATGGTCTGGAGTTATATCCTCGTGCTCATTTATTGACACTACCTAATGTCATAAGTAGTTTACCATTAAAGAAAGCCATGCCAAAGGCCTGCCATCAGACTCCGCCTCCATGGATTTCTCTCTTCTAGAGGTCCCCAAAATATCGAGATTCCTGCACATGTCAGGAGACAGTCTTTCCCATTCACCTGATAAGGCTGCTCAGATCCAAGAGTCTCCATTTTCTGGAGGGACCAGGCAGACAGAAAAGAAAAATGTTTCCATTCTACCCACAGGGGTAGTTTACCAAATTGCTGTAGATTATAACTAAGTTCAGGGGAAGGGCTTCCCTATATCTGGAAAAAATAGTTCTAAACCGGTAATATTCCAGACAAAAAACATAAAAGTTATAACGTTATTCACCAGCTCACTCAGTAACCAATCCCTCTGTTAACTTTTTATGAAGCCATCAGGTTTTCCCTTAGGATTCTCTAATTTCTCACCCAGTTCAGCAGTATGATCTAAAATTTATCAGAGACCTGTGCTTGTCAAAAGGGGCTTCCTATGACTCTTCTTGAAGGTGAAGCAGTTTGCAAAAGCATAAGAGTACAACAATAACTGTCTATAAATGACAAAAGACTTAAGGCACGATTAAACACCTGATCACAATGTAATCGATAAAGAAACTTGGTTACAGTAACTGGAATTATGACTGACGTAGTCTTAACCCTTAAAAACCTTAATCTCTGGCAAAAACCAAGAAGCAAGTAATTTTGAATTGTTTGTCATACCAGCATTTCCTGATTGGGAAACTTATACTTTAGTCTTCCTCTTTTAAGAAAGCAAAGGTAGGTAAACTTAGCCTCGCCTAGCAATTAATGCTCCAATATTTTATCTTGTTTGAAATGACCCAGATAGTCAATGAATTCTCTTCATTTAACTTAGTTTAGTTTCAAGTTACCAAAATCTGGAGAGACTATTTTAGACATACATTCCCAAAACATAATTATTCCTATAGAGTTTACCTAAAAGCTCTTATTTACATTTACTTGAAGTTTCATCATATTATTTTCCTTGTTGACAAATTCGCAGCAGGTGTAATAAGGTCTAATTTGACCTCTAGTAAACCTAGGTACAACAGAAGAGTTCATATTGATGACTCTAAAAAACATGTCTATATTAATCAAATCAACAAGCTTCAGTAGCTTCAATACCAGATAACGATTCAGTACTGAATGCTTCCCAAATCAACCTGAATTTCATTCTAGGCAGTTTCTTTTATATTTCTGAGAATTAATATAAAGCACTTAATTTCTTTTAAGCCAATTAAACAGAGCTCACTCACAAACCAATCTGGGCCACACCATTTGAAGGCAGAGACGCATTCTATTTACAAGGTACACATAGACGTACACATATCTATACAGACATAGAAATCTGTTTTCCTGCTAGAGTTTTAAAAGGCCTTTTTTTTCCCCCCCCCTCACTCTCAGGTGGATCATTTACATCTCAAAGGCACAAGTAGAGAAATACCAGTTCCTTCTAGAAAGCTAACTTCCTCTAAAAGCATATGCAACAACCAGTTTTAGAATGTCAAAAGATTCCCATCTTGGCCATTTTCAGGGATTTTCTTTAGTTTCTAAATAGCAATCCAGTTTAAACAAATAATAGTAATAGACAATAATACGTATCATTCATTCACATTCACAAGCCTCACTTTCAGAAGAACAGAAATCCGCATTCAAGTTAACCTTCACCTTGGCCGTTAGCTCAGACTCGGTGGCCTTTCTTAATAGGAAAAGCAACGGCCAGCCCACAGCTGCGGCCACCACCTCTAGTCTAACTCCTTTTTTCCCACTGTAATGGCGGCCAGTAACTCCACAACAGCCTTAGGGGTGTCCATGAGTCCTCCGTACCCTCTTGGCAGCCCCCATTCATCAGGGACAGCCACCACAGGACCCCACATGCTATGGACAACCACCCTCGGGTTCCCCTTGCAACTCTCAGGCCCCTACAACTTTGCATCCCCCGTCCTTTTTTCCTGACATCTCGGCGCTCATGGGAGCTTCCTCGGCCTCCTGGCTGCTCTGCCAACTGCTGTCGGGCTGCACCCCGCAGGCCTACAAGGCCTGTACTTGCACGTCCTCCAGACCGAAGAAAGAGCCCAGAGTCAGCAACAGACACGTCAATGGTTTACTGGATGGGGGAACTTACATGTGTGAAGCCAGGTCCTGGCGCGACTCCCCACCATGTGCAGCAGACACGGAGGAAGTCTTCTCTCCCAGAGGCCGGGGAGGTTGCCAGTTATGGGGGAATTGACGTCAGGTTGGCTCATGGGTTACCAGGGAAACCAGCAGAGGCATGGGCCCCTCACCACCACTTTAATAAGCTATCAGGTGGAGATGTTCTGATCTAAAGATTAGAATAGTCCCAGCTGGGGTGGGGCAGGTATGTAGGAAGGTCAGCCATGTGAGTAGGGTGTAGGTGAAGTAGGCACTGGTCAAGCAGGGAATATACAGAGAGCAAGAGAACAGCCACCTTAAATGGCCTGATCATACAGACCAGTAGAGTAGTTTAGACATTATTTAAATCTATATGGGCCCACCATCCGAAGACAACTTCCAATTTACCCTAAGCATTATTTAAAAGGCTATTTTTTGGTAGACAGAAGGAAGACTAAAACTCATGTATGACAGCGTTGTAAATATTTCCACTCAGAAAACAAAATCAAGACTCAACTCTAGTTGAGGAGAACAGGCCAACTTTAAGAGAAGTTGAAATTTTGCACGGCCTATGTATCACTGGTTTCCTAAATGACCTAGGGTAAATAGAAACAGCCTTTTCATGTGGCTGCTCTGATTAAAGCAAGGTCTGTAAGTTGGCAGTATATCATCTGAAATTTCAAAGCGTTAAGTGGAAGCTGGGGTTTCTTTTCCTTTCAAAAAAACCCCCCTACTCTTTATACGTGGTCTATCTGAGTAGCTGGCATACAGATATAAAAATCACTGGGCACTAATCAGGAGTGCACTGGTCCTTATGGCAGGCATCAACTCGGTTACTGCCAGGTCTTTGAACTACAAAAATAAATAGAGAATAGAAGCGCATTGTATTGGCCAAGCCTGAGGCCCAGTCATCTGTCTTGGAACATACTTTGGTGAGAATGTTTAACTTGGATTCCTTCCATCACATGTGGTAGCTGCAGGAGTGAAAAAGGAGAGTAAAAGAACAATGTTAGGTGGTATATTTAATAGCATATGGGCTTAGCAATTCTCAGGAAACTGTTACTTCTATTTTTCTCTTAGCAGCCAGAGTTTATGCACTTTGTTGGGATTCTGATCGAGTGGATGTATACTTTAGACAACATGATTCTATTCCCTCCACCCTTTTCCACTGTTTTACAAAGAGCTTAAATAACGAGGATAGACATTTCCCCAAAACACTATCTCCTAAAGGCAGCTAGCTAGAGCAACTCAAGAGTATTTTTTGGCATTCAATTTCACCAGGAGCCTTGACATCCCTGAATTAATGGGTCTCTTTCACTCTAAACCTGAGAGTTTGAAATCTGTGGTAACTGGCTGTTTGTTGTTTTTGGCTAAATTATCCTCTTCTCTTTCTTTTCAAGGCCAGTGTAACACAAACTAAAAAAATTCAGGCTCCCTCTGCCTTTTTATTCTTCTAAGTTTTCTACAATAAGAAAGGAGAACCCTTAATTAACTGCACTGTGCCCATAATAGAAAATTGATTAAAAAAAAAAATATCTGTGGCTACAGGAGTGAATTCTTTGTAAAGACAGTGAAGCACTCAGCTGTTCTATATTAGAAAAAATTTTGCTTGTTTTCACAGCTGAATTATCTTACCTTCTATGTTATTAGGGAGAGTACTAAGAAAATCAACTATGAGATTTTCAAGGGATTTTAAAGGAAATAAATCATACCTTCTAACAGTTAAGTTTTTAGTTGCTAGCACTTTTTTTTCTAGATCATGCAGCATATATTTTGTAACCCTCATGAAAGAGCATAAAATAAATACGTCAAGGATTCCTGTAGAAATGCATTCATTCAGCATTGCCAAAATAAGGGAAGTTGTTAGCTTCGCCCAGACAGATGGTAAGATAAAATTATGAGCAAAATTATATAAAAATACCAAGTTTAAGGGGCCAGGTATCAAAATGAGAGATTTTTATGTTATATTGACTTTTTTTTTTAACTCTAGATCAACAACTGTATGAAAACTGATGAGATTATTATATACAGTAGAAACTTTCTTGGGGTGATAGTTGGCCTTAATTACATTTGCCACAATTTGTATAAAACACGAGTAGCTTTCTAAACATCATTATAAGCCAGCTTTTAAAATATTCTTTGGAAAACAAACACAATAATACAAAAACACATTCTATATGTTTTTAAAATAATTCTAAAATGATGCAGGTTTTATGTTGTCAATTTTTTTCCAGGTAACTTTTTTTTTTTAACATCTTTATTGAAGTATAATTGCTTTACAATGGTGTGTTAGTTTCTGCTTTAAAACAAAGTGAATCAGTTATACATATACATATGTTCCCATATCTCTTCCCTCTTGCATCTCCCTCCCTCCCACCCTCCCTATCCCACCCCTATAGGTGGTCACAAAGCACCGAGCTGATCTCCCTGTGCTATGCGGCTGCTTCCCACTAGCTATCTATTTTACATTTGGTAGTGTATATATGTCCATGACACTCTCTCACCCTATCACATCTCACCCCTCCCCCTCCCCATATCCTCAAGTCCATTCTTTAGTAGGTCTGTGTCTTTATTCCCATCTTGCCACTAGGTTCTTCATGTCCTTTTTTTTTTTTTTTTTCCTTAGATTCCATATATATGTGTTAGCATACTGTATTTGTTTTTCTCTTTCTGACTTAACTTCACTCTGTATGGCAGACTCTAACTCCATCCACCTCATTACAAATACCTCCATTTCATTTCTTTTTATGGCTGAGTAATATTCCATTGTATATATGTGCCACATCTTCTTTATCCATTCATCTGATGATCCAGGTAACTTTTATAAAGGAAAAAGTTACACTGAAACAGTTCATTATATTTGTACAGACATTGGGAAGGTCGGTTAGTGTATATCAAAAGGAACCTTAATTCCAAAAATCTATCCCCAAAACAATTAGGGATGAGCACAAAGATGCACAATCATTTATAATGATGAGGAGTAGAAAACAACCTAAATAGTCAAGATTACAGGATTGAATTATACTATGTTTGTTCGATGGTTCATTATGTAGCCTTTTAAATAATATTGTGATACATATTAAGTGTAATATTGTCAAATTTAAAACATTCATTAATTCATTCAGTCAACAAAAAGGATCTACTGGGACTAGATTCTCTTTCTCTGTCTTGGACATATAGCACTGAGCAAAATACAGTCTTTGTATTCTTGAATTTATGTACTAGTTTAGATTATGAGATAAGAGTAATCCTGATTACGGTAAGGAATTTGAAATGATTTCATTGATAAACACTGTGATTAAGTTTGCCAAAACAGTTTATGGGAAGGATGAAAATCTACTTTGGATTTTCCTATGTGAAGAAATGATGCTTCAGCCAAATGAGAAATACTGGTGTTAATAATAATTATTATAATAATTATTTGTGAAAATGCAATTAAAGAAAATCAAGTCTCAAAATATTTTCAAATCCTTTTAGCTTATCCATTTTTTCATGATTTTTTTTCAATTTTTTAGTTTAAGATTTTGTTTAGAAACTCAATATCTCAGCATAATATAATAGTCATTTAAAAAACTCTTGAAATACATAGTTGGTAATATGAACTTTATTTAGAACCATTATTCAAAACCTAATTCCTCATAGGAACAATGCAATATATGGGGGTTACATTTCTGGAAAAACTAAATAGCTTAACCCACTATTAGATAATGAGAAACATTAAAATAAAACTTGAAGGTAAGTAAATATTGTTTATGAAATTTATTCCATAGTTTATGAGGTTGATGTTAATTTAAGTCTAGGTGCAACAACTGGGCATTTTTGTTCTTTGCTAAAAATCATCCTTATTAGAATTTTAAATTTAGTTAACTTTTTAAAAATATAATAAGTCAAAGACTACACAAAAGAAATAATGCAGTACAATTTAGCGTGAAGAGGTTATCCTCACTGCATAAGGCATCGGTCAACATTGCTCATTAGGACTGCACTTCAGCATTAGTGTGGACAACAAGATAACACAATTGAAGAGAAACTTGTGCATAGCTAAGGTCTTACTGGATGGCTTGTGCTTTTTTTTTTTAAAGATTCCCCCTGTGACAGGGGCTCATCAGAAACCCCCAGGAGTTTGGGAAGGACAACTCTTTTTTTTTTTTTTTTTAAATTCAATCCTCATCATTCATTATTTCATCATTTACTCTTTTTTTTTTTTTTAATTTGGACTTTAAATTTATTTATTTATTTATGGCTGTGTTGGGTCTTCGTTTCTGTGCGAGGGCTTTCTCCAGTTGCGGCAAGCGGGGGCCACTCTTCATCGCGGTGCGCGGGCCT
The DNA here is from genome assembly GCF_949987535.1 of Balaenoptera acutorostrata. Taxonomy (NCBI): domain Eukaryota; kingdom Metazoa; phylum Chordata; class Mammalia; order Artiodactyla; family Balaenopteridae; genus Balaenoptera; species Balaenoptera acutorostrata. Next base: position 128,259,750 of record NC_080068.1, on the reverse strand, counting down.
CTCACCATCGCAGCCTCTCGTTGCAGAGCACAGGCTCCAGACGCGCAGGCTCAGTAGTTGTGGCTCACGGACCCAGTCGCTCCGTGGCATGTGGGATCTTCCCGGACCAGGGCTCGAGCCCGTGTCCCCTGCATCGGCAGGCAGACTCCCAACCAATGCGCCACCAGGGAAGCCCCGGCTTGTGCTTTTTATTAAAAAAAATCATGTATTCTTTTCAAATCATGTGTTATAGACTGTATAGTTTGCTATCATATTGTATAATCTTATGTAATCTTAAGTAATATCTTAATGATGGATTTTAATTTCTATCATGGAGCATGAAGTTCTGTTATTTCACATATTCAGGATTTCCTTGTCCTCTATACTGAACTTGGAAGTCATGTTTTCCCTTTCTCCCAACTGGGTGAGCAGACTTTCTTTTTCCTTACTATCACTTAACGCAGCTATGGATCAGAGACAATGGAAACTGGTGTAATAACAGCAACTACATGCCTCTGTGTATTGCCATCTTACAAAAACAAGAAAATTATTAGATCTCCTGAGGCAAAGCCTCAAAGCAAAGAAATATCCAAAAGCACTGCTTTTGAGGGGCTTAACAGGCAGATTAAGTTGTCTAGGAACACTAGATTAACTGCCTCGGAAATCCCCTATCTTACTCCTCTTCAATGTGTTTAAACTTCAACTGCTAAACTTAAATTCCCACATACTCACTGAAGTATGGAGGTACCTTATGTTTTCTGGACCTCAAACAGAAATTTAAATAAACTTTAAATTGAACATATTCTATATAATAGAAAGTATAGAAAGTTTTGTTCTCTGAATAAATATAGCAGTCTGCTACTCAGAAATTTTCTTTTTTATTTTCTCTGTTACAGAATTGGGCAGTTGGCTAATGGGCTTACTTAAAAAAAAAAAACAAAAAAACAACAGGACTAACTGAGGTCAAATAGATTCTCCAAGTGAGTGATATGGAAGGTAGAAAAGATAAATTATTTGGGGTTCTTGTACAGAAGCATAGTGCCTCAATATATAAAGCGTGCTGGTATGAGAAAAGATTTCCAAAACTTCAAAATAGGCAAAAAGAGAGTACCGGGTGTTCTTTCAGTGATGTGCTGGATTTACATGTTTGATTGATTTTCTATTGACTGAGCTATTTTACAACTTTTTAGGGATAGACGTAAATTTGCATGTTCTTTTTCTGATGGTTATGCAAATAGTTTCTGTCCTGTGGAAAAATTAACCTCAAAGGTTATGGTTTATCGACCTGCATGGACACTGACCAGTTTTGTATTTAACCCAACAATCTTGCCCTGACACTCCTTTATTAAATTGCTTATACTTCGATTTTCAAATGTTCAACATTTTACTGGTTCACTCGTTAATTAATGAGTTAAGTAAAATTTTTGACAGGTGTTCACTTTATATTTGCCTGAGAGTCATCATTTTACCTTGCGAAAGTTATATTTTATCACTGGTAAGAGGATCCAAAATGATTTGCCTGTTAACAACGTTTAAAGAATTCAGCAGAGATACAGTCCTTTTAATCTGTTGTGCTAGTAATGAACTCCCCTAAATTTTATGATTATAAAAGTTGATTTCATTGTACAAAATATGCAAAGTAGTAAATGGAAGACTATTTTATTTAGCTAATAAAACAAACTAATTATCAAATATTTATTGATCTTCTTCCTTGGGGATGTTCCTCCTTTAATAACCTGTGCATTATAGAGATAATATACTGCCACAGAATATTACACTATGCTTTAGACCAAAAGAGTGTCTTTTTCATTTTCTTTTTTTTTTTTTTCCACATCTTCATTGGAGTATAATTGCTTTACAATGGTGTGTTAGTTTCTGCTGCATAACAAAGTGAATCAGCTGTACGTATACATATATCCCCATATCTCCTCCCTCTTGCATCTCCCTCCCTCCCACCCTCCCTATCCCACCCCTCTATGTGGTCACAAAGCACCGAGCTGATCTCCCTGTGCTATGGGGCTGCTTCCCACTAGCTATCTATTTTACATTTGGTAGTGTATGTGTGTCCATGCCAACCTCTCACTTCGTCCCAGCTTCCCCTTCCCCCTTCTCGTGTCCTCAAGTCCATTCTCTAGTAGGTCTTCGTCTTTTCAAATTCCCACTGTTTCCCATGGTGCTTGCCTTAGAAGATGTTTGGAAAATGTTGAATTTTAGCTTTTTTTGCTATGTGTGAGGCATGTCTTCCAGTCTTAGTTAAATAAAATAAAATCACTCAAATGTATTCCATTTATGAGACTACCCTGGGGCTCAAATCTGCCAAAAATATTTTCCAAGTACAGTGAATTGAAAATGCAAAATTTTTATTTAACTTACCTATATACATCTTAATTATAATAATTACTTTCTAATGTATTTGTCATAACTGAAAAGAGAAAGGAAAATGACATTAGGCTACATTAGGTACTAGATTTGTCACTAGCATGTGGTGTGAATACAGGTATTTCACTTCTCTTTGCCTCAGTTTATTGAACTCTAAAATGAGACATGTGAGGGGTTTTCTATAGTTTCTCCACTGCCTAAGAATCTATTAAGATATGTTGACACCTACAGCAATTTGACCCTATCTAGTGACAGTAACACTATGTCAGCTCTTTTGTGTTTTAGACAAAGTTTAAGAAGAGCTTAATGTTCATCATGAAGTAGGACAAATTAAGGATTTTTCTGTTTTGTATATGTCATTAAGAAGATGGCTTAAGCAAAATAAAAAGTAATAAAACAAAACTGCCACCAATTTTCCTGCAGTGTCCTTCACAAGGCTGTCTGAGAATTGATGTGTAGGGTCTTCAGACTACAGCCTCATACAGTCTTTAGGACTGTGGGTCCAAAAGACCACCAAAAATACTCTTAGAGAAAGCACAAGGAAACAGCATAACAGATTCCTAGGTTTTTGTTTTTGTTTTTAATGGTTGTGTGTGTGTGTATGTGTGAACATTTTTCCCTTCAATGATTTTGTGAGGCTATTGTGTTCAAGATGAAAAATTTTTGTGACATGAAGGAAAAATTGCCAGACCTAACATGAAACCTGAGCTGTAGGCAACCTAAATTCTAACTAGTTCTAAATTATAAATAAGCCTATCAAAAATGTTTTACAGACTGAACTAATATAAATATCAGCCTTCAGTTCCTGCCATACATAAACTAAGTAGCTATAAAGTCCTAGAAAATAAATATTCCATAGAGAGTTTAGGATTTAAAATACTGATACTCTAAAATGTGTTTAGCTCTTAGTGTGTAAGCTCCGTTGTCAGGATTTTTTTTTTCCAACTTTGTCATGATGAAAAAATGAATTATATACTGTAGGTTATTTTCTCTTTTTTATTTTAATTTTTTCTCCTATCTGATAAAGCTTATTTTACAACTACAAGAGCTCCTTCAAATTTTTCTAGATTTAATTTTTAATATTATTTTGGGTTACATTTTAAAATCTAATTCTATTGAAATATTTAAAAATGAAAACAGGGCTTATTTACCACATTTTTCTATTTTTCTTCCAAATTTAATTCAGTAGTCCTATAAGAAATGCCATACTCACTCTTCCTTCCAAGGCTTTAGTCCTGGTGTAAAGATTACCTGTCTATCCTTGTTCTTGAACCATTAAATATAACTGATTTGCCTAAGGGGAATCACAGATCTCTGACTCTTCTGTATAGTGAATAAGAAGATTGTTTATGTAAATGGTGCACATATGGACAAATCACACACATACCCAGCCCCCCTAAGCTATGTGAAATTCAGAGATTGGACTTAACAAATCCTTAAACTGAAGCTGAACAACCGACCAAGCTCAAACCACCTAGGCCTCTCATTATTTCTGCTCCAAAACATACAGGAGGCTTTTTTTTTTCCACCAAATGTAGCCCAGGTTTTCCATGAACGTGTTCTACTTACCGTAACATGGTGAACCAGGAAAGGGAGAGCTGTGTGTGCTTTCTAACCTCTAACATGTAATTCAATTCTCATTTATAAATCCCTAGGTATGTATTATCTAGGGAACAATGAAATATAAATCTTTCACATTGTCTCTCCCATTAAATATTTCCTTTAATCATTCTTACACTTTATGTACTTTTCTCCTTTTAATTGATTTTTTACGGCCTTAGAACACATTCATATTTTACATCTGAAGAACAATAAAAAATAAATTATTTACAAAATCCACAGACATTCAGACCACAATTTTAAACTTGGTAGCACAATATTCTCATTCATAATTAGATACTTAAGAAAAATGCATTTCTACCTAGCCAATTTGCTTAATCCAGAACAAGACAAACCACTACTTTTGAATCTAATTCTCATACCTTGCTTAATAAATAAATCAATAAATCAATAAATCAATAAATCAATAAATAAGGAAAGAAAAAACCATTGGTATAGAATACTTTGTTTATAGTGTTATTTTGGATATTTCCTTATATAAGTCTTGATATCCCATATAATTGTTATACAGTTTCAATTAATTAGGCATGTATTAATGGAATGAGGTTTATCATCAGTTGCTTTGTCTTGCAATTGACAGTTGCAGAGAAAGAAGTAGAATTTATACATTTTTGTTGTTGTTAGAGTGATCAGATCCTCTTTTTAATTGTGGTGCTTGTTTTGCTTTCCTTTTTATGGATTAATCTATTTAAATTTTCTACTGCATTTACTAGATATTTTCGAGTCTTTTAAAGGCAGTGCTCACCTAGTAGTAAAGTGTTCGAGGGAGAGGAATGATCTTGAAGAAGAAGATAGTTACCGTGCTGTCCCCTATCTTCCCTGCAGCAAGTCCACTCACTGGAACCGCACAACCCACAAGATTATGTTCATGTCAGTTCATTCCACACACACTCAGGGCTGGGCTATATAAGGGCTCTAGAGCTCAATGCAGTAACGTGCCAGCACTTAAAAGCCTGGGTGCTGGGGGCTTCCCTGGTGGCGCAGTGGTTGAGAATCTGCCTGCCAATACAGGAGACACGGGTTCGAGCCCTGGTCTGGGAAGATCCCACATGCCGCAGAGCAACTGGGCCCGTGAGCCACAATTACTGAGCCTGCGCGTCTGGAGCCTGTGCTCCGCAACAAGAGAGGCCGCGATGGTGAGAGGCCCGCGCACCGCGATGAAGAGTGGCCCCCGCTTGCCGCAACTAGAGAAAGCCCTCGCACAGAAACGAAGACCCAACACAGCCAAAAATAAATAAATTAATTAATTAATTTAAAAAAAAAAAAAAAAAAAAAAAAAAGCCTGGGTGCTTTCTACTCCTGCCACACCAGGCTGCTGCTCTCTGGGGCCGGGGAGCAGTCCTAACTAGAATCCTCCAACTCCCTTACAAAAAAAACCTTGCCAACGTTATATTTAGAATTCACAGTTTCCCCATTAAAAACAGGTTCAGAATTAGTTCAGTTTGCTAAGGCCTTAAATGTTTTGGTTGTTAATATTAATCTAAACACTAATCCTGAGGTTTAGTCATGACTCTTCAATTTTAGGGAACATAAAGATCACCTGGGGTACTGGTTAATAACGCAGATTCTGTGCTCACCTCCAGGATCTGAGGCAGGGCCAGGAATACATGTTTTATCCAAGTCGCTAATGATTCTGATGAAGATGGGCTTGTGGAAAGCCACACTTTGAAAAAACCTCTATAAGTAATATCAATCCCATTTCACAGATAAGGGAGCATAGAGTCAATGTATTTCCCAAATGGATAATGAACACAGATCTATTTGGCTCCAAAGTTTATACTTTCAAAAATCTGTTAAAAGCATTGCTAGATTTATGGATTTTTTCTTCTCATGCTTTGGTCTTCTATTTAAAATATTCTTAATAAGGAGCCAGCAATCTGATTATTCACACACAGAATTATCTACTTTAATCAAATTTGCTTAGCCTTTTGACTGAATCAACTATTTGACTGAATTGGTCAATCTCTGAGTCTAAAGGTTTGTTGAAATAGTTCTGCAGTTTACAAGGTAAGGATTGACAGAGTTTTGTGATTAAACTCAATGCTATAATTTTAATTAATCTGAATTAAATAACACACACACAGAGGCACACAGATGGAAATAAGGCATAAAAGTGCCACAGGTAAAGCAATCTCAAAGAACAGTAACAAAACATCAAGTCAGGAAAATTCAACAAACCGCATGTCTTCATGTTCCCCAAGTTTTATTCAACAGTGGACATATTTTACTACTCTGACGCTATGAAATTTAGAGCTTAGGCTCTTTGAACATCACTTCAGACTGTTCATATCCTTCCAGATCTTTCAGAGGACAGAATCAAGAGAATGTTAACTATAGACCTAAAAGAAGAATATTTTTGGTAAAAGTTTGTATTAGGATATAAAAACATTCATGATCTCAAAAATGAGAAATGTGTGTACTCAGGTTCAGGCTTGTCTTTCTGATCTAGGTGTCTTGGGTAGGTGTCTTAACTCAGTCAGACCTCCATGCTTGGTTATGGATTGGAGTGACTAGGCTTCTAGAAGCTCCCAAGTATTTCATAATCTCTCCTAAAGTAGATTTCTTTATTTGGTTATTGTCAGCTGCATGTAGTATATAACATTGTATTTTTTATATCTGAACTTAATATTAATTCCATTTCATGATACATTTGTATTTGAATGAAGAAAAATTATGAAAAACTTCCAAGAACAAAATGCTACCCCCTACACCTTAAACACTCACACACGCACACAACCACACTCACACACAAAACTTTTAAAGTATAAACATGAATCATTTTTCTACTTTATAGAGTGAGCTGTTTAGCAGTGTGGGTTTCATGATTATTTTTGTATTTATAAACTATGCACCTTTAGTTAACTATTTCTATTTTATTAATATAATTTTTCCTAAGAAACAAAATTAACAGTGCATTTTGGAAAAGAACTTTCTTTATAATCAGTCATGTTGACTATTAGCGCTCCTGACATTTACTTCTACCAGTTTAACACAAATTTAGTCTGAGTCCAACTTGATCATTGTTCCTTTTAACCCTGGGCTGTACATAACCTGAAATCATGAGTTGGGTTTAACAAGAGTATTTTGGAGAAGTTTAAAAAGCATACACCTTTTCCCTTACTTGCCTATGCTGCCTAATATGCTGTTGTTTGGCCAACAATCTGCAAAACGAGTATACGTATTTGTGATGTCATTCTCTGGACCACTGTAATACATTTCTTATCTGATCCTTTCTGCAGGAAAGGTTCAAAATGAATACATTAATGTGTTGATCATTTAGTAGTATGGTTTTAAAATAATTCACTGATACTTGATTTCAAATTACAACTCTCCTAGAACACATTAAATTTGTCTTGATCGTTTTTAGGTTTATTCTATTTATTCTTTGTGTTCCTCCTCTTGGGGTTTTGTGTGTGTGTGTGTGTGTTCTGTCAAAATTCCATTTTAATTTAAAACACTGGAGCAATGGCTCTAGATCTCAAAATGTGTTCATTGCCTTCCAGATGATAATCTGGTTAAAAGTTAAAGTGGTTTTATGTATGGTGTTTTTTGTAACAGTGTTTATAATCATGCATTTTATTGTACTGTAAATGTTCTTTTAGCATTTTGTGATTTTTTAACATTAGGCATTTTCTTTATAATATTGGATTAGATTTAAATGTAAATTGTATTCTATCAGATCAAAGAAAAGTATAGAATATATGATAAATCCTCCATCTGTTGAGCATTGAGAGAGAATAATAAGTAACTTGCAAGCAGTCTCAGTGGAATTAAGGAACAAACAACACTGAAGACATGTACTTGTACAGGTCATATAGAATTAAATACAAGTCAGTGTTTCCCAATTACTTTGCTGTCAGTATGGTTCTTTTCCACATATCTTACTCAAGAATAGTGTTTCCTCTCTTGAACAGAATTGAATTTTATTCTCCCATTTCATATAATCTCTTTTTTAAATGATCATTTTTGGGTCAAAATTATATTTAATTTTCTCAAACTTATATGTTGTTTAAAGAGTCAAGCCTTTCTTTATGAAAAATGGCAGTCTTCTAACCCCTTCTCAAAAAACTCTCTCATCATCTACTGCTTCCCAGAAGCAATAACTTTTAACTATGTTAGTTGTCACATTTGTTATTTATCTCTATGTCTTGGGAATTGAGCTATTTTTACCACAAAATGCAACAAACACACTTTCCTTCTGTCTATTTCTAAACATAGCTATAGTTCTAGTTAGATCAATAGTCTGCGTTTATATTATTTTGACTATGTAGACATGATTCACATCTAAGTTGTACAGAATATTAATGTTCTTTTCTTTTCTTGAACAATTTATTTTTTTCCCCTGGGGTTGCTAATTATCTCTACTTGCTTAGTTTTCAACGTATTAATCACCAGTTCTATGTATTAATCACTGATCCCAAGTTTACCTCTATAAATAAAATATTTAAAAAAATATATTCTAATGCATCAGATGTCCTACAAAAGTCATCAGCGATTTCTGACTTGCTCTAGTCTGGAGTGTTTGCTCTCTAGATCTTGTTCTTTATCACTTTCAGATTCTCTTTTCCTTTTTTTTAAAAAAATTATTCAACCCCTATAATTTAATTACTTGTTAATTATTTCATTTTCTCTTAAGATTATTCACTAGTAGCTTTTAAATTTTTTTTTTTAATTTCTATTTATTTATTTATTTATGGCTGTGTTGGGTCTTCGTTTCTGTCCGAGGGCTTTCTCTAGTTGTGGCAAGTGGGGGCCACTCTTCATCGCGGTGCGCGGGCCTCTCTTGTTGCGGAGCACAGGCTCCAGACGCGCAGGCTCAGTAATTGTGGCTCACTGGCCTAGTTGCTCCGTGGCATGTGGGATCTTCCCAGACCAGGGCTCGAACCCGTGTCCCCCGCATTGGCAGGCAGATTCTCAACCACTGCGCCACCAGGGAAGCCCCACTAGTAGCTTTTGATAATGAGTTATTGAAAGTAAATAGTTTTTCAACACTTTTTATAGGAAAACATCTGCAATCACATTTAACTGACAGTTCCTTTAGGGACAGAATACTAGGTTGGAAAAATTATCCTCAATATTTTAAGCCATACCTCCATTGTCTTCTAGCTTCAAATATGATGTTTGATTTCTCATATAAAAACTCTTATTTTTCCTCTCTGAAAATCATGCTGTTCTCATTGATAACAATGTTCGACATTCAGAAACTGTAGGATCATATGCAGAGATAGGTCCATTTTCATCTATTGTTCTAGGCATTTGGTGGGTCTATTTAATCAAGAAACTAATCCTTTCATTCCAAGAATAATTTCTTGTATTAGTTTATTTTCTCATCCTTTTTCTTTTGTTTCTCTTCTCTCTTTTGCATGGACTCTTTTTATTGATATGTTGGAACTCCAGACCTGAGCCTCTGATTTTTTTATCTTTTTTTCTCCTGTTACCCATAAATGTGTCTTTTTGGTCTACTTTATGGGAGGCTTCCTTAAGTTTCCAGTCAATATACTGAATTTCCATTTCTACTATATATTTTACATTTCCAAAAGTTCTTTTTTGTTACATCCTGGTCTTCTTGCATGGATACATCTCTTTCTTTTATCTCTGAGAATATTAATGATACTAACTTTTTCTTTCTGAATTTCATGTTTCTTACAGGTTCCTTTTTTGCTTGTTTATCTGTTTTGATCTATTTATTTCATATTGGAGGCCTCCCCAGATATTTCCTGATTATGGTTGTCTGCTTATCTTTTAAAATTGGGCATTTGAATCTGATGTGAAACTTTGTCTATGTAAGTGGGTCTTATGAACTGTGGGTCTCCCTTGTTGATCAGTACTTATTAAATTATTATAGTAATCTGGCTTGATTGCTTCTTTCAGAAACTCCTATCCCAACCACCATGTCAGTTACAATAGGAATTCCAACAGAAAATAGGGTATCTGTTAACTGCAAAACTTGAGCTGGTTGTTTCTTAATACCTTATTTCAAAAACTTTGTATCCTAAAATAAAATGAAACAAAAGAAGTGTACATTTTTTTCAGCCTTCTTCAATATGTAATGCACTGTTTACATCTCTCTATAACTATATTATCTCATGGGGTTAGAATCAGGCCTGCTTTTGAGCAGGTTCACATGGAAAGGCCAAAGTGGTTGCAGAAAGGGTTTCTTTCCTGATTGGATGGGTTTTGCTCTGAGTGATCTGTTTCCAGGTAATACTAGTTGTTCAATCTTTTGCATCTCACTTTCGGGCAGAATGGATCATTAATGTAGTCAAAAATCATTTTTTGTAGTTAAAATTGGAAGGTATCCAAACGATATGCCAAAGAAATAATTAAAACAAGAAGAACACTGACTATGCAGGATGAAAATGGATAGCAGTAACATATCACATATTCTTGGTCTAGCCTCATTTTGATCAATAACAAATATTTATGGAATACACAGCAAAGGCTGGGAGTAGAGTTATTGCTTATAGAATAGAATAAATATAAGTGACTCAATAAATTGTTAAAAATACATATACATTTATCTTAGTCCCTTCAGGCTGATTACTTACTCCAATAGACTGGGTGACTTATAAATAAGAAACATTTATTTCTCACAGTTCTGGAGCTGGGGAGTCCAAGATCAAGGCATGAATATAGTTGTGTTCTGGTGAGCGCCCACTTCCCTGTTCATAGATGGCACCTTCTCACTGTGTCCTCACATGGTGAAAGGGCCACGGGATCTCTGTGTGGCCACTTTTATAAGAACACCATCCCATTCATGAGGGCTCCACTCTCATGAAGACATAAGCACCTCCCAAAGACCTCGCCTCCTAATACCATCATATATGGGGGTTAAGATTCCAACATAAGAATTTGGGGGGACATAAATACTTAGACTACAGCGATATTACATGTGGATGTTCCATATTTTAATTAAAGCAACCAGTTCCAGCAGTGAAAATATCAAAATGAAGTGAAAAGTTCAATGAACTTTCTGTATATATGTTCCATTGTATCATTCAGGTAAGTAATAATGTTTTATACTTTTTCTTGTATAATAGAACGTATATTTGCCTAATACAATAATAAAATAAAAATATTTTTCTTATATTTTCCACCCCAAGTTTTCTTACATTTTCTCACATTTGCATGAAACATGAAAATATAATATTTCTTGTTTGTTTAACAATCTTACTGGTTTGTGTATAACTCTACAGATATTTTCTTTCAGTTGGGTCTCAAAACTTCTAATACTTTATATTGTTTAGCAATGAAATACTTGTCGGAAAACTGCTTTTTTGAACCTTTAATAGTTGTATTCTAAGATTCAGCCCCAAATACTCCCTCATGTATAAAGAAGTTTGAACCCCTTCTGTGAAGACTTTTAAAAAGAGTCTTCTTTAGGGCTTCCCTGGTGGCGCAGTGGTTGAGAATCTGCCTGCCAATGCAGGGGACACGGGTTCGAGCCCTGGTCTGGGAAGATCCCACATGCCGCGGAGCGACTAGGCCCGTGAGCCACAATTACTGAGCCTGCGCGTCTGGAGCCTGTGCTCCGCAACAAGAGAGGCCGCGATAGTGAGAGGCCTGCACACCGCGATGAAGAGAGGTCCCCGCTTGCCACAACTAGAGAAAGCCCTCGCACAGAAACGAAGACCCAACACAGCCATAAAAAAATAAAATTAAAAAAAAAGTCTTCTTTAAAAAGACTTTTGTGCCTTATTATTTCTTATTAAAGCACCTATAAAATTGGTGATACTTTTTGTTTAGACTTTTTTTCATTTATCTAAAATACAAGTTCCTCAAGGATAGAGCAGGTATGGGAAACTATATAAAGTCATACACTGACTAAGAAGAAAGCTTTATAGAAAACAAAATTATAACATATTCTACTGAATCAGTAGGAGACAATCATAAACCATAAGCCTGAGATGAGAGGTTATTGATTTCATATGCTTCTACATCAGTAGATTAAGTACATGCTATTATATATTGGTAAGTACTTTTAAAGAAATTATATTTATATGAACAACCACTTACAACTCTCTAATACAACTAAACAGAATATCTCCTTCCCCATTCTCCCATTCCTATAAAGAAGATACTTTTTTGAAGCCTTATGTTATGGAATCTCAACCTACATACAGACTGGACCATTGTCTTTCTAAAACAGGAGAAGATTGCTACAGGTTGAAAGATTCATTTTATAGATTAATATAAATGGTTGATTGATATGAGATATGCAATAACAGCTAGTTTGGGCATAAGTTTTAGAGTTATTTAACTTGTGCTTTAAATTTTATCTATAGCCCTTTAAACTATCCTAGGATACTGATTTAATTAAAATAATTATATTAATTGAATACATTTATTTTCATAGGAACTGAATAATGTTTCACCCTAATTCTTCATTACATACATCTCAAAAGTTTTACTGCCTAATAATTTCATAAACTCTCCACAAGTGTGATGTAGAGGTCCTTAATAAAGGAATTTAAGTTTTAGAGGTTATGTTTAGATTATTCAAACTTAATTTGGTTATTTAATTGACAATATCTATACATTGTAAACTCCTAGAGACCAAAAACAAAACAAAATAGATTAAATGTTTAAAGATTACATTGCTATGTTACATAAACATGGATGCTTATATACATGGAATTTCATTTTTATGCTATTTGTATTTATGGGGGCAGAAATCACATTGGTCCCATTCTTGTTGTTGAAATAATTTCAAAATACTCTCTAGATGGAATATATTAAAGGAAAAAAAATAAGAGAAGCCAAAGTTTAAATTTTAATAGCAAAGTACATAAGCCTTGGTATGCATATATATACGGAGTATTAATTGCTAGTAAAATGCTATGTAAGAGTAACATATTACTGAGTCTATCTTTTGCATTAAATTTTATCTTTACATTTGTAGTTTTACAGTTGAAGTCCTAGAGATATTTACATTTAATTTCCTGAGTTTAGATTTCCACTTTTTCTTCAAAATATTTATTAGAGATACTCTCCAAGGGGAAAAAACCTCCTCTTGTTTTAATTATTTCTTTGTCATATCATTTGGATACCTTCCAATTTTAACTACCAAAAATGATTTTTGACCACATTAATGATCCATTCTACCCAAAAGTGAGATTCAAAAGATCGAACAACTAGTATTACCTGGAAACAGAGCAAAACCCATCCCATTGGAAATGAAACCCTTTCTGCAACCACTTTGGCCTTTCCATGTGAACCTGCTTTTTTAAGCAGGCCTGATTCTAACCCCATGAGATAATATAGTTATAGAGAGATGTAAACAGTGCATTACATATGGAAGAAGGCTGAAAAAATGGTGTGCTTCTTTTGTTTCATTTTATTTTAGATATAAAGTTTTTGAAATAAGGTATTAAGAAACAACCAGCTCAATTTTTGCAGTTAACAGATACACTATTTTCTGTGGCAAATTCTATTTTTGATATATATGAATTTATTTACCCTTTGCAAGTGGATCATTAGCATAAAAATATCATCTGTTGGAATGCAATTAAAAGTACATTTATAGTTCGATTAAAAGACTTCCGATGTTAATTAAGCAGTAATAATAGGCAACCTGCAGAAACAAGAGCTGTTAATGCCGTCATGAAAACAAACTTCCAACAACTATCCGCTGGAGAACATGAGCCGGACCGCAGATTGTTTATTGTCAAAGACTTGACTGGCTAATAAATGCTGGCAATAGCTTGAGTGCGCTGGAATGCTGTGCAGCTGCTGCATTAGTCAGACTTTCCCTTTTCTGAATGCTCTAATCCCTTCGATATTGCATTAAATATGTTTTCAATATTTATCTGGATAAAAATGTGCTGAATGTTGCAACAGTTTAATTCTGACGTTTGTCACACAGGAAATCTGGAAACGGCAGAAGGTAACTGCATCTTTATTGTTAAAACCTAATGCAATTCATTTCTCTCACACTCTGTGAGAGCACTGAGTAAGACTGTGCTCATGCTGAGGCAGGAAAATGCCAGCAGTACTGAAGCCAAACATGAGGACTTAGTGCTTGGCTGAACGGACTTAACTGACCCCTTGCTATCCACGAAGATCTAAATTCGGGCAGGCCCCCATGACTGAATGTCATATAGCAGAATATAATAAATGGCTCTGGGGCTTGTTATAGTCTATACAGTCCAAATCCTTGACAGGCCAGAAGTAGAAATCATTTATTACCATGTCACATAATTTTATTAGGTTTCCTACATGATTATCCAAACAATTGTTAGCTAATCTATTGGATGGTATATAAGGAAAGTCACTGATCTTGAAATTAAGATGTTTGAATTGTATCCCAGCTTTGGCACTAAATTGTGATAAACCCATTAGCTCCTCACAGTCTTTTTTGGACTCAGTTTCATCTACAAAAGGCTGGGTGTGATAGATCATATCTCTAAAATGATTGTCTAAAATAATTGTCTAAAATAATATGGCTATTTGTATTTAAAACACCCACGCAGCCATAAAAATATTTAAACAATGAACTAATATAATTATAATAAATAATAACAACACCACTATTAAAATGTAATATTTCTATCTTGAAGCTAAATATTGAAATTATAAGACAACTTTGGAGAGTGTGTGACATTGAATCAGAGAAATTCATATTACACATATTGCTAGAGTTGAGTTTTCTTGCTGATATGGCAGGATAATATTACATTAGGGTGACATTTCCTCAGTTTCCAATAAAGAAAAAAATATAAGCTTCTTGATTTGAATGTGTAGACTTTTTAGTTTTCTGAAAGCATGAAACTGATATTAAGTAAAAATCTAGGAACTAATCAAAATCTCCAAACTTCCAATAATATCATTTAATTTATTTCATTCAATCTAGGTAATTAAAACCCCTTGAGACTGACGGAGAATGCAAATAAATATGTTAGTGATATATTATCGGTCAGTCTTTTTATGTGTCATTTAGACTACCCTCTAAAACTTCTTCTCATTGACCATGAAAGATGACCAACTCGTTGACCATGAAAGATGACCAACTCAACTGTTTCAAAGCAGTATGTGTTGAGAATAAAAATAAGCCTGACAACCAAGTCAACCTTTAGAAATTGTGTACCTCTAAAGACAGAAGTCCCTTCACATCTGTTATTGGAAACTGAGAAATTTTTATTACCAAGAAACTGCAATCAACTGATACAGTAATTTTTTACTACCTTATTTAAACCTTTGAAAAACTTTCTCAAGCTGAAGTAGTGAACAAATTTGCTAGCATGACATCCAAGGCCTGCCATGATTTGATTTCCTTTTCATGTCAGAAGTTGCATTTTTCAAAGCTAATCCTCTGCTGTACATTCTACTCCATTCCAGAAGATGCTATATCTTTTCCATTTTTCACTATTTTCTCACAGTGTACATTCAATATCTGTGGCTATCATTCTGAAGCCCAAATTCCACCGTTCATATGAATTCTTATCTGGTTTTCCCAAATGAAACACCCCCACAATCGAGTTAGTAAAATAGTGTTAGTTTGTTCATTAATGTTTCATGGCTCTTATCAAATTTTGATTGATCCTATAAACATTTTATTTTCTAAATAGAGTGTAAACCTCTGGAGAGGTATGCTTATTCTTTTTAAAAATATAACATCTTTACTGAGATTAGACTCATACCATACAATTCACACATTTAAAGTATAAAATTCAATAGTCTTCGGGATATTCTCAAAGTTGTGCAACCATTAATACAATCAATTTTAGAATGTTGTCATTAACCCAAAACAAGCCTTGTAGCCATTAACAGTCACTCTTTTCCTTCCCCAACACTCTCAGTCCTAGCCAACACTAATCTACTTTATGTCTCTACATTTGCCTATTGTGTTCATTTTTAATAATGAAACCATAAAATATGTAGCCCTTTATGACTGGATTCTTTAACCCAACATCATCTTTCTGAGGTCCATTCATGTTGTAGCATGTGTCAATACTTTGCTCTTTTCTATTATGAAAAAAATCATTACATTGTATGGATATACAGCTTTTAATTTTTCTATTTATTAGTTGATGGACATTTGGGTCATTTCCACTTTGGGGCTATTATAAATAATGTTGCTATGAACATCTGTTTGTAAGTTTTTGTGTGGATGTATGTTTTCAATTTTCTTAATTACATGCCTAAGAATGGAATTTCTGGGTCATATGATAACTCCAAGTTTAAACTTGTGAGGAACTGCCAGACTATTTTCAAAGTGACCACACCTGAGTCTAAATTCCTAATAGCAATGTGTGAGGTTTCCAAATTCTCCACATCTATGCCAACACTTATTTATATTTTTGATTATGGTCATCTTCGTGAGTGTGAAGTAGTAACACATTACAATTTTGATTTGAATTTCCTGATGTTTAATGACCATTTGTATATTTCATCAGATTTGGCAAGTTTTCAGCTATTATTTCTCCAAATATTTTTTCTTTCCTTTTCTCTTTCTGCTCTTTCTCTGCTACTCCTATTATGTTGTATATTGGTATCCTATATTTATCTGAAGATTTGTTTATGTTTCTTAATTTTTTCTCTTTACTCTTCAGATTGCATAATCTCTGTGAATCTAAATTCAAGTTCACTGGCAATTGGTTTTTGTTGTTTTAAATATACTATTTTGCCCCTCTAGAGAAAATTTTATTTCAGTTATGGTACTTTTAAATTCCAGAATTTCTATATGAGTCTTTCTTTGTTATTTCTATCTTTTTATTTATATTCTTTATTTGATGAGATATTGTCACTATAACTTCCTTTATTTAAGTGTTTTCTTTGTTTCTTTGAACATATTTATAATAGTTATTTTACGTGTTTGTCTGTTAAGTCTAACATCTAAGCCCTCTCCCAGGCAATTTCTGTCGCCTGCTTTGTTTCTATGTATGGGTCACAACTTTCAGGGGTTTTTTTTTTCATGTTTCATAAATTTTTGTTGAAAAAATTTTTGATTTTTGATAATATACGGTAGCAACTCTGGATATTGATCTTCCCTCTCCAGGGCTTGTTATTATTGTCTTATTTGTTTGCTTGCCTGCTTATTTGTTTAGAGACTTGGCTGGACTATTTTAACAAAGTATATTTCCCTATAGTGTGAGGCCTCTGATGTCACTACTCAGAGGGTGCAGGCAGCCTTGGGTGTGTGCACAGACACCCTGGTATGTCAGTGGTTTTGACAGGGCTCTCTTTGACTTTCCCCTTCTCTCTGTTAGGCTATCTGTCTCTTTTGGTATCACACACAGCAGTTAGGCTCCAGTAACTGTCAGCTGATTGCACTATTGGTTTTGACTATGCTGTGGGGTGTGAATTGCTCCTCAGTCTAATCCAACTAAGTCTGAGGTCCTGAAGAAATAATTTTGGAGGTCAGTCTTCAAGGTTTGTTCTGACTCCAGTAAGGCTTCCTTATCTGTTTCTTTCCCTGGTTCTCTCTGATGGAGTAGCTGATCTACAGCTTAGTTTAAGGTTCTTATGACCGGCCTCCTCTAAATTGCTTCCCACCAAAATCTTCACTGTTTTTCAGATTACCTTAGCCTTTAGTTCCCCACATTCTGTTCTAAATACAGTCATTTTTGGAGGGGAGGGCTTTGGAGCTCTGTGTTATTATGACATATCTTTATCCTTTGGGCAAAACCTCTGAGCCCCTGATCCTAAGGTGGGAGCAGAGAGAGTCGTCCATTTCTCTCAGAAAGACATTCCTGTTTGATGAGCAAGGCAGCATGTGAACCAGTTGCCTTTGGTCTTCTCAGCTTGCCTTTCCCTGCACAGAACTTCTGTCCTTTAAGCAGCCTGCAGCAAGGATAGGGTGCTAGTATTCTCAGTCTTCCTCTCTTGTAGTGTAACCATCACCCTATGGAAGAAGGAAAGCTAGGGAGAGGAAGGAAGACCCAGCCTCTCTGCTGCACTAGTCTGAAATTTAGGCTCTGCAACATGGAGCTTGGGAGAATGATAAATGCTGGTTGATTGCCTCTCCCAGGAAGATACTGAAGCACTTGACTGATTACTGAAGGAGGAGGAAGTCCCATCTTCTTCACCACATCTACCAAGAGTAGAGATGTTATCATACTAATCTGTGGAATTGCAGGAGAGGGCGCTGGTTATGGATCAAGTGCCACCGACTCTTGCTATTCTTACCAAAATGTAGATTTTCTTGAATAAACATTTCTTCATTTGGTGTATGCCTTTAAGACAATATCCACAGACTTTAAATGTTTTCTTTTATAAAAATTTTACCAGGTTATGCCCGGGAGCCAGTCTGCAGATCTCCTCATGCCTCCATTCTAGAAGTGGCTCTTAGTGCTTATCTTTTAACTCTAAAGTATTCACTCATAGCTACAAAACATACATTTCTTTAAAAAAAAAATACTACAGGAAACCAATTTAAGTTTAATGTCAGAAAATATTGGATTATAAAGTATTCAGAGTTGGCATCTTCATAGCTCACACTTAATACCCATCCCCCTCAGGGAAATCTGGATAATCAACTTACAAAACGATGTGGTTCTCTATTATGCTCATTAATGTTCAGTATATATGGTACCCAACCAAGTACGTTTTATCAAATTGGACAGTTAATGCTACCTAATAACATAGAACAAAGGTTCAGTATATCTTCACTCTCCAATCATCCCAACACAAACTTTCCAAAATATTCCTGAATTATTAATCTGTATAATGTGATCGGGTTACTGGTAAGGAAGTTGTCATTGTGTATTTGTCTAGATAATATTAGCTACTTTAACAGATAAAATCCAAAATCTCAGTGACTTAACACAGTTCTCACTCATAGACTTCAAAAGTGAATTGAAAGATGCACTTAAAAAATTTTTTTTTGGTTCTTTTGTTTTCAAAACATGGCTTCAGCGATTACTACTGAAAGATGAAAAGTCATGAAGGATAATGAGTCAAAGGCTTTTATGACCCAGGCTTCTAAATGGTGTTTTTATACTTCTCATCTGCATTGTAATATCCAGAATTCAGATGCCTGTCCCCACCAGAATATAAGGTAGAATGGGAATGCAGTTTAAATGTCATCCTAGAAATAAAAGGACATATGTTGGGCAGCCAATTAAGTCCCTGCTCTCCAGATTTCCATACATCCATTTCACCCTTTTCCTACATTAGTTTGCTAGAGCTGCTATAACAAAGTACTACCACAGACTGGGTGACTTAAGCAACAGAAATATATTGTCTCACAGTCTGTAAGCCTCACCCCAATACTTTCCTTCAGCTTCACACAGCATTCTCCCTGTATGAATATCTTTGTGTTCAAATTTCCTGTTTTTATAAAGATATAGTTATTGGATCAGCACCTACCCTGATGACCTCATCTCAACTTAACTACATCTGAAATAGTCTTATTGTCAAATAAGGTGACATTATAAGATACTGGGAGTTAGGACTTCAACATATGAATTTGAGGGGGGACACACTTCAACTCATAACACTATACAAATAGAACATAACCTTTTTACCAAGAGTAACAACACAAGTTCTTGTCCAGTAATTGCATTGAGCATGAAGTCCAGGTTCATCACGTGATGTATGGTTCTTTGTATCTGATTCAATATGGCTTCCCTTGTTCAGGTGACCTAATATTGAAAAGATATATTATTATCAAAAAATTCTCCAGTGTTTTGGATTTTACCCTGGTTGTAAGCTAACAAGTTATTCTACCATAGTGTCATTGATGATGAAAAAAATCACAAAAATCCTGTGTCAGAGACAAAGAACTGTATCACTGGTGGCACAGCAGGTAACATGAGCTGCATGTTTGCATTAGTTACTACTGACACCCCAAGTCCCATAATTGTGGAACAGGCTGATGCTGTTCACCCAATGGGTCTTCATCCCAGCCCAGGAATTCTGAGTTTATAAAACTCCCAATGTTACGATATCACTTCTGCTAACCTTTGCGCTAGTGGGAGACATTCTTATACCATTACAATAAAATGACATAATTATAATCCTGGAGGAGAAAACAGATCTGTTCTTTGCCATGGAGAGGGGCATTATCTCTGTCTCCCAAGATGAAATTCAGTCCTCTGGGAAGAATGTGCTTTTTCAAGGTTTTCCATGGTCCTTGTGTCTGTATTCTGGGAGATTATTTTCTTAAACATTATTCTTAGGGACACATCTGAAGTGAGTTTTATGTAGTGTACATTCCTTTGTGTCTGCACAGTTTTCATGGCCACTTTTGTTAGTGTATCTTTGGAGGCCTGAAGTTCGTTTTAAGACTTGAACTATAAAAGCCTTTTTAATCTAGGCCTGTGCTTCTGTGGCACTATATTCATTTAAAAGTTTAGTAAGTTATGTTTCTTATGTTCTATTTTATTTGGAAAAATAAACAACCCAGTTTAGCCTAGAAAATTCTAAAAATCAAAATAAAGTCATGAAGTAGCTCTACCAGATATTAAAATATATGACAAAATGTAATAATTAAAACAGTTGTTGTGATGGTACATACATAGCTATATCAGTATAATTTAGCTATAAATTTCATAAATCGGTATAAACATATATGATAATTTAAAATAAAATAAAAATTTAATTTAAAGTAGTGGAAATTCTATATTTTAAAATAAATGATTGTGATAATTTAGTAGACCTCTGGGAAATATTTTGGAAATGATTCTTTAAAGAGTGGGAATAAATAAGAAGGGAAAAATCCAAATGTAAAAATGTTAATATTTCTCTTATTTGTGATATTTCTATAGTAGAGTTAGAAAGATCTTTGAGAGTATGATCAAAAATTCTAGATTTCATTAAAGAAAACACAGTTAACTACAGAACATTAAAAACACAAGGTTAAAATGACATACATAAAATAAAAATACAAACCACGACACAGAAAAATAGCTGTATAATTTCCAATATGTATATTTTAGGAAAAAATATGTTATACCATAGTGTGCAGTTTACTAAAATTTGCTTAAAAAATATAGATAGAGGTAGATGCTTGTATATGCATAGCTCACCTCATAAAGAATATGCAAAAAAACCCACAAAAACCCCAAATCGTGGCTTTTCAAAGGTAACTCTGTGAAAGAACAAAACAAACAAATAAATGGTAACTCTGTGGTTGAGGAACATGGGGTTTAACATATGAACATATGTGCCCATATATTTGCATATACTTTGTTTTAAAAATTAATAATGACTTCTTTATGACATATTTAATTTAAAAACAAAAACAAAAAAAGGAAGCCCCAAAGAATTGATCAGTAGAAAATTCATAATTATATCTGCATTAAGTACATATAGTTTCAATGTTGTTTATTATTTCTAAAATTTTCTAAACTACCTAATTTTAGTTTATGTAGCGGAATCTGACTATCTAAATGGAAAAACATCACAGTCATAAAATGATTCACATTTAATTTATTAATTACATGTGTGAATCTAACTGTTCTGATCACTATTGCTATGTAACAAATCAACTTCATAACTTAGTATCTTGAAACAACCATGATGTCTCTGGGAATATATTACATCTGTGGAAAAACAGCTGATTAAAGAAGTCATTTTTTTTTTTTTCTTCTACGTGTATCTGGGAAGAATGAGAGGAATATTTTTTCTTTGATCCCCTAAAAGAGGACAAGGAAGTCATTGTAATTATTTGTTTTTGAAGGTCTGAAATTCCCTGCATAATAGAGAGTAAAGAGGATTACATTTTTCAAAGAAAAGCTCTGGCTTTTTAAATTTCAGGGCCTTTCAAGGGGTTGGGCGCAGCTGTACGGGATAAGAGTATCTTGAAGCCTTGGGCTACAAGGTATCAGGTCTCTGTAGGGGCTGGAAACTAAGTGACTAATGTCAGCCAGGCAGGTGTTCAACCATGGATCAGCGACCAACTTCCAGTAAAAACTCTGCACACCAAGACTCAGGTGAGCTTCCCTGGTTGGTAGTACTTTGTACGTGTCACACATCATTGCTGGCAGGTTAAGCACTATCTTTAAGATTCTACCAGAAGAGAGCACATGGAAGTATAGTGCCTTACCTGCCCTATGTGCCTTTACCTTTGCTGATTTCAAACTGTATCCTTTTTCTATAATAAGTTGTAACTGTAAGTATAATGGTTTTCTGGGTCCAGTGAGTCCTTCCAGTGAATCATTGAATTTGAAGGTGGTCTTGAGGATCTCTGATACAGTAATGTAACAAAATTCAGTAATCCTGAAGATGGCTGGGCTCTGCTGGGGACGGTATACATATATTAGAGAGGCATAACCCTGAATGTAATGGCCTTAAAAGCTTAGGTAGAAGTATAGGTCGCTAAATTTAACAAATTTGAGTGGATCAAATTGGCTTAGATAATGGACATTGGCAGTGGAGACGGTAACGAAGTAAAGACCAGTGATATTTACTACAAATTACTGCATTGTATACAAATACGGAAAGGTAGGGAAGGAGAATGTCCTCAAAATAAAACTAAACTGAATTTTTCATTACCCAGGTAGATAGGACCTCAAAGCTATTATGAAAAAAATACATATGCCTTACTTAAAGATAAAACAAATTCAAACTAATTAAGACTCATTACTCAATATGAACATTTGTTTTCCTATTTATATAAATATTCTAAATTATTACGGAATTTAATAAAGCCTAGTTGACCATATTATGAATATTTTGCTAAATATACAATGCTAAATTTGAAGGCAGTTTGCCATGCATCTTAAGTCATATTGTTCAATAAATTAATTTTATTTACAGGAATATCTCCAAAGCAACTCATTAAAATAGGGGAAATCCAGATATATAAGTATATTCATCATGACATCATAAAAACTACCCAAAACTGAAGTATACCAAATGTTGAAGGGTTGATTTTGATTAAATATATAATACCAGATTTTCTCGTTTAATATCATTCAACCATATTTATGTAGAAACACAGAAAATGAGTAACATTAACTCAAAACGCAGAATACGGAATTACGTGTCTATTTTATAATTTCTTAATATTTTAAATTGTTAAAATACTTAAAAATGATGAAGCCATAAAAGTAATGGAGCTAACAGATTTATATGCAGCCATTAATTTAATTAATTTGAGATGGGGCAACATTAGAGATGGCAAAAAGCACGTATTTCTCAGACATCCATTGAAACCTTGTAGTTTTCTGTGAATTCACACACACACACACACACACACACACACACACACACACAGAGTCATAACACTAAGAAAACATTCAACAGTAGAGTATAATATTCTCCTGCAAGAGAAAGAAAGTCACTCGTTAGTGAGAAAGATGTTTTACTCCTACCTTGAGCAGCAGGAGATTGGGTAGCAAGGAGAGTCCAAAAGCAGATAGCATGGCCATTCCCCCCACCCCTTGCTCTATCTTAATGTGATCTGTATTTAGTGATTGAATAACAGTAGTAGCTTTTCTCAAACTTTCCTGTCTTAATCATTAGATAGCATTCAGACTTAATGAAAACATTTCCCCAGAAGACAAAGAGTAATATAAACAATTTATCATCATTCCCCCTGGTCTAACATAAACGTTTTCTGAATTGGAGATGGAGTTTTGCCATGGCTTAGTGGAATTTACTATATGGCAAAGGCTGTGCAATTTTAAAGCTGAATAATTTGTTTTGTGGTACAGTAGAAATATTTATTTTGGATGAAGAGTAGTTTTCAGGAAAAAAGAAAAATGCTGACCAAGGGGAATAAGTGCTGTTTTCAGGATTGGCTTTTAGCAGAAAAGAGCAGAAAAATCTGTAAAGTAAACTAAGTTTACTCCTAAGATATAGACATAAACATAAAAGGCAAGGAGTCAAACCCTCTCAATGTCCACTTTCCATCCCTCCACCTAAGTTTGCTGCTATTCTTCCAGACATCTTTTTTTTACTGATATGCATAAATATATTTAGCTATTATTCTTTATAGGAAATAGAATAATCTTCTAAGACTTCTAATATTAGTCTTCATTTTATTGGACATACCATGTGCATCTTTTCATAGCATTCAATATATATCTCCTCTTTTTCATGGCTGCTCTGTATTCACTTTAATGGATCTATCATAGTTTAACTATTCCCTTATTGATGGGAAGGTAAGTGGTGTCCATTGCTGGTGTAATGCTTCCGTGAACATCTGTACTATGATGTAATTTCTGTAAAACAGCTTTCTGTGCACAATTAAAATTTAATGTACACTGGCAAATTACTCCCCAGAAGACCGTTACCAAATTTTATGCTCACTGTGAATATGTGAGTGCCTAGTCTCCTTTGTCTTCTCAAAGAATGGTAGAAGTCTTTAAATTGCTTGCTGGTCTGACTGGTGAAATTATATCAATGCGATAATATGAAATCCTATATTGCAGGAACAGAAGTGTGTCTGGTTGCAACAATACCCAAATGATATTTAATTTTGTTTACCCAATATATGATAGAAAAAAAAGAAAGAGAAATAAAATGATTATATATATATTTATATATTTATATTTTGCCAACAAATGTCTTTTAAAATTAGCTGTATTTTCAAATGTGATAACACAAAATGTTGGTTTATACATTGTGTCTCTCTGATGATATGAAGTCAGGATGACGTGATAAAATGATGAAAAGTGTTTTTGAATTTGAACTATTTTATTTATTTGAATTTGAATTATTTGACTAACATATTTGGTCATATTGATTACCTGTGGCTGAAAATTGTTCAAGGGACAGGCATAGGGCTAAAATAATGCCATTCAACTTAGCATCATTACTAATGCTAAGCTAGAACATGCACAAATACAAAATGGTGGCCATATGAATTAAGTGAAATCTGCAAGTAACTTGTTTTTCAACAAAATTCAGTTCTTATTTTCTTAAATATTGAATTGTTTGGCTTCAAGTTAACTGACACCCTATCTCTTAAGCCAATATTATATTCTGGCAAACATAAAAATCTGTGGATGGAATGGTAAACAAAGTTTAATTATCTACTTATTTATTTACCAAGCATTTTCTTTTTCTTTTTATGCCTTAATCCATGTTTTACTGCAAACCAGAATAATAACATGAGCCGTGTTTCAAAATTCACATCTGGAGAAATTTCTAACAGAAATCAAATCTTTTGTTCAAATTTATTTGTACTTGGAAAACAGGCCTGCATTTAAGAGAAATGCAGCTAAAGTGATTATTGAAATTGTTAAAAATGATTTTGCAAAATTAATGGAAGCTAAGAAAACAACACCTTAATGGTTTAAGTGCAAAATAATCAGAAACAATTTCTATTTTCCTTTAAAAATTTTTGTTTTGTTTTGTTTTGTTTTAAATCAAAAGAGCAGTGTTCAGCAAAACATATTTTAGCTTCTATTGAAATGTAGAATATAGGATCTTTCTTCTATCTATCTTAAAACAATTTTCAAGCACAAGTAATCTTGAGCTTTACTTTTCTGAAGTAAAAGAAAAGATACACAGATAGCCCTCCCTCCCAGATGCAAGAAGGGACTATTTTTTCCCTTCTTGCATCTAATGTGCAAGGCCTTAAATCACAAGTAATTCTGTAATCTTGGCAGTATTCTTTATGGAGAATAGGCATGCTTGATCATTTGCAATCTTTTGCAGGGATCTATCTGTATAGTGACATTAAATACATATATCTCCCTCTCTTTCTTTCTTTCTTTTTTTTTTTTTTCTTTCTAAGTACCTTTTGGTCAACTGCAGTTTTCTTTCACAGAAAAAAATAACTGTTAGTGGATACTTTCCTGGAAACTATCCCCCTAAGCAGTTTCATCTTAAGCAATGTATCATTAATCATTAGGCTAAAACAGTCTGGATCATCAAAAATAAGTAATATGAAAATATTTTATACTTTTATAAAGGTCTTAAAACTACAGTTCTTGGTTGATATTTCCTATCTTGCCTAAAATATAATTGGAAGCCACATTATGTTCTTAGTTTCCCAAGATTTTCTTTCTTTCTCAAATCTTTTTGTTTTGTTCTTTTTTTTGTTTGTTTTTTTGTTTTGTTTATTGGAGGGAGGGAACTTCATAATAAACCATTTATTCTTAAATAATATCAATATTTTCTGTAGCATTTAGGGTTTACTGAAGCATTAGAGAAAGGATATATTAAGGAACAATACATAAATTGTCTCCATTTGTTCATATCCGCACAGGGATCTATTTAAGAGAATAATAAGTCCAGGATATTGACCTAGTGGTAAATATTATAGATTGCTGATAGGGAATGGAGCAGCCTAAAAAAAGTATTCTTTGAAAAAAATGTATTTTTTGAACACTTCCTTTAAAAATAATATAAAAATTCATGATTCACATGAACCAAGGTACTAGAACTATGTGATTGTTCATTTAAATTTAACACAAGGTGATAAGGATGTCAAAGTGTAAGGCTTTCACTGATATAGCACATGGAACAAATAATTGTTCATTTAATCTCTAGATTTAAAAATATGGGCATCATTTAAAAAATCATTTTGTGTGAAACAGTTTTTTTTCCTAAGATCAAAGAAGTTTTATTTACATGTAGTGAAAAATTATTATCTGCTTTCCACTTATTTTCTTCCATTTTGTTTACCACAAATAAATGGAAAAGCTAAAGAGAAAATAAGGAGAACATATTTTGCCTTCAAATCAGTTGAGAAGACACAATTAGGATTTCCATCCCAGAAATATAACTTCTTGTTTAAGCATAGGTACAAACTTTAATTTTAATTGATATTCGCTTCAATGATTTCATTTTACAGAGGCCCATCTGCTTTTCTGTTAGCCTATTCTGGTCCATCATCCCTTGTACACTTGGATATCTCAGCCATGCATTATAATCTAAGCACAACAACTGACTCTGCACTGTGGGTCTTCCAAAATAAGCACAGCTGCAGTCTTTGTATCTTTAGCAGCCTCCCTCCCCAGTACTGCACAGCAGTCAGAGATGTTCAGCTATTCTAAATTTAAAGTCAGAAAGATCATCTTTCTGAGAAGCCACAGGAATTGCTTCTCCAGTCTAAGAGTTATAACAAACCACGCATTTCTGTATGGAGGAGCAGATTCATAGCTGACCAAGTTATCGAAAGCATTTCACTAAAGCATACAAACCAAGCTGGGTTGATGCTGGTGGTTTCACCTTAGGTTGGTCAACTAAAGCAGATAACATATATCTTCCTCTGAAATGTTTAGCACTAATGCTTACAGTCATGGGACTCAGGGCTCCCCTCTGTCAGGATGTAAAATGTGCCATGGTAAATGACCTTATATACAATTGTCAGGATTGTAAAGCAACCCACGAGTGCTGAGAAATTTATTAGAACATTATGTTTTAACACAGAACTACACTGTATCAAGATAATTTAAAATATTGATGTAAACCACACATTGTTCTAAGTGAAACTATTTCTGGCTAATTGGCGGACCCAGAATAACCTAAACTTATATACAGACCTATGCTTCTATTTTTCTGCCTCAAACTTGGTCAGCACACACTTCAATACTGTAGAGTCTATTGTAAAATTCTGAGAGAATCATGATGTCACATAAATAAGATACCGTTAGGAGCACTGCTCTAATAGTTTAGTGCCTATAAAAAGATATATTTTTTAACAAACATCATTTTTTTCTACCTTTACCTATATTATTTCTGAAACACTCCTGCCTTTAGAATTCTAAAAGCAAACAGTATATATATTCATTTAGAAAAATGTCTATATCCATATATTTATAAGGTGGTGATGTATATATATATGTATACACACACATATATATTGATTAAATGAACAATTATTTGTTCCATGTGCTCTATACATATATGTATATATATATATATATATACCCATGCATTTACCTCTCTATCTACATACTTTGTTAAAGTGTTGCATCTCTTTATCCCCATTGCCTCCTCCTCCTGCCCGTAACTGGTGTCAAGCTGATAATTAGAAAACATTATTTTTTGGTGGCCTTTGATTTCACCAAGTGGTGAATTTTTTTAAAAAGCCACTGAGATAAAACAATGATCATGCCCCATCCCCAGCACCATTTCACATATTCACATTACATTTTAGGTTCCTGATGACATTTGAATTGTCTTCTGCTTAATTAGGTAAGGAAAAGAGGGTAGAGAAATATTACTTGGAATTGAGAATAATCACTCTAGGACAGAGTAAGCAAACAAGAACAATAAATTCTAGGAAGTTATTGCAGGTCAGTCTGAAGAGAGAGGAGTTACTTTGGACCAGATGGGGGATGGTGTCTTTCTTTTATGAAGCAGAGATCAAGACTGGTCTGAACTGAAGTACGACACAACACAGGAGATAGGGCAGAAGAGTGCTGTGAAACTGGTTGGGGACTTTACCTACCCATTCAGGGTACCAACCTGAAGTTGGCCTTACTGGTCGGAAACAATACCGGATGGAATTAAGGGAAAGTCTTTAAGTCCTTGAAAGTTGGCCAGACAAGTCAATCTGTGGTTAAGATTCCAGCTACCTTCAGAGAAGAGACTCTATGTAAACTTACCTGTGTCTAGATTCCATATTTTATTTGTCTTAATTTTCCCCTTCTTAAAAAAATTACTTTGGAATGTTTGTCCATATTAAGCCAAGACATCTGAGGAAAGGGAGTGCCTTTAGGGACTAACTGTGGTACCAGGCATAAAATACACCCATCAAAAAGAAAAAAAAGACTTAGTAAAGCTGTGGTATTTTACTCTGGTAAAACTTTGGAGTCTCAACAATTATGACCACCTCTGATAGCCCCTCTCTGCATACATGACAATTCCGAGTGAAAATAAACTAGACAAATGACTAAACATCTTATTTTTCAGAGGCAGATTCACAATATATGCTAGATACTAATGTTACTATATAGATTCTTGCAAAAGATTGCATATAATCAAATGTGCCTATTCTCCATAAAGAATACTAGCAAGATTACAGAATTACTTGTGATATAAGGCCACACATATCAGATGCAAAAAGAGAAAAACATTTTAAACATCATTTTTCATGTTGTATATACATATAAAAGAGGGGGGAAGCCCTGAGGAATTGCTAAAATAACATTGTGGCATTTTTAAGACTTTAGATAATTTGAGGAAGAAATGCTTCTTTGGAAATAATTTAAGTCATCATTTGTAGAGTGTTTTTCTACAAAATGAGACTTTTTGGTAAAAGGGCAAAAAAAAGAAAATCATGAAAGATAGCTTTGTTAACTGTCAGTGATATGTGTCTGTTATTCTTCTTCCTTGCAGACTCATAAACTACAAACCAGTAGCTTTAGAGACAGCGTTGCTATTAGCTTTCCGTAGACATTAATGCACTGCAGGGACTTTCTACCACCACCAAAAAAAAAAAAAAAAATAATGCTCTTAATTTGGAGTCATCCAAGCCACCCAGAGTGAGTGTTTTCTGGCACCCAAGGTGTTATGATTGCTACGGTCCTGTCACATGATGCTATTTTCCCAAGTAAATGTAATCTTTTTTTTAAATGCTGTAAAGAACTTTGCCCAAATGCTTCAGCTACAAGCCAAGACTTTCTCCCCCCAGTTTGAGAAAGAGAGCATCTGCCATTAAAAAAAATAAAATCTGGGGCTTCCCTGGTGGCGCAGTGGTTGAGAATCTGCCTGCAGGGGACACGAGTTCGAGCCCTGGTCTGGGAGGATCCCACATGCCGCGGAGCAACTGGGCCCGTGAGCCACAACTACTGAGCCTGCGCATCTGGAGGCTGTGCTCCGCAACAAGAGAGGCCACGACAGTGAGAGGCCCGTGCACTGCGATGAAGAGTGGCCCCCGCTCGCTGCAACTAGAGAAAGCCCTCGCACAGAAGTGAAGACCCAACACAGCCAAATAAATAAATAAAATAAATTTAAAAATAAAATAAAATAAAATCTTTCTACAACCTCAAAATTAATTTTAAAAAGGCAGTTGCAACCATGCAATAATATTAAAGGATGTAATAAAAATAACAATTAACAAAGCAGGTACTGACATTTTTCATAGAGTCAATTTTGCCATTAGATTGATATTTGGTGAGCAGAGGACAAAAGAGGGGCAAATAGCTCCCCCTCATATTCCATCTACTGCCTCCAGGACTGGTATGAGAGGGGGCAGAGAGTTGGTAGAAAAAGGAAAAAAAGAGGATTTGGAAAATCCTTGGCCCTGCCACAGGATTAATTAGAAACTCAGAGTATTGGCCCAACAATCTATTTTTTTTAAAATAAGGGCTCCAGTGATTCTGGTATATGCTGGAATTTAAGAAGTTCTGCTCTACCTTAAGGTATTCAACTGCCATTTTTTAACACAGTGGTAATTTGTTTGTTTTTGTTTTTTGTTGTTGTTTGTTTTTAATCTAAGCCTAAAACATGTTCTGCAACAGAGTGGTTAGTTGATTTTATATTTTAGAACAAAATATAGGTCCTGCTTTAGTACTAGTCATGTGGCATCTGGTGATGGAGGATGTATTTCTTCCATCCTCCTAATGTGTTAACTTTATCCATACTCAACCAAGACAATGTTTTTTTCTTGTTTCAAAGCTTGTGCCCCCTCACGGAACTTTCAGAAGATGGATGTTTCAAATCTTAAAGATGTTTCAAATTCTCAGTTCATTTGCAGAGCCCAGAGAATTCATATAACCATGAAAAAGATAAAAGTAAAAGCATGTTTTATTTCAGATTACCAATATCTGTCACTTACGTGCAATTTTAGTAAGGAAACAACACTTTTGGACTTTTTGTATGGTGCCCAGCTCAGAAATGATTTATCCTTATGTTTTATTTACTGCCTTTAGCTGTAATTGCCTTCCTTACTTGCTTATTTATTATTAAACACACATGTTCAAAAAATGTGAGAATTTTTTGTGGCCACCATGTTTCTCTGCTTTATTTTGTTAGTGTATAGTTTCACATTTAAATACAGAGAAGGGGTTTGAGATGGCAGCATAGGGGGATCCTGAGCTCACCTCCTCCCATGGACATAACAAATCTACATCTACATATGGAATAATTCCCTCTGAAAGAGTCCTAAAAACTGAATGACCAGAACCTCCCCAACACAGGGTAAAAGAACGGCACTGAGATGGATGAGAGGCAGAGATATGGTCTCAACAAGGAAAAAAATCACACCCAAGCTGTGGTGACCTATAATTGGGAAGGATCACAAAAGTATGAAACTTCTCCCTGAAAAGCAAGGGATTCGAGCTCCACATCAGGCACCCCAACCCTTAGATCCTGAACAGGAGAAACAAGCCACCAAAACACCTGGCTTTGAAAACCAACAGGGAATATGTCTGGGAAAACCATAGAACTGCAGGGAATGGAAAACCAGCTCTTAAAGGGCTCACAGGCAGACTTACTCAAACCAAAAACCAGCACAAAAACATGAGCTTGGAAAGCACATGGACCACAGGTGAAGGGAACTCACCTATTAACACCGAGACATCTGTGGCAGAGGCAGAGCTTGGATAGTGCATCTATAAGTCAAAGATTGCCAGCAAACTCCAGAACCTGGGAGAGGGACATAGAATGGCCTCCCTCACAGCTCTCAGGAAAACCCAATACTTTCAACCCCTTGATCTCAGACTGCTAGCCTCTAAAATTGTGAGACCATAATTTTTGTTCTTTAAACCACTTAATTTGTGGTCTTTGTTATGGAAGCTTTAGCAAACTAATAAAACTAGAATTGAACATAAGAATTACTTACAGTATTACCATTCAAAAGCTGTATGCTTCTGCCTTTACCCTATAAAAAAATATCTATTCCACACAGCTGCCACTTCTTAACAGTGCTCATTTCCAAATTAAAGCCCCTTAAGGGGGCATCTGATTGATAAATCCTGGGTCACATGCCTGTGAATGTACAAGAGAGACTACAAGAGATACATTTTACTTCTTCTTTGGATGAATTATCCAAATTACCCAAATATGGGAAGATCATTCAAAATGTGCCAAGGATCCATAAATGTAAACAGTCAACATAATAAATATACACATATATATGAATATAACTTTGTTTTTCAATGGCTCAGTTTCCCCCCTGCTCTATTTTTTTTTCAAAGAGACAGCATCATTATCTTAATAGTTGAAGACTTATATCCTTCTCTTTAGGGCTGCTATAGTTTCTAGGGATTTATGTATTATATTGGCATGCTTGGGAGGAATGGAAGACTATTGAACATTAATCTGTGTCCCCATCTGCTCTCTCCATTGTTGTTCCCATTTCATTTTCCCAAACAAAAGGTCAAAAAGTCCTTTGGGTCTCTGTGACTTACCCTTGCAGCTTAAAACAAAAAAAATTGTACTATTTCATATCCTATATCTTAGGCTTGTTTCATTGATGCCACATGCAATACTTTTACTCTATTTAACTATTGGGCATAGGATTCACTAAGCCCTCATTCAGGAAGAAAGGCACTGTCTTACCTGTCCTCATGCATATAAACCTATCTTGGGTTTCTTCTTTTGCTTTACCCTTCTACCCTCATGGCAGGCTCATGCTCTGTAGGGCAGGAAGCAAAAACTTTTCTTATGGTCACATATCAACATCTAACCATCTTGTTTTCATCAGTCTCTTTTTTCTTTCCTCTCCATGGCCATGGCAATGAACACAGTCTCTAATTGGCTATCTATTCTTGAAAACAATTTTTTTTAGAATAAACTTTATATTGTTTCTTTCAACATTAGTCTTTGTAAACACAAGAGCTAAGAACTTGGTCTAATTCTTTGCTTTTCTGCTAAAACACACAAGTACTGAATTTGTCCCAAATGTAGAAGGATTGGTGCTTAGAAAATAGTATAAGATTTTGAGGAGTGGAGGAGGGACACTTGTGACTCCCTCCTGATGTTGTCTTCCATATGGAGAGATAACCACTGGTGTGAAACCCCTGACCTCTCACTGTCCCTCCCCGTCGGTCCCCTCCTACACTAGAGGCTTGGCACAATAAATTTGGGAGAATAAACTGACAAGGTTTCCTCAATTCTTTCCTTCTTGGGAGAAAATCTGCCTGCTGAGAATATATGCTCTTTTCTGCTTTCCAGCATGAAGCAAAAAGGGTTTGCTTTCAGGAGAGAGGTCTGGGATCATTCAGCAGAGTCTGCTATAGGATGGGTACATTTGTTGAAGTCTGTGGTTCATTACAAACAGTGTAAACATATGTCTTGGTTTGTCAGGATGGTCTTAATTTATGCTCAATGTAATTAATAACATTGCTCCTTTTTTCTTCCCCCTGGTTGAAATACTAAATAATGTAGTTAGCCTCATTATAAGGAAGCCCACTCTCTCAAAGATAAAGATGCAACTTCTAAGTTACATTTATCTTTTATTTAGGAGTAAAGATAATCTCCCATTTCATTCTTTTGTATCAATTCTCAATTGATACAGAACTTAAGAAAAGGGAGGGGTTTTTTGGGGGTGGCTCTTTGATCCCAAAATGATTTAGAAAAGAATAACCACCAGAAGAAAGTTGCAGTTACTGCTATTTGAGCATTCAGGAGAAGAATCAATTATTTTAGGATCAAGAAAGTCTTAACTGATTCTGTGGATTTTAGTTGTTTACTTGAAGTATAATCACTATTCTACTGATTCTTTGTGAAGATCATAAGTGATTACAATCTTTCTGAAAGAGAAGCTCCATTTGTAGAACTTTATAAAGCTTATTTAATTAAGGTTATGTTCTTTAAAAAACAAAGGTTAAAGGTCTTATTGTGTAAACATCACAGTAATATTCTTCATAGAATTTCTAGCACTTCCCAAATAAGAAAAAGAATCAAAAAATTTTGAGTAGCAATTTTTCCAGCAGAATTCTTACTTCTGGAAATGATAACTTTATCAACATTTACTTTACCTTGGCTAGGAATTAACTGTAATGGGAAAAGGCAAATAGAATTTTAACTAATGCTTTGTAAACTTCGAAGTATAGGTGCTTGTATACTTGTATACTTACTACACTCCATACACTATTCTAGGCTGTTTGGATAGTCAGTTAAATAAACAGAGAAAGTCCAACGCTCATGCATCTTGTGTTCAAGTTTGAAGGGATTATAGAGACAGGATCCAAATTGTCGAACATTTTGACGGTCATGTGTTTTCAGTTTTTTCATTACTTCTTTCAGAAACACAGCATGTCAGTCATATTAAAATGACACATCTACAAGTGATAACTTAAGGTTTCATGCCCATTTCAGTTAAGTGTAGGTGGAGTAAGTAATGGATTTCGTATAATTGTATGAACTTGGTACAATAACTAGTAATTTTGCAAGGTTTCCTGAAAATGTGACATCTGTATCAGCAAAGTAAGACTTCTAGACTCTCCAATTTGTAAAAACAGGGTCTAATAAATAAATGAGAAAATAATAGATGAAAAGAAAGATAGTTTTGATATTTTACTTGGCATATTGTGTATAGACAGACAATGAAATAGTGGAATAAATCCTTCAGAGAACTCTGCATGGAACTCTGCTTTGCTACTCTCTCGTACAAAAATGAAATTGACTTTTCGTACATCGTTATTGCCTCTTATAAAAAAAAAAGGAATTTCATTATGTTGCACAACCTCACAGGGTAGTTGCTAAAACTGAATAACAAGGCACCAAATAATGGCAAAACACTTTTCACTTAGCAATGCTAGAATGACTATACGAGTGAAAATAATTTACCATGTAACCAACTTCTGGGAGACAAAATAGGCCAAAATATTAAATGGTTCCCAAACATTAAAAAAAGTCAAAAGATATTATCTTCCCATAAAACCCTGTTTAGTGAAACTTTTCCATCAAATGCTCTGTCTGACGTTGAATCTCAGAACAAATGATAGTGCAGGGTGACTCATTCATTGCCTCTTCCAGGGAGAAAACAGTATTCATGTCAATAAAACATTTATTCCCTTATTCAAGACTGTATTTACTGATCAAGAAGCTTCACCAAATGTTGAGGGAGTGTTTACCTTCCCACCATCAAGGATAGGAGTGAGTTTTCAGTGGTACTGTATATGTAGGAAACAATCCAGAAGAGCTAACTTTGAAATTTTCATCTGTTTTTTATGGCAATGAAAACCAGCCCACAGTTGTCATTTGTTCTGGTGAAATGTAATGCATTAGCTTGCATGGCAGTAGATCTAATAACTCTATTTCTCATGGAAAAAGAAATACAATTTTGGGAAAAACTCTTTGTTATTAATAATAATTAAATCATAGATTTTCAAATCCTACCCTCTCATTCTTTGAATTCAATATTTTACTTTCACTAATTCACTTACCATATTTCAAAAAGAAAAATTTTTTTGAAAAAAAATTTAGTGCATACTAAAACTACTAAATTGATAAATCCTAGAAATAAGTAACCTATTAACGGGTAAGAAACAGTAATAATAAGGTGCTATATGATGATAATAGAACTTTTGACCTATTATAATTATTGCTGATATGAATACTAAGTGTTTGAAATATTATTGTTCTTAAATAATAGTAATCTTAAAGATTTAGCTTCTATTCATGCAAGAGTTTACTTGGGGGAATATTTAAGTTAACACTTCAGTTAGCATTGTCTCTACAAAGTATATCTTTTTTTTTTTTTATTGGAGTATAATTGTTTTACAATGTTGGGTTAATTTCTGCTGTACAATGAAGTGAATCAGCCATATGTATACCTATATCGCCTTCCTCTTTGACCTCCCTCCCACTCCCCCTATCCCACCCATCTAGGTTTATCACAGAGCACCGAGCTGAGCTCCCTGTGCTATACAGCAGTTTCCCACTAGCTATCTATTTTACACATGGTATTGTATTTATGTCAAACCTAATCTCCCAATTTGTCCCACCCTCCCCTTCCCCTCCTGTGTCCACATGTCCATTCTGTACATCCACGTCTCTATTTCTGCCCTAGAACTAGGTTCATCTGTACCATTTTTGTAGATTCCACATATATGCGTTAATGTTCATTGCAGCACTATTTACAATAGTCAGGACATGGAAACAACCTAAATGTCCAATGACAGATGAATGGATAAAGAAGATGTGGTAGATATATACAATGGAATATTACTCAGCCATAAAAAGGAATGAAATTGGGTCATTTGTAGAGATGTGGATGGACCTAGAGTCTTGTCATACAGACTGAAGTAAGCCAGAAAGAGAAATACAAAGCATATCTTGAAAGCTACTCTTCTTAACAGTCCAAGAATTCCCATTTTTATGCACACTCAGAATGAAATTTTATAAATAGATTTTATTAACTGAAACAAGAAGGCATATGCACATGCATATGCATACACATACATTCCACAGTTCAAATATGACATATGAAAACTATGAAATCTGCTGAATCACAGATTTTAAAATGCTTATCTACAGGTGTCAAGAACTGTGAAAGGTCTAAGATTTTACGCTATTTGCAAGTGAACAAGTTAGGTTGCTAGAGTTCCATGGATGCTGGTAGAAGACACAAGACTCCTGAGTCAGAGACAAAAGAAAAACATGGAGTCCTTCACATTATAACCAGATATAATACTGAATATGTTACATGTCTCCCAAAATGATGCGCTCGGGCAGTAATGAGGACAGTTTGAGTGGTGTAGCCTTGAGCAGCAGCTTACTTCCAGTTTGACTTATCACAGAATGATCCCCTACTCTGAACATCTCCATAAGTGACCTAGATGGATTGATAAGCAGCCAACATTTGTTTCCAGAGTTAATGGTCCCAAAAAGGGGTATCTTTAATCTGCCAGTCTGCTGTCTTCAATGTGGCAAATGAAGCACCCAGGCCATGGGCAACAACCTAAGAGTCAGTAAAATATAATGAGGTTCCTGAAAGGACCAGCCAGAGCTATGAGAATGGCCTTGAGTTCTGCCCACTAAGCAGAGTGACCTCGACTGCTTTTGGCTATACAAAGCTGCTTCTATAGGTCCTGTAACAATACTGGGTTTCAACTAAGGTAAATCATCACTAAATCTAGCCCAGGAATTCAGGGAGCCTCGGTGAACTGAGGACCCTCATGAAACTGCAGATTTGCTCCAGGGGTCAAAGAAGAGGATGATTGCTACTTTCTTCACGTAATGCCAAGATGTCACTGGGGCTAGGCAGGTTGTATTTTGAATATGCCATTTCCAATGGACAAGTAAGCTTGTCGGTTCTTTCTACCTTGTTAGTTATTGAGTACATGTTGATTTACTCCATCATGGGAATATCAGGCAAGAGAATCACAAAGCCCTCTTGGTCAGGCATTCAGTATCGACAAGCTCCTGGTAAAAATCTAATACCTGCTTTCAAAAGGAGTATACTTGAGAGCCATGTTAGGGAGGCGATAAATCCAAAACCCTAGGGAGTGCCTTTGGGTGTTAAGAGCCATCCATTTGTTTGAGACTTCATTGAGCAAGACTATCAAAGACGTGTAGTCCAAAAAGGTCACTTTACGCTGGGGCACCACAATGACAAAGCGCATACCACAACAAGATGGACAGGTTCCAAACAGCATTCTCAGTTTGGGCCCCACTGAAGGGATGCTTCTTTGTGAATCAGCCAATATAAAGACTAAGAAGAATGCATTAATGAGGCAAGCATTGTCTCCAATACTACAAAACTCCAGTAAGGTACTAGGTCTTATTTTTGCTGTTCAGGAGGTTGTCCAAAAACATAACCAATTTTTTTGGACTGCCAGCAGAGTTAATCATTATGAATGTGTCCATGTAGTCCCTAGAAACTTTACTGGTGAACAGCCATTTGAATTATGTAAGTGTTTTTCTGTCATTCTTGCTGGCAATGGTGTGATTACATCATTCTCAGGACCACTGAGGCTCTGATTTGCCAAGACAATTCAGAAGGTGACTGAGAAAAATCAACTAAAGAGTAAAAGCTTTAGATATCAAGGATAGAAGCAGCCACACTAAATTCTTATCCACCAACTGGTGGCAAATGGCAGATGAGTTTGTCTTGTTAGTAGTTTTCTATTGTTAGACATTCTCAATCAGGGGAATCCTGTATGGTACTTATGTGATGGAGAAGCACAAGCATATAGAACATCAGTTCCTATGATATACTCAGATATAGAAGCAATAAGAGTACACTGTTATTAGTCCAATACAATCTTTTTTTTTTTTTAAAAGAAGCAGCACTTCTTTTATTTATTTATTTGTTTATTATTTTTGTCTGTATTGGGTCTTCGGTTCGTGCGAGGGCTTTCTCCAGTTGCGGCAAGCGGGGGCCACTCTTCATCGCGGTGCAGGGACCGCTCTTCATCGCGGTGCGCGGGCCTTTCTCTATCGCGGCCCCTCCCGTTGCGGGGCACAGGCTCCAGACGCGCAGGCTCAGCAATTGTGGCTCACGGGCCCAGTTGCTCCGTGGCATGTGGGATCTTCCCAGACCAGGGCTCGAACCCGTGTCCCCTGCATTAGCAGGCAGATTCTCAACCACTGCGCCACCAGGGAAGCCCAGTCCAATACAATCTTAAAAGTCCTCACCTTTAAGATCATGCTTACCTCGCTTTCCCACTAGTAATCCTGCCCAAACCCCATGGGCTAAAATCATGCATCTGTTTCCCCACTTCTACCCCATGGGAGACTATTGGAAAGAGCCATACACATGGGAATTCTTCACATCCCCAAAGGTCTTCAGTATACTCCATGGTATATAAAGTCTTCAGTCCACCTTGTAGAGAGGGAGACCTTGCTGCCACACCTAATCCTCTTTTATCTTAAGGTAACTGATATCATGGAGGAGTGAGAGAGATGCGGCATGGTACAAGTGAGTGGCTCTCAACTGTAAGCCAGATGAATAATAAGCCAGATGAATTTATTTTCTGTTCTTTGAGTGTAGAAGTTACTGCTGACAGCTCAATCAAACTAACTTCCACTGTCTTTGGTCTACCCAATGCCCTGTATCAGGTGATCAGGCAATTATTCCCTATACTATCTACTTCAGCTTTGGGGATAACTTGATATCCCCAAATTCCTTTCCCACTGGGGCCATAGGCCTTGAACCCAGTGGCTGGGTGACTCAGCCATCAATAATTCACATGGCAACACTTTATAAAGGACTCAATCTTTTTTCTTTTTTAACATCTTTATTGGAGTGTAACTGCTTTACAATGGTGTGTTAGTTTCTGCTGTATAACAAAGTGAATCAGCTATATGTACACATATATCCCCATATTCCCTCCTTCTTGTGTCTCCCTCCCACCCTCCCTATCCCACCCCTCTAGGTGGTCACAAAGCACCGAGCTGATCTCCCTGTGCTATGCGGCTGCTTCCCACTAGCCATCCATTTTACATTTGGTAGTGTATGTATGTCCATGCCACTCTCTCACTTTGTCCCAGCTTACCCTTCCCGCCCCCCGTCCTCAAGTCCATTCTCTACGTCTGCGTCTTTATTCCTGAAGGACTCCTTCTTTATCTATGGTATTAACTACCCCACTGTCATGATAATATCTCTTAAATTTATATTGGGTTTCATCTTAATGGGGGTAGGAGGATTTTTTATGCTCAGGGAAATTCCCCAGAGAGGGCCAAAGCTCCCTTTAATGAGTCAAAAACCACTGCAATAAAACTCTGAGATCTTTTATGGTTATCTTTGAATGTATCTAAAGTTGGCACGGTAGACGCCAGGAGAAGCTAAGATGAAGATTTAAGACAGTCCAGCTGTTGCCATCATCTTCCTAAACAAGCATTACAGAACACATTTCCTCATCTTCCAAGAGAACCAGCATACTCATAATTGGTTTGGTTTCTGCCATAGCACTAGAGAAATTTTCCTCCCTTCTCACTCAGCCTATGAGCTTATCTCTTTATTGTCTGAAAGGGAGTGAAACCTTCTGGCCACCTAGGGTGAATCTTAGCATTTGTTGTTGCAATGGGGTGACCACCAGATTGGCAAGGAATCCCCCTGCCTGAAGGGTATTAAGCAAAAAAGATACTATTGAGGAAACTACAATAGCCCTGAAACTATTTTCCAGTACTCAGCTGTAACAACTGACCTAATTCTTCCTCAGTAACAGGCAAAAAAGTAGAGGATGACTTATTGCCCAATTAGCCTTATAGTATGGTCAACACACTTGTGATTTATTCTCATGGTCTTCCTTCAAATCCTGTTAATTGGTCAATAACAACCTTATCCTTCCTTTCTAGAGAGTCACGTCTCTGTCAGCATCCCATCCTCATTGCTAAAACTGTTGTTATGGACTGAATGTTTCTGTCCCTCCAAAATTCAGGTGTTGAAATCCTAATCCCCAGTGTGATAGTGTTAGGAGGTGGGGCCTCTGGGAGGTAATTAGGTCAGTGTTTTTATGAAAGAGATATCAGAGAGTGGTCTCACTCTGTACACCATCTGAGGACACAGAGAGAAATGGCCATCCATGAACCAGGAAGTAGACCATTTTCAGACAAGGAATCTGCTGACCCCTTCACCCTAGACTTCCCGGGCTCCAGAACTATGAAAATAAATGTTTGTTGTTTAAATCATCCAGTTTATGATACTTTTGTTATAGTAGCACAAACTGTCAAGACTTCTGAAGGATCTGCGATGTTACCCTGCTTGCAAGCTAGCAAGATTATGAATGCTTTCAGAAGACCCAAGATTCCTGGTTCAGGGCACAATAAGCAACATAAGCATCTATGAATTTCTGAATTTCCATCAGTTTTCTGATGAAAGGTCTCCTGGGATTGTTCAGAAGAGCTCAGATGGAGGCCTGCACATTTAGCGAGTTGCATTAAAGGAGAGGACTCTTGAGCTAAGAGAATCCCGATTTTTATAATGGGCAGCAAGCTTGCCCTTTTACCTGGAAGGAGACATCATTAAAGGCTGTTCCTTTTACAGATGTACTTACAAAGATAATCCGAAACAAAGTGCTATTAGTGCTTCTTCTCACAAGCTGTGCAGAAATGAGAAGGTTCCATGAAGAAATGTTTCCCAATTATGGTACCTGGGTTTCTGACGGGGCTAGCTTTCATTACTGTGGACTTCAGACTTAGCAGTTTATCATGCCAGAGCACTCTTAGTGCCTTATTTGTGTGCTCTGCTCCTTTAATTATGTGAATTAAGTCCTCACAAACAGCACATTTCTATAAACAGTATGATAAGACTTGAGAGTGAATATTTTTTCTTAGGAGACTACATTCAAACAAGTTGACCTAGAAAGAAAGTGCTTAAGATGAGTATAAACAAATGTGTTTTAGTATCTCTTTGGGCTCACTTTCTTTTAGTGTGTCTTCACTTTCTAATTTTCCCTCAATGTCCAAATCTTTCATAAATCTACCTACTTTATTAGCATGTCAGTCATTGTCTTCTCTATATGTTTTATGCTTCTTTTACCACTTGGCCTTATAAAAATGCATCTCACTCGATTGCTTACTTATCTGTCCCCTCTAGTTTATACATTTATTTATTTATTTTTTGGCTGCATTGGGTCTTCGTCGCTGCACGCAGTCTTTCTTTAGTTGTGGCGAGAAGGGGCTACTCTTCGTTGCGGTGCATGGGCTTCTCATTGCGGTGGCTTCTCGTTGCAGAGCATAGGCTCTAGGCATGCGGGCTTCAGTAGTTGTAGCTCGCAGGCTCTAGAGAGCAGGCTCAGTAGTTGTGGTGTACGGGCTTAGTTGTTCCGTGGCATGTGGGATCTTCCCAGACCAGGGTTCAAACTCATGTCCCCTGCATTGGCAGGCGGATTCTTAACCACTGCACTGCCAGGAAAGTCCCCTGTCTCCTCTAGTTTAGAACCAGTTAAGAAAGAGACTTTATCTCCTTCATGTTCTTCTTTTGATACCAACAGTACTAAGTTCAGTGCTAGGCCTGGTAGATGCTTAACAAATGTTAGTTCATTTCAATTCACTTAAATTTAGTCTATAGTCTTCTGGTCAAAGTGAGAAGTAAATAGCTTATTTGGCTTACTTTTTAAATTACTTAAAATGTTTTATTGTTTTCTCTCATATATCTTGAGATTGTGTGGTGTGTGTGTGTGTGTGTGTATGTGTGTGCACACACACTTGTATCCTCTGTCAATAGTTTCTTCCATGACATCAAATTAAACTGAATTGGAGGAAAAACATTTAAAAATACATGCTTTTAAAATATTAGTCTCTGGGCATCATCAGAAAATCTACAAACAACAAATGCTGGAGAGGATGTGGAGAAAAGGGAACCCTCTTGCACTGTTGGTGGGAATATAAATTGATACAGCCACTATGGAGAACAATATGGAGGTTCTTTAAAAAACTAAAAATAGAATTACCGTATGACCCAGCAATACCACTACTGGGCATATACACAGAGAAAACCATAATTCAAAATGACACATGCACCCCAATGTTCATTGCAGCACTATTTACAATAGCCAGGTCGTGGAAGCAACCTAAATGCCCATTGACAGATGAATGGATAAAGAAGATGTGGTACATATATACAATGGAATATTACTCAGCCATAAAAAGGAACGAAACTGGGTCATTTGTAGAGATGTGGATGGGCCTAGAGACTGCCATACAGAGTGAAGTAAGTCAGAAAGAGAAAAACAAATATCGTATATTAATGCATATATGTGGAATCTAGAAAAATGGTACAGATGAACAGGTTTGCAAGGCAGAAATAGAGACACAGATGTAGAGAACAAATGTATGGACACCAAGGGGGGAAAGTGGCAGGGGGGTGATGATGGGATGAATTGGGAGATTGCGACTGACATACATACACTAATATGTATAAAATAGGTAACTAATAAGAATTTTCTGTATAAAAATAAATAAATAAAATTCAAATAAAAAAATAAAACAGAGAAGATCAGAAAAGAAAAACATATCAGTCTCATATTCAATTTCTTAGCATCTCTGATTATAATGAATAAAGCATTTCCTTATTGTTCACAGATGCTAAGCTTGGATATTCATATTTATATTTGGATACACAATATCTTCTGAGAAAATACTATGAAATTCAAAGTGAGAAAAATTTTCCCACTTTGAATTTATTTTTTTAATATAATAAAGTACTTTGAATAATCCTAATTACCATGAATCACTTCGGTTAACACCTTCCATAATGATAAGTCTCAATTCAGCAATTTGGGATTTAAAATAAAGGTTCACAGTCTTTAAACATTTAAATTATATTATGCTGAGTCTCCACTCTGCTTGCTGGAAAAAACTACTTCTTTACTCCATGGAATCATCTCCAGTGATACATTCAGGATTCCTGGTGGTAATTACATGGCCCAAGTGTTTAGTTATGAATATTAGTTTTTGGTAGAAGGTAAAATCAAAAGTATTTAGGAAGAGGGATATTTTCTATTCATCTTTTCATCCTGCATCCAAATATTTGAG
Source organism: Balaenoptera acutorostrata (assembly GCF_949987535.1). Lineage (NCBI taxonomy): Eukaryota > Metazoa > Chordata > Mammalia > Artiodactyla > Balaenopteridae > Balaenoptera > Balaenoptera acutorostrata. The sequence continues at coordinate 128,216,553 of NC_080068.1, read as the reverse complement.
AAAATAACATGTGACACAGTGTAATAGATACTGAGAGTCTAAGAGTGAGCCAAAGCAATAAGAAATCTACCTCTTAAAGCTTAGTCTAGTCTAGTGGAGGAGTTATCCTTTAATCAAATAATCAAGCAAACAAAATAAAATTATAACTGTAAGTCTACAAATAAGCAATTTTTGGAATTACAAAATCACAAAATAGACTGATTTATCTAATTCGGAGGTATCGGGAAGGACTTTTCCAAGGAAGTAATTACTGAGCCATGAAGAAGAAATAGGAGTTTAAGATATGAAAAGGGGAAATAGAAGAGCATTCTATGCAGGAAGAAATGCATATACAAAAAACACCACTGAAAGAGAGACCATGAGATATACAACTCCCTGATTATATATAGCAAGGGAATATGGCTGGAGGAGAAAGAGAAAAATTAATATAAACTCAAGCTGAAGAATGAGACCCAAGACCTTCCCCCTCCACAGAGTTTAACTATTGAGGCCTGAGAACAGAGGCCACCTGAGTCAACAAGACTTTCCTATTGGCTTTAAGAAACTCTTGTCCCCCAAAATAGGCTGTAAACCAATAAGTACTTCTCTGGTTCCTTTGGGAAATCCCTACAAACCAATCTATCTGAATTAATCTGGGGAAACAGTTCCTTGATCAGAAGAATACATTGCTCTCCTAGACAACCAGCTCATTTATCAGTTTACCTAAAACTTACTTCTACGCTGGGTTACCGAATCCTAAACTATTATTATGACACAAAATGTGCCTAATCCTAATAAGCTCCCTGCTTTGAAAGACTCTCCTTATACCACTTGAGTCCAGATTTTGAAACTTCACAAATATTCTCCCCTGGTCTTCTTCTGAGACATTACTAAGACTCTGCCAAGGTGACATTTTCCCTTATTGCAGTATACACAATACATTCAATTTTGTTGAATCAACAGACAATTCTGCTGGTGTTTTTTAGCAGGAGTTAGAATATGCGGGGATTTGTAGGCCACAAGAAGTTTTCTATCCTCCCTTCGATTCTATACATATACAATATAATACCCTTGAAATATTTTAAGTGGGGGGATGGAGAGTGGCACTGGGGTGAAAGTGTGATTAGAATTGTATTTTTAAATGACCACTCTGGCTTCAGTGTAGTAAACTGCTTGGAAAGAGCCAGCATGAATACTGGAAGTTCAGAGACATTTAGAATAATGGGGCTTAGAGATGATGCCAGCTTAGCCTAGGATGGTGACAGTTGATAGGACAAGAAGTGGGTGGGTTCAAAGCATTAAATAGTCCTTAAAATATATAAGGTATAGTGATAGAGCAAATAGGAGGGGTAAGAGACAATATGGTACCAAAGATGGATCCCAGATTTCTAATTTACATAATCCTTATTATTTAGAAGCTTATTCTCCCCTATAAATTGCTAAAGAGTATCATTTTTGAAACACTGATAATGAATCTCTCTCAGTCTAGCCCTCTTGGCCTAGTTAGTTTTAAATTGTGTGTCCACCTTTTTAGAAACTCGATGCCCAGACAACTTGGTGTTGTATTTATTCTCTTTTGGATGAAAATATCACAAGGATGGCCAACAAAAGAAGAATCAGGCAGATGCTCAAGGCACCCTGATACACATGACCCTGCACTGATAATTTCTGGACTTTATATAACCAAATGTATGGCTCAGTCCTGATTTTTATTTATACAGCCCCTTGAGTTCAGAAATGCATAGAGTTATTTCTCCAAGCAATCTGGTAGATTCAGAGTGACTTGGCCCAAAGGCATCTCTGGTCCTGGACTGTATTATCAATAAAATATTCAATTTTTCAATATCATCAGTTATTTAGTTTATCATGTATTCCTTTTAACCCCATTCCTAAAGCCCTCCCTACATGTTGTCAAACCCCTTAATGTGTAAGATATGTATCTTTGTAAATTCTCAGTACAGATTTTGTCTTATATATATTATATATTAATACATATATTTTTATATATGTATATATACAAAATTTTTATTAACTGAACGGCATATTCAATTGCTACAATATTAAGATTTGTCCATCTTACTGTGTCTACATCTAGTTTGATGCTTCAAATGGCTGCTTAGAATTCTTTCCTGTATATTCACCATATTTTGCTTATCTATCCTTCCATTAATAGACATCTAAGCTGTCTTAAATTTCTCCCTACAACAAAGCACACTGAGATGAACATATGTGTATATGTTCCATTCATAGTGTATGAATATACTGGGTTTTGTACAAAGAATAATTGCTATGTTGCTCTTAGATTTTGTGCAAGGTATAAGTGTGTGTATGTGTGTGTATGATGTATATGTATATATGCGAATTTCACTAAGTACTGCAGATTGCTCTCTAAGAAGGCTGTACTAGTACGTTCTTGCATCAAATGCACATGCATCAGGAATTCTGTTTCCCCACATCTCTATAAACACTTGACAATGTTTAAACTTCAAAATTTTGCAGACCTAGTGGGTGGGATATCCTTTGTATCTGATTCCAGTGAACTTTCATATGTCTGCATATACTTATTATCCATTTGAGTATTATATAAATTATATGCTCATGTCTTGCCTATATCTCTATGGATTATTTATTTCTATTTATTGCAACAATTTCTTGTAAGTCTATATATTAGTGCTACTCAAATTTATAGAGTGTATCCTCTTTCAATCTGTCAGGTGAATCTTAACATCATCTATAATATTGAATCATAACATCATCTATAAAGCAAATTAAGAAATATGTTTATTACTTAATTTAACTTTTTATTGAGATAACTGTAGATTCATATGTAGTAGTTAGAAATAATGCAAGGTAATCCAGTTTCCCCTAATGGTAACATCTTGTGAAACTATACTGCAAAATCACAGGTTATTAATATTTAAACAGTCAAGATACATAATAGTTCCTTCATCAAAAGGATCTCTTCTATTGTCCTTTTAGAGCTACACTCATCCCCCAGTTCCTAATCCCTGGAGCCATTAATCTGCTTCCATTTCTATAATTTTATCATTTCAAGAATGTTTTATAAATAGAATCAGTCTGTAACATTGTAGGATTTTTTTTTTTCACTCAGCATAAAGGTCAGCAGATTCATCCAAACTGTTGCTTGTATCAATAGTTCCATCCTATTTATTTCTGAGTAATATCCCTGGTATGAATGCACCACAGTTTGTTTAACCATTAAACTATTGAAGGACATCTGGGTTATTTCCAGTTTAAGCTGCTATAAAACAAATCTGCTATGAACATTTTTGCGCAGATTTCTGAGTAAACATAAATTTTCATTTCTTTAGGGTAAATGTTCAATAGTGCAATTCCTGGGTTGCGTGGTAGTTACATGCTTAGTTTTATAAGATATTGACAATCTTTATTCAGAGAGATTGTACCATTTTATACTCCCACCTTCAACGTAAGATTAAAATATTTTCTCTACATCCTTGCCAGTATGTGGTCTTTTTACTTTTTTAATTTTAGCTATTCTGGTAGTATAAGATATAGTAATATCTTATTGTGGCTTAGTATTTGCATTTCCTTAAGAGTTAATGAGGTTGAACCCTTTTTTATGTATTTATTTTCCATCTGTAGATCCCTTTCAGCAATATGTGTTCATAATTCTTTCCCATTTTCTAATTGCATGTGTTTTTTTAACTACTGAGTTTTGAGAGTCCTTTGTATTGTATATTCTAGATATTAGTCCTTTGTCTAATATGAGATTTGCAAATATTTCCTCCCTGTTGGGAGGTTGTATTTTCATGCTCTTTACAAGATCTTTGACAGAGAAAAGAATTTTAATTTATCAATATTTCTTATTATGGATCATATTCTTTGCCTAGCCTGGGATCCAAAAAATTACCTCCTATGGTTTTTTTCTAAAATTTTTATATTTTATATTTCTGCATTTTAAATTTAACTCTGGATCCATTCTGAGTAAATTTTTAGTATAAAAGCTGTGGTTTGAGTCAAGTGGGTTTTGTTTTGTTTTGTTTTGGGGGATTGGGGGTCCACTGGATGTCCAATTGTTCCAATACCATTTGTTGAAAAGCTATCTTTCCTCCACTGGTTTGCTTTTACACTTTTGACAAATATCAGTTGGATCCATTTACTTCAGGATTCTCTATTCTGCTTCAATGATCTATGTGTCTATACCTTACCAGTATTACACTGTCCTGTTTACTGTGCCTACATAGCAGGCCTCATATCAGGTAGAGTGATTCCTCCTATTATATTCCTCGAGAGTTTAAAGCTATTCTAGGGTCTGTATTTTTCCATATAAATTATAGAATAAACTTGCCTATGTCAACAAAAAATACCTTACTGTGGTTTTAATAGGAATTGCAGTAAGCCTTTAAACCAATTTAGGAAGACATGACACGTGTACTAGGTTGAGTCTTCCAATATTTCTCTCCACTGTTTTGGTCTTCTTTGATTTCTTTAATCCCCATTAAAAATTATCATACAGATTCTGTGCATGTTTTGTTAAGTATATAACTATTTTTAGAGTGATTTTGTTATGTTTTTAATTTTGGTTTGAGTGTTCTTACATCCTGCAAAATTGCTGAACTGACATCAGTTTAGAAGTTTTTTTTGGTTGTTGGATTTTGTTTTGTTTTGTTTTGGTAGATTCCTTAGGATTTTCTGTATAGACAATCATCTACAAAGTATGGGCTGTTTTATATCTTTCTGATCTGTATTTCTTTTTTTCTTATTGCGACAGTTAGACCTTCTGTTACTAGGTTGGATAAGAGTGATGAGAACAAGTATCCGTGATTTGTACCAGATTTTAGAGGAAACACGTTCGGTGTTTCACCATTATGATGTTAGTATCTTGCAGATGAACCATATCGATTTTAGCTGGCTCCCTTCATTCTTAACTTGGTGAGAGTTTATAACATTAATGAATATTGGATAATGGATATTAATAATTATGACAAATATTCTGCATCCATTAACATGATCATAAAATTTTTCTTCATTAGCCTGTAAATTACATTGATTAATTTTTAAATGTTGAACCAGCTTTACATAACTGGAATAAATTTCACTTGATCATGTCTGTTGTTATTTTTATGTAATTCTGGATTTGATTTGTTACTATTTTGTCGAGGGATTTGTATCTAAGTTCATTAGCAACATCAATCTGTTGTTTGTTTTTTGTACCATTTTTATATGGTTTTGTATCCAGGTACTAATGGCCTTAGTAAATGAGTTGAGAAGTATCTATTTCTTCAACTATGTATCCACAATACCTAGAATAGCTCTGGATACTTAGAAAGCACTCAATAAATATCAGTCACTTTTTAATGCCTTGCAATCAAATAACTGTTTATATGGCTTTTCTAGACTTGTGCTATTGTGCAATAAAATTGGTATCAACATATATCTTTGATAATTTAATAAATTTACTTATAGTTATACATACCAACAATAGATAAATTGAAGTACATGTGTGTCTAGATCCTTTATTTTTCCTAAGTATATATTTATGGATATTTATAATAGAACAAGCTAGTAATAGTTACTTTAGACTGGTGCTTTCCAATAGAGATGGATATAGTATAAGCTATGTCCCTTTTAGCATAAAGATGCGCTCTGAAAAAAAAATTCCTCTGCAGCAATTCTCAACTTCTCTCTCATTCAGTTTATTTGCGTGCCAAGCTAAGGACCATGATTTTTAGTAAAATATTCTTGGATAGTTCGTCTCCTAAAAAAATAAGAAAAAATGTAGAAGACATGTTCAGAGCTAATAAGCAAATGTGACTGCTTTTCTAGGATGTAGTTTTAGAAGAAAGCCAACTATTTTTGGATAAATCTAGATAATAATCTTTCAGGGAATTGTGGGGGAAATAACTAGTTGGTTTATGTTCTATCTAACAGAAGTTTTCCTTTTATAAACACATGTAAGCAGTGGATACTCTCCCAGGGACCATAAACAAACATTGTATAGATAGCTTTTGATAAATCTGACCTGTTTCTGATGGTCAGATTGCAAAGCCTTCCTTTTCTTTAACTCACTTGGTCACCTTTTATCACAAATGTAACCTTTATACTTTGTATGTGTGTGCACTGGGGAATAGACAGTTATGAATATTATTCTCTTTTCAGAGTTTTACTCAATTTTTTTGTTTTCCTTGCTGAGGTTCAGGTTTGTCATACCTTTCAAAAGATATTATTTAAGAGTAGAATCAAAAACTTTTAAAGATATAGAATCATTATGTTGTACACCTGAAATTAATATAATACTATATGTCAATTATATCTCAAAAAATATTCTTTAAATTCCATCATATTATGTCACTTTTAGGATTTAGAGCCGGCCAGCAAAACTTGCAGTTTCAATTTGATTTCACAATTTTAAAATGCATCTCCCTAACACTGCCAACTTTAGCGTTCAGTTGTGCTAGCTATTAAGCTAGTTTTCTTTCCTTTTAACCTATCCTTCTATACAGTGATGTTTTTGATACGGGGGCTAGAGCTCCACAAACTACAGTCGTGCCTTGTCAGCTGGCTTCCTGTTAGGCTCTGCCAGGGAGTTAAAGGGAGATTGCGAGGCTGGAAGAGTAAGAAGGAAATTGTTCCTTTCTCACTGATTTTTCAGACTTCCTGTTCCTCTCAATGGCACCCACCCTTGCTTCTTCAAGCCAGCTTTGGTGGGTTCGTTTCACTTGCAGCAGTTTGGAGTTTTTCCAATACTTGTGACCTTTCAATGACACTGGCATGGAACCAGACAGCATCCCCTTCTCAGAAATCCAAGTCCCAGTCTCATAGAGCCCCTCTTCTAAGCTCTGAGATATTAGTGTCAGACAAACTTCTTCCCCTGGGAGGTTGGCGTTCAGTTTAGGAAGACCTCTTCTCCAAACTTCAAAGGTTTGGTAATCCCAATCTCTTCCCTTTGTTCTCATAGTTCCAGGGATGATATCTGCTTCCTACAGTGGTTTCCAAAATAATGGCTTAGTTTCTCTTTTATTATGTTTCAATATTTCAGCAACTCATTAAGCATTCTTTTTTTTTTTTTTTAAGGATTTTCTTTTTTATTTATTTATTTATTTATTTATTATTTTTGTCTGTATTGGGTCTTCGGTTCGTGCGAGGGCTTTCTCCAGTTGCGGCAAGCGGGGGCCACTCTTCATCGCGGTGCGGGGACCGCTCTTCATCGCGGTGCGGGGACCGCTCTTCATCGCGGTGCGCGGGCCTTTCTCTATCGCGGCCCCTCCCGTTGCGGGGCACAGGCTCCAGACGCTCAGGCTCAGCAATTGTGGCTCACGGGCCCAGCTGCTCCGTGGCATGTGGGATCTTCCCAGACCAGGGCTCGAACCCGTGTCCCCTGCATTAGCAGGCAGATTCTCAACCACTGCGCCACCAGGGAAGCCCTAAGCATTCTTTAAGCTAAGCTCTCTTTGTTAAAAGAGCTGGTACGGTTTACGTCTCTTGACTGGACTTTGACTGATACAGGGTCCTTTGGGATCCTCTGCTCCATCTTTTTGAATGTTACTGAATGTCTCTTTAAGATATTATAATAAACATCAATAATATATATTTTTTAAAACAGAGAAACTAAAGAACAGAGGGCATGCTTTTCTGAATTCCCACTCATTGGGATTTCAAGCAATCTTTATTGCATTTAGAATATGTAGATTATATCTATTTTAAGATTATGACCTAATGTAAACATCTCCTTTGCAATTTATTGCATTTGTTCTAAATTGATAATTATAAATAATGAAACCATCTTCTCACAGTAGCTATCTGAATTAAGTGGTATTTTCTTATTTTACTCTACTTCACAGTGTAACTTTAACTTTTTAGTCCCATTATATTACTACATACTGAAATATAACTAGTCCACTCTCAAGGAGCAAAGATATAGGTTAATAGAAAGACAATGGAATACATATTGTGTATATATATATATATATATATATATATATATATATACCTCAGATGAACTGCATTTATAACAAATTAGTTTTAATAAAGAAATAAACTTTGAAATTAGATTTTGCTTTTTACCAGGTCAAACTACATGTGAATAAGTTTTCGAGTGCTGACCCAAAGGACTTTAAAATTAAAGTCAGAAGCATACAGACAAACAACAACAAAAAACTTTTGACACAAGAATTCGTAATCAAATAATTAATATATTTAACGGAAACCGAAAGCTTATTTTGGACCAACCAAAATAATAAAAGACTGTAGCACAAAATAATGAAGAATAATGAAGTTCAAAAGGCCCAAAACTTCTCTCTACTAGAGAACTAAGTCTTTAGCTCTCTCAAAAACAACTATGTTTCAATAACATTGCTCTGGGTTAATGCATCAGTAATTTTCAATAAATAAACATCTATGTTCAGAGGATGTCCTCCACTGAGCAATGATAGTTCAACCGCTTATAAAAATATCTCCAGTACACTAAAAAATTAAATAGTTTTAAAAGTTTATTTACGAGTTGTTCTTCACCAATTCTGCTTGAAAGATACCCATGTTTATGAAAACTTACAGTAATATCAAGTTGTAAGCTGAATCAATATATGAATTTCATTTCTCTTTGTGATAGTTCATTAAGCATCTATTAGAAAAAGTGAAACTTTGTATAATATTTTAAGACTTTCTTTATAATTGCCAGGGAATAAACATTTATAGTTTATATTAGTCAGGTATCTCAAGTATACAATAAAGAACACAACAGATAAAAGTATTCCCTAAAGATAATGACTATCAAAGTAATTGCTTTGACAATTCAATTATTGACTAATGGTTAGAATAGATAATGCTTAGCATGAGTCAAGAATACATAAAGTGCATTCTCTTTGGAACAAGATTTTTCTCCTTCCATACTACATTCCTAATTTTATTTCTTAAGAACATGTTTCAGTTAATAGTGTGTCAACAAGACAAAAACAAGAGAATTTCCAAATCAAATTGGAAAATGAGGGAAGTATTTTTCCAGCTCATGTTATAAGAATATCCAACTGAGGTATACATCATTTGAAGATTTTAGAAGACTTGGTTAAGATTATAGGTTTAATAGCTTGACATATTTGAAATATACTGAAAATAGAGGAGCAGACAAAATGGCTCAGGAAGAAAGCATAGTGATGAGTAGAAGGAAAAGCATAAAATTTCAGGTAACACGAATATTTACAAGGTAGGAAGAGAAGGAAAATCAACAAAAGACAATGAAAAAAGGCAGTCAAGCGGGTATGAGAAGCACCTGAAGAGAGTGGTTAATTACACATAAATTGGTAAGAGAGTAGGAATTGTAAAGTGTTATGCATTATAAGGGGGCAAATTTGCAAGAAAACTAAGAATTGTTCATTTAATAATGTAAAATCTTTACCAGTAGCCTTTACTAAAATCATGTTAATTGATGTTGTGTGCCATGTAGTACAATTTAATAACTTAAGTGGAACAAATCAAAATAAGAACAAATATTTTAGAAAAAGAACATAGATTTGAAACAGGACCAAATGTAGATAATGCAAGAGCACTGCGCTTAACATGACTTAAAAGGAGCGCATGTTGAATGCTTTTCTCAAGACATTTTCCTGAAATAAATACATTCCAAATTTGAACTTTGAGACATAGGGAAGTCCAGAGTAGAAGGGAATTATCTATAGTCTCAGTACTTCAGAGACTCTTTTATTCACCCTGTTTGCTGTCTTAACTGCTAGAAGCTGTAGAATGAGAAGAACAAAAGATGGAGCAACTCTGAGGGTGGTGCTTTATACTTCGTATTGTGTAATATCTCAGAGCACAATGATGCTATTTATTGTAAAGTCTCTCTGGCATTTTCATCTTAAAATTGGTTATAGAGACAATGGATAAAGGCATTAAAATAACTCTGATAATCTCTATTTTTTATCTCCCCAAAGAAATGTTAAAAGGATTTGGTAGAAAAACACACCAAAACTAATGCTTGCTAATATGGCTATAAAGCTACACCTGGGATCCAAACCCATAATGAAATTAAACAATTGTATTTGCTGGTTAACCTCATTTTAAATAATATGTTTTCTCCCATAAGGGAGGCATATGTGAAATGTAATCATCTCTTCATTATGAGATTGCAAGCTGTATGTCTTATGACAGACATACAACCCTAGTGTAAGTATACCAGAGCCCTATATATCAAAGAGAAGTACCTGAAATATTTTTGCTCATGATATCTCCCCCTCTCTTCCTTAATTTCCTTTTAGTCAGGGTAGTAAAGGATTCTCTTTTTACCAGGCTTTGAAAAGAGCTGCTGATCTATTATGAGTGGTAACTTTAAAAAGAACATCAACTTATTTACCTATTTTACTACTTCCCAGGTTTTAATTTTGAAAACTCTTTCAAACATTATATTTAGGCCTGTTCTACTTTCAAATCTACTTGCTCCTTAGTGGCACTACTGACTCTTGTGAGTATTCCTTTATAGCCTGTATCACACTTATTACAATTTTTCTTTGTTTTTCACTGCCACTAGACTATGAGCAGCTTGGGCACAAAGGCTGTGAATTATTCATATTTGTATCTTCATTAGCTACCATAGGCCCCAGTATATGTTGAAGAAAAAGTAAATGTAGAAATAAATTGTGGGTTGGGATAGCACTCTAATTTTTGAAATAAAATATTGCAAACAACACTTGCTTCTTAACAAAACACAGTTTTAATAAAACATACAGTTTTCCATACCCTAGGAATGATGAAAAAACAAACACACACAATGTGTTTAGAATTTTCCTTAGAGAAGTACAACTCCATTTAGGTTCTTTTCAGAAAGGCTATTCTTTAGTTGGAAAGACCTTTCTTGTTAATCAACAGTCTGGAAGGCAATGAGGTAGTGGACATTATAATCCACTAGCCAGTCAGATCAACTAAATAAACCTTGGCAATAAACAAGATGGTGAGTGTACAAACAAATAAAGACTGTTGAAGTAGATGGTATTTCAAATTACAGTAAGCACCCCACAGTAAAATACAGATTGTGTGGTACTGGTGAATAATGCCAACGCTCTGGCCTGCCCAAGTTCTCCAAAAGGGGCAGGGTGGGTAAAAGCTAACTTCTTCTTGATGATTGGGTGACAGAAGGAAGTGTTAGCAAATGACTGTCTCATGATCATTTCAGTCTTTCTTAGTTCAGTATAGGGTGCATTTTTTTGTTACTTTTTTTTTTTTTTTTTGTAACAATCAGTCCTTTTCCCAGTTGGCCTAATAAATAAAAACAAATAAATGCAATGTTTTCTCTTTTCCTTTACCATGTAGTCACTGGAAGACTAACTAAAAAATGCATTTTTTTTTTTTTTTTTTTTGGTTAACATTGCAATACCACTACACCACATTTTGTACGGTTGAATTTTTGTACCTTACTTACTGAGTTATGGCAGGGTTTCACCATTTTCACAATTTAAAATAAATTCCAATCATGTCGAGGTTATTTCATGGGTAAACTACATTTTAACTTGCAATATGTCTTTGCAAATTACAAAAATTTCATATTATCCTCAATGTCTTAAAAGTAAACAACACTGTGATTGAAACAACCTTTAACAAATTGAAACTTAAACAAGTATTTCCACCAGAAACAAATGTTAATCTGATTGAATGTACCCAAATATAATTTTGGTTTACTTAAATAAATATTTTAATTTGAAAATTTTTCCAGGGTACATGTGGTCATACAGAAATTAACATATAACACTGTTCCTCATAATAAAGACTTCTTTTTAATAAATATTATGTTACTGAAAGAATAAGAATTAGAATCTAATTTTATATGGGGATTTAAAAAAATAAATTTCAAGAATATTAAATCCAAATATTAGCACGGAAAGAGTAAATTATACTAACTTTAATTATATCCTTGAAGATAGGCAAACAAACTAACGGCCAATAAATACTATATAGGTGAGGTTTTTTTCTTAAATAAACAAAACAGTTTTTCATTATTTTTTATCACATGTTACTTTCACATTTAAAATTATTTGGTCCAGGGAGCGGGGGGGTTGGTGGTGGTGGGATGAATTGGGAGATTGGAATTGACATATATACACTAATATGTATAAAATAGATAACTAATAAGAACCTGCTGTATAAAAAAACTAAATAAAATTCCAAACTAAAATAAAATAAAATAATTTGGTCCAAATGTAGCCTGCTACTGTATTTTCAGTATATCTAAGACAATACTAATTGTTTAGAGTGATAAAACTGCATTATAACATTTGCCCAAGTGCTGAATGGGCATATATTTAATATGTTTGCAACAAAGCTTAAGTTCTCTTGACAGTCTCAAATGGGTTTCATGTTCATTTTCATTTTTTATGTAAATAAACTCTAAAATAATTTATTATTTTAAAAATCATTTAAATATATCTACAAGTTTGTTTCGAGAGAGTCAGTTTTACATATGCAGTTAACACAACAAAAGGAAAGCAAAAAGGAAAACCTAAGCTAACACTATCTTTTAGTTATATCAATCCCCAAAACTTCCTTCATAAGCAAGACATTCATGTAAAATTAGCTACTGACCAAGCAGAAACTTATGCAGAGAACACAGCTTTTGTGTATTTAGAAGAATACTAATTTTGACTGGATTTGGAATGTTTTTCTAGGCAATCATTACAGTTAAGCATATTAAACTCTCTTTTTTTGTCAAAGTTAATTCATATTTCACTTCCAAAAGCATCTTTATAGTTAAATACAACTTTATGAAAGCCAATGGTTATTGCTTAGTCATTCATTTTTATAGAGAAAATGTTGTACTTCGACAACACTGCACTATTTAAATCAGCTGTACTCCTTGTTAATCAAGGGAGAGTTTTTCCATCATAACATGAAAAAAATCAGATTCAGTGATTTGGAAACATCTTGATCTCTATCTTCCAAACCTGAAATATCTTCTTCAGTTTACTCCTTCTCTTGCTCTGCATCACCTCACTGGAAATTTTTTCTAATCTCCTTTCTGGATCCTCTTTATCACTACAGCGTTTAAATTTTGTATTAACTCTAAGTGTTGCCTCTTTTTTGACTTTCTTGTCTTACCTTAACCCTCACTCCTGTCCAACCATATAACTGTAAAAATGTCCAGATTTACATTTCCACCCCCAATCTCCTGACTAACCTCATACATCTGAATCTACAACTGACATTTGCATGAGATGTTGAACACACAGCTCAAACTTAATATGCCCCAAACAAAAATTTTCATTTCTCCAATCTCCAAATGTACTCCTAAAAGAAAAAATATTCACTCCTCATGCATTTATTAGTTTGGTAAAAATACCTAATCTAGGGATCTTCCTGTTAACTACTTTTCTCACTGCACACTTGTAATCCATCAGGAAATTATATCAGCCCTACCTTTAAAATATATCCAGAATCTGACCTCTTTCTACACTCTCTAGTGTTACCACCCTTGTGACAGATGTGTAAATCCACTTCCCAGATCCCAATTCAAGGAAGGACTCTGCCTAAGGGCAAAGAGAACAGTCAGCAGACAGCCTCTACCTGTCAGCAACTTCCTCAGGATCTGTCTCAGTTGCAAGGAACCACCCCCTGAGGACACTCCCTTCCCAGGGCAGCTCACATCTTTTTCAGGTGGCTGAGCAAGTGGGAGGTATAAAGCCTAAGGGTCTGGCCTTATCGTCTCAAAGTAGGATACTCTGATGCATACACTCCAGAACGTTATTACTTAGATTCTACATAGAATGATGAATAATGAAATGTACAGTGCTCACTGACATGTTCTTTGAGTTATCCAAATTTTAATGATATTTATGACTCTGTATTTTATAGATTCCTGAGAGTTTCATCCACCAATAAGTAAGGATATAGCAAGATGCTAATGTATTCAGTGATGTTTTAAATTCTATTACTTGAAAAATCATCTTAGTCATCACCACTAAAAGAAATATCACTGCCACCACCATCCCTAGAAGACTAATTTTGTGGCAATTAAAAGATGCATTAGTACAAAGCAATAGAAAGATGTGTGATTTTCTGTAAAATGATTATTAGTTTGAAAAATAATTATCCCAAGTACCTTCATTTGCATTACTAATTTGAGGTTGTTCTTAAAATTATAAAACATTTGGATCATTTCATATTTGTTCAGTAAATTTTCTTTCAAAATATTATAACTAAAAATCTCACTTCTGAGGACAAATTGAGTAGTTAACCATTTTCATAGTATTTAAAAGTCTAAGACTTTTATTCTCTGCAGCTATTTCCTTTAATAGCTGACATGCTTCCATAGCTACAGTGTCATGCCAGAGGGGAAAACGAACTACATCTAAAACAGCAGAACATGAAAAAGAAAAGTGCTTGAGGTATAACCATTTTCTAAATTTGGGTTTAAACAGTTAAAATGAACAGATTAAAAACAAGAACAGAAGTATAATCACGTGTGTGAGCTTTTAAAAAATACTCCTTAGATATCTCAACTTCACTTTGTTTTCATTATTAATACTTTCCACTTATAATTGTGGGAAAATATAAATGATTTAGAAAAAACACGTTATCAAGTAAGTGAAGTATTTATCCTATTGTTTCAGTCAGTTGACCAGATGAGCAATATACAGCTATAATTATACTTTCTCCAATAATCAAAATATTTAAAAAATCAATGCTCTTATAGTAATCTGCTCTGTGAGGCATTGTTTTATAGATTATACATACCAAGTTTTTTTCCTGCAAATAATTTTTAAGCCTACTTAATAACATTTTTGCCCCTTGAGTTTAATATGATTGCTGGAACCTGGCAGGAAGTAACTGAAAAATGAAGGAGATGACCTCCCTAAGTTTATTTTTATGTTTTTTTTTTAATCTTAAGATTTTGATTAGCTCACTCACAATTACAGCAAGTCATGTGAAGTCATGTGAAGTCATTCTTTATACAAGAAAGCTATTCTTCCCTAGGGAAAAAACCCTCAAGTGTACCCCAAAAGGAAGACCCTGAATAAGGAATTCAGAGGCCATAGACTGCAGAGTATCAAAAATTCTATTTAGGGACAGGATCTTTCTGTACTGGCTAAGGGATCAGCTCTTAGTTCCCACCCTTAAATGAGAGAACATTCTTTCTGTCTTCTCTCCTTCCTAGTCTACACCCCAGACTGATGGGTTCCCTCTCCCAGGGGAAAAATTAAGTTCAACATATGTACCTCCAGTGGTGTCATAGTAACATATTGGCCTTACCATAAAACTTTAAATTGCTTATTTCTATTCTGAGCTTAGCTGTTCATATGTTTGGTTTCCAGAAAAGCAGTTTTCCTTATTAATGACTTCAGTTTCTTTTGTTAACTAGATACTCTGTCATTTATAAAATGGTATCTTGGAAACTACTACAGTGAGAGAATAGTTTACTTTCTGTATATACAAGACATAAATCAGAACTAATGATTGTTTTAAACCACTTAAGGATATGTATCACAAAAGGAAGAAAAAATGCCCAGTTTCAAATGTTATACAGTTAAAAAATGTACTCTTTGCTTTCACTGGGGTGGTAGAAAAGAAAGAGTTTTAAAACAATACAGATTAAATCCAATCAACATATGACATCATTGATGAAGTCATTTAAAAGTGGTAAATATACACAAAATATGCAATTTTCCTAAGCAGTACTGTGGAGCTGCTAATATTCATATTGGGGCTCCTCTCCTTCATTCCACCCCATTTTACTGACACTGAATTTAGGAACTGAATATGCCTTAGTATTTTTGACATAATATTTCCAGATGATGAAACCTCATCCCAATGATGTAATTTTCCAAATTATTTTCTAGATAATTAAAAAATCTGGATTAAAATTCAGATTTCCCAGTTCCATTTTCAGAGCTCTCATTCTACATGACCAAGCTGAGTCTACCCTACACAGAGGCCAAGCCTTCCTTGCATGCCTACCCTCACATTTGCTCTCAGTTGGGTAGAGTTCAGTACACCCTTGTGGGCTGACCACCAGAAATTTTTCTTCTGTATCAAGTTCACCTTGCATCTCAGCTTCGTGTAGTCTCATACTCAGGCAATATTTCAGTCCCTCTGTTTCATTTTTGATTATCAGTCCTGAATTTGTATATTTAAGAAATATTTCTTTAAACCCTTAAGTAGCACACCACAAAATCTCCAGTTCCCTGTGAACCTTTTCCCAGGAAAATTTGCTAGATGCCACCTTCTTGTCCTCTTACTTATGATGTCTCAGCAGACAGTGCTTTTCCCCACAAACATTGACCATTTCAACCTATTCTTTTCTTCCTCATGTCTCATCACCTAGAAGTCAATTTCACTGTCTCCTTTGTCTCTACCTGTAGCTGAAGGCAGATTCCAAGGTTGTATCCTAACTGTGGGAATATCAGCCTCACTTGGAGGGAGGTGGGGCAATTTCAATACCTTTAGAAGGTAACTGGATAAAAGGAAATCATGTTAACATGCTAATTGTAGTCAAAATGTGCTAATAGAAGACAAATTTGCTCTACCCTCTTTCTCCCCCTTCTTCAGTCCTCACAACTTGCATTTTTGCATGGTTGTTGCTGTTGTTAAAAAAAAAAAATCTAAACTTGATTATTTGCGGCTCTGAAGGAAGGTGGGCTGGACTGAAGAGGGCTCATTGAGCTCTTAAAGCTATCTATAAAACCTCAAAACAGAGGGCTAAAGAGTCAATAATTTACTCTTGTAGTAGAATCTGGCCTATTTTAAAATAATATTTTCTTTGATTATCTCTTGTCTTGGTGATTACATGCATTCACTAGGAATCACAATTTCTAACTCATTTGAAAAACTTTTAGATACTTTACAAAGTAAGCCAGCAGAATTATCATGCAGAGATATGTACGAAATACCCCACAAATGAAAAGTAAACAGTGGTTGCTGAACAATAGAGTAAATGGAAATTAAAGTTGCAGAGCACCCGAGTTCTTTATGTGAAAAAAACAACATTTTAAAAATTATCTCTTACCTGTGAAATTTTCTAGAAACTTAATTCACAGAAAATATACAATCTCTATATGGGAGTAATTGACCCACTCCAATCTAACGCAAAGCAATTTTTTTTCAACCCATGTTTATTATTTTGGTTAAAATAACTTTATAAATTTAGTTATTTTATTATTCAAAGAATAAAAACAATTACTAATACATCTATTAATCAATTTAGAAGACACAATATAGTTCTTTTGCAAGTAGAATTAGATTTATTTTTAAACATGTAAAAGTGTCAACTAGAGATGTCCGAACTATTTAGATTATCCCAACTACCCACTAGTTTTCATTTATCAGAATGTCAGGTTTTTGTGTTAGGTTCTGAAATTGGAGCATGACGTAAGTGTTCTATGTCAGACCCCTTAACATATAGCCTGTTCTACTTCACAGAGTGCTTACTTTTTAGAATGCCAAGAAAGGTACTGAAGATATCCTCCAGTGTATTACATGTTAATATTATGGCTAAAACTGGTAGTTACATCTAGTTCTCTTCTGTAGTTTCTTGGCTGAAACTTGAATGTAGAAGACTGTATTGTCTCATATAGCACTTTAAGAGATTTTTTTTTTTTTCTGGCCTGTTTGTTGCATTTGGAAAGGTTTTATTCTTCCAGCATATTTAAGATTCATGTGTAATTTCTTTCTCTCTTTTTTTTTTGTTACCAATACTTTTATCTAATGATTTGATTGTTTATAGTTGGTTATTTTATAAAACTACTGTTGTGTTCTTTATTTACTGGTTTAAAACACACTGTGTGGGTGGGCAAAACAATACGGCAGAGCTGCCACCATGCCAGCTGGCCACCTCAGTGTCTCACGGTGGGTGTCCAGCTTCGTTCAATTGCCATATGACATGAAACAGGGCTTTGACCCTTGCAGCACTTCTGCTTGTAAAAGTGAGCTAGGCTATAAAAATCACGATGATTTCATCAGCAGTAGGTCCTCCAATGATACATTCCATGCTTTTGGTTATTTACTGTACATGGTCAGCAGAGCAATGCCTTGTCAAATTTAGCAGTTTGAAAAATATTTTAAAGGACTGGGAGTCGATCATGGTTGCTAAAGGTTTTTTTAGACACTAAAGCCAGAAAGTTATTATTAATGATCACATTTTGTAATACATACTATACTAATTTGATATCGGCCTCCTTTAGGTTTAATATGTTGCTATTCCTCATTGTGTGGAATTTTATATCTAAGCTCATTTCAGAGTCTATAGTTCTTAGAATATACAGTGCCAGGATAAAATTTCATTGTCTGGATTTTGGTTGTATTCTTCCTTGACTATTTGAACCATATTTCTAAGCAAAGCCAA
This sequence comes from Balaenoptera acutorostrata, assembly GCF_949987535.1. Taxonomy (NCBI): domain Eukaryota; kingdom Metazoa; phylum Chordata; class Mammalia; order Artiodactyla; family Balaenopteridae; genus Balaenoptera; species Balaenoptera acutorostrata. The sequence goes on along the minus strand of NC_080068.1, from coordinate 128,198,276 downwards.
TTCAAATTATGCATCTTGAGTGCTGAGCTCCTTTAAAGACAAATGCATCAGTGGAATTATGTTAATAATCAGAGTACTGAAGTGCTAGGGACTGATTTTTCTCTTTGGTTTTTATGGAATTACATGTGCAAGCTCAGAAAAAAGCAGCACAAGAATGTGATGATACTAGCTTATTCGACAGAGTTTAGTAAACTTTTGGTTTGTCCCACCAAGACAAAGGAGATATCCTAATGACCTTCTGGAAAGAAAGGTTATTAAAGTAGATGCACAATGTTTCTGTAAATTAGCAGAGAGAAAAATCATTATGCCACAAAACTCTGTTTAGAAACTTTAAAACATGACTCTGATTTGGATGTTAGAAGAGTGTGCTGAGAAAAGGACACACAAATGCACAGACTTAATAGTATATATGGTTACATAACATTCAACCAAATCTCCACCAGAGGGGAGAATAATAAGATGGCTTTCAATGTCCCTTTGAGTGTTGAGCATCTATGAGTCTGAGATTTGATGATTGCAGATGAAATTTTCCACATTTTGATAATAGGGTTAAGAATTTTCCAGTCCGTTTGTACTATTATTATTTAATTTTCTAAAAGAGTGACCAGGAAACAATAAAATTAGAAAAATAGAAGTCTGTTGATTCTTCCATGATAGGATACTGATATATTTCCATTTCTTTTTCCAGGACACAAATTTTCTCATTACACCCTGAAGACTTAAGTCAATGAAATCTCCACATTTGGTTCACAAATAGTCAATTTTCAGCTCCTTTACTTGAGTACCTCTATTACTTATCCCGATCATTCCAGACTTAAAGGACCAGTTAGATTTCAAAAATATATCAAGTAAATAAATAAAGGATAACAGGTTTTTGTTGTGTCAAGTAACACTAGTAAGTCTACCATATACTCAACTTGATACACAGTTTTTTTTTAAATTGAGGTATAATTAACATACAACATTATATTAGGTTCAGGTGTAAACATACTACAAAAAGTCTAGTTCATATCTGTCACAATACATAGTTCCAGATTTTTTCCCTTGTAATGAGAACTTTGAAGACCTACTCTCCTAAGAACTTTCAGATACATAATCCAGTACTATTAACTGCAGTAACCATGCTGTACATTACTTCCCTATGACTTATTTATTTTATAACTGGAAATTTGTACCTTTTAACTCCTTTTACCCATTTAGCCCAATCCCCACTCCCCTGCCTCTGGCAACTACTAATCTGTTCTCTGTATCTATGAGATACATAGCTTTTGGGTTTTTTTTGTTTGTTTGTTTTGCTTTAGTTCCTGTCGACTAATATAGGCATACCTTGCAGATATTGCAGGTTCAGTTCCAGACTACCACAATTAAAAGAGTCACACAAATGTTTTTGTTTCCCAGTGCATATAAAAGTTATGTTTATACTATACTGTACACTATACTGAGTGTGCAATAGCATTATGTCTAAAAATGTACATACCTTAATTTTTAAGTACCTTATTGTTAAAAAATGCTAATCATCATCTGAGCCTTCAACAAGTCCTAATCGTTTTGCTGGTGGAGGGCCTTGCCCCCATGTTGATGGCTGCTGATTGATCAGAGTGGTGGTTGCTGAAGGAATGACTGTGGCAATTTTTTAAAAATAGGACCACAGTGAAGTCTGACACATCAATTGACTCTTCTTTGCATGCAATGCTTGTTTGATAGCATTTTACCCACAGTAGAACTTCTTTCTAAATTGGAGTCAATCCTCTCAAACCATGACAATGCTTTATCAACTAAGTTTACATAATATTCTAAACCCTTTGTTGTCATTTCAACAATCTTCACAGCATCTTCAACAGAAGTAGATTCCATCTCAAGAAACTGGTTTCTTTCCTCATCCATAAGAAGCAACTCGTCATGAGATTGCAGCAATTCAGTCATATCTTCGGTCTCCACTTCTAATTTTCTCTAGTTATTCTCATCACAGCTGAAGTTACTTCCTCCAGTGAAGTCTTGAACCCCTCAAGGTGATCCATGGATGAGGTTTGGATTCAAATTCTTCCAAGCTCCTGTTAATGTTGATATTTTGACCTTGTCCCATGAATCACAAATGTTCTTAGTGGCATCTATAATGGTGAATCCTTTCCAGAAGGTTTTCAATTGACTTTGTCTAGATTCATCAGAGGAATCACTATCTATGGCAGCTATAGCCTCATGAAATGTATTTCTTAAATAATAAGACCTGAGAATCTAAATGACTCCTTGATTCATGGGCTGCAGAATGGATGTTCTGTCAGCAGGCATAAAAACAACATTAATACTGTACATCTCCATCAGATCTCTTGGGTGACCAGGTGCATTGTCAATGAGCAATAATATGGAACCATTTTTTTCTGAGCAGTAGGTCTCCACAGTGAGCTTTAAATATTCAGTAAACCATGCTAAAAACAGATGTGCTATCATCCAGGCTTCCTTGTTCCATTTATAGAGCATGGGCAGAGTAGAATTAGCAGATTTAGCACGTTTAAGAGTAAATTAGTAGATTTTGGATATTAGTAATGGTAACTGAGCACTGGCTTCAACTTAAAGTCACCAGCTGCATTAGCCTCTAATAAAAGAGTCATCCTGTCCTTTGAATCTTTGAAGCCAGGCATTGACTTCTCCTCTCTAGCTATGAAAGTCCTGGATGGCATCTTTTTCCAATACGAGGCTATTTCATCTATCTTGAAATCTGCCATTTACCGTAGTCACATTCATTAATTATCTCAGCTAGATCTTCTGGATAACTTGCTGCAGCTTCCGCATCAGCACTTGCTGCTTCACCTTGCACTTCGATGTTATGGAGATGGCTTCTTTCCTTAAACTTCATGAACCAACCTCTGCTAGCTTCAGACTTTTCTTCTGCAGTTTCTTCACCTCTCTCAGCCTTCATAGAATTGAAGAGAGTTATGGCCTTGCTCTGGATTAGGCTTTGGCTTAAGGGAAATTTGTGGCTGGTTTGATCTTCTATCCAGACCATTAAAAACTTTATATCAACAATAAGTCTGTTTCGCTTTCTTATTCGTGTATTCACTGGAGTAGCACTTTTAATTTCCTTGAAGAACTTTGCCTTTGCATTTACAATGTGGGTGTTTGGCACAAGAGGCGTAGCTTTCAGCCTGTCTCACCTTTCCACATGCTTTTCTCACTAAGCTTAATCATTTCTAGCTTTTCATTTAAAGTGAGAGGCATGCAACTATGGGTGTGGTCCGTGGTGTCCCAAAACAATTACAATTGTAACATCAAAGATCACTGATCAAAGATCACTGATCACTGATCACTACAATAAATAATAACGAAAAAATGTGAAATATTGCAAGAATTATCAAAATGTGACACAGAGACACAAAGTGAGCAAATGCTTTTGAAAAAATGATGCCAATAGACTGTTTGACAGAGGGTTGCCACAAACCTTCAGTTAGTAAACAACACAATATCTGCAAAGCACACTAAAGCAAAGCGCAATGAAACAAGGTATACATGTATAAAGAACACAAAGGGAAGTCAGTAGAGTTTGCTTATGTTTTATTTTCTTAACAAATTACAGTTTACTTGTATAGGTTGAGGGTAAACCACTCATATTTTTTTATTTCTCAAGTGAAACTTAGAAATGAGTATATTTAAAATTTCCAATGCAATACTCTCTAAATCCTTACTTGTTTAACCCCACTGTGAATGTTCTGTATGTATTCCAGTCTTGCCCCCTTCAGAGCTCTGGCAAGATTGATACACCACCTGGTTATGCTACCCTAAGACTAGATAACCCTGGAATATGCTGACCCAAGCAGGTTAGCAAATATTTTGAATATCCTGTAGCTAAGCTTTATAAACAGAGGTTGTGGTACCCTAGAGATAGGCTTAGGGGATGTGACACCAATGCATAAAATAGTTCACATCTTCTTAAATCATCACTGTTATTCTCAGATTAGGGCAATATTTTTTCATTAAATAAATGTTTCCATATCTTGGCTTTAAAACATCATTATATTTATCTTTGCAGATTCTGCTGTATTACTGATAAAAGAAATATAAAGACTCAAAGCCACAATGAAATTAAGAGTTTACTAATATTGAATCAGGGAAAATCTGATTCTACACAGATGAATTATGCTGCAGAGAATGAGAATTTCAGGTTAACATCAAAGAATAATTCAGGAAGTTTGTTTAAAGCATTTGCTTCTGTATAGATATAGATGGGGAAAAGGAGTCCGTGTAAAGATGATCTCAGACCAAAAGCAAGGATGGGGCCCATAAAGGCAAAAGCCATAATGTTTTACAGGTGAAAATGATTAGTCAAATTAAACAAGTTTCTGTTATATTCAGAATTCGTGACTGTAGCATTGCTCGGTGTGACATTGTTGAACAAATGGGTAAAATCTTACAGCTGAATTGCCACTTGGAGAAAAAGAACAGTAGGGGGAAAACAAACAAACAAACCAACCCCAGAACTAAACCAAAACAAAGAAAAAAATTATAAAATGAAGTTTAAAGAAAGTGCCAAATGCATTGATCTTTTAGATTACTGAATAGGCTAGGAATGATCCCCTCCCTGAAAACGTTCTTGCTATTACTAGAGAAGTATATATCGCTAAGAAAGTAGAATGGCGAATTGCTTAGAAAAAAATTCTTGATTGATTATTTTAAATTGGGAAACATTCATTCTGCTCTAGATTTAGGACTAGTCTAGAATATTTGAAGCACATTGACTAATAAAATTAGCATCATCACTACTGGTAATATTAGGAGATGAAATCATGATGAGAAACCTATATACAGTTGACCCTAGAATAACATGGATTGGAACTGCATGGGTCCACTTATATGCAGACTTTTTTCAATAGTAAATACTATGGTAGTACATGAGCCAATCCATGGTTGGTTGAATCCGAGGATGCAGAACTTCAGATATGGAGAAACTTCAGATATGAAGGGCCAGTTATAACTTATACATAGATTTTCGACTGTGCACTGTTCAAGGGTTAAATGTAGTCACAAAGTATTGATATCTCCTCTCAATATACTAATTGAGTACAAAGAAAATACTGTAACTTTATAGTAGAGAAATCTTGCAGTAACTTTATGATAGAGAAATCTTGTAGATACCATCAGCACCAAGTGATCAATTTAATATAATTAGTAATGGGACAAATCAACATCATGTTTTCTATATGACTTACTGAGAAGAATACAAAAATCACTTCTGTGATACTCCATCAAACTACAAAATATGAATATACCCATAAGGAAATACAAGACAAAACTAAACTGAGAGACACTCTATATTCCTCATAAGAGTCAAGGTCATGAAAGACAAAGTAAAGACCTGTTCCAAATTAAAGGAGATTTAACAGCATCACAGTTAAATGCAACATGTGACTGTATTGAATCCTTGATCAGGTAAAGGACATGAGTGGAGAAATTGTCAAAATTTGAATAAAATCTACAGATTTTATTTTTAGGTAATAGTTTTAGGTAATTATTTTTAGGTAATTTTATTATGTCAGCAGTGTCTTTCTGAGTTTTATAATTGTACTTTGGTTATGCAAGAGAGTCCTTGTTTCTAGGAAATTATTTAGGAGCAGAAGGAGTCACGTCTGTCATTTATTTTGAAATGGTTCAGAAAGTTTCACGGACTGTATGTTTTTTATATGGTAAATTGTTCACATTTGGAGAATCTCCGTGTAAAGTATAAGCAGGGATTCTTTGAACTATTTTGCAATGTATCTATAAGCCTATTATTTCTAGATGAAACGTTAAGAAAATTAAATCCATGATAATCAAAAGTTGCTAGTCACTTCTGAATGATTCATACTTTCATATCTGCTCTAATCATAGTAGTTTTGCCCAGACTTAGCTCATTTGCTCTTAAGAAAACCTGACTAATGTTTTTGTCAGTCACACCTCACATAGTTTGGTCAGTCATGGTTCACATGTTTTTGCTTTTGCTTCTATAAAATCTCATTCTGGCTATTGATTTTATTAGAAATTCCTTAGGTGCAAAATAGTTTGACCTTATCCAGAAGAACATGTTTACCAAACGTTTTCTGAGCCCCTTCATCTGGAAGCATTGAAAGTGTCTACTGAGGCAAAAGTGAAGAGAGGGGTACAGACAGGTATGTGGATAACATATCTTCTTAGGGAAAATAAAGTTCTAAGGTAAAATTTTCCCAACTAACAAAATTTCAAATCCTTCACATAAGTGTCTCTGAAAAGGCAAATTATTTGTAAAAGATATGCTGGGACACCCATGTTTATATTATTGGACCCATCCTTTTGGCCATATCAAATTAGATCAGAGTATACAGTTAACCCTAACAGAGTGAACAAATTGGCTGGCTCAGGAGCAGTCTGATCTTTAAAAAAAAAAAAAAAAAATCAACTCAGAAACATATATAGTGGTAGGCTCTGGAGCTGAAATTTCATTGAGAGTCAAGGCTTGAAATAGCACCACAATAAACCTAAGTAAAGTTTAGGAAAAACACAGACTATGCGTCAGTAGAGAAATCACATCCCCAGATTGGAGACTCAAGTATTGATAGAAAATGGATTGTGTTTCTTTCTGGAACAGAGACAGACAGTCACCACCTCACATCTTGACATATTAAATCCTCCAAAAGTCATACATGTGACTTTTCCTGTGAACATCCCATTGTCTTTTCAATCAGTAAATTCCATGTTTGGAGTGGTCTTAGTTTCCATTCCTTGAAACAACAGACATTTAAGTAATTTTTTCTACTCCTAATGCTCAAAGCTAATTCCTGAAGCACTGACCAAATAACAGATAGCAGATTTTTAAAAAATAAATAAAACAAAAAACAAAAAATGATCAGCAATCCATAATACTCTTAAATATAATACATTTGTATAACTTTAGGTAGAGAGGCTATAAAAGTAATGGTTAGACTATTTGGATTATGGTTCTGATTCTGTCACTTGTAAGCTAAATTGCTTTGAGTAATCATTTTTTTAAACATATGAACACTAATCTCTTTGTTTTCTATAAGTTGAGAAAACTCCTGTCCATATTACTGAGCTAGGAGAATAGAATTATATAATAAAGTTGACAATATTTTTAATTACCTGTCACTTTCTAAAGCTTGTATAATTGTTAATGCTAGTCAAATTTTATATGGGGCTGAAAGTTAACTTTGGGAAAAATTCTCTGTTACATTTGTATTAAGGTTAAAAAATTGAAGTCTCATTAGAGCGAAGGGGGAAGAGTCACACAGACTATAATAAGGGCAAAAAAAAAAAATGTATACTATGGTCCTCAGTTCCTTTTTCCCTGCAATATTTATGGAGTTGTCCAAATGCCAAATTCTACTTTCTCTGAAATATCACAGAATTTTATTTTTATTATTGTTCCTTCCTCATCTTTGACTTTTCCATAAATATTTATAGAATTTTTAAAAATAAGTGAACAATAAATTTTCTTCCAAATTCTGGCAACCTAGAAGTCATTAATAGTATAGCTTTGATGATTTAGCTTTGGAATCTCAGTTTGAATCATGATTCTGCAACTTAATTGTCTGTATGGAATTGGGAAGTCACCCAGTTGAAGTAAGCCACATATGAGTTTTGTAAGGATTAAATGAGATGGTTAATGTGATAGTGCTCTCTGATTTAGATTTGTAATTAAATCAAGTTTCTTTGGCTTGTGAGAAATACTAACAGTGTTTATAGATATTACCACAGTGTCTGGTACATAACTGATTGTCTTATTTAAGATTATTTTTTAGGGACTTCCCTGGTGGTGCGGTGGTTAAGAATCCGCCTGCCAATGCAGGGGACATGGGTTTGATCCCTGGTCCAGGAAGATCCCACATGCCATAGAGCAACTAAGCCCATGTGCCACAACTACTGAGCCTGTACTCTATAGCCTGCGAGCCAAAACTACTGAGCCCCGGTGCTGCAACTACTGAGCCCGTGTGCTGCAACTACTGAAGCCCGTGCACCTAGAGCCCATGCTCCACAATAAGAGAAGCCACCGCAATGAGAAGCCCACGCACTGCAGCTAAGAGTAGCCCCCGCTTGCCACAACTAGAGAGAGCCTGCATGCAGGAACGAAGACCCAATGCAGCCAAAAAATAAATTAAAAAAAAATTTTTTTAAATTATTTTTTACAAGTGACATAAATCCAGCTTTAACCAGGCACACAAAAAAGGAAGATTCATATGTATATATGATATGCAACTGGCAGAACTTGTGCTCTATACATCACCATTTTGCCCACAGACGGACACTGAGAACCTTTCCTTAGATCTATGGTTTGAAACCTAGGAAGGTCTATGATTGGCCAGGTTTTGGCTGAAGCTTAATCCTGGGTCCATCATTTTTGGACTCAGAAAGATGGATTTAGGATTCAGAAAGAAAGGCAGATGGTCCCAGAAAAAAAAGAGGGGGGGTGGTTTCTGTGAAAACAATAGATGGCCACTTAGGAATGATATCCAAAGTATTTAACAGCTGTTACTTCATGGCCTTCAGTCGATCAGAACAGCGGCAAGCTGGAACTGCTGGAGCTAGGGAGACTCACTATTGGACAAACATATTACATGCAGGCTGGCTCTCTCCCGTCCTTAAAATATTAAAATTTCAACTTCCCACTGAGTCCTATTATCTCCAGAGTAACATACATTGAATATATTTAACTTAATCTTTTAAACAATTATTATTACACATCTATCCCAACCAGAGTGTAACTTCCATGGGGGCAAAGATTTGGTTCTATACTACTGTATTTCTACAGTCTAGAAAAGTACCAACAATAAATATTTATTAAGTGAATGAATGTTTAGAATATTACTGACTCTTATTTTCCCTTATTACTTTTGGAGTCCCATAAGAAAGTGACATTGTACAGATGACTTCATTCATAAAGCTCATTCATGGAAAATGCCTAAATTCCATGGAAAGCTGAAAATAAAGATATTATATACTAAGTAATTTAGATCCATGTAGAGATATTTGTTACATTTGTAAATTAAACAAACACATTTTCAAATGGGCTCATATTTGGACTTTAGTTACATAGATACGTTTATTTTTCAAATTGCTCTTTTGCTCTGAATGGAGAATCCTAACTTATTAAATGGGAATCTCCATTGTAGTAAAAGCAAAAACACATTCAGGCTTGTGTTTTGGATCTGTTACGAAAGTTATCACGGTGGTGACCCCTGGAGCAGAATTAAGTATATTTGCAAAGCAGGTATCTGTAGTTCCTAGGAAAGAATGACCACTGGGGAAGCGGCAAGGAATACGGCACAGAGACAGAGCTATAGTTCTTTGAGCATATTTCCCCCACCTCTGCCTTCTCATTTCTCAGAGCTTGATGCAGTGACCAATGGGTGCTAGCTTGTTCCAGTTTCCAAGCCAACATAACATATGACAGGGAAAAGAATAATACTAGTAGTCTTCACTTACTTTTAGCTCCAATATCTCTGATTGTGGGGAGTTTAAGATAGTATTAAGATAGGTGGAGAAGTTTAAAATAATCTTTTCTTGGTTTGTTTTTAGATCAATGATTTTCTGTGTGTTGGGGGATGTCGTGAAATTTTTCAGGTTTCTGTCCCCTCCTGGAGCATCCAGCCAGACCCATAACCCATGTCTAGTATAGAGTGATATACTCTTGGTTTCTGTGTAAATGTCAAAACATACGACTCCTTATTATAACTCTTTTCACAATAAGGTATGAAGTCAGCCTATCAGATTAGTCTTCTTCTTAAGTACTACCCCCTTTAACTCATGTCCATTAGCAACTAATATGCCCAGCTTCCAGAACTAAAGCCCTGATCTCAAGCCCAGCCATTATGTATGCGTCCTTAACATACGGATAATTCTTTCTTAGGCATGGGCATCAGCTGCACTAAAAACAACAAGAACAAAAGAAAACAAAATCTTAATGTGAATCTTTTGTATACATTGCTATTGCGTCTTCAATGTGAACCTACATTATCCTATTCATAATCTGCCTTGTATGGCTACTGAGGGATTTAGAACCTTCCCAAATGCCACACCTAAGGATAGCAGCATAAACTGAAGTTTAAAGAAGTTACTGAATTTAACCCAAGGGGCAATTGCTAAGCCTGCCACCATTTAAAACAGCAGAAAGGCAAAGATCCCCAGGTATAAACTTAATAAGAAAATTATAAAATGCTACCAATGGAACAAGAATTCTGAATAAATTGAAAGATAAATGCCTTTGTTGGAATCAAGGACTTAGAATTGTACAGATGACAATTCTTCTTAAGTTATTTTATTGCTTAATGAGATATCATTAAAATTATTCATACAGATTTTTTAGAATAAGAGATGTTTCTAGCATTAATTTGGAAAATGTGTAAGAATAACCAGAAAAATTCTGGAAAGTAGTCATGAGGGGAAGAATAAAAGGTAAAGAAGAGATAATATATTCTATCTTATGTAAATATTATAAAGCTAAAGCAATTAAAGTTGTTTGCTCCTGGTGCAGAGATAGAAAGAGTGATAAAACATAGACCAGAGGGCTTCCCTGGTGGCGCAGTGGTTGAGAATCTGCCTGCTAGTGCAGGAGACACGGGTTCGAGCCCTGGTCTGGGAAGATCCCACATGCCGCGGAGCGGCTGGGCCCGTGAGCCACAGCTGCTGAGCCTGCGCGTCTGGAGCCTGTGCCCCGCAGCGGGAGGGGCCGCGATGGTGAGAGGCCCGCGCACCGCGATGAAGAGCGGTCCCCGCACCGCGATGAAGAGTGGCCCCCACTTGCCGCAACTAGAGAAAGCCCTCGCACGAACCGAAGACCCAGCACAACCAAAAATAAATAAATAAATAAATAAATAAATAAAATTAAAAAAAAAAAAAAAAAAAACATAGACCAGAAATAGACCCAAATATATGGGTAAAAAGAAAATATAATAAGAATACTTCAAAAGAGCACAGAAATGGTATAGGGACAATTGTATAATCATAGGAAATAAATACACTTGGCTAGCTGACTTAAACGAAAGAACTTCTAGAAAAATAAAAATTTAAATGTAAGTAAAGAAAGAATAAAAGGAAATACCAAAGAGTTACATTTCATATAATGACAGCAAAGAAATCCTTCCTAGGGATGGTACCCAGACATTCATAACAGAAAAGACTGATAAATGTTTTCGACTAAATATTTTTAAATTCTCCATAGAAGATATTGCATATACATTAAAAAAACAAAAGACCAACTTAAAAATATTAAAGATACATGTTTGATGAGGACTATCAGTAAAATATACTTAAAATATAAAGAATTTGAAAAAAAGAAAAAATATATAGACAAAGAATATAAAATGGGCAAAAGGCATGAATAAAGACTTCCCCAACAGGAAATAGACATATTGGCTTTTAAATTCATGAAACAAAAATGAGCCCCCTTAGGAAATTTGAAAGAATAGCAAATTAAAAATACAGTGAGAAAAAATTCCATATCTATTTGTAATGTTGTATTTTTAGGAGTGGGGAAACAGACATTCTTAAATGTATTTTTTTTAGTACACCATCTTTAGCAGGCATTTTGACAATATCAAGCTAGCAAGGCATATATTTTTTGAACAAGAAATTTTAATTGTAGAATATTTTTATAGAAGTACTCATATGTATACACATATACATATATGTGAGTAAAGGATTCATTGTGGCAATGTTTGATTTCAAAAGTGTGGGGGCAACCAAATTTAATATCAACTGGAGACCTTGTATTTTAAAATAGGGATGTAATATCTTTTAAAAGTTACAGAATACACAACTGAAATACATGTTAAGATATATTGTTAAGTAAAAAAAAGTGAGGTTAGGAACCATGATTTACCTTTTATGTAAAGAAGTAAAAGTGATATTTACTTATATGATTATATATGGTCAGACTATCACTGGGAATATGAATTAATAAGAACATGGACCAGAGTGTATTGATAGAAAGAATGTACCTTTCATTATAAACACTTTTATAATTTTTGACTTTGTGTTTAAGAAAACGTGAGCATAAATATATATATATTTGAATAAATAAATGTTTTAAAATATATTTTAGTAAATATAACTATCAGTTTAAAAATTCATTGTTTTGGGTATTGAGGGTAGAGCATGGATGTTGGGGTCAGAAATATGTGGATTCAACGCTAGATACAAACTAAGTTGTAAACCCTGTGGCTTTGCATAATATACTTAATCTTTATGAATTCACTTTTTAATCTGAAAATTGGGTAATAGAACATAATCTAAGGATTCTTCTGAGGATTAAATGTGATAATACAGAGAATATCCCTAGCCTTCTCCCTCTCTCTCTTGTTCTTTCCCCTCAAAACGCTTTTTCTTTCCACAGTAATATGATCTTTCAGGGAGACCTGTTAAGTGGTAAATTTGGAAATAGATTTATTTTTTCTATAGAATGATCTTTAAAGTTCTTCATGGTCTTAATATATTTTACATTTTTCTATGCAGTACATTTATCCACAGCAATAAGTACAGCATATTTTTGCTATTTCCAAATTTTTAGAAATTAGAAAGAACCAATGTGTAATTTTTACTCATAGATTTTAATTTTAATGTATCTTCAAACTTACAGAAAAGTTGTAATAAGAATACGAAGAGCCCCCATATGTACCTTACTTAGATCCACCAAATGTTTACATTTTCCCCCATGTATCATTCTTTCTTCCTACCAATGTATCCATCTATTTACAAAGTCTATGTCTCTATCTATTGATATCTATCTATCTACCTGGTCTATTTTTTTTTCTGAATATTTTGAGCGTAAGCTGAAGACACTCTGCCTACTTACCCCTAAAATGCTCTGTGTATGTATTTCCTTAGACCCAGACACTCTCTTATACATTTAAATTATACAATTACCAATAACAGAAAATTTAGCATTTATACAATATTATTATTTAATCCACAATCCAAATTCAAATGTCATTAATTGTGCAAAGAATAACTCTTTTTATATAGCTTTTTCCCCCCCATGTCCATGATCCAACTCACAATCACACATTGCATTCAATTGTCCTGTCTGGAATGATTCTTCAGCTTTTATTTGTCTTTTTTTCCCCCCTGACATATTTGAGAGTACAGACAGTTGCTTTGTTGAATATTTCTCAATTTGAGTTTGTCTGAAGCTACCTCATAAATGTACTCAGGTATGCATTTTTGGCAGAAATGTATTGAATTGATAATACGTTCTTTTCTAGTGCATCACTATCAGAAAGCATATTGTATCAGTTTGTCACAATATAGCAGATGTAAACTTTTATTATTTGGCTATAGTGGTGTCTGGTAGCCATAATGATAATTTTTCTCATTTTAGTTAATTTAAATTTAACATTTGATATTTAACAAATTTAATAAAATTAAGGAGATACCTTGAAATGATGTAAATATCCTGATCCTAGTCAAATTTTCATCAACTAGATTTAGAAACTATCGGTGACTGCATAGCTCCATCATTCCTTCACTATCTATTGAGCACATTGCAAGAAAAAGCTTCATGTTTTCTGTCATTCAATTCTTGAATTATTTTAGGATCAACTCATAGTGATTTTATTCAATAAAATTTAAATGCATATTACTTTTACATTATTTTCTTTTTTTAGTGGTTCCATTTACATCTTCCAAATAACACTTCAAGTCCTCTTCCAAATAACACTGTCATATTATGTGAAGTTTAAGTACATTATAACAGAGTATTCCCAATTCTTCCCATCTATCCCTCACAATATTGCTGTCATTCATTCACTTATCCATAAAGTATCACAACCAAATACACTGTTGCTATTATTATTTTGAACAAAGTGCTATCTATTAGCTCAGTTAAGAATAAGAAAAAATACGGGGTGGAGTCAAGATGGCAGTGAGGGAAGACACCAAGTTAGCGTCTCCCCACAACTAGGGTGCCTGCCGTTACTGGTGGGGTCTCGGATGCCCAAGGAGATGGGAGGAACCCCCAAGTAAACTGGTAGGATGTTGGGGGGACAGAGGAGGGAGGAGAAGTGGAGGCCAGACAGGATCGGCACCCCTGAGGCTGGGGAGGTAAAGAGAGGCACGTGGGAGAAGCCGTCCGGGAGGAGCAGGAGAGGAGAGGAGGGCATTTGCCCCGCCCACTCAAGCCCAGGAAGCCTGCTGGGCTCCCAGGTGAGGTCCCCTGCCTTCTGAGATCAGAGGTGGGAGACATACCTGGACCCCTTCTGTTTCTTGAGCCTAAGCCCCAACCCCCAGAGCCCCCAGGGCCTTTTCCAGCCCTGTGTGTCCTAAGCATAGGGCCCACTCACCACCCAAACCTCGCCCTTGCTTAGGCCCCACCCTCCACAGCCAAGGCCTTTCCCCCTTTTTATTGCTTTCTTTTTTTTTTTTTTTCATTTCCTTCCTCCTGTTTTTTTACTACTGTGGTACTGATGTACCTTCTGGTTGTTGATTCAGCTATATTGTTATTTTTATATTCTTTCTAACATGTCTGCTAGTTTCCTAGTCTAATTTTATTTTTTACTTTGTTATTGTTCTCTTTTTTTATTTTCTTGCCACCCCACATGGCTTGCGGGACCTTGATTCACGAACTGGGGGTGGGGCTGAAGTTCCTGCAGTGGAAGCTCCAAGTCCAAACCACTGGACTAACAGGAGAACCTGAGACCCCAGGAAATATTCATTAGAGCAAGGTCTCACAGAGGTCCTCATCTCAGCACCAAGATCCAGCTCTGCCCAACAGCCTACAAACTCCAGTGTTGGAAGCCTCAGGCCAAACAACCAGTAAGACAGGAACACAATCCCACTCATAAAATATATATATATATATATATATATGAGACTGTAAAAAGTATGTCACAGATGAAGGAGCAAGGTAAAAACCAACAAGAGCAAATAAATGAAGAGGAAATAGGAAATCTACGTGAAAAAGAATTCAGAGTAATGATAGTCAAGATGATCCAGAATCTCGGAATAGAGGCACGGATTAAGAAAATACAAGAAATGTTTAACAAAGATCTAGAAGAACTAAAGAACAAACAGAAATGAACAACACAATAATTGAAATGAAAAATACAGTAGAAGGAATCAATAACAGAATAACTGAGGCAGAAGAATGAATAAGTGAGCTGGAAGACAAAATGGTGGAAATAACTGCTGAGGAGCAGAATAAAGAAAAAACAATGAAAAGAATTGAAGACAATCTCAGAGACGTCTGAGACAACACTAAACACACCAACATTTGAATTATAGGCATCCCAGAAGAAGAAGAGAAAAAGAAAGGGTCTGAGAAAATATTTGAAGAGATTATAGTCAAAAACTTCCCTAACATTGGAAAGGAAATAGTCACCCAAGTCCAGGAAGCACAGAGAGTCCCATACAACAAAAACCCTAGGAAAAACACACCAAGACACATATTAATCAAACTAACAAAAATTAAATTCAAAGAAAAAATATTAAAAGCAGCAAGGGAGAAACAAAAAATACAAAGGAATCCCCATAAGGTTATGAGCTGATTTTTCAGTAGAAACTCTGCAGGCCAGAAGGGAGTGGCAGGATATATGTAAAGTGATGAAAGAGAAAAACCTACAACCAAGATTACTCTACCCAGCAAGGATTGCATTCAGATTCAACGGAGAAGTCAAAAGATTTTCAGACAAGCAAAGTTAAGAGAACACAGCACCACCAAACCAGCTTTACAACAAATGCTAAAGAAACCTCTCTAGGCTAGAAACACAAGAGAAGAAAGAGACCCACAAAAACAAACCCAAAACAAATTAAGAAAATGGTAATAGGAACATTCACATCAATAATAACCTTGAATGTAAATGGATTAAATGCCCCAACCAAAAGACACAGACTGGCTGAATACATACAAAAACAAGACTCATATATATGCTGTCTACAAGAGACCCAATTCAGACCTAGGGACACATACAGACTGAAAGTGAAGGGATGGAAGAAGATATTCCATGCAAATGGAAATCCAAAGAAAGCTGGAGTAGCAACACTCATATCAGAAAAAATAGACTTTTAAACTAAAGACTGTTACAAGAGACAATGAAGGACACTACATAATGATCAAGGGATCAATCCAAGAAGAAGATATAACAATTGTAAATATATATACACCCAACATAGAAGCACCTCAATACATAAGGAAAGTGCTAACAGCCATAAAAGGGGAAATCAACAGTAACACAATAATAGTGGGAGACATTAACACCCCCCTTACACCAATGGACAGATCATCCAGATAGAAAATCGATAAGGAAGCACTGGCCTTAAATGACACATTAGACCAGATAGACTTAATTAATATTTATAGGATATTCCTTCTGGAAACAGCAGAATACACTTTCTTCTCAAGTGCATATGGAACATTACCCAGAATACATCACGTCTTGGGTTACAAATCAAGCCTATGAAAATTTAAATCATATCAAGCATCTTTTCTGACCATAATGCTATGATATTAGAAACAGATTGCAGGGGAAAAAAAGCTTTAAAAACACAAACACATGGAGACTAAGCAATATGTTACTAAATAACCAATGGATCACTGAAGAAGTCAAAGAGGAAATCAAAAAATACATAGAAACAAATGACAGTGAAAATACAATGACCCCAAAACCTATGGGACGCAGCAAAAGCAGTTCTAAGAGGGAATTTTATAGCAATTCAATCTCACCTCAAGAAACAAGAAAAATCTCAAATAAACAATCTAACCCTACACTTAAAACAAGTAGAGAAAGGAGAAAAAAGAAAACCTAAAGTCAGTAGAAGGAAAGAAATCATAAAGACCAGAGCAGAAATAAATGAAATAGAAATGAAGAAATCAATAGCAAAGATCAAAAAAACTAAAAGCTGGTTCTTTGAGAAGATAAACAAAATTGATAAACCCTTAGCCAGACTCATCAAGAAAAAAAGGGAGAAGATGCAAATCAATAAAATTAGAAATGAAAAAGGAGAAATCACAACTGACACTGCAGAAATACAAAGGATTATAAGAGAGTACTACAAACAACTATATGCCAATAAAATGGACAGCCATGTAGAAATGGATAAATTCTTGGAAAGCTACAATTTTCCAAGACTGAACCAGGAAGAATTAGAAAATATAAACAGACCTATCACAAGTAATGAAATTGAAACCATAATTAAAAATCTTCCAGCAAACAGAAGTCCAGGGCCAGATGGCTTCACAGGTGAATTCTATCAAACATTTAGAGAAGAGCTAACACTGATCCTTCTCAAACTCTTCCAAAAGATTGCAGAGGGAGAAACACCCGCCAGTTCATTCTACAAAGCCACCATCACCCTGATACTAAAAGCAGGAAAAGATATCACAAAATAAGAAAATTATAGACAAATATCACTGATGAACATAGATGCAAAAGTCCTCAACAAAATACTAGCAAACAGAATCCAACAACACATTAAAAGGATTATACACCATGATCAAGTGGGATTTATCCCAGGGATGCAAGGATTCTTCAATATATGCAAATCAATCAATGTGATACACCACATTAACAAATTAAGGAATAAAAACCATATGATCATCTCAATAGATGCAGAAAAAGCTTTTGAAAAAATTCAACACCCATTTATGATGAAAAACTCGCCAGAAAATGGGCATAGAGGGAACCTACCTCCACATAATAGAGGCCATATATGACACACCCACAGGAAGCATCATACTCAATGGTGAAAAACTGAAAGCATTTCCACTATGATCAGGAAAAAGACAAGGATGTCCACTCTCGCCACTCTTATTCAACATAGCTTTGGAAGTCCTAGCCATGGCAATCAGAGAAGAAAAAGAAATAAAAGTAATACGAATTGGAAAAGAAGAAGTAAAACTGTCACTGTTTGCAGATGACATGATACTATACATAGAAAATCCTAAAAATGCCAGCAGAAAACTACTAGAACTAATCAGTGAATTTCGTAAGATTGCAGGATACAAAATTCATACACAGAAATCTCTGGCATTCCTATAAAAAAACAACGAAAAATCTGAAAGAGAAATTAAGGAAACACTCCCATTTACCACTGCAACAAAAAGAATAAAATACCTAGAAATAAACCTCCCTAAGGAGGCAAAAGACTTGTACTCAGAAAACTATAAAACACTGATGAAAGAAATCAAAGATGACATAAACAGATGGAGAAATATACCATGTTCTTGGATTGGAAGATCAATACTGTGAAAATGACTATACTACCCAAAGCCATCAACAGATTCAATGCAATCCCTATCAAACTACCAATGGCATTCTTCACAGAATTAGAACAACAAATTTCACAATTCGTATGGAAACACAAAAGACCCCGAATAGCCAAAGCAATCTTGAGAAAGAAAAATGGAGTTGGAGGGATCATTCTCCCCAACTTCAAACTATAACACAAAGCTACAGAAATCAAGACAATATGGTACTGGCAGAAAAAAAGAAATATAGATCAATGGTACAGGATAGAATGCCCAGAGATAAACCCACGCACATATGGGAACCTAATTTATGACAAAGGAGGCAAGAATGTACAATGGAGAAAAGACAACCTCTTCAATAAGTGGTGCTGGGAAAACTGGACAGCTACATGTAAAAGAATGAAATTAGAACACTACTTAACACCATACCCCAAAATAAACTCCAAATGGATTAAAGACTTAAATGTAATACCAGACACTATAAAACTCTTAGAGGAAAACATAGAAAAACACTCTTTGACATAAACCACAGCAAGATATTTTTTGACCCACCTCCTACAGTAACAGAAATAAAAACAAAAATAAACAAATGGAACTTAAAAGCTTTTGCACAGCAAAGGAAACCATAAACAAGACAAAAAGACAACCCTCAGAATGGGAGAAAGTATTTGCAAATGAAACAAGAGACAAAGGATTAATCTCCAAAATATAGGAACAGTTCATGGAGCTCAATATCAAAAAGACAAACAATCCAGTTAAAAAATGGGCAGAAGACCTAAATAGTCATTTCACCAAGGAAGACAGATAGATGGCCAAGAGGCACATGAAAAGATGCTCAACATCACTAATTTTTAGAGAAATGCAAATCAAAACTACAATAAGGTATCACCTCACACTGGTCAGAATGGCCATTATCAAAAAATCGAGAAACAATAAATGCTGGAAAGGGTGTGGTGAAAAAGGAACCCTCCTCCACTGTTGGTGGGAATGTAAATTGATACAACCACTATGGAAAACAGTATGGAGGTTCCTTAAAAAACTAAAAATAGAACTACCATATGACCCAGCAATCCCACTACTGGGCATATCCCTGACAAAACCATAATTCAGAAAGATACATGTACCACAATGTTCTTTGAAGTACTATTTACAATAGCCAGGACATGGAACCAACCAAAATGTCTATCAACAGATGAATGGATAAAGAAGATGTGGCACATATATACAATGGAATATTACTCATCCATAAAAAGAAACAAAATTGAGTTATTTGTAGTGAGGTAGATGGACCTAGAGTCTGTCATACAGAGTGAAGTAAGTCAGAAAGAGAAAAACAAATACCGTAGGCTAACACATATATATGGAATCTAAAAAAAAAAAAAAAAAGGTACTTATGAACCTAGTTGCAGGGCAGAAATAAAGAGTAGACATAGAGGATGGACTTGAGGACATGGGGTGGGAGGGGGAAGCTGGATCGAAGTGAGAGTAGTATCAACATATATACACTACCGAATGTAAAATAGTTAGATAGTGGGAAGCAGCAGTATAGCACAGGGAGATTAGCTCGGTGCTTTGCAATGACCTAGAGGGAGGATGGGAGGGAGGCTCTAGAGGGAGGGGATACGGGGACATATGTATGCATGTGGCTGATTCACTTTGTTGTACAACAGAAACTAACACAGTATTGTGAAGCAATTATACTCCAATAAAGATCTGTTTAAAAATAAGAATAAGAAAAAGTAAATGAAAGATTTTATATTATCTTAGTTTATTTTCTTTAGGGCTATTCCTTTCTTTCAAATATTCCTATTTGAAATGACTATTTCAGTCTTTCATTCATTTCTTCATTGGAATGACAGTCTTTTAATTATTAATTTTGTGTGTGTATGTCTGTGTTTAATCAGCATATGAATTTTTTCTCAATTATTTTCTCCCAGTCTATGGTTTGCTTCAAAACAAATTTTTAACGTTGCCTTTTGATGAGATCTGATTATACATTTTTTTAATTGTTATGGCTTCGTGTGTCCTCTCCAAAGTACTTTTTTGCCTACTCTCAGGATAAGACATGCCTCTGTTTTTTATTTCTAGAATATTCATCATTTTAGATTTTATGTATAATTTCGTTATTCATCCCAAAATATTGGTTAATTTCCGATATAAGGTAGGAGGAAGTAGTTCCTTTTTTTATGACTAGATATGCGATTTTTTTTCAATGTAATTTCTTTGAAAAGGCTTTTCTTATCCCATGAATTACTTTGGAGCCTATGTCAAAAGTCAATTTACCTTCTAAATGTAGGTCTGTTTCTGGATTCCTTATCCTTTCCACTGAGTATATTTAATTTATCTTTAGGTCCAAACTAACCTGACTGTGTATCATTGTAGTAACACCTGAAATGAGATATTTTAAGGTCTCCAAATTTGTTTTTATTTTCAAAATTGTTTAGCTACATAGGTTCTTTGCATTTCCATACAAATTTTAGAGTATATTTTAGAAAAAACTTGTCACATCAATGAAAAATCCTTCTGAGGAAAATAGAAATTTTAACAATGTTGAGTTTTCTAATCCAGGAATACGTTTATTTCTCCATTTACTGAAGTATTTAAATTTTTTTCAGTAATTTCTTGTAGTTATCAATGAACAGGTGTTTTTTTACCCTGTTTATGAAATTAATTTCTAGTTATTTACTTAAATAGTATTGAGAAATGGAGTTTTAAAACTTTATTTTTCAATCCTTTTACTACTATTACTTTGAAATATAATTGAATTTTATATGATTGTGAATCTTTCAACCTTGCTAATTTTAATCATTAATGCCATAGTTGTTTTGTAGTTTCTTTAGGATTTTCTGTGTAAACAATCTTGTTTGACTCATCTGTGAGTAGAGTTATTTTACATCTTTCTTTTTAATCTTTATACTTTTAACTTTTATTTTATTTCTTTAGTTTTCATTTATTGTTCATATTATTTCTTAATACACTTTGTTTATTTTTTTGGGCAGGAACTTCTAGACAATGTTAAGTAAAAGCAAGGAGAACAGTCATTCATTATTTTCCTTAAATTGAAGGGAAAGCAATCATTATTTGACCATTATGTTTGATATTATCTTTAGGTTTTCATAGCTATCCTGTGAATGGGTGCCAAATTGCATCTATTAAAATGGTCATATGTGGGTTCTTCCCCTTACTTTATTAATGTGGTAGAATATATGGATAAATTTTCAAATGTCAAGGTGGTCTTCTAGTATTGGGCTAACCCACATTTTGGCATGATAGTTTTGCTCCTTTTTCTGTTGATAAATTGCTCTATTTGATTTACTAATATTTTGTCCAAGATGTTTCTGCATATGTTCATTAGGGCTAGAGCTCTATAGTTTTCTTTTTTCTTTAATGTCTTTATCACATTTTGATGTTAGATATTTGCTCACCTCATAGGACATGCTACAAAGAGTTTCCCTCTTTTCTAATTCCAAGAGGTTTTCCGTAAGTTTAGAACCATTTATTTATATGGTTGATCAAATTTACTGGTGTATCAAACGGGCCTAAAGTTTCTCTGTGGACAAAGTTTTGCTAGCATATATAACTTCTTTTATAGTCATAGGGCTATTCACTTTGTGTTTTCTATTCCACCGGGTGTCTGTTTTAGTTAGTTGTTTTTATCAAGGAATTACCATATTTCATCTAAGATTTCAAATTTATTGACATAAAATTATTTAGGAAATTTTCAATCTTTTTAATGTTTGTAATATCTATGGTGGCAACCTCTAGTTGTTTTTTTTTTTTTCTTTTCTGTTAATGGTAATTTGTGTTTCCTCTCTTATTTGTCATTCCTACCGGTGAATTTTCATTTAAAAAAATAGTCTTAAAGAACCAATTTTTGACTTTAACATTTTCCCCTATTCTGTCGATATACACTCATATCTTTATTATTTTGTTTCTTCTCATTATTTGGGTGGTATCTTTTCACTAGCTATTTAAAATGAAATCTTAGAACATTGATATTAAACTTTCTTCTTTTCTAAATTTACTATTAATATTAGTTGTTGCCCAGGGCTGCCATAAAAATGTACTATCAACTGTGTGGCTTTTAAAACAACAGAAATTTATTCCTTCGTAATTCTGTAGGCTACAAGTCTGAAATACCACAGTTGGCAAGGCCAAACTATCTCTGAAGAATCTTGATGATCCTTCTTTGCCTCTTAAGCCTCTGGTAGTCTCAAGTGTTCCTTGGCTTGTGGCAGAATAATTATAGTATTTTTATCTTTCACCTGGCCAGCTTCCCTTGTGTGTGTCTCTCTCTCTCCTCTTTTTACAGAGTCCAGTGATATGGGATTAAAGGCCCAGCAGGCACCTAGGATGTTAAGCAGAAATTTAAGAAGAATAAATTATCATCCTGCTCTTGGAGGAAGTAAAACTTAGCTAAGTAAAGAAGAAAGTTTTGTGGTGACTTTCCTCTAGAGGAGAAGAAAATAATGTAGTATCAGAAATAAATTACTGATTTTAGTTTATAATTTACAAATAGAATTTAGGGCTAAAAAATTACTCTGTGAATAATACTCTATTACTTTTTTTTTTAAATCATGGTTTCAAGCACTATGCATCAGAAAATGCATGTTTCACAAATAAGCAATCTCAACATAAATGTTATCACCATTTAACAAATGAGAAAATTAAACATCATAAGGTGTCCATGTTGCAGTTACACTAATGATAATATTATGTATTACTTCACTAATTGTAAGTTTGATAATTAATTTTGATACCTAATAAGTTGAAATAAGACCTACATCATTTTTTAATCAACTTGTTTCTTTTAGGAGGGAGAAATTATGGGTACCCACAAATAATGTGTTGTTACCTCTAAAGGGTGAAATTTTCTCTCCTTGTATATCTTATAATGGAAATGTCTTACCTACTTTCTTAAAGAAAATATGAATTAAGGCATGACACCTCTATTACCAATTATTAAGGAGCATAGATTCTTGATGTAATCACCTTTTCTTGATGTTCTATAATGTGCTTTGCAGCAGAAATTAAATCATGGGATTTGGTTTTTATTTTCTTTATATTCAGAACCAGGTAACTGAATTACATTAAAGTAGTTCAAAGAATGTAAATTAGTATCTTAATAATACTAATTTTCTGTCTTTAAAATGAAATCATGGTTTAAATTAAATATACAAAGTCATAAGTTAATTAGAGATCATTTCCCATCTTTAAGTTATGTTGATTAGAGATACAAAAATTATTTGTGATGAAAACTCAATTATAAATAGTTAGACTACGCCAAACATATTCAATAAAAATATGCTTTTTTAATATTCCAGCCTCATATGCAAAACAACTATAGAGTCTACTCTGGAAATTCCTGATTGTGAATAAACCAACTTGATACTGATGAAAACCAAAACACTATTTGTTCATTTCATAAATTTAGACATATGTCTTTGTTACTGGAAAATGGTGTTGGATGAAAGATTAAGTAGGTATATATTCCCCTGGGATTCTGTCACAGAGCTGGTATTTCTTTCTAGACCCCCCACATTATGTAAAGATACAGTTTTAATAAACAAACCATTTCTGATCTCAGCAAGGAACTTAGCAGGGATTTTGAAAGTCAAACACACAGGAGCCATGCTTGACTGTGTTGGTAAAAGTAACATCTGCCTGAGAGTTTTAAACAACAGACTTTTCAAATCACTTTTAAAGCCACAGTAGGAGATGTAACAACCATAAGCAATACCTCAGGCAGAACAGGAACATGAAAGCTGGAAGAAGTCAATTGCACTCAAATACTGAAATAATCCCTATTAAGGGGAAACAAGAGGAATAACTTAAAGTTCCTGTTTATCTCTGTCTACCTAAGCTTTTATGTATCCTTTCTAGTCTTCCCTAATGAATGCCACTGACTTTAAAGAAAGAAAATAATTACCACTGAAGGAAATTAACTTCACACTGCCCAAGTTACAATAGTGACTTATTTCAAAATCAAATTTGGTTCCTAATTCAGTACTTTTACTTAGGATATATAGGATATCAAGCAACATATATCAATTAGTACTGGCCTGGATGATTAGGATGTAAAAGGAGTGAAGCAATGCACTAACAATGCAATTCTGGAAAAACAAGGTGAAAATATACCCCAAGATACCTAAGGCCTTTGAAATTCATTTAAATGTGTTGCATCTTTTCTATTGTACCTGCAAAACAAGGAAAGATGCGATATGTATTTTTACTTTAGTTTAATACATATTCATATGTATTTTTACTTTATTTGCTGTGTTGTTCTAAACCTGTTACTAGATAATTCACTTGATTAAGACATAGCAAATAAAGCTAAGAGCACAGAATAGACTCCAAAGAAGATAATATTACTATTCAGCTTCTCTTATACATGTCAATAAAAAGAAAGAAAATCATTTTTTTCACGCTGGCATAAATAAGTTACATGTTCAGGTCTCAAGAAAAAGTACACTGTGTAACATTTCTACTTACTAAAAATCATGAGGTGGTCAATGAAGGATGAAGATAATTTAGGAGACTGAAGAGAGAGAAAGCAAAGGAGGAAACTATGTTCCTCTGTAAATAAAAAATGTAGTTAATATGTGCATTCCATTTATCTTGTTCCCTTATAGAATATTTAATAATAATTCAGGCACTCACAATTGTAGCTCACTAAATCTTGCCAAAATTGATTTATGTGATGACACACTTAATAAATGTCAAAAATATTTTTATAGGAAAGAAATCACTACTGAGTCAACTATGAGAATATAGTTAAAATAAATTAGCTATTCTCTGTAATATGTTAACTGGAGAAAAACACACAACTTAAAGTTGCAAGTTATGTTTTGTTTGGGGACCTTACTGAAGACTATAGCCCAGGAAACAGCCTCTCAGATAGTACTGAGGAACTGAGCCAAAGAGGTAAGGGAGGATCCAGGATATATGAGTTTTTGGTGAATAAAAAGAAAAAAAAACATGTAGTCTCACATCAAAAGATTACTGCTAATCACAAAAAACACACATCTCAAACTAATGATTTGAGTACTTTTTTATGTACGGGAAGGTGCAAGAATCTGGGTTCATTGAAATTATTCCTCGGATATGCATCTTAACTATCTAGGGCTAGTATCCAAAGCACAGAATGCTTCTGGTTTTTCTCCATCCTGAATTCCCCTCAGGGCCCACCACAGGGGGTGGCAGCAGAGGTTGACCACTTGAAGGCCCACAACATTCTTCATTTACTGAAATGGCAGGCAAGTTTTTTTTTTTTTTTTTTTGTCTGCAAATAGATAATTTCTCTCAAAGTTCTCTCTATAATGATCATCAACCAATCTGAGAAAAGTAAAAAAAAAGGACAAAGGTTCACCAAGAACGGTCAAGAATTATTACAAGAAATATTTTGAAGTATTTTTTCTCTGTTATCTGCACAACTGTGGCAGACATAATTCTCCAACTATCTAAATACAATGCCTTTAACTCATTTGCATTTTATTGAGAATTGACTCCATGCAAAACACTGTGCTGAATATGATGACAGTTTGCTAAAAATTATTACTTTAGACTGAAGGATCAACTAAGGTCAAGGAACAGAACCAGTAAGTGATTATGTGATAGTTAGGACTGAAATCTATGTATTATGACACCAAATTCAGCAATATTTCTGCTATGTTACAACTGAAAATTTATCCACTACAATTAAAATATCTTAAAATACTTTACTATAATATATATCAATATGAAAATTTCCAAAAGAATGACCTTATTATGGAAGTATATTTTATAATTTATTTTCTTCTTTCCCAGGGAAAAGAGTTATGGATACACATGTGCACTCTCGCGTGCGCGCACGCACATACACACACACATTAGCTCAATCTATTTACTGATACACTGATGAATTACTTCATGTAATTTATTCCTAGAGAAAAATCAACTGAAATTAAAACTAACTTGAGGAGATATTATAAAATCTTACTTCTGTGAATTTTTAAAGCAATTTTAAATTTTTTTTAAAAATTTCTGACTATATACAAATTCAGAATCATTTAGGGACTATCTAGTAGCCAGTCACCATGTACTGCACATTCAATAGCCAACTCTTCCTTACTAAATTCTGATAAAATAAACTTTAGATGTGATGAAACAAAATACTTATTTGTTTTCATGTACCTTTAAGTTGTTAGGGATCCCCTTAGATAAAGTTAATATCTTTTCAGAGAAGTTAGCTTTGTTGTCATACACACATGCTCCTCTAAAGACTGCAATATTTTATAAAGCATGGCTGGTTTAAAAGCTGTCTATAAGGTGAAAAAAAAGGGCAAGAACAAACTACAACTTGGGAATCATTTCACAATTGTTAATATACCCTGCTGACTTTAAAAATTGCTAAAAAGTCATAAAGAATATTTATTTGAAAGTATTTTCCTCTGGAATATAAAACATAAACATGAAACAATAGTTATCCTTGCTTCTACTAGTCTGAAAAATTTCAAAGTTGTTTAAAGCATATCTAACTGTCTGAGAATGCAGGAATCATAACATGATTCTGGGTACCTTATAACCACATCCAGTGATGTAAGATTTGGCAACAAAAACACCTGCATTTTTAGAGAGTACAAATATATTCATACATTTTTCTTACTCTCTTCTGAAAAATTTTCTATATCTGGAATGTGTGTGTATCTGAGGGACTTGATGATTTCTAACAGAAACAGACATATTGTTTGTAATCATCCTTTCCTTTACATGTTGATGATTATCTCAAAAATGAAATATTCTATTAAAACTCTAAGAAGAGCATCAACAGATTAATGTTGGTAATTCATATGAAAACAGAAACATGTAAGAAGTGTTACCGGATAATTTTCTCTAAATGACCATCTACATAATTATCTTTTTAACAAATATTCATAAAAGCCCACGAGGAACAAACTGTTGGTTACCAATTCATGTTTATGAATAACCTTCTCTTCAAGACTGTGGGCATGAAAGATGATGCAACTAATCATTTATTTCAGAAATAATCATTTTGTCTTCATCTTTGTGTAAAATTATTGGTATAAATATTTGATTTTAACATGTTTTAAAACATGTTTTAAAACATTATTAAGACCCTTATATGTAAAAATGGGTTATCTGACAATCAAAAATAGTAGTTGGGTCAAAACTGTATTTTTCAAATACTATTATCAATCTTTCCTTCATTCCAAAGAGTTTCCATACAAAAGTTCAATATATAAAACAATAAATGGTTGCTAATTTGTCTTAGAATGTATAGCATGTCCATTGTATCCACACTGTATATTTATTTAGCACCATGTCCATTCCTTTACTGGACAATTAAATTGGAAATGTGAATTTTGAAGATACAGACCCACATCCACTATGACAGTAGTGAGAAGAGGGATCAGTACACACATAAGCGTTGATCATTTCTTTTTACCTTAAGGCTTACAGAAGTTCCAAGAGGAGCAAAATAATTCTGAATATTGAAATGGATAAAATTTTTATGGTCAAATAAATGTTATGTAGGGGATATGGCACATACCCAATAGCTGATGAATACTTGTTAACACTATTTTTCAAAATGACTTCAAAAGTGATATTAATACCTTATCAATATATTGCTTATGAGGGTCAAGGCAGTATACTCTTAGTTGTCAGGAAATTGAAATAGTGTTTAAATTATTATCATTTTATAGTATACTTGTAGATTACTGGTATATGATAGAGGAATGTGGAAGGGAGAGATAGCCCTTAGAAAGAATTACTTAAGGATAATAAAAGGAATTTGAAAGAAAAAATTCAAGAGACAGAAAACCCACAGTAATGGAAAGGACTGAATGCCATAGACCATTTTTATTTAAATCACTGCCTAAAGATAGATAGATTCATGAAAATGATGACAAAACAAAAGGCTTAGGGTACTACAAGCTATAAGTGCTTTGAGGAAGAGCTAGAATCCATGTTGCAAGTAATCCCCAGCTTTACACACAACCCTTTGGGACTTGATGTGTTTACACACAAATCTAGAAACACTGTAGTAAATACTTCAGGAAACTTCATTACACAAAACTTTTTTGTATCCTTAACTTCAGTGTTTACTCTAAAATACATGAACAATCTATATATCTTTTATCAGTATTTTGGTGCTATGGTAAGTTTTACCTTTGATTTTTGCCTCATGTTTTCACTTTAATTCCAAATTTTCTTTGAAAACATTATTTTTTACTGTTACTGCTTGGGTGGTGGTGTAGTTCTTCATATGATCATTTCCATGTGCAAATATTACAGAATGTCAAAGACCCTGAATTTATGAACTTTTATTTTCTGCTAAAGTTTAGTGAAAAATTCTAATTGGAGACTAAGTAGGTAAACCCCTCCCCCGAAATACTTTTAATATGGTCCATGTGCCAAAAACTTTAGTTTATGATCATACCCACCACATAAAGTGTCAGAGCAAAATATCATACAACCCACTGAGAAAATTGGCCAGGGACTCTGTGTTTAATGTTTTCAAAGTATTAACTGAGACTTGTTAGACTTTAGTTATATAAATGCACAAATTGACCACATCTTTTACCAAAATAAGATATTTAACTTGTTTTAAGAATTATTTTGAATGGTTTAAACAAATCATAATCTTGAATGTGTTATTTTCAAACCACTCTCATACAACCAACACTAGACCTCATCTTGAAGTATATTTTAAAATAACACAAAAAGAGAGAAAGCAGCATTTATTCCCAACTGGATAATATATGTAGTATTAGTAGCTTTACCTAGAAAGAAAAGAAGAAAAGAAAAAACTGGAAAATACTTAAAAGGAGCAACAAAACTGACCAAGGAACCAACATGAATGAGAAAATAATTAAAGTTTGTACCAGTAACATATGAAAAGTGTGAAATTCTTGTCTACTAATTCCCTTGTCTCCAGTAATAGAAATTCATATGGAATAATTTTCAGGCTATTAAAAAAAAATGGGGGAGGAAAACTCAATTCACAGAAAGATATTTTTAAAATAAATGTTAAGAGAATTAAAAATTATCTTTGCTCTCTCAATTTAGAGATGACTATTAGCACCATATTGGTATATTTATTGCCAGCCTTTTTCCTTATATTGATTATACTACACCCTAATTTGTTGTATCCATGTTCACTTAGGGACATTTATAATTACCATGAGTTTCTAATTGACCTCACAATGAGATAAAGATAAAAATGGGCCAAGATGGATTTATGCGGAGCCAGGTTTAAAGGAAAGCCAGGAATGTGCCAAAAGGTGAAAGTGCTAGCTGGGAATCAAAGGTTTAGTGGGTTCGGAGCTAGGTTATCAATGTGACCAATTTATTTAAAGTATAATTAATGAGATTTTAAAACTGGGTAATACAATAAGATAAATGTGAGTGACCTTTGCCTTCAAATCATGCCCTATCTAAATGTAAGCTGAACTTTCAAGGATGACGAAGTGTGGCAGGTGGACACAGGGATGATAAGAGTACAAAGTGCTTCCCAAATCCCCATCTGCCCAACTAACTCCCACTCTACTCTTCAGCATTAGCTGGCTCTATTAAAATCTCAATTTGGAGAAGAGAAATAACTAAAAATGGAAAAAAATAGTGTCCATGCAAAACTGAAATGAAAAAATTAAAAACAGAGACAGGTTAAAGCATAGCAAAAGATAATGAAGTATTTCAATTAGAAGAATTGCCCTTGGAAATTTTCAGAGAAAAAATACCTCTCCATAACCTCAAAGGAAGAAGTATATGAATTATTTTAAAGGATATCAAAAAATGATACATGATTAAAAAAGAAGAGACGATTACTCTCACCAAAAGAGATTTAAAAAATGAATGAACAGAGCCTGGAGAAAATCTGTAGTAGAATTCAATCATTTCAAAAAGTCACGCTAGCATTTGAGGGAAAATATAGATTCTATTGAAAACTGAGTTGGGGCATGGATAGGAGAAGCTACATTACATGAAGTTGAGAAGAACCAAGAATTAAAGCACAAAGATGATAAACATAAAACTTTAAAAAGATCTAATCTGTATAATTGCATTTCTAGATAAGACAACAGAGTTAAAAGAAAAATCTAAGTTATAGAAACAATTGTTTTCTTAGATGAATAATAGAATTTGTAGATCAGAATGTACAATTTGTACTAGGAAATGTCATTAATTAATATTCCTCACACATTTGTATCTTGATAAATATTATGAACTTCAAGACAACAACAAAAACAACAAAATCTTCATCCAAGATGTAAAGGCACCTACAACAGAGGGAAATAAGGACTTCAGACTTCCCAGAGCAGTGATCACTGACAAGAGAAAATGCAACTGTCCATAAAGTTTTGGGAAAAAGAACTTTGATGTGTGTTTATGTTCTCAAACATGTAAGAAATAATAGATCATAGCCCAGCAAGTTAATCTGGGAATAACTATTAAAACAACTAGACAGAGTATTAGGCAAAAATATTCAGCCAATGGGAAAAAAATCAAAATGAAGAACTCAGGAATGGAGAAGTAAAGTGTTTTTTCTAAAGTAGTGAGCAGTGACTACCACTAATTAAAGACTAAACGATGAAGAGAACTATTTTAAAGGATTGCAAATGTTACAAAACTGAACAAGGCAAATTTGGAATAAAAATGACAAATAGAGGTAGGTTGAGATATAGGTGTTCAAATTCTCTCCATTTTCATAGTGAAGTTATTTTTTATTAGCTAAAATGGATACACTGGGATACCTAAGTTTTAAGTATATTATTGGTAGTTTTGAAGAATAGATACTATAATATGCATACCTTCTAAAGCCAGACATTTACACAACAAATAGAGCTTCCAGCAAAAGGTAGAAAATGAACAACAATGATAAAATATCAAATGCAACTTACAATAAGATGGCAAAATTAGAAACAATAATATCTGTAATATTATATTTTTACAAGGTAATGTTAAATGTCTCAAAATGATAGATGGGAAGTTGTGTGATGAACCTAAAATAGTTAAAATGTAATTGTAGAACCTTGGTAATGGGTATATCACTGTAAAATTCTTAAGTCTTTTCTATGTGTTTGAAAATTTTCATAGTAAAATGCTAAAAAAAATTACTTAATCTGTTAAGCCAAAATAAAACCTAGTTGCATGAAGTGTGTAAACACTGGGGAAAAAACTAGAGGCCCAGAAGAAAACATAAGAAATTACTGAAAAGTTAAAACCTTTTCATGTATGGCACAGAATACAGAAGCCATTCAAAAGGTTTTCAAAATTACCACTTTAATTAAAAGAAAAAGATGCATATAGAAATAAATTATACATTCAGTTTTTGAAAAGTGAAACTGGCAAAACATGACAAATCACTAATGTGGTTATGTAATATTTTACAAATCAAATAGGAAAAAGACTATAAACTCAACAGTCAAATCATCAATATGAACAGTTTACAACAAAGTACATAAAAAT
Source organism: Balaenoptera acutorostrata (assembly GCF_949987535.1). Lineage (NCBI taxonomy): Eukaryota > Metazoa > Chordata > Mammalia > Artiodactyla > Balaenopteridae > Balaenoptera > Balaenoptera acutorostrata. The sequence goes on along the minus strand of NC_080068.1, from coordinate 128,166,613 downwards.
GCTTATAAGCAGAAAAATAAATTCTCAATCTCACTCAAAAGTAACAAATTACAAATGAGAGTCCAGTTAGAGAGTATATTATTCCTATAAGTTTTGCAAAGATTAAAAAGTGTGATGATGCCTATTTTTGGCCAAGAAAGGGGGCAACTGGCATTGTCATATGGCTGACTGAGCGCAAACAGTTGTATGGACTTTTTGGCAGGAAATTTGGCAGGATCTGTTCAACATAAACCTGTATAATCTCTTAGACTCAGAAATTCCACTTCTAGGAGTTTACACTAGAAAAATATTAACACAATTGTGTAAAGATAGGAAAAGACATTTGTTGTAACAGTTTATAATAGCGTAGTTTTAGAACAATTTAAGTTTCTACCAGTGGAAGATAGGTTAAATATATTATACTTAAATAATATGCAGTTAGAAAATAATAAATCAGATCTAAAGTGGTGATATCCACAGAAAGCATTATAAAGGGAAAAATGTACTGAGCAGAACAATCCTAATGAACAAAGTATGACCCCAAATTTAGGAAAATGAAAGCAAATACTTCCTAGAATATTCATAAAATATTTCAGGAAGGGCATACAAAAATGACTTAGGAATGGATTTGGGACATGTGAGAGAGATGAAATTTTACTTTGTTTTTTTAAACCATGTATACTTGAGGTGGACCCAAACCTGTTTTTCATAAAGCTTCCCAGATAATTTTGTTACGCTATTAGTTAAGATCAGTAGTATCTGTCAATAGCAGTAAGTGGTTTGCACACAGAGGATATTAAAATCATACAGTACGCGGATGAGTTAGGGAAACAAGGAAAAACTGTGTACCAGGTAATAACAGTTGTCTGTAATAAACAGAAGCTCTGGGAATAAGAATGTAGAAAAGTAACAAGGTTTCAAGGAACAAGAAAGGCAAAGGTGAGTTGTCAGGACATCAAGAGCAAAAAATAGCTGCTCAGAGGTAAGGCTAGTGACAAAGAGCATCATCCTATTTTCTGCTGGTTACAGGAGGAGCCAGCTTGCTCGCTGGTCAATACAATACCGTTGCTAGTGTAGGCACTAGATAATTACATCTAAGGGAATTGTGACAGGGTGTATGTTCTCATATTGATTCTAGTCATATTTGAGGCGGAAGTAGAATATTACAATTATGAGTGTGTATTTACAAAGATCAATAATTTTTAGGCCACAGTCCTTCAACCTGAGGTGCTGGTTAATATAAAATCCTTAATACAGTATTTTTCAGTACAATTCTCAAAGGAGTCAGACTTTTACCTAACGATTGCAGTCAGGATCATCCTGCTTTCCACTAAGAGATTTATTGTCTCAGTGACTTACCCACAGTCACCCCTATAAATCTAACCATCTGGTAAATTTCATCACTGCTGAGAAGAGGCATGAAAAGTGTATTACTAACTATAGTATCTCTTTATTAAGCCAAAATAGTACCTTTTCGTGACAAAAAAAGCTGAGCATTTTAAATTATGATAGAAATATACAGACGTTTTGATGAACATACTTTACTAAAGATACACCATCAATATAGGCATTTGTGTCTAAATTCCATTTCTACAAATTTTATGTCATAAAATTTGGCTGAGTCAGATCTCTTGCCCTTTTTGAGTAACTCTATGTGGATCCAGCAAGTAAACATCACATCTAAATCTCATAAACATTTAAAAGATGTCCACCCACATCTCATAAGCCATCATAAGGAAGAATTAGAACCCCATCCATAATTTGGATTTCAGGTGAAAAAAATCTGAATGAAGAAAAAGGAATCATATAAAAACACTATTATAAATGTTAAAAAAAAGTCTGGCACTGTGAAGCAGACTTGAGGCCAAAGCCCAGGAGTTTTAAAAAAAATGATTTTAAATTTAGTATAAGATGGAAATTTCTTCCACCCTGATCCTGGTCCACACCCACCTGTTTCCCAGCCATGAAGAGTTCCTATACAAACCTAGGAAAGATGGATGCATGTTAAATCGATGAAACTTTGCCTCTCGAGACTCCAATCCCTTTTATGTAGATTCTCCTTTGGAAAAGCTAGACAGTAGAAAAGGAAGAATTTTCTTTCTTCTCTAAAAAGAGAGCAATAGAAATAAGTAGCTGGCTCTAGACAGCTATATCTGAGGGTGCACAAATCCCCCTCAAGCTTGGGAGATAAATGTTGTTTAGTGCTGCCTTCACCAACACATGACTTGCATAAACCTTTTCTTAACTTTGAAAAGTAAAAGAAAGAAAGAGACAGTGCACATACGAGAGAAAGAAAAGACTGAGTGCACTACAGCCAACCACAACTGTAAACAGGAGTTCTAATTAAGTGAGAGACCCTAGGATGCCCAAAGGAACTCCTAGAGAGAAAAAAAAAAGGTGGTGCAGTTGACAGGTGGAAGCTATTAATTATCAGGCCAAAGGTAATGGACTTGATAGAGATTCAGGCTTATGATAGAAAAAAGCCCTGTCAGAATGATAATATAATATTGTTTACATTTTCATCAAAGGAATGATTGAATTTCCTCTGATAAGAGTACATTATTCCTGCTACTTGATTTGATTCAATTATATTTTGTAGTACATGAATAGGACCACTTAAAGGAACTTTTATTATTAGATGGCATAGATGACATCAAGTGCTTTACCCTTTTGCATTAAGTAGCTGATCATGATTATATCATGAAGATAAAAGCTATCCATTTCATATTAGTGTAAAATCAAGTGGACACAAAATTGGATTTATTCATATAAATATATTTCTTAAAGTTCAGTAAGATCCTACTTATATGGTCTATTGTTTATAGTCTGTCTCCTCTGGAATTCCACGGCTTTCTAGAATAGCTTTTAATTCAGCTCATGATATTTATATTTATCTCCCCATTAACTTTTATAATTTCAGGTGGTCTGGGTTCATGTTTATTATCAATATAATATCTCACTGGATTTGCCCAAATTTTTACATACTTACATATTTGTTGACCTGAATTATTATTAACAAGTTACTGAGTCTCCAAAGTGGGATCTATGAAACCTTTTGGACCCCCAGATCTGGTGATCCCTACTATGTGGCATTCATCACAATGTAGCAAAGGCACTTCCTAGAAACCTGGTTCCCTCACCCTGAACAGCAGGCTGCCTGTTTGAGAAAGGCCTGTGAAAAGTGTCCACAGGTTTCCTTCCAATATCTCTGCACAGTTTCTTCCAGTGACTGACCAGGAAAAAACTGCAGTTTGCATTATTCCATAATAGCACCTTATTTGGATTGCCTTTTACCAAACCATTAGTTTAAATTACTTTTAGTGAACTCCACAGTTTACTGATTGGGGAAGTAATGGACTGTGAAGCAAGAATTGCTAGAGGGCCCCTTTTCCTAATAGAACTTTTCTGTTATTGTTTTTGTTTCAACAGCATCTTGAAAACTAGTCCATTTATACAAGTGGTAAATAATGCAAGATGAATGACAGTTCAGCATGTAAAATGCTGGCTATTCACCAGGAAAATGTAGATAATTCCATGTAGTACTTTAATTTAAACAGGCTGGATTTTGCTGAAGATCAGTGACATAATGCAAAGTATTTCAAGACAGGAAGCAGAGGCTGGTGCAGAAGAGGCACCCTTTTCCCTTTCATGGTAATGTTGAACAAGGAAAGCAGTGAAACAGTACTCCGAGCAATGCTTTTGACCAATGGCAGGAAAGACTCAAACATTTGTCTTGTACTTTTAGAACAAACCGCGATGGTCAAAGAAACAGCTGGAACAACTCCATAACATTTTTAAGGATATATTCTGGCAAAGAAATAAGATCTCAGAGTAATTTTCATAGGATTTGGAGAAAATAGTCAGCAGTTTTCTGTTTGATTAATAATTCAAATAAACAAACTAATGGTCAAACATAACTTCAGAGAATATTCAAAGAAAAAATTTACCCCACATTATAAGTGATGATATATAGTAATTGCTTTTGAGACAGAAATAGCTTATTAAACATCAGCTGGTAGTTCAGATAGATCTGTAGAGGGAGTTATTAGGTAATAAGATCTGGTTGTTAGCTTCACAGACCAAGAATTTCCACATTATCTGTGATCCACATTACATTAAACTCTGAGATACTAAATGTGCAAGATTTTTCAGGTACACGGTTTAAAATTTCTAATGAAAAAGATAGGGTTTAAGTAGACTAGACCTACCTTATCCAATATGGTAGCCACTAGCCACACATGCCCATTGAACACTTGAAACGTGGCTAGTCCAAATTGAGATATGCTATAAGTAAAAAATACACTCTGGATTTCAGTGACTTAGTGCAAAAAAATGCAAAAATCCCATTAATTCGTTTATATTGATTACATAATAAAATTGTTTACATATTGGGATAAAATATATAATTACAACGAATTGTACCTGTTTCCTTTTCCTTTTTATAATATGGCAGCCATAAAATTTAAAACTACACATGTAAAACTCACTATATTTCTATTGGACAGTACTAGGCTAGACAATTTTATCAACATGACTAGTGCAGACCCTCCCTATAAGAACTAAGTTGTTTGGTGATTTCATACAGGGCAAAGAGTTACATAATTTAAAAATTTATCTGTTTTAGGCTAAATTTATTCAATGCACCTATCTCTGTATTAGGGATATACATGCCAAGTATGTGAGTTTTCTGGTTAAATGACACTTTTCTAGAACGTGCTGAATAAACACCATCTGATTCGTTCTCTACCTCTTTATGTAGACCACTCTCTTCGGATGAAAGTGAGCATGCTTACAAAGTATTGCCAGATTTTTGTTTTTAATAGAAGATGCGTGTTGTGTAATTACCTATATCTTCCCCCATGATTTCCCCCTGTGCCATGATCCAGTCTCTTCCTTTCTCCAACTGTGTTCTGGAAGGCTGATCTATACAGATTTCCACACCAAAGTTGAAATGGAAGGCAGTGGCAAGAGGAGGACTGAAAAAGAGGCCTGGATATCCAAGTACGTATTCCCTACATTCATAATCCACCTCCCTCCAAGGAAGGAGGTATCTAATTATGACCACAGCTCCCACTAGACAGTACTTCTCCCATAGCTAGAATTTTATTTAGTTTCAAGCAGAATAATCATGGACTGCAATTTGCCTAGAAAAATCTGCCTTATGCTCCTAGTAGATCAATTAAGGGATGTTAATTACTTTTAGTATCACCTTTCACTCTCAAATGTGTTCCTGTTGGATGACAAATTATATGGTTACCTTAATTCTTTCTTTATAGTTGGACACTCCACACCTCCATGCTTATCTAATCTTTCCCTTGTCCTTAATTTCAAGGTTGTAGACACACTGGCATATTTTCACTCCTTCTTGAAACAGTGAAGGTAGTTCTTCCTAGAGTTAAGGAAATTTTTCCATGTCGGGTCAGGGGATGTATCATTGGAATTTTAACCCCTCAGGATTCTATCATTCTTAAGAGCCAATGACTACTCCCTGACACTTTCACTTATAAGGGCCATAGTGTCCTTATTCAGAAGCAGAGAAATCTGAAGATTCTCTGCTGCTGGTTTTGAAGATGGAGGAAAGAACCATGAGCCAAGGAATGTACGTAACCTCTAGTTGGAAAAGACAAGGAAATGAATTCTCTCCTATAGCTTGTTGATTTCCCCTTTCATGGTTGTTAGCATTTGCCTTATATATTGATGTGCTCCTATGTTGGGTGCATATATATTTACAATTGTTATATCTTCTTCTTGGATTTATCCCTTGATTATTATGTAGTGTCCTTCCTTGTCTCTTGTAACAGTCTTTTTTTAAAATCTATTTTGTCTGACATGAGTATTGCTACTCCAGCTTACTTTTGATTTCCATTTACACGGAATACCTTTTTCCATCTCCTTACTTTCAGTCTGTATGTGTCCCTAGATCTGAAGTGGGTGTCTTATAGACAGCATATATATGAGTTTTATTTTTTTATCCATTCAGCCAGTCTATGTCTTTTGGTTGGAGCATTTAATCCAGTTACATTTAAGGTAATTATCGATATGTATGTTCTTACTGCCATTTTCTTAATTGTTTCGGTTTTGTTTTTGTAGGTATTTTTTCTCCCCTTCCTCTTTTGTTCTCTTGTGATTTGATGACTATCTTTAGTGTTGTGTTTGGATTGCTTTTTCTTTTTTGTATGTGTATCTATTGTAGTTTTTTGTTTTGCAGTTCCCATGAGGTTTTGATATAGCAGTCTATATATATATATAAGGTTATTTTAAGTTGCTGGTCTCTTAATTTCTAATGCGTTTCCCATTTCCTGCATTTGTACTCTCCTCTTCTCACTGCTGCTGGTTTTGATATCATATTTTTGTGTGGATGATTTCCTACTTTTACTGTCTGTTTGCCTTTACTGGTGAGCTGTTCCATTTATGACTTTCTTGTTTCTAGTTGTGGCCTCTTTTTTTTCCTCCCTAGAGAAGTTCCTTTGGCATTTATTGTAAAGCTGGTTTGGTGGTCCTGAATTCTCTTAGCTTTTGCTTATCTGTAAAGATTTGACTTCTCCGTCAAATCTGAATGAGAGCCTTGTATTATGTCACTTAAATGTGGAATCTAAAAAAAAATTGGAACTCATATAAACTAAGAGTAGAATGGTGGTTACCAGGGGCTAGGGGGTGGGTAGGGAGAAATGGGGAGATGTTGGTCAAAGGGTACAAACTTTCAATCATAAGATGAATAATTTCTGGGGATCTAATATACAGCATGGTGACTATTGTATACTTGAAACTTGCTTGGAGAGTAGATCTTAAATGTTCTCACCACAGACACACAAAAAAGTAATTATGTGAGGTGATGGATATGTTAACTGACCTCACCGTGGTAATCATTTCACAATATATACATTATCAAATTATCTTACTGTACATCTTAAAATTATACAATGTTATTTGTTAGTTACCTATCAATAAAGTTTGGGACAAAAAAGAGCCGGTGACTACTTAGTGTTTCTAATTATTTCCATTTTTGAATGGAAGATTTATTATGGCTATCCTTTCCTGTTGCTGTATTTGTATTTATTAGGTGTGCATACATTTGTTGGGGAGGGGGGAATTAGATAACATGTATTTATTTTGAAAGTCACTAGTCCACAAGAAGTTTTATCTGAAATTGATGGGGAATACAGTACTTTGCTCCCAATTCCCAAATCTTATTCAGAGGTATTATCTGGCTATATTATGGAGTTGTCTCCCCTGGAGAGGGAGTGCTTGTGTCTACATGTGGAAGGAATGAGCATGGAGATTTGAGTGGCCAAAGAGGACCATGGCAGACTAGTATGTGTATGCACCAAATCAATTTACAATTTTTTTAAGGTGATAGAGTTATAGCTGGCAGCATGTACCTTGCAGATAGGTATAGCCATATGGCTAATTTCTTATCCACAGAATGTGAGCAGACATGTTATCTACTGTTTTTTGGATCTAGGTTTAAACATCAGGCACATGTGCAGTCAGGCTCTTTTCCCTCCCTGCCCTTTGGAATACAGAGCCTGGCAGGGATATGGCCATAAATGTGACCACTTGAAAAAATAATGCCAGGACACATATTAATCAAACTGTCAAAAATTAAATACAAAGAAAAAATATTAAAAACAGCAAGGGAATAGCAACAAATAAAATACAAGGGAATACCCATAAAGTTAAGAGCTGATCTTTCAGCAGAAACTCTGCAAGCAAGAAGGGAGTGGCAGGACATATTTAAAGTGATGAAAGGGAAAAGACTACAACCAAGATTACTCTACCCAGCAAGGACCTCATTCAGATTCGATGGAGAAAATAAAACCTTTACAGACAAGCAAAAGCTATGAGAATTCAGCACCACCAAACCAGCTATACAACAAATGCTAAAGGAAATTCTCTAGGCAGGAAACACAAAAGAAGGAAAAGACCTACAATAACAAACCCAAAACATTTAAGAAAATGGTGATAGGAACAGACATATGGATAACTACCTTAAATGTAAATGGATTAAATGCTCCAACCGAAAGACAGAGACTGGCTGAATGGATACAAAAATAAGACCTGTATATATGCTGTCTACAAGAGACCCATTCAGACCTACTGACACATACAGAGTGAAAGTGAAAGGATGGAAAAAGGTATTCCATGCAAATGGAAATCAAAAGAAAGCTAGAGTAGCAATTCTCATATCAGACAAAATAGACTTTAAAATAAAGACTATTACAAGAGACAAAGAAGGACACTACATAATGATCAAGGGATCAATCCAAGAAGAAGATATAACATTGTAAATATTTATGCACCCAACATAGGAGCACCTCAATAAATAAGGCAATTGCTAACAACCATTAAATGGGAAATAGACAGTAACACAATCATAGTAGGGGACTTTAACACTCCACTTTCACCAATGGACCAATGAAGAGCAGCCCCCGCTTGCCGCAACTAGAGAAAGCTCCCGTGCAACAACAAAGACACAACACAGACACAAATAAAAATAAATGAAAAAAATCATCCAAAATGAAAAAAATAAGGAAACACAAGCTTTAAATGACACATTAAAAAGATGGACTTAATAGATATTTATAGGACATTCCATCCAAAAACAACAGAATACACTTTCTTCTCAAGTGCTCATGGAACATGCTCCAGGATAGATCATATCTTGGGTCACAAATCAAGCCTTGGTAAATTGAAGAAAATTGAAATATTATCAAGTATCTTTTCCAAACACAGCGCTATGAGAGTAGATATCAGTTACAGGAAAAAATCTGTAAAAAATACAAACACATGGAGGCTAAACAACACACTACTTAATAACCAAGAGGTGACTGAAGAAATCAAACAGGAAATCAAAAAATACCTAGAAACAAATGACAATGAAAACACAAAGACCCAAAACCTATGGGATGCAACAAAAGCAATTTTAAGAGGGAAGTGTATAGCAATACAATCCTACCTCAAGAAAAAAGAAACATCTCAAATAAACAACCTAAACTTACACCTAAAGCAATTCGAGAAAGAAGAACAAAAAACCCCCAAGGTTAGCAGAAGGAACAAACTCATAAAGATCAGATCAGAAATAAATGAAAAAGAAATGAATAAAAAAATAACAAAGAACAATAAAACTAAAAGCTGGTTCTTTGAGAAGATAAACAAAATGGATAAACCATTAGCCAGACTCATCAAGAAAAAAAAGGGAGAAGGCTCAGATCAATAGAATTAGAAATGAAAAAGGAGAAGTAACAACTGACACTGCAGAAATACAAAGGATCATGAGAGATTACTACAAGCAACTATACGCCAATATAATGGACAACCTGGAAGGAATGCAGAAATTCTTAAAAAGCACAACCTTCTGAGACTGAACCAGGAAGAAATAGAAAATATAAACAGACTAGTCATAAGTAATGAAATTGAAACTGGGATTAAAAATTTTCCAACAAACAAAAGTCCAGGACCAGATGGCTTCACAGGCGAATTCCTTCAAACATTTAGAGAGGAGCTAACACCTATCCTTCTCAAACTCTTCCAAAATATAGCAGAGGGAGGAACACTCCCAAACTCATTCTACGAGGCCATCATCACCTTGGTACGAAAACCAGAAAATGATGTCACAAAGAAAGAAAACTACAGGCCAATATCACTGATGAACATAGATGCAAAAATCCTCAACAAAATACTAGCAAACAGAATCCAACAGCACATTAAAGGGATCATACACCATGATCAAGTGGGGTTTATCCCAGGAATGCAAGGATTCTTCAATATATGCAAATAATCAATGTGATACACTATATTAACAAACTGTAGGAAAAACCATATGATCATCTCAATACATGCAGAAAAAGCTTTTGACAAATTTCAACACCCATTTATGATAAAAACCCTCCAGAAAGTAGGCATAGAGGGAACCTACCTCAGCATAATAAAGGCCATATATGACAAATCCAAAGCCAACATTGTTCTCAATGGTGAAAAATTGAGACCATTTCCACTAAGGTCAGGAACAAGACAATGTTGTCCACTCTCACCAATATTATTCAACATAGTTGTGGAAGTTTTAGCCACAGCAGTCAGAGAAGAAAAAGAAATGAAAGGAATCCAAATCAGAAAAGAAGAGGTAAAATTGTCACTGTTGCAGATGTCATGATACTATATAGAGAGAATCCTAAAGGTGCTACCAGAAAACTACTAGAGCTAATCAATGAATTTGGTAAAGTAGCAGGATACAAAATTAATGCACAGAAATCTCTTGCATTCCTATATACTAATGAGGAAATATCTGAAAGAGAAATTAAGGAAACACTTCCATTTACTATTGCAACAAAAAGAATAAAATACCTAGGTATAAACCTACCTAAGGAGACAAAAGACCTGTATGCAGAAAAGTATAAGACACTAATGAAAGAAATTACACATGATACAGATGGTGAGATATCCCATGTTCTTGGATTGGAATAATCAACATTGTGAAAATGACTATACTACACAGTGCAAGCTACAGATTCAATACAATCCCTATCATACCACCAATGGCATTTTTCACAGAACTAGTACAAAAAATTTCACAATTTGTGTGGAAACACAAAAGACCCCGAAGAGCCAAAGTAATCTTGTGAAAGAAAAACGGAGTTGTAGGAATCAGGCTCCCGGACTTCAGTTTATACTACAAAGCTCCAGTATTCAAGACAGTATGGTACTGGCACAAAAACAGAAATATAGATCAATGGAACAGTATAGAAAGCCCAGAGGTAAACCCGTGCACATATGGTCACCTTATCTTTGATAAAGGAGGCTAGAATATACAATGGAGAAAAGACAGTCTCTTCAGTAAGTGGTGCTGGGAAAACTGGACAGCTACATGTAAAAGAATGAAATTAGTACACTCCCTAACACCATACACAAAAATAAACTCACAATGGATTAAAGACCTAAATGTAAGGCCAGACAGTGTAAAACTCTTAGAGGAAAACATAGGCAGCACACTCTACGACATAAACCACAGCAAGATCCTTTTTGACCCACCTCCTAGAGAAATGGAAATAAAAGCAAAAATAAATAAATGGGACCTAATGAAACTTAAAAGCTTTTGCACGGTAAAGGAAAACATAAACAAGACGAAAAGACAACCTTCAGAATGGGAGAAAATATTTGCAAATGAAGCAACAGACAAAGGATTAACCTCCAAAATTTACAAGCAGCTCATGCAGCTCAATATCAAAAAGACAAAGAACCCAATCCAAAAATGGGCAGAAGACCTAAATACACATTTCTCCAAAGAAGATATACAGATTGCCAACAAACACATGAAAGAATGCTCAACATCTCTAATCATTAGAGAAATGGAAATCAAAACTACAATTAGGTATCACTTCTCACCAGTCAGAATGGCCAGCATCAAACAATCTACAAACAATAAATGCTGGAGAGGGTGTGGAGAAAAGGGAACCCTCTTGCACTGTTGGTGGGAATGTAAATTGATATAGCCACTATGGAGAACAGTATGGAGGTTCCTTAAAAAACTAAAAAATAGAACTACCATACCATTCAGCATTCCCGCTACTGGGCATATATCCTGAGAAAACCATAATTCCAAAAGAGCCATGTACCACAATGTTCATTGCAGCACTATTTACAATAGCCAGGACATGGAAGCAATCTAAGTGTCCATCGACAGATGAATGGATAAAGAAGATGTGGCACATATATACAATGGAATATTACTCAGCCATAAAAAGAAACAAAATTGAGTTATTTGTAGTGAGGTGGATGGACCTAGAGTCTGTCATACAGAGTGAAGTACGTCAGAAAGAGAAAAACAAATACTTTACGCTAACACATATATATGGAATCTAAAAAAAAAAAAAAAGGTTGTAAAGAACCTAGGTGCAGGACAGGAATAAAGATGCAGACGTAGAGAACGGACTTGAGGACATGGGGAGTGAGAAGGGTAAGATGTGACAAAGTGAGAGAGTGGCATGGACATATATACACTACCAAACGTAAAATAGATAGCTAGTGGGAAGCAACCGCATAGCACAGGGAGATCAGCTCGGTGCTTCGTGACCACTTAGAGGGGTGGGATAAGGAGGGTGGGAGTGAGATGCAAGAGGGAGGGAATATGGGGATATATGTATACATATAGCTGATTCACTTTGTTATACAGCAGAAACTAACGCACCATTGTAAAGCAATTACACTCCAATAAAGATGTTAAGAAAAAAAGAAGTAGTTGGCACATAAAGCAAAGCAAGTTTGAGTGCACTGACTTCATCTAACACCCATAAAATCAAACCTTAGATTTCCTTACCTCTTTTAGAAGGTGAAAACCCGAGTGAATTCCATATGCTTTAGGGTAAAATCTTTCTACCAGTTGTACATTCTGAAATAACTTTACAAATCCTAGCTTACCTAACCACGTAGATATTCATAACCAAATCAGATATAATTCCTTATGGTTTATAATCTAGTGTAAAGTAATTATAAATTAATTTCACTATTCCTATATAGTAATTATTATACCAATTATCAATTTTATTTTATGTGAAGTATGAAGAGGTTGGCATGTTGAGCTTACTATAAGAGTTAAAAAATAAAAATCCTAAGGTCATTGGAAGTAAGGCCAAGTTTAATTTTTCTCCCACGTGATAGTGTATTAACAGGCTATTGTTCTGGAGACTGATTCTCAGTTTAGCTGAGCCAGAATGGTTTGAATTGATGCCATTTATTTCAGCCTGTCAGGAATCTTGGATAAAAATCAACTGTGACTTTGATTTCAGATCAGCAAGTCAAGCATTTGCTCATCAGACAGTATATAATCCAGGTATTTAAATTAATTTTGTGATTCTCTTTTCGAAGATCCCTCCCCCAAAATGATTCCCATTTTTCTTTAGCCTAAACTTATTTATTTTATGCATTCCAGTTATTAAAATTAACAAGAAGGGTTTTTTTACATATCTGCACATCTAGACCCCACCATTCTGGAATGTCCTCTGGACATCATTAAAACCAGATGCTTTCAAATGTCATCTTGCATATACTGAAATGATTATAAAATGAGAAAAAATTTTTTTCCAGGCTGTTTCTGCTCAGACAAGAATGCCAGTTTCCACTGGTTTGGAGGACATTTTTATTTCTAATAGCATGAAGTTGGTTCATGACTCAAAATACAGATATTTTTCATGTCAAACACAGTACATCGTTGCCTCAGAAAATGTTTTTTTAAATAGCAGATTTTATTAGAATTTATGTGTTGTGTGTATATAATATTATTTGGAGCTTGAGTTTTATTTTCATTTATATAAATTATAATTTTATCTCGATTTATACATCCAGCAATTTAACCAAGAAAAATGGTGCACTGTAACTCCTAGGAATGAAGAGTTGTTATTTTCCATCTCCATTAAATTATTAAAAACTTATATAGCTTGAAAATGGCAATATGTCTAAAAGGAATGTGGTACAACTACTTTCTACTTATGTGATCAATATTATCATATTCAGTGGAATATTTCTTACTGTTTAAATGTTTATAGATGCTCGCTATTGGTCAAGCTAGGGAAGCAACTAGTTTGATTTCTTTTCTGTGTGTTATGCACGTACTGTTAGCTGATGATTGGTTTTCATACATCCCAAATGTAGCTACGGATCATTAAAGTAGCATTTGTATAAGAAATACAATTTTGTAAAACATTTGGAAATGATTAGTGGGCATAGCTACTAGTCATTCTATTTATAGCAGATCCTAGGTAAATTAATCTAAAAGTTAAGACTGTGTTCCTACCCATTTGGGGAAAAATGAAACTGATTTTCCTTCTTAGGGATAAGAATATAAGATCTAAGTCTAAACTACTGATAGTTTACAAAGAATCCAATTTTACTGGAGCAAAAAGATTTTTAAAATATGTGATATAACAAAAATGATAAAAGTCACAATTTGTTTCATTACCCAGAAATTATCAGTTATCATTTTGTAATTGGTTAGTTGTAGACCTAGCTACCATTTGTGTAAGAATATTTATATGAAAATCCACGTGAAAATGTCTTTTTAGAGTTCAGTTTTGATTCTTCTTTGGCTGCTATATCTTGAAGAGAAATGCAAATAAAAGCCCAATTGCTCATACACTTGAGATTATGCATAGTTCAGGTAAGATTGGGGAACTTTAGATAGAAATTATTCTGCTTACCACCAACATGATCATTTTTATGAAACTGTGCAGGTTACCTAATTACATTCCCTCCTATAATTATTTTTGTAATCTATGGGGAAAAAATTGCATGTGTGTGGTTGGTAAGTATTTATAAAATGACATGGGTAAACTGACCTTGTTTTACTTCTACTAAATATTTCATAAGTTGTATAGACTTCTACTAAAATATTTCATAAATTTTATACATTTAGTATAAATCTCATTTCCCCTACTACTTTCTTTGCCAGTTTCTGTTTATATGACCTAACATGTGAATTGTGAGCATATACAATTTTATAAGCAGCTATTGTTTAAGAAACCCTACATTCGAAAGTAATAATCAGTCCATCTTCTTCAACAACTGGAAGGTAGACCAAAAAAATCATATTTATCAAATATGGGGTGATTAAATAAAAAGCTGAGATCACCAATAATAACTACAACAGATTTACACTAAAAAATCACAAGGCATGCTGAAAATTAAGATGAGATTTAATAGGAATGATTATATATTTTTATTCTTAGGTTTAAACAGAGTACAATTGAACCAGAATAATATAAATTTATTTTTAAAAGACAGGTTTTCACTTGACTACAAGGTAACAGAGAAAAAAAAATCAATAGTGTAATGGGCTTTAAAGAAAAAGAGTTATTGCCGTATTTAGTGGAGGCTTCCCAAGGACAGTTTTTTCCTGTATTGCTTTCCAATAAATCCGTAGTGTTACATAAATGAAAATATGCTTCAAACAATCCCCTTGTCAGATTGTCAACAGAAAATATTTTAATGCTTGATCATCACACTGACAAAATGGACTGAGTGTGACACAGCAGACAGAGTTGCAAAGAAGCTAGAAAACTTTATACATGAAAAACAGCTGAAGACAAAGAACTCTTAAAACACAACAATAAGAAAACAAACAACCAGGTTAACAAAATGGGCCAAAGACCAATTGCACACCTCACCAAAGAAGATATACAGATGGCAAATAAGCATATGTAAAGATGTTCCGCATCATATATCATTAAAGAAATGCAAATTAAAACAAAAATAAGTTATCACTACACACCTATTTGAATAGCCAAAATCCAGAACACTGAAAGCATCAATTACTGGAGAACAACAGGAACTCTCATTCATTGGTGTTAGGAATGCAAAATGATAGTCATTTTGGAAGTTTTGATGGTTTCTTACAAAACTAAACATACTCTTACCGCATGATCTAGCAATTGTGCTTCTTGGTATTTACCCAAAGGAGTTGAAAACTAGGTTCACACCAAAGCTGCACATAGATGTTTACAGCAGCTTTAGTTATAATTGCCAAAACTTGGAAGCAACCACAATGTTCTTCAGCAGGTGAATGCATAAATAAACTGGTACATCCAGGCAATGGAATATTATTCAGCACTAAGACCAAATGAGCTATCAAACCATGAAAAGACATAGAGAAAAAAAATGAATATTACTAAGTTAAAGAAGCCAATCTGAAAAGACTAAGTACTATCTGATTCCAAGTATATGATATTTTGAAAAAGGCAAAACTATTGAGATAATAAAAGGATCAGTGGTTGCCAGACGTGGGAAGCAGAGAAAATAAGTGGATACAGAATAATTGGGGGGCCATGAAATCAACCTGTATGAGCTGTAACTGTGAATTTATGTTGTTAGAAATCTGTCCCAACCTATAGAATGTACAATAACAAAGTGAATTCTCAAGTCAATAATGATGTGTCAATGTAGGTCCATCAATTGTAACAAATCTACCACTCTGGTGAGGGATGTTAATAGTGGGGGAGACTGCATGTGCAGGCAGTGGGTATATGGAAAATCTCTGTACATTCTGCTCAATATTGCTGCAAACCTAAAACTGCTCTAAAAATAAAGTCTATTAAAAAATACTGCTGAAGAAACTGGCTACGTTTTACTTGGAATGGGAATAACTAGGAGGAGAATGATGACAGTTTTCAGATACTTTTAAAGGCTGTCACATTGAAGGTTTTCTGATGCTGGTCAGACTTTCTTATGCTCATAAGGTTACATTAAAACAGAGGTAGAATATTTCAGAAATGCTGATTTCCTAATAAGGACCATTTAAGAACCGACTTAATGGCTTTAAGACTGACCGACATCCTTTGGAGGCATGAAATACCTGGATGACCAATCCTCAGAAATTTCTAAGAGGGGATTACTGACTTAACTGTGAGCAAGGAATACAAACAATTCTTATCCATTTTAACTAATATTTTAGGACATAGCTGTAATTCATAAATTACTTAAAAGAAAAAAAACCTCATTACTCTTTTTCATACCATTTCCTCTACTTTCAACATTTCAGTGTGAAATCATTGGAGTTATTAACAAGATATCAGTAATGCTGGCCAAGAGGAAAAGTAAAATGTATTTGGAAAAGAAAATGCACAAAGAAGTTGTACAGACTTTATGATGAAGTCAAATATCTCCTCAAGAGGAAAATTATCTGCTTTTTCCTTTCTACTTCCTGGCACTGCCAGATATGTACAGCAGAAGCTCCTTTGGCAAATTGCTCTTTTGGGGGAGTTTTGAGTGTACTTATTTTGATATTTACTACAACATTGCTTCATTTTACATGCCTGAATTATATAATTCCTAGAGGTAAAAATGGTACATTAGACTTTTGCATTCATTTTACTTAAGACCCAATATCAGAAGTGAGTGATTATCTCCTGGACAACTAAAAACAACAATTTTTGTATGTTTGGTTAGAATCTTTTAAACATGGGTCAAATAAACATGCAATTTTTTATGGGTTTGGCAACATTAATCTACTGGCTTATGCTTTAAAATCTAGAGACTGTATTATTTGTAGAGCTGTTTATATGTATGCATATGCTTCTCTTTAAATATAATTTCAGACAATTTGGAAGAAATAATTTGTTAAATTTTTATTGAAAACTTGTTAGAATATTCAAGTTACAGACTTTGAACTAGATTCAAATCCTTCCTTCAATTTATTTATTTTTTTTGCTAATGGTTTTAATTAAACATACACTGTTCCTCATGTCATGTCATTATGTATTTTTTGGTAGTCTGTAAAATATAAAAAGTACAATTAAATTCTTTGCTTACATTATGGTTTGCAAGAACACTTCACATACTAACGGGTATTTTAGTAGAATATTTAAAGAAAAAAAGTCTAAATCCTTTTCAAATATTGCAAACACAAAGTATTGTCTATATTTTATAAGTTTAAAAAAGATAATAGTAATGGATTTTGAGTGAGTAAATTACTAACCAGCAGCTAGCTATAAATTATTGGCTACTTATTAATATACCTACCATAATTTTTAAATGAATATTAACCACAAGTTTCAAACAAATCATATATTATAAAATACTTTATGGGGACAGAACTTAAGATTTAAACCTGCCCAAATGGAGATTTTATTTGAACCTTGAATGAAGATATTTAAATAAATATATTTTGAAGAGTCTTTAGAAAAAGCTGCAGGTAACCTCACCGAAGTAAGTATTGCAGTTTACTGGATTTTATCATAAGCATCCTTTGGCATTGTGTAACAATGAATATGCCACTTCATTATAGAGACTTATGTTACCTTTTGTGGATACAGAACTCAGAATGGTTCCTATTTTTTTGATTCCCCATGCCCTCTTTTCAGTGATGCTTACAAGGTAGTATTGGGCACACAAACCTTTCATAACTGTTTAGACATGTTTGACTTGTAAACAGTGTACTTAGCCCTACATATTTACAGACTATTGCTTCTTATCACACATCTTACTTATTGAATGTCATGATGCCACGGAATATATTTAATTCAGTGCCTGGATGCAATTTCTAAACATACAGAAATAATTCTTAGTAGTCATCTGAATTATTTTTTAGAATATTTTGGATAAATCTGCCACAGGAGGAATAAAACTACCAATATTCAATAGAAATGAAATTGTTCAAATTCTTTAGGGACACAATAGTGAGCTACAAGCATATTAGATGATAAAGTTTGAGATGCAATGGTATTTGTTCTGGCTATCATAGTCAATATGGGGAATAACTGCTTTAACAGTTATATGGATTTTTCTTTAGTCTCTCGAGTTTCAGAGAGATGTCAAAATAATTTCAAGGTGGTATAGTAATTAATGTGGTTTTAAGGTGGAAAAAAGTTGAATATAGAAAATACTGAGACTTCTAACTGCTCAACAGTGTCAGTAAGTTAATTTCCAGAGCGTTGTTAAACTTTTTTTCACAGAACTATCCTACATACTCCTGAGGTTGAAATGTGGTTTTAGTCTCCAGTCTAAAGATATGATATGATCCTTTCCACTCAAGAATTACTAGAGAACAAAGAGATCGTGACTGAAATGTTTGCATTAAAAAAATAGAGCCACCATAACATCATTTCATAATGAAATCCAAGGGAGGTCTAAAACCATTAACACACTCTTAAGGAGACAGCCTTTTCATCTTATTATAGTTCTGGGCAATAAAAACCTTAGAATTAGTCAACATTTAGTTAACTACCACAGAGCAAAAAACTAGCAGCAACTGAATAGAAATTTGCTAGACTAGAAGTTGGTAAAGCATAGGCCCTATGGTAGCATGCACCAGGTTCACACATTTACTGAAAGCATTCTCCTGTATATCCACTGAATCCACGCCCAGCAAGTATCTGCTTCTGCTGATTACTGGCATATTGCTCATTATTCAACTAAAAAATTAGGTCAGTGCTTCCTAAACAGTAGTGTACAAATATCATCTGGGATCTTATTAAAATGTGGGTTCTGGTTCAGTTGGTCTAGGACAGGGGACCAGGGGTGGGGCGGAGAAGGGAGCTGAGATTCTGCATTTCTAACAAACTACCAGATGATACCAATGCCGCAGGTCTATGGATCATATTCTGTAACAAGGATCTAGGTGACGTGGAGCAGAGCTGATACCCGGTACTTATTACCGTGTATTTATTTTATCTCATTTATTTTCCTCTCATAAATGAGGAGTGAAAAATAGGACATGTGGTTTGGGTCTGCAGACTGTTCTGGATAGGTTGATGCCTTCATCATTTCAGGTACTGCTATAACCAAGTGCCATAGAGAGGTAGCTTATAAGCAACAGAAATTTACTTCTCACCCTACTGGAGGCTAGAAATCTGAAATAAGGATGCCAGCATGGCTGGGCTCTGATGAGAACCCTTATCCAGGGTTTTACTTTACCCTCCCATGGCTCTGACGTATCACGGAAACAATCTGAGAGTTCTACCCGCAGCTAATATGTCCATCTCAATCATACACTCAGGAACTGTGGAACTTAACCAGTGTGGACTGTGGGTCTGGTAGACTCAATGAATTGACTTAAACACAGACACGGCTCAAGAATCCATCTGTTATCTGACCACTGCATACCCCTGTTCTAACAAGGAGGACACGATGGTGTTTTGATTCCCCTGGCATTAGTGTCAGTTCAGATCATGTGTCCAAGAGCCCTTAAAATATGTATATGCCTTTTACCCAGTGTCCAGTTACTCAAGTAAATGTCAAAAGCCCTTTGGGGAAAGGATTTGGAAAACATGTATTTCATATTCCTTCTGTAGCACTGCAGAGTCTTTCTCAAGTGGTCCTGATCTCCCTTTCGATCAACAGCCTCTAGATCTGAGAATTGGTTCAGGTTTGAAAAGTGTGTGAGAGAGAGTAATTTTTCAGTACTGTGGCTGATATTACTCTTCTGCTTTAGATATCCTACTCATTTTTTGTTATGTAAGTCAAACAATGACATGTTGGAAGATAAACACAGGAAGAACTGTTAGGGAGTAGGCAAATGAAATACAGGAGAGGAGAAAGTCACAAAGGGTGTGTTAATGAGTGGGTTATACTTAAAGGTAACTGGAGCTTAATTTCACTAGAGATCTTCTGGGAGATTGTGTGGAACATGCTTTAGAATTGTGCCAGCACGTGTCCCTAGCTGACTGAGCATTGCTCCAGAGTGAGCCAAACACATTTTAGCCAAAGAGCACCCTTACACAGAGAGATGCAGGACAATTTCTGTGACTATGGGAATTGTCTGTAGGCTACCCCCAAGTAGGCCAAGATGATATAGGTGGGGCACTGGCAGAATCTGCTTCAGTGATTTAGTACTTTAGTTTTTTTTACTAGTTTATTTCTTTACTTACAAATTAATAATAATAGTCACTACATCATTAGGATGCTGAAAAAGAGGTTGAGATATTTCACGTGAAGTGTTTTACAAGGTGTCTTGGACACAGAATGTACTTAATAAATGCTAGCTGTTATCTTTTGTGTCTCTCCTCCACACATTTTCTACACAAAATTTTTGTGTAGGTTTTTCCTACACAAAACCTCCTGAATGTGCACTCTAAAATTCCACTGTATTCCTTTCCTCAACTCAGCCTTGAATTCTTGTCTAAATCTGAGCTATTATTTGAGGTCCAACCAAATACTCTTTCTCCATAAACATTTCTATGTCCTCAACAGTTTATGTTTTTTTCTTCAGACTTGAAGTATTACTACTACTTTAGACTCCTTCTTTTCTATTTATTATGATCATTTGGAAACATATCTACAGTTGACCCTTGAACATTGCATGGGTTAGGGGCACTGACCCCTGCACAGTTGAAAAATCCACATATAACTTTTGACTCCCCCAAAACTTAATTACTAAAACCTACTGTTGACCAGAAGCCTTACCAATAGCATAAACAGTCCATTAACACATATTTTGTACGCTTTATGTATTACATACTATATTCTTACAATAAAGCTACAGATAAACGAAATATCATTAAGAAAATCACAAGGAAGAGAAAATAAATTTATAGTACTGCAGTGTATTTATCGATATCATAAGTTTACATCCTCTGTTTACAAGATGCATCATCTGTTCATCAGTACCTACATCAATATTGTCTTATATGATACAAAACACTGTATGTGCTATACCTATTACTAACACCAGACATCAAAACTAAAAAGATAATATGAAAAAAGCAATTCATTATTAACAGGTATAGCGATGTATTGATGATGAAGCAGCAGTATGAATGATTCATGGTAGCCTAGCTTATACACTAATAAATGAATCATTATAAAATTTTTATAGTATATGGTATTACAGTCATATTCATAATACAGTTTTGGAAACATTGTTAACATTTTTTTTAAAAAACACTTGTTATGAAAGGCTGATAGGCAGTTTCTCCAGTTACAAGAAGAAGAGGCATACTATACAGTGATGTAATTCTTTGAAGCAAAGTCATAAAACAGTAAAAAAACCTCATACATTCTTAGTTCTATATTAAATATGATTCACATTATGCCTATGTAAGGATAGGCTAGTTGCCTCAATACCAGTCTCGCACACAATGTTGTACATGTATATTTCTGTACATTTATTGAAAAAGACCCATGTATAAGTGGACCCAAGCAGTTCAAACCCATGTTGTTCAAGGGTCAACTGTATGTATCGTCTAGATTTTAAAGCTTTTGAGAGTTAAATTTTCATCTTGTTTGTGTATCTCTTATAGCACAAAGCTTAATATCTGGACTTTAGTGGATATTCTATAGTCATTATCTCTTCTAATTAGCTCTAGCACAACTCAAAAAAAAAACTTGGTTTCTGACTCAAGTCAGTGCATTTGATATGACAAATCATTATCTCTTGGACAATATTACAGTTTTAGGTATATAAGGTAAATATTATTAATTAAATTCTATGGGTGCAATGTTGTGGTATATGGATGATATCTCTCAGGTATAATTAAACAGAATAGTGAAATCATAAATGTAATAGTGATGCAGAAACATCTAGGAATAGTTCAAAAGCAGACTGTAGATAAAAGGAAGCAAAATCCAGCACAAGATTATTACTGCAATTATTGCTCTTCGAATGTTCTGAAGGGCTCAGCAAGGAAAAGCTGTGAACTTGGAAACATTATCTTAAATGATAAGGTAAAGAAGACAAGGCTCTTATGATTACATATGGGGCCAAATGAGAAGACTTCATGAATGACTCCACTGACTGCGGTGATGATGGTTAGAAGAAAAATTAATGAGGTGTGGGGTGCAGATCACTATATTTTTAATTGTGGTGAAGGTGGTTGCCTACGCTATGTCATAAACAGATGTTTATATAAAAATTAACTTTATTCCAAATAGCTCTTGCTTTCTTCCCATTTTTTCTTTTTTCCATTGCCATCATGCAAATTCATGTCTAAATTGCATCCCACATATACTGCAGAAATGGTCTCCTATACGTCTTTTCTAATTCTGATTGCTTTCCTTCTTCATACATCTTTAATTAGCTTGAAGAGGACTCTTGTATTAGTACCTATTTCATTAAATAATTTATTTCCACAAAATTTCCAAAAGTTTCATGAAATATAACCACCTCTATCTGGTTGGGTGTTATGTTCCATTATACTATCTTGAGAATTACACATTTCTATGACTTCCAAACTCTACCTCCTTTGTCCTCTCTTTTGTCATACATTTTCCTCCCTCCCCTTCTTCCATCATAGATTCTATCCTTCTCTATCCTCTTACTATTCTCCTCTGGTCATAAGGCAGCTACATCATTAACAATGGAGTTCTGTGTGTTGACTCTGGAGTCCAGCTGCCTGACTTCCCATCCCAACTGCACTGTTTAATATCTGCACAATCAAGGGCAAACTACTTAACCTTTCTGTGTCTCAGTTGTTTTAATGATGAAATGAGGAGCTAATAATACTTAACTCTTACAGTTGTTGAGAGTATTAGGTGAAAGAGGACATAAGAAGTGTGCGGCATAGAGTAAATAATTAATAAAAGTTCCTTGTTATCACTAACTTCATTGTTACTCTTCTCTGAACCCTTTCATTATGAAAAGTGTACACACACATTGCCTTGATTTTTTGATGAATGTTTAATGTGCATTGTTCTTAAATTCACAAACATGTTACAGGTCCTTGGGTACAGAGCCCACAGTTTATGCATCTATTTCCATTATAGCTAAATGTATAAGTGTTGAATAAATACTAATAGACTACATGAAGTTGGACCCAAAAATGTGGACAGGGAATCATTAGCAAAGTATATTGTGGAAGAGGATAACTAAAGGAAATAATCAGAAAATAATAAAAGTTGTTACAACAAAATTAACCAAAACTTTTTAAAAAACACATTATATAAGATTTTTCTATAGGCAATTGGAGGAACAGACATATTCCTGGTTAAAATACATGCAAAAGAATTTTCATACCTTCTGCTTTATTTTTTCCCATCACATATTTTCCAAGAAGTCAGAATATGAAGATGGAACCTTTGAGAAGGTAAACCCAATATAAGGCAGAAAACTTATGGTCGAGTTAATTGCACCCTAATTCTCTGTGTATCTTTAAATGTTTCATCTCCAATTCCTATTAAAAAATATAGAATGTGAGCTAACTGCTTTGAAGCATTATAAATGCAATCATAACCTTTAATATTTTGTGGAAATGTCTTCAAATCTCTGTTAATTTTAACGTTTCCAAATTTTTAAAAAAATATTCATATCTTTAATTCCTATATTTAAAAGACCAAACATTGTAGGTCATTAAATCTAATAAAATAACTACACTTGCCATGAAATAATTCAATTCTTAAATTTGAAAAAAACCTGCCTTTTAATTTAGAAGCATATACTTAGCTACTGTTTTTTGAAAATTTATTATATGCCAAGTGTTTTACATATGTTAGTGTAACTGCAGGACCAGCCCAAACTGGTCCTACCTACTCTGTAGATAACAAGATACTAAGTTGTTTTTCACAGAGAAACTGCAAGTCATGCAGCTAAAGCATGTGCAGAAGAGAAAATTTTGCCTGGGATATGACCAGCCCCTGACCACTGGAACGCTTTCAGAAGTGAAGGGTCCATTGTCCAGGAAGATCCTGTGCTGAATCCCCCTTTCCCATACTTTAGCATAAATGGCCAAGTTCCAAAGCCCTCCAATAAAAACCACCAACCCTCCTCCCCTAGCTCATAAAGGTTTGAGGGAACCCCAGATCCCCAGATGGGGAGACAGATTTGATACTGTTTCCCTGCCAGTCTACCTCACAATAAAGCCTTTTCTTTCCTCAAAAGCTGGTGCTATATAGTATTGGCTTCTATGCATGTTGGCCAGTGAGCCACTGCTTGGTAACATAAACACATTTAATTACTGAAATAAATTTATGAAATAAATATTAGCACCCTTATTTTGAAGATAAGGAATGAAGTTCAGAGACATTAAACAACTTTGCAAGTTTACACAGCTATCAAATGGCAGGGCCTTGGTTTGAACCAAAATTTGCCTGAAGTCAAAATGAATCCTTAATCTTTGAGTTGCCCAAAATCTTAAAAACATCACTTAATTGGCTCTATGAATTTAAGCAGTTCATTCAATGCCATTGTTTGGTGTTTGTTTTGTCGGTTGGTTGAGTTTTGTACCTGTCCTATAAAAACAATATAACATAGTTGTTTGGGTTCAAACTCTGGAGTCATACTACCTGTATCTGAACTTTGGATCTTGTGGCTACTGCCTGAATGGGCTTACATAAACTATTTAAACTCTCTCTTCCTCAGTTTCCTCATTTGTAAAATGAGGATAATATAACACACTACCTCACAGGATTGTGTAAGGATGAAAGATTTCATATTTTTTTAAAACTTAAAATAAATTTTGGAAGATGTTAAGAAATCTAGACCTGTAAGCTGTTATTATGTACAAAATACAAAAAATAATGCCTATATTCATTTAATTCACAGGATTGTGGAGAGAAATAAATGAGTGAGTCAGTGGTTGCAAATGTGCCTCACATAATAGAAAGTGTTTTATAAACTTAAGATATGTTTATAGGTGTTACTTACATTTATATGCCAGTGGTGAATAATATAAATTTGATTAGATATGCATTTAAGTACAAACAGCATGTAAGTACTAAACTGAGAATGCTCAGTATTGTTCTTTCAAAAAAAATATTTAGTAAACTTTAAAACTGACTTGAAGTAAGTCAAGCTGGTAATATACAAATTATTTACTTGCTTTGAGAATAAATTTTCCAAATACATCATTATTAAACTTCTCTGATGTAAAAATCAAGAATGAAGATACTAAAATGAAAAGACAACCACATATATTTCACCTAATACTTTTTTTATTCCGTCTTAAAGGTTTTTAGGATTTTTTTAAATTGCTTGCACACGTTTAAGATTTTATGTGTATGTGCGTATTGTCATATATACAAACTCCTCTACTCACACATCATTTCCACCATCTGATGGACTGCGGGGACGAGCCACATGGCACACAGTTGAAAATAATGTCCTTTAACAAGAACCATGGGGTATTTAATGGCTTGTAGCATAGGCACTGACCCCAGCTGTATGTAGTGCTTCACGCTGCCTAGGATGTAGGCAGATAAAGTATGTTTAGATTTCCCCAAAGCAAATTATTTGAATTCATGGCCATCTGTCTGAAAACAAGAGCACTTCTAGCTTAGACACACACACTTAATCTGTTTGTTTTTAAGTTTATGAGTATATAGGTACAGTCAAATCAACCTGAAATCCAAACTGTTAGACATAGACTCTCTGAGAGAGAGAGACAAGAGTGTGATAGTGTGTGTGTGTGTTTGGGTGGGGGGGGGCGTGGGGAGGGAGGCAGTGCAGGGGATAATTAAATTGGAGACTGCCTAATTCAGAATTAAATTGGAGACTGCCTAATTTCCTTCACCTGAATCTTTGGTTGTCTGTGACCACCAACAGAGTTTCCTCCACTGAAGCAGTCTGACTTAAATGTGTCTGCAGTGCATATTAGCTCACCTGAGAGTTCTGGTAAAGAGATTTTTCTGCAAAATGCCACAGAGACTGCGAGATTTAACATACATCAGTTTAAGTATATAGTATCATATGCTGCCAGTGGTAGGTTATTTGATTTCTTTTCCTTTTAGCTTTTTCTTTTGAGATGTTCCAAGAATATTGATTACCTGCATTGAAAAGTTGTTCTCGCCATGGAGAGTTTTTTTGCTTCCCTCCCACTAGTGATTATATAGGTTTAATGGAGATTTTTTAATAAGTATGTATGGTAGAGCTGTAGGCTTAAATAAAATTAATTTTCTCAATGAATCAATCACTTACTGTTTTGCAATGAACTGCTGGTGTTTTTACTTAAAATACCAATAATAATAAGCCAAAAACCTTTTGTTGAAGAGGCATGAGCAGAGTGAGGAAATTAACATTATAGAGCTCATATTATGTGCCAGACAAGTTGTCAGTAAGTCTACATATTCATTTTGTAATTTACTTTCTCTACAATCTTCTGAAATGTGAATAATAAAATTATGACAGTTTAAGCCTTCTTGTTTAAAGGTCTGTCTGATGTAAAAATCCACATACATTTTTGTTTTGTTTCTTTAATTTTCTTTGTAAAAAACATTTTATTTTAGGAGAGTTTTAAGTTTATGGAAACTTTGTAAAAACAGTACAGAGAGTTCCTCTAACACCCACACCTAGTTTCCCCTATTAATGTCTTACATTAGTGTGATACATTTGCTACAACTAATGAATCAATATAGTAACATTATTACTGAAAAAGTCCATACTTTATTCGGCTTTCTTAGTTTTTACCTAATGTCCTTTTTCTGTACCAGAATCCCCCCAGGATACCATGATACATTTCGTCATCATCTCCTTAGGCTTCTGCAGACTGTGACAGTTTCTAAGAGCTTCCCTGTTTTTGATAACCTTGGGAGTTTTGAGGAGTACTGATCAAGTATTTTGTTTACTCCTCATCAACTGGAGTTTGATGTTTCTCTCATAATTAGACTGGGATTTTGATTATTAGAGAACACAGAGGGAAAGTGCCATTTTAATCACATCATATTGAGGGTACACACATCAGCATGGTTTATCTTTGCTGATGTTTACCTTGATCACCTGACAGGTAGTTATTCAGGTTTTTCCACTGTAAAGTTATTCTTTTGCCCCTCTTTCCAAACTGCACTCACTGGAGGAATTCACAAATAAACAGCCTACATTTAAGGGAAGGGGAGTTATCCTTAATCTCTAGAGGAGTGTGATGGTTAATTTTATGTGTTAACTTGGCTGGGCCATGGCGCCCAGATATTTGATCAAACATTGTTCTGGATGTTTTGGTGTGGGTGTTTTTGGATGAGATTTACGTTTAAATTGGTGGACTGAGTAAAGCAGATTACCTTCCATAAAGTGAGTGGGCCTCATTCAATTAGCTGAAGGTCTTGATAGAAAAGACTGACCTCCCCTGAGCCAAAAGGAATTCTGTCAGCAGACTGTCTTTGGACTCAAACTGCAGCTCTTCCCCTAGTCTCCAGCCTGCTAACCTACCCTGCAGATTTTTGAATTACCAAGCCTCTACAACTGCATAAGTCAATACCTTAAAATAAATCTCTCTCTTTCTGCATGTATTTACACACAATTTTGTGGTCTCTGTTTCTCTGGAGAACCTTAATACAAGGGTAGTATCATCTATTGTTAACAATAATTAGTATCAAGGCTGCAAAGAGGGTAAAACCTAAAGAGTGTTCCAGGGAAGAGAAAGAGTCAGGGGCTTATAAAGACAAAAAGCCACAAGATTGTTAAAGTTGCCAGGTGAGAATTGTAATTGCCTCTCATGCAAGTCAGGAAGTTTTTCCTTAAGAATTCATAAGTTAGTTTAGGGTAAATGTCTGATAACAATCTTGAGTTTCTGGCAAATGTTCTGGATGTCTTTGTTAAAACAATAAGTGGTCAAAAGGTCAGATTCCATCCAGGATGAGACATTCATAAGTCAAAATTCCTCAGTGACCTTCTGGTTTCATTTTAGAGAACTCTCTTCACAATACCAATTCCATTTTGATTATCCTTTCACACTATATAAATTATTTGGAATTATTCTTCTTAAGAAATGTATCTATTCATATTTATTTATTTATTTATTTTTCATTCATTCACTATTAAATCATTTGTTTGTATCTGTTTGGACTCATGGATATGTATTTTATACTTCGGATTATAATCTAACACTATTTTGTTGTTCAAATTGCTTTGGCTTATGCCACTGGGAGCTCTTTCACTTGGTTCCTTTAACATACACTCATCACAGTATGTATTGTGTGTATGTTGTATTTTGTTTGTTTGTTTGAGCATTTCCTTACTTTCTGGCAATACAAGATGTTCCAGGCTTACCTGTATATTCTCAACATCAGCCCTAGCATCAACCATTAATTCATGCATTTTTTAGCAAAATACACTGGCTAGATTCTTGTTGGATGGAAGGGGCACTTACGTCTATTAGCTAACCTGAAATACATGTAATTTGATATATTGTCCATAGTAGCTGTATGGGGCACTTGAGGGGAACACCGCACTAGGCACTATGAGATAATATGAATTAATTAGTATATATTATACTTGTCATATAATTTAAAATGATAGATGAAGTTGAGAAAATTTAAAACAAATGCTAGTCAATGTTTATGCCGACTTATGTTATATGAAATTGAAACATAAGTCAGGATGCGGAAGCTGGAGCCACTGTCAAGTGTAACAAAAGCGTTAGATGACGTTGTCCCGAAAAGATGTGAGGTACAATTGGTAAAGAGTTTAGAAATATCATTTAGCCCTGTACCTGTGGCATTTGGGGCACTCAGTAGACACCAGTTTAATTAATAGACATATATTGACACAATTTAGGGGGAAATATTTTCTACACTGAGGGAATGGGATTATGCAAGGGGTACTGCAATTGAGAGAAGAAAATAAAGATTGTAGGGTATTAAGCAAATTAATTTGGCTTAGGAAGAGGTGCCACATGGAAGTTAGAATAAAGAAATAGCTAAAATAGTGCAGTGGGAGAATGAGACTGCATGTGCTGGAGTGCCGGTAAGAGCTTAGATGACAAGCTTGGATTTATAGAGGGGTGGCTGTGTGGTGTTTGGAAACAGAGGACAGTGTTTCAGCCCAAATATAATTTACACATACCTGGAGAATTGCTGAGAGCCTGGATTGCCAGAAGTCTTTTTCCATATGACACTGAAGAACCTTCTTAGAAAGAACAAATCTAAGTGAAACTCTATATGAACAACCCAGGAAGAAAAGTGTAGTTGTCTTCCAAGGGTGGGCTAGTGTTGTGATAGCTGAAACTGGAATTTGTTTCCCAGCCTCTTTCTCTTTGGTCTTCAATATTTGAATTCCTTTTTTTTTTTTTTTTTTTTATTTATTTATTTATTTATTTATATTTATTTTTGGCTGTGTTGGGTCTTCGTTTCTGTGCGAGGGCTTTCTCCAGTTGCGGCAAGTGGGGACCACTCTTCATCGCGGTGCGCGGGCCTCTCACTATCGCGGCCTCTCCCGTTGCGGAGCACAGGCTCCAGACACGCAGGCTCAGCAGTTGTGGCTCACGGGCTTAGTTGCTCCGCGGCATGTGGGGTCCTCCCAGACCAGGGCTCGAACCCGTGTCCCCTGCATTGGCAGGCAGATTCCCAACCACTGCGCCACCAGGGAAGCCCTGAATTAAGGACCACAGAGAGGATTTTTGTTCTGTTTTGCGGGGGGTGGGGGGAGTGTGGTTGGAAAGGAAAGGGAAGGTAATGAGGCAGAAAGACCTGATTAACTAAGTGACCATATAATTTCTTGTCCCAACTACGCTCCTTTTTTACATACAATTTTTAAGGGTTACACTCCATTTACAGTTATTATAAAATATTGGCTATATTCCCCGTGTTGTACAACACACACTTGTAGCCTTATACCCAATAATTTGGACTTCCCACTTCCCCATCCCTATATCCCCAACCACGGGTAACCACTAGTTTGTTCTCTGTACCTGTGAGTCCGCAACTAGCTACTTATGAGGGCAAAAGAGATAGTTATTTATAATTATGCAGAGACAGCAAGAGTAAACAGGGTTATAGGTAATTTTTGGTAAATCACTACAAGACTTTTTTAGAACTCTTCTAAAAAAGAGCAAAGTAAAGGAAGAGAATCTGCACTTTGTGCCACCAGCTGTGGCAATATGTGGGATCAAGGAGAGACCTGGTGAAACAGAGGCTTCTGTGTCTTACAAGCAAGAGTAGGACATCAGTAATACACACCTTGGACTATCAGGACAGGCTACTGGGTGGAAGCATCATAAACACATGGCAGATACTCTAGGGAATTCCTAGAGATGACAGGATTTGAAGATGAAGGAACCAGACAGTGAAATCTGAATTATCACTCAATCCTCTATACCTACCATTCTGAGGCCAGGAGAAATTCAGATGATGAATTTCCCTAAAGTCTATCTCATTACAAACTCCATTCACTTCTAACCACACTGCCCAGAAAGTAAAGGCATATATGTTTATTAGCTAATCTGAGATACCTGTAATGTGACTACTGTTATGCAATAGGAGATTTGGGATAAATCTGATATGAGGGGTCACAAGGAGATGAAGTATTTGAGGAAGGTAATTATATATCCCAGATGAGGAAATCTTTGCAACAGGAAGAAAGGCTGGAGTTCAAGACATCATGTGTGTGTGTTACAGTTACACAGAACCTAGTATTGTAGAGACGGACAATAAGAACGCTATGAAATAAAAAGGAAAGTGTGAACCTGAGAGAAAAAAGGAATTGAAAAAATATAATACTTGGATATAGAAAGTGGAAACATAATAGCAATAATAATAGTAATAATAACAAATAATTGATTTTTCAAAATCTGAAAGACTCAAAATTCAGTAAAACCAATGTGAATATTCAATAGGTGTGAATAATGGCTTTGTGCATTCCCTGTGCATTGCAGCTTCTCAGTTTTCAGAATGTCATTGTCATTGTTATCAATGGCCCTCCTGAAAAAAGGATGACTAAAATAGCCTCTCTCAAAATAATGCTTATCACCAAGCCTTTTTCCTGTTGCAAAGCTGTCTACATCTTGATGCTAAAATTATCTTCCTCAAACACTTCATTCATCTTAACATCCTGCAACCTCAGAAAGGCAGAACTACTTTGAAGTCTCTTCAATAACATATGTACATCATGTATACATAAATTTACATTTATATATGTATGTATTATAAATATAACTGCTATCATATATGTGTGTGTAGCGTGAAAATGCATTAATTTTAAATACTCTTTTCCACCTTATTTCATTGACGGATTTAAAGGTGATGGTACAGAAAAGATCACTTGTTTTAAATCAAAGTCCTCATTTACTCTTATATTACAAATGACATCAAATTGTCTTTACTATAAATCATAGAAGAAATGAAGCTTTATGGATATTTTTAATGAAATCAAATTATGGTACTTCTAAATTCCAAAGAAAAAAATTTTGAACACATATTAATTTCCAAAGTTATGCTATGAAACGTTACTCACTTTGTAGTAATTTGGAAACTTGATTATTTGATAGACTATTTGGGAGAAGTAAATTGTGAAAGATGCAGAATTACTGGTCTAGTTTATATTTCTGTTTTACCTTTAATCTGAGAAGAACAGAAATACCTAAGTATATTATTTCTATTAAGCATGCCACTATATATACGGTTGTAGAAACAGTCTGCATGCAGTATTCCCTGGATATTGGCTTAACAAGGCACATATTTTCTGCACATTGTTTCAATCACAAAGCAATTAAAATAAAATTCCATTCTGGATTAGCTTGAAGAAAAAGTTAAGAAACTTTTGAAAAATTACCGTTACAATTGAAGGAACAAAAACAATTGCACGAGTACCATTTTCCCCAACAGTAGAATTATATTATTGGCTCATATCCAAGCTTTATGTCCTAGAGGCTGACATAAGATCTAGTCCTAAATTTCTACATAAATCCAGCTTGACAAGAGACTGAGGAGAAAAACAACACAGCTAAGTAATTTTGATGACAAATTAAGTTCTTACAACCAACATAGATAGGTTTTGGGGTCCTAAAATACTTTAATTATTTTATGTTACTAATTCTAAAATAAGTCAAAAGAAGTGCAAAAATGAGATTAAAAGTTATTTTCTTCTATTTTGACTTGATAAACAATGTTTCTCAACCCTCAGTACAAATTATATTCATTTAGAGAAGTTTGAATTTCCAATATCTGGGCCCACCCTAGCCTGAAGAGTCAGAATCTCTTGTGGTTGGGGTCACTCATTGTTTCTGGTTTTGCTTTTTTTGTTTGGTTATGTTTTGTTTTTAGAAGGTCCTCAAGAGATGCTTTACACAGCCAGGATTGAGACCATAAAGTGGTGTCACAATTTTAACATTAGAAATCTATACAGGATAACTGTTTCTCATTCTTAAAACCTCAGTTCAGTGGGAACTTCTGGACCATTTCCCCAATCCCCCTTCTGTGTCAGGGTTTATCTATATTTAATGTGCTTGATCTTAATAATTGTTTAGCTGTTTAATGTGTTTAATTGCCTGTCTCTAGCCTAAGTGACAGCGTGTTTCTTGAAGGCACAGAGAATTTTTTTCTCTCTGAATCAACCACCTATGGTACAAAGCATGACAAAAACAAAAACTTGATTTTGAAGGAATGTATGCATGATATAATTGCACTCAATTGCACAGTCTAGAACTTTTCCTTCCATACTACTGACCATCACTTGTAATAATCATGGAGTATTTTCACAATTGCTTCCTCACAAATTTAACGCAACTAGAAAAATAAATGCAATGTGAAATAAAAAAATAATAGATATGGGATTCACTTAAGTGAAGCCCACTTAGCAAATTAAATGAATAATGATATTTAGATTACTTTTTCTTAGCAGTTCTATAACCTGCTTTTCTTAGTTGTTAAAATAGAATTTCTCTCTATTTATAAGAATACACTATACAGAATACATCCCATTTTGTAGCATGAATACCATCTTTATTTGTATACACAAAAAAGTAAGGTGGGTAAGATCTCCCTCCCTAAAATATGGAACTGTGCATAGGTGATGAGAAGTGGAGCCCTGGGAACATAAGGGCCATTATGCTAGGGAAAGGAGATGAATGTGCATTTTTCACAATGACTGTAATGGTAACTTTCAATATCTGAAAACACAGTAGGAAAACCATTGGATATAATTTCCATCATTGTTCCACCTGTGATTAATCTCCACACCTTTCCCAAATGAATATATGTGCACAGGAGTATCTGTGTCCTATAGTAAATGAGAATTGAGCCAGAAAAAGAGGTAGTCTGATATTTAACACATCTCGTACTTGAGCCTGCAGGAAGGGGAGATACTATAAATGGCCATATGCCATAAAAAATGCCACAGGATTTTTCAGCCTAAGATCTGAAAATTACTGCATGAATCAGTCAAAAAAATCACGTTCCATTAATACCGTGGAATGTTTAGATGGTTGACCTGCTTCTATCTGGCCTGTTAACAAGTATGAGCTGGACACATTCAAATGTTTTGTTTATTGTTTTCTTTATTACTTCTTTTCTTAGTTGAACATAAAATGTAACTGGGAAAGACTTATTTCAGTACAAAGGGATCAGTTAGATGAAAAGAGTTACTTTTCATTTAAAAAATCTACATTATTTACATTGGCTCTGTTAAAACTGATTCATAATTATTAGATATGTCATATATCTTTGAATTTGAGAAAAAATTAGTGTTCGGTTATCAAGTATATTAACAAGTATGGGAATATAATTCAGTAAGCATCTGGCCTAGTCATAAAATAAGCATCTGTCTTATGTTTACGACTTAGAATATTTGATTATTTTAAGCCACGTTCACAAGTTCAGATGTTTATCTGCAATCTGGTTGGACCAACCTGACTTCTAGAGTTGGAATATAAATCAGGTGGGACCAGACTTCACCACTCTCATACATTCTTCCCTCACTGGCCTTTAGAATGTGCAAACACAGAATACGGCAACAATAACGGAGATACCATGAAAATAACATCACATGAATTGTCACTGACAAATAAAACTTAATTCTCTTCTCAACTTTGCTTATGTGTCTGGGCTGAATATTTTCTTTAAAAACATCATAATAATATATCATCATGCATGTCTTCCTACTGTTAAAGTAAAGCAAATCATCATAATAAATTATTTCCTCTGTATTACACTTTATATTTTATGGGTCATGATGCCTTTTGTTCCTTGGAATAACCCTGTTTATAGGCATAGCATGTGCTATCATATATACACTGCTATATGAAACAACAGTCTCAGATTTTCCTAACAGTTTAATGCTAGTATTAAATTGTTATCTATTAGACTAGTTATGATTTAAAAAAATGAAAGCTCAGAAGCATTATTCCCTCAGACTGCCATTTACCATACACATAGCATACAAACTCCTTGTATAATGTTCAATTTTGTTCCAAACTAATTTTCCAGCCTATCACTCGCTTTTGCCCTATGCATCTTCCACTTCACCCAAATAAGTGCATTTGCACCTTCTCCATTTCCTTCCTTTTAAGAATTACTCTCCTTTGCCCATAATTTTAAAACATGTGAAAAGGTCTTTTGCAGCACATGGCAGCCTCTACCTTGCATTCGAACTATTTATATGTCAGTCTTAACTGTGAGAAGTTAGTTCTCAGTGTAAATGAATTCATTTTATTTCTCCCTGAATATTTATTAAACATACTGAGTACTCTTGTACCAAACATTATGATAAGCACCTTATATCATAACAGTTAATCATCATGACGTTAGAATTATACTATGGATTAGCATTGTTTTTCTGATGAGGAAACTATGGCTTTTAGAGGTTTGGATCATGGCCAGGCACATACAGCAAATATAGTAAGCATTAGGATTTGAATTCAGGACTCAAAGCACAATCTGCTAACCACACTATTTACTGGTTTCCAAATTAAAGGGTGTGAACATGAATAAAACAAAGCAATAAAAGCAAATAAAACATACAAATAAATAATATGCATCAGTTTATGTGGACCAGATGTCCCCAGGCCTGGCACTACAAAACGAGGGCACATGTTCATTTTAGAAAGGAAGAGGACTCCATTCCCATCTTAAACTGCCCTGCTGCTCTGCCCTAAGAGGAGGGAGTCTACGTTTATTAGTGGGTGGGACCACTAGGTGCTAGAACGTCTATTGTGGTTCTTGAATCCATAAGGGTATTGCCATACTTCTGGTCCTCTCTTTGCCTCTACTCATACCCATCTGCAGCCTGATCCTTGCTTCTCTATATGAGGGTGACTGATGGTAAGATTTTAATTCAGGCTTATTAGAGAATAGAAAGTCCCACTAAGACCTTCAGCTTAGGCCACATACTTCACTGGAGATATCTGGTCATCAGAATCTTGTTTTCCATTTACTGTTGCTGCCTTAGGAACCTCATAGGAAGTAGTGAGTTAGGGCAGGTAGGATTTGGGTTCTTGAACTTCATCCCAATTGTCACTTAACATTAGCCCAAACTCCCCACTATTTATAACACTTTTTTGGAAATGCACGGATTTCAAAATTTTTCATTTTATTTTATTCGTTTTTGTTTTTCCTTAATTTTTCTGCAGCTTTACTGAGGTATAACTGACAAAATACTGTATATATTTAAGGTGTAAAATGTGATGTTTTGATATCAGTATACTGTGTATAATAGTTACCACAATCAAGCTAATCAATATATCCATTATCCCACAGAGTTACCATTTGTGTGTTTGTGTGTGAGACAGAGTAAGATGAAGACACTTGAGATTTACTCTCTTAGCAAATTTCAAGTATACAGTACAGTATTATTAATATAATGACTATGCCATACATTAGATCTCTAGAATTTATTCATCTTATAACTTAAAGTTTGTACCCTTTGACAAACATCTTCCTATTTCCCCCACCCCCTAGCCCCTGGCAACCACCATTTTACTCTCTGATTTTATGAGTCTGACTTAAGATTCCACATATAAGTGATATCATGCAGTATTTGTCTTTCTGTGTCTATCACGCAGTTCAAACCCATGTTGTTCAAGGATCAACAGTATATATTTATATAAATATACATTCATATATGTATATATACCTATATGTAACATAACATACATTTAACATATTACATATAAAATATACTTATATATGGGTAATATACACGTGTGTATTCATATCTATTGATATATGTAATCTCACAATTTATTTTTCCATTCATCACTCAACAGACACTTAGGTCATTTCCATATCTTGACTATTGTGAACAATGCTTCAGTGAATATAGGAGTGCGGGTATCTCTTTAAGATACTAATTTCATATCCTTTGGATATATACTCAGAAATGGGACTGCTAGATCATATGGTTGTTCTGTTTTTAATTTTGTGAGGAACCTCCATTCTATTTTCCATAATTACTGTAGTAATTTACCATCCCACCAATAGTGCACAAAGGTTCGCTTTTCCCCACATCCTTGCCAGCGACTGTTATCTCCTGTCTTCTTGATAATAGCCATCCTCCTTAACATGAGTGAGGTGATATCTCACTGTGTTTTTAATTTGCACTTCCCTGATGATTAGTGATGTTGAGCACTTTTTCATGTACCTGTTGGCCATCTGTATGTCTTCTTTGGTGAAATTCAGTTCCTTTGCCCATTTTAAAATTATTTTTTTGTATAATTGCTATTGAGTTATACATATTTTGCTTAATAACTCGACCAGATAGGTGGTTTGCAAATATTTTCTCCCACTCTGTAGGTTACCTTTTAATGTTGTTTCCTTAGCTGTGCAGAAGCTTGTTAGCTTGATGTAGTAGTCCCACTTGTTTATTGTTGCTTTTGTTGCCTGCGCTTTTGGTGTCATATCCAAAAAATTATTTACAAGACCATTGTCAAAGAGCTTATTGTCTATATTTTCTTCTAGGAATTTTACAACTTCAGGTCTTCTATTTAAGGCTTTAATCCATTTGAGTTGAATATGTATGGTATAAGAAAAGGATCCAATTCATTTTTGTATGTGGATATCTGATTTTCTGAACACCATTTATTAAAGAAACTATCCTTTCTGTATTATGAATTCTTGGCACCCTTGTCAAAGATTACTTGACTGTATATGCCTGTGTTTATTTCTAGGCTCTCTATTCTGTTCCATTGATCTATGAGTCTATTTGTATTCCAGTACCATATTGTTTTGATTACTATAGTTTTTAAAATACATTTCGAAATAAGGTAGTATGATGTCTCTAGCTTTGTTTTCTTGCTCAAGATTATGTTGGGTGTTCGTAGTCTTTTGTGGTTTCATATAAATTTTAGAGATTTTTTTCTATTTGTGAAAAGTCTGTAGATCTCTGGGTAGTATGGATATTTTAGCAATATTAATTCTTCTAATCAATGAACACAGAATATATTTTTGTTTATTTGTGGTTTCTTTAGTTTCTTCCAGCAGTGTCTTATATTTTTGTGTGTAGAGATCTTTCACCTCCTTTGTTAAATTTATTCCTAAGTATTTATTCTACCTTTTCCAGTTTTATTGATATATATAATAATGGACATACACAGCACTGTATAAGTTTAAGGTGGATAGCATAATGATTTGGCTTAAATATATCATGAAATGATTACCTCAATAAGTTTAATGAATATTCATCATCTCAAACAGATACAAAATTAAAGAAACAGAAAATGTTTTTCCTTGTGATGATAACTCAAGATTTACTATTCTTTTTGATGCTTAATATGTTTTTCTAGTTCCTTAAGGTGCAAATTAAGGTTGTTTATTTGAGATTTTTATTTTCTTAATGTAGGTATTTATTGCTATAAACTTCCCTCTTAGAACTTCTTTTCCTACATTACGTGAGTTTTGGTGGGCTATGTTTTCATTTTCATTTGCCTTAAGATACTTTCTGATTTCCTTTTTGATTTCTGCTTCAACCCATTGGTTGTTCAGGAGTGTGTTGTTTAATTTCCACATATTTGTGAATTTTTCAATTTTCCTCCTATTATTGATTTCTATCTTTACACTACTGTGGCTAAAAAAGGTACTTGGTATGATTTCAATCTTCTTAAATTTGTTAAAACTTATTCTGTGGTCTAACTTAGGGTCTTTGTGTACTTGAGAATATATATAATGTAACTAAAATAGTTTCTGTACTCTCCGTTTTAATTCACTGATCTATATGATTATCCTTATGTTAGCATCACACTATTTTGATTATTGTACCATTGCAGTAAGTTTTAAAATCTGGAAGTATAAGTCGTCTAACTTTATTTTTCAAGATTGTTTTAGCTATTCGAGTCCCTTGAATTTCCATAGGAATTTTAGAATCAGGTTGTCAATTTCTGCACAGAAGTCAGCTGAGTGGAATCATTTGGTGTTGTACCTCAAAGTGTGCAGCTATGGGAATATGCACATTCACTCTGAGATGACAATGGTTTTAGCAGGGCTTTTTAAAACTGTTTCTTTCTCTGATATCTCTATTAAACTATCTTTCCCATTTGGTATTACAGTCAGTCCCATTAACTAATAGTTAATTGTTTCACTGTTTTTGACAATGCCTTGGAGCATAAACAATTCCCTAGTCTGATACAATTAAATTTCGGCCCCTTTCGCAGAAGTAGTTTTTGAAGTCAGTCTTCAAGGTTTGTTTTGATATCAAAAAGGCTCTACTTAGCTGTCTCTTCCTCTGGTTCTTTTTGGTAAACTAGCCTGCCTACAGTTTAGCTTATTTCTCTCATGGTGCTGCCATATTTCTTTTAATTGCTTACAGCCAAAATCTCTATTATTTTCAAGAGCACTGTTAGGCTTGAATTTCCCCACACTGTTCTAAATAAAATCATTTCTTTTTGTGGAAAGTTTCAGAGTTCTATGTTCTTGTGGCCTGTCTCTTCACCCTGGAAATAATCTCTGTGCCACTTCTTCTGAGCTGGAAGTGGGAATAATGGCCCATTTGGTTAAGCTTGTTATTCTTTATTAAGAGGAACTAGTATTTTTGAGAGCATTATTAGGCATGAACTTCCCATGAAATCAGCTCCTTTGGGGAGATCTTTGATCTCTCTTTTCTCACAGACTGCCTCTCCCACCTAGCCAAAATCTTTGGCCAAGATCTCTGAACCATTACTCCGGGCATTGGGTTGGGTAGTAGCCTGTGATATTTCCTGCCTGCCTCTACCAGTATGGAAACCTCTACCTTACAAGCCAGCTGGGACAAAGACAGTCAAGGCCCTATTAATTTTGGCTTGCAATGCCTCTAGGCAGGGCCAAAGGTAGACCCTCTTTAGACAGGGTATAACCTCTATACCCTATAGTTAAATAGGGTAGATTCTCTATTCTGTAGATAGGGGTTGGGTTGAATAAGGAAACCCTTGGACTTTGACCAGGATCATCGGGAAACTACCCTCTTCAAATTGGAGTTAAAAGAGTTGAGAAATCAAAAGAGACTTCAGAAACCTTCTAATAGGTTGAGTTTTATTTAACTGAGAATACCAAGGAAGGCCCTGGAATGTCCCATATTGTTTGTATTGATGTTTTATTCATAGGCATATAATGTAAATTTTGGTCAGTTATATATATGAGTAAATTATCTAGGAAATTTCAGGGCTTTCTGTATATTAAAATGAGACACAAGGAAGATGGCAACTTACTTCTATCTTTAGATATTGTAAGAGGAATATGATTACCAGAATTGCTGCATCCATCATTAAATCCTGAGAGATGATAACCCAGGAGGAAGCATATTATGTGGGAATGATAGAGGAGAATGACTGGAAATGGCTTTCATGACATTAACACTTTCTGAGTGGCCCTTGACTCATTACAGGATACAATAAGTTGCCATTGAATAAGCCAGTAGATTTGTATTTATCCCTTACTTGCAGCCAAAACATTTTGATAAAGAAGGGGGAACAACATTTTCAGTATATCTATGGTTGATGGAAACATCGGAACTATGAGGAATAAAACAAGGTCATAAAATTTGAAGAGAAAAGAATGAAAGGAGCTATAGTAGGGGAGAAGTCAAAATGGTAGGTAAGAAACAGAGCAAGTGAGATCTCTTAGAACATGTTATAGAAGTCTGTCCTTATCAAAAGGACAGAAAGAACTGACTGGAAGATTTTAGGCAAAGAAGGATATTCAGATTTATATTTTGACGATATTGTTCTGGCAGAAATGCAGAGGATGTATTTGCAATGTAGAAACAGAATGTGTGTACAAGTAGAGCAACTGAAGGTAAAGGAATGCAAGGGAGACATAACTGTAACTGGGATTTTGAAATATGCAGTAGAAGTAGAGCCAAAATGTCTAAGCAGTAACTACAATAAAACATTTGATGGATTGGGTTAATGAACTAGACTTTGAAGGGTGTCAAGAATGATATCTATGTTCTGTTCCTGCGGTGGAGTAAACAGTGATACTATTTACTAAGATAGTAAACAATGGAAGAAAACCACACAGCAGAATAGGGGACAGATTGTGAGTTAAGTGAAGAATTCAGTGAAAAGGTGCATGGGAAGGTCTATATAGACAGATTCTCTATATCTAGGTGACAATTAAAGCAATGCATGAGAATGAGATGGCTAAGGGCCCAGCGTTGAGCCTTGAAGGATGCCAACACCTGGCTTTATAGAAAACGAAGAGACAAGAGAGAAAACAGTAAGAGTAAAAGATTAGTGTGTTAGTTAATCCAAGAAGAAAATGTGCTTTAAAAAGGAGGTAGAGGAGGATTGTGATCACACTAGTTCATGTAAAATTATAAAACTGAGAATGCATTTAAAAGTAGATGGAGATTCGAAATAGAAAAATAAATTATTCAATTTGGCTGAATTCTAGAGTTTCCAAATTCCAAATTCATCTTTAGAACAATAGATGCTTTTATATTACAATCTGAAATGCAAAAAATAAATGTGGGACAGAACCAAATAAATATATATTACATTCATCAAAAATGTTTAAAATATCTAAAGTTTATCCTAAATAATTTAATAAGTATTACCACAGAAAATCATATATTCATTCCCTAAAAATGATCAAAACAAGCCTCTCCAAATTAAGAGTACCCAGAGGATTATATAACTGTAATTCTAGCATTTGTGAAGGATTTTATGTTGTTATTTACTAGATGATCAAATGAAAATGTGAATTTGTCATAGAAACTCATGTCTGGAACTGAAAATGCACCACTTCTTGAGAATTACAGCACTTCCCCACACAATAGTGCTGCATGCAATCTGAATTCTTCCAGGAGCTTAATTCAAAAATATGGTTTTAATAAACAACATAGTTTTACTAGTTTTAGAGTACAGCTAGAATCCAATTTAAATTCAGTGGGCTATTGTGAGTTTTGTAAACTACAATTTTCTATCAAGTGGAAATAACCATTTTTGTAGACAAGAATTTAAGATTGGGGTTTGCTAATGAAAAGTCATGAACTCCAGGAAAGGTTTGGAGGTGTTTGTTAGATTGATCAAACTTGTGGGTGGTCAGTTGCAACTCTGCTATCTTGCAGTTCAGGAGAAAAATAATGGCTGTGCTAGCTTGCAAAAATGTATGTGCAACTCCAGTTATTCTCTAAACAATTATTGTGTGGGCAATAATTGTTTTTTTTAATAACTTTCTCATGATGTCATTTTCACATATTTGAACAGCTATCCAAAACTTATAAAAATGTTTCATTGCTGAATTATCGAATGAGTAAAATCTATATTAGATTTGTTAGACATTGTTTTAAAAATGCCCATCACAAACACAATCTCTCTTATCTAAACATCAATAACCAAAAAAAATTTTTTTGAATCACTTTATTTCAAATAATACATTCCTTAGAACTATATTCCAAGACAAACTATGCATGAGTATTAGATCAAGTGAGAGAAAAACATCTGTATGAGAGGCAGTATAAGAATCTGTTTCAGGGAGTGACCTTCAAGATGGCAGAGGAGTAAGATGCGGAAATCACTTTCCTCCCCACAAATACATCAAAAATACATCTACATGTGGAACAACTCCTAAAGAACACCTACTGAACGCTGGCAGAAGACCTCAGACTTCCCAAACAGCAAGAAAATCCCCATGTACCTGGGTAGGGCAAAAGAAAAAAGGAAAAAGAGACAAAAGAATAGGGACAGGATCTGTACCTCTGGGAGGGAGCTGTGAAGGAGGAAAAGTTTCCACACACTTGGAAGCCCCTTCACTGGTGGAGATGGGGGTGGGCAGGGAGGAAGCTTCGGAGCCATGGAGGAGAGCGCAGCAACAGGGGTGCAGAGGGCAAAGCGGAGAGATTCCTGCACAGAGGATTAGTGCCAACCAGCACTCACCAGCCTGAGAGGCTTCTCTGCTCATCCACCAGGGCGGGCAGGGGCTGGGAGCAGAGGCTCGGGCTTTGGAGGTTGGATACCAGGGAGAGGACTGGGGTTGGCTGTGTGAACACAGCCTGAAGGGGGCTAGTGCGCCAAGGCTAGCCATCAGGGAGTCCAGGAAAAAGTCTGAAACTGCCTAAGAGGCAAGAGACCATTGTTTCGGGGTGCACGAGGAGAGAGGATTCAGAGCACCACCTAAACGGGTTCCAGAGATGCGAGCAAGCCGCGGCTGTCAGCACGGACACCAGAGACAGGCATGAAATGCTAAGGCTGCTGCTGCAGCCACCAAGAATCCTGTGTGCAAGCACAGGTCACTATCCACGCCTCCCCTCTCAGGAGCCTGTGAAGCTTGCCACTGCCAATGTCCCGTGATCCAGGGACAACTTCTCCGGGAGAACACATGGCATGCCTAGGGCTGTTGCAACATCACGCTGGCCTCTGATGCTACAGGTTAGCCCTGCATTCCGTACCCCAACCCGACCCGGCCTGAGTGAGCCAGAGCACCCCAATCAGCTGCTACTTTAACCCCGTCCTGTCTGGGTAGGGAACAGATGTCCTCAGGCGACCTACATACAGAGGTGGGGCCAATCCAAAGCTGAACCCCAGGAGCTGTGCGAACAAAGAAGAGAAAGGGAAATTTCTCCCAGCAGCCTCAGGAGGAGCAGATTAAATCTCCACACTAACCTTGATGTACCCTGCATCTGTGGAATACCTGAATAGACAATGAATCATGCCAAAACTGAGGTGGTGGACTTTGGGAGCAACTGTAGGCTTGGGGTTTGCTTTCTGCATCTAATTTGTTTCTGGTTTTATGTTTATTTTAGTTTAGTATTTAGAGTTTATTATCACTGATAGATTTGTTTATTGATTTGGTTGCTCTCTTTTTTTTTTAATATATATATATTTTCCTTTTTCTCTTTTTGTGAGTGTGTATGTGTATGCTTCTTCGTGTGATTTTGTCTGTATAGATTTGCTTTTACCATTTGTCCTAGGGTTCTGTCTGTCCATTTATTTATTTATTTATTTTTGTATAGTTTTTAGCATTTGTTACATTGGTGGATTTGTTTTTTGGTTTGTTTGTTCTCTTCTTTCTGTATTACTTTTCTATTTTTAATAATTTTTTTTAGTTTTTACTTTAATAACTTTTTATTTTATTTTATTTTACTCTTTCTTTCTTTTTTTTTCTCCCTTTTCTTCTGAGACGAGTGGCTGACAGGGTCTTGGTACTCCGGCCAGCTTTCAGGCCTGAGCCTCTGAGGTGGGAGAGCTGAGTTCAGGACATTGGTCCACCAGAGACTTCCCAGCCCCATGTATATCAAACAGCGAAAGACCTCACAGTGATCTCCATCTCAATGCTAAAACCCAGCTCCACTTAACAACCAGCAAGCAACAGTGCTGTATACCATATGACAAACAACTAGCAAGAGATGAACACAACCCTACCTAACAGAAGAGAGGCTGCCTAAAATCATAATAAGTTCACAGACAGCACAAAACACACCAGGAGACGTGGTCCTGCCCTCCAGGAAGACAAGATCCACTCTCATCCACCAGAACAAAGGGACAAGTCCCCTCGACCAGGAAGCCTACACAATCCACTGAACCAACCTTATCCACTGGAGGTGAACACGAAAAAACAATGGGAAATATGACCTGCAGCCACGAAAAAGAGACCCCAAACACAGTAAGTTAAGCAAAATGAGAAGACAGAGAAATACACAGCAGATGAAGGAGAAAGGTTAAAACCTACCAGACTGAACAAATGAAGAGAAAATAGGCAGCTTACCTGAAAAAGAATTCAGAGTAATGATAGTAAAGATGATACAAATCGTGGAAATAGAATGGAGAAAATGCAAGAAATGGTTAACAAGGACCTAGAAAAACTAAAGAGCAAACAAATAATGATGAAAAACACAATCAATGAAATTAAAAATTCTCTAGAAAGAATCACTAGCAGAAAAACTGCAGCACAAGAACGGATAGGTGACTTGGAAGATAAAATAGTGGGAATAACTACCTCAGAGCAGAATAAAGAAACAAGAATGAAAAGAATTGAGGACAGTCTCAGAGACTTCTGGGACAACATTAAACATGCCAACATTCAAATTATAGGGGTCCCAGAAGAAGAAGAGAAAAAGTAAAAAAGGGACTGAGAAAATATTAGAAGAGATTATAGTTGAAAACTTCCCTAAATGGGAAACAAAATAGTCAATCAAGTCCAGGAAGCGCAGAGAGTCCCATACAGGATAAATCCAAGGAGAAATGTGCCAAGATACACATTAATCAAACTATCAAATATTAAATACAAAGAAAAAATATTAAAAGCAAAAAGGGAAGAGCAACAAATAACATACAAAGGAATCCCCATAAGGTTAACAGCTGATCTTTCAGCAGAAACTCTGCAAGCCAGAAGTGAGTGGCAGGACATATTTAAAGTGATAAAAGTAATCTACAACCAAGATCACGCTTCCCAGCATGGATCTCATTCAGATTCGACAGAGAAATTAAAACTTTAACAGACAAGCAAAAGTTAAGAGAATTCAGCACCACCAAAA
Organism: Balaenoptera acutorostrata; assembly: GCF_949987535.1. Lineage (NCBI taxonomy): Eukaryota > Metazoa > Chordata > Mammalia > Artiodactyla > Balaenopteridae > Balaenoptera > Balaenoptera acutorostrata. The sequence goes on along the minus strand of NC_080068.1, from coordinate 128,121,642 downwards.
CAGCTTTACAACAAATGCTAAAGGAAATTCTCTAGACAGTAAACACAAGAGAAGGAAAATATCTACAATAACAAACCCAAAACAATAAAGAAAATGGTAATAGGAACATACATATTGATAACTACCTTAAATGTAAATGGATTAAATGCTCCAACCAAAAGACATAGACTGGCTGAATGGATACAAAAAGAAGATCCATATATATGCTGTCTACAACAGACACACTTCAGACCTAGGGACACATACAGACTGAAAGTGAGGGGATGGAAAAAGATACTCCATGCAAATGAAAATCAAAAGAAAGCTGGTGTAGCAAGTCTCATATCAGACAAAATAAACTTTAAAATAAAGACTAGTACAAGAGACAAAGAAGGACACTACATAATGGTCCATGGATCAATCAAAGAAGAAGATATAACAACTGTAAATATTTATGCACCCAATACAGGAGCACCTCAATACATAAGGCAAAGGCTAACAACCATAAAAGGGTAAATTGACAGTAACACAATAATAGTAGGGGACATTAACACCCCATTTTCACCAATGGACGGATCATCCAAAATAAAAATAAATAAGGAAACATAAGTTTTAAATAATACATTAAACAAGATGGACTTAATTAATATTTATAAGACATTCCATCCAAAAACAAGAGAATATGCTTTCTTCTCAAGTGCTCATGGAACATTCTCCGGGATAGATCATATCTTGGGTCACAAGTCAAGCCTGGGTCAATTTAAGAAAATTGAAGTTATATCCAATATCTTTTCTGACCACAATGCTATGAGACTAGATATCAATTACAGGAAAATATCTGTAAAAAGTACCATCAAATGGAGACTAAACAATACACTACTTAGTAACCAAGAGATCACTGAAGAAATCAAAGAGGAAATCAAAAAATACCTAGAAACAAATGACAATGAAAACACAATGATGCAAAACCTATGGGACGCAGCAAAAGCAGTTCTAAGAGGGAAGTTTATAGCAATACAATCTTACCTCAAGAAACAAGAAACATCTCAAATAAACAACCTAACCTTACACCTAAAGCAATTAGAGAAAGAAGAACAAAAAAAAACCCCCAAAGTTAGCAGAAGGAAAGAAATCATAAAGATCAGATCAGAAATAAATGAAAATCAAATGAAGGAAACAATAGCAAAGATCAATAAAACTAAAAGCTGCTCCTTTGAGAAGGTAAAGGAAATTGATGAACCATTAGCCAGACTCATCAACAAAAAAAGGGAGAAGACTCAAATCAATAGAATTAGAAATGAAAAAGGAGAAGTAATAACTGACACTGCAGAAATACAAAGGATCATGAGAGATTACTACAAGCAATTATATGCCAATAAAATGGACAACCTGGAAGAAATGGACAAATTCTTAGAAAAGCACAACCTCTGAGACTGAAGCAGGAAGAAATAGAAAATATAAACAGACCAGTCACAAACACTGAAATTGAAACTGTGATTTAAAACCTTCCAACAAACAAAAGTGCAGAACCAGAAGGCTTCACAGGAGAATTCTATCAAACATTTAGAGAAGAGCTAACATCTATCCTTCTCAAACTCTTCCACAATATAGCAGACGGAGGAACACTCCCAAACTCAGTCTACGAGGCCACCATCACTCTGATACCAAAACCAGACAAAGATGTCACAAAAAAAGAAAACTCCAGGCCACTATCACTGGTGAACATAGATGCAAAAATCCTCAACAAAATACTAGCAAACAGAATCCAACAGCACATTAAAAGGATCATACAACATGATCAAGTGGGGTTTATCCCAGGAATGCAAGGATTCTTCAGTATATGCAAATCAGTCAATATGATACACCATATTAAAAAACTGAAGGAGAAAAAACATACAATCATCTCAATAGATGCAGTAAAAGCTTTTGACAAAATTTAATACCCATTTATGATAAAAACCCTCCAGAAAGCAGGCATAGAGGGAACTTACCTCAACATAATAAAGGCCATATATGACAAACCCACAGCCAACATTGTTCTCAATGGTGAAAAATTGAAACCATTTCCACTAAGATAAGGAGCAGGACAAGGTTGCCCACCCTCACCACTATTATTCAACACAGTTTTGGAAGTTTTAGCCACAGCAATGACAGAAGAACAATAAAAGGAATCCAAATCAGAAAAGAAGAAGGAAAGCTGTCACTGTTTGCAAATGACATAACACTATTCGTAGAGAGTCCTAAAGATGCTACCAAAAAACTACTAGAGCTAATCAATGAATTTGGTAAAGTAGTAGGATACAAAATTAATGCACACAAATCTCTTGCCTTCCTATGTACTGATGATGAAAAATCTGAAAGAGAAGTTAAGGAAACACTCCCATTTACCATTGCAACAAAAAGGATAAAATACCTAGGAATAAACCTACCTAAGTAGACAAAAGACCTATATGCAGAAAACTATGAAACTGATGAAAGAAATTAAAGATGATACAAAAAAATGGAGAAATATACCATGTTCTTGGATTGGAAGAATCAACATTGTGAAAATGACTCTACTACCCAAAGCCATCTACAGATTCAATGCAATCCCTATCAAACTATAAATGGCATTTTTCACAGAAGTAGAACAAAAATTTTCACAATTTGTATGGAAACACAAAAGACCCCGAATAACCAAAGCAATCTTGAGAAAGAAAAACAGAGCCTGAGGAATCAAGCGCCCTGACTTCAGACTATATTACAAAGCTACAGCAATCAAGACAGTATGGCACTGGCACAAAAACAGAAATATAGATCAATGGAACAGGCTAGAAAGCCCAGAGATAAACCCATACACATATGGTCATCTTATCTTTGATAAAGGAGGCAAGAATATACAATGGAGAAAAGACAGCCTCTTCAAGAAGTGGTGCTGGGAAAACTGGACAGCTACATGTAAAAGAATGAAATTAGAACACTCCCTAACACCATACACAAAAATAAACTCAAAATGGATTAAAGACCTAAATGTAAGGCCAGACAGTGTAAAACTCTTAGAGGAAAACATAGGCAGCACACTCTATGACATAAATCACAGCGAGATCCTTTTTGACCCACCTCCTAGAGAAATGGAAATAAAAACAAAAATAAACAAATGGGAACTAATGAAAGTTAAAAGCTATTGCACAGCAAAGGAAAGTATAAACAAGATGAAAAGACAACCCTCAGAATGGGAGAAAATATTTGCAAACGAAGCAACTGACAAAGGATTTATCTCCAAAATATACAAGCAGCCCATGTAGCTCAATATCAAAAAACAAACAACCCAATCGAAAAAAGGGAAGAAGACCTAAATAGATATTTCTCCAAAGAAGATATACAGATTGTCAACAAACACATGAAAGAATGCTCAACATCATTAATCATTAGAGAAATGCAAATCAAAACTACCATGAGGTATCACCTCACACCAGTTAGAAAGGCCATCATCAAAAAGTCTAGAAACAATTAATGCTGGAGAGGGTGTGGAGAAAAGGGAACCCTCTTGCACTGTTGGTGGGACTGTAAATTGATACAGCCATTATGGAAAACAGTATGGAAGTTCCTTAAAAAAACTAAAAATAGAGCTACTATACAACCCAGCAATCCCACTGCTGGGCATATACCCTGAGAAAACCATAATTCAAAAAGAATCATGTAACACAATGTTCATTGCAGCACAATTTACAATAGCCAGGACATGGGAGCAACCTAAGTGTCCATTGACAGATGAATGGATAAAGAAGATGTGGTACATATATACAATGGAATATTACTCAGCCATAAAAAGAAACGAAATTGGGTTATTTTCAGTGAGGTGGATGAACCTAGAGACTGTCATACAGAGTGAAGTAAGTCAGAAAGAGAAAAACAAATACCGTATGCTAACACATATATATATGGAATCTAAAAAAAAAAAAAAAGGTTCTGTAGAAGCTAGGGACAGGACAGGAATAAAGACGCACAGGTAGAGAATGGACTTGAGGGCATGGGGAGGGGGAAGGGTAAACTGGGACAAAGTGACAGTAGCATGGACATATATACACAACCAAATGTGAAATAGATAGCTAGTGGGAAGCAGCTGCATAACACAGGGAGATTTGCTTGGTGTTTTGTGTCCACCTAGTAGGGTGGGATATTGAGGGTGGGAGGGAGACACAAGAGGGAGGGGATATGGTGATATATGTATACATATAGCTGATTCACTTTGTTATACAGTAGAAACTAACACACCATTGTAAAGCAATTACATTCCAACAAAGATGTTAAAAAAATAAAAAGAATCTGTTTGAGAACTTGTCTTTCTGGGTAAAAATCTCATTTTTAATTTACAAGATATATGACCTTGGACAGTTACTTACTCTCCCTTTTCCCTAATTTTCCTATTTACAAAATCTGGATAATAAGTATAACTTTATCTTATGACTACTGTGGAGAATATATATGTTGGTATTTGCAAGGAGATAAAATAATTCATTGCATATAGTAAATACACAATACATATTAGATATTAATATATATTAAAATACAGATGGGATATACAGATGTATACTTTTTAAGATATTCAAGTCTTTTAGTTTCCTCAGTTTGCTCTGCAAGATTTCAGAGCATGTTTCAGTGTATGTGTATGTAACTCTGTGTGTCTATTAATAGATTTATTGCTAAATGTGAAACAGAATTATTTTTCTGCTGTATCCAAATTGGCAAAGGGCTCAAAGTTGAAGACAATGCGTGTTAAGTGAAGAGAGGCTCTAAATTTAACGTTCTCAGAGTTGCCCAGCGTATCTGCCCTCATGGTTTGCACAGCCTCAGGCAAATATATTTTAGGAGGCTTCTCTTTCTATAAACAATTTGATTAAAAATGTATCACGGGCTTCCCTGGTGGCGCAGTGGTTGAGAGTCTGCCTGCTAATGCGGGGGACACGGGTTCGAGCCCTGGCCTGGGAAGATCCCACATGCCGCAGAGCGGCTGGGCCCGTGAGCCACAACTGCTGAGCCTGCGCGTCTGGAGCCTGTGCTCCGCAACGAGAGAGGCCGCGACGGTGAGAGGCCCGCGCATCGCGATGAAGAGTGGCCCCCGCTTGCCACAACTGGAGAAAGCCCTCGCACAGAAACGAAGACCCAACACAGCCAAAATCAATCAATCAATCAATCAATCAAACATACGCATCTGATTCAAGATCCTCATTTAAAAAAAAAAAAAAAAAATACCACTGCAAAAAAAAAAAAAAAAAAATGTATCACAAGATATATGATCCCTTGTGAGATATACTGATTTATCAATGATGAATTAATTAATGGCAATCAGTGGTACTTGCATATTTTATGGCCAATGAGTGCATGGTAAGAGTTTTCTAGTGTCCAGGCACCATTTCTTCCTACTCAGTTCTAGGAACCATCTTTGTATTCTTCATTGTCAAATGTATCGTTAGTGCCTAATGTTATATTTCCTATCATGAGGAGCAAGGCTATTATTATTCCCAATGCCGCGCTCTTAGGAAACCATTTGTGTAAAACAATTCGGATCTTCTTGCTTCTTCAGCTCCTTAGTAATTTTTATTTATTTTTTAAAAATGCTGTTTACCTCATTACTCATGATACTGCATCATCCTTCAAACAGCCAATGACTATCAGCTTCCAATGGCTCTATAATGGTTGTTATTGTGCTTTGTTGATGATACCCACAAATGTTAAGTCTTACCCAGATGTGCAGGAAGACACGAATCATAATTTTCTTTCTAGTCATGTTAAATTTACCATTTGGAGTATTATAGGCTAAATACAGTATGATATTCATTTTCTAATGATGATTTCTCTTGAACTATTTAAGTTATAGTCACTATATTCTTAAAATGTGATTTCTTTCCATGTAAACTGCAAACCTGCCTTCTACACAGGGCTGTCAGTGGGGTAGACAGTCAAGGGTCCATGGGCAGAAGTTCCATTTATACAAGGAAATTTCCACTTCTAGTTTTCATAACAAGATTTATCAGTTGAAGCATGAGGGGGTACCAGTGAGAAGTGTCTATTGATGTTGAAGAGCAACAAACTTGAAAAACCTCATAGGAGATTGCCAATGCCATCCTTGAAGGACTGTCTGAGCTGGTGGAGTGACTGCCCTGGGTGCCAGTGCCTGGGGATGCACAAGATGAAGAACACATGTTACTACCCCAACTGCCCTTGGGTGCTGTAGAACATGGGTGGCACCATGGGTGGCACCATGGTTAGAGCACTGGCAGCTGAGAGCTAATGCCCAGGCTTTACATGGCTCAAGCCCAAAGGTAATCAGACCACTGGTAACTCAGAGTCTTAAAATTTTCCTGTGTCTGATGTGACTGAGACTCACTCAAGATCAGCATGTCAGTACCATCCTGATCCTGGTAGCACCATCTAATGCAATCCTATGAGAGAAATACTACCTTAGTCAGTAGGTGTGCCCACTTACCATGCTGTGCTCTTGGACTAGAAACCATCCAGGACCCTGGGGTAATCCTCTGAACTTGAGTCTCAGAGCTCTTGGGGCATCTGGTAGATCCCATGCTTGGGATAAAGAGATGGAGAGTTCCCCGCAAGGAGAGAAACAAAGACATGGGCTCAGGGCACCCTGCCTGGATAGCACTGCCAGCCCAAGCTGATCCCAATCACCAGGGAGAACACAGAAAATGTTGAAATAGGTGCTTCTAGAGACCAGAATTCACACAAGGCAAGATCCAGGCTTGGAGTGCCCTGCCCAGATGGCATGGGAAGGCACCACAAAGTGCAGCTCCTCCTTGCCCATCCCCACCCCCCCAATCAGGCCTGGGAAGGAGTGCTGCCTACCTTTTACCTACAGGGTAGAGATTTACTGAGAAAGAATTCATTGACAAAATTTAAGGAAAAGAAAACACACAAGGAAAGCAAAGTTCTTCTTCCCCCTCAAGCCAAGTGAGGGTAGCTCTAAGAGAACCCCTTAGAAAAAAATGGGAGATGTATGCAAGATGAGGAGCCTGAAATCTCACACCTCAGTGAGCTCTTCAGGTGATTCTAATCCATGCTAAAGCCTGAGAACCACTAAGGAAAGGATTGTTGCGACTCACAGTTTCAAATACTTTGGTTCCCTAAGGTCATAATTCAGAGGAAGAGTTGTTGTTTTAGACTACCTTTTCCTGATGTCAGTAAACATTTGAATCATTTAAATCCCCTTTCTCTGATTTCATGCTTTCATGCTTTACCAAGACAACTTCTGATTTCATTTGGCTTCTATATCACTTAAAAGGCTACAAACTGCATTTAATGAAAATTTCCAATTCAAACAGAATTAACAACAAAAAAGGTATCATCAAATAAATGAATGAATGATTGAATGATAGAATGGGGTAGCTTTCAGAGTTGGTTAACTGGGTGGCTCAATAACACCATCAAGGGCCATATTTCCTTTTTTATTCTCACCTTTGTTCTTATGTTTCCAAAATGGTTGCAGCATCCCAGGCATCACTCATAACTACAGAAGCATCCCTGTGCATATATTTTAAAGAAGTTTCACAGCTGAATTCCAGAATTGTATCAGAGACCTAAGCCTAACACAATCACTGTCAAGGATATCTGAACCACTACAATTGGGTTAAAACAATTAGGAATCATTCTCTGAGCTGTGTTGGGAAGAGGGTGGCAAGTGTGAAGCAATTTGATGTAACCCAGTTTCTTGCAATAAATCTCTTAGTATCCATCTCCTACTGGTTCTATGTCTCTGGTTGAAACCTGACTAGTATGCTTTATATCACAGATATTCACTAAATTAAATTTTATTAATTGTACATTACATTATAAATATCTTCCCTGGTAACTCCTACCTCACTTCATGATCTCATTAAAATATACATAGAATAATATAAATGTTTCAGACATTACAGGAAACTTCTAAAAATCTTATATGTTCTGGTATAAGGTTATAAGTAATAATCCTAGTTACTACTTTAAAATGTATATCTCAGAAATAAAAAAATAAATTAAAAAAAAAAAAAAAAATATATATATATATATACATAGAAAATCCATTTCATATCAGGGTATATCGTGCTGTGATACTAATTTGATATACTATGAATTAAAAAGTGATTATAATAGTTAATATGTAACTATAAAATGGGTCTTTCACCAAAAGCAAATATCCTAGGCAGGTTCCTTTCTAGCTATACATTCATTCATTCATATGTGAAAAACACTGGGTATTAGTAGACCTCAAAACATACATGACAACTAAATATGAATATCACTTTGCTTCAATTAGAAAAAGGCAAATTGGTTTGCTGATATTTGATTTAAATGATTTCTGTTCTCTTTCTGGTACTGAGATAAAATATTTTGCACATAGCTGATATGTAATAAACATCTGCTTATTATTAGAAAATTACATATTTATTTTGCATTCTATTTTGCAGAAATTCACTGATGGCAGTCAAAAAAGCTATTTTTTAGAGAAATCATTGATCAGTTTTCATTATTTTTGGATATTAACAAAGAGCAACTATTTACACTACTACTTAATGTGTAATATTATATCTATTAAAGGACACTAACAATTTTTGTAAATTTTTTATAAAGTAAATTAACTTGATAACCCATTGCAGTATACACGAATGCATTTTTCACAGAACTAGAATAAATAATTATAAATTTGTATGAAAACAACAAAGACCCAGAATAGCCAAAACAATCTTGAGAAAGCAGAACAAAGCTGGAGGTGTCACACTCCCTGATTTCAAGCTATACTACAAAGCTACAGTAATCAAAACAGTACAGTTCTAGCACTAAAAAAGACACATAGATTAATGAAACAGAATAAAGAGCCCCCAAATGAATCCACATTTATATGTTCAATTAACCTACAACAAAGAAGAAAAGAATATACAATAAAAAGACAGCTTCTTCAATAAATGGTGTTGGGAAAACTGGACAGCTACATGCAAATAAAACTGGACTACTTTCTCACAGCATATACAAAAAATAAACTCAAAATGGATTAAAAACTTAAAGGTAAGATCTGAAACCATAAAACTCCTAGAAGAAAACCTAGGTAGTACAATCTTTGACATCGGTCTTAGCAATACTCTTTCAGATCTGTCACCTCAGGTAAAGGAAGCAAAAGGAAAAATAAACAAATGGGACTACATCAAACAAAAAACTTTTGCACAGCAAAGGGAACTACTGACAAAACAAAAAGGCGGATAACTGAATGGAAGAAAATATTTACAAAGGATATATATATTTATAAGGGGTTAATATGCAAAGAACTCATATGACTCAACATCAAAACAATATGCAACCTGCTCAAAAAATGGGCAGAGGACCTAAACAGACATTTTTCAAAGATGACATACAGATGGCCAAGAGACACAAAAAAAATGCTCAACATCACTAATCATCAGAGAAATGTAAATGAAAACCACAATGAGATACCACCTCACACCTGTCAGAATGACTATCATCAAAAAGGCAACAAATAACAAGTGCTGGTGAGGATGTGCAGAAAAGGGAACCCTTGTGCACTGTTGGCAGGAAGGTAAATTGGTATAGCCACAATGGAAAACATTATGAAGTTTCTCAAAAAATTAAAAATAGAACCCACCATATGATATAACAATTTCACTTCTGGGTATTTACCAGAAGAAAACAAAAACACTAATTTGAAAAGATACACGCACCCCAATGTTTATTGTAGCATTATTTACAATAGCCAAGATATGGAAGCAACCTCAGTAAATAAAGAAAAGTATATATTATATTACATATATATCTGTAATTGCTCAGCCTTTAAAAAAGTGAAATCATGCCATTTTTTGTTTGTCCACTGAAGCTTGCAATTTTTTACATTGCTTCCCCCAGCACACAAGTTAAGACAAATTTCACTATTATCCTTTGTTTCATGATGGAAATTAACAGTGTGCTCCTCTTGACCTTGACCCTTCCATCTGCCTCTTCCTTTCCTTTTCCATAGTTTTTAAAGTGAAGCACTTTGAAATATACATTTACTGGCTATGTGAACATTTTGTGGTTAATCATTAGAGGGATACTAGACCAATGGAGAAACCCAAACATTTCTATTTTATTCATCCACGGCATGTACTGATCCAGCAACAATTAACTGTAACTTCCTGGAAATATACAGATACTGGATGCTCTTGCAGAGTAGTTAAAAACAGAAGCTATGGATTCAGGCTCACTTGGGTTAGAATCCTGGCTTTGCCATTTCCTAGCTTCAGGCTTCAGCTTTAAGCCCTTGGGCAAGGTACTTAACCACAGTGAGCCTCGGTTTCCCCACCTAAGATATGGGGATGATAGTACTGCCTGTAAGAATAATAAAGATTGTCTGGAGGGTTGAAGGACAGTATGTGTAAAGGCTGGCAATTAGCAAGTACTTGATATGTATTAGCTGCTATTCTATCATCCCATTGGCCAAAATACTGCATATTACCACCGTTACTTGGGCATTTTCTAACAATCTAAGGGCACCCACGACTTGTACATTTATTTTAATTCTTCTATTTAATTCTCCCATGAATTATATAAGCTCAGTTATATAATAACTTTTATTATATATTCTAAAGAAGTAGTAAAGCACAATGTTCACTTACACAATTAACATGCAGTCAGCACTGGGTAACTCAGAGACACAAATGTCAACAATTTTTGTTCAGAACTCATCTGCATGATACATAAAGTTTGCACTGCTGCTGTGACTCTGCAGACAAGCTTTCAAAGCTGACCTCCCCAGCAGTGGCATCAGAACCATAAGAGAAGCTTAAATAAAACAACAGATTTCTGTGCCCATACCCCCCAAATTCTGATTCAGAAAGTTTGAGGTAGGGTCTATGAATCTCTCATTTCTGTGCCAAACACGAGACACCAGACCACCAGGGAGCTGCTGGATCCCTATTTTTGAAAGGCTCCCAGGGTGATGTCTATGTATGTAGAATCAGGCTCTAAAATGCTGATGCAGAGCACGATCATTTTTTGATTGGATCTGGGCGACTGAGAATAGTGAAACCACAGTTAAAGCACAAGTTTTTTTTAGACCCTGAAATTACCGTTAGGTGATAGGTGTTGAGTCTGACACTGGAAATCATTTCTCCAGCGTGGTCACGGCTTGAGAGAGCCATCAGCTTTCCCCAGGTCGTGGATGGCCTTGTTATCCAGCAGTTCCTTCTTGTCACTTGGTCTCACTGCGTTGTTCAGCATTGCTCTAACCACAGTCATCACTGGCACAGAACGGCCGCTGGATCAAGATTCTGGTAAGGAGCCAAAGAACTTCCTAACCAACCATTGACCTGGGCGAGATTCTTGCCTATCACATAATAGAACTCCGGGCCTAAATATGGAGTAACGATCAAATGTTAACCCTTCAACCCTAGCTTCCACTTCTCCCTTGACTTGCAGATATAAAAAATTGCTAGACTTATCAGCTCCCTCAGAGGACAGCAAGTTGAAATGTTTGCACCCTCCAGCTTTTGCCAGCTCTGAGGCCTTCAGGACGTAATCTCAATCAACACGAACAAATACCTCCGCCCCAGCTTTTTGTCTGGTGGTACCCAGGCAACAGAATCCAACATCATGACCTTGAAAGGCAGAAGCGTAGTCATCCAATTTCTCAAAGTCCACCACTTCTTGATTCACGTTTTTAGAAACTTTCTCGTCGAAGGTGAGCTTCCTGCGGCCACTCAGCGTGACTTTAGAAAACAGGCCCTGCTCCAGGATTTCTTTCAAGAGCATTCTGTCGGTTTCCCCGCCGGCACCCAAAATAAAGACGGATTTATTCTGCATCCTGAAGTCTTCCAAAGCCTCGGCAGCGCTTCTGTCTCCGCCATGCTGGAGCCGGCCCCCGGCCCCGCGTCCTCAGGCTGCAGCGGAAGCAGCGCGCCGCGGCCACCAGCGCGCCACCGGCGCCGCCACCGCCGCCGCCACGCTCAGGGCTGCGGGCCGGGACATCCGGCCGTCCCTCCAGCCCAGCGCTTTCCTCCCCTCGCCGGCCTCTGTGAGGCCCCTCCCCTATCCGCGCCTACCCGACTTCGTCAATCTTGGCATTTTTGACAACTCAGATGGATCTAGAGGCTATCATGCTAAGTGAAATAAATCAGAGAGACGAACACAAATATCACACGGCCTCACTTACAGGTGATATCTAAAAACAAGTGTTTGCCAGATTGGAGGAGGGTAGAGGAGTTGTGCAAAATAGGTAGAGGGGATTAAGAGGTACAGACTTCCAGGTATAAAATAAATAAACCATGGGGATGTAATATAAAGCAAGGAATACGGTTAATAATAATAATATTAACCATGTTCCTTGTGAGGGGACTGATGGTCACCAGATTTATCATGGTGATCATTTTGTAATCTATGTAAATGTAAAACCACTATGTAGTATACTTGAAACTAACGTATTTCAATTTTTAAAAATAACCCACCCACTATATTTCAATTTTTTAAAAAAACGTTTTTTGGATAGGTCAACAATAATGTCGAGCTTGATTAAATCAGGTCACAAGCTCTACAGATTAGGTGTTATCTCAAACTTGCATGGATTAATTATTTTCTTTTAAGAATCTTACACCGAGATCCGCCATAGTAGATCAAACATTTTTAATTAACAGAAATTAAAGCAGTATCCAGTACCTACCTATGGTTTTGGAAAATTTTTTTGCTGTTTGGTTGAACTAAGATTGTTCAGACTATTTGATGGAACGTATTCAAACCGGTTCTTGAGTAATTAAGCTTATCTAGAGTCTTTCTATAATACTTTGGATTAATATGATTTTTGTACAAAAATTAATTTCATACTGAGAGAAGTAGAGTGTGGCACTGGGATGTTTAGTTGTTTTGTTTTTTCTTGCACAGGATGAGAGAAGGCAGAATCACTGGCTGATGGAATCTAATAATCATTTACCTAAAGCTGACTTGAACCAGATTTAGCTGTTCTTACTCTCCTCATCAAGATATAAAGCTTTGGGGCTTTGGCTACAGACCACTTTTTTCTTTAGTAAATGGTTGTAATTTCAATGACCTTTTCTTAAATCTCCTTATCTACTAACATGCAAAATTGCAAGAAATGAAGCTTGAGATTTTTCCAATCCATGTCTTAAAACTAGAATTACTCCCACTGTGACACGGATCAGAGTGTAGTTATGATCATTTAAAATACCAAGTTGAACAATTATTTTTACAATCCCACAATTTTGATTCCTTTCCACTCTAGTCTTCTCAACATTAGTCAGGAAAATGAGAAGAAAAAGAACTGACAACATAATTTTTTCTCTTTTCTGTTTAACAAATGAAAGTAAAAAGAAATGTAATCGAACAAATGCAATACATGCCTACTATCTTAGATACCTTTAGAAAGTTTATTCATTCATTGTTTCATCACTCATTCAAATATTTATAGAGTGCTTAATATGAACTGGCAATATTATAGGCACTGGGGATGTTACATATACAAGAAAAATCTCTGCCACTGTAAAATGTATATAATAGTGAGTGGAGATAGAAAATGTAAGCAAAAAATATTTCAGATAAGGATAATTAACATGGACAAAATGAAACAAAGTAATTCATGAAAATGCATGTTGTGTGATGAGGTGTGAGGGGGGCATGAAGAACATCTTTAACTAGAACTGCCAGCAAAGGCAAGCTGAGGTTATGGTGTTTTAATTAATATAGAGCCAATCACAAAATCAATACTATAATAATATGTCACTGAAAAATTTTACTTAAAATCAAGTCAAATGTTTCAATGATTTTACGAAGTACATTAAAAAGCAAGTATCAAAAATGAGGGAAAACCTTTAAATTCATCTTTATGTACGGAGAGTAGTATCAACATCGTTAAATATATTAAGTGGATAACTATTATAATTTAATAGTATAATGATATAAAAGATGATGTGTTTTCCTTTTTCTTTGATTTACTTCTTTATCACACATGATGTCAAAATTATAAAATGACAAAGGCTCACGGAGAACTGTAAGCTTATGTATTAAAGATGGTTGATGAATCCAAAAAGTTTGGAAAATGTGACTTTAGGATGAGGGCTGGAATATGTAGAAATATGAATCTTTTTATTTCATAAAAATGCTAAATATTCTTTTATTTTTTTAATTTTAATTTTTTTATTTTTGAATTTTTGAATTTCATTTTATTTTTTTTTTATATATCACATTCTTATTAGTGGTGTGATGAATTGGGAGATTGGAATTGTCATATATACACTAATATGTATAAAATGGATAACTAAATATTCTTTTAGATCATGGATATTTGACTTTTCACAAGAATATACTGACTACTGAGTTATTAAATTTTCATTGTATACTTCTCTGAGGTTGACTCAATTAGACATCTGGCTAGCTGATATTTGTAGGTTTGTAATTCTTACCAGAGAAATCACCCATTTTGTTTATTTTTTAAAATGAAAGGCAATTTTCTTAATTTTAGGTGTACTTTCTATCTCAAGTATTGAGATATCTCAATATCTCATTTCTATTTCATTCTCTACACAGTCTCCTTATTGATCTATCAAAAATACAAACATATCATTGAAAAGTGTGAGCATATAAATTCCATGCTTAAAATGCTTCAAAGACTCTTATTATCTGGTCAGTGCTTTTCAACATGTTTCACAGATATGTTCTAAATTGTATTGGACATTGAACATATATATCAGGGTGTGGGGATCTTTTTATTGAGGTATATTTTATATTCAGTAAAGTGAACAAAATTTAAGTGTATAATTGAACACATTTTTAAAAATTCTTTCACATAACTCAGACTCCTATCAAAATACAGAATATTTTCATCATTTGAGAAAGAGCCCTTCTGCTTCTTCCCAAACTCCACACCTCTCCCCCTCTACCTGTCAAGAAGCAACCATTGTTGTTTCCTCGAAAGTTTCTTTGACTATAACAGAATTTCAAATCTAACTACAGAGTGTCTTGTTTCTTTTGATCAGCTAAATAGAAAAATGTTTCTTACGTTTATCAATTTTTGTACATATTAGTAGTTTATTCCTTTGTTGTCTTAATTTGCTGAGAGTTATTCCACTACCTGGATATACAACATTTTTCCTAGCCATTCTCCAGTTGATGGACATTTGGATGTTTCCTGTTTTGAGCAACTATGAATATCCCTGTTATGTTATGGACATCCTTGTGTACCTTTTTGTGTACATATGTATTCAATTCTCTTGTTTAAATAACTAAGTATAGAATAGCTAGGTCATGTTAAAAAAAAAAACTTTATGTTTAACTTTAAGAGAAACTGAGAAGCTAATTTCCAAGATGACTTTAATCATTTTATTCTCCCATCACTAATGTCTACATCTATGCCAACATTGAAGGTTGATGGCCTTTTTGAAATCTAGTAAATATGTAGTAATATCTCATTGAGGTCTAATTTTGCATCTCTCTGATGACTAATAATGGTCACTTGTTCATGTGCTTATGGGCATTTATCTTATTTTGTGAAATTTTTTGTATCTTTTGACTAATTTTTAATTTGGTTGTGTTTTTATTATTGAATTGTAGCAGTTATATATTCTGGATACAGATTCCTTGTCAAATGAATTGTAGATATTTTCTCCCAGTCTGTAGTTTGTTTCTTCAATCCTCTATGAAAAAAACAAAATTTGCCTACCTAAGGCTAAGAAGATATTTTCTTGCTTTCTTGTAGAACAAGAGAACAAACTGTTCCAGCATCATATATTTTGAAAAGCCTTTAATGTTTTTATTGAGTCATTCTGGTGCCAAGTTTTAAAACAAATTGACCATGTAAATGTGAACCAACTTCTGGACTCCATTCTGTTCCACTAATCTAGTTGTCTATCTTTATGTTAATACCATACTAACTAGCTTGGTAAATGTAGATGTGTGCAAATTTTTATTTCAGATAATGTATCTCCTCCAGCATTGTTTTTCTTTTTCAACTTTTGTCTATTCTAAGTACTTTGAGGTTCTACATACATTTTGTAATCAGCTGGTCAATTTCTACAAACAACATGCTGAAATATTTATTAGTATTGCATCAAATCTATAGATCAACTTGGATGAATTGGCAGCAAAACAATATTGAGTGCTCCATTCTATTACCGGGTATAAATCCCTGTTAGTTTAAGTTTCTTTAGGCTTCCCTGAATGTAGTTTTGTTTAGCTACATGCTACAATTTATAATATGATGTATCTTTAATATCATTCAGAACTTCTCTTTTTAATTTCAAATTTTTCTTCTGTTCTATTGGTTATGTGCAAATAGGATGCTTAGGTGGCAAATGTATGGGCATTTTCCAGGTACCTCTTTGCTATTAATTTATAATTTGTATTTTTCTTTGTATAATTCCTAAACATTATTAAATTTATATGTAACTATATCATATTAAAAATATAATGCTGTGCCTGATATTGCAACTGCACTTCCAATTCAGTCTCACCACACACACATACACACACACAAATTAACCCGCTATTCTATCACTTTGTTAAATTCTTTTATTAGCACTGGTAGGTTTTTTTTCTTGTTGCATTGTTTTCTTTTTTGTTCCTTAGGATGTTCTACATACAAGATTATGTCCTCTGTGAATATAGGTAACTGTTTCTTCCTATTGAATTGGTATTACTTTTTTTTTTCTTTCTCTTGACTTATTATTACAGGATAGGACCTCCAGTTTGAATGGAAATGATAAACAGACATATATTTCTTTTTTTCAATCTTAAAGGCAAAGTTTTCAGTTTTTTAACATATATTGTGATGCTAGCTATAGTTTTATTTTGTTTTGTTTTTTGTAGATGCACTTTATCAAATTGAGAATTTCTTTTATTCTGTTGCTAGAGTGCTGGTCATTTTTATTATGAGTGTGTTAGATTTCTCTGACACTTTATAAATTTATTGATAGAATGTTTTTGTTTCTCCTTTAATGAATATGATGAATTATATTGTTTGATTTTGAATTTGAAAAGTGTGGCTCTGAGTTTTGCTAATATTTGTTTAGGACTTATAGCTTATAGCACCTAAGTCAGAGGTTAGTCTGATAAATAAAATATTATTGGAACTTAGCCATGTCAATTCATTTACATATACTCTATGACTTTTTACACTACTATGGGAGAGTTGAGCTGTTTCAACAGAAATAATATGACCCTCAAAGTATAAAACATTTACTCCCTGAGCTTTTAAAGAAAATGTTTGCTAACCCCAGGCCAATATCAGTGAATGATATTAGTGTGTATTTTTTTTTTCTTTTTTTGGTAATGTCTTTGGAATTACTGGCCATATAAAGTAAGATGAGAAGTGTTTATTGCTCCTTTATGAAAGAGCTTTTGTAAAATTTTTTTTCTTGTAATTTTTTGGCATAGAATTTTGATAAGCTTTCTGGCCTGGAGTTTTCTTAGTTGGAAAGCTTGTAATTAAAATGCAATTACTTTAATATATAAGATTATTATTTTTTAAATTTACCCTATGAAAATTCTAGTAATTTCTTTTCAAAGAATTTGTCCAAATCTTCTAGGTGAATTAATAATTTTATCATAATATTCTTTTATTATCCTTCTGAAGAATCTGTAGTGATTTTTAAATTTAATTCTTAAATTATTCACTTGTGTCTTCCATATTTTTCTGGATTAGTCTAGTTAGTGATTTACCAATCTTACTAATTTTTTTAAAGAATCAAGTTTTGTTTTCATTAATTATTTCTGTTTTCTCCATTTTCTGTTTAATTGACTTAATTCTGTTTACCACTTCTTTTCTTTGCTTACTTTGAATTTAATTTGCTGTTCTTTTTCTAGCTTCTCAGGGTAGACATTTAGATCACCAGATTTAAAAATTTATTCTTTTCTATAAGCATTTATAAGTTAGCTTCTAAGCCCTACTTTAGCTACATCTCACACATTTTGATATGTTATCATTTATTTTAAAGTATTTTCTAATTTCCCTTATATGATTTCTTCTTTAATTGATAGATTATTTAAAAATATGCTGCTTAATTTCCAAATAGTTGACAGTTTTATAGATTTTTTGTTACTGATTTCCAATATAATTCCACTGTTTTGAAAATGCATTCTTAAAACTTGTGTATTTATTGAGAATTATTTTATGGTCTGGCACATGGCCTATTCTAGTCAGCCGTCTATGTGTAGTTGAAAAAAAATGTAGTCTATTGTGTGATTGGGTGTAATTTTCTATAAACGTCAGTTAATTCTACTTGGTTAATAGTGTTTCTCAAGTCTTTTACACCCTTACTGATTTGCTATATACTTACTCCATAAATGACTGAGGAGGGATTGTTGACATTTCCAACTATAATCTCAGTTTGCTTCTTTATCACTTCAGTCCTCATATTTTGACAATATTTGAAGCTATATACACGTATTTTTGGAATTGTTATCCCTTCATGATTAACTGAACTTTTATCAGTGTGAAATGTCTGTTTTATTTCTGGTAATCTTTCTTGTTCTAGAATTAATTTTATTATTAATACAGCCTCTCCATTTTTCATGATTGGTGTTTGTTTGGTATATCATTTTTCATTCTCCTTTGAGTCCATATGTGTCTTTACAATCAGTTTGTCTCTTGTAAATATTATCATAAATACTGGACACAGCGCAGGTTTTGCTGGCACAAAATTCTCATAGCTTTTCTTTGGTTAGAAATGTCTTTATTTCCTCTGCATTTCCCTAGCGTATTTTTGCTGGATATGTAATTATAGGTTAAAGATTTTTAAATATAAACTTTTTATTAAAAAGATATCCTTTATGTTGTTCCTCTAAATGTAATATGTCTTTTTTTCCCCTTAGTTCTTTTAAAGTTTTCCTCTTTATTACTGGTTTGGGCAATTTTTTAATAATGTACCTTAATGTTCATCTTGTTATGTATATTCTGCTTAATGTTGATAGAGCTTCTTAAAACTGTTGATTTATATTTATATTAAAATTTGAAACATCTGGCCATTACTTTTTTTTTTTTTGCTTGAAATTTTCTCTCTTCTTACTGTACGTCAATTACATGCATATGAGACTACTTGATGTTTTCCCAGAGTGCCCTGAAACTGTTCTCTTCCTTTTTTTTAACTCTGTATTTCAGTTTGAAGCAGTTTGAAGCATTCAGTTTTTCCCTTTATTCATGTTCAAATATTTTATTTATTAGGTTCTTTTGCTTATGAGCCCATCTTTGAAAATTTCACTTTGGGTATCTAATTTTGCTGTTTTAAATGTGCATTTGATTTATTTTTACAGTGTTTATTCTTCTAAGGAGATTTTACAGTTGTTCTTTCATTATCTTTATGTTTTTTTCTTAAATAGTTGAACACATTTGAATACATCTTTTAAAATTATTGCCTTATAATTCCATTACCTCTGACAGTTCTGTGTCTATTTTAATGGACTTACTTTTCTTATTATGGGACACATTTTTCTACTTCTTCACATATCTAGGAGTATTTTATTGGATTTTGGACATGATGAGTGCTATGTTAGTGTGTGTATAAATTTTGTTTTCTCCCTTTTGAGAGTTTTGAGGTTTTTCATGGCAGTCAATTAATTTATTTGCACATTAGCTTGATCCATTCAATGGTTGCTTTTAAGTGTAATTAGGGTAAAAATAAAGGAGCCTTTATTCAAGAGTTAAGAGTAGTTCTATTCCAATGTCACAACTTCTGAATTCTATTCAATGTCCAGCTATTCAGTGAGGACTCTTCATTCTTGCTTTTTAGAATATGAACATTTTTCAGTTGTGTCTGTTCATAATACATATAGTATATATTAATATATAAATATATATAAATATACATATAAGTATATAAACATAAATATATATATATAGTTTTTTATTTCTCAGCTCACAGCTCCTGATAACCTTTCTTTCCCTAACTTTATGGACTCTTTCCCACAGCATCTGTAGCTTAGTATTTGCCAATAATTCAAGGAAAGACTTTTAGGACTTTCATTTTCTGTATAGGTCCCTATTTTCCTGCCCTGCAAATTTCTGTCACCCCAGTAGCCTTGAACTCAGTTTTCTCAACTCAGTGAGACTTCTATGATTTAGTCTTCCTTTCACTGTGCCACAGTCCAGACAGTGTTAGTTGAAAGTCAGGATAAACATGAACCAAATTTCTTATTTCCCTTCTACTTCGAATCACAGTCCTTCACTATCTAATGTTTAATGTATGAAAATAATTATTTAGTATATTTTGTCCAGATTTATAGTTGGTTATCATGGGGAATCTAGTCCTATACTAGTTACTTCATCATTGATGGAAATAATATACTCTCTGGGAGGTCTTTTAAGTTATCCAACAGTGTGTTTTATAAATGTCAAATTTCTTTGAAATCTTATTATTATTTTTTTAATTATAGCAAACGTGTATTATGAAATACCATACATTTTTATTTAAAAAGCAATATTTTATGTCTCTTTTGACAACTCAATATAGCCTCCCAAATTTCTTATAAATTAGAAGTTGTAAGAAAGTCATTTATGCCTAGTTTGTATTTCTTTGGTAAGCACTAAAATTCTAACTCCTGCTCTTAGCCTCAATGTTAATCCCCAAAACCAAACCTTACATTCCAATGACACTGAATAGCGTATAATTAAGCCTATGCAAAGTATTATTTCCTTTTATGTGTCTTTCTCACTCTGTTCCCATTGTCTGAATCAAGATCCACTTTCTTCATTCCCAGATAACTCTGTGGATATTTCAATAATTGTATCTGCTATGTTGTATTACAATTCCTTGGCATACATTAGTTTTGTATTTTTTTTTTTTGGTATTTTATTGTATTCAATATTTATGTTTGTATTATATTTTTTGCACCTCCATCACCTAGTATAGTGCCTGGGTAACGTAGATCCTAAAAAATTATTTGTTGACTATGTTTTTATGTATGGAAAAAATATTGTCTGTCAGATGTGAGTGTGCATCAATTTCCTGTGGAAAGTCCTTTGTGGGAAGCTAAATTGTGAATAGAAGTTAATTTCGTAAGCAAAGAAAATGGAAAAATATAAGTTGTTTAGATAATGTGGCATTGATCTGTAATTACCAAAATTATCTAATTTTATTGAAGAAATATATATTTCAATTCAATCAGACTTAGAGAATCTTCTGGTTAGCGTATGTATTCCTAGAAATAGTGCTAGAAAACCAAGATCTATCATATGGACTTATTTTCATTCATTGAATATGAAAATTATTTTAGCAATCACTTCGTGTATAATCCTCATTTTATAGCATGAAGAAACTGATATCTGTGTAATCCCCTAGGTTGCCCAGCTTTTGTTTTATTTTGTTTTACAAATTCTATACCCTCTAGTGGAAAAAAATATGTAAATGAAAAAGCCAGTTCATATGTGACATATGTTTATGACTTTACTATTCTATCAAGTGTACTTCCAATAGACATTGGTGAAAAATTTTACAAACTTAGCTTCTAGATTGCATTAAAGAGGCAAATAATAGAGTTGAGTTTTCCAAGCACACCTTGAAAATAAATATTACAAGCAAAGAAAGGGTGAAATTCTTTAGGAGTAAACCAGGGAGGCAGACGTAGTAAGAATGAAATCCTTTACAGTGGAGAAAAAAAAAGGTGTTTCAAAAATTGATACTTTGGTAATTATAAGATATGTATACCACATCAGTTTTAAAAGTAACTTCAAGATCTCACTGAAAACTAACTGGAGACTGGCAGAAAAACACTTGTACAACCAAGGCTGTAAGAAAGATCTACACAGAATTGGGTAAGAAGGGAAGTGAAGCAATCAGGTCTGGATCTGTGTCCCTGGCAGGAGACAAAGAAGAGGAGGGAGATTACACAGGTGGAGATATTCCCTGGGTAGTGAGTGGCTTGAGCCACATATTGGGTGCCCCAGGCCTGGCGTCTGAAACCAGGAAGATGAGTCCCCTTAGCTGTCTTGAAAACCAGTGGGACTGACAGGAGAGCTGTAAGAAACCTAGCCTCCACTCATGAAAAGTGTACACACACTGCTTACTCCCGAAACATGGCAGAAGAAGCAGATTAAAACTGCAAGTGACACTGGCAGATTTTCTGCAACCGAAACAGTGTGGAGCCCCACCCGAGCGGAGCACCTGCTTTGTCTCACATGGTCAGCAAGGCAGCTCCACACAAGAGTAAGGGACTGCCAGAGCCTGTGCCCTGACCCATGCCAAGTGCCCACTCCAGACTCTCTTACACCAGCACTGCTCCCCTATGGGGTGAAGGTGCCGAAAGCAAACACTCAGAGGGAACGGGGCCAGCTCAGACCTGAACCTCAGGGCTTCTGCCCCAGCAACTTCTGTCCCCAGTAGGGTGGTGTTGGCCACTGAGCAGAGGAGAAGCCCTGGCTCATACCTAGCTCTGGTCCAGCCCCTCCATCTCCAGTCCTAACTCCTACCAAGGTAATAGCTACCAGCACACCCTGGGGGAAGACATGACTCATGCTCACCTCAGATCCAGGTCTCCCACCAAAGTCACTGGGCATACACAGACTGTATAGTGACACACCCACACAAGGACACCCATTCAAGACTGGGACAGGTAACTGTTTCAACTAAATTCATAGAGATAGAGAAAGTTAAGCAAAATGAGAAGACAGAGAACTTGTTTCAATCAAAAAAACAAGAGAAAATCCCTTAAATAACAACTAAGGATATGACTAATAAGGGCTTAATATCCAAAATACATAAACAGCTCATACAATTCAATATCGAAAAAACAAACACCCAGATTACAAAATGGGCAGAAGACCAAAGAAATTTTTCCAGTGAAGATATACAGATACCCAACAGCATGTGAAAAGATACTCAGTATCTCTAACCATCAGAGAAATGCAAATCAAAACCACAATGAGATATCACTTCACACCTGTTGGAATGGCTATCCTCAAAAAGTCTACAAATAAATATTGGCAAGGATGTAGAGAAAAGGGAACCCTAGTATACTGTTGGTGGGAATGTAAATTGGTGCAGCCACTATGAAAAACACTATGGAGGTTCCTCAAAATACCAAAAATAGAACTACCATATAATTTAGCAATTCCACTCCTAGGTATGTATCCGAAGAAAGTGAAAACACTAACTTAAAAAGATACATGCACCCCAATGTTCACAGCAGCATTATTTACAATAGCCAAGATATGGAAGCAACCTAAGTGTCTATCAACAGATGATTGGATAAAGAAGAAGTGGGGTTATATATATACAATTATATATATAATTGAAGTGATATATATAATATACAATATATATAATTGAATTTTATTCAGCCATAAAAAGGAATGAAATTCTGCCATTTGCAACAACATGGATGGACCTAGAAAGTATTATACTTAGTGAAATAAGTCATACAGAGCAAGACAAATACTGTATGTTATAACTTTTATATAGAATCTGAAAAATAAATGAATAAATATAACAAAACACAGACTTACAAATATAGAAAAAAGAAAAAACTAATGGTTACTAGTGGGGAGAGGGAGGGGGAAGGGGTAAGATAAGGGTAGGGGATTAAGAGGTACAAACTATTATGTAAAAATAAATAAGCTCTGAAGATATATTGTACAGCACAGGGATAGCCATTATTTTAAAATAACTTTAAATGGAGTATAATCTATAAAAATATTGAATCAATCCAAAAAAAATTGAATCACTATGTTGTTCACCCAAAACTAATACGCTACACTTCAATTTTTAAAAAAAGTAACTTCAAAAAACACTGGAAATTGACAGTGTTATTTTCTAGGAAGAACAACTATCCTCTTAGGCTAGAGGAAGAGATTTTCATTTTGAGACTTTCTTATCATTTGAGCCATGTTTTTGTCATGTATCTGTATTATTCCTATATTTTATAAAAGGAAAAGGAAAAAAATATTTGAGATGTTTCATACAATTATAAATTTGTATTCTAAATTCTCAGTCAGCCAGAATATAACTGAAGTGAATACGATAGGACTGTTGGATTTATGTTTCTAATTATTTGTAGAGTGGACTAATTTGTTTTTTGGTGCTGTTCCTTCTGTTTGGTATATCTGGTGTGACTGTTTCAAATAGTATGTGTAATAGAACAAAATGCAGTCTGATTGATGATGACATTTAGTTATATAACTATTTCTATTTCCTTAGAGCCAGATGTTGCTGTCCTAATTTCTCCTGTGTCCAATTTAAATGTAGATGAGAATAAAGAGCAAATTAAGAAGATAGTAATTTACATGAATAATGAGGTACAAATCAAAGAAAGGGACAACTGCAGAATTAACTATCAGCAATCCCCTTTGAATAAAGCCACCTTTTATCATTTGGAAATTTGGATATCAGGCACCTTATAGAGATTTTACTATTATAGGTTACCTTGGGAAATATACCTAGTTTCAGAAAGAATGCTATCACAATTTAAGTATTTCTATCCAAACTGTGGACTAGTCTAATATGACTCGCATAATAACCCAAGCCAATTTAAAGTGGCTGTCATGTTTTTCAGCATATACATATACACACATATATATAGTCTATTAATATTTTATTTGTACAACTCTTAACTGATATCAAATAACTCCACAATGCTCAGTGAACATCAAAGAGAAGAGGACCAAAGATGAAAAATCTAGAACATATCAGAGGCAATAGATTGTAGCTGTTCACTGCTAAATAACTTTAGACAAATTATTAAATTATAACATTAAAAACAAAACACTGGTGATTATTTGTGCTGACAGAAAAATCCATCCTGAAAAACAAAAGCAACAAGAATATGTTTTTCAAATCCTAAAGGCCATCTCAGAAAATTGTTTTGTTTTGTTAATTCCTTGAGGAAAGAAAAAGAATTTTTAAATATTTGAGCATAAACTGTTGAAGACTAAATACGGAGACACTCAGAAATAAGACAGTTGTATAAGTACATAATACAATTGTTACCATGGTCACTCACAAATGATAATGCAGATTAAAATCAGGTCACACACAGCTCTGAACCAAACTATGGTGCAGGATAGGCTACGTTTCTTAGGAGTGGTCTGCTGTATAATTAATAGCTACTTTCGATGAGTCAGTCCTTATCAATACAACCAAATTAAAAGCAAATAACAAATAGCTGCACAGCCCAAAACAGAAATAGATTTTTTAATTAATTGTATCATTTATAAGCAGTTTAATATTTATTTTGTTTTTTCCCATCTATCATAACAATTTACTTGATATAAAAATCATAAGACCCTTATAAGCTAAATTTAGGCTCCTCAAACTTGTACAAACTTTAATTTGATATTAATCCAAGGATTTGAGGAATAAGCAAATATCCATATTACAGTTGAATTTTTTATTTTTAACATCTTTATTGGAGTATAATTCCTTTATAATGGTTTGTTAGTTTCTGCTGTATAACAAAGTGAATCAGCTATACGTATACATATAACCCCATATCCCCTCCCTCTTGCGTCTCCCTCCCACCTTCCCTATCCCACCCCTCTAGGTGTACACAAAGCACCAAGCTGATCTCCCTGTGCTATGCAGCTGCTTCCCACTAGCTACCGATTTTACATTTGGTAGTGCATATATGTCCATGCCACTATCTCACTTCGTCCCAGCTTCCCCTTCCCCCTCCCTGTGTCCTCAAGTCCATTCTCTACGTCTGCGTCTTTATTCCTGTCCTGCCCCTAGGTTCTTCACAACCATTTTTCTTTTCTTTTTTTTAGATTCTATATATAAGCGTTAGCATACAGTATTTGTTTTTCTCTTTCTGACTTACTTCACTCCATATAACAGTCTCTAGGTCCATCCACATCACTACAAATAACTCAATTTTGTTTCTTTTTATGGCTGAGTAATATTCCACTGTATAAATGTGCCACATCTTCTTTATGCATTCACCTGTCAATGGACACTTAGGTTGCTTCCATGTCCTGGCTATTGTAAATAGTGCTGCAATGAACATTCTGGTACATGACTCCTTTTGAATTATGTTTTTCTCAGGGTATATGGCCAATAGTGGGACTGCTGGGTCGTATGGTAGTTCTATTTTTAGTTTTTTAAGGAACCTACATACTGTTCTCCATAGTGGCTGTATCAATTTACATTCCCACCAACAGTGCAAGAGGGTTCCCTTTACTCAACACCCTCTACAGCATTTAATGTTTGTAAACTTTTTGATGATGGCCCTTCTGCCCGGTGTGAGGTGATACCTCATTGTAGTTTTGATGTGCATTTCTCTAATGACTAGGGATGTTGTGCATTCTTTCATGTGTCTGTTGGCAATCTGAATATCTTCTTTGGAAAAATGTCTATTTAGGGCTTCTGCCCATTTTTGGGTTAAATTTTTTTTTTTTTTTTTTTTTTGATACTGAGCTGCATGAGCTGCTTGTAAATTTTGGAGGTTAATCCTTTGTCAGTTGCTTCATTTGCAAATATTTTCTCCCATTCTGAGGGTGGTCTTTCATCTTGTTTATGGTTTCCTTTGCTGTGCAAAAGCTTTTAAGTTTCATTAGGTCCCATTTATTTTTGTTTTTATTTCCATTTCTATAGGAGGTGGGTTAGAAAGGATCTTGCTGTGATTTATGTCATAGAGTGTTCTGCCTATGTTTTCCTCTAGACTTCCATAGTGTCTGGCCTTACATTTAGGTTTTTAATCCATTTTGAGTTTATTTTTGTGTATGGTGTTAGGGAGTGTTCAAATTTCATTCTTTTACATGTAGCTGTCCAGTTTTCCCAGCACCACTTATTGAAGAGGCTGTCTTTTCTCCATTGTATATTCTTGCCTCCTTTACCAAAGATGAGGTGACCATATGTGCATGGACTTCCTTTGCATGTTATTTGTTGCTTTTCCCTGGCTGCTTTTAATATTTTTCTTTGTATTTACTTTTTGATAGTTTGATTAATATGTGTCTTGGTGTGTTTCTCTTTGGATTTTTCCTGTATGGGACTCTCTGCACTTCCTGGGCTTGACTGACCATTTCCTTTCCCATATTAGGGAAGTTTTCAACTATAATCTCTTCAAATATTTTCTCAGTCCCTTTCTTTTTCTCTTCTTCTCCGACCAATGTGATTAGAATGTTGGTGCATTTAATGTTGTCCCAGAGGTTTCTGACACTGTCCTCAATTCTTTTCATTCTTTTTTCTTTATTCTGCACTATGGTAGTTATTTTCACTATTTTATCTTCCAGGTCGCTTATCCGTTCTGCCTCAGTTATTCTGCTATTGATTCCTTCTAGAGAATTTTTAATTTCATTTATTGTGTTGTTCATCATTGTTTGTTTGCTCTTTAGTTCTTCCAGGTCCTTGTTAAACCTTTCTTGTATTTTCTTCATTCTATTTCCAAGATTTTGGATCATCTGTACTATCATTACTCTGAATTATTTTTCAGGTAGACTGCCTATTTCCTCTTCATTTGCTTAGTCTGGTGGGTTTTTACCTTGCTCCTTCATCTGCTGTGTGTTTCTCTGTCTTCTCATTTTGCTTAACTTACTGTGTTTGGGGTCTCCTTTTCGCAAGCTGCAGGTTCGTAGTTCCCATTGTTTTTGGTGTCTGCTTCCAGTGGGTAAGTTTGTTTCAGTGGGTTGTGTAGGCTTCCTGGTGGAGGGGACTTGTGCCTGTGTTCTGGTGGATGTGGCTGGATCTTGTCTTTCTGGTGGGCAGGACCGTGTCCGGTGGTGTGATTTGGGGTGTCTGTGAACCTATTATGATTTTAGGCAGCCTCTCTGCTAATGGGTGGGGTTGTGTTCCTGTCTTGCTAGTTGTTTGGCTTGGGGTGTCCAGCACTGTAGCTTGCTGGTTGTTGAGTGGAGCTGGGTCTTAGTGTTGAGATGGAGATCTCTGGGAGAGCTCTCGCCAATTGATATTACGAGTGGCCGAGAGATTTCTGGTGGACCAATGACCTGAAGTCGGGTCTCCCACCTCAGAGGCTCAGGCCTGACACCGGCCAGAGCACCAAGAACCTGTCAGCCACACGGCTCAGAAGAAAAGGAAGAGGAAAAAAAAAAAGAAAGAATGTGAAAATAAATAAAATAGTTATTAAAATAAAAAAATTAAAAAGTAATAGAAAAAAGAAGAGAGCAACAAAACCAATAAACAAATCCACCAATGATAACAAGCTTTAAAAACTATACTAAAAAAAAAAAAACAAAGAAAAACCTGACAGACATAACCCTCAGACAAATGGTAAAAGCCAACCTATACACACAAAATCACACAAAAAAGCATACACATACACACTCACACAAAGAGAAAAAGGAAAAAAAAAAGATATATATATATATATATACATATAAAAGGAAGAGAGCAACCAAATCAGTAAACAAATCTACCAATGATAATAAGGTCTAAATACTAAACTAAGATAAACATAAAGCCAGGAACAAATTAGGTGCAGAAAGCAAACCCCAAGTCTATACTTGCTCCTAAAGTCCACCACCTCAATTTTGGCATGATTCATTGTCTATTGTCTATTGAGGTATTCCACAGATGCAGGGTACATCAAGTTGACTGTGGAGATTTAATCCACTGCTGCTGAGACTGCTGGGAGAGATTTCCCTTTCTCTTCTTTGTTCGCACAGCTCCTGGGGTTCAGCTTTGGATTTGCCCCCACCTCTGCCTGTAGGTCGCCTGAGGGCATCAGTTCCTGCCCAGACACGACGGGGTTAAAGGAGCAGCTGCTTCGGGGGCTCTGGCTCACTCAGGCTGGGGGGAGGGAGGGGTACGGATGCGGGGCAAGCCTGCGGCAGCAGAGGCCGGTGTGACGTTGCACCAGCCGCAGGCGCACCGTGCGTTCTCCCGGGTAAGTTGTCCCTGGATCACGGGACCCTGGCAGTGGCGGGCTACACAGGCTCCCGGGAGGGGAGGTGTGGATAGTGACCTGTGCTCACACACAGGCTTCTTGGTGGCGGTGGCAGCAGCCTTAGCGTCCCATGCCCATCTCTGGGGTCCACACTGATAGCCACGGCTCATGCCCGTCTCTGGAGCTCGTTTAGGCAGTGCTCTGAATCCCCTCTCCTCACGCACCCGAAACAATGGTTCCTTGCCTCTTAGACAGTTCCAGACTTTTCCCTGGACTCCTTCCCGGCTAACTGTGGCGCACTAGCCCCCTTCAGGCTGGGTTCACACAGCCAACCCCAGTCCTCTCCCGGGGATCCAACCTCCGAAGCCCGAGCCTTGGCTCCCAGCCCCCGCCCATCCCGGCGGGTGAGCAGACAAGCCTCTCGGGCTGGTGAGTGCTGGTGGGCACCGATCCTCTGTGCGGGAATCTCTCCGCTTTGCCCTCTGCACCCCTGTTGCTGCACTCTCCTCCGCGGCTCCGAAGCTTCCCCACCCACCCTCCATCTCCACCAGTGAAGGGGCTTCCTAGTGTGTGGAAACTTTTCCTCCTTCACAGCTCCCTCCCAGAGGTGCAGGTCCCATCCCTATTCTTTTGTCTCTGTTTTTCCTTTTTTCTTTTCCCTACCCAGGTACATGGGGATTTTCTTGCCTTTTGGGAAGTCTGAGGTCTTCTGTTTGTTAGTGTTTAGTAGGTGTTCTGTAGGAGTTGTTCCACATGTAGATGCATTTTTGATGTATTTGTGGGGAGGAAGGTGATCTCCACCTCTTACTCCTCCGCCATCTTGAATGTCCCCCTACAGTTGAATTTTGAGATCATTCAAAAGTATATTATATTTTAACAAATAAAAACTGAGACATTTAAAAACAAAAGAAAACCAAAAAACCTGGTGAAATTTACACATTAACAAGGGAGAAAGACAGATATAGAGAACTAACCAGTGGTCACCAGTGGGGAGAGAGGAGGCAGAGGGGCAAGACAGGTGGAAGGTCATCAAGAGGCACAAACTGTTATGTATTAAATAAATAGGTGACAATGATAAACTGCATAGCACAGGGAATATAGCCAATATTCTACAATAACTTTAAATGGAATATAAGTTATAAAAATATTGAATCACTATGTTGTACACCAGAAACTAATACAATATTGTAAATCAACTATACTTCAATTAAAAAAAATGTAAGAAAGAAAAACATTACAGATGTAGCTGGAAAGGAAAAAAAAAAAAAAAACAGGAGAGAAGGAACATATTTCCAATACACTAACTCTTAATGGTTTTCTCAGGACACTAATGATCCATCAGAGCCTCGGAGAGTTTATATGTAACTCTAAAATTCAAACAATTTGCTTTTTTCCTTTTTCCTATAATAGTACTTATGCTGTTAATCAAATACAAGATAACTCTTGCTATAAATTTATACATTTGTCATGTTTTCTTCTGCTATGCTTAATGTTTATTGTAGGAAACAAAATTGAACATAAAACTATGTATATGTTCTGGGGGCTTCCCTGGTGGTCCAGTGCGTAAGACTCCAGGCTCCCAACGCAGGGGGCCCGAGTTTGATCCCTGGTCAGGGAACTAGATCCAACATGCATGCTGCAACTAAGAAGCTCACCTACCACAACTAAGAGTCCGCATGCTGCAACTAAGCATCCCCCAACGAAGATCCCGTGTGCTGCAACTAAGACCTGGCACAGCCAAAATAAACAAACAAACAAAAAAAACTATGTATATGTTCTACTTGTCACAGGTTGTGAAAAGCAATTCAATTTTCTCATATTCACAATGTACTAGAGACCAAAGGAGGAGATGTAGAAGCTGGAAAAAAGGTTATGTGATGTCCTCTCATTCACATTAGCCCATTTCCTCCAGATTCCTGTCTGTGGCTGTGCAGTATGCTCGAGTGGGGGCAATGGTCCAACACTGCCTCTGTTCTAGTTCTGAGGGAACAGAGGGGAAACTTGCAAGGCAAAGAAGACTTTGGTCTTGGCCCAGAGTGGCTGATAATAGGCAGCACTCCACCCCTGAGGTGACCCCCATCAAAGAACAGCAGACTCAAGTGAACCTAAGGCACAAAGTATCCAAAAAGTGAAAGTGGTATTCCAACTGTCCACACTGCATAGGCTGTCACACTGAAGATGGCAAAATTGAAAAAAATTGGGGGAGGACTGAACTTTCTCCTGGAAAAGAGGGAGAATCTGTTGCCTCCTTTGGTTCCACCATCTTTATCTTTGGCATGGGAGGCAAGGGGTAGATCTTACTTACCAGCCAGAAAGAGAACAAACATGAAGATACAGAGGACCCTTTAATGTGTAAAAGAGGCCCCCCCCACCCCGCTGTCAGTCAGAATCCTTAGAAGGAAAGGCAGCAAAATTGCGAAGATACTGTTGCCAGCGGTGACAATGCCACTCACCAGTCCCAGGCGCTTCTTGAAATGGTGTCCCCAAATGACCCATGAAGGCTGGTAGGCAAAGGAGCACCCACAGGCAAACGTGATTCTCTGGGTAAGGTACAGAGGCTCCGTGGAGCTTACAAAAGAACGGGGCATGAATCCAACAGCACCCACCACGGCTGTTTTCTGACAACCAAACAAACATGTCTGTGAAGACGCTAATGGGCAGCAGAAGGGCATCAGCCCCATGGAGAGAGAACTTACCACGCTGTCTTGAGAACCATCTTGTCATCCTCCTTGGACCCGAAGGTCTTCAGCACGGACGTGAAGAGCACCCCCCAGGCGTTCTGGACGCCGAGCCACCCTCAGGGGCCTCACGGTGCTCAGGGAACCGGGCGCCCAGCAGCCCGCCAGCTCCACCTCCACGTTCTCGGCCGCCGCCGCCTCGGGGCCCTCCGAGGGTCCAGGGCCGGGCAGCGGGGCCACCTCCGCGGGCGCGGGGGGCCCTGCAGGCTGCGCCTCGCTTGTTCCCTGCGCGGTGGCGGGCCCCTCCTGGGCGGGCACCGCGGCCGAGGCGGCCTCCTTGGGCCGGCGCGAGGGGAGTGGGCGGGGCCGAGTTCCCGGCGGGCTCCGGGAGGAGCCTGCGTGCTGGGCCGCTGCGCTAGAGAGGCCGTCGTGAGGGCGGGGGAGCCCCCCGGTGGGCAGGTGGTCCCCCTCCGGCTAGCGCTCAGGCCTCAGGCCTCAGGCCTCCGGCCTCCCAGTCCCAGCCCCAAACCGACTCTTTGTTTTTTTATTTTTATTAATACCTTGCAAAATACCTAGACTAAATATATAGAGAGCTACCTGTTACTTTAATCAAAGTAACTTTTAATTTTATGAGTATTGTTTATATTTCAAATATTTGTTCAACAAGCCATTCAACTGTTGACTGAAAAAGAATGTACAACTTGAAAGTTGAGGATTATGTTTTATTTGGCGAATTTTCTGAGGACTTAAGCCCAGAAGACAGCCTCCCATAAAGCTCTGAGGGACGGCTCCGAAAAGGTAAGAGAGGAGCCAGGTTATACAGGAGTTTTGCAACAAAAGCCAGATAACCAGAACATAAAAGATTACTGTTAATAAAAGAAAACCAGGTGTCTCAAGTTTTTTAAGTTAGCTCTTGCTTTTCTAAGTATAGGAAGATGCAAGAGTCTGGGCTCACTGAAATCATTCCTTTGAGGCACACCTTGGGTATCTAAGGCCAGGATCCAGTTCTTCTCCATCCTGAGTCCCCTCAGGGCGCACCGTTGGGGGTGGTTGCAGTGGCTGAGGGCTTGTTGGATGGCAGCCCTTTTGCCTCCATCCTGAGCTCATTCCGGGCTCACCATCAGGGCCTGGTAGTGGCTGATGGCTGGATGGCCACAGCATCGTTTGTTTGCAGTTACAGTAGGCAACATTTTTCATCCACACAACAAATATTTCTTAAGTTCCCAAAAACAAAAAAAAATGAGTATAAGATAAGGGACTTCCCTGGTGGTCCAGTAGTTAAGACTCCACCCTTCACTGCAGGGGTTGCAGATTCACTCCCTGGTCGGGGAACTAGGACCCTGCATGCCAGGTGGTGTGGCCAAAAAAAAAAAAATTTGAAGTCCCTACTACCAACCAGATAAATTTGGGGGCTCTAGGAAATAGATTACTAAAAAACAAATAAAATATTTCTTGAGCTCACAGAGGTAACCTCCACTCTTTTTCAGCTGCCTAACCAAATCACCCCGTTTGGATCCTGAGAACAGCAGAATCAATCGTGAGTACCAGGAATGATTTAAAATTTTAGCTCTCCTCCAAAATTGTTAGGGTACTTCACCTTGACTTTCTCTCTGTATAATAGCCATTTTCCTCTCTGCAGGCAATGTAACATTCAAATGTGTTTCTCTTCCAAAAGCGTAGAAATAACTGAGTAAAGAAAAAATCCTAGCAGTACTTTTTGTTTTGCAGAATTTGTGTTTCTCTTCAGCTTTATGGCTTTCATTAATCCTCTTCAGCATACAAAATAAAGGTAGATGTATTGCTTTAATGACTATGCATTTGCCTTAAAGAACAATACAAATGCCTGTATTTCAAGGCATTAAGCACATTAAAATCAATACAAAGGGGAACTAGTTCATTAACTATTTTAACCTAGTAGTTGATGAACTAGTTCCCCTTTGTATTGATTTTAATGTGCTTAATGCCATGTTTATCACTGTATAGCTTTCAAACAAAAATACTGTAATGCATGCTGAAGGATCAAATAATTGACTTTACTTTCAGTATTTCCACTTTTCTAAATCATACAGAGAATAGCTGAACTGGACTTATACCTATTATGGATTTCATTTACATTGGTGTATATAATAGTTCTAATTTCTGAACTTTGTACGCCAAATGACAGGTGATTGACACTATCTCATACTAGCACCTAACAGGGGTAAGACCCCTGAAAAGCAGGTATTACCACTTACATTTTACACATTAGGAAACTGAAGCTTAGAGAAATTTAATAATTGGTCTTTTATCACACAGGTGGTTAGTTATAGAGGCAAAATTTCAATCTTATGTGCCTTACTCCAAAGTGTGTTTTTTCCACTACCCCGTAGTGAAAGTGGGATCTCTTTTTTAAGACATGTAATTATTGTTTTAAGTTATCTGATTTAGAATTCATACAATTCAAACCAGTTCAACAAATACTTTTTGAATGTGTGGTTCAAAAGACATATGCTGCTCAGATAAACCCAAAGAGTCAGGCCTCAGGTAGCCTACAGATTAGCAATGAGGCTATGACAAGCATGAAACAGCTATAATTCAAAGTAGAATGTGCTAAATTGATGCAGCATCATGACGATTAAAAGAGGAAAATTCCCTTTGGTTGAGAGAACCAAGAGAAGTATCTTGGAGCAGAAAAGGTTTGAGATGGTTTGAAAATAGACAGCACAGGCAGAGAAGATAATGGGAATGATGAGTAAAGAAAATGGTGTGAATGAATGCATAAAGACAGGAAACTATGATGTATATTTGCAGAATAGCAAGAAGTTGTTCATTTAGATTTTGTAATAAAATCTGGCCAGAAATCAAATAGAAAATCCAGCACTTGCCTTTGAATATTTACCTAGAGACCAACTTCAAAAACCTGTGTGTACTTCAAGTATTCCTCTACTAATAAGCTAAAAGAAGAGAGTAGACACAAAATAGCTTTCTCATGATTTGAGGGTTACTTAATGTAGGAAGAAGAGGCAATGAACATGAATTATATGAATATCTTTTGTTTCTCATACCAGACTTCTTTCAGTCAAGAAAAGTAGGAGACTCAGTTAAAAAAATTAGTTCAAAGAAGATTTTTATAATAGTAATTTTCTGTTAATTTACTGCTGTAGATAACAATGTTTGTGAGAAAATAAGTCCAGCATCAGAGTTACTAAAAATTTCAAAGGCATCTAATTTCTTTGATTTTCAAAGCTGATAACATCCTGTAGTGCCTGATTTGCATACTGATTACAACTGTAGCTACAGCTGAAACAATGGTCTCCAAGCAAAGGAGATTCTTTCTAAGTTGTTATGATGAGTATGGCTTGGGGGCCTCTAGGGAACTACAGAGTAATCTGTTAGACGTAGGTAATAATATTATATGCTTATAGGTCTTAAGTCAGCCATACTCTAGGAGTGATTCTTTTAGTCAGTATTTTCCAGAAAAACAAAACAGAGAGAGAGAGAGAGATTGATTGATTATAAGGAATTGGCTCACATAATTATGGAAGCTGAGAAGTCCCAAGATCTTTCATTTGTATTGGAGGCCCAGGAAAGATGGAGGTGTAAATTCCAGTCTGAGTTCAAATGCTTGAGAACCAGAAACACAAACAGTACAAGTCCCAGTCTAAGGGCAGGAGAAGACCAGTGTCCAGCTCAAGCAGTCCTCTCCCTTTTTGTTCCATTCGGACCCTCAACTGGTTGAATGACGTCTACTCACATTGGGGAGGGCCATCTGCTTTGCTCAGCCCGCCAATTCAAATGCTAATCTCTTCTGGAAACATCATCACAGATATGCACAAATATATGTTCAAACAGATATCTGGGCATCCCATGATTCAGTCAAGATGACATGTGAAATTAATTATCACTGTGATGTGATTCCCTCAATAGAGTTTCATGAAGATTTCTATTTAGGCCAGTTTTTATGGCTTTTACTTAAGCACCAGGTTAAGAAATGGGGTGAGGGTAACCTTTTTCCCTTTTAGAATGTGATGATATGTCAGTGCTCTCTGGGAGAGAGGAGGAGCTAGCCACCAGCAAAGGTGGGGAGGTGAAAGGAAATTGACACCTTAGAAAATGCATCAGGATATAAGGACTTCTGATAGCCCTCAAAAGTTTTGGGGAGAAAAAATATAAGATTTGAAGGTAAAATAGAGAAGCTATATGATAATTTCTTGAGAATAGCAGGAGCTCCACCCTAACCTAACTGGTCCAGTAGCAAGTGCACTTGCTACTTGTGGAATGAGGGGATTATGAGCAGCAACTGCAATTGTCTCTCCTTTTCACCAAGATCTACCACCATAAAGTAAGAAACGAAAGGCAGTTTTTCAATGTGACCAGCTATTGGGGCATACAAAGCCTAGGAGATATGCCTGCTGGATCTCTTACCAGCACTAGTGAACCTTTCCAGGGAGATAATTCTATACAATATGCCATATAAAATAGTACATCAAAAAAAGAAAAAAAGAAAGAAAAGAAACCTATTGGGCAGAGTTAGAATTCTCTTGCAGGTGAAGAGAGGGGAAAGCTGAGATCATATATACACTTGTAATCGTTTTCTTGTCTTATACATGCATCTTTAAAAAATGAATGTTTTTCTACATCAATAAATAGTCTTCTATGTACTAAAAATAAATAAATAAAAGAGAGGGTCCATAGCTTTCCTCTGATATTTAAATGGGGTTTGGGATCATCCCAGATACTTAGAATTACTGCTGTAGAATATGAGAAATATTAAGAGCAAGAAAGAAAACAATGAAGAAACATGGTGACGTTTAGTTCTTTCTTTAATCAGTAGTATTATAAATAATAAATTCCCATGTTTAGTCTGAATTTTATTTTTGTTTCTGTTTATATGTGTAATACCTAATGGCATGTTATAATTTCATTACACAAAGTCCCCCCAAAATAGTAAATCAGACTAGAAAAATTCCTAGGTATGCCAGAAGTGGGCAAAGGGAAATGTGGTTGGCCCAGAAAATGTCTCATGCCTACCCAGTTGACAATACCTGACCCATCTATTATAGGGAAAAGGTTACATGAGAAGCCTCTTAAAATAGGTTGTTGGGGGAATATATTTCAAGATATACAGAAGGATGTCAGAGTAACAGCAGAACCTTACTTGGACATGGAATTATCTGGAAGGCAATGGAAAAGATAGAGAAGAATTCCAGGAGAATCTCCAGGATGCATTTAACCATGATATCTGATTCTGAGGCAATCTTTCTGACTTACCTGGTAAGGTGGAAAAAAACAGCAAATAAAGATTAATTAAAGAAGTGAGAAATAATTGAAATCAAAGGATTTCTTATTGATTTGCAAAACTTTATGTGTAATAACTGCATTGTCTTTTACTCATACTAAAGAAAAAAAGAAACCTCAGGTTTGGAAGGAAAATAAATGATTATAATTGGGTGCCACAAAGCTCCCAGTATTCAATTTAAAGAAAGAGGAAATTACTAACCGATAAAATAACTGTGTTCTTTTTGAAGATTCTTAGGGAATATAAGTCTCAATTTTACACGGCATCATTTT
The DNA here is from genome assembly GCF_949987535.1 of Balaenoptera acutorostrata. Lineage (NCBI taxonomy): Eukaryota > Metazoa > Chordata > Mammalia > Artiodactyla > Balaenopteridae > Balaenoptera > Balaenoptera acutorostrata. Next base: position 128,084,653 of record NC_080068.1, on the reverse strand, counting down.
AGTCTAGACTTAGGTTAGAAACTGCTGACTATTCCCAAGCTTCCTTAAATATGGCCTATTGGGACTGTGCTCCTGGAAAAAATCTATCAGAATTCTCTGTGGTTTCTAGAAGCATGGTCTTTCTGAGTATACACACAATGGAATCTGTTGTTGGCTCTAGTTATTTCTGCCTTTTAACAAACTAGGGATTTGTATATTAATCAAAGTACAGAAGTCAACGTAATGGTCAAATAATTAAAGTTTATGTATGTGCAAGGGTGAAGATTAAGTGAACCCGGTCCAATTCCCTCTGAAAGTTCTTTTCCTGGATTAACTGCATAGATTCAGGAGATATTAGTAGGGAGCATGGTAGGACTACCAGCTCTGCCATATATTAAACTGGTGTTATTTACTCTTATGGAGGTGATGCAGCCCTAACCAGGTCAAGTAAATGATTAAAATTCCTGTTGTTTCTGGTAACTTTGAGCTTGGTTTCAGAGAATTATATAATTTTAAAAGTGACAGAAATGTTCATATGTGCTTTCAGATAAGTAATGTTCACTTTAATTAACAATCGATATTCCTTTTGATCAAACAGTATCAGGACCCTTTTCGTAGTTGAGGAATTCCCCACCTTATGACTTTTGGTGGGAAGTAGAAATTGCCTGTTATTATTAAAAAGTTGAGAATGTCAGACACTCATTTTCACAGCCTCCCTTGCAGCCAGAAAGTAGACATGATATCTATGTCTTGCCAATCAAATGTACTCACTACGTACTTGACTCAGGAGCTAGTGGCACAAGAAGCACCAAATAGTAGCACATTTTCCTCTTGCATAGCAGTGGGGAGGTTTTGGGTAAATCAGATTTTGTCCTTAGTACAGAAGTGGCCATTATATCAGCAGCATTAGTAGTTACAGTTCAATTTAAATTTTTAGGGCGGAAGAAGGGGTCAGAAGTAAGAGCAGGTAAACTAGTGTCTAGTGGCAATTTCAGGAGCTCTGTCACTAGATCAGTGCTATACCTGCTCAGTTTTGGGGAATTGTTCCTGAGTGCTTAATTGAAATCTTTCTTCTCTAGTTCCTCCAAAGATTCTGTGAACTACAGTGTATCTATTTTATAAATTCCTTATCTAATTCCGTCAGCCAGAGTTGGTTTATCTTACTAGGATCTAACACCCATGACTGACAAAATATCTAGTTAATATTAGTAATCTTTAAACTGCGTTATATTACAGTGTGTTAGATTATGTTTCCCAAAAGCAGACCCAGAGATAAAAATTTGAATACAAGTGTTATATTTGTGAAGTGATTCCCAAATACCAGTTTGGGAATGGGGAAGTAAAGGGAAGGGGAAAAAAGCAAATAAATATTATATTATTGAACAGATTATTGTTTTCAACAACTCTGGGAGAAAATGTAAGACACCCCTTAGAGCTATCTCTCTTCACCTGAGGGAGAGATGATGACTGGTAATATAGCCAATTAGCCTCTTCTCATCACTGCAATCTGAGGCAGGGACCTTGCAGAGCTGTGTGTAACAGAGACAGCTGGATGCCAAGAAGGACAGCACACCTACATAGCAGCCCTCTCCAGACAATCTGACCTTATTTAATCAGTATACCCAGATATTGACACCTAATCAACATAGCCACTTATCTCTTTTTTCCTTCTCTGGGCTTCATCTCCAGGAAACTATCTGGACTCTCTGCTAGGACTGTGTATCAGCATCTTCTCTCTGCTGTAACAAGTCATCATACAGTTAGTAGCTTAAAACAACACAAATTTATCCTTTTACAATTCTGGAGGTCAGAAGTCCAAAATCAGTGTCACCGCACAGTTTTAAGGTGGACTGGCTCCCATGAAGGATCTGAGGGGAGAATCTATTTCCTTTATCTTTTCAGCCTCTAGTGACCTCCTATGGTGGTCAATTTCATGTGTCAACTTGACTGGCCTACGAGATAGTGGGATAGCTGGTAAAACATTATTTCTGAGTGTGTCTGTGAAGGTGTTTCCAGAAGAGATTATCATTTGAATGAGTAGATTGAGTAAGAAGACAGCCCTCACCAGTGTGGATGACCATCATCCAATCCACTGAGGGCCTGAATAGAACAAAAAGTAGAAGAAGGGCAAATTCGCTCTCTTTGCTTAAGCTGGGACATCCATCTTTTCCTGCCCTCAGACATCAATGCTCCAGGGTCTCGAGCCTTGGGGCTTGAACTGAGACTGTCACCATTGACTCCCCTGGTTCTCAGGCCTTTGGGCTTGGACTGGAGCTACATCACTGGCTTTCCTGGGTCTCTATCTGGGCCACCACAGATGGCAGACTGTGGAACTTCTCAGACTCTAAAATTGCATAAGCCAATCCCTCACCATACAGACATAGCTCATTTTACTGCACTTTGCTTTGTTGTACTTTGTAAATATTGCATTTTTTTTACAAAATAAAGGTTTGTGGTAACCCTGCCTTGTCAAATGATGGTTAGCATTTTTTAGCAATAAAGTATTTTTAATTAAGGTATATACATGTTTTAGACATAATGCTATTGCACACTTAGTAGACTAAATTATAGTGTGAGCATAACTTTTATACGTACTGGAAAACCAACACATGTGTGACTCGATTTATTGCGGTATGCACTTTATTGCAGTTGTTGGAACTGAACTCACAGTGTCTCTGACATATACCTGTAAATCTCTTTCTATATATCTGTATCTCTATATAATTGGTTCTGCTTCTCTGGAGAACACTGGCTAATATATCTCCCCTATCCCTTGGCTTGTGGCCCTTTTCTCCATCTACAAAAGTGCAGCACTCCTGTCTCTGTTTCCACCATCATATCACCTTTTCCTTTGATTCAGACTCTAACTATGCCTGTCTTATAGGGATCCTTGCTATTGCACTGGGCCCACTCAAATAATCCAGGATAAACTCCTCATCTCAAAATCATTAACTTGATCACATCTGCAAAGTTCCTTTTGCCATAAAAGGTAACATTCACAGACTGTGGGGATTAGGAGATGAGCATCTCAGAGGCAATTATTTGGTCTACCACAAATAATGGACTTCCTGCTTGGCAATAAAACTTTTTCACTCAGCAGTCTTTCTTTGGTTTTGAAATGGCATTTGTTTTGCAACAGTAGACAAGCTGGGCAATTTATTTCTCAGCTCACATGTTTTTATTGACTGGAAGCTGCTTTAGGGGCATCAACTCCTTAGCACTTTCTGACTCCTTTCCTATCCCCCACCCACTAGCCAATAGAAAGTCCTGAGGTGGAGAGTTGCAGGTGTTTTTAATAAGATGCTAGTGTCATACGGTGGAAGAGCCAGTGCTGAGGGGACATGAACGTGGCATCAACAATGTTCCATACATATAGAAAGCAACCAAACTAATGAGAATTAGCCAAACTAATTAACTAAATACTATGTAAACAAGTTCAGTTCTAGGTAATGGGCATGTGATGACACACACTTTCCCTTGAGGCCATGTTTAAAAGCTGACTCTATGAGTTGCCTGCGTTTCTGTAGTTTGAGTGTCTCCACTGATAAGACACAAAAGAGGGAATGCAAAATACACTTCATGGCAGACCTTTGAGAGTTACCTGATAAGGAGGGGGAGGCAATTATTCATGAATTTTATGCCAACCCTTTAATGTTCATGGGAGATGTTATTATTAGTACATGGCATGAAAGAAGAAACTAGGAGATCTAGTCACAGCAGTAACTTCAAAGAGAGGTTTAATCAGCCTTCTGTTAATTTTTCTGGATAGTTAACTTTAGTCTCCTGGTCCCTTTTGGAAATTGAGCACCAAAAACAAGCATGACAATTAATCATATTTGGACATCAGTTTCTATGTTATTTCTGCAAAACTTGAGTTGCATGTGCTTTATTCAAGTTCAGGAAGAGCAGGATATATAGCTGGAAATGAAAATAAGATATTATAGTGTAAGATTCTGTTATCAAATCCCATATCAACACGTTAGACAAAATTTATGTATTGTCAAAATTCCACTTGGAAATCCTTTGTTTTATATATAGGTACAGAATTCAGAAATTGAAATGTTCAAAAGTTTTCCACGCTGAAAAATATAAACAGACTTCTGGATATCTTTGTCCTGTAAGGATGATTTTGCCAGTTTTTTCCAGTTTCCTCCTGGCCTTCAATTAACTATTCCATAGTAATTAAGGCTGCAGATGGAATCATTTCTTACACTTGATCCCATGAATAATGCGTTTTGCTTCTTTGTCAGTGATCACAAAATTATCCTCTTTTTGTTTTGATAGACTGAGCCATAATATATTGTGAATCACAGGTTGAACTGTTTCATACTAAGAGAGCATAGAGTGATGAGACTGAGGAAAGGGCAGATTTAGATCTTATCTCTCATGCTTATTCTGAGGAACCTACAAGAACTTCCATACTATTTAAGCTGTTGATTTTCTCTCACGCAATCTTCTAGCTAAGCATCTATACGTGAATTTCAGTTAATCGAAAGGTTTATAATAGTGAACTTGAAATGTTAATCATGAAGCCCAACCTGAGATACATCCAGGTTTTATTCAATTCCTGAAACATATTTAATTTGGAAAACTTTCTTTAAATATAAATCAAAATTACACATAAGAAATTGGGTACAGAGCCTTGGAGGGATACCTTGGAAGTGAAGGGCCCTGATGCACAATCTTCAGTAGCTTCAGGGTAAACTTGCTTCTGGGACCAAAAATTTAATTGTTTAACTTTTGAGAAGCACAAATAGCTTTTGAGCAGGAAAATACCTGGATTTAAAAAATAATCTGGAAGTATTATGTCATACCAGTTAGAGCAAAGAGAGGCTGAATGTAGGGAAACCTATTAGAATTCTATTGTAACAATCAAGGCACAAACATGTTTTAGTCCTAAGTAGGGGATTGAATTGTAATTGGAACTGAAAAGGTCTTTGCAGTGTTTGAAGACAGGTTAGCAGAAGTAAGTAAAGGAAAAGTGAGAATTAAGGATGATTCTGAGGATCTGGTGTCTACAAGGATAGTGAATGGGAGAATACTGGTGCCAAGTGGAAGACAAAGTCAAGAAAAGGGTCAAGTTTATAATTCTGATTTTTGACATTTCAAGATTTAGCTGTAGGCCAAAGGAAATCCAGATGAAAATATAAACCAGGAAGTAAATAAAAATGCAAGTGTAGCGTTTGGTAGACAGTTTAGGGCTAGAAAAATAGAGACACCCTACATATCTCATAATTGATATATTAAAAAAACCCCATGGTGCTTGAAATGAAGAAATAAAGTAAATGCACTATAAATACATATAGATTTCTGCTTCTTGCTTTTACAGAGTTATTTTTCTTTCATTAGCACATCATTGTCCTCTTAGTTGATTGAAATTTGGGACGTGATTATTAGACTTACACAATAAATATTGAACTTATAAATGCTCCTAGAACCTATAATACATAGTATATATGCACTCCTACTTTCAAAGGTAGCCAGTTATGGGTCTCAATATGTATTATTCTTAGTGAATAATATAACTTCATTTGAAAAACATGGTTTTCGGGCTTCCCTGGTGGCGCAGTGGTTGAGAGTCTGCCTGCCAATGCAGGGGACATGGGTTCGAGCCCTGGTCTGGGAGGATCCCATATGCTGCGGAGCAACTGGGCCCATGAGCCACAACTACTGAGCCTGCGCTTCTGGAGCCTGTGCTCCGCAACAAGAGAGGCCGCGATGGTGAGAGGCCCACACACCGCGATGAAGGGTGGCCCCCACTTGCCACAACTAGAGAAAGCCCTCGCACAGAAACGAAGACCCAACACAGCCATAAATAAAACAATTAAATAAATAAAAAATAAAATAAATTAAAAAAATAAATAAAATTTAAAAACATGGTTTTCAGTTAATAACTGCCCTGTTTTACTCTTGATATTAAACTAAGTAATGCACTTTCTAATGTAATAAATTTACATAAATATGCATAAAGAAAACAGAATGTTTACAGTAAAATATTTCCTTTTCCTGTTTTTTACATCTAATTCCTTATGTGATAAATTAGCCATCCCTTTGGAATTCAAGCAATTTCTTGTTTAATAGAAATTTAAAAGTGATTAGAAGACATTAAAATAAAAATTCAAATTCAAATATCATTATTTATTTATTTTAACTTATTTATTACTTATATAAATGTTAAATATGTGACATTATATAAATTAAAGTGTTTTAAAATTACCAGTCCATTTTATGACTTTAAAAATATTAAATATAAATTTCTGGGGACTAATCAAGTTGTAAAATCTGTGCCATCAATGGATTACATAAATTTTGAGGCTCACAGTAATAAATATGTTTGATTACAATAGCCAAATGTTTGTGTAAATTGATAGGAAGGAATATGCAGCTGAGAACCTTACATGTGGATATGTGAATTCTAAATGGAAACATGAGGATTTCTAATATGCATGTAAATCTACCTATAATACAAAAGGCTAGGAGGTAATAAAAAATGTTTTTATTTTAGTAACTAGAAAGATAAACACATATCTGAATATTTCAAAAATAATTTTGATGCTAGAAAACAATCAGTTCAGAGAAAGAGGTGAGAAACAAATCTCCAATAAAGTAAAACATAAGTGAGGCTGAGAAACATAGTTGTCTATAAAATGGACATGGAATAAATGAAGCATAGAGAGAGAAGGAAATTGGGATATCAGCCCTCACTCACATTGTATTCTAACATAAGAAAGTGTAATTTCATTTTAGTCAATCCAAAATATTCTATGAGTGGTTGGGAGGTATGAAGTAAGGCTTAGGGCAAGTGTAGTGCAGTAGATAAGAGTTTGGGCTCTGGAGTTGGCCTTTCTAGGATAGAATTATCTGGGTAGTTTATGGCAAGTGACTAGACTATTTATGACAGTTTCCTCATCTGTAAAATGGAATATAAATAATACCTCATAAATTACTGTGCATATTAATTCAGTTAATACATTAACATGCCTAGAATAGTACCTAGCATATAGTAAGCTCTTGATAAATGTTATCGTCTATTATAGAAATGTGTTGCTGGGAAGAGTCATTTTATTTTCAATAATATCCACTTTCACATTCTCTTTTCTTCAGTTGTTTCCAGACAATAGAATGAATAAAATTTTGGAGAATATATGTGCTAGTATTTCTCATGCCATATCTTTCCTTTTGCTTTCTTAAGACAATTTGTCATCTTTGAACTCTTTTCATTTTGATTTCCAAAATATTACTGAAGTCAGGATTTTAGAAATTTGTGGAACCTTCTTTGACTCTAGCATATGGTAATCTTCTCCATTATGAGTCTTAGAGAAACTGTTACCTTGTAATCTTCATATACTCTCTAAAATTATTAATGATTGTTTTAAGTAACAATATTGAAAACACCTTGACAAAAATGCCAAATCTTTTTTTTTTTTAATTCATTTATTTTGGCCACACCATGTGGCATGCAGGATCTTAGTTCCCAACCAGAGATCAAACCTGCGCCCCCTGCAGTGGAAGCACAGAGTCTTAACCACTGGACCACTAGGGAAGTTGCAACAATGCCAAATCTTATACTTCTCTCTTTCTTTTATAATGTCTAAATTCATTCATTTTGAAGGCTAGGTAAAAAACTAAATACATTAACTTACTAACAAAATCTGTCTTCATGCAACGCATTATTGCTACTCAGTAGTCTCTGTTAATTTATTCTATTAATTTTTAACTTTTTCAATAATTCAGACTTTCTGTTTGAATAAAATATAACTAGTGTGATATAGATACTAACCTGATATTAGTATCAAATATTTTTATTATATATAATAGTATTTTTTACTGTACTCCAGATAGATTATTGTGGTAAACATTATGGAATTTCCAAAGAAAGGTGTCACAAAGTGGAAATAAACATCAGGATTAATAACTTTTATTTAAGGCAAAAATTCTGTGAAGGCCTCCTAATTACTGGTGCCATTCTGACTAGGATTAAAAAAATGGATGGGGAACAGTTGGAGTCAAATTTCCAAAAAAAAAATAAGCAAGCCAGAAACGAAAGAAAGTCAGTCATTATAATGGAACAAAAGCGGAGAAAAATAAATACTACCCAGACTAATACAAAATCAGAAAATATCTTAGCAAATTAAGTCTCCATGGAAACAGCAGGTCTCAGAAAAATTATATGTTTTGATTTGGAAAGATTATGGTAAAGACCACAAGTGGCTGTCAGTTTTTAAAAGCATGTATTAAAATATAAGATACTACTAATTTTAATAAATGAGTACTCTGTCCATCTGATACCATCTAAATAGCTATACTATCCTGAGAAGTACAGTAACTTCCATCTCTGTAAGAAGTCATACCACATATTCCTCTTATAAGCATATGTATGGAAATACATATAAATATATTTAATTTATGAGTAACGATCTTTATTATAATGTAATCTTTGTTTAGTCTTGTGACTAAGCAATAAATTATTGGACATTTGCTCTCATGTTGATAAATTGCATACATAAGTAAAAATGTCTTTCAGTCTTTATTTAAAATCACATGACCGTTACTCAATGGAGTTTTGAAAGAACAACATCTTGCCCATTACTTCCTAATGGATTGTATCATTCAAAGAGGGAGGTTTGGAAATGGGCTACTACGGAGACTGAGAATTGCCATCATCCTCTATGTCTCCCACATTTTAAGTAAAAGTGACAAAGAAAAACCTTAGTTTGCTATATTATTCGCAAAAATGTCAATTCATGGATTATTAGTGTAAATGGCTACAGGCAGTTAGTACTGTAACATCTGGATCTAATGAAGAAATGCAAAGCCAAAAACATTTGGTGAGAGTTTAAATGAGGTCATTCATCTGCTTTTGAACAAAGATTTCCCCCAGACCCACATGCAAAAGTGAGCTGTGTTTGATTAAGACATTACTTTAAAATGGTATCAGTCAAACCACCAGAATATTCTGTGACCCAATAAAATAAGTGAATAAGAGACAAGATTGAATATTCAACATTTAATATAATAATGCCTGAATCTAGACTGGCTTTATTTACAATTTCTTTCTACTTATTAAAGATAGTATCCTTTTACATTATTACTAAATAATAATAATCAAAATTTGAAAATATTTCAGTTATACACAATTTCAGAACAATGCTCTCTAGTCAATAAGTATTTGCAATAGTTAGTATAAATTCAATTAAAATTATAATAAAATGTGATTATTTTGGTTTTCAATAGTAAAAATGTTATTATTTTGGGATTTTAATTAATGTGATAAATTTGGCTTTAAAAAATTAGTTAGCAATTATAAAGAAGCAAACTTAAAAGTAGTCATTTATATTGAACAACTACAATGAGCTGTTCAAACAAATTTATTATTTATATTTCCTTAGGGACACATTTTTTTTTATGAAACTTGAATGCTCAGGGAAGTAATTTAGGCTACTGTTTGATTTTTTTCATACAATGGAAGACTATCCAGCAGCCACAATTAAAACACCTTTCTTGGGAACTAGGACTAACTGAAAGGACTGAATGAATGTAGCATGCAGTACTTTAGATGGCACAAGTTTTGTGAAGGAAACACTATGCCAGGTTCAAATGTATTCTCTGTCATAGAAGAGGGAAACAAGGGCATCTAATACACTAATGCATTTGTGTTAATATCGATTCACCAGCTACTATAATTTTTTAGCAATTTCTTATAAATCAAGGTAACAGATAAGTGTTACCATCATTTAGATGTCAGGAACAGGAACATCAGTGAAAAAAAGAAAGAAAGAAAGAAAAAGAAACCAAAGGGAATAAAAAGGGAGAACGATAAAAACAGAGGTTCTTTGTTGCCATTTATGTTTCCAGTCATATTACTTATAGATTATGATTTTTTTAAAGCCATACAAATGTAAAGGGATAGATGAATGTGAATTAAAAGACCTCCAGAATTGTCACTTTTTAGTGTTCAAATTGTTACTGAGGTATTGTCACATTTAAATTTGCTACAGAAAGTTAAAAAACAAAACAAAACAACCCTCAGTAGTGCTAAGTCCACCACTGCTTTTCATTAAAATTGTTTTTAACTCTTAACATTCGTTAACAACCAAATTTTAATTTATTTATTTTGGAAACCAGCCATGGGCCATTTAAAGCTGCTTTTAAATGGTCTCTAGCATAACTGCTAAATGGTTTGCAATGTAAAATTATGCACTTGGGTAGGATTTTTTTCTATTAATATAGGGGTCTCTGCTAATTATAACCTATATGAAGTGCCATAATGAAACCTATGAACAGTTCAGAATCCCAACGATTTTAAAACCTATTCACCTTTAATGGTAAGATTACTTTTAACGACACAATGTTTGCAACACAGTTCTCAACCATGGGCCAATTCTTTATGGTGATGGCGGTCTGTCTGCAATGCAGAGGATGACTACTTAACATTAATGTCTACTCATTACATGGCCAACATAGACTGAAAGCCCTAATACTGAAGCAAAGAATTTCGAAAGCTTTGTAGTCCAGTTCTGTTTCTGAAAACTTAATATTATCTATAATTTGTCTCATTTTAAATTATGCTTACCTTTCCTTCTGCAACTTGAACTGAAACAGTGAATGTTTAAAAAAACTAAAATTTCCATACATTAATTTGAGAAGAATAGCGAATTTGAGTAAAGGCCCATGAGTCAATTTGATATGTTAAATATATCCATTTTTTTAAAGGAATTGAGCAATAGGAAATGGCATGAAGAGTAGTGGGTCCATCTAGGTTATCAAATTTGTTGGTGCCCACTTATTTATAGTCCTCTTGTATAATCCTTTTGATATATGTGGAATTGGTAATAATGTCCCCCTTTCATTTATAATTTTGAATTCAAGAGAATATTTTTGATATTTAATCATTATCAAAACCATGACATTACCATAAAGCCTATAGTAATCTATAATCCTGCCAATTCTGTACAAAATGTCCCTTTCATCTCATCTTTGCCAATAATAAATATAATAATATTTCATTTATTTTATTTTTTCTAATCTAATCATTAAAAGAAATTACATCACTAGAGAAGCTAGGTATATCACTTCACATTTTTATTGGCCATTTTAATATTTTTTTCTTCTGTGAAAGATCATTTAAAATAAGTTCCCCATTGTTTTTATAGGTATTTACCTTTTTAATATTAATTTGTGGAAATATTTTTAGAGTATGGATATTCACTTTTTTTCTATACATAAAGCAAATATCTTCTACCAGACTGCAAAATGTCTTCATTTTATTTATGATGCTTTTGCTTAATTGTTTAAGTTGAAACATTATCTAGCCCTCATGCCTATTACTTGGATGATAATAAATGAATGGTACAAAACACCTTCCACTCCCACATATTTTCATATACTTTCATTTCATACTTTGTTAAAATTTGCAAAAATAAAAGATTTTGCAACATAGCATTATAAGCAATTGAAGAATCTATGTTAGATACTTTTTTTCCTAAAGTCTCTTTGCCATTTTCCTCGACTAGGCTCTAGCTTTGTAGAAAGTATCTTTTGTTGTCTTGGTTTCTCAGAGCCCGTGTCTCCAAACTCCTTCAGGCAATTCACAAAAGGATTTCAGGATCATTTCTCAAACAAAGACAAGTTGATTATAAAAGAAATTCAGGTTCTAGTTGTTAGGCTTATACAATTGCAAGCCTCAACTTCTCCTAAACGACCTTCTCACCCTTGGGAATCTACATTGCATAAAACCCCTGAAATATATTTTTCACAGATGACCACTTTTATCCCATAGTCTCTTGCTCAAGAACTCTAGTGGTAAAACTAACTTCTAACAAAATAAACTGCAGTCCTTATCATTTGTAAATTTTTGTTTTACCATTCCATTGCTTTTTAGTCTTTTTTTATTCAGCCTCAGCTTCTACTGAAATCCTCCCTCAATAGCTCCAGCCCACTATTGACCTATCTCATTCTGGATCATCTTTTTTTTGTCACATAGTTCAGTACTTCCTTCTTTTCTATTGCTTTCTAATTTAACAATCAATGAGTATAAATTTTTGCTTTCCCAAAGAGTAGTTTCTAGTCTCCTCATACCCTTTACCTTTTTTACGTTTTGTTTTCAAGAAATATGAGGCTTATATTTTCACTTCACATATGTAGGTTACAAATACTACTTTAAGTATATGTGTAGTACAAAGTCCAAAATTTTGGATAGTGATGCATTCATTTAAACAATTTTGTCTACTTGAAGTAAATTACAAAATCAAAAGCATAATCAAAAAAGTTTCCTTTTAAACACACACACACACACACACACACACACACACACACACTTACTTCACTTGATCACTTGGCATTCTATATGACCAGACCATAGTATGCTTATTCTCAGCCATTCTCCAGGAATACCTGGTAGTTCATAACAGATGGGGTATGAATTTTTGGCCCTTGCAATTTTACATTGTAAAATGAATGTAAGTAACATATTTTCTACAGCTGATTCAAAAATGAAATATAATCCAACAGAGTGGTGTAAGCTATCTCAAATGTCAGGATTTTGAATGAATGACATTGCATAGGATTTTAATGCCGTATAAAGAACGGACAAGCTTTCAACCATTCAAAAACACCCAGTTTCTGACATGTGAAACTAACCCTTGGTGACAGCAATTGCCTGAATTGACCAATCTCTGACTTCTTTCTTTAGTGAAAGGTGATTAAGAGGGTGATAGCATACTAACTCTGTGAACATCTGGAATTCGACAATAGACTGAGCCAGATGTGATCATGTTTCAGTTCTGAAAGTGGAAGAGAAATATTACAGGTTATACTAACACATAGATTCCTTCTGTCTGCTAGTTGTATCAACAGCACTTCACATTTTTGCCCATATATTCTCACTGAGGTTATCATAACGTGGGGTCAACTTAACATGGAGGTCTAAATAACTGTTTTCTTTTTGACAAAGAAAACAAACAAAACTAGATAGAAATAAAAATGATATGTATCATTTTTTATTTCTATCTAGTCATTATTCAGATCTTTGTAGATCTTTGTAGCAAGAAGATCTTCAGATCTTTGTAGCAAAATACACGTAAAGATAGTGAATTGTATGTTTTATTGCTACAGATGTAGAGATGTATAAACCTTCAGTAATAGAAATGTACATTTACCATATTTTATCTATATAATCATATGTATCTTGATATATTTTAAATTTCCAAACTTCCTAAAATTTCTTGCCCAATTAAAGTGCACACACATGAATATTCACAAAATAATTTTTAAATGTGAAAAACTTATCACACAATGAATATAGTTTATATTAATTCAAGAAGAGATATTTTGTCTTGTTTTGTAATAGCTCCATGAAAGAAAGGTTCTAATTCCACGCTTCTTCACCATATTTTGAAATGTAAAAAATTTCTACCATTCAGTTACAATCACCTTTTTCCTTCAGAGAATATAGATAATGCTAAAAAGAAACTTAGACTACAGTAAAAAAAAGTATACCTGCTAAAAATTTAAATGAGATGAAATCAGTGAAAATAAGCTGAAGAAAAATCAAACAACCCCATAGTGCTGTGGTTTGTTTTCTTATATGGTCTATATATGCTTCCTTGTCACCATGTGTTCAGTAGTGATGAATGTTTCAGGAGCAGTCCTATGTGACAAAATTCACCAGTGCAGCCCTCTGAGGTGGAAATTTTTCTTATTAATTCTAACAGTTGTTATGCTATTTATTCCCATTTTCTTAATTGTTTTGGGTTTGTTATTGTAGGTCTTTTCCTTCTCTTGTGTTTCTTGCCTAGAGAAGTTCCTTTAGCATTTGTTGTAAAGCTGGTTTGGTGGTGCTGAACTCTCTCAGCTTTTGCTTGTCTGTAAAGGTTTTAATTTCTCCATCAAATCTGAATGAGATCCTTGCTGGGTAGAGTAATCTTGGTTGTAGGTTTTTCTCCTTCATCACTTTAAATATGTCCTGCCCCTCCCTTCTGGCTTGCAGAGTTTCTGCTGAAAGATCAGCTGTTAACCTTATGGGGATTCCCTTGTGTGTTGTTTGTTGTTTTTCCCTTGCTGCTTTTAATATTTTTTCTTTGTATTTAATTTTTGATAGTTTGATTAATATGTGTCTTGACGTGTTTCTCCTTGGATTTATCCTGTATTGGACTCTCTGTGCTTCCTGGACTTGATTAACTATTTCCTTTCCCATATTAGGGAAGTTTTCAACTATAATCTCTTCAAATATTTTCTCAGTCCCTTTCTTTTTCTCTTCTTCTTCTGGGACCCCTCTAATTTGAATGTTGATGTGTTTAATGTTGTCCAGAGGTCTGTGAGACTGTCCTCAGTTCTTTTCATTCTTTTTTCTTTATTCTGCTCTGCAGTAGTTATTTCCAATATTTTATCTTCCAGGTCACTTATCTGTCCTTCTGCCTCAGTTATTCTGCTATTGATTCCTTCTAGAGAATTTTTAATTTCATTTATTGTGTTGTTCATCATTGTTTGTTTGCTCTTTAGTTCTTCTAGGTCCTTTTTAAACGTTTCTTGTATTTTGTCTATTCAATTTCCAAGATTTTGGATCATCTTTACTATCATTATTCTGAATTCTTTTTCAGGTAGACTGCCTATTTCCTCTTCATTTATTAGGTCTGGTGGGTTTGTACCTTGCTCCTTCATCTGCTGTGTGTTTTTCTGTCTTCTCATTTTGCTTAACTTACTGTGTTTGGGGTCTCCTTTTCGCAGGTGCAGGTTCGTAGTTCCCCTTGTTTTTGGTGTCTGTCCCCAGTGGCTAAGGTTGGTTCAGTGGGTTGTGTAGGCTTCCTGGTGGAGGAGACTAGTACCTGTGTTCTGGTGGATGAGGCTGGATCTTGTCTTTCTGGTGGGCAGGTCCACGTCTGCTGGTGTGTTTTGGGGTGTCTGTGGCCTTATTATAATTTTAGGCAGCCTCTCTGCTAATGGATGAGGCTGTGTTCCTGTCTTGCTAGTTGTTTGACATAGGGTGTCCAGCACTGTAGTTTGCTGGTCGTTGAGTGAAGCTGGGTCTTGGCGTTGAGATGGAGATCTCTGGGAGATTTTCGCCACTTGATATTACTTGGAGCTGGGAGGTCTCTTGTGGACCAGTGTCCTGAAGTTGGCTCTCCCACCTCAGAGGCACAGCACTGACTCCTGGCTGGAGCACCAAGAGCCTTTCATCCACACGGCTTTTGCGCCACCCTAGTCTAGAAGCTCCCGCCCCTACTTCTCAGGCCGGGCCCCCATCTGTTATGCTATTTAGAATTTTCATTTCATTTTGTGTCAGTTTCTTTAAGTTGGGTTTCCTAAAAAAATATATAGCCAATTTTAAAAATTTTAAAGTTGATTGGAATAAAGTTATTGTTAATGCGTTCTTATTAAGAGTTTAATGCTTCTTGACCTTTTGTGATATCCTCTTTTTAATTCAAATATACTGTATGTTTGTATTGTTAGATGTTTGTGTGTGTGTGTTATCTATATATGTGTATTATGTGCATATATATAATATTTCTATACATATTTCACATATTTATATATATATTTCATATATATTATACTTTTCAAAGGACCAGCTTTTGATGTTTTCTATCCCATGTTTGTTTTCTATTTTTATTAATTAATTGCTATTAATATTTATTGGAGGGATGCTATTGATATTAACTATGATGGAGAAATGTTGGGAGAAGCCAGTTTAGCAAGGAAAGTTTAGGAGCTGATTTTATGACATCTTAATTTTTATATGTTTTATGTGACATCTGTTATACATCCAAGTGGAGATGAATATAGGAATTAGAGTTTAGGGAAGTGATCTAAGTTAGGGATATACATTTTACCCTTGTCGCTCTATAACAGGCATTTAAATTCAATGATACTGAATAAGATCAAGAGCAGGAGTTCAGATAGAAGAAACGAGGTAAAAGAATGGAGCACTGTGACATTCCAATGTCTAAGGGCCAAAGAGATAAAAAGGATCCAGCAAACAATCATGAGAAGAAGAGCAAATGAAACAAGAGTAAAACTAGAACACAGTGTGTCCTATATGGAAAGAAAAGATTTCAGAGAGGAATAATCAACTGTATCAGAACCTACTGCTGGTATGTTAAGTAGAATGAGGATTGAGCAGTTTCAGTGGAATGGTGGGGGTGAAAGACTAATTAAAATGGGTTCTTATAATGCCATATATTAGAGATAAAATGAACAGAGATAAAACTGCACAGGTTTGCTGCAAAAGAAAGGAAAGAAATGGGCAGTATCTAGAGGAAAAAGCAGAACTAAAAGTTTTTCTTAAAATGGAGACAAGCATTTTTATTTTGTTGGAAAAGATTCAGTAGAGGAAAATTACTCAATCTGAAGGAGAGAGAGGAGAAAACTGCTACAAGAATAACCTCAAGAGGTGAGAGGGTTAAGTAACAGGAGTGGAATACACATATTTCGATGCAGATGCTCACAGGTTTGTGGAAGTGAGAGGGGAACTTGTGAACTTTATCTTGGCTTGTTTCTATTAGTCAATAAAGTAGAAAGCAAGGTGATCAGCTGAGATTGAGGATGAAGGAGGAAGTTTTAAAGGTTTGATAAGATAGAAGAAGATACAAAATACGTAGTCAAAAGTCTGAGCATGTGGATTGACCAAGAAAATCAGAATGAACACTAGGCACCATCGATAGCCCCACCTGAACTGAGTAATTATGACCTTAAAGTGAGACAAGTCATAATTAATTTTAGTTCTCTTCAAAAATGCTAAGCTGCATGGGTGAAGGCACAAAGTAGATGGTATTTTGAATTTAACCAGGCCTTTTATTTTGCCATAAGAATATCTTGAGCTGAGAAAGGCTTAGTTAAGAGTATAGAGAAGATATAATTAAAATTAACCACAGAATTTACTGTTAGTGAAAAAGGAAATAAACATGAGAAATGGGTGAGAAGTTCAATGGTCCCTGTGAAAAGGAAGGGTAGGTATTAAAAGGACTGAGCTGAAAAGGCAGGAGATGGGGACCTAAGATTGGGATGATCGAAATGGCAGTTATGCAGTAGATATGCTTACTGGTAATGGTAAGTAAGGTCTAGGGTGTGGCTATGTGAGTGAATGACTGAGAGAGTTTCGAAGTTGGTATCATGGGAAGAGTTGAGGTTGATAACTGAAAGGGAAGGGCATTGGGTAGAACTTGGCTCAGGATTTTGAAATCACCAGTAGTCATAAAGGAACAGTTTGGAGAGAGTTGTTATGAGTCAGGAGGTAAAATATTTAAGAAATTAAGGGAAGAGATGAGCAGGTCATTTTAAGACTGCAGCAAGGAGTGTTGGCAAAGAGTTGTCTGATGAGAAGAGATCCAATGCGAAAGGGTTTTAGGGAGAAGCAAAGGAGAATAGACTGAAAACAGCAAAGAAAAGGAAGGAATGTGGGGTAGAAAACAAACCACTCAAGAAACTACAGAGGAAGCTGTAGTGCCTTTAGGGGAGTTCCAGGTTTTAGCTAGAGAAAGTAGGAGAGAGCACACAGATAAAAGATCAAGGATCTGGGAGATATTGCTAATGAGGCACAGTGAGTTCCTAAAAAGCCTGGTGTAAAGGCTCAGGAATAGGACAAGGCTGAGTGTTGGGGTCCAAAAAAGGGGAATATAGAGAATATTGTGAAGAAAGACCTGGGAGACTTGGGCTTTTTGAGGTTAATACATGGAAACAGCACTAGGTTTAGTAATCAGTCCTCAATGTATGGAAATTCCTTTCTTCTCAATTAGTCTTTTGAGAATAGATTTCCAGGTAAGGTCCTAAAATATAAAAATCCCATGTGACTTATTAAGGGTAAACATTAGCTTTTTACTTTACAGTTGGTGCTAGTCAACTTAGAAATATAGCATGTATATAATGTATAGATAACACCTAAATATTTGGAATACAACTCCTTAAAAGCTATTGTATGGTCAAATAATTTGGTGAAATTTATTAACATCAGCTATATAAGTAATAAATAATGTGTTCCCTTTTCTTACTTTAATTAGGTTTATGTGAGATTTTGGTATATGTGGTGGGGAGAGGGATTAACAGTTTGTAAATAGCATGGATATATTACTTATATGATTATTTTAGTTTTCCAAAAATATTTTTCATGTAGACATAATCTGATATTTTTTGATAATAGAAAACTTAAGTAAAACACCTTGATGGTTTGAGCTACTATTTGGACTATTTAGTCAATGACAGCTGAAATGGATTTTTGCCCCTTATACATAACCCTCCTAGTTTGCAGAACTGAACTCCTTTTAAATTGTGGTATATTAAACCCAAAGGGAGGTTATCTCATGACTAGCTCACCACAGATATTTTTCTCATTAATATTATTTCTTGTGAATGCCTGATGTGAATATAATTTTTCTCTATTTATGAATTTTAGCAGAGGTTTTTCTCAATCTACTGTCGAATATGCCTCAAAGGATATGGAAAGGCAGTATTTTACTCATTTTCCCGAAAAAGTACTTAGTAAGCATTTGCTTTTGGAAGAACATTGTTATAGGCTCTGACAGGCATTCCCAAGATAGCTGTATTTACTATTCCTGACTTGTAGGACATTAAAATTCACCAGAGATGTTGGATGTAGACCATGAAACAGTTAATAATCAACGAGAAATAAGTATTCATATTGGTGATATAAACAGTAAGCATGATAGAATCCCAAAGATGGGAGAAGTTTAATGTTGGCTGAATTTACTAGAAAATAACTATTAAAGTGGGACTAGGCAGGATTTTGGTAGGAAAATAATAGGGCAGAAGTCATTCTAGGATGATGAGCTCCAACAAAATCGATTATTTCTTGAGGAACCTTCATTGAATCCTTGATGCAAAGCTAGACAGTAGTGTATTCCTATAGTATTTTATATATAACTTTACCATAGCAGTTATTATATTGATGCGTCATTATTTTTTGTGTGCCTGATTTATCTATAAATTGTGAGAAATTTCAGGGTGAGGATTATGCCTTATTGAAAACTATATTCCAGTACTTCTAAGTCACTGATTAACTTGAATATCTTATTGTATTTTTAATTGATGATATTCACTTCACATGTACAATATTCAAGTTACAGAAGAGTGCATTGCAGAATGCATATTCTTATTCCACTAACCCCCTATTTCTCCTCTCCAGAGATGTGTCAGCATTTTCTTGTGTATCCTTCAGAAATATACATACCGTTCATTCTTTACATATACTGGGTGTAATGCATATAAGTACTTATTATTTTCCTCTTTTTAAACTACACACGCTGTTCTGAATTTATTTTTTTTACTCCTAAAATATGTGTTTAATTAGTTTCATGTATTAATGATATAGTTTCTTGATTTTTCATTTCAGATGAGCAGTGTTCCATTGTTTAGGGGTATCGTATTTTTTAACCAGTCAACGGATGATGGATATTTAGGTTGTTGTCAATCTTTTTTCAATTAAAAAAATAGCTAAAATTGATATTCATGTAGATACGTCAGTTTTCACTTATGTAGGGATAACACCAGGATATATTCTTAGGACTGAAAATAATAGGTATGTACACAAATTTAGATATTGCCAAATTGCACACCAGCTATATGAGCCTACCATTTTATTTATTTCTTTGCCAATGCAGCACATTATCAAACTTTTGCTTCTTTGCTAATCTGATAGGTGAAAATATTTCATTGCAGTTAATATTTTCCTTTCTCTTATTTTGAGTGAGGTTGAACATTATTTCATGTTTAAGAGACATTTGCATATACTATTTTCTTCAGTGTCTGATCATATCTTTTGGTTTTTTTCTATGATGTTGGTGCATTTATTTTAATTGACATGAAGAAATCCTTTCTGTGTTAGGGTTATTGGCCATTTGTCTGTGATATGAATTGCTAGTATTTTTGTGTGTCTTTGACTTTGCTTGTGGTTATTTTGCATGTATAATACTTCACTGTATATGTCAAGGTTTTCTTTTAATTTTTTGGTGTGTTTTTCTTTAAATAATTCTTAGAATGCACTCCTACACTTTGATTTCATAAAAGAAATCTCCCATAATTTCTTCTAATTTTTTGATCATTTATAGTTCACTGAACTCCTGTTTGTATTTGGATCTTTGGCCAATTATTATTACATTTCAGCTTCAAATCCACTCATTTTTGTGTACTTTGTGAATCATGGGCTGAACCCTGTAAGCATATCTCTTTTATCAGTTGGCTTCGCTTTAGGCTCCGTCAACAGAGGGCTTGTAGAGAAACTAAATGATTGTGGAAGGGGAAGAGACTTCTGGGCATGAGTGGATCAGAAGCACGAAGCCACAGCAGGAAATTAGGGGTTATAGCTTCCTGTAATTTTTTCAGCCAACCAGAAGCCATTTCTACAGATCAGCTCTGTCCCACCTGCACCTTCCAGCCAGTTTCACTAAGATATGTTTAAGATATATTGTGTTCCCCAGCTATATTACTGTTTATTCTATGTTCACTAGTTACATCATTAGCTAGTAAAAAATAATGTTTTATGTTAACACAGAATCATTATTTTAAAAAATCCCATAATATATTATGCAGATAATTAAACTGTTGCTTATTTTTATGATATGTCTTGTCCTTCAAGTTTCATATTAATTTCTGCACATTTGATAATGTTTTTCAACCACTAATGAGAAAGAATAAACATGAAAGTATATACTGAAACTGCTGTAACAGACCATTTAGCCTTTTTATCATTAATATTTTTAGAAATGTGACATCAGTTTACTGAGGCAAATACATATTCAACATTCTTCATATATTTATGTTACGATAAAGAAAAATAATCTTTGAAAATAGATCAATCACTCCTTAGAAAATAATTAAATGTTGAATTCATTTGGGGCATTAGCTCAATTTCTCTTAATTGTATTTAATGAAACTCTTCAATTCTATAATTATGTTTTAATAATCAGATGTTACCACTTCACTGTTCACAATCCATTGAATGTGACAAGGTTAACGAGGAGTTGTTATTATGACTTCATTAAATTTATTTAAGAGATTTCAACATTTTTCACTGAAATTCTTACTTGCAGTCATAAAAATTAACTTTGGATTAATACTTGCTGTAAAATGTTTTAGAGAAATAGGATATTTTAATAATTTTTAAGATAATAATACTATGAAAAGCTTCTTAGTGTCTCATTTTCATAAGTCTAAAAGTATACTCAGTTATGATTGAATATACTATGAAATCTACATAACACTTTAATTTTTGAAATGTTGGGGACTATCACTAAAGTCTTTGCTCCTAAATCAGATGTTTCATGTAAAAATCACAAATGTATTAAAATCACCAAGAAAAACCATGTTTGTGAGTGGACCGGACTGTAGAAATGAATACCTAATAATAAGTTAAAGATTGTTATTTTCTCTCTTTTTGTTAGTATTAGCCTTTGTGTTCTGCAGATCAAGATCCACAATGGTCAGTTTGTTTGGGGTCACTTTATTTGTTCCTAAAAGTCATGTTACTTGTATCTGCATAATAGTTACATTGGTGTTTCATTATGTATGTTTGTGTGTATAAATATATGGATGTGTATACTTGAACATATTGGGAATGGGAAAGGACTCAGATTATTCACTAGCTCAAGACTAAGTTTTGTTTCTTGCTAGTGTTTAAAAACAGAGAGGAAACAGAAGTTTATTAGACAAATAAGCCTGAACAAGGTTTTGCAACCTTAGCGCTATTGACATTGTGAGGCAAGTAATTGTTTGCTGTGAGGGGCTGTCCTTTGCATTGTTAGATGTTCAGCAAGATCCCTGAATTCTACCCACTAGAAAGTAGCAGAACCTCACTCCCAGCTGTGTCAACCAACAATGTTTCCAGACAGTCTCAAATGTCTCCTGGTAGACAAAATCACAAATCCGTAGTTTTCAAAGATGGAAGATTACTTGTCCAGCACTCTATTTGTACTCATATTTGCCCTTGAGTTCAGTCTCCTCCAGACTATTCTGATAATGAAGGAAAGTGACTAGCAGAAATATTTTGTAGGGTGCCAGAACACAAATATAGTACTGCCATGAAACCCAGGTGAAAGCATGGAAATTCTGCATTATTGCAGAGAGTACAGTGAAGTTTTGAACTTGAAGATATAAATCAAAATAGTTTATTACTCCAGTGAGCCCCAGTGAGAAAAAGTGAAAAGCAGCAGAAGCATAAAAATAATGTCCCCTTAAGAGAGGTAAAGATGACTGGTGCCTTGGCACTGGTGGCATTCCACTAGGCATCACTGGAAGACGCATGTTGTGGCATCTTAACTCACAGCTCCCTACAGAGAATGTAGTATGATGAGAAAAGGAGAAAAGTAATAGGCAATGAATGCTATATTTACAGAGTCTTCCGTTTGCCAAATCTGATGCTCTTCACCACCACTCTAAGTAGAGTTTTTATTATCAGAAGAGGCTAAACGGGACTGTACTCAAGCATAAATAGAGGCCAAATAGCTTCTCCGCTTGCCTCAGTTTGTTTGCACACACAGCCTTGCCTTGATCGGCTCAAATATGCGTGCTCCTCTTTATCTCATCCTTTGTTCCCCTTCCTTCCTCCTTTCCCAGTCAGCTACACTTCAGGCACATACATATCTCAGGCAAGTGCAGAATGGCAATTCTCCAAAGAAATGAGCATTTAGTTATTACCCCGTCATTGATTTAGTGGATCGTATTCATAATAAAAAATGTTTTATCAAAAGTTTATGGTAAACACTGGAAACTCCTTAGTAAAATAACCTGGAAACAGAGTTAAAACTAACAATCTGTAACTGATCAGTTTATATATCTTGGACATATCATGTTTCTTCTTATTTATACCTGAACAAAATAAATAGGAAAATTAATTTTTTCCACTTTCCTCTTGGTGATTACCAGGTTTTTTTTTTAATACAGAAATATCTCAAATGAAATCTGATATTGTATTAAAACATTTTATAGTAAAAGGAACGTTCCAAATAGCCCCTCTGAAAATTTTAGTTTTCTGTATTACCTCAGACTTTAAAACAGGCTAGTGAAACTCAAGAAACTGTTAAGTAACAGCTTGAAAATTCACAGGAGAAAGATAAAATAAAATAATGAAAATACATTTAAATTGATCTCAAATTCTGAATTGAATTGGCGCTTACACTACCTCTGAAATAGCTTCAGTTTGTCCAGTGAGTGAGCCAGAGGCTTTTCTCGATTTACAGTTAAAGCAAGAATAGAAAAAAAATAACAAAAACAAGACAAAATAATATTTTGACAAGTTTCTCATCTAATCTTTATTATGCCAATCCCAAAATAACAGTATTTGCTGGACTTTTAATTATGCATATTAATTCTTCTCTATTAAAGACAGATAAGAAAAATAATTGAATCAGACTGTTTTTCCAAAAGGAAAATAACATTAAATCTCATTCTCATGTGAAACACCTAATATTTAGAATTTTAGTTTTGCAAGGAAACAAAGTTTTAAAATTTTATTTCTCAGCCAATGCTGGAATTCATTCTACTATGTATTGGTCAAATAATTACTGACTCTTCAATTGAATAGATCTAGTAACAAAATTCTGATGTACTTTTAATGGAGTAAACTTTGTTAGGGTATTATTTATTTATTTTATACAGTCTAACTCTTCCTTTCTGCCTTTATCATTCATTGGCTTCAGTTATAATCTCATAATATGTGAAGCAAAAGAGTAAATCTTGTGTGTTAATGTGTGTGTGTATTTATCAGACATTCTAAGGAAGATGTGCTGTCCCATTTCTTCCTCACTTTTTTTTTCTCACTTATTTTTGTCTCTTCATGTCTAATATACAATTTTGATCAACTTTTTCTGTGTGCTTCAGTGTTGTTCATTTCCATTTTTAATTTGTAATACTGAAGACTAGTCACACGGCACAACACAGCCATGGAAAATTACCTAATATAATCCAGGCACTACACTTCTATACTTGAGACTGCCTCTATAATTTTAAACATT
Source organism: Balaenoptera acutorostrata (assembly GCF_949987535.1). Lineage (NCBI taxonomy): Eukaryota > Metazoa > Chordata > Mammalia > Artiodactyla > Balaenopteridae > Balaenoptera > Balaenoptera acutorostrata. The sequence goes on along the minus strand of NC_080068.1, from coordinate 128,060,720 downwards.
ATATCATAATATAGACCTATAAACTATTTTGGGGAAGCAAAACCCAAGTTCTTCATCATGTTAACTATTTCAAAAATGTTCTTCCTCATTCTTCCTTTATCTCCTTTATTCAATAACTATGTACTAAGATCCCAGTATAAATCACATATTATTCTAGAGAACGATGAAATATCACTCTCTTTTTCCAATAGTTATGGTATAGAAGGGAGATTGGAAACCAAACTATTGTAAAATAAGAAAATGTTATAAATATGGGTATAGTTTAAAAATAGCATGAGAAGATGAGGCATCAGGTCTGTCTATAGTGGAGAGTGGAGCTGGAATGGCATAGCGACTTTATTGCAACACATCACTTAAAGGATGATGCAGGACTACAGGTGTGCACTAAAAGTGTGGATGGAGAGGAGAGGGCAGAGACATTATTGCTCAGATGGAGAGAATGTTGTGGTCACTAATTTTTGTGGGGGATAAAGAAGAGATAAAAAATAAGGATTATCCCAAATCTCTGATCTCAAAGTAGAAAAAGAAAGTGAGGAAGGGAGAAAAAGGGATGCTCAGGTAAACATTGTGATACATGTTACCATAGAGTAAAGCAAGGCTACTTCATGAGACAAGGGGGATGTAGCCATCTATATTAAAGATATTGATTTTACACTGTAGATTACTGGCCTCGAAGTGTTTTTTTTTTTTTTTTTTTTTTTTTTTTTTTTTTTTTATGATTAGAATCAATGATTTTATTGAGGGAGATAAGTTACTCAAATGTCAACGGGCCGTAGGCAAAGGGAACAAACACGTTAGAAGTCTCAGGTGCGCTGGAAGAGGAGAGAGAGTTCTAACAGCTCTGCCCAACCAACATTCCGGATCCAGGGCTGCCATACTTCTCCAAGGCTCGATTTCTCATGGGTCACTTTCCATTCAAAGAATTCTGGAGACCAAATGCAACGGGATTCCTTCAGCTACCACCCAAGAGTCTTTGGGTCTTCTCTCAGCCAAGGCATCCAGTGAAAATATGATCTATTTTTCAGATTCCTCTGGAGGATTAAAAAGTCTCTTTCGCATTGCGTTGCCACGCTCCCTGCTCTTGTTCCTCTTTTCCATGTACTCATTCTTCAAGCATTTTCTCATCTCCCGATCAAGATCATTGCAATGACCAAAAAATTTCAGAATGCTGTGATTTTTGTGACATTCCTTAAGCAAGTTAATCAAGACGTTGCATTCTTCAGTATGCAAGTGTGGAGATAAGTCAGGATGCATCTTTAGAAGAAGGAGATGGAGCACAGCAGAGCAACCCGACTGGCGGCCACACCCGGAGAGCGGAAGCGGTATTCACCGGCGAAGACGCTGCACCCAAAAGCCGGCGGCCAAGGCGCCGGAGCCGGGACAGCTCCGGGTGGCGAAGGTTCCGCGCCCTCCACGCCTGACCCCGCTCGCCTCTCGAAGTGTTTTGATCATTCAACTCTATATGTAAACATTTTCATGCACAAACTATCAAAATAATTTTATAATTTACAAAGGCAATATACGTATTGTGTTACTACTATAGTATATATTATAAAAATACACAAATAGAACAATATAATGAAATAGAAATGAATTCAATATTTCAAATTATTATTTTACTTCATAAACATTATTTGTAATAATGTTTTTCAAAATCTTGTTAATCATGATGGCTTTGTGTCATTATTACCTTCTATTTCAAGGCCCAATATATACTTAAAGTCCGTCATTAACAATAAAGGATGTAAACCCATATTTCAAATTATTTTTAGTAATTTCACATTTTTCTGACCAAAATCTTGCCGATAAGTTTAGACTATTATTAATTTTACCTATTTTAGTGGCTTAAGAAGAAATGTATTACCCAAAGTGAAAAGATTATTATGACAATTTCTTATTGTTTGGTGATTCTTACATTTTATTATTTTTCCAATTGTGGTTTCTTTGAAGGAAATTGTATCAATATCTAGTCTTTTAGTTATAGTTGTTCTAGTCAAAACTAAATAATATGATCAATAAATAAATCTACCTAGTTTACATAATCTAAACTATAGTGCAACGAGCTGAAAGTAATAAAATAACTGAAGACAACACAATTTAACATTTTTCTGGAACTCTCTTCTTACCCCACCCTTAGTATATTTCATATAATCTATATGATCCTTGACTATCTGATATATGGACCAAGATAGCATTCTGCTGTCAATCTAGTTGTTAAATATCATTAATATGTAATCTCTTTATTAGTTTTATAAAATAAACATAAATACTGTTATAATATTTTTCACAACCTCATAAGTCATCTTGGGCACTGTTATTCACTAAATGTTTTTGTTTCCCCCGCCCCCCCTACTAGAATTCGTATGTCGAAATCCTAACCCCCCAATATGATGGTATTAGGAGGTCGGACTCTTGAGGGTGGAATCCTCATGAATGAGACTAATGCCCTTATAAAAGAGACCCAGAGAATTCCCTTTTTCCTTTTACCATGTGAGAACACAGCTAGAAGACAGCTGTCTATGAACCAGGAAGTGGTCCCTTACTCTGCAGCCACTTTTATCTTGGACTCCTCAGCCTCAAGAACTGTGAGAAATAAATATTTGTTGTTTAAGCCACTCAGCCTATGGTATTTTTGTTATAGCAGCCTGAACAAATTGATAGAGGCATGTACCAAATGTGAGATAGAAGAAAGGCATAATTAAATTTTTGTTTCAGAAAAATGTTTCTGGTTACAGTATGGAGAATTTTGAGACTGGAGGAAGAGATTATTTCATATGGAAAATAGTGAGGACTTAAGTCAGTGGCTGAAAGGATTGAGAAGTAGAATGTATTGTTGGAGATATTAAAGACATGATCTGACCAGACTTGGTTACTGGTAAGATGTCAGGCTGAGAAAAAAGGAGATGTCTAGGATAGCTTCTAGATAGATCAGTTGGACAAGTGCATGATGATGGTAGCATTCACTGAAATAAAAACTAGAATCTTAATAAAGTTAATGGGGTTTCCAGTCTGACATATAAGGAGATTAAAAGTTGCCACTCTGTCCTAACAAGTAAAAGACTGAACAAGCTGGAAAATCACAGGGCAAATTGCCACTTCAAAAATTGGAAAGATGGACAGGTGAGTACAGAGAATCACAACTTACCAGAGCAGAAATCTCCACAGGAACCAGTACCTGGGTAGGAAAACCTAAACCTAAACTGTAATTGAGGAATTGCTGGGGACTTCTTGTGGACAAGTCTGAGAGTTAAAAACTCCGAGGGAGGGGGGTCATAAGAGAGCACCCAAGCTTTTGTGGGTTTTACCTCAAGGAGCTCTACCAGGTGCTCACAGTGAATATCAGAGAAAAATCCCTTCATGCTTTTGGCAGTAGGAGGGGAAAAGCAACAATTTAAAAATATGTCAGAGCATTCTGTTTTTCTTAACAAAGTCTGACCTCAGCAGAAACTTTTTTACCAGAACTTTACCTGCTGGAGTTTCATCAGAGCCTAACTTACCTGGGGGGAGACAAATACTCAAGCCCTGGTAAAGTTTACAATCCAAGGCACAAGCTCACCAAAAGACTGAGATCTAATCATAGGATTATAGAACACTTGCCCTCCCCTACACCTCACCACCACATTATTAAAGGCCTAGCTGTAGCAGTTCCTTTTACTGGATACATCACGTCCAGATTTCAACAAAAAATCACAAGACCTACTAAAAGTCAAAAAATACAGTTTGAAAAGACTGAAGAAGAATTAGAGCCAGAGTCAGCTGTGGCAAGGATGTTGTAATTATTAGGCTGGGAATTTAAAACAACTATGATTAAAATGCCAAGGGCTCTAATAGAAAAAAAAAAAAAATAGTAGGCAACATTCAAGAACAGACGGAATGTAATAAAAGGATGAAAATTCTAAGAAAGAATCAAAAAGAAGTGCTAGAGATCAAGAACACTGTAACAGACATGAAGAATGCCTTTGATGGACTGATGGATAAAATTAATAAAATCAGTTTGGGGCTTGTTCAATTTAAGGTGCCTGTGAGATGTAGAGGTGGAAACATTTAGCTGTCACAGGTGTAACTCAGGACAGAAGTCCAAGTTGAAAATAAGTGGAGAAGTTATCTACATACAAGTCGTGATTAGAACAAATGGCCAAGATTAAAATACATGGGAAAAGTGTTTTAGAACAATGATTCATAACCTTTACTGAGTCACTTCATGATTTTAAAATTCTATATCTCCTCTTCAGAAATAAGTTCACATATACAATATTAAATGTATAGATTTAGGAGTTTTATTGCCTCCTTAAATTCCATTTGAACACAATAGTTTCTAATTTAAAGCAAAAAGACTTGAAGCTTAAATACAGATTCCTGAGGAAGACATGATGTTTAAATACTGTCCTGATGTGTTTCATCATTTAAGGAAAGAAGGCACTTATAAAAGAAACTGAGAAGTGGATGAAAAAAAAAAAATGTAAAGATATTTGGAAATAAATGGATGAGAGTCTTTTAAGAAAGTGGCTGAGTTTGCATCAAAAGTTGAACATACACATATATGTGTAAATATATACATATATATTTATGCATATACATGAGCATGTATTCAAGTTTTGATATATGTATATTTGTATGGGTGTGGCTGTGCTTGTGTGGTGTATTTGTACATAGAGGAGTCTAAAAATACAGCATAGAGTGGAAATAATTGATGGAGTAAGATGGACTCTATTGGGGCTAGGGATTTAAAGAAAATGAAGAAGGGCTGGAATAATTGCTGAGGGGAGCGGGAAATAGGCCAGATAAGAAAAATGTAATAGGATTGCCAAGCAGTTGTGGTTACCTCTGAGTTTGGATTCCATAAATTTGCTATGGTACTAATCTTCAAGATCATCTGGTTTTCTCTAGTGGTACACAATAACATGGGGCAGGTTCAGAAGCAGAGGGGGCAGATGGTTGAATTAATCCAGAGCTTCTCAGAAATTAAAGAGGAAAATATCAGAATCAGCTGGGGAACTTTTTTTAACTACACATATCTGTCAGTCAGAAATAGGAAAATACATTTTGCAATAACGTACCAGTGAGTGGACAGAGAAGGGAAGGAAGCTAAAAAGGCTTGTATTAATGACCACATGTTACAAAGTTGGTAAAGAAGAGGAGGTAGAGTAAGTGGAATTGGAGAACGATTTGTTACTGAGCTTGTAGTAATAAATGATTAAATTAGATTCAAACTTATCTTCAACATTATAAAATGTAACAGAAAACCAGATGCGTTTAGATGATAAAAACTTTAGATGTTGAAAATAAATTGGTTATCTAGAACAATCAGATTAATCAAATAGTTACTTTAAAGGCAATGTCACATAATGTCTAACCATACTTTGGGGACTTTCTGGCTGTTTAATTCTCACCACTGGGTCTTTCTAATTTTCTGGCTCGAGCAAGTACTTTGCCTTGGTCTGTCTGATCTCCTCATCCTAAAATTCATATGCTTGTCATGAAAATTAAATGAGTTAGTATATTTAAAACACTTAGAACCATAGCTGGTACCTAGTGTACACTTGAAAAATGTTACCTGTTGTTATTACTAAATCTCTATTTTACCTTTATTATACAGCTATGACTTTAACAGTGAATTCTCACTCAGTGGAAAATGTGTTTTTGTTTTCATTTTTTTAAAAAAAGCTAAAATCAACATCTAATTATCTGTAGAGAGCAGTTTCCTAAAAATTTTAAGTTTCGATCAACTTGTAGATTATTGATAGATTTATCTTCCATCCCCTACTTCCCTAGAAGCTGTTAACTATAATTATCATTTAGCATTAAGTCAGATCCTTCAAACTTAATTCTGCATAACATTCTCATTTTGCTCTATTATGACATATATCAACCATGATTCTCCTTGACTGCATTCATGATATCCTTAACATAAATCCCATGACGAGTAGGCTATAAAAATTGTTTTCTGAATGAAGTGGGTTTTCTATTTGGAGAAGATTAGAAAGCAAAGAAATCATCACTGAAGTCTATAACAGAGAATGAGACACATGAGGTATGAATTTCCCACTTCATTTGGGTCTCGGTTATTCCCCTGTACCCCATGTCTATTATGTCAATTAAAACATTCTTATTTTCTGAGTCTCAATATCCATCAATATTAGGAATTCAAATTTATGAACCTAAATAGTCATAATCTGCAATGTTTATTCTCCAGTACTCTTTTTTTTTTTAATTTTATTTATTTATTTATTATTATTAACTTTTGACTGTGTTGGGTCTTCGTTTCTGTGCGAGGGCTTTCTCTAGTTGTGGCAAGCGGGGGCCACTCTTCATCGCGGTGCGCGGGCCTCTCACTATCGTGGCCTCTCGTTGCGGAGCACAGGCTCCAGATGCGCAGGCTCAGCAATTGTGGCTCACGGGCCCAGTTGCTCCGCGGCATGTGGGATCCTCCCAGACCAGGGCTCAAACCCGTGTCCCCTGCATTGGCAGGCAGACTCTCAACCACTGTGCCACCAGGGAAGCCCTCTCCAGTACTCTTGATGATACTTTTCTGAATATTGACCCTTACTTGAGGACAGTAACACTGAAGTGGTATAGCTATATTGAAGCACAAGCACATGCACAAAAAATGAAATTTTTTGTCTTTTTCATTTTACTTTCTTTGTTTTTAACTATGTACCATGTGTAACATATGTTCCTGAATAGTAGACAAAAATGGGATGCCTATGCAACCTCTTGGATAAATGTAAATAAAGATATATGATCTTACTTTAAACTTCTGAGAAACATGAGAGCAAGGGACCTGGAAGCATGGGAGAATTCCATATGGCTCATGATGTAAAAAGCCAGAACAGATAAAACAGTCTTTGTGATCCAGACACTAAGCAAAAAGAGATGACTTGTTTGATTCATACTGAAATTACTTTATCTCCCCATTTCTCTTGTTCTCATTCTTAGAGTGATTTCTTCTCTTCTGCTCCAGAAAATTATAGCCCTATGATATTTTTAAAATATATTTTAGCTTTCGCTTAACCAAGGAAAACCTGACTCTCAGTAATTCATCCCTTATTTGTTTGAAGAATAAAACTTCAAAGTAAATTTTCTTTTCTTTTTACAATCTCCTCTCTTGTTTGATCATTTTTCTATTAAATTTTAAGTTTTGATGGTTTACTGTCATACCTTCACAAAAGAAATTTAGAGACACTGTCCCTTAAATTTTAGATGCACTGCATATGGTGATTGATAGATGTTAACCGGACTTATTGTGGTGATCATTTTGCAATATATACAAGTAACAAATCATTACACTGTACACCTAAAACTACTATAATGTTATATCAATTATATCCCAAAATATTAGAGAAACTTAGAGATACTCTGCCCTTAAGAATTTTAAATGCAAGGATGGCACTGGTGAACCAGAGCATTTATCCATTTCCCTTGGTAACATGCAAAAAATATACATACACCTATATACAGAGATAAAAACTGTGAGTTTCCAGTGGAATCTCAGAATCTGACCTAAGGTCACACTCCAATTAGTCAATATTCTGATGTTCATAAAATAATAATACTGGACTCATAAAAAGGAGGAATAAGCAATGTGAGATATTTTTGAGAAATGGTTTTGATAGATTATTTCTCCTCATGTACATTTTTTAAAAATTAAGTATAGTGTCATAGAAAATAAAAAACAGAAACTACATAGGTTGAAACAACACAGACACTATTTTTCCTGGACAAGATGCCTCTTCAGCAATAACTATTAATTTGCTCACCAGACTGCCAACATGGCAGGTCTTGGTGCCTTCCATGGAACTCAAAGAAATATGTCTCTATGAACAAAAGAGCAAACATCCAGCAATGCTTAAGACAACCAACTTGACTAAAAATACATATAGTTATTTACATATATACATATATGTAAATACTATTTACATATATGTTAGCTCACTTAATTGTCACAAAACCCAGCCAAGGCTGATTTAATTATCTCCATTTTACAGATTAGACAACTAGGACACTCAAATTTAGGAGATTTGCCATGTCCAGATAGCTAATGAGAAACACAAATAGAACTTAATACCATTTTACAAATGTAATAACTGCTAATTAAATTTTTGAAATAATAGAAAGGTATATAAACAATTAAATCCTCTTTAATAGCTTGAATTTACATATATATTCAAAAATATGTGTATATATAAATAAGAATATATTAATATACATGCATATAATTTTATTTAAACAAATAAATTAATGCCATACATACCATTTGGAAATTTGCTTTATTACCCTGTTACTTTAATGGCTTATACTGAACATTATTTCTCAGTATATACCACATATTTAAGCATTTCCATATGAGTTTTTACCAAAATGTCAATATTACAGGTTATGCATATGTATATGTTCTTGGTGTTACTTTTTAGAAAAGCTATCAATAAATGGAAATTCTTAATCAAAAATATTTTATAACTATTATTAAATTTGGTAGTTATTATTAAATTACTCTCCACAAATCTGTTTAAAACTTATATGTACATCAATAGTGTATGACAGTTCTACTTCCTGCACATTTTCTTAAAAAATAAAAGTATTCTCAATGTTTCAAAAATTTTTTTCTTGATCAATAGGAAAAAAGAAAAAATATGGTAAAATATTGTTAAAAATTCAATTACCTTATTACCTAGGAGATCAGGGATCTTTTTAAGTGCACCTGCTCATAACTTTGCTCATGCCCTTCCCCTTTATTTCTAATGGGTTACATGTCATGTTCATATTGATTTGTAGGATCATTCCTTTTTATATTAAATATTTTGGTCCATTTCAGTTACATACTTTACAAAAATGTCTTCCCAATATGTCAATTTTTAAAAAATTTTGTTCATTCATCATTCATAGCTTTGTATTTATTTTAAATAATCATCAGTGTTTTTATTTATGTTTTATATTTTACATCTTACTGAAGAAATTTTCCCCATTATAAGATGATTACAAAACAATAGCATCTTAAATTATATTCTAGAATTCATTTAAAATTGTTTGTGGGTAATAACTAATTTATAAAAAGGTAAACCTCATATTTGCTGTAATGTGAGGTAGAGCTAAGTTTATCATAAGATGTACAATCAATTATCCTAGTATCACTTTGTCCCTCTTTACTGTTAAAAGGTTAAAGGGTGATCAAATATATTCATGTCTGTTTCTGGACATTTTCTTTTGTTCCATTGATCTATTTATTTCTATGCTAGAACTTTATTGCCTTCATTACTGCAAACGCATGGGTTTTTTAAAAATAACATTTAATAAGAGGCCCAGGGGACTTTGGGCCAGCAGGCACTGACATGGTCATTGAGAGGACAGAGAAGCAAGTTTCATACACTAGGATAAAGTGCATTAGTGAAATAAAACATACCGTTGGTAAAGGCTTGCGGCCACATGGGCTAGAGGCAGAATTCTACATAGTACTAAAAACCTGTTTAAAGACCCTCATTTTAATATATAAAAACACTATAAACAAACAAAGAATAAGGCAATGCAAAGCTTGTATTTCAGCTTGAGTCCAAAGAAATAATATTTTCTAACTATGATGCTAATCATTGTAGACTACCTGCAAAAATGGCCATTCCTATAAGCATATGCTTCTTCCATTAAGAATGAAGTCTAATCTCTCCCATGTATATTCTCTAACCATGTGACTTTTATTTTTAGCAATTTTATGAAATAAATGTGATTATCTTGAACTTCTGAACTCATGCCTTAAGAGACCTTCCTTGTAGTTTCCAATTTTATCCTTGGAAGGCAATAGCCAGGTTAAGAATTCCAACTACACTGCTTTAGAGAATGGCAACATTTAGAAAGAAAGATGCTGAAGCTTAAGAAATTACAAAAAGAGAGACAGGGACCCCCAGATGCACCAAATATGCAAGACAGTACAACAGATATGTGAGTGAAGCCATCTCATATCTTCCAGCTCTAGTGGAACTACCCCAGCAAATACCACATGAAGAAAATATAAGCTGAACTGTCTCATTGAGCCCTGCACAAACTGTAGAATCCAATAATATCCAAATAAATGGATATTGTTGTTTTAAGCAGAGAAGTCTTGAGAAGGTTTTGTACATAGGAGTATACAACTGAAAAAATACTAGGACTCCACAAAGAAGGAACTCCAAGAATATCTGAAAGGATTTTCCTTGGTCTTTGGCCAACTCCTAGGCTATGGATGTACCAGATGACATCAAAGGAGACCTGGCATAGAACATCTGTTGCGATCTGGGAACTGAAAAGTGATTCAAGAATTTGTACAGAGCTGGAGAAATGTTATAGTTTTGGTCCAGCCACAGCAGAAAGACATTGCTGACTCTTCAGGTGATTTATTTAAAATCAGCAAAGGAGAGCAAAGCATGCCTCAAAAGGAAAGGGAGTACACAGTAACAGCAAAGGCAAAACTGAATTAGATCCTCCTTACCAAAACTTTAAACCAAGTCTCAGCAGGATAAATAATCTCCCAGTAATTTTATTGCTGGACGAACAAAACTAAATATGTGTTACAGGGAAATAACAAATCCAAAGTCTCTACAATGTATTATACAAAATATTAACATACATTTAAATATTACTAGATATATGGAGAAGCATGAATAATTAAAGATGATTAAAAAATAAAATAGTCATTAAAAGCAGATACAGAAATGTTTAAATACTGAAATTAACAGACAAGAACTTCAAAATAATTATAATTGCTATGTTTTTAAATATAGAAGATATAGATAAAATGAATGAAAGTACAGAACATTCAACAAATATTTAGAATCAGCACAAAATAATTAACTACACACTCCCTGAATTCAAATGCAATATCTCAAATTAGTCATTATGTGAATTTAACAGCAGTCTAGACACTGCAGAATACAAGACTCATAAAGTCAAAAACTGATCAAGAGAAAATACACAAACTAAAGTGCCGAGAGAAAAATAATGAAAAAAAAAAAAGATCAGAAATTAAAGAAATGTGGGATATCATCAATAAGTTTAACCTACCTGTACTTGGAATGCCAGACAAAGAGAATGACATGGAAGTAATATTTTTAATAAAAGAATGGTGAGGGTTTTCTAATTTGATAAAAATACCAGCTCATGAATTAAAAAAAAAAAAAAATTAAGATAAACTCAAGCAGGGTAAATACAAAGAAAACAGCCTCTCACATCATAGTCAAACTGAAGAAAAACAAAGATAATGAAACAATCTTAAGAGTAACCAGAGAAGGAAGACACATTTCCTGCAGTAAGATAACTGTGGAAGTCATAAAATACTGAATTTTTTTTTTTAAATTTTGAACCCACAGAATTATGCTCCACTCAGGCTGGCCCCTTCTTCTTTCCACAACAGCCACTCAGGGCTCCTGGTTGTGGCCAAGGTCAACTAGATCACTGCCATCTGAAATGTATTCTTAATGTATTGAAAAAACAAAATACCAACCTCAGGGACAATAATCTTCCAAAATGAAGTTAAATCACAAGTGTTTTCAAGACCTAGTGAATAAACAGCAAATGGCCAGCATATCTGAACTACAAGAAATATTAAAGGAAGTTAATCAGGCTGAAGGAAAATGATTACAGATGGAAGAAAGAGTAAGAATAAATGAATAACTCAAGAAAAAGTAAATATAAAGTTAATTATAAGAGACTATTGATTGCTTAAGCTACAATAAAGACAGTGCATTTTGGGTTTTTACCAGAAGTAAAAGTAGAGTACATGATAACAGTAAAAAAGGGCAAGAATAGAATAAATTAACTGTTAAAATATTCTTGCACTGTTTTGGATATATAACCCTAAAAATTTGAGGTAGACTGTAATAAAGATGTATTCATTTCTAGGGTAATCAGTGAAAAAAGAATGCTAAGAGTCAGACAAATGTGAATTAAAAGATAAAGTGCAATAAAATTGTACTTGTTCATACAATAGTAATTAGATGAGGAAGAATAAAGAAATAAAAAGCCTTGATGGGACAAATATAAAACTAACATCAAGGTGCTTACTTAAACCCAAATATATAAGTAATTTTTAAAAGACCCAACTCTATGCTGTTTACAAAAAATATCTTTCTAAATCACCTAGAGGTTAAAATTATGGGAAAACATGCCATACAAATCCTAACCAAAATAAAATCTGGGTGGCTATACTAAAATTGGGAGGAAAAAGATCTTACATCAAGGAGTATTTTGATGATAAAAAGGGACATTTTTTGTTGATAAAAGAATCAGTATATCAAGAAAAAACAACAATCCAAATCCACTAAAAGGAACATATACCTACCCTATTTCCCAGAAATTCTACTCCTAGATTTATGTGATGCATGAGAATTGAGTGCACACTTCCACCAAAATACACAGTTGAAAACATTCATAACAACTTTATTCTTATAACTGAGAACTGGACACTACGCAAACTGAGATATATTCGTACAGTGTAATACTCTACTGCCACAAAAACATGAACTACTGATACATGCACTAACATAGATGATTCTCAAAAACATTATGTTAAGCAAAGGAAGTTCCTCACCATACACCTCGAGGGCCCACGTGTTTACCTGAGCTAAAATTCTCCTCATTCACTGCAGACATTAACTGAAGATCCCAGGAGGGTTTGCAGAATTGTCCTTTTTACCTCCTCACCACTAAATTTATTCAAATGAATTGGGAATAACAAGTAACTAGTCCCTCTAAAAGCTACTTTATATAATCAATTTTTTTGCAAATAAATTTCTTATGAATAAATTCAGTCTGGGTGATGTACAGAAATTAAAAGGTAGTTTAACCTGAAGAAGTTCTACAGGACTCTTTAACTCAGGCAATTTCTAAATAACATTATTTTTTCTTCTAGTATAATTTTAGACAAAGAATTTCCTGCTTTTCCTTTTATGTTTCAAGACCCCAGAGACTGCAATTAATTTTGTCATGAGATACTATTCAATATTAATTAAATTCTTTCAAGTGGATATGTGCTATTAAGAAATAGTCTTTTCTAGGTTAATGTGGTTCTTAAATTTAATTTGAAACTTATTTAGTCAGTATGTTTTAAAACGTTATGAAGATTAACCTTCCCTTATTTCTTTGTTGTTATTGTTTTTCTAAATGCACAATTAACCTGAAGACAAATGCTAATTAATAGATGACATTATAATTTGACTCCATTTATTATGTGAGCCATTTATATCAATTCAGGAGGGGTAAAGAGGTGGATTGAGGAGTTTTCCTGTTTTGAAATTTAAAGACCCTTATAGTTGTGTTTCGTGTTTACATTTCATTACCATCCTACTTTATTTACTTAGTCATTTGTACTATTTAGTATGTTTTCTTTTTGATGAAGCAATAAAATGTCATGTAATTGGGTAATAGTAATTTAATACCTAAATACAAGCTTTTAAAATCCCAAGAAATTTGCGTGACAGGTTTATAGTTGGTACATTACTGGCGACGAAATTTCTTCCTGTAGGCAATTTTGAAACTTAACAAAATTAGGTTCCCTTAATCATCACCATTTCTAACACTAAAAAAATTAGTAACATAATTTGTTTTCAGAATTTAGTTTTATTATTATGTTTTCTAATTATAGAAACATAAACTTAAACACACATTTCTTCCCTAAAACCACATTTTGTTCCCTCCACACCACCCCCAGATTATGTCATTTACCTCTTCTCTGGATATCATGCATAAATGCTTTTCTGCAACATGTTGATTAGAGAGGATACTAACTCACAGGAATATCATTTCAGGCACCACTGGCAGAGAACAATGGGGGTCCCAGCAACACCAGAGAAACCAGGCAGACCAAAATCATACTGCAAAAATTCCAAAACTTTAACTGTCATTAGAACAACCCACAAAAGAAGGCTAGGATCTGCAGGTTAAATCTAAAGAAGGTGACTTCCTGATAAAATAAAATAATTTAAATGGACTCTGAGTATCCAATCAGAATAGACAAAATGTCCAGGAAACAATAAAAAGATCTTACAAAGTCCTTATACAACTAAATATACCCTTACCATAAGATCTAGCAATTGTGATCCTTTTACCCAAACGAGTTCAAAACTTACATCCATACAAAAGCCTGCACATGGATGTCTATAGCAACTCTGTTCACAATTGCCAAAACTGGAAGCAACTAAGATGTCCTTGAGTAGGTAAATGGATAAGTAAACGGTGGTACATCCATACAATGGAATATTAATTGGTGCTAAAAAGTAATGTGCTATCAAGCCATGAAAATACATGGAGGAGAAAAAGAAGAAGAAAAACAGAAAATACATGGAGGAACATTAAATGCATATTGTTAAGTGAAAGAAGCTGATATAAGAAGGCTATGTACTGTATGAGTCTAACTATATAACATTCTGGAAAAGGCAAAATTATGAAGATAGTAAAAAGATGAGTGGTTGTCAGGGGTTGAGGAGTGGGAGGTTGATGAATAGGTAGAGCGTGGAAGTTGTCTAGGGCAGTAAAAATATTCTGTGTGATACCATAATGATGGATACATGTTATAAATTTTTCAAACCCATGGAACGTACAACACTGAGTGAACCTTAATGTATACTGTGAAATCTGGGTGATGATGATGTGTCAATGTAGGTTCATCAATTGTAGAAAATGTACCACTCTGGTGGGGGATGCTGATAATGGGAGAGGTTATGCACGTGTGGAAGCAGAGGGTATATGGGAAATCTCTGGACTGTCCCTCAATTTTGTTGTGAATCTTAGAATGTTCTAAAATCAAGTCATTTAAAAAAATAAGATGAATTGCATTTGTGTATGATGATTAGACATGATGTATAATCAACATGTATTGAGCCCTGAATAAATAGGGTTGTTATTATCAGTGTTAGTAATGATTAAATAAATGGCTAAATTGATATATTAAAGCACCATAGGCAAATTTGTCCTCTACTCTAAACCACTATCAGGCTTTGTCTAAAGACATCTGTGACTGTCCCAACTTGGGTGGTGCTATTGACACCTAGTGGGTTGAACCCAAGGATGCTTCTAAATATCCTATAATGCACAGTATAACCACCACCACACACCAGAAATGATCTGACTCAAAATGTCACAAGTACCAAGTTATGAAACCCTGCTTTAGACCATACATTATTTTTAAATGTAAATGAAATAGCATCTCTTGCTCTCTCTCCTTTTCTCTTTCTGAATGTGTGAGTGTGTTGGTCTTAGAAGACACAAAGAAAAATGTTAAGTTGTAATTTGTTGATGCCTTAAGATGCATTACATGCTTAGGTCTAGAGAGGTTGCTTAGTGAATATGAAATAATATATCTAAATTTAAAAAAAAGTAGAACCAATTATCTGTATGGCTTTCTCAGTACAATAGCTTCAGATTGAAACAAAATTAACATAAATATTCCCTTTTGAGCATTAGCAAATAAACATAGCAGCTGTATTTTTAGCTTTTTAAAAAATACTTATAATTACTTGTAAACTCTGTCATCAGCAATTTCAGAGTCTTTGACCTGTTTGTAGCATCTGTATTTATAAACAGTAATTCAATTAATATTTCCAAATACCATAATCGATAAAGAAAAATGGTCAGTTAATAAGTAAAGAATATTTGAATGTAAAAAGGCATCTAGTCGTTTATAAGCAAATGACATTTCTCTAGAAACTAAATTATTAGCAAATAACTCACCTCTATTTGACCAATTAATTATTCTTGATAACATCATATTAAACTGATAGTTAAAACGGTTGACATATGTGAAATATTCAGAAAATACATAAAGGGCTAATATATAAATAAATGTTCTCCTTGATATTCTATTTGTGATGTAAGAATATAACCATCTCTTACTTGAGTTTTTGACTTGAAAATAGTTTTGTTTTTAGATAATAGTATGAATTTTATTTGAATTTTATTTTTAAATGACAGCATTTAAATTGCCCACACATATTTCAGTCATCCTGTATTTGTTAATTTATTTAGCATTTTAAATTTCTATTTCCTTTTATTCTATTTCCTTGAAAAATTGTTTCAAGAATAAATGCCAGATTTAGCAAACAAAAATACAGGATGCCTAGTTAAATTTGTATTTAAGAAAAACCAAAAGAAGGAGCTTCAAGATGGCAGAAGAGTAAGACGCAGAGATCACCTTCCTCCCCACAGATACAACAGAAACACATCTACACGTGGAACTGCACCTACAGAACACCTACTGAATGCTGGCAGAAGACCTCAGACCTCCCAAAAGGCAAGAAACGCCCCACGTACCTGGGTAGGGCAAAAGAAAAAAGAAAAAACAGAGACAAAGAATAGGGACGGGACCTGCACCAGTGGGAGGGAGCTGTGAAGGAGGAAAGGTTTCCACACACTAGGAAGCCCCTTCGTGGGCGGAGACTGCGGGTGGCGGAGGGGGAAGCTTCGGAGCCACGGAGGAGAGCGCAGGCCCAGGGGTGCGGAGGGCAAAGCGGAGAGATTCCCGCACGGAGGATGGGTGCCAACCAGCACTCACCAGCCCGAGAGGCTTGTCTGCTCACCCGCCGGGGCGGGCGGGGCTGGGAGCTGAGGCTCGGGCTTCAGTCGGATCGAGGGAGAGGACTGGGGTTGGCTGTGTGAACACAGCCTGAAGGGGCTAGTGCGCCACGGCTAGCCGGGAGGGAGTCCCGGAAAAAGTCTGCAGCTGCCGAAGAGACAAGAGACTTTTTCTTGCCTCTTTGTTTCCTGGTTCGCGAGGAGAGGGGATTAAGAGCGCCTCTTAAAGGAGCTCCAGAGACGGACACGAGCCGCGGCTATCAGCGTGGACCCCAGAGACGGGCATGGGACGCTAAGGCTGCTGCTGCCGCCACCAAGAAGCCTGTGTGCAAGCACAGGTCACTATTCACACCTCCCCTCCCGGGAGCCTGTGCAGCCTGCCACAGCCAGGGTCCCGTGATCCAGGGACAACTTCCCCGGGAGAACGCACGGCGCCTCAGGCTGGTGCAACGTCACACCGGCCTCTGCCGCCTCAGGCTCGCCCCGCATCCGTACCCCTCCCTCCCCCCAGCGTGAGTGAGCCAGAGCCCCTGAATCAGCTGCTACATTAACACCATCCTGTCTGAGCGAAGAACAGACGCCCTCAGATGACCTACATTCAGAGGTGGGTCCAAATCCAAAGCTGAATCCTAGGAGCTGTGGGAACAAAGAAGAGACAGGGAAATTTCTCCCAGCAGCCTCAGGAGCAGAGGATTAAATCTCCACAATCAACTTGATGTACCCTGCATCTGTGGAACACCTGAATAGGCAAGGAATCATCCCAAATTGAGGAGGAAGACTTTGGGAGAAACGATATATATATATTTTCCCCCTTTTTCTCTTTTTGTGAATGTGTATGTGTGTACTTCTCTGTGTGATTTTGTCTGTATAGCTTTGCTTTTACCAATTGTCCTAGGGTTCTGTCTGTCCGCTTTTTTTTTTGTTTTTTTTTTAATTACTTAAAAAATTTTTATTTTCTTAATAATTGCTATTTTTTATTTTAATAACTTTATTTTATTTTATTTTACTTTTTATTTTATTTTATTTTATTTTATTTTATTTTATTTATCTTCTTCTTTCTTTCTTTCTTTTCTTTCTCCCTCTTATTCTGAGCCGTGTGGAGGACAGGCTCTTGGTGCTCCAGCCAGGCATCAGGGCTGTGCCACTGAGGTGGGAGAGCCAAGTTCAGGACACTGGTCCACAAGAGACCTCCCAGCTCCACGTAATATCAAACACTGAAAATCTCCCAGAGATCTACATCTCAACGTCAAGACCCAGCCACTCAAAGATGAGCAAGGTACAGTGCAGGACACCCTATGCCAAACAACTAGCAAGACAGGAAGAAAACGCCATGCATTAGCACAGAGGCTGCCTAAAATCATAATAAGGCCACAGACAAACCAAAACACACCCCCAAACGTGGACCTACCCACCAGAAAGACAAGATCCAGCCACATCCAGCAGAACACAGGTACTAGTCCCATCCACCAGGAAGCCAACACAACCCACTGAACCAACATAGCCGCTGGGGACAGACACCAAAAACAAGGGGAACTACGAACCTGCACCTGCGAAAAGGAGACCCCAAACACAGTAAGTTAAGCAAAATGAGAAGACAGAGAAATACACAGCAGATGAAGGAGCAAGGCAAAAACCCACCAGACCTAACAAATGAAGAGGAAATAGGCAGTCTACCTGAAAAAGAATTCAGAATAATGATAGTAAAGATGATCCAAAATCTTGGAAATAGAATGGAGAAAATACAAGAAACGTTTAACAAGGACCTAGAAAAACTAAAGAGCAAACTAACAGAGATGAACAACACAATAAATGAAATTAAAAATTCTCTAGAAGGAATCAATAGCAGAATAACTGAGGCAGAAGAACGGATAAGTGACCTGGAAGATAAAATATTGGAAATAACTACTGCAGAGGAGAATAAAGAAAAAAGAATGAAAATAATTGAGGACTGCCTCAGAGACCTCTGGGACAACATTAAACGCACCAACATTCAAATTATAGGGGTCCCAGAAGAAGAAGAGAAAAAGAAAGGGACTGAGAAAATATTTGAAGAGATTATAGTTGAAAACTTCCCTAATATGGGAAAGGAAATAGTTAATCAAGTCCAGGAAACACAGAGAGTCCCATACAGGATAAATGCAAGGAGAAACACGCCAAGACACATATTAATCAAACTATCAAGAATTAAATACAAAGAACAAATATTAAAAGCAGCAAGGGGAAAACAACAAGAAACACATAAGGGAATACCCATAAGGTAAAAAGCTGATCTTTCAGCAGAAACTCTGCAAGCCAGAAGGGAGTGGCAGGACACATTTAAAGTGATGAAAGAGAAAAACCTACAACCAAGATTACTCTACCCAGCAATGATCTCATTCAGAGTTGATGGAGAAATAAAAAGCTTTACAGACAAGAAAAGCTAAGAGAATTCAGCACCACCAAAACAGCATTACAACAAATGCTAAAGGAACTTCTCTAGGCAGTAAACACAAGAGAAGGAAAAGACCTACGATAATAAACCCCAAACAGTTAAGAAAATGGTAATAGGAACATACATATCGATAATTAGCCTTAAAAGTAAATGGATTAAATGCTCCAACCAAAAGGCATAGACTGGCTGAATGGATCCAAAAACAAGACCTGTATATATGCTGTCTACAAGAGACCCACTTCAGACCTAGGGACACATACAGACTGAAAGTGAGGGGATGGAAAAAGATATTCCATGCAAATGGGAATCAAAAGAAAGCTGGAGTAGCAATTCTCTTGTCAGACAAAACAGACTTTAAAACAAAGACTATTACAAGAGCCAAAGAAGGACCCTGCATAATCAAGGGATCAATCCAAGAAGAAGATGTAACAATTGTAAATATTTATGCACCCAACATAGGAGCACCTAAATACATAAGGCAAATACTAACAGCCAAAAAAGGGGAAATTGACAGTAACACAATAATAGTAGGGGACTTTAACACCCCACTTTCACCAATGGACAGATCATCCAAAATGAAAATAAATAAGGAAACACAAGCTTTAAATGATACATTAAACATGGTGGACTTAATTGATATTTATAGGGCATTCCATCCAAAAACATCAGAATACACCTTCTTCACAAGTGCTCATGGAACATTCTCTAGGATAGATCATATCTTGGGTCACAAATCAAGCCTTGGTAAATTTAAGAAAATTGAAACCGTATCAAGTATCTTTTCTGACCACAACACTATGAGACTACATATCAATTACAGGAAAAAATCTGTAAGAAATACAAACACATGGAGGCTAAAAAACACACTACTTAATAACCAAGAGGTCACTGAAGAAATCAAAGAGGAAATCAAAAAGTACCTAGAAACAAATGACAATGACAACACAATGACCCAAAACCTATGGGATGCAGCAAAAGCAGTTCTAAGAAGAAAGTTTATAGCTATAAAAGCCTACATAAGAAACAAGAAACATCTCAACTAAACAACCTAACCTTACACCTAAAGCAATTAGAGAAAGAAGAAAAAAAACACCCCAAAATTAGCAGAAGGAAACAAATCATAAAGATCAGATCAGAAATAAATGAAAAAGAAATGAAGGAAACGATAGCAAAGATCAAAAAAACTAAAAGCTGGTTCTTTTAGGAGATAAACAAAATTGATAAACCATTAGCCAGACTATCAAGAAAAAAAGGGAGAAGACTCAAATCAATAGAATTAGAAATTAAAAAAGAGAAGTAACAACTGACACTGCAGAAATACGAAGGATCATGAGAGATTACTACAAGCAAATATATGCCAATAAAATGGACAACCTGGAAGAAATGGACAAATTCTTAGAAACTCATAACCTTCTGACACTGAAGCAGGAAGAAATAGAAAATGTGAACAGACCAATCACAAGCACTGAAATTGAAACTGTGATTAAAAATCTTCCAACAAACAAAAGCCCAGGACCAGATGGCTTCACAGGTGAATTCTATCAAACATTTAGAGAAGAGCTAACACCTATGCTTCTCAAACTCTTCCAAAATATAGCAGAGGGAGGAACACTCCCAAGCTCATTCTACGAGGCCAGCATCACTCTGATACCAAAACCAGGCAAAGATGTCACAAAGAAAGAAAACTACCGGCCAATATCACTGATGAACATAGATGCAAAAATCCTCAAGAAAATACTAGCAAACAGCACATTAAAAGGATCATACATTATGAGCAAGTGGGGTTTATCCCAGGAATGCAAGGATTCTTCAATATATGCAAATCAATCAATGTGATACACCATATTAACAAATTGAAGGAGAAAATCCATATGATCATCTCAATAGATGCAGAGAAAGCTTTTGACAAAATTCAACACATATATATGATAAAAACCCTCCAGAAAGTAGGCATAGAGAGAACTTTCCTCAACATAATAAAGGCCATATATGACAAACCCACAACCAACATCATCCTCAGTGGTGAAAAACTGAAACCATTTCCACTAAGATCAGGAACAACACAAGGTTGCCCACTCTCACCACTATTATTCAACATAGTTTTGGAAGTTTTAGCCACAGCAATCAGAGAAGAAAAAGAAATAAAAGGAATCCAAATTGGAAAAGAAGAAGTAAAGCTGTCACTGCTTGCAGATGATATGATACTATACCTAGAGAATCCTAAAGATGCTACCAGAAAACTAGTAGAGCTAATCAATGAATTTGGTAAAGCTGCAGGATACAAAATTAATGTACAAAAATCTCTTGCATTCCTATACACTAATGATGAAAAATCTGAAATTGAAATTAAGAAAACACTCCCATTTACCATTGCAACAAAAAGAATAAAATATCGAGGAATAAACCTACCTAAGGAGGCAAAACACCTGTATGCAGAAAATTATAAGACACTGATGAAAGAAATTAAAGATGATACAAATAGATGGAGAGATATACCATGTTCTTGGACTGGAAGAATCAACATTGTGAAAATGACTCTACTACCCAAAGCAATCTACAGATTCAATGCAATCCCTATCAAACTACCACTGGCATTTTTCACAGAACTAGAACAAAAAATTTCACAATTTGTATGGAAACACAAAAGACCCTGAGTAGCCAAAGCAATCTTGAGAAAGAAAAACGGAGCTGGAGGAATCAAACTCCCTGACTTCAGACTATACTACAAAGCTAGAGTAATCAAGACAGTATGATACTGGCACAAAAACAGAAATATAGATCCATGGAACAAGATAGAAAGCCCAGAGATAAACCCATGCACATATGGTCACCTTATCTTTGATAAAGGAGGCAAGAATATACAGTGGAGAAAAGACAGCCTCTTCTATAAGTGGTGCTGGGAAAACTGGACAGCTACATGTAAAAGAATGAAATTAGAACACTCCCTAACACCATACACAAAAATAAACTCAAAATGGATTAAAGCTCTAAATGTAAAGCCAGACACCATCAAACTCTTAGAGGAAAACATAGGCAGAACACTCTTTGACATAAATCACAGCAAGGTCCTTTTTGACCCACCTCCTAGAGAAATGGAAATAAAAACAAAAATAAACAAATGGGACCTAATGAAACTTAAAAAGCTTTTGCACAGCAAAGGAAACCATAAACAAGATGAAAAGACAACCCTCAGAATGGGAGAAAATATTTGCAAATGAAGCAACTGACAAAAGATTAATCTCCAAAACATACAAGCAACTCATGCAGTTCAATAGCAAAAAACAAACAAGCCAATCCAAAAATGGGCAGGAGACCTAAATAGACATTTCTCCAAAGAAGATATAGAGATTGCCAACAAACACATGAAAGAACGCTCAACATCATTAATCATTAGAGAAATGCAAATCCAAACTACAGTGAGATATCATCTCACACCAGTCAGTATGGACATCATCAAAAAATCTACAAACAATAAATGCTGGAGAGGGTGTGGAGAAAAGGGAACACTGTTGCACTGTTGCTGGGAATGTAAATTGATACAGCCACTATGGAGAACAGTATGGAGGTTCCCTAAAAAATGAAAAATAGAACTACCATATGACCCAGCAATCCCACTACTGGGAATATACCCTGCGAAAACCATAATTCAAAAAGAGTCATGTACCAAAATGTTCATTGCAGCTCTATTTACAATAGCCAGGACATGGAAGCAACCTAAGTGTCTATCAACAGATGAATGGATAAAGAAGATGTGGCACATATATACAATGGAATATTACTCAGCCATAAAAAGGAATGAAACTGAGTTATTTGTAGCGAGGTGGATGGACCTAGAGACTGTCATACAGAGTGAAATAAGTCAGAAGGAGAAAAACAAATACCATATGCTAACACATTTATATGGAATCTAAAAAAAAAAAAAAAGCTCAGAGGAACCTAGGGGCAAGATGGGAATAAAGATGCAGACCTACTAGAGAATGGACTTGAGGATACAGGGAGGGGGAAGGGTAAGCTGGGACAAAGTGAGAGAGTGGCACGGACATATATACACTACCAAACGTAGAATAGATAGCTAGTGGAAAGCAGTCGTATAGCACAGGGAGATCAGCTCGGTGCTTTGTGACCACCTAGAGGGGTGGGATAGGGAAGGTGGAAGGGAGGGAGATGCAAGAGGGAAGAGATATGGGGACATATGTATATGTATAACTGATTCACTTTGCTATAAAGCAGAAACTGACACACCATTGTAAAGCAATTATACTCAAAGATGTTAAAAAAAAAAACAAACCAAAAATCTTTTAATATAAGTATGTCACAGACATTGCATGGGACATTCTTATAATAAAAATATTATTTAATTATCTGAAATTCAAATATAACTGGGCATTTTTATTTTATTTGGAAAACTCTATTTTGAATCCTTCTAGAGCATGTCCCCTTGTGTCCCTTCTTATTGTGATGTTTCCCTGTTATTTACCATTCTGTAACTTATGTTCTCTCTCCAAAGTTTTTGCTTGTAATTCCTTGATAATTATAGTTTCCCTGCTATATTTTAAATACTTAGTATATAAAAAACACACTTAACAGTTAAAATTTTCATATAAATTTTAAAAATCTTCAATATATATTTTGTATATAAAATCATATAAATTTAAAGTCTTCATATAAATTATATAACTTGACTATTTGGATATATTTTTATAATTTTTTTATTGAGTAGGAAATAATTTATAATTATATTTATATAAGATACAAATATAGTGCAGAAAATATTGACCCTGAATTGAGGCAGACTTCGACCAAACAAATAAGATTGTTTCTTCCACAGCTTGTAAAATAGTATCTATGATTTGCAGACTAATGTCTTGATCATTCGGGTTTAATTTAGGATAGAAACAATTGGAGATTGGAATGAATTCTTGTATTTATCATTAAATCTAGGCTTTATTCTGTGGATTATGCCAATTAATCAACACAATCTTTTTTCCTATTGCTAGCAAGATATATGATTCCCAGGATCTTTTGCTCTATTAAATTGTTCACAGACTTAAAGCACATGAGGAGCACTGTTTTATATAGCCATGGATTGGATATTTTATAACTGGTACATCAAGTCATTTTCTACAAATTAATCTTGTGTTTACTAAAGACAATGTTAATGGTAGCTACTCCTTCACATATATTTGAGAGCACATCACTGTGGTTACAATATCATGTCTCAAACTATTTTATCACCCACATACTCCTTAATGGTCATCCAGCCTATGAATGGATTGCCAATTTTAGGTAAATTACAAAAACATTTATGTAAAACGTAGCCATTTTTTTTTTCTTGCCAATCAGAGGGAAGATATTGGTCATATTTCACCAATAACTTAACTCAGTTTAATAAAAATAGTTTTAAAAATTTGGTGAACTTACACATCTACTCATTTTCTTTATTACATTTAATTTCTACTGAATTAATTACTACTAATTCAAAATCAAGGGTATTAGAAATTATCAAAACTGTAATAGGGCCACTATTATTATAGCATTAGATAGGAAGCTCCCAGATGTAATTAATGTATATTAATACTTATGGCAGATAATTTTCTACAAATTAATCTTGTGTTTTATAATGAAGATACTAATAATAGCTAACTTTTCAAACACTTGTTGCATGTTTTATATACATTATTTCACATAATCCTTTTTAAAATCCCTCCAAATTTAGCTATCAAGGAAGTCACACAGCAGAGCTGGGCTTCACCATGGCTTTTATGTGTAATGCTCATCCTTTGAGATGCTATAACCTCTGCTCTTCTGGAAGAAAGAACCTGGAATCAGTCAATATTCTATCAATTAAGACCCTGTGTGCTGCAACTAAGACCCTAAGCAGCCAAAAAAAAAAAAGAAAAGAAAAGAAAAGAAAAGAAATAAGTATTTTAAAAAAAGAAATTTATAAAAAAAAGAAATTCACCTCTCTTTAAAATGAAATTCTATCAATTAATTAAACTGTGCAATCTGTTTTGTGTGTGTCTTTGTCTTATAACTGAGGACATGTGTAGCTTTTTTTTTTTTAATCACATGTTCCTTGGAAAGAGCAATTTCCCAAGCAACATAAATTTTCTTTTTGCTTTGGTTCAGATCAGGTCAGGATGTAAAGCTTGAAATCTTGCAGATGAAAATCAGTTGAGATGAGACAAATCTTTGAGCTTCTCTAAAAGCAAAAATATCTCTCCACCAAGCCCTCTAACCTTATTTACATTTTCTTTACTTTATCTATATCTCATATTGGTCATGTCTATAACAAAACTATAAGTTGATCAATAGGAGAAATGCTTACTCTTGATTTAGTGATCACAATGACAGAATTATTTGAATTATAACATCAATGAAACAAACACTTGGCTTTTGGTTTTTGGTTTTTACTATCTGATAATATCTCATCTGTTCACTTGAAGATGATTGATATAATTCAATATCATCACAGCCTTTTTGTGTTTTAGGACTTCCTTAAGTGGCTGACCTTGTTACACATAATTCATAAAAAGTTTCTGCCTCTATAGTACACTACTAATCCTACAATTTAATATACTGGAAGTAACCAAATTGTAGTATGTGCACAAATTAGAAATAGAATTTCTGGGACTTTGAATTACAACATATGTTGCTATATATAATCACATTGAATCTGTGTCTTTTAATACATAGCATTAAGTAGAAAACATAAAATAATTTTCCCTATATTTGGAAACTTTCACATTTCAGTCACGTATATGCTGCCAATGTTTTTTAAGAACAAAGAATAAGTTAAACTCTTGGCATTAACTTAGACATTTATTTATATAAGGCATGCTTTCAAATTTAATTTTATGTTAATCCATATAGATTAGCTAATTGCTTAAATTTTAAATGTGTTATTACGGGCTTTATACTTCTAATATAGGAAAATTTTTATACATGTATGTTTTAAGACTATCCTCTTAAATTAAATTTCAAATGAATATGGGGGTTTGAGGCAGAAGGCCATAAATCTGCACTTGTCTCATTATCTTACTCTTTGCGCCAACTCAAAAAATTCCAAATGGATTTATGTTTCTGAACATTTGCTAGCGTGCCAGTTGAATCTACACTACATTTAGTAAAATTAGATGAGAGTTAAAAGTGCTCCTGCGAAGCAACATGATGAATAACAGATAAGACATACTTTAAACAGATCAAGAATTATGAGTTTAAGGGCAAACTACTGACCTCTACATTAGAAAATATTTCTGAAAGTATTTTCTAAATTGTCTGTTATTATTATTATTTTTTTAGCTTTAGTCACTTTCTGCAGGAGGGTCAATTCATCCTGACACACACACCACCACCCAGTATGAAATCACAGGCTAAATGTGTGGTCCAGACAAGCACTAACCAGTGCAAATATGAGTCAGCACCTTTACCTCCATGCCACGCTGTCTCTATCTTTATACTACGTTTACATTGCACCAAGAAAATTATGAACAAATATAGATAGATAGATAGATAGATAGATAGATAGATAGATAGATAGATATAGATATGTATGTATATACATGCATACATATTTGGACCCAAAAGTGAAATAACTTGCCCTGGCACAAACATCTTGGAAAGTATTGATTCTCAATTTGGTTTTGGTTTTGTTTTTTTACCATTGAATCTATCTTTACAGTTGAGCATAATGTCTGGCACTCAGAAAGAATTAAATAAATATTTTTTGAGTGAATGCTGAATAAACTATAAAACTATTCTGTTTTCTTTATCTAAATATAGTTGACTTACAATATTATATTACTTTCAGGTGTACAATAGTGATTCGATATTTTTATAGATTATATACCTTACAAAGTTATAAAATATTAACTATATTCCCTGTGCTTTACCTTACATCCCTGTGACTTCTTTATTTTATAACTGGTAGTTTGTACCTCTTAATCCCCTTCCCCTATTTCATCCCTCCCCCCATCCCCTCCTTTCTGGTAACCAATAGTTTGTTCTCTATATCTGTGAGGCTGTTTCTGTATTGCTATATTTTATTTGAATATGTGTAAAAGAGAAAGTAGTTTTTTTCTGTACAATGGGAAATTATAGTTAAATGTAATTGACATAATTTAGGATATTATGCTCTTGTAATATTCTGAGCAAAACAATCAAACGATGCATGTTTTGAAAAGTCACTATTTGCTCCTTTTGTTGTGTGTTGACAGGTAGAATACAAAAAAAAGAATGAATTATATCATATTCAAAGATAGCATAACTTTACGGATTCACAGCTTTAGGATAAAGTCAACTTTTGTCTATGTTAATGTAAGATATAAAAAATACAGACTACTGAAAACAGATGACAAAAATGATTTATATCACTCGTTAGGAAACAGAAATATACACAAAAGCATATAAACAAGCAAATGTTTAGACAAAAACTTACTGTATTTCATGACTTACTAGCTTGATTCTACAGGCTTTCTCTAAAATGTCTGAAAAGGAAAATATTTAAAGCACTGGAGCTAATCCACTGGCAAGGAATCAGAATTAGATCATATTTCAATAATTAAATAAACTGAACAAGCAAGGATGTCTCAGCAGCAGAGATTCCTAGTTACTGACCCAATATCTGCTTCTGCTCTTATGTCCCACCGACATCTAGCTTTCCCCTCCTTCTCTGAAAGTAGGTGATACACAGGTGTATGGTTCGATGTAGTTTCTGGAAAAAAAATTTTTTAAATAGTGACAGAATTGACATGCCCCTTATCCCTTATGCTTCTTCCTTTTTACCCTTCCTCCTGTCTGTAATTTTGATATGAAGGCTGGAGTTCTAAAAGCCACCTTGAAAACATGAGAGGGGGAATCAAAGTTTAAGAATGACAGAGCAAAGTAGTGGATGAGCCCTGAGAAGCCAGGATGCCTGTTAATATTTGCCCACTACAAGGCAGCCCTGTCCCAACTTCTGTCCCACTCATACCTCTGTTTTCCAGGTCTGTGCAACTACTTTCTGAATTTAGTATCTAACTGATACACTCGACTAATCTTAAGTCCAGTATATCAAAATATAACTATTTTCTCCTTTGTATCTCATCCAAATAAACTTAAAAATGTCTACAATACATTATCAAGTGAACTATTTTTTTCTCACTCAAATTTGGAATACCATGGTTAACTGTGCCCTTTTTTATTTCCTAAATTAATGTAAATATGTATATTTTGTGCATAAATTTTATCAATTCTTCTTTTAAAATTAGTCTCAAATCCAATTTTTGCCATTCTTATTTCCAATTTCATCATCATCATTTCTTTACATCTTATTACTATTTATTCGGGAAACTTCCTTCATTTCTTCATTCTTTTCATCACTTGTATTATATGTTCCTTCCTTTTTCCTTCCTTCTATTCCTTTCACAATGTATCTAGTTCTACTTAATTAATCTATTTTAAAGTCCCAAACAGTTTCAAACATATATCTAAAACGCCAAGGTTATCATGTCGATTCCTGTTTAAAAGCACTCAGTGGCTTGCAGCACCTATCTTATGTTAGGACTTCACAAATCTGTTACCACTTTTTAATATTTCTGTTTGAAATTAATTTATTTGGAGGAAATAAACAGTTAGTGCTTTGGAAAATTTTTTAGAATAGTATATTTGTTTCCAAAAGCTGTTGTAACAAAGTACCAAAAATTGGGTGGCTTAAAACAGCACATGTTTATTGTGTCATAGTTTTGGAGTCTAGAAGTTCAAAATCAAGGTGTCAGTAGGGCCACACTCCCTTTGAAATCTGCAGGGAAGAATACCTCCTTACCTCTTTTAGCTTCTGGTGTTTGCAAACGATCCTTGGCATTCCTTGGCGTGTACATGTGCATCATTCCAATTTGCCTCCACGTCACATGGCTGTCTG
Organism: Balaenoptera acutorostrata; assembly: GCF_949987535.1. Taxonomy (NCBI): domain Eukaryota; kingdom Metazoa; phylum Chordata; class Mammalia; order Artiodactyla; family Balaenopteridae; genus Balaenoptera; species Balaenoptera acutorostrata. Next base: position 128,031,864 of record NC_080068.1, on the reverse strand, counting down.
TGTCTTCACATGGAATTCTGCTCCCTACAAATGTCTGTGGCCCAATTTCCCTCTTCTTATTAAGTTACCAGTCATATTGAGTTAGAGACCTCCCTAATGACCTCATAATAACTTGATTACTTTGCCAAGACTACTTCCAAATGAGGTTACCTTGCAGGAACAAGAAGTTAGGACTTCCAACATCTATTTTCGGGGGACACAATTCAACCAATAACAAAATGTATTTATGCATTTCTTCCTTTGAAAAAAAGACGCAAAAATCAAACCTTGTTAAGGTTTTTACTGTGAATGGATTTGCATCAAAAAAAATAAATAAAATATAAAAAACAAAACGAAACAAAAACAACCCACAACGAGATACTATCAATACTTCACAAGATGGCTATAATAAAAAAGAAAGACAATAACAAATATTGGTGAGGATGTGGAGAAATTAGAACACTTGTTCATTGCTGGTGGGAGTAAAATGTGGCAGACACTTTAGAGAAGAGTTTAGAAGCTCCTTGAAACTGATAAACATAATTACCATATAACCCAGCAAGTTCATTCCTAGGTAACTACCCAAGAAAAATAAAAATGTACCTTCACACACAAACACACACACACACACACACACACACACTTCTGTCAAGTTCTTAATGGTAAATAAGTCAATGATAATAATATTTTGCTTTAATTTAATGGTCCTGTTACAGTTGGATCAATCAGAAGCAGCTTGTTTCTAATGAATTGGAGAGAGTCAGGCAGTGTTCTAGGGTGCTGAGTCCCACCCAGAGCATGGTGTGCTGCAGTACATAGTTTATTGGTCCAGAAGATGCTTTGAAACCCAACACAGTTTCAATTCTTCCCCTGTGAACAAGCCAAGTAATGAAAACTGGGCATGACAGTTTAGCCACAACTCAAGTAAGGGATTAAAACCCCCTCTGTCATCCAACCACATCTGTTTGAAGAGTGAGAATATGAAGAATATGAGTGGTTTCTCAGTGGTTTCTCTTCTTAGGAGTCTTTGATCCTTAAGTAAACAGGCTCCGTTTCCATTTCTAAATGTTTTATGGAAAATGCAATGAATCCCATTGAAATTGGCTATGGGCAAGAGGTTATCAATATAAGCTAGTTAGTAGGGAGATATATAAAAAAGCAAGGCGTTTTCTGGTTGTTTATGGCAAAAGCATGTAAGGAACTGGAGACCTATGGCAGAACAAGTGTTTGTGGAGATTCCTAATAGTAGTTACTGAAAGGATATTAAGTCTCATATAAATTCCATTGCCGGTGGGTTGGTATTCCTGACCAAGACAATGTAGCTTACATCCCAAGAAAAGGGTACACAGAAATGGGGAATAAGCCATATCAAAAACAAAATTTAGGCTTGCGGGTTGGGTCGTTTTTGCCATCTAATTTGATCAGCATAGCCTTAGTCATTTGAGCTCAGGCTTAAAATTGAAGCTAAAATTCTTAGAGAAGACACTAGCAAGAGCAATGTAGCTTCTGGTCTTAAAGAAGATCTGAGGTATCAGACATATCAATAAAGTAGAGTCCCAGAAAATTAACTAAAGTCCCAGTTTTAAGAAACAAATCAGGAGCAACCAACTTGGTTAGTGAAATCACTGGTAAAAAACCAATATTTAAAATCAATCACAAAGCTAGGGATTGGCGTGTGACTACAGTTGTGATAAAAGCCAGTGGTCCCAGTTTACTGGGGAAAAGATTAGACCATGGCATCCGTTATAGGTTAAAATCTGAAATTATTAACCTAGCATTCAAGGTTTTCATTAATTGATTATAACTTATTACCCTAATACTGCTTTCAAACATATCTAACACATACCAAAATTATTCCAGCTACACGAATGTCCTCATGGTTCTCAGAATAAATTGTGTTCCTTATTAACTCTGTAAATTGTGTTCCTTATTAACTCCTTCTTTTTCCCAGTGGAGTGCTGCCACCTCTACTTGCCTACTTCCAACCTACTCCCAAAATAATGTTCTATCACTCAGTTTTATCAGTAATCATAGGATGCTATGCCTGTTTTGTTAATTATTCCATGTATGAATGCTTTATCTCTATAATTCAATTACAAACCCCTGGAGAGTATTATTTGCTTGCTCCTTCTGTTTGCTTTTATTTCCTTAGGTTTCAACTTTCTATCAGTAGGGGAAAAAAATCAATGAAGAACTATTATAGAATTTTTTAAAAAATGTATTCCTCATATTTTTAAAAAGAACTTCATCTACTTTAACACTAGACAGATATTAGAAAAAATAAAAACTCTTGACTAATATCATCCTTTGCTTATTTATTTTGATATGATGTATACAGATGCCATTGTGGATTGACTTGCATCTCCCCCAAATATATATTCTAATCCTAACCCCTGGTACCAGTGAATGTGACCTTATTTGGAAATAGCAGCTTTGTAGATGTAATTAAGTTAAGATGAAATTGTACTGAATGAGAGTGAACCCCAATATAGTGATTAGAGGCTTTATAAGAAGAGGGAAATTTGAACACACAAGGTAGAAAGCCATGAAGACAGAGGCAGAAATAGAACGGATACAACTACAAGCCAAGTAATGCCAAAGATTTCAGGCAAACACCAAAAGCTAGAAGAAGCAAGGAAGGATTCTCCCATAGAGCCTTCAGAGAGAGAGCATGGTTCTTCCCACCCCTGGTGCCTGAGTCAGTTCAGCCTGCTATAACAAAAATTCCATGAACTGGGTGATTTGATGTTGTGATTTTTTAAATCAACCTTTGTTAAGTAGAGTCTTAGGGTGTCAGATGATGAGCAGTTCAATGAAGACCACAAGGGAAAGTGAAATAGTGTTTATTACTCACAGGTCCTGGAGGAGCACAGCAGGCCTTGAGGGGCCACATGGGAGGTGGAACCAGGCTGCAGGCAAAGTGTGACCAGCAAGACCTGCAGCACATGGCTTTCTTAAGGTCCAAGGGTGGAGTACTTTGAGGTTCCCAGGCTGAAGCCGAATTGGTCAATTCAAACCAAGAAAAGCAGAGTTTTGGTAAGCTTTTTGGGGATATTATATAAAAGGTGTACAAGCAGAAGGAGTTAGGATGCAAGGGAGACTGTTTATCACCAGGTGCATTGAGGGTGTCATATAAGGAACTTACACTTACTTGTGACTCTGTAGGCTGTTATCTAGGGCATGCGCTTGAGGGAGGGGCTAGTGACAGTTCAAGGCCCCTACAGCTGCTTAGCTACACAAAATGAATGCTGACGCAGCACCATTATGGAGTAGGTTAGCTAAACCCTCAACATTCATAAACAACAGAGATTTACGTCTTACGGTTCTGGAGGCTGGAAGCTCAAAATCAGAGTGCTAACATGGACAGGTTCTGGTGTAGACCCTCTTCTGGGTTGAAGACTGCTGACTTCACATTGTATCCTCATAAGGAGAGGAGAGAGGAAGCAAACTCTCTCATGACACTTACAAGGGCACTAGTCCCATTCATAAGAGCTCCACCCTTATGACCTCATCTAATCCTAATTACTTTCCAAAGGAAGCAATACTATCACATTGGGTGGTAGGGTTTCAAAATATGAATTGTGGGGTGCCACAAACATTAGACTATAAAGCGAAGAGTGTTGCTCGTCATTTGGTTCTACAAGGATTAAGTCATTAGCCTTTGCAGTCATTGACCGACAGTGCACCCTGAAAGGAATTTAGGATGAAAACCTGGATAAAGCACCATGTGCTTTAGAAAAACAGGCCCCTTAGATAGTTATAGATATCTCAGCAAAGAAGAAAAAAAAAGAATTGGTGAATCCAGATTCTTGCATCTTCCCATGCATAAAAAAGCACTAAAATCATCAACTGAGATATCTGTTGCTTGTGACTAGCAGTAACTCAGTAACTTTTTAACTGAGATGTATGCTTGACTGCACGGATTCCTTAGACAAAATCATATATACCGGTTTTATATATACTGACATCTCCCCCCACCTCTCTAGAGCAGTTCCTCAGAACTATCCGAGAGGCTATTTCCTGGGCTGTTGTCTTCAGATCCCCAATAAAACTGAAACTCACAACTCGTAGGTTGTACATTTTTTCTTTCAGTTGACAAGACCATAAGACCTTGATCTTTGTATTTCTACCTCCAAAACTGTAAGAGAATAAATTTCTGTTGTTTAAGCCACCAAGTTATTGGTACTTTGTTGCAGCAACCCTAGGAAACTAATACAGACTCCAACTAACCCTACAATGAATGGTTTTTAACATCAGTAATCAGTGGTTATGAGACATCCTCTCAGGTCTCTTGGTTAATAGAAAGCTAATTGAAAATGGCAAGCATTACTGAAATGCTTATATAATATTTATGAAATCAAATGCAAAGTAATACTTCAACTACAAGTCACATATATATCTGTAAATGTATATAGTTGTATATAATATATATAAGAAAAGATATATTTTTATATATTAAGAAAAGTTATATATAAAATTATATTCATCTCAATTTTATATATATATATATAATTATATATGTATAATATATATGTATAATTATATATGTATATATATAAAATTATATATATATATACAGAGAGAGAGAGAGTGTGTGTGCACAAAAGAATCACATTACTTTTGTAAGAGAAAATTTCTCAGTCAGAACCCACAATTTAATTTACGGCTTGGGGCTGACAGGATAGAAATCTGCATATTTCCAACCACTCCAGGAACTTCTGCTATTGGTAGCTGATCCACAAACCACCAGAGATGAACAACTTAAAGAGCCCCAGATAAGGTCAGCTAATTTAGAAATATAAGTAAAATTTATGGCACCTACCATAAATGAAAAAATGATACGATTAATAAAACATGACATTATTTTCGAGGGATCTATACTCGGGAAAATTGGTGAGAAGAAAAATCAGAAACTCAAGCTCTAGCTCCAGATAAGTAAAAATTACAAATCTTTTTTGGTCGGCTGGGAAAGTTCACATCTCAGTACTCTATTCGTATTTTTGTTCTGACTAATTACCGCCGTCTATGTCAGTGGGAATACCAGCCATAAAACAGCAGGAAGGAACACTTGCCTCCCATCCCACTGGAGATAAAAAAGAAAAAAAAAAATCATTTAAGGCTAAGACTTAAGAAAATCAACTGAAAACAGGCAAACAAATTCTGTGGTCAAATGGCTTGTTTTTCTGGAATATAAATAAATAAAAACATAATTTTCTTCATTTTTCTTATACTATTTAATAAGGAACCAATGTTAAAAACCAACCAGTAGTCACAAATACCATTGAAAACAAGCTCTTTAAATTTGCTTTAATTCCAGTCTATTCAAAAAATGCATGATTGTCTGCTACCTTATTTTATTTTTGAAAAAAGCCTTCTTACATTTTCCAACTGAGTTCTACTAAGCCAGCCAACATCTTACTGATATCTGGTGTATATTTTGGAGTTTAAAGCATAAAGTCAGCAGTGACTTGCTGTGGGGTTAAGGAAAATAAGTTATTTCAGATTAAGACTAATTAGATAAAAATCACTAAGAAAATAAGTAATTTGGTAATGTCAGCTAAATTTACAAAAGCTCATATTCATCTTAAAGTCAAAGGTTGTGTGTACAATGGCAAGCTAAAATGAAAAATTGAGTCAATTATTTAGATAATTCAGGTCTAAAATTGCTGCCATTTAGGAAGAGAATATTTAGTTAATGGGGTCATGATTTATGTAAATAAACTATCAACACTGGCCAATTAACAACCTTTCCCATTTCACTGGAAATATACAGAACTATCTTAATGATTTTCATGGGAATATGCTACACAAGAAATCCTCCATGTGAAATGAAAGCCACAACAAGTTTCATCAATCAAGCAAAGTAAAACTAGATATCTTGGTGCATACCTTCTCCTTGTCCCTAATAAGATATTTAAAAAACAACAACAAACAAAACAAAAGAAAACAAACAAACAAACAAAAAAAGGGCCCAACAGGAATTATGTTCAATTCTGAACATTTACCTTTTTCCATATCTTTTTTTTTTTGAAACCTTGAAAGGACTTCTCCTTCCTCTATCATTTCTTAAAGTGAACTGTAAAGCTTCCAGTAAAAGGTTTTTCAACACAATTACTTTTGAAAATAAGAGAAGTGAGCTTGTAAAACAAATATTACCATTCTTTGCTCATTGTGTTTCTCTCAATGATTACCTCTTTTATTCACTGATCACCACTTTTCGAAATTGGGACAGAGCTAATAAACATTTAGTAATAATACCTTTATTAAAATGTATTGACAGTAATATCACCACCACCAGATATTTGCATTTTATTTTAACATATAGCTACCAGAGTGGCTAATATGTCCCTAATACTGAGATAAGAAAATGTCCTTGCCTTATCTTCAAATTTTCCTAATTTCAATTAGTTTCATACCTATCCTGTGACCTAAATACTTCAACTTTTCAGATTAAATTATCAGAATTTAGAAAGATTAGGTAACTCTCTCCTTGGTCAGATGGCTACTGATGTTAGAGCTTGGATTTAAATTCTAACAAGCTTATGATTGTTCTTGTTATTTCTAATTGTTAAATGAACAAATTTAAAATAACAAGCTAAATAAGCAGTTACCAAAAAAAAAAAAAAAAGTGATTTTGTATGTGTGTTTGTGTGTCTACTGGGAGGGTGGCTAGCTGAATCCTGAAGACATTCTGAGCCATTGCTAGCTTCAGGTTGAAACTCACCGAATTCTTTAAATATTTTAGGGCTGTGGTTCACAAACTCATTTGTATTTGAATTCCTGGGCAGCTTAAATAAAACGTCAGTATTTTGAAAAAGAGACAGATTGTAAAACTACCTTTTAGAGACTTAGGACCATATTATCTGCTTTCTACTATTTAGGAGCTAAAGACTTGCATGATGTTGTCATCTGCGCATCCTGGAGGCGCTCACCAAACTGGACTTTCAGTTCTTCTTAGAGCTTCTACGTTTGTTGTGTTTTCCTTAAGTGCTGTTCTCCCTGATCTTTGCATGGATGCACCTGGTCCTTCCCTTCATCCTTCTACTCCAGTCTCTGACCCTTCCTCCTCTCCCCCTCCCTCTCCACTTCTTCCCACTGCTCTTTTCCTTTCCTCCTTCCCCTTCCTCATCATAGTGCCCTTCCCGTTTCTTCCCCCCACCCCACGTGCTCCTCCATCTTCTCTTTCTCCCCCTTTCCTCTCCTTCTCACTCTTTGCCTTCTAACTCTACTCCTTCCAACTCCTTTTCCCATAGCACCCCCTCACGTCCTTTACTACTCCTGGGTCTTCTTCTCTAGCATATTCCAATTTTTTAACAAAATGATGAAATGGCCAGCTAAGAAGTGTAATTTCTGGGTTCTTCCTACAAGGTTATCTGAAAGGAGAAAGGCACATTTTCAGAACCTGGTTTATACACTGGGAGATATGTTTGGGTACAAGTGAATTGATAATTTTCTATCTTACACTTCATAGGATCTTACAGTTAACATTGGAAACTGTCCTTTTTATTATCTTATATTCCTTACATGTTTGTTATCTGTCCCACTTAGGTACTCTATCAGCCAGAAAACTGGGGAATTCACCAAGTTTAAATTGAACTTCTATATTTCCACTACCAGGAAATGTACTTCTTAAGAGTGGCTAATAAATGTTATTATGTATCTTTTATAATACGTTTAAGTATTTATAGAACTTTTGTAGAGATGTTGTCAGTGCACTGCCCATATTCAGCTGGCCTTTACCACATAGGTGCATGCCAGTTGAGGTTCTCACCACCATCACCAGCATCTCCTTGCTGAGGCCTTTGTCTGGCCACCAGCACTGGTTCTCTCCGTGAACATAGCAAGCTGGGAGAGACAGAAAATTCGATGGGGGATGGGCATTCCTTGACCAATGACTGATGGGGCTTAGGATAGAAATATCCAGCTCTTGCCTCTAGGATAGGATAACTGTCAGTTGCTCTTTTTATACTGGTTATCTGAATATCCTCAAGGGATTAAACTTTAGATGCCCACAAAGAGAAGTAGAGAATACTTGACAAAGTAAATAGCAATATGTCATCAGGAATCTGATTTTTCCATTTTTCCACAAGTAGTTTTCTTCCTCTTCCTTCTTCCCTCTTTCCCTCCCTCCTTCCATCCCTCTCTTTCTTCTTTCTTTTTTGTTTTTCTCTTCTCTCTATCTCTCTTTCTTTCTTCCTAATTCCCTTTTTGGGCAGAGGTGATTTTCACCCTTCTGTGTGTGTGTGTGCGCGTGTGTAATCAAGAATGGATAGGAATTACCATTAAGTTTTAAGTTGCAAATCCTCCCCTCCCTAGTCTTAATTGTTTACACAGAAAGGCCATTAAACCCATGTAATGCCTATTTGTTCCATTGCATTACTGAGTAGGAGACAATATAGAAAAGGAAAAATTACCTTTTAGCAAATATCACAGCATGCTTTGAAAGCTTTCTTCATGTTTGTGCTGTCTGAAGTTTAGCATGATCTTAATTACTATAAAATAGTTTTCATCATTCAAAGAATAAAAACATATGCATTAAATAAGCATAAAGAAAATTTTAGAAGACAAATGCGTAATGCAAAGCATTATGCTGCTCTGTTACTGCCTTAAAAGTCCACACACACACATATGCACATAACCAGAGCCTTGTCTTAGCAGTTCTTAACAGTTTCCCAATAGAGAATGGACGGAAACAAATGTCATTTTTGTATAAGTTTATACATTTTCAAATTTTATTTGCCTGGTTTTAAAATCTTTCACTTATTTCTTAATCTTTGCCTTAACCATTGCATTGTTAAGATAAATGAATTAAGCAAATGCTATCTTTTTTTTTTTTTAAAGTTTTACTTGATTTTTTTAATTTATTTATTTATTTATTTTTGGCTGTGTTGGGTCTTCGGTTCGTGCGAGGGCTTTCTCCAGTTGCGGCAAGCGGGGGCCACTCTTCATCGCGGTGCGGGGACCGCTCTTCATCGCGGTGCGCGGGCCTTTCTCTATCGCGGCCCCTCCCGTCGCGGGGCACAGGCTCCAGACGCGCAGGCTCAGCAATTGTGGCTCACGGGCCCAGCTGCTCCGCGGCACGTGGGATCTTCCCAGACCAGGGCCCGAACCCGTGTCCCCTGCATTAGCAGGCAGATTCTCAACCACTGCGCCACCAGGGAAGCCCCCAAATGCTATCTTATAACTAGCATAAAAGTTAAAATGTGACTGTCTTCCAAAAGCTAATTGCTGAGCTTGCTTTTCAAAGAGAAGCAAGCAGATTGGAATGCATCTTCTACCTCCATATCTAGCTCTTCTTTCTGATTTTCTTGATTCTAACCTTATATTGGTTTTGTCAATCACTCAAGTTCAACTTCTTAGGATCAATATCTTCTGAATTATCAAAGGCTGCCATATATATATATATTTTTCCAAATGCAACACCTCTGGCATCCATTTAGTCTCCATCTGCGTTTCTGAAATCCTGTTCATTGAGCACTGTCCTGTTCAAATATCACTCTGACTAATTGGATTCTACACAATTTAATTAATTCCAAAACACTCAATCCAACAAACATGTAATGCATGCCTAAAATATGCTAAGTACTATACTGTACACAAGGAGATTACAGTCTCCTGAGTGAAGCACATGTAAACAACGACTCCAGAGTTTGTTCAATGAAACTACAGAATTATGTGCAAATGTGCAAGTGGCAGTCCAGGGAGTGATGTAGAAGAAGGGAACAGAGAAAATTTCACAGGATGAATGACAAATAAACTGAATTTTAAAGGTCACAGGGAAAGGTCTCCAAAATGATAAGGCAGAAATGTTCAGAGAGGAAAAAAAATTTTAATTAAAAAACCTGAAAATAGTTATGTCACTTAGCAAGATTTTTGGCCAAAAGCAATATAATAGTTAATTACAATTATTTAAATAAATAGATATTGCCCCTATCCTCACTTAAGGAGGCCAGAAATAGTTGCTAGTGTTGATTCTGTCCCTCATATTGAACTCAGGCTGGATGTAGCAAACCAAAAGCTTCAGTGCACATCTTCATGAAGCTGACTGAGATATATGGGAAAGGAATACACAAAACCAATATGGCAGTCTAAATACAATATAAAAGCCAAAGGAGCCGGAACTAGTTCTCAAAGAGGGAGTATCAAATTCGGAATCTCAGAGTCAGAAAAGTTCTTGTACGAGAATTTTTGAGTGAGTAAAAAAGTTTGAGTAAGTAAAGTGAAGCTAGGAAGCACCTACACTTTGCATCAGGCTCTGTGTTTCAGCCTAGGTGATAAGTGAGGGTGGCTCATATGACTAGTAAGATCCAACAACCAGGCACATTCCAGGAGCATTGAAGGATTTGAAGGTAATTGATCATATTACATTTTAGAATTACTGTGATAGTTAAAGTACAAAGATTGGCTTGCAAAAGGGTATCCAGGAAAACAAGTCAGTTCAGAAACCATATGATGGCCCATGTAAGCATTTTCTCTAATTCTTCCAACCAATTCTCTTTTAACCACTCAAAAGAATATTACTATGCTTCTCCCTCCATCATAGTACTCATACATTGTGCCATGTAAGTAAGACTTATGTCTTCTTTACCTTTTTTATTTTATAAATTTATTTATTTATTTATTCAATACTCTAGTACTTACTATGTGCCAATCCCTGTTGTATGTGCTAGGGAGGTAAAAATAAGCAAGAATCCTTTTCTGTTTCTGTTAATGTGTTTGCATTCTAGTGAGAGAGAGAGAGAAAAAGAGAGAGTTAATAAACTTATAAATAAACAATATGTCATATCAGGTTGCTGTGATATGTAAAGAAAATTCAAGGTAGGTTAGGAAAATGAGTAATGGGGAAGCTCTTATTTTATATTAGGATAATAAGGAAAAGTCTCACTGATAATCTGAGACTCAAAGGAAGCGAGGCAGGCAGCCATTTGGATATACTGAGGAAGAGGAATTCATGCAGATGATACAAATGCAGCAGCTCCTAAGGTGAAGCAGTGTAATGTTTTTAATTAAAAAAGAAGCCAGAGTAATCGGCGCATAATGAGTAACTGAAGAGTAGTAAGTTACGATGTGAGAGAATCAGTTATGAGCCAAATTGTAGAAACTCAGAGGCCTTAATAAGGATGTTGCCAGTAAGCTTGGAAACGTGATAATATTTAGCAGAAAGGGGACACGATTAGATTTAGGCTATAGGATCACACTGGCTGCCATGTGGAAAATAATCTGTAGGGGGACAAACATGGAAGCAAGTAGACCAGTTATGAGGGCACTGCAATAAACTGGGAGAGAGATGGTGGGGTTCTGGATGTATTTTGAAAATATAAGTAAGCGATTGACTAATGGAGTAGAAATGGAGTGAGAACAAAAAAAGTTAGTCAAGGATAACTTTAAAATTTTATGCCTGAGCAACTGAAAGAATGGAATTTCCATTAACTTAATGGGCAAGATGGTCAAAGGAAGATTGGTAAAATTAGGAATTGTTTTGGTCATATTTCTTTTGAGATATCTATTAAATGTCCATAATGTTTAACCTCAAACAGTTTTTTTCCATCTCAGATAATGTCGTTTATCCTTTAAAAGTTTCTGCTTAACATCCTCAGTCTTTAGCTTCTTAAACATATGAAATATAATTATTTAAATGTGCTTGTCTACTAATTCTATCAACTGTGTTATTTTTTAATTGATTGATTTTTATTCAATGTTGTATTTTCCTGCTTCTTTGTGCCTGATAATCTTTTGTTGGATGTCTGATATTGTGAATTTTACTTTGTCAGATGCTGTTTTCATTTTCCCATAAATATTATTGAGCATAGCACTTGGGTGCAATTTCATTATTTGGAAACAATTTAATTCTTTTGGGGTCTTGCTTTGTTAGTATCAAAGCAATGTTTCATCTCAGGTAAATTTTTTCCTATACTAAAGCAAGACTCTTCTTGATAGATACCTGATGCCTTGGGAATTACAGACTTTTCACTCTGACTCTTAGGAGCTGTCACTCAGGTAGTTTCCTCACGTATATTTGCTGATCAGACTCAACCGAATACTAAAGGGGACCCTCTGTGGATCTCCAGAGTTTTCTTTGCTCAGTTTTCTCCTCTCTGATACTCTGCTATGAACTCAAACCACCTTGCCCTCCTCAGACACACAGCTCGGTCTACATCACTCAGGGAAAACATTAGTTCTCCCTCACTGCTCTGTGGTCTGCCAACTTTCTGTAAACAATAAGTAGGGCAGTTTTAGAGCTTATCTTGTTTGTTTCCCATTTTTCAGTGATCATTGTCTGTTGTTGTCTGATGCCCAGTAACTTGAGTCATTGCTTTATATATTTTGTTCAGTTTTTGTTGTCTTAGGCAAGAGGCTAAATGCAGTCCCTTTTACAATATCTTGTTTAGAAATGGAAGTCCATTAGGTCTATAATTCTTTTTATCTTGTCTTTTTGAATTAGCATTATTAAGGAAAATATATGAACATATTACAGAACATATTTTACATTTACAGTTCAACGAGTTTTGACAAATGCATGCACACATAAGCATCACCAAAATAAACTCACAAACCACTTTCATCACTCACAGATTTTCTCTTTCCTTACTGTAGTTAACTATCCCTCCAGCCCAACCATATGCAACCACTCATCTGCTATCTATAGTGTAGATTAGTTTATATAGTTTGGAATATCACACGAATGGTATCATAGTATACATTCTTGTGTTTTGATCCCTTCAGTCAGCATAACGGTATAACATTTATCCTTGTTGTATATTCATTCTGCTTTACTGCTGAGTATTATTGCATTGAATGACTATAACAATTGTTGATAAACATTTGGCTGTTTCCAGTCTAGGGCACAACACTATTATGAAAATTTGTACATAGATTTTTGTATGAATATTTTATGTTAAGCTTACTCCTTTCCAGTTATAGTTTGTTTTTTTTGTTTTTTTTATTTTATTTTATTTTTTTGGCTGTGTTGGGGCTTCGTTTCTGTGTGAGGGCTCTCTCTAGTTGCGGCAAGTGGGGGGGCCACTCTTCATCGCGGTGCGCAGGCCTCTCACTGTCGCGGCCTCTCTTGTTGTGGAGCACAGGCTCCAGACGCGCAGGCTCAGTAATTGTGGCTCACGGGCCCAGTTGCTCCGCGGCATGTGGGATCCTCCCAGACCAGGGCCCGAACCCGCATCCCCTGCATTGGCAGGCAGACTCCCAACCACTGCGCCACCAGGGAAGCCCTCCAGTTATAGTTTTTATTCAGGAACAAATTCTCCTCTGTTATCAGTCTGATTGGAACACTTTTTAATACCTTTAAGTGTTTTTTTTCTTGGTACAGATTTTACATTATCACTGATAGTGTTTCTGTAACCATTTCACTTTGATGTAACTAATAGAAGTTCCTCAGTTATAATTCCCCCATGTAATTTAAACTAAATTGAATTGTAACACCTAATTACATCTCTTTCTCTCATTTTAGGCACAAGAGAGTTTATTTTTCAATATTTTTTTCTTTTTCTGAATCATTACTTAAAATATAGAAAATAAGCTAGGAAGATCTACAAAGATTTTCTATTAATTCTACCTTTTCTTTTTATTCTTATGAGAAAGGTTGCTTAGAGTTGGGGGCATTTTACAAACAGTAGTCATTAGTCATACCCTGTTAATTCCTTCTGCTTTCCCACTAATATATATAATTACATAGTAAGGTCAAAGTTCTTTTCTTTTTTTAAACACAATTGTTTTTTAGTTGTTTTTTTTTTCTGATTAGTCATCAATTTTATACACATGAGTGTGTACATGTCAATCCCAATCGCCCAATTCATCCCACCCCCACCCCCACCCCCCACCACTTTCCCCCCTTGGTGTCCATACGTTTGTTCTCTATTTCTGTGTCTCAATTTCTACTCTGCAAACTGGTTCATCTGTACCATTGTCTAGGTTCCACATATATGCATTAATATATGATATTTGTTTTTCTCTTTCTGACTTATTTCACTCTGTATGACAGTCTCTAGATGCATCCACGTCTCTACAAATGACCCAATTTCATTCCTTTTTAAGGCTGAGTAATATTCCATTGTATATATATACCACTTCTTCTTTATCCATTCGTCTGTCGATGGGCATTTAGGTTGCTTCCATGACCTGGTTATTGTAAATAGTGCTGCAATGAACATTGGGACACATGTGTCTTTTTGAATTATGTTTTTCCCTGGGTATATGCCCAGTAGTGGGATTGCTGGGTCATATGGTAATTCTATTTTTAGTTCTTTAAGGAACCTCCATACTATTCTCCATAGTGGCTGTATCAATTTATGTTCCCACCAACAGTGCAAGAGGGTTCCTTTTTCTCCACACCCTCTCCAGCATATGTTGTTTGTAGATTTTCTGATAATTCCCATTCTAACTGGTGTGAGGTGATACCTCATTGTAGATTTGATTTGCATTTCTCTAATAATTAGTGATGTTGAGAAGCTTTTCATGTGCTTCTTGGCCATCTGTATGTCTTCTTTGGAGAAATGTTTATTTAGGTCTTCTGCCCATTTTTGGATTGGGTTGTTTGTTTTTTTAATATTGAACTGCATGAGCTGTTTATATATTTTGGAGATTAATCCTTTGTCCGGTGATTCATTTGCAAATATTTTCTCCCATTCTGAGGGCTGTCTTTTTGTCTTGTTTATGGTTTCCTTTCCTGTGCAAAAGCTTTTAAGTTTCATTAGGTCCCATTTGTTTATTTTTGTTTTTATTTCCATTACTCTAGGAGGTGACTCAAAAAAGATCTTGCTGTGATTTATGTCAAAGACTGTTCTTCCTATGTTTTCCTCTAAGAGTTTTATAGTGTCCAGTATTATATTTAGGTCTCTAATCCATTTTGAGTTTATTTTTGTGTATGATGTTAGGGAGTGTTCTAATTTCATTCTTTTACATGTAGCTGTCCAGTTTTCTCAGCACCACTTATTGAAGAGACTGTCTTTTCTCCATTGTATATCATTGCCTCCTTTGTCATAAATTAGTTGACCATAGGTGTGTGGGTTTATCTCTGGGCTTTCTATCCTGTTCCATTGATCTATATTTCTGTTTTTGTGCCAGTACCATATTGTCTTGATTACTGTAGCTTTGTAGTATAGTCTGAAGTCAGGGAGTCTGATTCCTCCAGCTCCGTTTTTTCCCCTCAAGACTGCATTGGCTATTTGGAGTCTTTTGTGTCTCCATACAAATTTTAAGATTTTTTGTTCTAGTTCCATAAAAAATGCCATTGGTAATTTGGTAGGGATTGCATTGAATCTGTAGATTGCTTTGGGTAGTAGAGTCATTTTCACAATGTTGATTCTTCCAATCCAAGAACATGGTATATCTCTCCATCTATTTGTATCATCTTTAATTTCTTTCATCAGTGTCTTATAGTTTTCTGCATACAGGTCTTTTGTCTCTCGAGGTAGGTTTACTCCTAGGTATTTTATTCTTTTTGTTGCAATGGTAAATAAGAGTGTTTCCTTTATTTCTCTTTCAGATTTTTCATCACTAGTGTATAAGAATGCAAGAGATTTCTGTTCATTAATTTTGTATCCTGCAACTTTTCCAAATTCATTGATTAGCTCTAGTAGTTTTCTGGTGGCATCTTTAGGATTCTCTATGTATAGTATCATGTCATCTGTAAGCAGTGACAGTTTTACTTCTTCTTTTCCAATTTGTATTCCTTTTATTTCTTTTTCTTCTCTGATTGCCATGGCTAGGACTTCCAAAACTATGTTGAATAATAGTGGTGAGAGTGGGCATCCTTGTCTTGTTCCTGATTTAGGGGAAACGTTTTCAATTTTTCACCATTGAGAGTGATGTTTGCTGTGGGTTTGTCATATATGGCCTTTATTACATTGAGGTAGGTTCCCTCTATGCCCACTTTCTGGAGCGTTTTTATCATAAATGGGTGTTGAATTTTGTCAACAGCTTTTTCTGCATCTATTGAGATGATCATATGGTTTTTATTCTTCAATTTGTTAATATGGTGTATCACATTCATTAGTTTGCGTATACTGAAGAATCCTTGCATCTCTGGGTTAAATCCCACTTGATCATGGTGTATGATCCTTATAATGTGTTGTTGAACTCTGTTTGCTAGTATTTTGTTAAGGATTTTTTTCATCTATATTCATCAGTGATATTGGTGTGTAATTTTCTTTTTTTGTAGTATCTTTGTCTGGTTTTGGTATCAGGGTGATGGTGGCCTCATAGGATGAGTTTGGGAGTTTTACTTCCTCTGCAATTTTTTGGAAGAGTCTGAGAAGAATGGGTGTTAGCTCTTCTGTAAATATTTGATGGAACTCATGTGTGAAGCCATCTGGTCCTGGACTTTTGTTTGTTGGAAGATTTTTAATCACAGTTTAATTTCATTACTTGTGATTGGTCTGTTCATATTTTGTATTTCTTCCTGGTTCAGTCTTGGAAGGTTATAGCTTTCTAAGAATTTTTCCATTTCTTCCAGGTTGTCCATTTTATTGGCATAGAGTTGCCTGTAGTAGTCTCTTAGGATGCTTTGTATTTCTGCAGTGTCTGTTGTAACTTCTCCTTTTTCATTTCTAATTTTATTGATTTGAGTCCTCTCCCTCTTTTTCTTGATGAGTCTGGCTAATGGTTTATCAATTTTGTTTATCTTCTCAAGGAACCAGCTTTTAGTTTTATTGATCTTTGCTATTGTTTTCTTTGTTTCTATTTCATTTATTTCTGCTCTGATCTTTATGATTTCTTTCCTTCTGCTAACTTTGGGTTTTGTTTGTTCTTCTTTCTCTAGTTCCTTTAGGTGTAACGTTAGATTGTTTATTTGAGATTTTTCTTGTTTCTTGAGGTAGGCTTGTGTAGCTATAAACTTCCCTCTTAGAACTGCTTTTGCTGCATCCCATAGGTTTGGATCATCGTGCTTCATTGTCATTTGTCTCTAGGTGTTTTTTGATTTCCTCTTTGATTTCTTCAATGATCTCTTGGTTATTTAGTAGTGTATTGTTTAGCCTCCATGTGTTTGTGTTTTTTACATTCTTTTCCCTGTAATTGATTTCTAATCTCATAGCGTTGTGGTCAGAAAAGATGCTTGACATGATTTCAATTTTCTTAACTTTACTGAAGCCTGATTTGTGACCCAAGATGTGATCTATCCTGGAGAATGTTCCATGCTCACTTGAGAAGAAAGTGTAATCTGCTGTTTTTGGATGGAATGTCCTATAAATATCAATTAAATCTATCTGGTCTATTGTGTCATTTGAAGCTTGTGTTTCCTTATTAATTTTCTGTTTAGATGATCTGTCCATTGGTGTAAGTGAGGTGTTGAAGTCCCCCACTATTATTGTGTTACTGTCAATTTCCTCTTTTAGAGCTGTTAGCCATTGCCTTATGTATTGAGGTGCTCCTATGTTGGGTGCCTATATATTTATAATTGTTATATCTTCTTCTTGGATTGATCCCTTGCTCATTATGTAGTGTCCTTCCTTGTCTCTTGTAACATTCTTTATTTTAAAGTCTATTTTATCTGATATGAGTATTGCTACTCCAGCTTTCTTTTGATTTCCATTTGCATGGAATATCTTTTTCCATCCCCTCATTTTCAGTCTGTATGTGTCCCTAGGTCTGAAGTGGGTCTCTTGTTGATAGCATATATATGGGTCTTGTTTTTGTGTCCATTCAGCAAGCCTGTGTCTTTTGGTTGGAACCTTTAATCCACTCACATTTAAGGTAATTATCAATATGTATTTTCCTATTACCATTTTCTTAATTGTTTTGGCTTTGTTTTTGTAGGTCCTTTTCTTCTCTTGTGTTTCCCACTCAGAGAAGTTCCTTTAGCATTTGTTGTAGAGCTGGTTTGGTGGTGCTGAATTGTCTTAGCTTTTGCTTTTCTGTAAAGCTTTTGATTTCTCCATCGAATCTGAATGAGATCCTTGCTGGGTAGAGTAATCTTGCTTGTAGGTTCTTCCCTTTCATCAATTTAAGTATATCGTACCACTCCCTTCTGGCTTGTAGAGTTTCTGCTGAGAAATCAGCTGTGAACCTTATGGGAGTTCCCTTGTATGTTATTTGTCATTTTTCTCTTGCTGCTTTCAGTAATTTTTCTTTGTCTTTAACTTTTGCCAATTTGATTACTATGTGTCTTAGCGTGTTTCTCCTTGTGTTTATCCTGTATAAGACTCTCTGTGCTTCCTGGACTTGGGTGTCTATTTCCTTTCCCATGTTAAGGAAGTTTTCGACTATAATCCCTTCATATATTTTCTTGGTTCCTTTCTCTTGTCTTCTCCTTCTGGGACCCCTATTATGCGAATGTTGTTGCGTTTAATGTTGCCCCAGAGGTCTCTTAGGCTGTCTTCATTTCTTTTCATTCTTTTTTCTTTATTCTGTTCCGAAGCAGTGAATTCCACCATTCTGTCTTCCAGATCAGTTGTGTGTTCTTATGCCTCAGTTACTCTGCTATTTATTCCTTCTAGTGTATTTTTCATTTCAGTTATTGTATTGTTCATCTCTGTTTGTTTTTTCTTTAATTCTTCTAGATCTTTGTTAAACATTTCTTGCATCTTCTCGTTCTTCACCTCCATTCTTTTTCCGAGGTCCTGGATCATCTTCACTATCATTATTCTGAGTTCTTTTCCTGTAAGATTGCCTATCTCCATTTCATTTAGTTGTTTTTCTGGGGTTTTATCTTGTTCCTTCATCTGGTACATAGCCCTCTGCCTTTTCATCTTGTCTATCTTTCTGTGAATGTGGGGTCAAAATTCTTTATCATCTTTCCTGTTGGTCCCTTGAACTTTTCCTTCCATACATTTATCACAATTACAAGCATATCTTTAATATGAC
This sequence comes from Balaenoptera acutorostrata, assembly GCF_949987535.1. NCBI lineage: Eukaryota > Metazoa > Chordata > Mammalia > Artiodactyla > Balaenopteridae > Balaenoptera > Balaenoptera acutorostrata. The sequence continues at coordinate 128,013,072 of NC_080068.1, read as the reverse complement.
TTCTTAGAAAATGTATGTATTTCTCACAAAAGCACTTTAAATTCCACAATTATAAGAACTATTTTCTTCACTGCTTTATTTCTCATTGCCTAGCACAAAGGCCAGCCCATATAGAAGCACTGCTATATTTCTCATTGCCTAGAACAAAGGCTAGCACATAATTAGTGAGTAGCTAATTTTAAAAAATAGAGAATTATCTGAACATCTTGTTAAAAAATGGCATTAACCATATTTTGCATGTCATAGCATGTTTCCTTGGTAATATATCCATGACCTCTTAAAATAGAAGGCTGTTTTCTAGTCCTATCTTAAATATTCTCTTTCCTTAGTTAATATTGTATTCAAATTCTCCCTCACCTTCTCAGGGTCAATCATACTATAAATTTACCCCCGATATGCTTTTACATGCCAAATCTTCCTCAAGACAGGCAGAAGTGTATTTTGGTGTTGATGAAAGATGCCAAGTGCACATCATCAAAAGGGAAATTTCCAAAAAGAAAGTAAGAGAAAATACAGCAAGAGCCAGGAGTGCGTCTGTAAGTGTAGCTGTGACTGACCCTCTGCTGCTGGCCTCTGCTACTCTCTCTTACACATCATCATTCCATTCTTTGTAAAGGCAATGTAACCCGACTCATAATATTCAGTGAATGGTGGTGACTGCAGATGAGTTTTCTTCTTTATACTGCAGAAATGAAAATGGCCTTTTGGCTGAGTAATATTCCATTTTATATATGTACCACATCTTCTTTATCCATTCCTCTGCCGATGGACATTTAGGTTGCTTCCATGTGTTGGCTATTGTAAACAGTGCTGCAATGAACATTGGAGTACATGTATCTTTTTGGACCATGTTTTTCTCCAGATATATGCCCAGGAGTGGGATTGCAGGGCATATGGTAGCTTTATTTTTAGTTTTTTAAGGAACCTCCATAGTGGTTGTACCAATTTACATTCCCACCAACAGTGTAGGAGGGTTCCCTTCTCTCCACACCCTCTCCAGCATTTATTGTTTGTATTGAATGAAATAATGCCATTTACAGCAACATGGTTGGACCTAGAGATTGTCATACTGAATGAAGGAAGTCAGACAGAGAAAGAAATATCATATGTTATCCCTTATATATGGAATCTAAAAAGAAATGATGCAAATGAATTCACTTACAAAACAGAAACAGACTCATAGACTTAAAGACGAACTTATGGTTACCAGGGGGAAGGATAGGGAGAAGGGATAATTAGGGAGTTTGGGATCCACATGTACACACGGCTATATTTAAAATGGGCAACCAACAAGGACCTACTATATAGCACAGGGAACTCTGCTCAATGTTATGTGACAGCCTGGATGGGAGGGGAGTTTAGGGGTGAACGGATACATGTATATATATGGCTGAGTCCCTTTGCTGTACACCTGAAACTCTCACAGCACGCATAAGCCAGCTCTACCTCAATATAAAATAAAAAGTTTAAAATAAGAGAGAGAATAGTAAAATTGAGAAAAGAAGAAAAAGGCCTTTTGCTATTCTTGTTGGTATTGTTGGTGAGTTTGGAAGAGGAGATTGGGAGAAGGGGATGGACTGAAGAGAGGATTGCTGGTATCTTCTAGATTGCAGGTAAGAAGAATTTACAAATAATTTAACATGAATTTTAAGGAAACTTTTAATAAGTTGGTGAAGAGAACAATTTTTTATAAAGATCGTGAATTCACTATGAACTGCTTTAGTCTCATTTTTAAAAATCACATGTTAGTATTAAATTATGTTTTCTGGCTTAAGAAAAATCCCTGCAGGCCATCAGTCACATAATATAATCCTATTTGTAATGAAACATTAAATATATCACATTGCACATATCACAAAAAAAGTATTAAATGATCTTAGTCCTCCTACACAAATTAACAGTGTGAATACATAAAAGAGAAGCAGTGTGTGCAGTTATGTTTTTCACCTGATTTATAACTCCTTTACATTCAACTGAGTGTTTAATGTGTTTTTTAGGTCAGGTACTCTGTATGCAAAATTTGAAATCTTTGATGTTTTAGTGTATTTTAAATGAAATCGATCCCCACTGTGACTAATTTTGAAAACAAAGCCAAAAGAAAATGTTCACTTACTTTTGTGAAAAGCCACTTTGGCCATTTTCTCAAGTAAGTTATGTAATGTATGTAATAACAAAAACCCTGCCAATAGTGAGAGATGCAAATAGTTACTTTCAACTGAAGATGGCTTTAAAAATTACCACTGGCTCAGCCCAGGCTGTAAGAATGCTCTTTCAGAGAATTCAAAGAGTGATTTTGCAAGAAATATGTTTATCTGTATATTATTAATTTAGAGCTGAGACTTCAAGCAAAGAAAAAAGCTAAAGATAATATAATCAAAATTAATAAATTACTCTAATTTATAGGTTGGTAACCATTTCATTTTTCACTGACTTCTTGGGTACTGAATATTGGGCCTAATGAAAATTGAAGGGGGTAGTTTTAGGCTAAATAGAACAAATTACCATATGTTATGTTATAGAAAGCACATGGATTTTTACAAGATTATTAGATAGTATACATATGCTATTGTGGGATACTTCTAAATTTCTTCGGGTAATATCTAAAGTGAAAAAATTTGCTCCTGCCCCAAATAGATTCCTTGAATAATAGTCTGTGCTTATTTGTAGTGATCAGTTAGCTACCTGTTGAATCATAAAAGTTATCTTTACGTAAAAATTATTTTCAAAGTAACCTACGTTAAATTCTGTATTTTATTCATCTAATGTCTTGAATTATTTTTGAATGTTTTGTTATTTATACTGTTCTCTTATATATTTTTTCAACTGATCTTCCAAATAGGCCTGTGAGTTTTTCAGACAATATAATTATTCACATTCTGCTAAGGTGAAAGCAGTCTTAGAATGATTGAAATTTAAAATTATAAAGTCCAGATAATTGTCTAGGGTAGTGCTATACAATAGATATACAATGCTTGCCAAAATGGGAGTTGTGTGCGCAATCTTTAAATTACAAGTAGCCACATTAAAAGAAGTAAAAAGGAACAGGTGAAATTCATTTTAATGATTTTTTCCCCAACATATCCAACAGTTTATTTAAACATGTTATCAATAGAAAACTATTAATAAGATATTTTACATTCCTTTTTCTTATTAAATTTTCAAAACCTGATGTGTGTTTTGCACACAAAACATCTCAATTCAGACTAGTCACATCATACATGCTCAATAAACTACATGTGACTACTAGTGGACAACACATATCTATCTAATGTTTCAGATTCTTAAGCAATTTCTTTTCCTCTATACAATGAATTTCCTCTCTTCTTTTTATACTCTATATCCATACAATCATCTTTGCTCTCTCTTGATTCTCTCAAGCTCCACATCTACAACCTTAATTCATGCACCATCAACTACACCCAAATTACTGCATTAGGTTCCCCAGTGGAATACTTCCTTCCTATATCACCCCATCAAATTTTATTCTGATGCCCCAGTGACCTTCTTTTTTGGTATATATCAGAGGTCCCCAAACTTTTTGGCACCAGGGACCGGTTTCGTGGAAGACAATTTTTCCACGAACTGGGGGAGGTGGGGGATGGTTTTGGGATGATTCAAGCTCATTACATTTATTGTGTACTTTATTTCTATTATTATTACATTGTAATATATAATGAAATAATTACACAACTCACCATAATGCAGAATCAGTGGGAGCCCTGAGCTTGTTTTCACTTGCCACTCACTGATAGGGTTTTGATATGAGTCTGCAAGCAATTGATTTATTAATAGTCTCTGTGCAGTCAAACCTCTCTGCTAATGATAATCTGTATTTGCCTCCACTCCCCAGTGCTAGCATCACCTCAGTTCCACCTCAGATCATCAGGCATTAGATTCTCATAAGGAGCACACAACCTAGATCCCTCGCATGCTCAGTTCACAGTAGGGTTCACACTCCTGTGAGAATCTAATGCCTCCGCTGATCTGACAGGAGGTGGAGCTCAGGTGGTAATGTGAGCGATGGGGAGCAGCTGCAAATACAGATGAAGCTTCACTCGTTCACCTGTCGCTCACCTCCTGCTGTATGGCTCAGTTCCTAACAGGCCACGGACCAGTACTGGCCCATGGCCTGGGGGTTGGGGACCCCTGGTATATATGATCACATGACTCTCTTGTTTATAGGAGAGACACTCTCCCCATTTTGTCAGGTTATGAGGTAGGGCCAAGGCTTATGTGTTTTAAAAATGTTCTCTAGGTAATTTTGTTATGTACTACTGGATAAATTACAAGAATAATACTATTTCCTCTCCATGGCTACAGACTGTGCTAAGTGCCATTATTCTGACCTATCTCAATACCCTATACTTTCCCAGTAAGTATTGGTTTGCAGTGGCTGGGACTGGCCCTTGAACTGAGTGTGAGCTTTGTCACATTGTGGTATTACATTTGGTAACAAATAAAATATACATTTAAAAATATAATAGTATATTTCATCTACCAAAATTATTTCAGTTAATAGTGAAAGAGCTGCTAAATGCCTCCTTCAGTTTGTTTGTTTCTGAATTGTTTGATGTTTTTTTCCTATAAAAACATTTTTCTTCTTCAAAAGCATATTATATTAGAGTAAGAAAATTTGAATTACCCAAGTCTGAACTTGAATTCATAATTTATGTTACTTTTAAAGAATGACACTTAGACAAAATAGGTCAACTTATCTATGTTTTTATAATAAAATGCAGAAAATGAGATTGCTAGAAAAAAAGTCAGAGAGCTACTATATGTTAATAAATCACTGTTTATGTATTGTAAATTCTTTATGGTGTGGCTAAAAATTTTTATTTCTCAATTTGTATTCTAAAACAGAAATATATCCCTATAGGCTATATTTTTATGTGATAAAGGGATTTCCAACTCACTCTTATTGGAAGACACATACATTTATACATCAAAATTAGATTATTCTTTGGTAAAAATAAAAAAAAAAACTATTTTATTTCCTAAGGAAAATATATGTTTAAAAAACACTATTAAGTTTTCAGCTATCATCAAAGTTAAAATAAATAAAGTGTTTCTTTGCAGGCATTAAACTGTTATCTTCAAACTGCATAAAAATGAGAGCAACCTTAGGGATTTTTTTCAATGAAAAAGACCCCATTAATAGGATAAAAATGGAAATGGATTTTATACATACGTCCCAGGGCTTATATTTGATAAGACTTTATAAGGAATTTAATAAGATGAAGTAAAATGGCAAGATCAAAGCACACACACACACAGAAACAGATTTCCTGCTATGAAGCATATAAATTGGGATGATGTAGCTAATGAAATGTCTTATTTCTTAGATTCTTTAGATCGTGCCTAGAGACACAAAAATTAAACATTGGATTAATATCAAATAATTCAAGCCTTTTGATTAAACTAGGCAAATACTTGCTTTAAGTCATCTTTATAAAGCTTCCCTAAATATTCTGTCTTTTCCACAAAATTTATTGGAGTTATGTAAAAGTGCCCCTATGTGTTAGGAACTACAGATGTTATTTGTTCAGTGGGATTGGGATCTTCTTCTCCACTCTATTCCTTCATGATTGTGCTCCTGCAAAGTTGGCTTTTAAGTTCCTCAAACACACCAAAGATACTCTTATTTCAGGGGCTTTACCTGTGCTCTCCCTACTGTCCATCATAGATTTCCTTCTGTTCCTTGCAAAATTGGCTGCATCTTATTTTTAGATTTTAGTTTAAATATTACTTCTCTAGAAAATCCTTCTTTTATCATCCAAACTAAAATAGGTCTCCATTATTTTTATCTTGGTAGCTTATTTGTTTCCTTTTACAGCTTTTCACAGTTTGTAATTGTATTTTTGTTTAATTACTTGCTTATTTGTTCTTGCCTCTCTCTTTACCTATATTACAGCCTTGTATGAGGAAAAGACATGTCTGTTCATTAATCATTTCACATTAGTGCATAGGATAGTGTCTGTCGCAAAGTTAGTGCCCAATAAATATTTGTTGTCTGAAAAGAATGTCACAATATTAAATTAATTTAATGTTAATTACATGTAATTTTTAAAATCTTTGTTAGGATTAGTTTTTTAAAATGGTGTATAATTTCACTTTAATAATGTGAGGATTGCTTATTACAAGCTCAGTGATTCAGATAAGAAAGTTTTAATTGCAATGGAGCTTAAAAGTTAGTATTAGTGCAAATTTACCATAATAACCAAAAGAAATATTCAGATACAGCAAAAGTAATCTTTATGAGAATAACCAGGGCACCTATGACATTAAAGACTTGTTCAAAGTGAAAATAGAATAGAAACTAAAAATTTTCTCTTAGGAAAATGAGACACTAGAGATACTGACAATAGGTAATGTAAAAAGATAGTGTATATGATTTTTTAAAAATTTATATCAAAATTAAATGTAAAATCGTACATTCCTCTATTTCAAGTAGACCACTCCTATGATTACCTATGGTGCCTAATTACTTAATTATGTAAATTAACAATATGGTTTATGTATATTGGCATATTATGACACCTCCTAACTGGTTTTCCTCCTTGTACACGTAACTCCGTACAGTCTATTGTTTATATAACAGAGTAATCTTTTTAAAACATTAGTCAGGTCACATGTCTGTTTGCATCCCATATGGTTATAGTGACAGCTGTTCAACTCTGTGCTTGTAGTGTGAACGCAGATATAGAAAATATACAAATAAATGGGCATGGCTGTAGTCCATGAAATTTTATTTAGAAAAACAGGCACCAAGTTGGATTTAGCTTTTGAGGTCATAGTTTGCCATCCATGGCCTACAAGGTCTCACTTCTGCTGTCTCCCACCCCACCCCGAATTCATCTATCACTCCTGTTTTTCTCATTCACTCTGATCTGGCCATTCTGGGCTTCTTGCTGTTCCTTAAATGTGCAAATTACATTCTTCTTCCATCTCATGGCCTTTGCAATTGCTGATCATTTTGTCTTGGGCACTGTGTCTATAGATCTCTAAAGGGCTCATTTCTTGTTTCTTAAAGACTCTGCTCAAATATTATCTCCACAGAGAGACTTCTCTGACCTTAGATAAAATGAGGATAAAATGATATCCAGTCAAGTACTTCCATCTGATGTATTCTCTCTATATATTTCTATTAAATATTTTTTAAATTTGGTTATTTTCTGTCTCTTCCCTTTAGAAAGTAAACACTGTGACAGCAAAGAATTTATCTAAGCATTTTCCTGCTCTAGCATCAATGCCCAGAATAGGGTTTGACACATAATAGTCATTCAATAAATAGTTGCTGAGTATGTTGATTGAATTAATTTAATTTTTTCAATACTCCTCATCTGTAAATATTTGTTTAAAATATAAACCTTATCCCTAAATCTCATACTAGGAAGAATATGACTTATTTTTTTCATTTGACTTAACATCAGTATTCATTTTTGTAATTTATAGGAGCTTGAGAACGTTTAGTTATCACAGACTCCTACTTCCACCCTAATGTCTTCCTTGTTGATTCTACTTCCCTCCACAATTCATAAAGTTAACACCTCTGGTTTAGGAGTATAGTTAATCATTGAAAATAGACAGACAATAAATATACAGCATGCAGGTGGTGATACATACTGTAAAGAAATAAAAGGGAGCACAGAGTTGCAGCAGGTGGTCATGGAAGGGCTTTCTAATAAGGTCATTCAAGCATAGTCCTGAAGGAGTCAAAGAACATGACAGACACAAGGCAATCAAGTGCAAGGCCACAGGGTACAAATAGACTTGGTGTGCTCAAGAAAGAACAGTGTTATGGGTTGAATTGTGTCCCCCCCACACCAAATATGTTGAAGTCCTAAGTCCCTGTACTTCATACTGTGACCTTATTTGAAAATAGAGTCAATGCAGATGTAATTAGTTAAGTCAGGATGAAAACATACTACAGTAGGGTGGGTCTTTAATCTAATATGACCGGTGTCCTTATAAAAAGAGGGAAGATGATGTGAAGGCAGACACACAGGGAGAAGTTGGCCATGTGAAGGTGGATTCAGAGACTGAAACTATACTTCCACAAGCCAAAGAACACTTGGGACTGCCAGAAGCTAAGGAGGATTCTTCCCCTAAAGTTTACAGAGGGATCATGGCCCTGAAGATACCTTGCTTTTGGCCCTCTAGCCTTCAGAACTGTGAGACAACAAATTGTTGCTTTAAGCTACATCATTTATGGTACTTTGTTATTGCAGCCGTGGGAAATTAATACCAGTAGGTGGGCTAACATATCTGCAGAGGAGTAAGTAAATGGGAAATAATTTGGAAATGTTGTTTATAAGTATACTTTTGCAGATGATTTAAATCCAGAGCAAAAATTATTTGCATTATTAAGAACATGCTATTCTTTTTTGTAAATTGCTAAAACTTATGACAAAGTAGGAATTCAGATAACCATGCTAATATAAGTTGAACATAAAGACTATATTAAAGTTATTTTTCTCTGAAGTTAAATACAAAGGAACCCAAAACAGAGCAGATATGTGGGGAGATGCAACAGGTAGAGAGAATATGATAGGACTCACATTCTGAGTAGAAGTTTCAACATCTAGAACATATGATTTAGTCTTCTGCGTAACAGTAGGTCTCATGGGAAAATAACATAAAAAGGAATAAAATGTTAAATATTTGGTTAAAGGAAATAGGAAGAAAACCAAGGAAGAACAAGGAAGTAGCACCCTTTTTCCAGTGGAGTATTCTCATTTAAAATTTAAACACATGCACTCATAAAATTCTTCACTTTTAGACAAGCTTCTCGAAACAACCTGTAAGTCTATCTCTAGTAGTCAGGGTTCTTCAGAGACAGAACCAATATATATATATATAAAGAGATTTATTTCAAGGAGTTGGCTCACATGATTATGGATGTTGAGAAACCCCAAGATCTGCAATTAATAAGCTGGGGACCCAGGATAGCCAATATGTAGATCCAGTCCTTGTCAGAAGGCCTGAGACCCAGGAGAGCTGATGGTGTACATTCTAGTCTGCAAGCACGTGAGCTTGAGACCCAAGGAGAACCAACGTTCCAGTTGGAGTCCAAAGGCCAGAAAATAGCAATGTCTCTGCTCATGCAGACAGGCCAGAGGAGTTCCCTCTTACTCAGCCTTTTTGTTCTATTCAAGTCTTCAGTTGACTGCATGAGGCCCATCCATATCAGAGAGGGTGACCTGCTTTACAAAGTCTACTGATCCAAATGTTAATCTATCTCATCAAGAAACACCCTCACACCCAGAATAATGCTTGACCAATTGTCTGGGCATTAATAGCGCAGTCAAATTGACACATAAAATTAATAAAATTAACCATCACACACTTTTGTTTTTATTCTTTTTTAAAATTTAATTTTTGTTTTTCAATTTTCTATTCAACCCATCCTATTCCAGCTCCTTTGTTATGATTCCACTGAAATGACTTCTCCCATAATAAGCAATGAATATTAGAGCTAAAACAACATTTATCAGTCATTTTTCTATTCTCTTCCTTTACATCTCAGGATTATCTGATCATGAGACCATTTCCTTGTTTTTAAAAAAAATTTTTTTTTTATATAGCAGGTTCTTACTAGTTATCTATTTTATACATATTAGTGTATACATGTCAATCCCAATCTCCCAATTCATCCCACCCCCACCCCCCACCCCCACCTCAGTTTCCCCCCTTGGTGTCCATACTTTTGTTCTCTACATCTGTGTCTCTAATTCTGCCTTGCAAACTTGTTCATTTGTACCATTTTTCTAGATTCCACATATATGCACTAATACACGATATTTGTTTTTCTCTTTCTGACTTATTTCACTCTGTATGACAGTCTCTAGGTCCAACCACGTCTCTACAAATGACGCAATTTCATTCCTTTTTATGGCTGAGTAATATTCCATTGTATATATGTACCACAACTTCTTTACCCATTCATCTGTCGATGGACATTTAGGTTGCTTCCATGACCTGGCTATTGTAAATAATGCTGCAACAAACATTGGTGTGCGTGTGTTTTTTTGAATTATGGTTCTCTCTAGGTATATGCCCAGTAGTGGGATTACTGGGTCATATGGTAATTCTATTTTTAGTTTTTTAAGGAACCTCCATACTTTCCTCCTAGTGGCTGTATCAATTTACATTCCCACGAACAGTGCAAGAGGGTTCCCTTTTCTCCACACCCTCTCCAGCATTTGTTGTTTGTAGATTTTCTGATGATGCCCATTCTAAATGGTGTGAGGTGATACCTCATGCATTGATTTGCATTTCTCTAATAATTAGTGATGCTGAGCAGCTTTTTATATGCCTCTTGGCCATCTGTATATCTTCTTTGGAGAAATGTCTATTTAGGTCTTCTGCCCATTTTTTGATTGGGCTGTTTGTTTTTTAATATTGAGCTGCATGAGCTGTTTATATATTTTGGAGATTAATCCTTTGTCAGTTGCTTCATTTGCAAATATTTTCTCCCATTCTGAGGGTTGTCTTTTCATCTTGTTTATAGTTTCCTTTGTTGTACAAAAGCTTTTAAGTTTCATTAGATCCCATTTGTTTATTTTTTTTAAAATTACCATTACTCTAGTAGGTGGGTCAAAAAAGAGATAGCTGTGATTTATGTCAAAGAGAGTTCTGCCTCTGTTTTCCTCTAAGGCTTTTATAGTGTCTGGTCTTACATTTAGGTCTTTAATCCATTTTGAGTTTATTTTTGTGAATAGTGTTAGGGAGTGTTCTAATTTCATTCTTTTACATGTAGCTGTCCAGTTTTTCCAGCACCACTTATTGAAGAGACTTTCTTTTCCCCATTGTATATCCTTGCCTCCTTTGTCATAGATTAATTGACCATAGGTGCGTGGGTCTATCTGTGGGCTTTCTATCCTGTTCCATTGATCTATATTTCTGTTTTGGTGCCAGTACCATACTGTCTTGATTACTGTAGCTTTGTAGTATAGTCTGAAGTCAGGGAGTCTGATTCCTCCAGCTCCGTTTTTCTTTTTCAAAATTGCTTTGGCTATTCGGGGTCTTTTGTGTCTCCATACAAATTTTAAGATTTTTTGTTCTAGTCTGTAAAAAATGTCTTTGGTAATTGATAGGGATTGCATTGAATTTGTAGATTAGTTTGGGTAGTATAGTCATTTTCACAATATTGATTCTTCCTATCCAAGAACATGAATATCTCTCCATCTGTTCATATCATCTTTGATTTCTTTCATCAGTGTCTTATAATTTTCTGAGTACAGGTCTTTTACCTCCTTAGGTAGATGTACTCCTAGGTATTTTATTCCTTTTGTTGCAGTGGTGAATGAGATTGTTTCCTTAATTTCTCTTCCTGATCTTTCATTGTTAATGTATAGGAATGCAAGAGATTTCTGTGCATTAATTTTGTATCCTGCAACTTTACCAAATTCATTGATTAGCTCTATTAGTTTTCTGGCATCATCTTTAGGATTCTCTATGTATACTATCATGTCATCTGCAAACAGTGACAGTTTTATGTCTTCTTTCCAATTTGTATTCATTTTATTTCTTTTTCTTCTCAGATTGCCGTGGCTAGGACTTCCAAAACTATGTTGAATAATAGTGGTGACAGTAGACATCCTTGTCTTGTTCCTGATCTTCGAGGAAGTGCTTTCAGTTTTTCACCATTGAGAATGATGTTTGCTGTGGGTTTGTCATATATGGCCTTTATGATGTTGAGGTAGGTTCCCTCTATGACCACTTTCTGGAGGGTTTTTTTTTATCATAAATGGGTGTTGAAATTTGTCAACAGCTTTTTCTGCATCTAATGAGATGATCATATGGTTTTTATTCTTCAATTTGTTAATATGGTGTATCACATTCATTAGTTTGCGTATACTGAAGAATCCTTGCATCTCTGGGTTAAATCCCACTTGATCATGGTGTATGATCCTTATAATGTGTTGTTGGACTCTGTTTGCTAGTATTTTGTTAAGGATTTTTTTCATCTATATTCATCAGTGATATTGGTCTGTAATTTTCTTTTTTTGTAGTATCTTTGTCTGGTTTTGGTATCAGGGTGATGGTGGCCTCATAGGATGAGTTTGGGAGTTTTACTTCCTCTGCAATTTTTTGGAAGAGTCTGAGAAGAATGGGTGTTAGCTCTTCTGTAAATGTTTGATGGAACTCATGTGTGAAGCCATCTGGTCCTGGACCTTTGTTTGTTGGAAGATTTTTAATCACAGTTTAATTTCATTACTTGTGATTGGTCTGTTCATATTTTGTATTTCTTCCTGGTTCAGTCTTGGAAGGTTATAGCTTTCTAAGAATTTTTCCATTTCTTCCAGGTTGTCCATTTTATTGGCATAGAGTTGCCTGTAGTAGTCTCTTAGGATGCTTTGTATTTCTGCAGTGTCTGTTGTAACTTCTCCTTTTTCATTTCTAAATTTATTGATTTGAGTCCTCTCCCTCTTTTTCTTGATGAGTCTGGCTAATGGTTTATCAATTTTGTTTATCTTCTCAAGGAACCAGCTTTTAGTTTTATTGATCTTTGCTATTGTTTTCTTTGTTTCTATTTCATTTATTTCTGCTCTGATCTTTATGATTTCTTTCCTTCTGCTAACTTCGGGTTTTGTTTGTTCTTCTTTCTCTAGTTCCTTTAGGTGTAACGTTAGATTGTTTATTTGAGATTTTTCTTGTTTCTTGAGGTAGGCTTGTGTAGCTATAAACTTCCCTCTTAGAACTGCTTTTGCTGCATCCCATAGGTTTTGGGTCGTCGTGCTTCATTGTCATTTGTCTCTAGGTATTTTTTGATTTCCTCTTTGATTTCTTCAGTGATCTCTTGGTTATTTAGTAACGTATTGTTTAGCCTCCATGTGTTTGTGTTTTTTACGTTTTTTCCCCAGTAATTGATTTCTAGTCTCATAGCACTGTGGTCAGAAAAGATGCTTGATATGCTTTCAAATTTTTAAAAATTTACTGAGGCTTGATTTGTGACCCAAGTTGTGACCTATCCTGGAGAATGTTCCGTGCTCACTTGAAAAGAAAGTGTAATCTGCTGTTTTTGGATGGAATGTCTTATAAATATCAATTTAATCTATCTGGTCTATTGTGTCATTTAAAGCTTGTGTTTCCTTATTAATTTTCTGTTTGGGTGATCTGTCCATTGGTGTAAGTGAGGTGTTAAAGTCCCCCACTATTATTGTGTTACTGTCAATTTCCTCTTTTATAGCTGTTAGCAGTTGCCTTATGTATTCAGGTGCTCTTATATTGGGTGCATATATATTTATAATTGTTATATCTTCTTCTTGGATTGAGCCCTTGATCATAATGTAGTGTCCTTCCTTGTCTCTTGTAACATTCTTTATTTTAAAATATATATTATCTGATATGAGTATTGCTGCTGCAGCTTTCTTTTGATTTCCATTTGCATGGAATATCTTTTTCCATCCCCTCATTTTCAGTCTGTATGTGTCCCTAGATATGAAGTGGGTCTCTTGTAGACAGCATATATATGGGTCTTCTTTTTGTATCCATTCATTGAGCCTGTGTCTTTTGGTTGGAACATTTAATCCATTCACATTTAAGGTAATTATCAATATGTATGTTCCTGTTACCATTTTCTTAATTGTTTTGGCTTTGTTTTTGTAGGTCCTTTTCTTCTCTTGTGTTTCCCACTCAGAGAAGTTCCCTTAGCATTTGTTGTAGAGCTGGTTTGGTGGTGCTGAATTCTGTTAGCTTTTGCTTTTCTGTAAAGCTTTTGATTTCTCCATCGAATCTGAATGAGATCCTTGCTGGGTAGAGTAATCTTGGTTGTAGGCTCTTCCCTTTCATCATTTTAAATATATTGTGCCATTCCCTTCTGGCTGTGTAGTCTCTGCTGAGAAATCAGCTGTTGACCTTATGGGAGTTCCCTTGTATATTATTTGTTGTTTTTCCCTTGTTGCTTTTAATAATTTTTCTTTGTCTTTAGTTTTTGTCAGTTTCATTACTATGTGTCACGGTGTGTTTCTCTTTGGGGTAATCCTGCCTGGGATGCTCTGCACTTCCTGGACTTGGGTGGCTATTTCCTTTCTCATGTTAGGGAAGTTTTTGACTATAATCTCTTCAAATATTTTCTCGGGTTCTTTCTCTCTCTCTTCTCCTTCTGGAGCTCTATAATGTGAATTTTGGTGCATTTGATGTTTTCCCAGAGGCCTCTTAGGCTGTCTTAATTTCTTTTCATTCTTTCTTCTTTATTCTGTTCTGCAGCAGTGAATTCCACTATTCTGTCTTCCAGGTCTCTTATGCATTCTTCTGCCTCAGGTATTTTGCTATTGATTCCTTCCAGTGTATTTTTCATTTCAGTTATTGTATTGTTCATCTTTGTTTGTTTGTTCTTTAATTTTTCTAGGTCTTTGTTAGACATTTTATGCATCTTCTTGATCTTTGTCTCCATTCTTTTTCTGATGTCCTGGATCATCTTCACTATCATTATTCTGAATTCTTTTCCCAGAAGGTTTCCTGTCTCCACTTCATTAAGTTGTTTTTCTGGAGTTTTATCTTGTTCCTTCATCTGATACATAGTCCTCTGCCTTTTCATTTTGTCTATCTGTGAATGTGGTTTTTGTTCCACAGGTTGCAGGATTTTCGTTCTTCTTGCTTCTGCTTTCTGCCTTCTGGTGGATGAGGCTATCTAAGTGACTTGTGCAAGCTTCCTGATGGGAGGGACTGGTGGTGGGTAGGGCTGGATGTTGCTCTGGTGAGCAGAGCTCCGTAAAACTTTAATCCTCTTGTCTGCTAATGGGTGGGGCTGAGTTACCTCCCTGTTGGTGTTTGGCCTGAGGTGACCCAGCACTGGAGACTACAGGGTCTTTGATGGGGCTAATGGTGGACTCCAGGAGGGCTCATGCCAAGGAGCACTTCCCAGAATTTCTGCTACCAGTGTCCTCCTCCCCAAAGTGAGCCACAGCCACCCTCCCCACCCCCGCTTCTGCAGGAGACCCACCAACACTAGCAGGTAGGTCTGGTTCAGTCTCCTATGGGGTCTCTTCTCCTTGCCCCTGGGTCCTGATACACACACTACTTTGTGTGTGCCCTCCAAGAATGGAGTCTCTTTCCCCCAATCCTGTCAAAGTCATGCAATGAAATCCCCCTAGGCTTCAAAGTCTGATTCTCTGAGAATTCCTCCTCCCATTGCCAGACCCCCAGGTTGGGAAGCCTGACATGGGGCTCAGAACCTTCACTCCAGTGGGTGGACTTCTGTGGTATAATTGTTGTCCAGTTTGTGAGTCACCTATCCAATGGATATGGGATTTGATTTCATTGTGATTGCACCCCTCCTACCATCTCATTGCGGATTCTCCTTTGTCTTTGGATGGGGGGGTGGGTTTGGTGAGTTCCAGTGTCTTCCTGTCGATGATTGTTCAACAGTTAGTTGTGATTGTGGTGATCTCACAAGAGGGAGTGAGCACATGTCCTTCTACTCTGCCATCTTGACCCAATCTCCCATTCCTTCCTTCTTAAAATGGTACCTTGCCTTGGCTTCTGTGGCTCATTATTTCCATGGTTTTTCTCTTATCTCTCCATCTTTTCTCTTTTTTGGATTCTTCTCTCCTGGTTTCTTTTCTTCTGTCCAAATTAAAAAATATTTGTATACCCAAGTATTTTTCCTTGTCCCACTTCTTTCTCATCATAAATTTTCCATGAATTATGTTATTTATAACTATGGCTTTTAATGCCCTTTGATTCAAATACTTTATCTCATTCAGGGCACTATCTTAAGTTCTAGATTTACCTTAAACACAATGCCTATAAAACTAAACTAAGAGATGCTGAGATAGAGTTTGAGAGGAAGAAATTTATGAGGAGTGCTCTAGGTACCAGCAATTGTGTGGGGCAAAGGAAGCATGAAAGACAGAAGAAGTTAAGCTGTGATGCAGTCCTAGGACATGCCTCAGCTGACTCCACAGCAAGTTCTGGAGCTAACATTATCCAGAACAACATCAAGGAGTTAGGGCATGTACACCCTGGTATCAACCAGTCATTGGACTCAGGCTGCCCTAAAGAAGAGGATGTGACTGTGGGCAAGATGGCTCTCTTCAGACTAGGGCAATCTCTGGCAGGAATCTTGATTATAATTTGTCAATTGTCAACTTTTCAACCACTGGGTTAATGAGTTCTTCTTTCCTCAAGGGGATGGGAGTGATCTGGACAAGGCAGGCACAAATTGGTCTCTCTAAGGCAATCCCTGCCTCAGTTAACAGTAATATCATGATACCAAGTGTTACAAATGAGAAAGTTTCCCCCTCCCTCAACTTTCCCCTCTCCTTCCAGTTGGAAACAAAATTGCTTCAACTTTATCCTTCAGAATTTACTTGGGAGAGTGTCTCTCTACTATACAAATTCCTCTAATATGTCTATCCCGTTAAGAATCCTCTTTTATCAGGATCATAGTTTTATTGTGTTTCGATCATGTGATTTTCTAATTGGTCTACCCTCCAGGTTGCAACTAACTAATTATTGAGATGTATAAGAAAGAATTTATCTTTTATAAATACAGTGTATAATGGTGTCCTTATTCATATACTACAGATACTTATTTACATGCCTGCTTTTTAAAAAGCACAATATTTACATTGTACTTGAAGTAAACCTAGTAGTAATAAGCAAGATGTATGATAGCTATCTGTTAATTTTTCTGGTTAACTTGTGTTCATGTCTTTTAAGAAAATAACAGAGGAAACTACAGACAACAAATAATTGTAGCATTTTACTCTTATGAAATATAGGAAATATCTTCACACTAGAGGCTTCCTACAAAAATTGATCACAATCGCTAAAGCATATTCCAGACCTGCCTGGATGATGGTCTGATTTGATTAGTCCACAAGAAACTAATTTACTTGAGAGAACTAAGAGCCTTCTGGAGAAAAAAAAAAGAAGGGGAAAAGACTCCCTTATAAATGTTTGGCCTAAAATAACGTTTAGTGGCTGTATGAGTGATTCAAGATGGGAAGGATATAGAAGGGGGAAAAGTGAAACAGAAAAGGTATTTTTGTATCTCATTAAATTTGTCCTCCAGTCCTTCCTTATGGAATTCTGACTAAGTTCAAGGGAGAGAGATCAAGTAAAATAAAAAAGACCAATTGTTTGCTCAGAATTGTTTGTTGCAGTGAAATGAATGTTATCTAACTAGTTTAAACACAAATAAGTTGTATTTTTTATTACACCAAAATAAACACAAAGGGAGTAGGGACAGATTTGTGTAGTTTAAAGAAATGTTCAGAGAACTAAAGAAACAGACTCTAAGCATCCAAAATGACTCCCAAAATCACACCACAGAACTAAGCTGCCAACAGAGTGGCTTACTCTGCCACAATTCGGAAATTGCCAGACAACTTCAGCCTTGAGGATCATGCCACTTCTGCTGCCATCTCTGCCAATATACTTGAGGTCTCATGTTCTGCCTCTCTCCCAATTTAATTTATTTACAAACCGTTGTCTCCCATGACTGACCCAAGCTAAGTCCAATCTGAAACTGTGTCTGCAGGGATTTCTGAGTGGTGTCATTCTTAGCTTTCTAGTCTCTGAAATTCAGAAGGCACCCTAGGAGGAAGTCAGAGAGTGTGTGATGAGCCTCCCCATCATATCTGTTACAGCAATTTTAACTCATACCAAAAAATCTGTGTGATTCTGGAAACATAAAAGAGCATAGCTTTTGGGCCAGTGTGACAGAGACAGCACACAGCTGGAGGAAAGAGATTCTCACGCTTCAGTGGAGAACAACATGCAAGTTAAAGGGAATGAAGAAACAGTGGCATCAGCACCCACACCAGCAAGATGTTGCACAAGTGTCCTCAAAAGCACAGAAGCACCAAAGTATCATCGACAGATGTAGTGAACCCTATCAGAGTTAGAAGCAGAGAGAGGCAATGCCAGTTGTGGGAGTATTCTGGTGTCCAATGGTGGTTGTAGGGGCAGAAGTAGGTGTATTTACATGATTTCCTCTAGCAGATAACACATTTGTTAACAAAGGCTAAAATGACTAGCTTTTGAACATATGTAAGGTAGCAAATGGAGATTCCCATTTTAAATTATAAAAATAAAAAATAAGGGGAACTTCTATAATAGTTTGTGAGGACCCGACTGAAAGAAAAACTGCTTATTATTGTTAACTTGACCTCATTTACCCTCTAGGCTTGAGATCATTCTCCTCAAGTCTCAGTTCCTTTCTTGGTAGAGGGGAGGGTTTGTGTATATCGGTTTCTTACCAGGGAATCTGCAGAATCAGATCAAGAGAGGTTTCATGAGAGAGTAGGATAAGAGAAAGTATAGACAGTTTCATTCTAAAGAAAGAATTATTATGCATCATGACTCAGCTGCTCCCCTACAACCTTGACTTTGTTTTAAACATTGCGAAATGTGAAACGTATAGGTTATATTACATATATTTTCTTGCATAATGGTTACATATTGCATAGATGTAAATCTTCGTTTGACATTTTACTAGCATTTGTGTCTTGCAAGCATGTCTAATGGTGGTGATTTTTGAAGTAGATATGTGGGCTGGAAGATAAAGAGTCTAAGTCTAGGTCTGTGGGGTACCTGATAAGGTTAATAATAAAGAAAAAACAAATTCTCAGTGGTTTTTACATAGGCTGGTATTTGTTCAGTGCCTCGTGGCAAACAATTTACAAATGAAGCAGTTTCTCCAAAAATCACTTTGAAAAGACTTTAAAAACAAATCAGAATTATTTGACAAGTAAAAGTACTGGTTATTTTAAACTATTGTACTCTCATATCAAAACTGAATTAAGGTTAAAAAAGAAAGGAAGAAAGAGAGAGAGAGGGAAAGGAAAAAAGAAAGAAAGGAAGAAAAATGGGAAGTGAGGGGGAGGAAAGAAGGAAGGAAGGAAGGAAAGAACAATGAAAAGGCTACAAAATCTCAGAAAAGGAAAAATCACACAGTTGGTAGGTAACTAATAGTACTCCACATGAAAATATAGTGAGTAAAAGGCTAAGAAATATGTCAGTACAATAAACAAAAGGGTTCTATGCTCAAATAGTACAATAAGTTGATGTATTGATAGCATGTAACATATGTGAAAGAGATTTATTTATGTATTTATGTATTCAGACCGAGTGAATGGATTTCCCCAGGAAATGTATTGCATTTTCAAGATTTGTAAATCATGGTTAAATTCAATGAAATATTTCCTGGTGTGAAAAGCCAGTGGAAATAAATAATGACCAACATGTATTTAAAATGTGGTTTTCATATCTGGAAATAAAGATGTGTGTCAGCATCAGTGATTGGCTTCATGAGGGATTTCACTTGTGCAAAAAAAAATTCCTCACATCACATTTTTTTTCAGAGAGGCACTGGTATCAAAAATTCTTGGAAATGAAATTATTTCTTAAGAATGTTACAAATTTTTAAAAAAAAAAACACCAATCATTTTACTCAAGAGCATTTAAAGAAGTATGTGAAAACCTGGACCAAGAGTATATAAATCTTGTGCAACATGCAGAAACTTGGTGGCTTAACCAAAGAGTTCTCAGTAGAGTGAGCTAAAAGGTGAATTGGAGAAATCACCTTCAGGAAAATAGTGTCAGGGTTTAGTGAGTATTTTGTGGATGAGGCAGGTCTACAGAAACTGGCTACTGTAAGACATTTTTCATCACATGAACCTATAAAACAAGAAACCATAGTGCCCTGTGGAAAATGCCTTCAAGTGACTACAGTCTTGGTTTTAAAAGGAAACCAAATCTTTGGAAAAATCATACTGCAAAAGGAAATGCTGAAGGGTTTCCAAGCTGCTTGGTTTTGACAGGGAGGAAGAATATCAGAATATCCTAAATCTTATTGAAAACCACCTGAAGGAATTGCACATCAAAACTGAAGGGAATTCCCCCATCCCTACCCTTTTTCAACACAAGTGAATGACTGGGTGAGGGAACACCGTTTATCTGAATCTTCTATTCAGCAGAAGAGCTTGACTTCAGCAAAGAGGAAGGACTTTGTGAGCTGCAGAATAGCCATTTACTCAAGATGAGATTTACTGAGTCCATGAGACAAGTCTGAAAGTCTCTCCTGCCATTAGTAGGAAAGCAATAAACATTTTGCCGCAGTTTCCCACATCTTATGTGAGTGAGCAAGTTTTTTTTTGGTTTGGTAAGCATCATGAGCAAGCACAGAAGTCATCTCATTGAAGCTGAAAATGAAATCTTTGTGTGTTTAGTCAAATCTGACCCCAGTTGAGTGTTTGTAGAAGAAATGTAAAGGCAGGTTTCATATTAAAGAGGTATATTTCATTTTTAGTTTTAGTTTCAAAAATAATACCTTTAATTCATACATATGCCTATGAAACGCTGTATACATATATATACATATATAATTACTATAAATAGTAATTTTGTACTGTTAAATCTCTATTTGAGCTTGAAAATATAATTTAGTATGAAAATATTGTTTTGAATGCCTTGTGTAAAATTTATCATAGGCCATATTTTAATTCAAATTGTTTTTGCTTAAATAGTTCTGCTATTCAACATGATCAGAAATATGTTGTAAGTAAAATTCATAAAATCCATTTACAATTTTTATTTAAATTTACTCTACTAAGTCTATCTTTCAAAAAATTAAATCTTGTTTTGACTTAAGATGCCATTTAACCAAAATATATTTGTTGCCTTATGCATTTATAAAATTTATGAAAAGGAAAGAAAACAATTAATTAAAAACAATTAACTATGAGTTCTGTGTGTGTGCATGTTTTTTTTTTTTCCTGAAAGATTGGCTAAAACCCCATTTTTTGTTTTAAATTAAAAAAATGCTCTAGCAGATACCATATAATGTATACCATATACATAATTATCTTTTATAGTAAAAATTTTGATATGACAATTAGACTTATTTGAATTAGAAAAATATATATAATAGGAAAGTTATTTTAAAAAAAAAATTAAGAAAGAAGAAACTTGAAGTCTCTTTTACCTACATGTTTGACTCCTTAGAGTTGATGTCTGTAGTGGGAAAAGCAAATTATATAAATAGAGTAGGCCAATTCATTGGCAAAATAAACAGATCTACACACAAAAAATATTATTTTCACAAAAACACATTGAAAATTATTATTTTTTACAATTTATTTTATTGAAATATAGTTGATTTATAATGTGTTAATTTCTACTGTACAGCAGAGTGATTCAGTTATACATACATATACATTCTTTTTTATATTCTTTACCATTAAGGTTTATCACAGGATATTGAATACAGTTCCCTGTGCTATACAGTAAGACCTTGTTGTTTATCCATTATATACATATAATAGTTTGCAACTGCTAATCCCAAACTCCCAATCCTTCCCTCCCCAACCTCCCGCCCCTGGAAACCACAGGCCTGTTCTCTATGTCTGTGAATTTGTTTCTCACAAACTAGATAGATAGGTTCATTTGTGCCATATTTTAGATTCCACATATAAGTGATATCATATGATATTTCTCTTTCTCTTTCTGACTTACTTCACTTAGTATGATAATCTCCAGGCCCATCCATGTTGCTGCAAATGGCATTATTTCATTCTTTCTTATGGCTGAGTAGTATTCCATTGTATATGTGTACCACATCTTCTTTATCCATTCATCTGTTGATGAACATTTAGGTTGTTCCCATATCTTGGCTATTGTAGATAGCACTGCAATGAACACTGGGGTGCATGTATCTTTTCAAATTAGAGTTTTCTCCAGATATATGGCCAAGAGTGGGATTGTGGGATCATATGGCAAATATATTTTAATTTTTTGAGGAACTGCCATACTGTTTTCCATAGTGGCTACACCAATTTACATTATTGGATTATAATCTCTATAATTTACTGATTATACAACTGTATAGTTATTATATAGGTAGGGGCTGAAAATATTTAGACCATTCCTCCAGGGTAAAATTATTAAAGAAAGATAATATATAATAGCTAATATGTATTTTGAGCTTTAGTAATCTATGATTTTTTTTAAGTTGAAAATGTTAGTAACTGAAAGAACAAAACCTGTGAATATATGATCAATATAAATAAATATATTTCAGTGGGTTGTTTTAAAATATACACTTTTCTGGGCTTCCCTGGTGGCGCAGTGGTTGAGAGTCTGCCTGCTAATGCAGGGGACACGGGTTCGAGCCCTGGCCTGGGAAGATCCCACATGCCGCGGAGCGGCTGGGCCCGTGAGCCACAACTGCTGAGCCTGCGCGTCTGGAGCCTGTGCTCCGCGGCGAGAGAGGCCGCGGCGGTGAGAGGCCCGCGCATCGCGATGAAGAGTGGCCCCCGCTTGCCACAACTGGAGAAAGCCCTCGCACAGAAACGAAGACCCAACACAGCCAAAATCAATCAATCAATCAATCAATCAAAAAACAAAAAAAAAAAAAAAAAAAAAAAAATATACACTTTTCTGCTGTGTAACAAATGGATTTGAAACAACCTTATATGGAAGACTTGTTAACATTTCATTAGTCTGTAATTTTTTAATGAGAAGTGGATAGATAATCTGGTGTCACAAAGATGAAAAACTCCAGAATCTCTTGTGTTAAAAATACATATATACATAAATGTAAATAAACAGTACTCCATAGTGTGAAAATAGCCCCCAAATAAATACAAGCACATATGTTATTTTTGATCCATGAAATTAGACGAAGAAATGCCAGTAGAAATGAAATCATGTTTGAAGGACAAATATTGCCTAAGATTTCACAAGGTTTAAAAATAAAAACAAAAATTAAAGAAGTCCAGACAGAAAGGGAGTGGGTTGTCTGAAATGACATAGCTGTCTGCAAAGCTGCAAGTTTTTCATTATCACACACTCTGCAACAGTCAAAATATGCATCTCAACAGGAAAATCACACAGCCCTCTAAATACAGATGAAAAACAGTTTCTCTCTCCAAAGCTGTGCCTTTGAAAAGGTACCTATAAAACTATTTGAGTTCTGGAAAGAGAGAATGTGTGTTTACTGTTGACTTAGGCTCTGCTATATTTTGCCAAGGTCTTGAGGAAAATAGTACATGAAAGAGAATCCTCATATATAAATTAACATCAATTCTATTAAAATATGTATTGAGCACTTACATATTATGTAATTTTAGAAGTTATTTTAGAACCTATTTAATTTCCTTTTCTGTTAATTAATTCCTTGGAAGTACTACAGTCAGTCTTTACCTTAGTAAGGAAAGGTTTATAACATGCATACCCTCTACCTTTCCATTCTCACGGCTCCAGCTTTGTGACCATAAAAATCACATATTGCTACTCCTGTAGGATTATAGTATGAAAAAAGGTAGATAAAATTTTCTCAGCCACATAGTTAATGAAACCTCCTTTATGAAATTGAAATTATACCCTCCTCCAATTGCATTTATTTGTCAGGTTGATGTAAGTGATTATCAGTCACTAAAAGTTTGCACTCAGAATGTGCTGATTATGTGGACCGACAGAATTAAAGGCCAATAGGAGTTAAAGAGTGAGGAGTTTGAAGAGAAAGGATAAAGAAAAAGGGAGGAGGAAAAAAAGTGAGGAATATTTGCCTTTGTATGGCAAATTTCAACTAACAAGACTCTTTCCCTCTAAGATTACGAGCAACTATTCTTCATTTTTATTTTAGATGCTGTTTATTACCAGCATCCTGGTGACATGGTAATGCTGAAACTTCAAGAAATAATCTTTAAAATGCTGAATATGTCTTGAATTAGCAAGTAAAACCAAATGCTATGAATGTGTAGTTCACTGCCATGTAATCTGGCTAATACTGAATTCAAATCTTGATGACATTTCCACATACCATCGAAATCTGTTATTTAAATATCAGAAATATTGCTAATTTTAGTCTCATTTCATACCCATAGGACTATAAAGATGACCATAACTCATAAATGTAATCCATTCACTCTTTTAATGCCCTAATTAGAGTAATAAAAATAACCCAAACTTAGTAGATTTAAATTGGGGAATCAGAGAAAACATTGAAAACTCTCCAGCAATAACAGTGCATCTTTTTAAAAAACATTTTATTGAGATATAATTTAAGTACCATAATATTCACGCACCCACTTAGCTGAACATTTCAATGGCTTTTAGTGTATTTACAGAGCTATACAACCATAATCATAATCTAATATTAAAGCATTTTCTTTACTGCACAAAGAAATCTAATACCAATTAGCTGTCACTCCCCCTTTTCCTCCCCACCGAAACCCCAGGCAAGTGCTAATCTACTTTCTATCTCTATAGTTTTGTCTATTCTGGACACTTCTCATAAATGGGATATATAATAGGCAATTTTCTGTCACTCGCTTTTTTCACTTAGTGTAAACTTTTTTGAGGTTTATCCATGATGTAGACTGTATCTGTACTACATTCCTTGTTATTACTGAATAATGTTCTACACAATTTCTTAATTTCTTTTTTTGAATTATTTCTACTTTGGGGCTGTCATGCATAATGTGGATTACCAGTGTATCTTGAAGACTAAAACACCGATAAACTTGCCATGTGTTGCTGACTCTAGAGCAGAACCTTGTTTCCCCTGATGAAACTGTTACCAAGATACAAATCAGGGTTTTTTTAGGATATAGTTTAACTTCCACTTGATACAATCCATCTGGTTTCTCATTTTGTATAGCATAGGGACATCATGTCACTCTTCAAAGACTTTTTATTTTGACCAAGAATTTTGTTATATTCTAGACGTCTGAGAGTATTTTATAGGGGTGGGATCTAATATGTTTCTGAATCCTAGGTTTAATTAATATAGTGTCAAGGTATAATTTTCAAAAAGTTAAAAACAATAATCTCACACAAATATACATCTAGCATGTGTCAGAATTTTATTTAACTCATGAATGAGGAGATAATAAAACAGTAAACATGGTTCCAAGGACACTTTAGAAACTAAGAATTTATAGGTATTAAAAAAAAGAATAAGATTCTGTCAGATACTAAACTAGGTAAAGGCAATAAAATCATAATCGGGATGATCTTTTCTCCTCAACACAAATATTCAAGTTAACATATAAGAACTGTATATCTTGACTTTAATCAGCATGTAAATAAAGTTAAGCACAAGTAAAATTTCCTAGGGAATAAAATAATTCATGAAAATATCCGTGGATGACATTGAAGAAACATCCTGATGCTACTTATCCCTTATCTTTTTTCTCACATTTGGGTATTTTTCCTCAATAATATAATGCTGCAGGAAGTACGTAGATGTAACTAATGTTAAGAGCTTTGTTACTATTTAAAATATTTTTCATTTTTATGTTGTATTTTTATTTGTTTTGGTAATCATTGAAACAGTAATACCATATTAACTTGAAGAAACACGCTGACTTTTTAAAATTAATTTTTATTGAAGTGTAGTTGCTTTACAATGTTGTGTTAGTTTCTGCTGTACAGCAAAATGAATCAGCTATACGTATACATATATCCCCTCTTTTTTGGATTTCCTTCCCATTTAGGTCACCACGGAGCCCCAAGAAGAGTTCCCTGTGCTATACAGTAGGTTCTCATTAGTTTTCTATTTTACACATAGTAATGTATATATGTCAATCCCAATCTCCCAGTTCATCACAGCCCTCCTTCCCCCCTGGTATCCTTACATTCATTTTCTATTTCTGCTTTGCAAATAAGTTCATCTGTATCATTTTTCTAGATTCCACATATAAGCGATATTTGTTTCTCTTTCTGACTTACTTCACTGTGTATGAGAGTCTCTAGGTCCATCCACGTCTCTGCAAATGGCACAATTTCATTCCCTTTTATGGCTGAGTAATATGCCATTGTATATATATGTACCACATCTTTTTTATCCATTCCTCTGTTGGTGGACATTTAGGTTGCTTCCATGACCTGGCTATCATAAATAGTGCTTCAATGAACATTGGGGTGCATGTATCTTTTTGAATTATGGTTTTCTCAGGGTATATGCCCAGTAGTGGGATTGCTGGGTCGTATGGTAGTTCTATTTTTAGTTTTTTAAGGAACCTCCATACTGTTCTCCATAGTGGTTGTATCAATTTACATTCCCACCAACAGTGTAAGAGGGTTCCCTTTTCTCCACACTCTCTCCAGCATTTATTGTTTGTAGATTTTTTGATGATGGCCATTCTGACCAGTGTGAGGTGATACCTCATGGTAGTTTTGATTTGCATATCTCTAATAATTAGTGATGCTGAGCATCTTTTCATGTGCCTCTTGGCCATCTGTATGTCTTCTTTGGAAAAGTTTCTAAGTCTTCTGCCCATTTTTTTATTGGGTTGTTTGTTTTTTTTATATTGAGCTGCATGAACTGTTTGTATATTTTGGAGATTAATCCTTTGTCAGTTGCTTCATTTGCAAATATTTTCTCCCATTCTGAGGGCTGTCTTTTCGTCTTGTTTATGGTTTCCTTTGCTGTGCAAAAGCTTTTAAGTTTCATTAGATCTCATTTGTTTATTTATTTATTTTTTTCATTACTCTAGGAGGTGAGTCAAAAAAGATCTTGCTGTGATATATGTCAAAGAGAGTTCTGCCTATGTTTTCCTCTAAGACTTTTATAGTGTCTGGCTTTACACTTAGGTCTTTAATCCATTTTGAGTTTATTTTTGGTTTGGTGTTAGGGAGTGTTCTAATTTCATTGTTTTACATGTAGCTGTCCAGTTTTCCCAGCACTACTTGTTGAAGAGACTGTCTTTTCTCCATTGTATATTCTTGCCTCCTTTGTCATATATTAGGTGACCATAGGTGCATGGGTTTATCTGTGGGCTTTCTATCCTGTTCCATTGATCTATATTTCTGTTTTTGTGCCAGTACCATATTGTTTTGATTACTGTAGCTTTGTAGTATAGTCTGAAGTCAGGGAGCCAGATTCCTTCAACTCTGTTTTTCTTTCTCAAGATTGCTTTGGCTACTTGCGGTCTTTTCTGTTTCCATACAGATTGTAAAATTTTTGTTCTAATTCTGTGAAAAATGCCCTTGGCATTTTGATAGGGATTGCATTGAATATGTAGATTGCTTTGGTCACACTGGCTTTATTTGCTAAGTTTCCATCACCTTTTTTATTTTCTAACTTTGTCTGCTTCCATGTTTTCCTTTTTA
Organism: Balaenoptera acutorostrata; assembly: GCF_949987535.1. Taxonomy (NCBI): domain Eukaryota; kingdom Metazoa; phylum Chordata; class Mammalia; order Artiodactyla; family Balaenopteridae; genus Balaenoptera; species Balaenoptera acutorostrata. Next base: position 127,985,997 of record NC_080068.1, on the reverse strand, counting down.
CATTCAACTTTAGTTGATATAAACAATCTTTTCATATTTTTATCTAAGCAGCAAATCTTAGCATAAAAAGAATGTGTGAAACTATTATGAGTAAATTGGACCATGGCATGGGGAAGTCTCAATATATATTTGTTAATTGATCTCTCCATTTTCCAGAGCTTGCTTGCTTTTTTTTTCTTTCCTTCTTTCCCTTTCTTTCTTTCTTTCTTTCTCTTTCTTTCTTTCTTTCTTTCTTTCTTTCTTTCTTTCTTTCTTTCTTTCTTTTTCTTTCTTTCTTTCTTTCTTTCTTTCTTTCTTTCTTTCTTTCTTTCTTTCTTATTGTAGTAATTTTGGTTTATAATGTTATGCAAGTTTCATGTGTACAGCATTGTGTTTCTACTTCCCTGTACCCTTTAGTGTGCTCACCACCAAAACTTTAATTTCCATGCTTCACCATGCAGCTGTTCCCTTTTATACATTTCACCCTCCTCCAGCCCCTTCCCCTCAGGTAACTACTACTCTGTTCTCTCTATCTGTGTTTCCTTTTGTTTGGTTTGGTTTGTTCATTTATTTATTTTTATTAGTTTTTTTTTTTTATTTCACATATAAGTGAAATCATGCAGTATTTGTCTTTCTCTCTCTGACTTTTCTCACTTAGCGCAATACCCTCAAGGTCATCCATGTTGTCATAAATGGCAAGATTTCATCTTTTTTGTGGCTGAGTAGTATTTCATTACATGTGTATGTGTGTGTGTGTGTGTGTGTGTGTATGTATGTTATCCATTCATTTATTGGTGGGCAGTTAGGTTGCTTCCATATCTTTGCTATTGTAAATAATGTTGCTATGAATGTTGGGGTCCATGTATCTTTTTTATTTTTTTAATTTTTATTTATTTTTTTAACATCTTTATTGGAGTATAATTGCTTTTCAATAGTGTGTTAGTTTCTGCTGTATAACATAGTGAATCAGCTATACATATACATATATCCCCATATCTCCTCCCTCTTGTGTCTCCCTCCCACCCTCCCTATCCCACCCCTCTAGGTGGACACAAAGCACTGACCTGATCTCCCTGTGCCATGTGGCTGCTTCCCACTAGCTATCTATTTTACATTTGGTAGTATATATAAGTCCATGCCACTCTCTCACTTTGTCCCAGCTTACCCTTTTTGTTTTCTTTGGATATGTACCCAGCAGTGGAATTGTTGGATCATATGGTAGCCCTATTTTTAGATTTTTGAGGCACGCCCATACTGTTTTCCATAGTGGCTGCATCAATTTACAATCCCACCAACAGTGTAGTAGGATTCCCTTTTCTCCACATACTCACCAACATTTGCTATTTGTAGAATTTTTTTATAATAGCTATTTTGACAGATATGTGGTGATATTTTGCTGTGATTTTGATTTACATTTCCCTAAGAAGTAGTGATGTTGAATATCTTTTCATATGCCTGTTGGTCATCTGTATATCTTCTTGGGCAGAACATCTATTCATATCCTCTGCCATTTTTTAATCAGGTTTTTTTGTTCTTGTTGAGTTCTATGAGTTCTTTATATGCTTTGGACATCAACACCTTATTGGATGTATCACTTGCAAATATCTTCTCTCCAAGGCATTATTAAAAGTTTATCCTAGCATATCTAAATAACAGGAGAATGAGACAAAAATTAACAATAACCTGTAAAAAGAAAATCCCAGGATATTTATTAAAGCAATATATTAATATATTGGGGTTACTTTCATATTTTTGCCCTGAAGAATTATATGAAAAATTGGAAGAGAATTTTGCAAATATTGATTTGGATAATACACCTGATGAGTCACAGTTTATAAGTCATATGGAGTCACATAAAGTCATTTGGCAGTAAGCAACAGGCACTTGCATAGAGGCACACTTCTCCACACAGCCTATGCTCTAAAACTGATAGAAGATCCAAATACTGACCCTGATGCATTCTCCACTTATCCTCAAATGAACAAGAATATAATCAATAGCAGTGAGATCCAATGATTTAGCTAGTTTTCTTTTTTTAAAATTGAAAAAGAAATACCCAACTACATTTGGAAGAGGAAGTAAACTTAATTAGCCTCTTTAAACCCATCAGCTACTCTGACAGTGACTTACGAGACTTCATTAATTTGTTTACAACCTTCCTATAAGTAATCCTGAAGCAAAAGCCCAATTCCTCCATGAAAAGGACTACAAAAGAAAGGCTTGGAGGAAAACATGTAACCTTCTCTCTCTTAGCAGCCAGGCAAGTAGACACAGCCCAGTTAGTCCCCAAAGAAATAAGACATTATGTAGGGGTTGCCGAAATACCATTAAGAATAGACAGTAGGAGCCTGTGCCTAAATTAATATGTTATTTCATGAAAGATCATATATTTAACAAGGAGATACACTGTGTCAGAGAATTAAATAGAAGCTATAATTTTATTACTTCATTTTTCCCCTTTTATAGTGGATTTAGGGAATTATAATTTCCTCAGCTCTTTTTTTTTCCCTGAAAACTAATACATTTATATTAAGATTGAAAAAAGTTGTGAAAGGTTACATTGTTCTCCCTTTGATGCCACCGTGTTGTTGCTACTTAAGGAGTACAGAAGTGGTGGCCCCTACTGCTTCATTAAACCAGGATCTCTGTGAAGTTCAGCTGCAGAACATGTGTTCTGCTTTTCTTTTGAAAATGTACTCCATTAAAACCACATTCCTCTGCCAGTCCAAATTCACGAATGTCTACATGTCTCTGTTCAAATTATCCAAATTCTGCCTCTGAGGCAAGGGATATAAAGTGAAAATGATGAAGCCACAACATAACAATCTTAAAGGTGCCAATTGCTATATGGCTGATTGAGATTCACCAATTGGCACCGGTTGTGAAAAGAGCCAAGTGCATGAGAATGACCAGAATATACCTGCATGAAGATAGCTCTAATAGACTGGTTTATGTTAAAGGCTTAAAGGAGTCTTTAGATATTTTTAATAGCCTCAAAATTGGAGTGTCACCTTTTACTCCTCAATTTAATCAGAGCTTGAGGTCTGATTAAGGGATTATTAAAATAATTTAAATTGTTTTGTTCCTGCTATAAGTAATCGTTATAATTCCCCAGAATGAATGGGAAGAGAAACAAACACTCTAATCAAAAATCATTTACAATTTAGAGCAAATATTTATTATAACATTTTGAAAAGGAGAGATTCCAAGATACTGGAAACTCATACAGGATGGAATGAGAGAGCATCTGGACTACTTTCTGATAGAGGTTACACAGGTAGAATAAAATTGAGTTGTTTTTTTCAATTATATAAAATATGTTTGGTCAAGAATGTGAAGTGGTGGTGCATAGTTGAGGCAGGAAATAAAAGAGAAAATGTTGATTGCTGCCAAGTCACAGGTTATCTTTTTGCTTTCCTGAAAACTTTGGAATTATTTCTGGGAATTCAGAAGAATTTTGAAGAGGGGAAATAACATTATCTAAACTTTATTTTAAAAGCATAACTGCTCTGCAGGGAAAAGTAAAGCAGTACCAATAATTCAGTCAAATGGGGCAACTGGGTTGAAAATTGCTAAGAAGGCCTAGTTTACTAAACTTAGCACTCCTGAAAATAAGGAAAACGTTAAAAATTTATATGTAGATCTCATTTGAAAAAAGGATTAGACTATTAAAGGAAGGCAAAAGGTTCCAAAAGCTCTGATCTAAAGAATTTTAGAATTCACCATCTCACAATGTCCCAGAGATTAATGCAATTCCCCAAGAGAACACAGGATGGACCTGGTAATCTCTGAGGAGCTCTGGAACTTTCATCTTTTTGGATGGAAGACAATCAGATTAAAATACATACCCGTGCATATTGGCATCAGTGATACCAAATTCACAAATGCAGCTTACCCATACATTTTCACATTCTTCAAGCTTAAAAACTAGTAAAAATATAAAGTTTACAGACAATGCCTCTTCAAAGTCACATTTAATTGTTAGACATTTATGTAAGCTGGGAATTGAATAGGCCACCTGGCAATTTTACAGGGTGAAAAAATGCTTTACTCAAGATGACAGTTTTTGCTTCTACTTCCCTGGTGTGAAATTTCACTAATTATTTGCTGCTGTGAGCGAGTTTCACAGTATTAAGAAACTGTCTGAACTTACATTATTATTGTTCATTAGGACTTTCAGAATCATCCCTAAAGTATTCATAATTTTAAACACATTTATTATACCAGAATGAAGCATTAAATTCATTTATGGGGCTATATGTATTATCTAGGTAATCTTTAATTTTAGATGAAAAAGCTAAAAAAGCATATAAAAAAGAAGTTCATTTTAGAAGCCAAGGGGACAACGACCTGGAAGGAAGTAATTTCAAAGATTTCAAGTAAATTAACAACTACGAAAAAATTAGAAATGCTAACTAAAACAGAGAGATAACACTTTTGTTCTAAACATAGAATTATAAAACCAAAATTGATCCTTGAAATAGATGGCACAATTTGAAACAATAAAGTAAACAACATGGATTTATGGAAATATTAAAATGTTCTAAATTCTAGCTATGACAGTGAGAAACAGGATGGTAATGAATCTCAGCTCTTTCCCGTTGTCCCAGTGTAATTATTAACACTTTTTACTTTCGCTCTCAAAAATACCCCATCTTGGATGATATATTATATGAACTTCCTTCTTATAAGGCATCCCTGAAATTTACCTTCATTCTCCAGGAAAGAAAATTTAATTAAAGAAATAGACTTATCAAAATTTATTTTCAATAAAACCAGAAATAAAAAAAATATTTTATCAAAATATGACAAAGAACACTTCAACAAATATAAGTAATCATTGTTTTATTATGTCTTATTTACAAATAAATGCATTTAATGTTATCAAATTACTTTAAGGATTATTTAGCTGCTTCTTACAAGTTTAATATGCTATCTTGCCATTGCCATTCACTTTTAGATATATGGTACTTTTCATTAGATTTCTTCTTTAATTCATTAATTATTTGGATGTGAATTTTACAGTTTCCTAACATATGTATGTTATTTGTATTGCTTCTTTCTAAGTTAATTTCCTTATAATTAGAGAACTTATTCAGCATGGTATTAATTCTTTAAACTTTGCTGAAATTTCTTTTATGACCAAATAAAGTCAATTTATTTAATTGTTCCTTGTGTAATTTGGTATTAATCTACTACATCAATCTTGATAATTTTGTTGTTAAATCTTGTTTTTAAAGTTTAATACTAGGTGAACCTATTATTCAAGAGTAAGAAAAAAAAGGTACCTCCATACATAAAATAACCATAGGATTTATAACCAACAGACCCTCACTACAGTGTGTTTGAAGGCATGATCTTCTGAAATAAAGTACAGTTGACCCTTGAACAACAGGGATTTGAATTGTGTGGGATCTCTTATATGGGCATTTTTTCCAATAAATGCTATATTACTACATGGTCTGTGGTTGGTTGAATCCATGGAACTGCAGATACAGAGGGCCTACTCTAAAATTATATGGGTTTTTAGATGTCCTAAACAACGCCCAATCCCCATTGTTCAAGTGTCACCTGTAATTAGAGAAGAAAGATATGAGATATAAGTAACAATTGTGAGCAAAGATATTGATTATAGATAATTTAACAATTTAATATGTAAATAATACTTTTGTTTAAAAATTATTTTTATTTAATCCACCAGCTTCTAAAATAGTGTGTTGAATTCTTTCCCATTCTGCTTATGAATTTGTCAATTTCTCCTTCTTGTTTTTTTTTATAGCTTTAAAAATATATTATATATGTAGCATATATGTTTAAGCTATGCTGTTAAGTACAAACGAACTCACAATTCTTTTCTTGATAGATTATCTTTTGTTCACTTTTTATGTATATTAGTACATTTTTCCGTTAACAATAGCTTGTCTGATATTCTAATTTTGTACCAGTTTTCTTTTGAGTAGGCTTTGTACAGTCCGTGGATTTTCATCTTTTTTTTTCCCCTCAATCTCTATTAATTAGGAGATTAGAATATAATGTTCTTAAATCATTCAGCTAGATTTTGATTTATTTAACTAATCTGCTAATCTCTATATTTCTATAGATTATATTAACAATTCATAATTTTTGTAATTATTTATATGTTTGTACTTATTTCTATGATATTTTTATTTTTGATTGCTTTTCATTTCCTTTATTTTTTTTTATTTTTTTACTTTTTTCATTTTTGTGCCTTCTGTTGTAATGAGAAAGTTTCCACATTTATTTCCCTCAGATCATTTTGAAGAAACAGACATTAGTCTTATTATTTTCTGAGTATATTTTTAAACATAATTACATAACTAAAGTAACTTAACAAACACACATGACTTTAGCATGTTTAAGTACCCTTTAAATTCCCTATCCTCACTTTCATCTTATTTATATGATTGTCTTGATTTTTTTATCTTTTTAAAACAAACTCAAAAATATTAATTTTTATATTAAACAGTTGGATTTATTAACCATATTTCTATCAATTACTTTTTCAGCTTTGTTTCTTATATTTCATACTTTTCTCTGATTTTACTTTCTTATTTTAAAAGAAACTATTTTAAAGTAATATATGAGATTTTAAGCTTTAAAATCTTTCATTGTTTTAGTCCAAAACTAGCTTTATTTTGCTCTCACTTTGAATGATATATCCACTAAATATTAAATTTTAAGTTGACTATTATTTACACAGAGTACTTTGAAGATGCAAACATTGGTGGTGCAAAGTCTGCTGAATATTTTCTATCATAAATTTGTCACTTATTCTTTTTATCTTTGTTATTCTTCAGTTTCACTCTGATATGACCAGATGTAAGATGTTCATTTTTCTTTTCTGCTTGGAACTTGCATTGAATTTTATATCTCAGGAAACTTCATCAATTCTGGAACCATCCTAGTTATTTCCCTTCAAATTTTGATTCTTTGTTATTTTCTTCACTTGAATTTCTCATATCTCTGGTGGGAATTCTGAAACTATACATCATGTTGCATATATAAATTTTTTTTCTCTATGCTGGTTTGGGGCTAACTTTTATATGTGGGTCACACAAAATTTATCCTTTCAATAATTACAATTTCTGTGAAACTATTTCTTATTTATTAATTTATTCTTTTGCATATCTGCCATTTTTATTTATGAGAACTGGTTTTACTGTCATATGTATAATTTATTTTTAGTAAGTATTATGAATATTTTTGAGCATCCAAACTCCAATTATTTTAAATTCTCAGTTAGACTGATTCTAACATAAGTTTCTCCTGGAGTGAATGTGTATTTTGTTACTTGATTTGATACTGTCTTCTTTATCATTTAATTTCTTGAATTTTTAAAGAAGTTTAGACTTGTAGGCATGTTTTGAATGGGAACATTTTGGCAACTTTGATTTTGTTTTGTTGTTATTGTTATTGGTGAGTGTGTGTTTGTGCATCTGGGTGTATGTGTTTGCTTGTTTTTCTTTGATTTTATTTTGCATTTTCATTATTTTCTCCCCTTTCTAGCAATTCTGAAGTTTTGAGATTGCCTTCTTCTAGCACAGACCAGGTGCAGTCATTAAAATGGCAGTTTCCATTTTATAAAGATATTGAGGATATCAGAAATCCAATTACAGGTTGTGATTTTGTATCATTAGAATACTGTGATGGGTGACATTTTCCTTTGGGTCAGCATCTTTATTTCTGTGCTCCTTTTCAATCTTCATGTGTACATCCATTCACGTGCACCGGAGTGGTCCATTAAATGTGGGAAGAGTCCTAGGACTGAATGAAGGGTTAACATGTAAACAACCAATTCCTTCATTTGAAAAGTGGTTAAGGTCACAGAATTTGGAACCAGACTTCTAGGGCCCAAATCCTGGTTCTGTCACTAATGCATTTTATGACCTTAAGCAGTTTATTTAATCACCCTGTGTCTTTGTGTAGTTATCTGTAAAATGGAGATCAGTACTAGTAACTAGCTCATAAAATTTTTATGAAGATAGATTGAATAGTGTATTTCAAGCTCTTAGGACAATGATAGACAAAATATAAACAATATGGGAACTTTAGCTGTTATTATTGTTGTGTTATTATTACTATTAATTTTAAAAATGTGTATCGGTATATACGGAATCTAAGGGAAAAAAAAAAAAAAAAAGGCCATGAAGAACCTAGTGGCAAGACGGGAATAAAGACACAGACCTACTAGAGAATGGACTTGAGGATATGGGGAGGGGGTGGGGTGAGATGTGACAGGGTAAGAGAGTGTCATGGACATATATACACTACCAAATGTAAAATAGATAACTAGTGGGAAGCAGCCGCATAGCACAGGGAGATCAGCTCGGTGCTTTGTGACCACCTAGAGGGGTGGGATGGGGAGGGTGGGAGGGAGGGAGATGCAAAAGGGAAGAGAAATGGGAACATATTGTATATGTATAACTGATTCACTTTGTTATAAAGCAGAAGCTAACACACCATTGTAAGGCAATTATACTTCAATAAAGATGTTAAAAAAAAATAAAAATAAAAACAAAACAAAACACAAAAAAATGTGTATCGGGGCATCAATTTTGTGCAAACACTATACTAGAGGATGGGCACACAAGATAAATGAGAACAATTTCTGCATTGAAGAGTTTCAGGCTAGAGAAAATGGGGATTGGCTATTTTAAAGATTATCAAATAGGGATACCAGGAGAAAAATCCATGGAAAAAGAGTGAAAGAATGTGTGAATACATTCACCCAAAAGTGTATCTGTGCTCAAGGTGAACATGGCCATCCAGGCACTGAAGAAGCAGGACATTATCAACAGTCAAAGGAGCAGGAAATCAGTTTAGATATTGAGAGATGAACAAGAGAAAATGGCATTATTAATGTCTAAGCAAAACATTAGAATCCAAATTTGAGGGGCATGAATCCAAGCACCAGAAGACTTGAGGTAAATAGCAGGACTCAGAGAACAGAGAAATGAATTCAGCTTTGGGAGAACTAGAAGCCAACATGGCAAGACTGATTCAGTGCCATCACTGAGCTACTATCTCTAGAACGTCATTACTCCCTGTGAACTTCCAGTACAGTCTGAGAATCTGAGGGCATAGTTTAGAATTGGAAGAACTCAGAGAAAAATCACTACAATCGACATGAGAAAACCCGGCTCCAAAACTTATCAGCTATACAATCTTCAGCACCATAGTTTGCTCATTTATGAAATACTTTCCATTCTGTAATATATGAAATATTTTCTATTCTGTAAACAAAGGCAGAAAGAACAAGTGGAAAATATTGAATAAATTTGAAAGTGTTTTACAAGCCATATATGTATTAATTATCTTAACTATTATATGATGATGCACACGAAACTAAGCATATTGAAAAATTGCAAAAGAGGAAACTCAATATTAGAACACACACAGGGCCAAGGTATTGCTGTAGGTCCTCATTGTAGAGCTTCAAAACTGCACTAGGTCCAAGGCATTCTCAACACCTTTATTCCTCTAAAATGCTTGGAGCAGAGCAGGACATAATCAATGTGCATTGAATACATAAAATGAGTTAAATGCCTAAGTTAAATCACATTAATCTGGAAAAGATTTTTAACACCTTCCTCCTTTTAAAGCCATTTGTGTTTTCCAAAATGGTAGAATTTCAAGAAATGTGGCAAATTTTACATGAAAAAAGAAAGGAAAAGTGAAAACATTAAATGAGATAATTATGCATGGGAACTTAGATGAGATTTGGCACTTTCCTGTTTGAGAGTTCATTTCTTACACATTTGAGCACAAATGTTCTTTAAGAACTCTGTTTTATTCTGCTTTGTATTTAATTTCATGGCTATTCTTATGCTATTGACAGAGAGATTGGGGATGAGTTTGGCTGATCAAGAGGAGCTTTGTGCGTATGGGCTAAAATTGCATTAGATATTAGAAAGTGAGTGATTATTTGTAGTAAGAGACATACTGAAAATATCAGATATTAAATAATGACAGAATTAATCTATGTCATGTCAGTTCGGATCTAAAAATTTGGCTCATTTCATAATAGACATAGTTCACCAGACTGATCAGAATTTTCTCCCTAGATAAATTTAAGCAATGGAATATCTTCTTTCTCCAGAAATGTTATTTCCTGGAATGTACTTCTATACTCTTAAACACTTTAAAGGTATAGACATCCAGTATGCTTACATATGTAATGAATCAGTTGTAATTCAGGAACATGTCAAAAGCTTACACTTTTAAAACACCTTAATTAGATTTTAAACATTTCTGCCTATCTTCTTTTAAGTACAATATGCTCACTTGTTAAATGGTGCATTCCAGAATTCCCACAACTGGATGGATTCCAGAATTTTGGACTGAATTCATCAATAAAATATGGATAAATGTGAGATTTCTGATTTATTTATATTGCTTGACTTGGACATTGGGGGTCAAAAAAACCTACCAACTAATTACCAATTTAATTTTATAAATGTATTTATTTATTTATTTTTGGCTGCGTTGGGTCTTTGTTGCTGCATGCAGGCTTTCTCTAGTTGCAGCGAGCAGGGGCTACTCTTCTTTGCGGTGCCCAGGCTTCTCACTGCGGTGGCTTCTCTTGTTGCGGAGCACGGGCTCTAGGCCCACGGGCTTCAGTAGTTGTGTCACATGGGTTTCAGTAGCTATGGCTCGTGGGCTGTAGAGCGCAGGCTCAGTAGTTGTGGTGCATGGGCTTAGTTGCTCCGCAGCATGTGGGATCTTCCCAGACCAGGGCTCGAACCCATGTCCCCTGCATTGACAGGTGGATTCTTAACTACTGCGCCAGCAGGGAAGTCCCACCAATTTAATTTTAAAAACATAGATATTTTTTTCAACAGAAGAAGTTTAAAGCCCATATAATACAAAAATTATGAGAATCATTGTTTTTGTGTAATATAAAGTATTTTTCTCTATAAAAAAGCTCATACAAAAACTCACCATATCTTACTGTTTTAATAGCATGAGAAACATCTGGGAATTCTTACTCTTCTACTGAAATGAATTAAAAAATTAAAGAATGTGATTCTAGTTATTTCTAGCTCTACCCATTAACAAATAATCTAGTATAAACCTCATTAGTAACATAAAATATCTCTTTGTTTCACTAAAGTTATGAAACATATATTATTTTATTGTATCTAGAGAGAAGAGTTACTTCTGAACATTTGTGTGGCACTTTTATTGTTAAAGTGATTTATAATTGCTTACTTTAATTATTCTAGTGCTATTAGCTATGGTCTGTGCTGTTGCAAACAAAAAACCTGAGATTTATCTGAAAAATTACATGTACTTTTCCAACATTTTCTTTATTAGCATCTGTAAAACAAGTCATGATATGATTTATTATTAGGTCATCAGAACGAATTTAAAATGTGAAGTTGATAATTTTACTCTAGCTATTTACAATATGGATATCGTAACACTAATCATCTAAAATATAAAGTAACTTGAGACATTAACATGGAAATATATACAAGTATTTGTCTTATGGGTAAAAGTAAGCCAGATATAACTTTTATGATATGATAAACAGTTCATGTTTAGACTGGATATATACCGTCTCCTCTCATTAGTAATTTGGGTCAACTTCTTGACACATCAAAGAATTTCAAGAGATGTATAATTAGTGGAAAAAAGACAGTTAATTCAAAGGAGAAGTAATCCAGACCCAGAGTAATTTTGAATAAGTGTCCTAGTCTAAGGCAACTTTAAGTGCCCTCTAGCAAAAGAGGAGGTCACCATAAATGTGGTTAGCCTGGTCAAAATGAAAGACAGAAAAGATAGATAACAAAGGACCAATGTCATTAGAAACAGCACAGACAATTCACAGAAGAGGAAAATTTAGTGGAGAGAAGGTTGAAATGTTCAAATGAGAGATAAGTAGTATTTGAACTAATGCTATTTTTGTAGATTGGAGAGCATTTTACTTTCCTAGAGCTGCCGTAACAAATTGTGACAAACTTGGCAGCTTATGAACACAGAAACTTATTCTCTCAGAGTTCTGAAGGCCAGAAGTCCAAAATCAAGGTGTCAGCATGGCCACACTTCCTCTGAAAGCTCTAGGAGAGAATCCTTTCCTTCCTTTCTCAGCTCCTTGTGGCTCTAGCCAGGCTTCTTTGGGTTATAGTAGCATAATTCCAATCTCTGCCTTAGTCTTCACTTTGCCTTCTTCCTTGTGTCCTCTGTGTGTCCTTTTCTGTCTCTTATAAGGACACTCTCTCTGGACTTAGGACTCACCTAATCCAGTGTGCTTGCATCTCTATCCTTACCTTAATTACATCTGTAAAGACCCTATTTCTAAATAAAGTCATATTCTGAGCTTCCTGTAGATATGAATTGAGGGAGAGAGGTGTGACACTATTCAACCTACTATAGAAAGTAAAGAAAGCATTTTTTAAAACTTGTGAAGAAGAATGGTTAAAAAAGTAGAAGTGTGGAACACAGAATAGTCACAAATATAACTTGTCTTAATGATGTCAATATACAGAATGCCATTTTTTATGAGGTCCTGAAACATATATGCCTTTAACTATCAGTGGAAATAAGAGAGTTATTAGAGAAGAATGATAAATAATATCAATAAAGTTATTCTTAGTTAAACATGGTAGGATTGAACACAGGCACTGTTTCCTGTACCTCATGACCCCAATAAAATGAGAGTAAATATATAAAATATATATAAATGAAAAAAATAGAAAATAAGAGAGTATCAATATAATATATGCAATGAATTATACCAATGAGAAGCAAGACAATTCAGGGTAAAAAATCACAGAAAATCTGGGATGGGAGAACTAGAAACTACAGATCATAGAGTAAATTATAGGATTGAAAACAGGTAATAGAAAAATTGACAAATCAAGAAACAGAAATACAAGCACATTATTTAGAAGTCAGAAGTGACATATCAGAAGAAACAACGGAAGTATTCAAGGAGGGTGAATCAAGGATAAGGAAGGTATAAACAGAGGACTGCCATTTTTCAGTATGGTTTATTTTTTTTTAACTAGAATTATGAATAATATTGATAGGGATGTTTAAAATGTCATTAAAAATATATACAAAATAGCAATATCTGCATTCATTGAACAGTAACTTGGAGATAGGCACAATGATAAGTGCTTTATTTGTTCTAACTTATTTGACACAACAAACTTCAGCAATAGGTGATGCTATTATCATTTAGATTTTATAGATGAGGAAACAGAATAATTTGCACAGATCACATAGCTCTTAAGTGAAAAAGATGAGATTCAAAGCTAGGGCTTTTTGCTTCCAAATGCTCTTAATTGCTGGACAGTACAATACTGTGGAGCTGAAACCTTTGTCTGAGGTCATTGATGCAGTGATTCTGATTGGGTTATGTGTCAAAATGACCCTCTGGCAGCATTCTGTTTCCACTAGGTTAAAAGGGAAGGAGGCTACTTTGAAATGTTCAATAGGATATTCTCAGTTAACAGGAAATAAAAATGGAGGATTTTAAAGCCCTAGGCTGTGTTATGGAAACCACAATCACATCACTTAAATATTGAAGATTTTTGAATTCTAGAAGCAAGGCCGTTGTTCTTATTAATCTTCCGTATAAGTTAGAAGTTCTACCTGCTCTGAGAATCTTCTGACTCTTTAACTTAAATGCTTGATACAAAATGGGACTTGGGCAGCTCGATGAACTCTCCTCTTCTTTTTGGCAGAGGGCTTAAATTTTAGGATCATGCCAGGCATCTTCCTACTCCTCCTTCTAACTCCCTATCGATCTAATTAGTTTCAAACAGGAGGAAGGACCTAGGTGTCCCTTAGCTTTAAATATTTAAATACACTCTTAGGTTTCCCAGCAATTTACATCCCAAACTTCACCACAGACTTGTAAATCTCTAAACTGTGTGAGATTCCACCCCCTCCCCGTTCCCTTCCTGTGAGATTAGTGGCTCCTGTGGGGGAAGGAACACTTGTAAGTTCTAAAATTTACAAGAGTGCTATGCTTTCTAAAGTGTAAATTGCAAGGAAACTTCAGAGTGCCATTAAACATTTAAATGTGGTAAGCATCATGCCCCTTTATCCTCTGAGGGAGCAGTTACAAAGAAAGAAAAGAGAAAGGGGAGCAACACTTGGGTCTCCAAACCCCTCACCCAAGTGTGAAACCAATATTGGAGGTATCCTGAATTCAGTAACAGAAATACAAGCATATCCTTAATAACTTGATCTTTTGGTTGCCATGTTAAGAATGTAATCAAATATTTAACACATAACTGACATACACCTAGTCATTAAATGGTTGAAGCCCATCTGTCCTTTACACAGTACAGTTATTAAAAATGTACTTAATGTCTGTTGCCTGATAATTCATTTCAGTCATGTTATTGTAAGTGTAATAACCAAAACTTAAAGCAAACTTATAAATTATCTTGCCTTAAACAATACATCTATAGAATGAAAATAGAGAGGACCATGGAAAGTGACTTGCCCAAAGTCACAGAGGTAGTGAGCACCAGTTGCATTAAATAAATGAAGTTCATGAAGGAAGGTCTTTCTAATTTATTTTGACTTCTGGAGTATACATTCTCTGCACAAGATTTTCACAGCCATCTAAGAGAATGATGAAAAGGCTATGGCCAAAAATACTATTTCCTGACCTAAAGATATTCATATAAAGACTGAATTACAGGTGTTATTGTCCCAGTGCCTATTTTGTGTTGTGAAGTAGGGCTCCAGGATTTTCTCTAGAAGTCATAGTTCTACTTGCCAATTTTATCGCCTAAGACTCCCAGGTGCAAATATATACACACATAGAAAATAACCAATTTCAGCTGAAATGTTACTTGCATTGAAGTCAAGTTGTTGCCTTTGGCTCCTCTATCTCCATTTCTCCTTCACCTACTTCAAATGAGAAAAGGTGACAAATTGTACTACTCCAAATGTTGAAATCCTAACAACACAATTTCTCAAGTTTGGAGAACAGGATATAATGACTTTATTTCCAAATAATCACATTTTTAATCAGTACTTCACTTTTCTGTGTTTTATGCAGGATTACCAAGGTATAGGATAGAATTTACTGGTCGTTTGGAGTTTCAAATCCAGCAGAACTAGAAGTAAAGGGAAATGGAAAAACAGATGTAATTCTGAAGCTTCTTGTTGCCAAAAGAAATATGAAACCACTGACATGTTCTCTCTTTTTCTTTTCTTCCTTTGTGTCTTGGATTGCACCAGACTCTCCTCGTGGCAGCCTTGGGGTCTTCCAGAATCTTTGCTACTTTCATGTAGAAAATGTGTGTTCCCATTAAACTCTCTGCTCTTTTTGTTCCCATATTGTCTCATCCTGTGTCTTAATCTCTAAACTGTTATTACTTCTATTAAGAGTTTCCAATATCTCAGTTTTCCTCCCTTGTTTTCTCTTTTTAGTTTAGTTATGCAACTTAAATTTTTTTACACTGTTATTTTAAAAAATTTCTTCTATCTTGTTTATGATTTTTGGGAGCTACTTGAAAATATATTTTTAAATATATATTTCAGCCTTCTAGCTTCATGCACTTGTCTACAGACTACCCCATCACGTTTTTTCCTTGTTCATCTTCCTTTCCATTTTTATTTTTCCAGATGTTTAAGAGAATGTTAGAGAACATGGAATCTGGAGTTGACTAACATGATTCAATACATCTCTTACCATTCAACAATTCTGCAATTAACTTAACTATCCTAAACCATATTTTATTCATCTTTTAAATTGAGATAATAATACTTGACCATGCTGTTACAAAGATTAAGCATAATAATTTTTGAAAGAGTTGATCATAATATTTGGCTTGTAGTATACACTTAATAAATATTATTACTACATTAAGCTATAAGGTAGAGGAAAAAGTATTTTTTAATATCTAAAAGAAAAGATGAAATTTGGGAAATTTTAACATTTAACTGGAGATGAAAAAGTCTTACAGCATGCATCTAAGTGTAATTTTAGAAACACATCTTGAGGGTTTACTTGGAGTGTAATTTGCAAAAGGTAGCATCGTGCTAAATAAGAACTTGAGTTGTAGATCCAAGATGTTTTTGCTCAAGTCACTATTCCCATCATTAATCTGTTATATGGATGTAGTCATATCACTTACCTTTTTGATCCTCAAAGTTATCATCTGTTAAATGAAGGAAATAACAATTATAGGGTTGTTGTAAGGTTTGCAAAACTGCTGTGACATTGTCTGATCTATAATATCGTATTATATAGTATTATTGACTTGGGAGTGAGTTTGAAAAGTTTTCACTTGTATTAAGAAAAACCTGCATATCAAAATGAATTCCACTGAGTCAAAATGACACATTTTTTTCCATATGCATTGATGTTGGTACTCCACACATTCTTTGTAGGGGCAACTGAAATGAATAAGTTATACTTGAACATGGAAGAGCAATTTAATGTCTTTAATAAACCATGTTATGCAATAAGTGCTTTAGATTGGATATAATCTAAATGTACATGTGTGGGCAGTCAAAAAGTTAGATTGAATGACCTCTAGTGGTTCTTTCCTATGGGTTTCTGATTTATTTTCATGAGAAATTTACACGGAACTGCCGTACAGGCTGCTGAGCTTTCTGGATTTGATAAGCAGCTCTCTGGGTCTATAAAGCCATAGACAAAGTCTTAGATTACACATTTCAAAACTACTCAACTCCTAAAAGATGACATCTTATAATCACAAAACAGTATTTAAATCTATGGATACTAAGTTGAACCATGAATTTTTAGTTTGTTTTGTTCTTTTTAAAATCAAAACTAGGCCTTCTCATTCACACTGATAATGACTTCACACATGCTTTTCATATGCCAATATTTTACTGCCGTAAGAAAATATAAATATTTCTGAAATGTGTGATTTAATATTTCAGGTTCTATAAAGTCATTCTAAGTCAATTCTACCGATTTTGTATTAAATTTGTAACTAAAATGATAAAAATTGACTTTACAGTGACAAATACTAAATATCAATCTTTCCTCTTTTTTACTTATTGTTAATTCAAAGATGGCATTAAGGTTTTAAAGTTTTACTTTTGAACAGAAATAAGGTGAGCAATACTATTACACTATTCTACTCTTACACAATATTTTAATATTATTGTTAAAAATAATAATTGTATGCCAGGCACTCTTCTAAAATCATCACATATTTTAACTAATTAACCCCTCAAAATGTTTTAATAGCCTAATGTGGCAAGTTACTATTATCCCCATTTTCACAAGTGAGGAAACCAAGGCATAAGAATGTAAGTAATTTTCCCAGGATCACACAGATAAAAAGTGATAGAGCTGGGATACAAATCCAGTCAGTCTGGTTCCAGAATCCAGGCTATTAATGATATAAATGCACAAAGAACATAATCCTGAAAATTTAAAAACTTGTTCTTTTAATATAAATTTAAGAAAGGAACTTTTAATTTAAATATAAATCTTATATAGTTAGATGTCTTTAAAATGAAAAAGCCTTAACCGAAAACTGAAACAATGGGCTTCCTCAGAATTGATAAAGTAATATAATAAAAGATCTCTGGGTCTATCAAATCCCGCAGTAGTTTAATTAGTAGATATCAATGTCATTTATCTAGCATTAAAATCTCTAAGTCTGCTGAAGAAGCTTGTGAGTGAGTCAGACCACCAAAGATCAGGAAGAAAATGGCTCAACTTATGTGTGTGTCAGGTGGGAAGTGGGGGGATGAGAGAGAGAAGAGTGCTAAAGAACCTGAAGGAAAAATACTGGATCAAATCAGGCAGCTCTGCAGTTATTATTTAAAATATATATATTTTTTGTATGAAAATTAAATTTCTTTCTCATACTAGTGACAGATTTATTGTAATACTAACCATAAATAACACTTTACTGGGAAAAGTAGTACTGGTACCTGACATAAAATATTTAAAGTGCTAAAAAATACTAGTGTTTGCTCAGGCAGAATAGACAGAACTACATTTGAAAATTTATAGGTATGAGTATATCAGATATTAGCTCTTATTAAAATTGTCTTAATTAAATTAATTAATTAAATACTAATTTAAACATCTAAGTGATAAAATGTTTACCTTATTTATGTGCCTGTGTACTTCAACCCACAAGATAATAATTTAATTAATTTAATGTTTTTAGCCTCATAAAAATCAGCAATTTTCCTTATTGATTATCATTTAAAATTAACTCCAATTTCAGTATATCTTTCTCCTCCAAGTATTAACTACATATTACTTGGTAGCAAACAAGTCAGTATATCTACCATTAATACAGCAAAGGCAGTTACTCCTCTTGGTTAGAGAAATCCCCTCACCTAGAAAATTATTACTGATATTTCAACCTATGGATGATTTAAAATCTCATTAGGTCACAGACTCATTTTGCAGCAGATGCTAGCTTGGATTTATGAAAGAGAAGGCATTTTTTAAAAAAAGCTGAGCTATACATTTTTGGGTACAAACTCTATACCAACTGACTTCTGAAGCTCAAGAAAGCCATGCCCATCTTCTACTTTTTACATTTTACTTAGGATTTGTGAAGTATTTCCTAAAATTTTCAAACATTTCTACCTTGACTATCTATCTACCTATCATCTATCTCTATCTATCTCTGTATATATATATATATATATATATATATATATATATATATATATACACATACATACATACACACACACACACGTATACAATTATATCTAGAGCTATAAAGATAAACAAATGTGAGCGTTATTCATTCTACCATAATTTATTCAACATTGATTCAACATTTATTCTCATTGCCCCTAATTTTTTCTCACCATTAATGATTATTAATAAAAATCTCCTGTAAAGAAAACTAATATTTTTAACTGTCAGAAAATCTTATATAAATGAATAATGATTGATGATAGAAAAGAGGCACAGAGATAATTTCCAGATCTGGTTAATTCCCAGTACACCTTCCCGATGACCATACTTTCTCCTCCCTCCTTATTCCATAGGAGGCAGGAGAGTCCCGTGTTTTGTTTCATCACAGCTTTTAAATTCGTTCACCATTGTGTGAATATGACATCTGCAGGTTAAAAGCACAGTCTAATATAATAGATAACTCCATGGAGGATGAAAAGAGGTTATCATTCATTGGTTTTGTTTTTTATCCTGAGAAAATGTAGAAAATATTTGCCATTTAAAAGAGCAAAAAGAACTATGACTTATGTTTTACAAATAAACATTGAGTTTCACACACCATCATGTTCTATTTTGCATGGCTATATTTTCTACCCTCTGAGACATTAGGATTTTACACTGCATTTTTTAGGGGAAAGAAGGTTGGCACCTCTTTCCTCTAAAGGAGGTATTTGGTCTTTAAAGCTCACCATGCTATAAGATTGGATAGCTAATATGTAGGCTATAGGTGGGGTATAAGAGGAGACCTGGGCACATCTTCTACTCTAAGCATACTTATACTTGAAATTAAATATTTTCTTGACTTCCTTTGTCTCTGTAGTAGCTGGTGCACATGGAGATAAAACTTTTCTTTCATTCCTTTCCCCCAGCCCACAAACTGATACCTGCTCACATAAGGCAAGTCAAATAGGTAAAGATAGGTTTTCTTTACAAAAAATTTTATTTATACAAAATTATTCATACAAAATTGTTGATAGTTACATTTACATCTCTAATACAGTTTCTGGCATAAAATGGGCATAATAATATTTTTCAGTAAATAAATAATTCCTAGAGAAAAACCTAACAATATCATCTATACTAACATATCTTCCAAATAGCAGACCACAGTACTAAAAATTTTGATAAGTAGAGCACCTTCCTTAAGTTAAGGTTTATTTTGTTTGTTTATTCTAAGAATATGTCTATCAAAGCACAAAGGTATTATGGAAATAGTGTAATTCATAAGTGAAATTCATTTTGACAAAGAAACAAAAATATTGATTCACGGGAAACTAAACAAGAACAAAAACAAAAAGCCTCTCCAGCTTAGGTGAACTAGCATAGTTAGGATACCAAAGGGCTTAAATTCAGCTGGCAGACACCAGGACAGATCTGTTCCTGACTAAATTTTAATAGATTCCATCCATTCTGTCTGGTTCTAGAGTCTGTATGACTGACACTTGCCCTGACCTTATTAGCTGTTAAATGCTTGAAATATTACCCCCTGAAGAGCTGAACTGATAGCAAAGGCAATTAGACACTTAGGACTAGATATATGAAAGAGCAGGGTGAATGGTTTGGAAAAAAACAGCATTCAGAAACATTGAGGGACTTCCCTCGTGGTCCAGTGGCTAAGACTCTACGCTCTCAATGCAGGGGGCCCAGGTTCAATCCCTGGTCAGGAAACTAGATCCCACATGCCACAACTAAGTGTTCTCATGCCACAACTAAAGATCCCATATGCCACAAAGAAGATCCCAAGTGCCACAGCTAAGATCCAGTGCAGCCAAAACAAAAGGAACACTGAGACAAGTTTACTTCTACTATATAATATTCTTAACCTTAGCCTAAAGCTATGATAAAACTGTAATTTTTCAATCTTGAGCTCAATCCTACAAATAGTTTTTCCACAGGAAGACAAAATTGTTTTTTAAAAAGCAGAAATTAGGCAATATCTTTTGCTAGAGATTTGAATTTTTACAAAGTAACCATTTCATTATTGCACTACACTCAGTACCATTCACAGTGGACTATATGTGGTTCTTATATTAGCTGTGAGCATAAGGTGCCTAGAATTCCCCTAAAGACTGAGTTTCTCAAAATGTGTTTAAAAAACTCACCTCCATCAGAATGTCTTGGTTTAGTAGTTGAAAATGCAAATTCCGCTGTCTTTCCCCAGAAGTATTGAATCAGAATCATTGAGGGTAGATTGAAGAAATCTGTATTTTAATAATTCCCCAGATACTTCTACATACTTTGAAATCTTGTCCTAAGAAAGGTCAGAAGATATTTCCTGGTTCCTGAGATGTGTCAGGCCAAGTACTCAATACAAGGTGAAATGATACAATAGGTGTTTTGGTACTATTTAAAGTACAATTATACAGGGAACTCTACTCAATACTCTGTAATGGCCTATATGGGAAAAGAATCTAAAAAAGAGTGGATATATGTATAACTGATTCACTTTGCTGTGCACCCAAAACTAACACAACATTGTAAATCAACTGTACTCCAATAAAACTTTTTTAAACGTGCAGTTATATATCTAGGAATTGCCTGAATCTAGCATATGTTGAATGGTAGCAAAATGTATACTTTCAGAGTGTGAATCCTCGAATACCTGCAGAGTTTGATCAGATGATTCTATTTAATGCCAATGTAGAAACAAATTAAAATCAAATTTCCTATCTTTTTAATGTACAAAATTTGATGTAGGTCGGGATTAAAATTTTTTTCATTTCTTTTTTTCTGTTTTACTTAAGAATTACCTTAATTTATGGCTATTACTCTCAGTTGCAAAACTAAACATGTGTAGAATCGCTGGGCTGTGTTTCTTTTCCAGTTGAATCCATTTGCAACCATGAAGTTATGTGGTTTCTACCTCAAATAATCAATCAGTACAGGTCTTCTCAAAATTGGCCCAGTCTGGGCTTTCCTAGTGGCGCAGTGGTTAAGAATCTGCCTCCCAATAAAGGGGACACGGGTTCGAGCCCTGGTCCAGGAAGATCCCACATGTCGCTGAGCAACTAAGCCCGTACACCACAACTACTGAGCCCGCATACTACAACTACTGAAGCCCGCACGCCTAGAGCCCGTGCTCTGCAACAAGAGAAGCTACCGCAATGAGAAGCCCACGCACCGCACCCAAGAGCAGCCCCTGCTCGCCTCAACTAGAGAAAGCCTGCGTGCAGCACCGAAGACCCAACACAGCCAAAAATAAATAAATAAATAAATAAATAAATAAATAAATAAATAAATAAATAAATAAAATTGGCCCAGTCATGTTCAGAAAGTTTGTGAAGCATTCAGTAAATCTAATTTAATTTTTAAAATTGTAACTAGACCCCCTCATTGGATGTGTCTCATTTAAATTGGTTATATTTTTAAATAAAAGTGTTATATAGCCCAATGAACATTGTAATGACATATAAGCCAAAATCTAGAGTATACTGAAAAGAAAAATGTTTATTCTCTGCTATTTCCAAGTATACAAATTAAATTTTCTTGTCTTCAATTTCATATACTTTCCTAATAATGATAGAGTAATTAATTTGTACCACACTCAGTCCTATTTTTGATAGTACCACATTCTGAGTGAAAAAAAAAGCACTTCTCTAAATCCACTGAACTGAAAAATTGAAATTATGGCTCTGTTCCACAGTAGAGGCACTCTCTCCTACTACAGATAAGCCTACAAAAATAATGTTTGCTTTTTAAAAATTTCAGTGAAACATACTTGAAAATATATATAATGAATGTATAAGTTATAGACAAAATTAAATATGAAGATAAGTTTAAGACTTTCCCTCCTGCCTTCTGTATGTTTTATGTTACTGAATTCCTTCAATAACACTCATAAAGAACATATAATAACATGCCAGCGTTTAAAGAATGCTGAATTCCTTCAGTAACACTCATAAAGAACGTATAATAACATGCCAGCTCATATAGACTACCCTAACCTACAAGTTGTAGAGCTCTCATATTTTAACCCCACTTTCAATAAGGAGAGCTGACACGTGGTGCAAATCCCACACTAAAAATACATGTCAAAATCACCAATAAGCCCAATATATTGAAAAAGTGTCTATGACACATATTAGTTTTTACAATTCAAAGTACATAAAGAAAAACAAGAGAGGGTTTTCTTGGCTATTGTAAATGCACAGAACAAGAAAGCTTTAGAGGGTCATGGGTTTAAAACGTTTAAGAAACAGGATTTCACAGGGTCAAGGTAATTAAGGGCATGGCTCCAAGTCCACCTCATTAACCATAAACATTGGCAGCCCTTGAAGTGTGAAGTTGGAAGACGACTGGAGTTGGCTTCACCTTCTAAATCATCCTTCATTAGAGCTTAGGAAGTCCAGACTTTATAAAACATTTTTTCCTGATATCCAGAAAGCAAAGCTGACTCTCTAGAGCATCTGTCTACTCTCTTATGTGAGGAATAGTCCTCTCTCTTTTTCCATTGTCTTAAGTCAGCATGCTTTATTTTGCTTTTAATATATTTCTCCTTCTAGATTTTAGGGATAGAAATTAAACTTCAGTCTTCTCATTTTTTTTTTCTTTTTCACATATATATTTTTTCTGATCCATTGAAGTTGGCAATGTAAATGTAATCTAAACTATACAAGCCTTGCCCTCTGCTAGTCATTTGAGTTAACCAACTTTACATCAGTAACCTAAAAAAAATATATAACATAAAATATTCTCTTCCCATCTCTTATTATTATAGAGGACACTTTTTCAGGGAATGAGGTACAATTGTAAAGTACATCTTCAAGAAGAGTATAGAGGAGAAACTGCTCAAATGCTATAATTGTCTGCACAGAACCGCTAGATATTTTAATAATGATACAAGTGAAGCCAGTCCTGCAGGTAATTTCCAGAGGTGGCAGACCTCTCCCAACACTTTTTTTTTCCATTCTAAATATGTCAGATTACCTATCAGACCCTCAAAGAAATATTCCTATATCACTGAGGGTAGTCCTACCTTGTAATCCCCTATTATCAATTATCGATGCTTCATTTTTATGTTGTGTTTTAGTCAAAAGGTGGACAGAACAACATTTATGTACCTCTATGCGATAAAATACTTAGTGCCTTTTATAAAAGGTATTTCACTGAAACTACCAAAAAAATGTATATCCTTTCTTGAAATGCATGCATGATGACTCTTTTCTCATGGAGCTTTAAAATACACAAAGCCTTGGGCTAATGCAAGTGCTTCAGAATAATAATTGGAAGTGGCTTATAAAGTTTGTTCTAGTTCATGCAACCATTCATTCAACAATACTGAGCTCCTGTCTATGCCAAGCACTATGCAAGCTTTGAAGATTTAAAGAAAAATAAACCCTGCCCCTTTTCTTAAGAAGCATGTAGTTTATTAAGAAGAGAGGGACACATAAATAATTATAGTCACTGTAGTAAGTGTTATAATGCAGACATTGGAAAGTTTTATGGAAGTTCAGAAGACAAGGCAGCACTTTTTGCCTGAGGAAATAAAGTCTTGGGTAGGTTCTTAGAGAATGAAGAGAGGTCCTACTGATAGAGAACAATGGTGGTGGTGTGGGAAATGGGGAAGACAGCAGGAGGCGCAGTAGTAGAAAGGTGTAGAGAAAGGAGATAGGACTTCTGAAGATATGTTTGAATATGTTTAGCATGGTTGGGATGGGAAGAGGAAGCTTAGAGAGGTGACACTGGTAAGGAAAAGTGGGATGGAGCATTCTTGTGAATGACTTGGCAGAGACTACTAATGTATCCGAGATCGTGGACCAGAAGAAGAGCTGTGAAAGGGGCAAGAAGCCATTCTGTTCCCATCATTTTGGGACCAGGCATCCATTCCTAAGCCTCACACTTAAGAAAACCTACTTTTGGAGGCTGAGTTTCATGGAATCTTGATCCATGTATGAAAATTTAATGAGAAAAGTAGAAGTCGAAATACTTCTTTTTCAAGCCATGAGGAGGTTTTGGTTTAGTTTTGTTGAAGGAGGAGACTTGTCCACACTCTTACAACAAATTATTTCTTTGTGGTAAAATCAATTAATCAGGCCATTATTTCTGCAAATGAGAAGGAAAAACCACAAACTAAAATGTAGTTGTTTGAGGGAATTCCCTGGTGGTCCAGTGGTAGAGAATCCACCTTCCAATGCAGGGGACGCGGGTTCAATCCCTGGTTGGGGAACTAAGATCCCACATGCTGCGGGGCAACTAAGCCCATGCGCCACAACTACTGAGCTCGCACGCCTCAACTAGAGAGCCTGCATGCCACAAACTACAGAGCCCACGCACTCTGGAACCTGCACCACAACTAGAGAAGAGAAAACCTGCATGCCACAACTAGAGAGAAGCCCACGTGCTGCAACGAAGACCCAACGTGGCCAAATAAGTAAATAAATATTAAAATGCAGTTGTTTGAGACTATGTAGATCAAAGGTGCATTACACTAAAAAATATGAGGTGTGGTCTATGTGGAAGAGAGAGATTTTTCTCTGAGATATTTGTTTGTAAATATGGATTAAGGTTCACCTGTAGTTTTTTAAAAGAAGTTTGAATCTCAGTCCAAAATTTTCTTTTATTTGTGTAAATCAAATTCATGTCAGACTCCTAGCTCTGGGATTGTCAGAAAGCTAAACTCCAGTTTTCTTGATGAGCTCCCTCCCCACAACACTGTGTTTTATTTCTGGTGTCCTGCTCACTGTTAATTTCCAGGGTCACATCTGGAGTGGGAGGGAGGAGTCCATCTGTGTATCAGAGGGGGTACAGATAGGATAGTGTCCCTAGCCTTTGGTCATTGGTTTTCATAAGTTTTTAGAGATGCCAGCTATCCTTGTCCACAGACCTTCTTCAGGGTGGTGACTGCCTTATGCTTTTGGGTCACCTCAGGGACCAGAAATCTTTACTCAATAGTCCCTTCTGTATAACCATATCATAAAACCATTTTCTCCCAGGGCCTTGTTACCTCACTGAAGAGGTGAGTGTTACATTCTATGATGAACCCATTTTGTCTAGCTGCACCATAAAACCGTTTCCCTCTAGGGTCTTGCAAACTCCTTTGTGATTGGAGTTGATTGGAGCCTAGCTTGGCCTTTTTTTGGTCCCTGAGATCTCTCTGTCTTGTATACTCCCCAGCTTGGGGAAACTTCTTTCCATGTGGAGTTGGGAAGTTCCACTCACAACCCGATTTCTCTAGCAAACACTAGCTTTAAATAATCTTCTTTTGTGTTTTCTCTCAGGAATAGCTACAGTGATTTACTACTTAGATCATTAATTTTGGATATTGGCAACCCATCATACACTGTCTTTTGGGCAAGGAAGTAGTTAGTGTGCCTGCTCTCTGTTTGAATGGGAAAAGAGATAGGGAGAAACCTGCTGGTGGGGGGGCAGTACATGAATTAAAAATCTCAAAATATTATTTTGACAACTCAACCCCCCTCTAAAATCCATGTTTTCTTAAAACAAAAATGAATACTTTTTGCTCCTAGCCCAACCGTTAAACTGAAGGTGGAATCTATATTCCTGAACTAAATGGGTTACTTAGGAAAACATATCCTACGTGCACAGCATCACCTGGGTTGGAAAGTTGAGACCGTTCACAGAGTAAATTATTCAACTTGTTCACCTGGGATGGCAGTGGTGGGATGATAATACTGCCATATTGAGTGTTCACTCTGTGCTATGTGCTCTTCTGAGTCTTTTATACTCATGATCTTATTTAATTATCATAGTCATTGTATGAAAAAGGTAAAATTATTATCATTTTTTATACCAGATCAAGAAACTGAGGAAGAGACAGGTTACATAATTTTTCAAGGTCCATCACTGAGAAGTATTGGAATCACTGATTGTGACAATTAGTCTGTCTCTGGAGCCCATGCTCTTGACTACTATGCTATGCTAATATATCACATTCCACACCTCTCAGGGCAACAAGAGATAGGATGATAACAGAATAGGTGGTTTTTCCTCCTTGATAAATCTCCCTGATAAGTCCTCACTTGATAACTGAGTCTTGATAAGACACTCAGTTATCTTTCATTTTAACTTTGCTGGATGAGGATTCAATTTTGGTAGCAACTGTGGGTTTAATCCCCATCTATTGCTGACAGAAAGCATAACCTCCATTCTTACTAGGTGTCTGGCTGGTCTTGTGCTTCTGCTTCAGGGTATCAACAGGTCATACCATAGTCTTTAGTTTCTGTGGGTCAAAGTTTTCCACTGAGATGCCCATCATCTCTGTGTGCTTAATCCTTCAAGTTCCCACTGCTTTGATTTGAATTCTTCTCATGAGTGGAGCAAGGCTGTGCTTCACAGGATCCAGAAATACTACATAGTTATTTCCTTCAGAATATCCCTGCCTCCCTGCCTGCCACACTGCCAAGAGGCTGGACTAGGGTCTCCTCTTCTGCAAAACCACAAGCATCTTTCTCATTGCTTCTCTATAACCTAAGGAGATTTTTTTTTTTCTTCTTCTTCTTCTATCTAGAGGAAAGCCTTACTCTTCACCCACACCTACTGAGTTTCTCCAAATATTGTTTCCACACATCCTTTTCTCTTGATATTTTTTTTAGGAGCACTTCACTTAACCTCATCAGTGGGCTTAAGATTTAAAATTATAATAAGCTATTATCCTACAAACATAATGTGCAGAAAGGAAACTCAGGGCTGCCTATCTTATTAAATAGGAGGAAAGTAAAACAAAGCAAAACAGAGAAAATCATAAAAAAAAAAAATAAAACTTAGCCATTCTTGTTTTAGTGGAGCATGTGTAAGAGTATATCTTTGTGTTATTTGATCATTTATTCATGAGAAAAATAAAGCTGATGTTCAGAATTTTGTAAGAATTAGGACACAACCAGTGCCACTTCAACACCAAGATATCAAAGCATCTCACTACGTTGGAGAAGATATTTACACTTTTCCAGGTTGAAATTAGAATTTTTCTATCACCCATCCAGTGGCAAATGCACAGAGCAAGAGCATCAAGTTGTGTCTATACCTAGAAGAGTAGGTATTATTATTATGAAAAGCTTGTGTTTTCAGGCAACAAAGAGAAGACCAAGCCAGACTTATTCCTGAATCCATATGAGACACTTCATTCTGAATACTCTCAAATGTAAGGGGATAGAAGGAGGGGAAGTAGACCCGGGACAATGGTAAAATTTTTGAATATTAGATGGAGGATTATAGCCATTTCAATTTAGGCCATAAGACACAAGTGACTTTGATTAGACTGCAATTCCTGTGATATACAGGTTACGCTATTGGACAGAGGAACTTAAACTATTTTAGAAACAAAGCATCCAATGTAGAAGTATATGTGTTTCAGGGACAACAGAAAAGATCTATGAAATGATGAAAACCTAGACTAGGATGGTAACAAAAAAATGATATAATTTAGATAATGTTGCAAGATGTTAACTATTGCATGAGGAGCATCAGGAAAAGAAAGGAATTAGAAGTAATTGCCATGGAACTGAATATATATCGATGCCATTAAGTAATAGGGGAGATATAAGAAGAAGATGAGAAGGAACAAGTTTTCCAGAGAAGAAAGTGAATTCCATGTAGGACCTGTGTATTTGTTTTCTGTCTAATATCCTACTAAATATACAAATTGGCAATTAGGAATTCAATCATTAATAAGCTCAGTAGAGAGATCAGTGATAGAAAAATTAGGTGATAAGAATGATAAAGTCATTGGTGAAAACATGGCTTACTAAGCTACCAAGTAAAGGATATCATCAAGAAAAAACACATGAAATATAAAAAAGAAGAGGATCCAAGATTAAACTGTAGAGGATAAGAAAATTCAAAAAACAGATTTAGGAAAGAAGGCTGAGAAGGACTGATCAGAGAGATTGGAGATGGGAGAAGGCTAGGAAGAAAATTGGAAACCTGATGCCACAAGAAACATGTATTTTAAGAGGTAGGAGGGCTCCATATTATGTTACAGAAAGATTAAATAAGATGAGAAATAAGAAAGTGCCCATTGGATTTGGGTGGTGATGAAGTCAATGAGTGATTTTACTAGAGTTATGTAATATCAATTAGATTTCAAACAGGTGTTGAGGAAGTAAAGTTCAGACTATAGACCATACTTGTAAGAAGACTGTGTATAAAAAGGAATGATTTGGGTATCCATCAGATATACTAGGAACATTTTGAAAAAAAAGAAGAGATAGTATTATTTTTGGAAATAGACACTGGAATTTACCTAATTCAGATGGAACACAGAAAGAATAAATCTTAAAGTAGAAATTTATTCCATGGATTTATCTGATTATCAGAAGAGCTAAATCTAACCTTTCACTTTTCAGAGGATCTGAAAACATCTTGCTTGCAATAATATATTAACCCTATAATAACCAACATATTTCCTTGTCTCTATGGCTCTCTTCCATTTCTCTGAGTGTATTTAGACTCAATTTCATTCATGGTAGGAGAATTTCTCCTACCCCAGGGAGAAGCTTATCCCAGGGACAATGTTAAAATATCCAATTTAAGAATTTAAGTGACCCAGTGTAAGTAACTCTGTTGGTATTTTTTCCTACATTAAGTTTAGGTCAATAAACTGTATTTCAAAATTGTTATTGTAACCACATCTTTACTTTACCCACTACTTCTAATAACTTAGTCTCTTTCTTGAGTACCTTGAGGGTCCAGGCACTCATTATAACTTCTTGTTAGATCTCCCCAAGTTTCGCTTTTGTTTGAATTATTACCACCATGCTTTCCAGATTACTATCTTTGCCTGCAACAGGAATACCTAAATCCCTGAGTCTTTTCAAAGGGCTAGCATCATCTCTAAATTCTAACCTTTTTAATCTAAGCTTCTCTAGTGGTTCTGAACATGGAATATGACTTGTTAAGCCTCTTCTTTGCTTCTTTTTTCTCCCTTCTTATTCTACAGGAGTTTTCAGACTGATAGTTTTAGTGATGGATTGGTAGGGTGGTGTGTCATCATCTTTCTAGATGGGGAGAAGGGATCAAGTTCCCAGTTATATGACTGTCACGTAAGTAAAGATTAGCTACTTTCCAGATCATCCTGAGTTATTTTCTCCACCATTATTTAAACATTTCAAAGAAAGAGTAAAAGACTAAGCTTGAAAAAAGAAAACATAGAGGGTCAAGAAAAATTGCACTTCTCTTGAAGGTAGAAATGGGGAAAATGTAAAATTAGGAGATGATTATAGGCAAAGAAAATAATAGAGGGCTTTATGAACAATTCAGGGCAGAGACTCTGGAAATGGTAGAACTAATAACATCAGCTGTGTTACAGCTGACTCACTTATATTCACACTACTTCATTTGGTATGTCATATTTGGAAAAATAATCACTTATTGTTGCTAGATCTTTGTAAAATATAAAGGAAAGAATATTTGCCTTCATTTTGTAGCCTTCAAATAAAGGGTTTTATTAAATTCTCACATTATCATTAATACACTGGAAAACATTCCCGATTACTTCAAGTGTTTTAGTTGCCAACATATACATTTAATATGGGTTTGTTTAAATCAGTGTCCATGTGCACTGTTAACAGAAAACATTTCCACTAGTTCAGTCTAGAATAAATGAGTCCATTTATAATCAGCAGTCTACTGGCAAGCGACTTGTACAGCATGCTGGGAGGACTCAGTTTGATGTGGGCCTTTTCCCAATGTCTGTAGTTACTGGCAATACTTCCCTGTTGTTATATCTCTGCCCTTCATATCCGATGGAGAGGTTACTCTCTCTTGGCTCTGCATGGGCAGGATGAACTTTGGAAGTAGATAATCTGACTGTCCTTTGATAGACAGTCATCATATTTTTTCATGATTTGGTCATTTTAATCATCAGGATCTTCTCTAGGGTCTTTTCTCCCTTCATGAATGATTAAAAGTATAATCTCTGAAAACTGTGTGCTAAACTTAGATCACATTAATAATCATCAGTAATGATTATGTAAAGCTATTGCTGTATCTTAAAACACAAAATATTCTCTTCTATAAGAGGCTAAAAACTAATCCAAAAGTTCATTAAGAACAAATATGATAAAGTAACAATTTGGTACTTTAATATTTTAATCAATACAAGCTCTTAAATGCAATAATTAGGCCCAATACAAAATTTTAGAGCTCGCCCTACATGATTTAATAAAAAAATATATTAATGTCTAATGAGTAACAGATTTTCCATTGTCTTACTAAAAGACAAATGTGGTAGTCCACAACTAAGTGAGTAGATCGTGTTTTTACAGAATGCCTACAACTCACACTGGAGAGACTGTTTTGAAAGGATTACCTAATAAAAATGGAGAACAAACGAGCGGGTAGTAATGTATATCGATACCCAACACAACTCTGTTAACCTGTCTGGAAGTCAAAATCTATTACACTCTAGTGAAACAGATGGATTTTCTATTTTCCAAATATAGTCCAGATTTTTACTGAGGTCAATAAACATAAATGTTATGGGCCTTTCATAATATTCTTTTCCAGAAAAATATATATACTTTAAGTGCCACAAAGTACATTCCAGTATATAAAAACAGTAGCAAAAATAAAAATTTATGAGAATGAGAAGCAACAGTCATACTGAAGAAATAATGCTATGCATGGTATTACAGCTTTCTGTATTTAATTATTCCTTGAGCATCCTAATTAACTCAGTAGTTCCCTCTGATAAATTATGTCCACTTTCTAAAAATGTTTTCTTTGGTATTAAAAAAAAACTATTGATTTCATATCATTATTTTTAAGGTTGAGCTTAGACTTTATTTTATTCATTTGTTTATTTTTTTGCTTTGCAAGTTAATACTGTAAACAGAATGCAGTTCAGTTTCTCACAAACTTTTTATAACCCTAAAATTAATTTTTAGTTTTTAATTTTTTAATGTTGGTAACTGTTACTAACCTCTACTGATCTTGGAAGAAGAGTTCGAAGAATATTTTTGAGAATAAGTTGCCATCCCATCACTCTCAAATACTTTAGTGTATATTTCCTACAAACAAGGCCATTATCCTTTATAACCATAAAACACCACTGAACCCATGAGATTAACATGCATACATTTATATCATTTAAGCCTCAGATCCCATTCAAGTGTCTTTAATTGGTTGAATAATGGCTTGTATGGTAACGAATCGAGTTTACAATTACATGTTGCATTTAATTGTCATGTCTCTTGATTTTCCTTCAGTCTGGAATATTTCCTTAGTCTTTACTTGACTTTCATGACTTTGACGTCTTTAAGATCATAAGCTAATTACTTTTACAGTGTGTACCAATTTGAAATAGATTTGATTAGATTAAGGTTATGGATTTGGGACAGTACTATCATAGAAGTAATGTTGTGGTTTTCTCAGTGCATCTTATAAAGTGGCACACAATTTCAATCTCTCCCATTATTAATCATGTTTACCTTGACCATTTGATTAAGACAATGTCAGCCAAGCCTTTCTACTGTTAAGTTTTTCTATTCCCCTTTGAAATTAATACATATTTTACAAGGAGGTAGTTTGAAACAATAAATATTCCATTCTTCATCGACTTTCAATATACCCATTCATTGTTTTACATTTGTATTGACTTACCATTTGCTATTTTATTGGATAGATTAAATCCATTATTATTACTATTTTTTGATCCTGAAATTATTCCGTATTTGGACAGCAAGAATCTGTTCAAGCAGATTTCTGGGGGTTTTCCCATCAGTTTTGAGTCTTTTTTGACACTACAAATATTCCAGGCTTATCTTGTACTTTCTTTGCTAAATTCTGATTGAAAATCTAGGATGCGTCTCACTACACCATTCTATTTGCAAATGATTTATAAAAGTAATAGAAACATTTTCCCATTAAGAAGCCAAACCTCCAAAGCACATTAGCACCTTCGATATAATTCATTTTCATTCCTAACACTTACTCTGTGTCAGCGCCTTAAATGCAAATCTGAATGAGGCACCATTCCTGTGTACATGGAATTAACAACCAGTGGAAACAAACAAAAGACAACAACAACAGAAAAACAACAAAAAGAAAGGGTCAGGTCAAGTTTTAAGTGCCAAGTGACTTATGAAAACTGTTTCAGAACAGTGGATAAAATATTAGAAAAATAAACGTATGTTTAATTATGAAAATTTTTTTACTCTGATACCAGAATATGTATTTGAAGATTGTAGACAGGATTATTTTCACATTGGAAAGCATAGATAATTCAGAGTAAATGATTCACATCCTATTGTCACCAAAAAGCTTTACTAGTAAGAAAGGACAAATCTGGGGAAGATATAATGATGGTAAAATATTTTTGCAAATATCTCAATTTACACTAAAATTATTAGACCTAAGTGGCCACTAAGCCTTTTATTTAACTTAGACTTGCTGTGTCAGAACACGCTTCTCAAGAATTGGCAAACGGTATCTGAAATAAATCCAATATGCTAATCTCTGAGAGGAACTGGTTTACCGAGGGATGAGTAAATCCATGAGAACTGAAGTCTGAGGCAGCCTGCAAACATGAAGCCTGAGACCAGCGTGATGCAAGATCAGCAGCCAGGCGTGCCGTGAACAGAAGTAACCATTATATACTTGTCAGACTTTATGAGACAGTTTAGATATAAACAGCATGAGTAGCAGCCAAATCCAGCCTTTCCATTCCTCTCTTCTCTCCGTAGCTGAGGCTAAAACCTGCAGCAATGACCACTGGGATTTGTAACACCCTTTTGCCAGTAACAGAGGCCAGACGGTCATTAAATTGGATATAAACAAGGCAGGAATTAAGAATGGGGAATGGGCGGTCCAGACCTCCTACGAAACCATCTGGAGAAAACCCAGATTTCCCAGATGTAATCTCAGGCTTTAGAGTTCACATCAGCAGCTCTGCCCTAAAATAAATGGAGGTAAAACCCATTTTGTGTAAGGGTGGGGAAAAAATAAAAAAGTCTCCCCCCTGAGCTAATAGGATATATATATATGTACATTTGAACTTTCTCACGCTCGCTCTAACTGTACATGCATTTATGCACTTATCTTTCCCTCTCATTTTATTCATATATCTGTGTAATTACCCATAATGTAACGGACTCATTAATTTTAGTAATCCGTGTATCTTTATTAAATAATTAAATGAATTTTAAACTTGTATGAGAAAACTAAAGAAATTTACCTAAAAATGATGCTAGTTCTCATGCAGTTTAAAAATTACTCTTCAGATCAAGTCCTCTTGCATTTAACGGGAACAGAATTCCTTCAGGGCATGTCCCCTCTGAGATCTCAACTCTCTGGTCTCTGTCCAGCCTAAGGAGAGCCGTTCAGATAAAAGTGACCTAACACAGATTACAAATCCAGCCACAGAGAAGATCGTTATTATAGTATACTATTATAGTACTAAACAAAAGTCTCAGAGGGTTAATGAAGCTGTGGCTTCAGAGACCCTCATTTGCATGGACCACTTCCACAGCAATGAGAGTGGCCCTAGCAATTTCATATTAATTATTGTATATTACATATCTTAAATGAGGCCCCCCCCAAATTGTATAAGTTTAAAGCCCCACAAAGAATATCGGTGTAAAAAAATTATCCTATTTTCTCCTAGCTAAAACAGTTTCTAGCCAGGGTATACTGTTGTTCATTCATTCACTTGCTCATTCAAATTATGTCCTTGAACATTGGCCTCGTACGAAGCACTAGGCTTTGGAAAAAAATAGAAAAAAAGTTAAAGAAATGGCTCTCAAAAAGTTTATATTCTAGTAAGAGAGAGAGGCAGAAACAAAAACATAAAGAATAGGAAGCTAAATTTATTACACACCATGTTCTCTGTACCCAACATACATGGGTTTGCAGAAAAGTAGAGAGTTCAGTATGAAAGGCAGGATATCATTGGAGCACACTGAACTTCTGTGTGTGCTTTGATTATATTTATATTGTTGTTAAGGTATCTTTTGGGGATAGTGTTGTCTAAATTTACTAGAGGTCTTTAGGAATGTAGCATAATGGGCATAAAGACAGGAAACATTTGGTAAACTAACATCATTTAAATAAGAAAAAAAGTTATTATTCATACTTCAGTGCTACATTATGTCTTGAAAGCATAATGACCCTTCTTAAACAGACTGTGGGCAGTCATAAAATGCCACCCAAATTTAACTGTTACTTCAAAGTTAAGAAGGACTTGTTTTTTTGTCTTCATTAGGTATCTAGATTTTTCTCTGGCATTCTGAAATCTTAGTTCACTCTAGTATCTACATTTTTCTTGCTAATTTCTATTGTTTTTAAAATGAAATTGAAAATAGAGCAACACAATATTAGGCTTTTTAACATTTCATGCAGTTTAATTTCACTAATATTTTATTAACTTCATGAATATGTAAGGTCAGAATTTCTTTCAAACACCATGTGAATTGTAAATATCTTCCAAAATAAGTTATGTGACTGGGTATACAGTATTAGGTCCTCTGCTGACATTAAGAGAAAATTTAAACTAAAAGCAAATCCACTAAAAGTTGACAATTCTTCACACAGTATACATAAACCTGATTTTTTAAAAAAATTGCTTACCATTCCCTCAGTTATTCACAGAAAATATGGCATTTGTGAACCTCAGCTATATGAAGAGTAAGTTGTCTCTTTCATAATATTCTCATAGTAAAGTTATAATCTTGGCTAATTATTTAAGAATCATAAATTCAGTGTCTAAAATGTATTGTGTAATAGGTTAGACTCTCCTCAGAATAAAATTGAAAATTCGTGGAAATACCCACAAAAATACAAAAATTATAGCACAGCAAAGAAAGTGCCATAATATAAGTAAGACCAAAACGTGATCGTAACACCCTGAGGATAGAACTAATTGCTCTGCCATAGGCTGTGAGGCGATTTCTCCAAGAGGAAGTGCCAATTTCTATCTTTTAAGAAAAATAGTTGGAGCTTTCAGATAAAGAAGGAGATAGGTTTTTCAGGCAGGGAAACAGATCACAAAATGATGTGAAGCCATGGCAAAGCCTCCAGTACTCTGGGAGTGAGAGATTCTGTAACGGGATTGAGAAATGTTTCAAACAGGTGCTAAAGAGGTTGGTAGGGTAAAATTCAGTCAGACTGTGGAGGGCAGGACTCAATCCTGTGGACAAAAAAAAAAACCAAGGGACGTTTGAAGCTGTGAAATGACATAATCAGATTTATTTTGTAGATCGGCTTTGGTAACCACCAACACGCTTTGGGGAATGTGGAAAATGAAATATAGGTGGAGAAAGTGGAGAAAGGAGTGATCAGATGAAAGGCATTTGAAATAGGCTTTATAAGAGAGGATATGGGTCTGACCTAAAGGCAGTGGAAATAAGGACTGAGGGGAGACACCAGGATTTAAAGACATCGCTGAGACAGATCCTCTAGTATTTGATGACAAATTGACATAAGACATGAGGATAGTAGAAGGAATCATTTATATTACACCTATTGCTTGAAAGATTTAGGATTCTCTTAACTGAGATACAGAGTGCCATAAGAGTACTAGGTAGAAAGAAAATCACAAATTTGAACATATTGAGTTTGAGGTTCCTTGAAATGTGCCAAGTGAAATAGAAATTTATCTTCAAGCTGATAAACTGATATTATGGCCTCTAGTCCCTACCCATACTCCCTGAAATCCATCTTCTACACTGCTGTCAAAATGACTTTATGAAAATTCAACTCTGACCATGTTATTCTTCTTCATTAAATCTTTCATTGGCTCCATATTACATAGAGAAAAATAGTCTCAGGTTCTCTCAGGACTCCACAATCTGGACCCACCTGCTTCTCTAGGCTATCTCTTGTTGCACTCTTTAAACACACACACACACACAAAACAAAAAACAAAACATTTGCTTCAGGTACATTGATTTACTGCTCTTTCACATTCCCCTTTCTTTTTTTAATCCCTGGCTGTTCATTCAGCCTGGGACACCCTAATAAGCAAACAATTTTTCTAAGACTCAAATCAAGAGTTGTCTGTGTCATGTCTTTGCTAAAGCAAGAATTGACCATCCCTCTGTACGTTGTATGTGTCCATCTGAGCACTGTCTATACCTATAACCCTTTAGTGCACTTATTTAACAATACATCTTCCACTAAAACATCAGAAACTATAAATTACATGATTTTTATACCTCTAGTGTATTGCACAGTAATTGGGTTTGTTAGGAAGGAGAGAAAAAAGATTGATAGAATGAAGGGGAGATATTTAAATGTACGTACCTTCAAAAATAATTCTACTTCTGAGAATTTATTATATAGATGTTACATGTGTGCATAGGCACATGTAGTAATTGTGTTAGTGTTAGTGGTACCAGTCAATCAGAAACAATCTAGATGACAATCAACAGAAGACTGGTTAAATGAATTTTGATACGGCCAAATAATGAAATACTTTTCAGATATTAATAGAATTTGGTGCATTTACATGTGTTGATATAAAAAAAAATTCAAAGACAATGTACAAAATCATAGTGAAAATCAATGCATATAGTATATACCTATTTCAATTAAAGGTCAGTGTATTCGATTCTTAGGAGTGCCTTAACACATTATCACAAACTTGGTGGCTTAAAACAACAGAAATTTATTGTCTCCCAATTCTAGGAGCCAGAAGTTTGAAATTAAGGTGTCAGCAGGGTCACACTCCCTCCAAGGACTCTAAGGATTGGTTTCATGTCTCTTTTATCTTCTGGTGGTTTCAGTCTTCCTTGGCTTGTGGTGACATCACTCCCATCTGCCTCTATCTTCACATCTCCTTTTGCTTTGTGTATCTCTCCTAAAGATACTTATCACTGCATTAGGTCTCAACCAGATAATCTAGGACTATCTCTGCACCCTAAAATCTTTAATTTAATTACATCTGCCAAGTCCTTTTTCCCGAATAAGTTAACACTCACAAGTTCTGGGATTTAGATGTGGAGATATCTTTTGGTGGGCCACCAGCTGACCCACTGCAGGCAGTTTCTTGTATTTGTTTAAATATGGATATTATCTGAAAGGATATGCAAGAAATTACTGAAGTTTTGGCATTTTGTTTTTCTGCCTCTCCCCCACCACTGAAAGAGGAAACTGGTGATCTTGGCATGGGGAAGAAAATGTTTTTTGTATACATTAATTTATTGTCTGAACTTACTTTTTACTATGATTGAGTTTCTATTTGCAATTAAATAAAATGTAATCTAAATCTTAAAATGCTCGCAAAAATCACTTGACTTGCAACTAATTCATTTAATAAAATAATATGAAAATTTACTTTCAAAAAGCCCTTGCTATGGTCTGAATGTTTGTCTCCCTCCATAATTCATATGTTGAAGCCCTAATGCCCAATGTGATGGTTTTAGGAGGTGAAGCCTTTGGGAAGTGATTAGGTCAGGAGACTATATCCCTCATAAATGGGCCCTTATAAAAGAGACCCCACATTGCTCCCTAGCCCCTTCTGCCACATGAGGATGCTACATGAAGTCTGTAACCCAGAAGAGGACACTCATCTGATCATGATGGCTCCCTAATCTTTGACTGCCAGTTTCGACTACTGTGAAAAATACCTTTCTGTTATATACATATAAGCCACCCCGTCTGTGATATTTTGTTAGAGCAGCCCGAAGGGACTACAGGACCCCTTATATGAAGAGACTAAGTAAAATAGAGCCTGAGTGGCCAAGGAGCTTTGTGAAAGCTATCTCACCCTAAGACAAGGATAAGTTAAATATGCTGAGTTTTACATGATAATAAACCTTTATCACTCAAAAAGAATCCAGAGGACCATATTATTTAAATCAATTTCTTTCTTAGCTCCTTCAATATTGGAACTCTAAAATTCATCCATGCCCTATCAAACATATCTGTATCAAAATATTTCTGTATCACAAAGGAGAGTGGTCATTTTCCTACCCCCAGTCCACTATAGACAGTATCACTGTTTTGGCCCCTTAGTATTAGGACATCCACCACTGCAGATTTACTGACTGTGGAAATCCAGGAGTTACTGTTGAGCTGCAGAAAGTACTTCTACTATCATCTGGGACAGTAAAAGTGACTTGCAGAATGGCTTTAATTTGGTGGAAATGACTAGTTCTTGAGCACACATGACATTTGGGAACACCCAGAAATAATCAAAGTGGTTTTCTTAGAGATAGGAGGTCTTCTAAGAGTAATGAGCTAACAAGTTTTAATGATTAATTATATTGTGATATGGTTACACTTTCCTAAGAATGACCTGAAAATATTTTATTTCTGCATATTGATGTACTTTTCATATGTACAATTAGTGAAAAGAAAATAACCATAATTATTATATATATTCTCTCTCTATATATACCTGTTTCCTCAGAGAAATAAAAGGTTCTCCATTATCAACTATCCACTATTATATATATACTACCAACAGTATGTGTGTGTGTGTGTGTATATATATATATATATATATATATATAATCTAAAGCAGTTTTTTAAAGCAGTTTCAGATTCACAGCAAAATTGAGAAGGTACAGAAACTATTCATATATCCCTGCCCCCATACATGCATAGCCTCCTCCATTATCAACACCAGAATGGTACATTTATTACAATTAATGAATCTACAATTGAAACATCATTATCACCCAAAGTCCATAGTTTATGTTAGGATTCACTCTTGTACATTCTATGGGTTTTGACAAATGTATAATGATATGTAACCACCATTACAGTATTATACAGAATAGTTTCATTGCCCTAAAAATTCTCTGTGCTCTGCCTATTCATCCCTCCTTCTTCCCTAACCCCTAGCAACTGCGGATCTTTTTACTATCTCCATAGTTTGCATTTTCCAGAATGTCATATAGTTGGAATCATACAGTATGTAGCCTTTTCAGAGTGGCATATTTCACTTAGTAATATGCATTTAAGTTTCCTCCAGGTCTTTTCATGGCTTGATAGTTCATTTCTCATTAACACTGAATAATTTTTCATTGTCTGGATGTAACACAGTTTATTTATCCATTTACCTACTGAAGGACATCTTGGTTGCTTCCAAGTTTTAGTAATTATGAGTAAAGTTGCTATAAACATCTATGTGCAGGCTTTTGTACTGATAGAAGTTTTCAACTCCTTTAGGTAAATAACGAGGATTGCAATTGCTAGATCATATGGTAAGAATATGCTTAGCTTTGTAAGAAACTGCCAAAATGTCTTCCAAAGTGGTTGTAACCAGTTTGCATTCCCACCAGCAATGAAATGAGAGTTTCTCTTGCTCTACACCCTCACCAGTGTTTGGTGTTGTTAGTGTTCCAGATTTTGGCCATTCTAATAGTGGCGTATTAGTATCTCATTATTGTTTTAATTTGCATTTCAATAACAACAGATGATGTGGAACATCTCACCACGTACTTATTTTCTCTTTTTTTAAAATTAATTAATTAATTAATTAATTTTTGGCTGCATTGGGTCTTCGTTGTGGTGCACGGACTTCTCATTGCTGTGGCTTCTCTTGTTGTGGAGCATGCGCTCTAGGCGCACGGGCTTCAGTCGTTGTGGCACGCAGGCTCAGTAGTTGTGGCTCGCTGCTTCAAGAGTGCAGGCTCAGTAGTTGTGACACACGGGCTTAGTTGCTCTGTGGTATGTGGGATCTTCCCGGACCAGGGCTCAAACCCGTGTCCCCTGTGTTGGCAGGCAGATTCTTAACAACTGCGCCACCAGGGAAGTACCATCACGTGCTCATTTTCCATCCATACATCTTTTCTGATGAGGTATCTTTAAGATCTTGGCTTATTATTTATTTATTTATTTTTGGCCATGCCGCCAACTGCATGTGGGACCTTAGTTCCCCAACCAGGGATCAAACCCGCACCCCCTGCATTGGAAGCATGGAGTCTTGTCCACTGGGCAGCCAGGGGAGTTCTTTGGCTTATTTTTTAATCAGGTTTTTTGTTTTCTTATTGTTGATTTGTAAGAGTTCTTTGTGTATTTTGTATAGTAGTCCTTTATCAGATATTTCTTTTGCAAATATTTTACCTAAGTGTGTGGCTTGTCTTTTCATTCCCTTGAGATTATCCTTTACATAGAAGTTCTTAATTTTAATGAAGTCCAGCTTATCAATTATTTCATTCATGAATCATGCCTTTGGTGTTGCATCTAAAAATCCATTTAGAGTTAATTTTTGGGAAGAATATAAGGTCTGTGTCTGGATTCCTTTTTTTTTTTTTTTTTTTTTTTGACTGTGAATGTCCAGTTGTGCCAGCACTATTTTTGAAAAAAAACTATCTTTGTTTCTTTGTATTGCCTTTGCTCCTTTGTCAAAGATTAGTTGACAATATTTATATTGATCTGTATCTCAGTTCTCTATTCCATCCCATTGATCTGTCTATTCTTTTTCAAATACCGCATTCTGTTGATTTCTATAGCTTTATAATAAGTCGTGAAATCTGGTAGTGCCAGTACTCTGACTTTGCCTTCTCCTTTCAGTATTGTGCTGGCTATTCTGAGCCTTCTGCCTCTCCATATAAACTTTAGCATCAGTTTGTGATATCCATAAAATAACTTGTAGCTTGCTGGTATTTTGATTGAGATTACAATGAATCTGTAGATCAAGTTGGGAAGAATTGATATCTTGATCATATTGAGTCTTCCTATCCAGAACATGGAATATATATTTATTTCATTCTTCTCTGATGTATTTAATCAGAGTTTTGTAGTTTCCCTCAAATAGATATTATACATATTTTGTTAGGTTTATACCTATGCATTTTATTTTTTAGAATGCTAATATAAATGATACTGTTTTTTTCATTTCAAAGTCCACTTGTTCATTGCTGGTAGATAGGTTGATAGGAAAGTAATCAACTTTTGCACATTAACCTTGTATTATATAACCTTGCTGTATTCCAGGAGCTCCTGGAATTTTTTGTTTGTTTTTTGTTTGGTTTGGTTTTGTTTTCCAATTCTTTCATATATTCTACATTGACAATAGTTTCCTTTCTCTGAAATCTGCTTTCTGAAATTAATATAGCTATTCCCACTTTCTTTTGACTAGTGTTAAAATGGCATATCTTTCCGCATCTATTTACTCTTAATTTTTATGTGCATTTATACTTAAAGTAAGAGTCTCTTAGACAACATATAGTGGAGTCTTGATTTTTTATTGACTCTGATTTGATCATCTCTTTTAATTGGTATTTTTAAGTCTTTGATGTTTAAAGTAATTATAGATATAGTTGGATTAACATCTGCCATATTTGTTACTGTTTTCTATTCGTTGTCTTTGTTTCTACTTTTGTCTTCCACTCTTTTTCTGTCATTTGTGTGTTTTTTTTTTAAAGATTTATTGATTGATTGATTGATTGGTTGCTATGTTGGGTCTTCGTTTCTGTGCTAGGGCTTTCTATAGTTGCGGCAAGCAGGGGCCACTCTTCATCGCGGTGCGCAGGCCTCTCACTATCGTGGCCTCTCTTGTTGCGGAGCACAGGCTCCAGACGTGCAGGCTCAGTAGTTGTGGCTCACGGGCCTAGTTGCTCTGCGGCATGTGGGATCCTCCCAGACCAGGGCGTGAACCCATGTCCCCTGCATTAGCAGGCAGATTCTCAACCACTGCGCCACCAGGGAAGCCCCCTCATTTGTGGTTTTAATTGAGCATTTTTTTAAAATTCTTTATTGGAGTATAATTGTTTTACAATGGTGTGTTAGTTTCTGCTTTATAACAAAGTGAATCAGCTATACATATACATATATCCCCATATCTCCTCTCTCTTGCGTCTCCCTCCCATCCTCCCTATCACACCCCTCTAGGTGGTCACAAAGAACCGAGCTGATCTCTCTGTGTTATGCAGCTGCTTCCCACTAGCTATCTGTTTTACATTTGGTAGTGTATATATGTCCATGCCACTCTCTCACTTCATCCCAGCTTATGCTTCCCCCTCCCTGTGTCCTCAATTCCATTCTCTATATCTGCGTCTTTATTCCTTTCCTGCCCCTAGGTTCTTCAGAACCTTTTTTTTTTTTTTTTTAGATTCCATATATATGTGTTAGCATATGGTATTTGTTTCTCTTTTCTGATTTACT
Organism: Balaenoptera acutorostrata; assembly: GCF_949987535.1. Taxonomy (NCBI): domain Eukaryota; kingdom Metazoa; phylum Chordata; class Mammalia; order Artiodactyla; family Balaenopteridae; genus Balaenoptera; species Balaenoptera acutorostrata. Next base: position 127,943,324 of record NC_080068.1, on the reverse strand, counting down.
TCACTCTGTATGACAGACTCTAGGTCCATCCACCTCACTACAAATAACCAATTTTGTTTCTTTTTATGGCTGAGTAATATTCCATTGTATATATGTGCCACATCTTCTTTATTCATTCATATGTTGATGGACACTTAGGTTGCTTCCATGTCCTGGCTATTGTAAATAGAGCTGCAATGAACATTGTGGTACATGACTCTTTTAGAATTATGGTTTTCTCAGGGTGTATGCCCAGTAATGGGATTGCTGGGTCATATGGTAGTTCTATTTTTAGTTTTCTTAGGAATCTCCATACTGTTCTCCATAGTGGCTGTATCAATTTACATTCCCACCAACAGTGCAAGAGGGTTCCCTTTTCTCCACACATCTCTAGCATTTATTGTTTGTAGATTTTTGATGATGGCCATTCTGACTGGTGATACCTCATTGTAGTTTTGATTTGCATTTCTCTAATAATTAGTGATATTGAGTATCCTTTCATGTGTTTGTTGGCAATCTGTATATCTTCTTTGGAGAAAAGTCTATTTAGGTTTTCTGCCCATTTTTGGATTGGATTGTTTGGTTTTTTTGATATTGAGCTGCATGAGCTGCTTCTATATTTTGGACATTAGTCCTTTGTCAGTTGCTTCATTTGCAAATATTTTCTCCCACTCTGAGGGTTGTCTTTTCACCTTGTTTATAGTTTCCTTTGCTGTGCAAAAGCTTTTAACTTTCATTAGGTCCCATTTGTTTATTTTTGTTTTTATTTCCATTTCTCTAGAGCGTGGGTCAAAAAGGAACTTGCTGTGATTTATGTCATAGAGTGTGCTGCCTATATTTTCCTCTAAGAGTTTTACAGTGTCTGGCTTTACATTTAGGTCTGCAATCCATTTCGAGTTTATTTTTGTGTATGGTGTAAGGGAGGGTTCTAATTTCATTCTTTTACATGTAGCTGTCCAGTTTTCCCAGCACCACTTATTGAAAAGGCTGTCTTTTTTCCATTGTATATTCTTGCCTCCTTTGTCAAAGATAAGGTGACCATATGTGCATGGGTTTATCTCTGGGCTTTCTATCCTATTCCATTGATCTATATTTCGGTTTTTGTGCCAGTACCATACTGTCTTGATTACTGTAGCTTTGTAGTCTAGTCGGAAGTCAGGGAGCCTGATTCCTCCAGCTCTGTTTTTATTTCTCAAGATTGCTTTGGCTATTCGGTGTCTTTTGTGTTTCCATACAAATTGTAAAAATTTTTGTTCTACTTCTGTGTAAAATGACATTGGTAGTTTGATAGGGAATGCATTGAATCTGTATATTGCTTTGGGTAGTAGCGTCATTTTCATAATGTTGATTCTTCCAATCCAAGAACATGGTATATCTCTCCATCTGTTTGTATCATCTTTAGTTTATTTCACCAGTGTCTTATAGTTTTCTGCATACAGGACTTTTTTTCTCCTTAGGTAGGTTTATTCCTAGGTATTTTATTCTTTTTGTTGCAATGGTAAACGGGAGAGTTTCCTTAACTTCTCTTTCAGATTTTTCATCATTAGTGTATAGGAATGAAAGAGATTTCTGTGCAATAATTTTGTATCCTGTTACTTTTCCAAATTCACTGATTAGGTCTAGTAGTTTTCTGGTAGCGTCTTTAGGATTCTCTATGTATAATATCATGTCATCTGCAAACAGTGACAGTTTTACTTCTTTTCCTATTTGGATTCCGTTTATTTCTTTTTCTTCTCTGATTGCTGTGGCTAAAACTTCCAAAACTATGTTGAATACTAGTGGCGAGAGTGGACAACCTTTTCTTGTTCCTGACCTTATAGGAAGTGATTTCAGTTTTTTAACATTGAGAACGATGTTGGTTGTGGGTTTGTCATATATGGCCTTTATTATGTTGAGCTAAGTTCCCTCTATGCCTACTTTCTGGAGGAGTTTTACCATAAATGGGTGTTGAATTTTGTTGAAAGCTTTTTCTGCATCTATTGAGATGATCAAATGGCTCTTCCCCTTCAATTTGTTAATCTGGTGTATCACATCAATTGATTTGCGCATATTGAAGAATCCTTACATTCCTGGGATAAACCCCACTTGATCATGGTGTGTGATCCTTCTAATGTGCTGTTGAATTCTGTTTGCTAGTATTTTGTTGAGGATTTTGGCATCTATATTCATCAGTGATATTGGTCTGTAGTTTTCTTTCTTTGTGACATCTTTGTTTGGTTTTGGTATCATGGTGATAGTGGCCTCGTAGAATGAGTTGGGGAGTGTTCCTCACTCTGGTGTATTTTGCAAGAGTTTGAGAAGGGTAGGTGTTAGCTCTTCTCTAAATGTTTGATAGAATTCACCTGTGAAGACTTCTGGTCCTGGGCTTTTGTTTGTTGGAAGATTTTAAACCACAGTTTCAATTTCAGTGCTTGTGATTGGTCTGTTTATATTTTCTATTTATTCCTGGTTCAGTCTTGGAAGTTTGTGCTTTTAAGAATTTGTCCATTTCTTCCATGTTGTCCATTTAATTGGCATATGGTTGCTTGTAGTAATCTCTCATGATCCTTTGTATTTCTGCAGTGTCAGTGGTTACTTCTCCTTTTTCACTTCTAATTCTTTTGAGATGACTCTTCTCCCTTTTTTTCTTAATGAGTCTGGTTAATGGTTTATCAATTTTGTTTACCTTCTCAAAGAAGCAGCATTTAGTTTTATTGATCTTTGCTATGGTTTCCTTCATTTCTTTTTCATTTATTTCTGGTCTGATCTTTATCATTTCTTTCCTTCTGCTTACTTTGTGGGTTTTTTGTTCTTCTTTCTCTAATTGCTTTAGATGTAAGGTTGGGTTGCTTATTTGAGATGTTTCTTGTTTCTTGAGGTAGGATTGTATTGCTATAAACTTCCCTCTTAGAACTGCTTTTGCTGCATCCCATAGGTTTTGGGTCGTCTTGTTTTCATTGCCATTTGTTTCTAGGAATTTTTTGATTTCCTCTTTGATTTCTTCAGTGATCTCTTGGTTATTTAGTAGTGTATTGTTTAGCTTCCATGTATTTGAATTTTTTACACTTTTTTTTTGTAATTGATATTTAGTCTCATAACGTTTTAGTCAGAAAAGATACTTGATATGATTTCAATTTTCTTAAATTTACCAAGACTTGATTTTTGACCCAAGATATGATCTATCCTGGAAAATGTTCCATGATCACTTGAGAATAAAGTGTATTCTGTTGTTTTTGGATGGAATATCCTATAAATATCAATTAAGTCCATCTTGTTTAATGTATGATTTAAAGCTTGGGCATCCTTATTTATTTTCGTTTTGGATGATCTGTGAAAGTGGTGTGTAAAGTTCCCTACTATGATTGTGTTACAGTCGATTTCCCCTTTATGGCTGTTAGCATTTGCCTTATGTATTTCAGTGCTCCTATGTTGAGTGCATAAATATTTACAATTGTTATATCTTCTTCTTGGATTCATCCCTTGATCATTATGTAGTGTCCTTCTTTGTCTCTTGTACTAGTCTTTATCTTAAAGTCTATTTTGTCTGATATGAGAATTGTTACTCCAGCTTTCTTTTGATTTCCATTTGCATGGAATATCCTTTTCCATCCCCTCACTTTCAGTCTGTATGTGTCCCTAGGTCTGAAGTGGGTCTCTTGTAGACAGCATATATACGGGTCTTGTTTTTGTATTCTTGTTTTTGTATCCATTCAGCCAGTCTATGCCTTGTGACTGGAGCATTTAATCCATTTACATTTAAGGTAGTTATCAATAGGTATGTTCCTATTACCATTTTCTTAATTGTTTTGAGTTTGTTATTGTAGGTCTTTTCCTTCTTTTGTGTTTCCTGCTTAGAGAAGTTCCTTTAGCATTTGTTGTAAAGCTGGTTGGGTGGTGCTGTTTTCTCTTAGCTTTCCTTTTCTGTAACGGTTTTAATTTCTCCATCGAATCTGAATGAGATCCTTGTTGGGTAGAGTAATCTTGGTTGTAGGTTTTTCTCCTTCATCACTTTAAATATGTCCTGCCCCTCCCTTCTGGCTTGCAGGGTTTCTGCTGAAAGATCAGCTGTTAACGTTATTCAGTTTCCCTTGTATGTTATTTGTTGTTTTTCTCTTGCTGCTTTTAATATTTTTTCTTTGTATTTAATTTTTGACAGTTTGATTAATATTTGTCTTGGCGTGTTTCTCCTTGGATTTATCCCGTATGGGGCTCTCTGCACTTCCTGGATTTGATTGACTATTTCCTTTCCCATATTAGGGACGTTTTCAACTATAGTCTCTTCAAATATTTTTTCAGTCCCTCTTTTTTTCCTCTTCTTCTTCTGGGACCACTTTAATTTGAATGTTGGTGCATTTAATGTTGTCCCAGAGGTCTTTGAGACTGTCCTCAATTCTTTTCATTTTTTTCTTTATTCTGCTCTGCTGTAGTTATATTCACTTTTTTATCTTCCTGGTCACTTATCCGTTCTTCTGCCTCAGTTATTCTGCTATTGTTTCCTTCTGGAGAATTTTTAATTTCATTTATTGCCTTGTTCATCATTGTTTGTTTGCTCTTTAGTTCTTCTAAGTCCTTGTTAAACGTTTACTGCATTTTCTCCATTCTATTTCCAAGATTTGGGATCATCTTTACTATCATTACTCTGAATTCTTTTTCAGGTAGAATGCCCATTTCCTCTTCATTTGTTTGGTATGGTGGGTTTTTACCTTTCTTTTTAATCTGCTGCATATTTCTCTGTCTTCTCATTTTGCTTAAATTATTGTGTTTGGGGTCTCCTTTTTGCAGGCTGCAGGTTCTTAGTACCCATTGTTTTTGGTGTCTTCCCCCAGTGGGTAATGTTGGTTCAGTGGGTTGTGTAGGCTTCTTGGTGGAGGGGACTGGTGCCTGTGTTCTGGTGGATGAGGCTGATCTTGTCTTTCTGGTGAGCAAGGCCATGTCTGGTTGTGTGTTTTGGAGGGTCTGTGAACTTATTATGATTTTAGGCAGCCTCTCTGCTAATGGGTGGTGTTGTGTTCCTGTCTTGCTAGTTGTTTGGAATAGGTTGTCCAGCACTGTAGCTTGCTGGTCCTGCCTCTGCTTGTAGGTCACCTGATGGTGTCTGTTCCTGCCCAGACAGGACAGCGTTAAAGAAGCAGCTGATTAGGGGGCTCTGGCTCACTCAGGCTGGGGGGTGGGGCTGGGGCAATGCGGGGCGAGCCTGGGCTGGCAGAGGCTGGCGTGATGCTGCACCAGTCTGAGGTGTGCCGTCTGTTCCTGAATCATGGGACCCTGGCAGCGGTGGCCTGCACAGGATCCCGGAAGGGGAGGTGTGGATAGTGACTTGTGCTTGCACACAGGCTTCTTGGTGGCTGCAGGAGCAGCCTTAGCATCTCATGCCCATCTCTGGTGTCCACACTGATAGCCGTGGCTCGCGCCCATCTCTGGAGCTCGTTTAGGCAGTGCTCTGAAACACGTCTCCTTGTGCACCATGAAACAATGGTCTCTTGCTTCTTAGGCAGTTCCGGACTTTTTCCCGGACTCCCTCCCACTAGCCCCCTGCAGGCTGTGTTCACGTAGCCAACCCCAGTCCTCTACCTGGGACCTGACCTGCGAAGCTCAAGCCTCAGCTCCCAGCCCCCACCTGCCCCGGCGGGTGAGTAGACAAGCCTCTCGGGCTGGTGAGTGCTGGTCGGCACCAATTCTCTGTGCGGGAATCTCTCCATTTTGCCCTCTGCACCCCTGTTGCTGCGCTTTCCTCCATGGCTCCGAAGCTTCTCCCCTGCCACCCCAGTCTCCACAAGTGAGAGTGCTTCCTAGTGTGTGGCAACTTCTCCTCCTTCACAGCTCCCTTCCAGAGGTGCAGGTCCTGTTCCTATTCTTGTGTCTCTGTTTTTTCTTTTTTCTTTTGCCCTACCCAAGTACGTGGGGAGTTTCTTGCTTTTGGGGAAGTTTGAGGTCTTCTACCAGTGTTCAGTAGGTGTTCTGTAGGAGTCGTTCCACATGTAGATGTATTTCTGATGTATTTGTGGGGAGGAAGGTGATCTCCACGTCTTAATCCTCCGCCATCTTGAAGGTCTCTCACATGCCTAATTAAGTATTTTATAAAATTTCTTTTTATCTCCTTTCTTAACATACCAGTTACACTTTTTTTTTATTTTACTTTTTTTTTTACTAATTAACCTAGAGTTTGCAATGTACATTAACAACAAATTCATTTCCACATTCAAGTAAGACTATACCACTTCCTGGGTCATGTGAATACCTTATAATGACATAATAATCCTAATTACTTCCCCCAAATAATTGCTATTATTTATTTGACTTATAAATTAGCATACATAAGCATATCTATATCTATTTGTATAGACATATATAATTGAGTATATTATTGCTATTATTATTTTGAACAAACTGTTATCTGTTAGATTAAGAATAAGAAAAATAAATGTTTTTATTTTACTTTCACTTATTCTTTTTTCTGATGGTCTTCCTTTTATTATGTAAATTCTATGTCTCTGCCCTATGTAATTTTCTTCCGTCTAAAAAATTTCTTTTAACATTTCTTGCAAGGTGGGTTTCCTGGCAACAAATTCCCAATTTCCCTAAAATTCTCAATTTTTGTTTGTCTGAAAAAGTCTTTCTTTCTCCTTTAATTTGAAGTGTATTTATGCAGGGTATAGAATTTTAAATTGGTACCTTTTTTTTCTGTCTTTAAATATTTAATCCCACTCAGTTTTTCTTTGCATGATTTCTGATAAGTCAGATGTAATACTTATGTTTGCTCCTCTATAGATAAGGTGTTTTTCTACTCTGGCTTCTTTCAAGATTTTTTCTTTATCTTTGAATATCTGCAGTTTTAACATGATATCCTTGGTGTAGTTTTTGTTTTGTTTTGTTGTGTTTTTGCATTTATCCTTCTTGGTGTTCTCTGAGCTTACTGGGCCTTTGCTTTCATGTCTAACATTAATTTGGGGGAAATTCTAAGTCAATATTGCTTCAAATATTTCTTCTGTTTCTTTCTCCCTTTCTTCTCCTTCTGGTATTATCATTACGTGTATGTTACACATGTTGTAATTTTCCATAGTTCTTAGAAATTGTTTTGTATGTTTCAGTCTTTTTTCTCTGTGCTTTTCAGTATTAGAGGTTTATATTGCAATATCCTCAAGCTCAACATTTGTTTCCTCAACTATGTTCAGTTTACTAATCAATTCATTAAAGGTATTTGTCATTTCTGTTAGAGTGCTTTCAATCTCCAGCATTTGTTTTTGATTCTTTTTCAGAATTTCTATCTCTCCATTTACATGTCCATCTTGAATATTCTTGAATGCTGTCTACTTTTCCAGTAAAGACTTTCGTATATCAGTTGAAGTTGTTTTAAATTTCCAGTCTGAAAGTTTCAAAATACCTGCTGAATCTGAGTCTGGGTCTGATGTTTGCTCTGTCTCTTCAAACTGTGCTTTTTGCTGTTTAGTATGCCTTGTAATTTTTTTTTTTTTTTGATAATCTGTGCATGATGTGCTGAATCAAAGAAACTGCTATAAATAGACCTTTAGTAAGTGGTAGTAAGATGTGGCGAGACAAAAGCATTCTATAATCCTATGATTAGATCTCAGTTTTTTAATGAGCCTGTGTCTCTGAACTGTGAAGCACTTCACTAGTGTTCTCAGTCCCCACTCCTTTTTGTAGGACAGGATGGATGTACTGGGCTGGAGTTGGGTATTTCCCTTCCCTTGTGTGGAAGACTAGAGCAGGTGAGAATTAACTATTTCCCTTCACCCAGGTTGGTTAGGCTCTGTTCATATTCCAATAGCTTATGTTCTGGTAAATTAGTTTCTCCTGAGGAAAGGCCTTGTTAACAATACAGTGTTGTGACATATTTGAAAATGTTTCTTTTTCCCTCTCTTGCTGGGAGGGATTTTTTTTTTTTTCTTTTTTTTCAAATAGTCACTGTGAGAACCTGGTCAAGCTCTTGGAAGTAAAACTCACAAAAGTGGAGCCCCTCCATGACTGGGTTACCCTGGAGTTTGTAACTCTCAGATTTGGCCACATAAGCCTCCAGCAATTCAACAATACAGTTTAGATTTTCGTACTCCAGCACTGGTTCCTTTGGAGATTTCTTCTCATGGGTTTCTACTCTGGTTCATTATGATTCTCTGTGTTCATCTATCTCCAATTTTGGTGACAGTTATTTGCTCTTTGACATCATTTCTCCAATGACTCTAAAAGGAGTTGTAGATTTTTCAGTTTGTTCAGCCTTTTACTTGTTGTTAGGATGGATTGGCCACTTCCAAGCTCCTTACATGACAATTAGAAAACAGAAGTTTGATTTTGTTGTTGTTGTTGTTGTTTGGTTTTTTAAGTTAAAATTTTGATTTCTTTCAGGGTCTTGTCTTCTACTTATTTATATTTAAACTGTGACCAAAGTTAGGGTTACAGTGGTGTAGGGAATATCCCTCCTATGATAAAGTGAATATACAAGTCTAGAACTATTTTTAATTGACAACGTAACACTAATTGGCTTGGTATGGACCACATGCTTATCTGTGAACCAGAGAATGTAGTACTCTGGTTAGTTTGGGCCATGTGTCCAGTGCTACTGTGGTGGATACAGAGGAAATAGGGCTAAAGAATTAACTCCATCAGGTGAGGAAAGCAAGAGAGTCTGAGTGTTATTAAAATAATAACACTATAGTTACAGTAAATAAATTCATGAAAGGTCCTTTACCAGGGTAAATGTCAAACAGACACCTTGACTTAAAAACTACAGACAATATTCTTTTCTTTTCATCAACAAAATTATTATAGCAATGGAATAATATGTGAAAAATAAAAGTAAAAAGAAGAAATGCTGAGATGTAGGAAGAATCTGTGATTTTTGCTTTTTATTTGATTCTAGCAAATTAAATTAGCATTTTTCATTTTCACAGAAAGCTGTTTAGTTTTTTCCAGTCCTAAGGACATCTAGGAATAGAAATGGAATATAAAAGAACAAAATTAAGTGATCAGATTATAATACTGAAGTGCTCCTTTTAAGCACATACACTCATACACTAGTCAATTTCCCTTCGAAGCTTTCTACCCACCCTTCTTCCCCTCTGTTATCAGCGTTGCTAACATCCTCATTCAATTTCCACCAGCTGTTCTATGCATGTGTAATCATTTCATACCTTGGGGGTAAAGCTTGACTTTTTAAACTGAAGGAATAATTAGTATTTCAAATAGCTCTCCTTTTTCATTGAGAGTCCTGTGGGTTCAGTCTGGTTTCCCAGACTTTATGTGTTTATTGGTACTGGAATTTTGTAAGCTACAGAGAGATTTTGGATCTGATTTCTTCCCTCTTTCCTCACTTCTTCCACGCTTCAACATAGAGCTCTTTCTTTCCACATTAACTTAAGCACATGACAGTTAGATACTATGTATGACATTGAAACTGCCTCTAATGTAACCTAATTTTTTATCCCACATGAGCTGGAAAATCTGACTTCTAAAAAGTAAACTGTTCCTTTCAAGTAACACTGATCCAATTTCCTAAAACTTTTTGTATTTTTAAAGAATATTTATACATATTTATATATATAATATATATAATTGAAAATGAAGCTAATTGAAGAACCAGATAAGCTCTATAGCTCATGATTATTTTTGCATGAAAAAAAAGCCTAACTTCAGGGGAAAAAATACATTTTTAACTCTTGTAAACAGTAGCAATTGTAGTAATTAATCCTGGTGAACAAATATTATATGTTTAAGTGTTTTTAATTCTTTACATGCATTGTGTTATCAGTATTATAAAGTTCTTGGTATAGTTTTCATGTCAGCTCCACTGAGAGACCTCTTTTAATTAGCTGTGAATTCTCTGAGATCTCTACCATGTATACAGTTTTTCTAAAATCATTTAGAATTAATTAGTTATTCTAATTAGTTATTAGTTAGTGGAAAGAATGGCAAGGAGAGAGAAGGGAAAAAGTTTTCCTGCTTATTGGTAGGATGTGCTAAAATCAATTGAGAAATGGAATTTGTTTTAACTACACATGCCTCCTCTCAACCCAGACACATGATAATGATATAAAGCTCCCAGACCTTGAGAATCACTATCTCAATCAGCCACTTTATTGCTAGAAATAAAAATTTCATTTCTCAAGTTTTTGAGACATTCAAAAGTTTGAGAACTCCCATCAAATCAGGAAAAAAGTGTTAAATCAAACTAGCTGTTTAACAATTAGTAAATAAAACATTCAGATCAATTTCTTTTTTTTTTTTTTCTGTATTCACTACACATTTTCTTATGGTATAGAGTAGTTTTCATTCAAACTTGGCATTCGCCTTAAACCATGTACATGGTTATTTTCAAGAAAATATCTATAAGTGAATTATTTTTTGTTAGAACTGTAAACATTTTAAATTATCCTCTCATCAGAATATGCCATACTCATATTTGGAATTATTTCTTTGCTCAACCCAATCTCCACCACAGCTACAAATTCTGGGAGTCTTGTAGTGGTGTATGTTTTGTGTTCCATCCTCAGCCTAGTGCTTGGTACATGTAGACACTCAGTGAAATTTTTAAATGAAATAAGACATTTTGGGGTGAAAGATAGATTTTCACAATTTAGATCTTCACAATTTATTTTGGACTTTATTTACATCACAAACTAATCACCTATTATGCAGAAATTCTGGGAACTTTACCAAAAAGACAACTTAACCTAAATATATACTTTTAAAACAGAGCCCACCAGGAGATAAAACCCAATGGAAATAGTATGAATAAAATACCCAAAGAGTTTATAACACTGATAATGGATAAAGTGCATATAAAAGATCTTCAAAATATATATTAAGCCAATAATCTGGTATGACAAAAAAAATAACAAACCTGTTCTCTAGAAGTACGTATTACTACATTGCAGAAACATATTATTTTCCTCAAATTTAAGTTATTTTTATAGAAGTGTAAACATTAAAGCCATGATATTTACCTGATAGGGTTAATTTGTCAATACTTTAACATAGTCAAATATTATTCCCACTTAAAAGTATCAGATTATATGAAACTATTTTATTAAATATTATCATCACTTGTTATCACAAATAATTTTTTAAGCATGATGTCCAGGAGCCTGCTGCTAAGTCAAGGAAGAACTGTTTCTGTCATCAGAGTGGCAGTAAACAAGAAATACAAAATTACAGTTGTGTAAACAAGCTTGAGATTAATGGTTCACACACTATTTTCCTTTCATTGGCCCCTTTACTAGGTCAAATGACCCTTTAGACCACCTACTCTCAATCTCACCACACACAGACACATAGTTCTTAGGGCTTTCCTAGGTACCCCTCCACTACACACACAAACTTGATTTTTTTCATTTAAAGTTACAGGAAAATGAAAACTAGAAGAACCAATTAACAGAAAGAAGGAAAGAAAAAAATCCAGTACCTTCACATGTGTTCTTCTGCAAGGTGCTAATAGCCATATACCTAACTAGTGTAATGCTTCAAATTTAGATCTAAATCAGTGGTAGGTGACTATAGAAAGAAACACCAACACTAATTACACTGATTTCTGAAATGCCATTTAATTTTTCTTTGTAAATCAATAAAATTTATTCATTCCCAGTAAAATGCTACAACATTGGTATTATGACTTGATATTTCTTAGCAATTTAGCAATTTAAACAAGACCACGGTTAAATATAATCCTATGCATTCAACCTAAACCTCTCTTCATCTTTAGTGATGTTTTCTGGAAAGCTTACTGAGTCTTTGAACTAAAAATGGTTGTTTTTTTAATTATATACTTTGTTTCCTAGATTCATTCTGCTCCCTTAAAATCTTTCTTCCCTTTTTACAAAGGGGAGTTATCTTTAGCCTTAATTTGTACCTCTAACACTGAAGTTTAAATACAAAATGGAACAATTTTACTTAAAGAACATGTATTAGGAAGTTAAATGAACATACATTTATTAGTATATTGTCTTGATTTAATAATGGATATGTTACATTTCATTAGTCTATGAACTTTTTTTCAGGCTGACTATATTATTATCACATTTGATATAGCATTTTGCTTAGAATCCACAGATCTGTCTTTTATGGAAGGTATTTTAAAATGCCCGATCTCTGTTTTATAGCTGTTAAGTAATCTTGCTAAGGAAGTTTTAAAATTAATGTTTCCAAAATGTACTTCCCCTTTAAAGGTAGAGAATCAGCAACAATTAGTTTATTTTGCAAAGTTCTGTGAGTACTCTAAAGGATTTCCTCCAAAGGCAGACAAAAACTAAAGGTGATAGTGAGTGCATCCACATGGAAAGAAGAGACATCAAAAGGAAAAAAATCATAAAACAAAAATATCTCTAGACCAAAAGATGTTTCCTGTTTCTGATCTTAGATGTGTTACAATTTTACAGATCATTTTCCCCAAAATGTCTCTTAGTTGGTATGTTTTCAAGTCATATTTTGGAAGAGAAATAAGTCAGACTCTATTCACTACAAAAATCAGGTAGTTTGCAGTACTTGTCATGCTTTCAGTACATTTACAAATAATAAACAAGTTTTGTTTTCTACCACAGAGAAAATGTAGCTTTTTGAAGACTCCTGGAAAGGAAATGTTTTACAAAATGCCACATGACAAATAAGAAAAAAAAAGTGTGCTAGAAGAGAGACAGTCCAAACCACCAAGTTGGAGTGTCACAGGAGTCTATTCCCTTAGTAAAGGAATCTGACAAGCATTCCCTCAGAGACATAACTAGGCAGAAAAATGGATGTTAAACAAAGAAACATGAAGTCAATTGGAAGCAAAATAGAGAAAGTGAAGCTAGCCAAGCTGGGCCATTAAGTTAAGAAAAAAACAAAGAATATTAAGATAAATATATGTAATATTTAATACCCAAAGTAGAAAACTTATTTAATAATAATGCCAATGTTTGAAATTAACTTTTAGAGCATTCAATATTTCATCTCGTGAAAGGAAAAACCAACAAGGATAAAGGGAATTGATTGTTCAGAATCTTTTGAAATTATCAGCTTTCTTCCATTATAAAGGAATCTCAGAAACTAGTTTAATGAGAGGAAGGGACAGAGTTGTGCTTTGGGTCTTCTTCTATAGATATTCTTTACTAAATATATAGATTATCATATATATGAAAATTATCTCAATAGATGTCTACATGTTAATTTTCCACATCACTTACATGAGTAAATAGGGAGACATATGAAGGTGGGACATTTAATTAAAAATCATGTATTTTATCCAAAAGGAGAAAAATATGTGCAATAATTTGGGAGGCAGAAGCTGCCTACTATAAGTACAATTTTAAATTAAATCAAGTCATCTATGTATGCTATACTTAATTAAATAAATAAATTTAGCACTTTCCCATTGTTAATATAACTCATGCCCTCAAAGAAAAATTAGACAACATGAGAAATATTAAAAAACTTTAAAAATTACTACCCAAAGAAAATAACTCATAAAAAGATAATCTATTTTTCTAGTCTTTTTTATGTAGTTCATTATTATTATTATTATTTTAATTTAATTAATTAATTTATTTACTTATTTATGGCTGTGTTGGGTCTTCATTTCTGTGTGAGGGCTTTCTCTAGTTGCGGCAAGTGGGGACCACTCTTCATCGCGGTGTGTGGGCCTCTCACTATCGTGGCCTCTCTTGTTGCGGAGCACAGGCTCCAGACGCGCAGGCTCAGTAATTGTGGCTCACGGGCCTAGTTGCTCCGCGGCATGTTGGATCCTCCCAGACCAGGGCCCGAACCCGTGCCCCCTGCATTGGCAGACAGATTCTCAACCACTGCGCCACCAGGGAAGCCCTGTAGTTCATTATTGTTCTTGTTTTTGGCGTGTTGTTCTATTACTGTTTGTCTTTATCTACTGATAATCATATGTAACTAGATTTTTTTTAAAATTTTCACTAAAACTTTGATCATAAACATTTTCCATATTAGTGTAAATGAGCATGGAAGGCACTTTCAGTCATAATATAATCATGTGAAAATAGAATATTAAACTTTTTCTCCTGTTAATAAATATGCTGTTTCTTAATATTTACATAAGATTTTAGTTTGGTATAAAACTCTGTGATCAACTTAAAATAGACTATCATAACTATAAAATGTGTTATGTAAGCTTCTTGATAATCACAAAGAAAAAACCTGTAGTAGAAACACAAAAGATGAAGGTACAAAAAATTGTCAAATAATAAATGATGATAGCAAAAGAGCAAAAAGGAACCGAAGAACTAAAACAGCATTCAGAAAACAAATAAGAAAGAGCAAGATGACAGAATAACTTTTAATCTAAAGAAGACTTCACCAAGATACATTATAGTCAAACTCTTGAAAATCAAAACAAAGAAAGACTCTAGAAAGCAGCAAGAGAAAAGTGAATTGCCACATACAAGGTCACATACAAAGTGAATTGTGACATACTTCCATAGGGTGTCAGCAGGCTTCTCAGCAGAAACCTTGCAGGCCTGGAGAGAGTGGGATGATACATCCAAAGTGCTAAAAGAAGAAGTCTGCCAACCACAAATACTTTACCCAAAAATGTTGTCCTCCAGAAATGAAGGAGAGGTAAACACTTTTGCAGACCAATTAAAAAAAATATAGCTAAGGAGGTTCATCACCACTAGAGCTGCTTATAAGATATGCTAAAGGGATTTCTTCAAGCTGAAATGAAAGGAAGTTAATTAGTAACATGGAGACAAATGAAAATATAAAACTCACTGATAATGTTAAGTATATGATCAGAATCAGAATACTCTACTATGGTAACGGTGGTGTATAAATCACCTACAAGAGACCCACTTGAGCTTGAAGAACATACACAGGCTGAAAATGAAGGGATGGAAAAAATATTCCAAGCAAATGGAACCAAAAGAAAGCAGGAGTATTTATATTTATATCAGACAAAGTAGACCTTAAGGCAAAACTGTAACAAGAGAGAAAAAGTTATTGTATAATAATTAAAAGGTTAATAAATCAAGAAGATATTCTAATTTTAAATATACACCTAGGGTGTGAGAGAAAGAAAGAAGTCGAGAATAACTCTAAGATTTCAGCAAATGGAGAAAAATGAGATGCCGTTCACTGAGAGGCAGACTCTGTAAAAGCAGAATTTTCCAGGGAAGGGTGGGTTGGAGTGGGGGTGGGATGGCAAGATGAGGAGTTCAGTTCAAAAATAAGTTATCAGTTAGACATCCAAGAGAAGATTTAAAGTAAGCATTTGGATACATGAATCTGAAATTCAGGAAATATGTGCGGACTGGAAACATAAATGCGGGAGTCATTGGAATATAGGTTTTAAAACTCTGAGATTATCAGAGAAGTGGCAATAGATAGGGAAGGGTTCTAAAGACTGTGTACTGGGGGCACTCCAGTGTTAAGCAGGTGGGTAGGACAAAGAAGACTAGGTAGAGGCAGGGCCACCAGATGAAACTGCTGTTACTCTTACTTAGAAGAGAGAATGGGAATGGGCATAGACAACTCTTTGCAGGGATGTTACTGAAGGGGACTAGAGAAATGATGCAGAAGTTTGTGGGCAAATTGTTGAGAAGAGTGGTTTTCAGTTTATTTATTTTAAAATTGTGAAAATAATAGCATGCTTGCATGCACATGAGAACAATTAGAGGAAAAGTCCATGATTTAGGAGAGAGCGTGAAGAAGTGATAGAGCAACACAGCAGAGGTAGATTAAAGCAGATGGGATCTGGTCTACAATTGAGGAGATGATTTTAGATAGGAACTTGGAAAATTCATCTCTATTAATGGGCAAAAAAGCCAGAGCATATGCTAGTAGGAAGGTAGATGTGTCATCAGGAGCTTGTGGAAGTCTATTTCTGGCTGCTTTTATTTTCTCACCAAAATATTTGACAAGAGCATCAGCTAAAAGTGAGGATAGGAAGAGAGTTGTTTTGGGTTTGAGGTTTGTGGCAACAATTTGAAGTTAGTACAATCCACTTGGTTGAGAGATTTAATCCAGCAGTTTTCTGCAACCCATATTATTTATAATTTCACAAATTAATGTTAAGCCATATTTCTTTTCAGAATTTTTTTCAAAATAAAGTTTTAAAATGGATCTCCATCTACTCTCTCATTCAATTGATTCTTTGAGCAGATTTTGTAATGTTTATACCTCAATTATATCTTTTTTGAAGTTAACAATCAGAATAGCATTTTGTTCCTTCAAATTTTGCAAAGAAAGGTAGGAATTGGGGAGATGGCTAGAAAATATCCAGAAAGGGAATGCCATACTTGCCACGTATCTATTTCCTAATTTACTCCTTAATTCAATGTTTCTGTGGGTATGTATGTGACAGGGACATGTCATAAGTATATGACATTTGTATGTAATTGCATGTTTTAATAGGTACAAATTTTTAATCTATGTATCTATATAATTTTACAATGCAGAATCATTCTAGAATTTAATGAATTCCTACTTAGGCTGGAAGTATACTGACCTCTGCAGTGTAGGTGAGGCATAGTATTTCTCTAGTGGAAAGCAAGACCAAGATGGTCTTCGTTTTATTATGCTAAGAACCTAATCGCCACAAATTGAATCAAGGGTAACTCCTTCAAAGTATATGATATTAAATAGGGACTAAGCTCATGAGGCATGGGAACAAGAGCTCATTTGCTATTCATTTGTTGATTTGCTCTTAACTGTCACAGTAATTAAATTAAGGAGTTATAATTTTCCTCCTTTAGCTTTAAAATACTGAGGTAGTTTGAGCAAAATATGGTCACAACTTACATTTTGTGCCATGTTAATATTCATTTTATCCACGGGAGTTTTCTTAGCCAATATTTAAAGAGCTCATATGGTTCTCTTCTGTGGAAAATACTTAATATATGTTTTGAGAAATTTGAAAATAATATCAACAAAAGTAATGAGTAGTGCTCAGACAGGAAAAAAAAAACAAAAAAAACACACAAATAGTTTTATATTCTTAAATTTTATCCAGCAGTTTTAAAATTCTGTATTTCATTTAATTTTGGTATTATTTGTCTTACCATTTCTTATTCATTAATTTTCTTAGTTGTTTTACTTTCTTTACTTCATTTCTTCATTCAAAAATGTAATGATAATGTTATTTTAAATTGTGAAGATAAGCTAAGTTATAACCACTACGTTTTTAATACTTAAATTATTAAATATGTAAAATTTACTCACTCATAATGAACAGTTAGTTTGTAGACAGTGTATAGATTTTTATAAAACCAAATATTTCAAGTTTTCAAAATTAAACTTTAGTAAAATGCAAATTAGAATGATAAGGTTTTCTACAACAAATTTTGCCATTCTTTGTTTAACTTTTCATTTTTGAACATGACATTTTTCATCTCCAGATATACAGGACTGGGAGAACCTTATAATTAGTATTATAATTTTAATCCCCATTCCACAGATAACATAGAAAGATAATTCAACTCAGACGAGACCTAAAAAAGATTAAATACATTAGCTTAGATTAGATTAACTACGTTAAATGTATTCTTAAAAACAAATTTTAAACATATTGAAATGAAATTTTATTTAATGGGAACATCTTCAAAGAAGTATATAATATGCATAAGAAAGTATACAATAGTTATAGCCTCTCCAACGTCCTCTGGATAGGAGATTGCCATGTATTTAGGAAACTTACCTCCTTTATTTGAATGGAATTTAATAAAAAATTTTAGGTTCTAATGTATATTTTCTTATAATAAATGAGTATTTCTATTTATTAAGAATACTAATACATATTTCTTTGTAATAAATGAATATTTCTATGTATTAAGGCAGTGCGTTACTTCAGTGTATTAAATTCAAGAGAGTTTAAGAGTTTAAGGGAAACATCAATAAATCTTAAATATATACATTTTGGGAAAAAGTAATGAGTAATAACGGCAGAAAGTAGTTTAGGAATAAATATGATACTCAGTCATGCATAACAGTGTACAGTTCTCTCAGCAAGATTCTCTCAGCCCATTCTACATTCTGCTTACCATGTTATGAACGTTTTTCTTGACCACTTCTTTCTGCATAAAATCATGCTGGGATTAATGCTGGAATCCATGGTGATAGCCTAAAATGGATTAAGAAAAGAAAAAAGGGAGAAAGAAAGAAAAAGAGAAAGGAAGAAAGAAAGAGAGAGAGAGAGAGAGAAAGAAAGAAAGAAAGAAAGAAGAAAGGAAGGAAGAAAGAAAGGAAAAAAGAAAGAAAAAAGCTCACATATTATTTACATTAATAAATGTAGGTGGGTGACTAATTTGATCAGTATTTAAATATTTTTATTTCAATAATTTTAATTTAAAATATAAAATTTTATTTAAAATTGTATTCATTTTCATAAGCAATTTAAGGATCATCAGTTTGCTCTTTACTGTTATAAGAACCATAAGAAAAGATTATTTTCATAGAGTATCTGAATATGTGTTGTTCCTTGTTTGATGAAGGATAATACATTAACTGATAAAAGCAAATAGAAACAAAATATATTGTCATGTAACCGTTTAAGCATTGAATTATTAGAATTTTGATTTGAAATCATAAGTATAAATAATTTAACTAGAAAAGATAGCAATAGTTTAGTGTAAATACTAAAACTCATATTTGAAAAAAAAGTTAAAGGGTTGTTGTGATTTGCATTTTCATGACAAGACCTTCTCCCTAGTTAGCCCTAGGCACCTATCTGTTTCAAAGTGATTAAAACTATTAGAATAGGAGTGCAAAGGAAAATAAAACACCAATATTCAGATTATGATATTACAAATATGACTTTTCAAGAAGCTACTAGATTTGAAAGCCAAGCATGGCTGAGGAAGAAATTAGTTTTTAAATTTTTGTACCTCCCATTTTAACCATTCAAGACTCAAACTCTGTGAACTAGATAATAGTGGGAAGCCCTAGGCTGATAGGAAGAAATAAACAGACATTCAGAACCCTGGGCATTATAGGGCAAATACCAGGAAAGGAAGCTGTCAGATACATATCCTATATCTGGGATATTTCTCTGGGTTTGGCCTTCAGAAGTGGGTGTGGTCAATTAATTGATAAGGAAGCTGAGGATAAAGAGATCTTGTCCAGTTCTCCATTTGGGACACTTGGAAAAGTCTAACTGCACGAAGAAGCCTATGCCTCCACGTGGTGGAGCAGTATGGTTAAGGCACGAAGAAATGGGGCCATAAGTAAAGAGAGTCTGGAATGATCTCCCAAGCTTCTTTTGGTTTCCACGTGGCAAGAACCTGCTATGACAGAATGGAGTGACTTGACCAAGAGTGGAGTGACTTGATCCAGACAGAGGAGGTGGCAGAGAGTCTGCAAAGCAGCAAGGGCTGAGTAAGCAGAGAGCTGTTGATTGAGCAAAGAAAAATTGCAATTTGTGTTCATCAGCCCCAGATGTCAGCAGCAAATTCCAGCAAAAAATCCTGAAAAAGGACCAGGCCAACGAAATACTGCAGCATACATGGAACACCCACTCAGCAGTGGTCTGAAAACCAATAAATATCTGATGGATCCAAAGACTCTTCCCTTTTCCCCTGTATGTTCATAAAAGTCCCTAATTGACTCTATCCCTGAACACCATCAACCTAACACCATCTTTGAGACTATCAAGTGCATGGGAAGAGTGGAAATAAAAGAGTCAAGCAGTCATTTTTTTTAGAAGACTGTTAAAATTACTGGATTGGATTAAGTTTTAAACCAAATTGGACTAAATGTAGTTTTTTTTTTATTTCCAACTAATCATAAGTGAAGCCAGAACTGTTGTAGACAAAATAAAACAAAGAAACTGTTTTTTCTTGTTCCTCTGATCATAATGTGAGCAACAGTGACATCTCTGTGACACCAATCCAAGTGAGCATAAAAATAGCATTGATGTTGCAAAGGTTAAAGATTAGTGAAATACTCTAAACTAGAAAGGGGAACTACAGTGTAACAATTATCAATTTCTTTGGCAATACTGACCACTTTTAAGCATTTTACATATATACATTTTTCAATAACCCAATTATTATTCTACACCTGAGGCTAAGAAAGTTTAAGTGACATACTTGGTCTCAAGCTTCAAAATATTGACCTTGATAGTCTTCTTATAAACTGTTCTGTTAGGAGATTATGTGGTACCAATCAATAACTTTATTTATATTGATATTTGAATTGTTATATCATATTGTTATTTAGGTAGCTGTACTTGTATGATTCAAGATGCAGGTTTAGTTATTTATGGAATATTTTTCTGTAATAAAGTTTATAGTTGGAATCGAGTATCTCTGCCTATTAACTGATTCAGAATAAGTAGATGAGTACAGACATGAGAAAGTGAGATCATAATCATTAGGAAAAGAGGGCTGTAATTATTTTAAGCCAAAAGGACTATAAAACTTTTATAAAATTATATAAAAATAAAAAATATAGTTCTCTCTCCCAAAAAGTTGGAACATAACCCAAGAAAATTTTAAACTGGCCATAGCATTCAGAGTGATATGGGCATAGGTCAATGTTTCTCAGGGAAAAGTGAATAATTTCAGTTGAAAGAGTGTCTCCTGTAAATTTTCTACTAGTTTTCATTGTATTCAATGTGTATACTAGGCTACTGTTATTGAATTCTTTCAAATCTAAAAAGGTAAGGCACAAACTGAATTATTGTAGAAGGTACAAATTGTCTTATAAAAAGTTAATACAAGACAATGTTGAGATTTCTCAAAGTTAGGGCTTTTGGAAGTTAAGTCATCTGAAGACAAATAGGAAATATATTATGAAAGCTATGATTTTTTAGAAGAGCAAATGTTTAGTAAAATAACTGGGATAAACAAAATAATATTAGAAAAAAACCCTATTAGCTATGCTAGGAAAGTAACTCATCGTTCAAAAAGATTATTTTCCAATGTCAGGTATACCTATTTCTTAATTCTTCTGTAAAAGTAAAGAGACCTGATTCCAAATGAAAGAGAATATGTAAGAAAGTATTGTTTCTACTCTAATTTGAACTCTAAGGTAAGTAGAACATCAAGTGTAAAAAATTTTGGATTGAGACTTTGGAAACTGAATTCAAGTTCTGGTGTCCTCCCTGGGTGGCCTTAAGTAAACAACTTACCCTTCTGTTCGTTCCAAAGTCAGCAAAACCAAAGTGTTAGATTATCACCAAAGCTGCTCCCAACATTAAACTTCTATGACTCTAGGGCTTCCAAAGTCTGGAAAAATAGAAAGTTTTAGCTGAATTACTTAACAGTGAAAGCAACTGTGTAAGATGAAGGATTTCACTAAAGATGATCTCTTAATCTTATGTCGTTTGCTTATGGTAGAGGGTGTGGGTTAACAGTGAATCAAATGTTAACTTAATCTTCTCAGACAAATACGGGAAACAGAGTACCAAATAATTTTTCCATTTTATCTAATGGAACTCCATCCTGATGTACTTCACACTGTACTTCACAACTGCACAGCTCCATGGCTGTGCAGAGAGCAGCTGGCGATGAGAATAGCACAGGCACTGAATCCCAGTCCTTCAAGTAACAATCTGACACACGATATGTATGTTGAGTCTTACCCTTTGCTGTGGTCATGCTCAAATTTAATATTTAAATGGAAGAAAAAAAACCCAGAAACTACTTTCTCTCTCTCTCTCTCTCTCTCTCTCTCTCTCACACACACACACACACACACACACACATACACACACAAACTGTGTATTCCATGATTTCAAATTCTGTTGAAGTAGGTTAAAGATTATAAATCATTCCATTTACCATCATCATAAATAAGATTAACGTCACTCCAGCAAATGGACAAAAAGTAGAATTAAAGACATTTATGTTTATGTCATTATTACATCAAGCAAACCACAATAGTTTGGTTCTTTGAGAGATTCTTTAGTCATTTATTGAGAATTTACTTCAGCCTGTCCTTGGCCTTGGGAAGAAAGAGCGAGGTAGCCTCTGCTATCAAAGAATTCACTAATGAGAGAGACACACACATTAACAACAAAAAAATGACAAGTCAGAAGAGTGATTAAGATAGAAATGAAAGAAAACTTGAACCAAATTTATGTAAATGATAAAAAGAATTTAGAGTTTCACAAACTCAGAGCATCCAGGAGCAATCTGACTTCCTGTGTGATTTGGTTCAAGGATCAAGCAATGTGACCTAGAGTTGGGTTTTCTCATTCTGTTTATTTGCTCTGATTTCTCAGTTGTTGGTTCTGGCTTCTCCCTTCATTACTACAAGATAGTTGTCAATAAATCCCAAGGGGTAAAAGAGTTTCTCCCCCTTAACTGTTATACAAATGTCCTTGGATTGGCTCTCAGCTACCCCAATTTAAATATGCCCACTTGAATCAACCACTATGGATCTGGTGAATTCAATTCCAAACAAAAGATTGAAAATGAGATGGGGAAATTATTCCAAAGGAAATTTCTGGAATTGTTATATAGAGAAAATTGATGTTGAGTGGCAAAGAAAAAAAAAGAAAAAGCAAATGTCCTATTTAAAGAGCAGAGTGATTAAGAGATAAGTCCCTAAATCAGACTACCTGGGATTAAATCCTGGTTCAAATTAAGAAATGTTTTCATCTCTATAAGCCTTCTCTTCATATGAGTTGAATGATGATAATAATAGTATCAATAGCCTAAAATCATGTGAGGATTTGATGACAATCTGTTAAGAGTTAGCACAGACGTAGTATTTAGTAGGCAGTTTATAAATGTAAACTGTAATTATTGATTTAATTTTCTATCTTCCTTTTCTACAGCATGAACTCTGCCCTTTATTGCCTTTGATGATAACGTAAGTTCAACTATTGAATTTTAATTCCCTTACCATATTTCCTTATCTCAGAAAACCCTACTGTTTTGAGGTCTCTTTGTACTATCCTTGTATCTCAATGTTAGCCTGATTTCATTATGACTGTTGCATCACATTTCATAGAGGTTGTATCTGTTTAGGCTCGGTTATGCAACAGTAAAAAGCAACCCCAAAATACTGATGGGTCTCAACAATATTTTTTTTAATGCTCACATTATATAATCACTTGGCTGTGTTTGGATCCACATAGTCTTCATGCTGGGAAATTGCTGAGTTTGCAGCAAAAGAAAGGTGAAACTATGAAATATCTTTTAAAGCTTATTTTCAGAAGTGGAACCCATTACTTCTGCTCACATTTCATTAGATAAAATGAATCATATAGTTAGGCTGTCAACAGAGAAGGAATTTATAATCCTCCTATAGAGAAGACAGTGAATATTTTGACAAGAGTGAATAATGAAATCTACTACAGCAAGCAAGCTTTTTTTCTCCTTTGTTTTTTTGGAGGCAAAAACTATCAGTACATGAGAATCATTTAGTGATTTTTTCAGTCTAAATGCCACCCATAACACCTCTTTTAGTTTGATTCAATTCATGCCTCTATGGTTGATAAATGCTATTAGAAATGTCAGTGGGTCATCTTAATTATTCACTTATTTACTTAACATGGGATCCTATAGTTGACCCAGATCAGAGTATGCCCTTCGTCTTTGTCAGTCAGTGTCTCTAAACGTATGACATAGATACCTGGAGGTCCTCAACCCCTTTATAAGATCAAACTATTTTCATAATAATTCTAAGACACAAATTACTTATTTCACAGTGTTAACATTTGCACTAATGGTGTAAAAGCAAGGGTGGGTAAAACTACTGGTTTTATGGTGGGCATTTTATTACCAATCAAGGCACTTTATTACCAATCAGATGTATTTTTGCTGTGTTCATGGGATGAGATGAGCTCCACGTGCCCCTACTCTGCCATCTTGATCTCCTGGGGTAACATGTTTTAGATCACACAACTGGTATCAGAATTCAGGCTAGAAAGGGATGTCTGACACCAGTCCAAAAGCTAATTCATTTCCAGTCCAGCATGGTGCCTTCTCAGAAGTAATTCATTGTACCATGCTTTCCACTACATTCAAGCACCCCAAATACTTTGTATTTAGACTTTGATACCTCAGCATAGTGATTCTGTCTGCCAAATGCTGTCTTAGCCTTAGTCGTGGTGCCATCTTTGGACAGGAGGATTAGCCGACTCTCTGTATTGGATGCACTACTATGTTGTTACTATTTAACTTAAGAGAACAGAATAAAAGTAAATAAATGTGCTACAACTAGTGATTAAAATCATTGGCTCATAAAATTAGTTCATTTGTGGTAAAGATGGAAGTCCTTTGCACTTTTCAATCTGCAACATCTAACAGAGTGTTCACTGTGTTCAATAAGTATTCAATAAAGTTTTGTGAAATTGAATTGAACAAAAGTGAATTGAATTAAATTGAAGTGAAGTGATGTGAACTGAACTGAATTGATTTGCATTTAAAAGTGAGCTACTCACACTGGAAATTGTGATAACTCTATGAGGCCACTAGGAGGAGATGCAATTCAGAACATTAAATTATTTCTAGGAAACCAGAAATGACAGCTTTTCTCCAATCCTGAGTCTTATTGTTGAAATTTAAACCAATGTTATACTTAGCATTCCAGAAGATGGGAATATGCAATTATCAAAAATCTTTCTTTTACTAGGTTAGGTAAAAAGATAATGTACTGTTTATTTTGAATAAAAATATGTCAGATTTGAGGCAGTACAGTATGTTTTTTGAGGGGGTGGGGAGATAGTCTGGGAAAAACCTTGAGAATGTCCTACTATCCAAGAAAGATAACTGTCTTTTTACAATATTCTCCAATGATGGGAAAAACCTATCTTGATCTGAATGCCATATAAACAAGGAAACAAACAAACCTTGCCTGCTATCAATCTTAAAGTGATATATACAGCACAGATGGTGGTAATGAAAGATGCAGTTGAATGCTTCTCTATAATTGAAAAGTTTTAAACTGTGTAATTGCTGTACTATTTCATCTCATCCCCTTCTGCCATTTTAATAATATATCTAAGACAAACAAAGAAATGTCTATAATAAATTACTCTGAAAGTATACTTAGTTTTCTCAAGCAAAAATCTGATGAAAATGGAATTTTAATGATTCTGATTCTGCCTATTCAGTCTTACATGGAACCATTAGATCAACAAAACCAGCTGTTTTTAAGTTCCATTAGGAGCCAGTATTAAAAATAAAGTAAATATTAAGTCTGAGCCTAATTCTATTTTACAAATATCGTCGTTAATTTTAAAAAATACTTTGCTTGATTTATCTTTTTAATTTAACTTCTTCCACTAGATTGTAAAAATAGTTTTACTCCTCATTCTGTATGTCAAATAATATGTTTCTCCCTGGAAATAAGATTCTTTGGACATCCTCACTACTTTACCCACCACCTCTACACTTCAAGGACTCCAAGATATTTCAAAGAAGTATTATGGTAGAACTACAGAGTGATTTTATATAAATTTACTCAATTATTTTATAAAACTTCTATGTGAATTTTTGCTGCTTTGGTAAGATCCTCAGAATTCGGCATGGTCCATGAGATTTGGGCAAATGGAGATGTACTCTCCTACCAGATCAGATTTCAAAACAGAAAGGGTAGATAGACTTTCTCAAAAATTAGTTTATGTGCAACACAATGGAGAGAATGTGGAAGACATACACACTTATTACAGATTTAAAATTCTATACTTGGGAAAGTTAAGAAATATCTTCCAAGTCTCCCTCTTAGTAATCAACAAAGCTAATATTCAAACAATTTTCTGCCTCCTTATTCATGGCCTGTATAGCTTTCTCTACTATGCTCATTCCTCAGTGGTCTTTATAGTCTCCAAAGATTCTCTTAGCCCAATAGCTTTGGTACTACCTGACCATGGGCAGTAGTGGGGTCCCTACTAAGCATTCAAATATAGCTCTCAAAGGCAAATGATTACCTTTTTCTCAAGAATCTTCCGACTTCTTCCTTTCCTAGCTCTGGTCTCTGAAGACTGCAAATCCCCTTTACGTATCACTCACTCATAAACCTGACCCATCCAGTTTAGCCCCTTAATTAGGAGTAGTTACTTCATCCCTATTATTTTAGCAGCCTTCAAACTCTTTGCTCACATAAAGGTGACACAGGAAAAATATTTTTTTAAGTATTTTCATTATTTTTTAGAAGGCTTAAAATTAAATTTCTTTATTTAATAAACAACTTGGAAAATTATTTTAGGATGAAAAATTGGTTGTTATTTGATAAATTTGAAATTGGAATTAATTTATTTGCAGCTTGTGCCTGAAGAGAATTTTATCTTTTTGCAGTAGGAACCATACATATAAGCAAGCTGACAGAAGGAAATAGTGCCTGGCAGTAACAATGGTGAATCATATAAACATATAAGAATCCAAAAATGTACAGTTAGCCCGTTCTGTATTCTGCAGACTATTTTGATTAAAATCAAGCAAATCAAGAAACGATCAGTTAAAAAAATTAATTTCAAGGCACCTGAAATCATCAACAGTAATTTCTTGGCAGCTCTAAAATATCCTAATTTCCTGAAAACTTTTTACTCTTTTCCATGAACTTTATTCTGCCAGTCCTTTCAAAAAAATTTTAAGCCACTGACTCCCTGTATTAAATACCTTCCTGTTTGAATTATCGAGTAATTTCTGTTTTCCTGAACAAATCCTGTTAAAAATCTGCTTTGCTGTTTGCAACTGAAACCATATACTGAATCACCACCTGATAAGTATATGTTTACTATGTAATTACATAAGCATATTCTTTAATAAATAAATGGCAAATTGTAGTGGGTAGACATGTGAAAAAATAGAATAAACAGACTAGCCAATTTATTTTGATCATTTTTGTCTTTTATCATCATATAAATTAAAGGGCTGTCTTCAAGCCAAATAAGGAGGAAATCAGAATGTATTATAATTCTCATGATTTTAATTTATACTACCTCAATTTTAATATTTTAAAACACCTCTTGATTGCTAAAATGTATATTAATTAAATTCAAGCAAAGAACAAAATTAATTTATTAACTAAAGTCATCTAAAGGCAGTAATACATACTCATTTATTTCTTTCTAAGTAGCGTTATTTCCATGTGCTGATAAAATGAAATTACACTGTTCACTGCAAAGCACATTTCCAACATCATAGTTTAAGATTTGGAAAATTTTTAAACTGCATAATACTGACTGCTATAAATGACAAAGATTCATCTTAATTACCATCCAGGTATGATCCCAAATGGAAATATTATCAAGTCTTTATTACTTTCCCACTCCTTTATCAAGTATATTCAATATATAATTGGATTTTTTTCTTCTAAATATTTCTTAAGGTATTTTCACAACATCTATTAAATGATCTCTCTGCCAATAGTTTCTTTCTTTTCTATTTTCCTTCCATACCACAACCAGAGTAAATTTTTGAATCAAGTTATTATTATATCACTTTATTCCTCTAAAAAACTGATTTCTAGGGACGAGTAAGAATTGCCAGGATTACAGACTTCCTGCAGGGCACATGTCAGCTATTCATCCAAAAAAGGCATACAATATTCTCAACGTGAAAGAAGATAACTGGGTGCTGAGTGTATTATGGGAATTTCTGTCTCCTTTAAACATATACTACAAGCTTAGCTTGCATATTTGTGAAATATTTATCTAGTCTAAATTTTACTTTCTCTAGTTGGGATGCATTTTTGTCTACCTTTTTAGTTATAGGGAGACAGTGAGGGAGACCCTTTAAGGGTAACATCAGAGCATGTTGGAATCACAATTATCCCAGCACTGCATCAGAATTTGCCTGACTACATATTTTAATCAGTGTATCATGTGGGGAGAGGGATGAAGAATTGTGCCCATTCTATGCAGACCCTCTAACCAAAGTGACCCAGAGCAAGGGAGACTAGCACCTGCCTGAAGATGACCAAACGCCACATAGTATTTGAGAGAGAAATTGTCAGCTTCTCTATCACTTCAGGATAAGACATGGACCCACAAGTCTTTATCATGAATAGATTTTTTATAGTATTTATTTAATATAGATCTATTTTTGTCCATTTCTCTCTGCTTCCTCAGAAAGAAAAAAAGAAAAAGAAAACTTTTCCTGATTGCACTTCTGAAAGATCGTCAAAGTTACTGAACTTTCTGAGAGGTGGAGAATATATATAATATACATATTTATATAATATATTATCTGTCTATCTATCTATCTATCTATCATCTATCTACATCTAATTTCTTATAGGAACTCAGATAGAGAGCAAGGCAATATTAGTCAAGATATTCCCTAAATAACGAGTTGTTTAGAAGTCATTCTTTTGTCCTGACTGTAGGGGGAGTATATTTCTAAACAGTTGATCATTTGTTCTAATTCCTCTGGAAATGATGGATTCAGTGTGCTATATAAGGAATGCCCTTGCTCAAAGTGATTGTGATGTCTTGAGCATTCCATTGTTTCTGTACATTTTAAAATCAACAATTATTGCAAAGGAAATCTGTATTGTTCATGACAATTCCACTATTCTTTTCTAAAACAACAGAGACTTTATTAAAAGCAAAGTTGCACATGGCTATATTTTTTACTTTTTATTTTATTACCAGTAAAGGAACAAAACATGAGACAAGACTATTGTCTGATCCATCTGGTGCTATATTTCCTCCACACAAGCCTTATATAACACACACAATATTTCTACTGCAAACGTTGTTTAGCTTTTAAAACAATTGCCTATCAAAGCATCCAGGTCCCATTGATAATGGAGCAAAGCCTTTCCTGCAATTGTGAGCCAGGAAATGCTGGCCGCCTTGGCAAGTCTCATATGTCCTGTTGCTTGTAATGTCCCTCCCTCCTTGCTGGAATGTGTTATTTTTAAGCAGCTAGACTAACAGGAAGAGAAAGTTGTTACTTCTTTTCATGTGATGGAGCAGGCAGGGGAAGGCAACTGTGTTTTAAGGATTGGGGCTGATCAAATCTCAAAACCGCTTACCAGGTACCAAGCCACTACTGTAAGAGAAATCTCCAATCGCAAACATTGTTTTGGATAGATAGTAAGTTCCCCATTTCATAACTCAATACATTTTGCAGGCTTCTGAGGACTGAAAAAATAAATACACAAACTGCATCGAAGGTACATAGAACTTCATTTTTCTGTACTTACATGGATGAAAGAATGTTCATTTTTCAGAGAGCTGCCCTGAAAATAAATCACTTTAAACAGAACCACAGAAATAGAGACACATTTTGTTTTACCATGATTACTGAATGTTGAACCAGTATTCAGTGGAACATTTTACTGACCACCATAAACAGAATTGTGTAATTTGAGAAAGAAATATATTCTCCCATACTTATCTCTGTAAGAAATTGTATTATAGCTTCAATCTATCACATCTACTTGTATAAAAATTAATCTGTTAACTTACTTAAATAATTTTTGTCCCCTAAGAGACTTTTCTTTAAAAAGCAGATCAGCATTAAGACAAGGAAAAATAGCCAATGACACGTTGAGCATGAGAGGCACTTTTTCTTGCTCTTCTTGAACAAAGAAAGCACATCTCTGCCTTAGATCCTCTGCTCCTGCTGTTCTTTCTCCCTAAAATGGTCTCCCCCAGACTTTTCCAAGTCCCCCCACCTTCCTTAATCAAGCCTCTGCTCAAATGTGACCTTCTGATGACTGTAAAATGGCATATTCCACTCTGACGATGTGTCCATCTCCTTTCCTACTTTATATTTTTTCACAGCCCTTGACATCACCGCTACACTCTAAACATTTGCTTGTTTTTTTGTGGCTTTTTGTTAATAATTTCTCCTCATAAAAATGTAAAGCCTATGCGAGCAAAGACTTTATTTTGTTCACTGTAGCATCCCAAGCACCTAGGAGAGAGCAGGGCCACGGCAGGTGGTAGACTCTCAGTAAGCAAATGTGGAATAGTAAATGAGTTAATTTCTAGATACTTCTTCAATAAATTCTCATGGTGTACACTTGGCTCCAGTTATCATTCTTCCTACGTACACAAATAGTCCAAATAATTTGAGAGTATAGTACAGACTACTGGAGTCTAATTTATATAAAAATATCACCTACATATTATAAATCTAAAAACATCACATGGAAATTTGTATGTGCACACACCCATCAAGGTGCTGAAAACTACAAAAGGAGCTGGGATGTAATTAATCTATCATTATTCTTGCCTTCATCCATCCTTCATTTTCCCTGACAATTTAACATGAAATCATCTTGGGTAGATTATGCAACCATCTGCATACCAAAGGACCAATACCCTTTCAATCTCACCAACTTTACTAATAGAGTATTCATAGTCCCTCCCTTGCTACTAAACACCTCCAGTATCTATCCCAGATTTACAGCTCTATCCATGGCAGTGTTTTTCATTCATTCTTTGAGCAGTCAGTTATAGGTGCTAGTAGATTCCAAGTTGATTGGCGTTTAAAACATCTCCAATATCTCTCCATTCAGCCAGCTCTTAATACTTTCTAATGCTTTTTTTTTTTTTTACTTTTTTTTTTATTGGGGTATAGTTGTTTTACAATGTTGTGTTATTTTCTACTGTACAGCAAAGTGAAGTAGAGCTCCCTGTGCTATACAACAGGTTCTCATTAGTTATCTATTTTATACATAGTAGTGTATATATGTCAATCCCAATCTCCCAATTCATCCCACCCCCCTTTTCACCCCTTGGTTTCCATACATTTGTTCTCTACGTCTGTGTCTCTATTTCCACCTTGCAAACAGGTTCATCTGCACCATTTTTCTAGATTCCACATATATGCGTTAATATACGATATTTGTTTTTCTCTTTCTGACTTACTTCACTCTGTATGACAGACTCTAGGTCCATCCATGTCTCTGCAAATGACCCCAATTTCATTCCTTTTTATGGCTGAGTAATATTCCATTGTATATATGTACCATATCTTCTTTATCCATTCATCTGTTACTTTCTAATGCTTTAATCTTAGAAAGTAAAAGAAAGAGATGTTGAAATTATAAATAAATAACTACTGAAGAGACACTATTCTATTAGAATTGTATTTCTACTTAAATTTTAAGCCCTCAGTCTGGGTTAATGTTTAGGGGAAGAGACACCAGGCAATATTGCTTGCAGCATTTTGCTTATTTCAACCCACAAGACAGGTGGTACATTGGTTGGCTCTGTTCCCTCTGTCTGTCTTCATATCAAAGTAAGGCAGAAATTAATATGTAGTGTGATGCAGCAGGGAGAACAGTGAATTTGTTGTTATTCTACCCTTCCCATCAGAAAATTTGTTTTTCATTAGAGACTTAGATGACTCAGAGGCTCCCCTAAATCAGCCATTTCCATTGGTTTACCTCTCTACTTTCTGTCCATCCTCTCATTTCCATTCCTAAGTGACTTATCACAATTTACAGTAGGTAGAAAACTTGCAATAATGAGTTAAACATTTTCCCTTTTTTCAGGAACCTCCACATCTGAGTTTTATACTGAATCTCTAGGGCCCAGTACTGCCATAGATCACATGGCCCTCCAGCCCTCTCAAGTTTGCATTCCAGACATGTGATTATTGTACAGGTCAAGTGCCTGGAGCACCCTCAAGACTACATTTAGTCTTAACCCAGAGCAAAGTCACAGGCCCATGCCTATGTTAGATCTCTGTATGAGAAGCCAGGTTCAACTGAAACCTGACAAAAAATAAACATCTTTTCATGTATCACAGATTCATTGACTCTGAATGTTAAAAACCCAGCACTGTTCTCTAGGTCCTTTCCTGGGCTCACTGTCTACAGAGTCATGGCTTTGTTCACTGTTACTGTGTCCTGTGTTTCCTGTTGTCTTAAACCCAAGCCAGTCAGATCAGGGTTCATATATCTAACTGACCACTTGTCACCTCTACTTGAATTTCTCATCAACATCTCAAGCTCAATATATCTCAATCTAAGATCAAATCTATCTTCTTCCCCTCAAAAATATTTCCCTGCAGTGTACTTCAGCTCAGTCCAAGGCCGTACTATCCATCTAGGTGTTTAATCCAAAATTCTGACTCACATGTACCTTCTCTCTCTTCCTCATCCCATACACAGTCAGACATCAAGTTCTGTTGTTTATGCTTCCCTTATGCTGTGCAGGCAGCTCCTCTCTTTTCTCATTGCCAAAAGCTACCACGGAAATGCTTTTCTAAAAAAAATACCAGCATTTACTCTATTTCTTAAATTTATTTTGCATAATATTTTCACGACACTTCCTTTATAAAATACGTGCATCAATTCCATGCTATAAATTCCTGATCTTTTTTCCCCCCATTTCCCATGGGAATATAATACAAAAAACTTTAAAAGGCCTACAATTCCCACCATGATCTGAGTCTTCCTACTTCTTCAATCTTATCTTTTAGCACATTCCCCTGTACTCTCTCAGATTTTGCCACAATGCATGACAATGCCAAATCATTTGTCCAAAATTCTCTCCCAGGCTACTATGACCTGGGTGATCAGCATGTATTCTTCAGAGGTCAGCATAAACAGCATCACCTTAGAGAAGTCAGACTGGCTGCTTGTTACGCGCTTCTCTATCACATTCTTGAACATGATAGTTTTTTTAATTCATAACAGTTGAGTATATCATTTCTAATTTTGCTTAATTCCTACCTTTCTCCTTTTATTGCAAGCTCCATGAATGCATGAAATCATGCCGAGCATGGTCACCTCTATGTCCCAAAATATCTGTTGCAATGCCTAAGGTTAGTAAAGACTAAAATATTTGATAACTGAATGTACAAAAACAATCAGTGAGCAATTATTGTGGCCAAGTCTATGTTCCCCAAGCTGGTGTTTCAATTTTATGAAGTCCATTCAGAATTCTTAGCTGCCAAGAGAAAACTTGAGTAATGTCTCTTGGCAAATCACTATAATTCCTTTCATTTATCTCTGTTTTAAAGTGCTTTTCTCTCTTAAAAAAAGTCATTCTGTAAACAGTTCTAATAGATGCCATCTAATAAAATAATACATGTATCTAAAAGGCAAAGTGAGCAAGACAGACAAATCAAAGATATTATGGAGAGAAAGAAAATCTAAAATGACATAAAGAGACTCCTTGAATTTTGAATCTAAGGAAGATCTAAGAGAACAAATATTTTATTGGAACAGTAGCAGAAAGAATATTAGATTTAGTTATTTAAAATAAAACAGTCAAAAACCAGTGTCTTCCTGTCTGGAGGAAGAAAATAAGCTGGTAAATAAACACATGTTGAATGTACAAAAGAATTAACCTAGGGAGAGTTGTGTGATTAAGAATGAGAATGATGATGGTCTGGTATATATTTTTCACGTGTCACAAGAAAGAAACATCCATTAGAATCCACACAGTGGGCAATAAGTAGCTGAGTAGGAATGTTGAGCTGGGAGGATGAAGTTTAACAGAGCAACACTGTGAAGTATGGGCAGGCCTGGCCAAGCAAACATGTCGTTAAAAATCACACAATGGCAGAGCTGATAAAAACACATCTGCTTTCTTTCCTTGTACACAAGACAATAAATGCTTCTAGTTAACTTTAAGTCTTACCCCTGGAAACTTTGGTATTGCAGATGTAAAGTAAATTAAGACAAGAGGAAAAGAGGCAAATTTATTGGGAAAAAAAAAAACAACATGCAAATTTAGAAAGCTCAGCATGTAGATAATTGAAAGCAGGAAGGAAATTTTTCTAGATAGTTTTCTAATTCACATGGCTTAATTTTCTACTGTTAAAGGACAGCACAGCCCTGACCCTGAAACGTTTGATTTAACAAGCAAAATGCTTCAGAGGAAAGCAATGTATTTTCATGACTCTCATAAGGAGCAAGGCTATTATCCCAGTTAGGCAGAATTTTCTGCTTATTAATTAGTTTTTAATTTATTTATTTTTTTTATCGTTAGGCTTTCTGAATTTTCTTAATTTTACTCCTTAACTTAAGCCCATTAATTGTTTCTCACTGTGCACATGTAAGGCTCCAACATGATCTGCTGATCTGGGCCCGATCTCTTCCTCATCTCTTCTCCTACCACCCTTACCACTTCCTCCCTCTGCCTCCTCCTCACTGACTTCTGAGCAGCCCTTGAACACATCAAGGACATTCCCAAAAGAGGGGTTTTACCACTGTTTTCTCTAACACAGGGACCCTTAACGCTTCCCTGTGCACAGGTCCTCTGGCAGTCAAGTAAAGCCAATGCACACTCTCTGAATGATGTTCCATAAGTCATAAAATAAAATTCACAGGACTACAAGTGCGACCAATTATATGGAGACAAACTTTAAAAATATTTTTAAGCTAAATGTGCTTTATAGTAACATATATGCTTCTTTATTAATTCATCAAAAGAACAAGATCTAGCCCCAAGTCTAGATCTAGCCCCAAGATCTAGCCCCAACAATAGCCATAATGTAAAATTAGTGGTGAGTGTAAATGTCTGAACAATGTTATATAAGTAAAGATATCTGTAAATTTTTTGGATAACAAAATTACAGTTGCTGTTAGGACTCCTCTGGATTCTTGATATAATTTATAATTGAAAGAAATACTAATTTTCAGTTAAAGGTTAATGAGAATCACATTTTAATTTTTTCCTAAACTAAGTTCATGGATGACGTAAGTTCTAGGGGGAAATATAGATCAAAAACTCCTACTTAATGACACATTCTTTTCCCAGGTATCTCCTTTACTCACATTTCCTTCACTTATCTGCTCGTGTCCCTTAGAATGAGGTTTTCCTTAAGAACCTTAGTAAAATAGCACCCCCTGTGTTAGTTATTGCCTATCCTCCTTACACTATTTTATTTTTCTTCATAGCATATATTGACCTACTTTATATTTACTCATTTTTAAAATTTTCTGTCTTCATTACTGTTATCTGTTCATTGGTATTTAAGCTGTGTGAGGATAGGGGTTTTCTTCTCTTTCAATCACTGCCGTATGTTCAGCTTTTAGTACAGTGCCTGGAACAGATTGAGCCTTCAGTGGATATTTGTTGAATGCATTGGATGAATGAATGATCTTTTAACATGGCCTATAAAATTTTTTTAAGATCTCACCTCTGATTGTTTTGCTAGTCTCATCTTGCACTGCTACCTTCCTGGCTTACTATGCACACCCCAGACACTCTTGTGTTCACTCTGTTTTCTGGAGGAACCAAGTACCATCCTGCTTCAAAGCTCTCACCCGGGCAGCTCAGAGTCTTTGGAGTGGTCCCCTTCCCTCCCTCCCCCACTCCACTTGGCCTGGTGAACTTCTACTCATCCTGCAAGTCTCAGAATGCCTTACTTAACACTGCGTGAGGTCATGAGGCAGATCTCACTGTCATATACACGTATAGCTTATATGTCTTTCATTACACTCTTCAGAAATGTAATCAAATGATTATTTGCATAATCTTTCATACAGCATCTGTTGTTCAAGCTAGACTGTGTCTTTCTGGAAGCAAATCGCTTGCTGTTAGAAGTGCCCAACCAACATTTTATACAATAGAATGAATAAATCAAAGAAGTCACAGAGACTACCCACTACAGATCCTTCTAAATGTAAAACTTGGAACACGATAACAAAGTTAGTTGGCCTAGCTTGAGCGATCATTGCCTGCACCTGTTGTCTTTGAATTCAATTCTAATGAGATGGCAGAGAGCACTCGTAAACATTTACGAAGACAAGGAGTTTGGCACAAACTGGCACTGGGCTGAAAACTCTGTGATGTTATTTCTTGTTCAGCAGCTTTCCAATATCACAGCCACCAGTTCCATCCGAAAGTGTTGCCAAAAGTTTGATCTCCAGAAGGAGCTTTTCTCCCCCCAGCTTAATTATAAAGTCTGAATTTAGAAGAAATTCAGCATTTTCATATAATTTTATCTTAGGGGTCATAAGCCTCTTCATGTTATTGTATAACCACTAGCTTTCAGTAAACAAAATACGGTGTTAAGAGATATGCTTCATATAAAGCAAGCAGTGTAAGCAAAAGGAAAGGCACCTTCCTATTTCTTTGTCCTATTGTTTACAGTCATGGTTAGGACAGTGATGATGGATCTTAAGAGTGAAGAATATTCAGTGCAGATGCCTGAGTTGACGAAAGATTTGTGAAAACCAAAACCAAACCAAGCTAACAAATTCAGCAATGTTATTAGAGTCCTCCAGAAGTAAAGGGTGATAAATCTGAGGGGAGACTTCTAAATATAAATTCATCCCTTCAGGAAATACCTTCAGTTTCTCTATAAAATCAATACAGACATTTTGTCACATTTCTGGAATACTTCATTACTAACTGTTCAGTTGTAATTAGGTGTTTGGGAATTTTTTATGCCATGCTCCTCTGTATTAACTGTCACAAGACTATACCACAGTGCCAGTATTTTGGAAGAAATCTTATAGAATAGTGAGAGACTGATACTCTCATCAGTGAACAGGACAGAAAACATCAATATATTCAAAAAAGAAACTCAAGGAAAATTAAGTAAATTATTCTGAATTTTAATCCCAGGTAATTAAGAGTAGAAAAATAACTGAATTAGTGTCAACATTATTACTTAGAAGTAATTTTCATGTCCATCTAACACTTTGGGAAGTGAAGCAAACATACCCAAGAATCTCTTGAAAGTTTCAGAAATAATGATAGTTGTAAAAGAGAATAATTTTTACAAACTTGAAGCTATTTTAGAAGGCTTTTTTATAAAGACAAAAGCCTGCTTTTGAAATGGTTGTAAGTAAAATGAATTAAATTACCTTGGATAAAGGTTAATTGATATATTCCTGAGTTATTTCTGCAGCAGTTTAGAGCATTTAATAAAAATTTCCATGGCAAATAGTATACTCTGTCAGCATATCTGTGGAAGAGAAATAGTGATTGATGATGGAATTATATGTTTCAGACTTGAATTCCATGGATCATAGTAAAGTCATGACACTGTCCTGTTGCACTAGAAGGATGTCCATGGTTGGTGTGTTCATGGGTTTACATTCATATATATAATTGCCACTGACCATTGTTTAGGGCACTCTACAATGTGATCACTGAAGCAAGAGTTAATTTTGTCCTGTATACCTCTTTCTCTTTCCCCCTCTCTCTAACACACACACACACACACACACACACACCAACATCCACGCACACACACACGGGTTCACAAAGCTAGTTTTGAGAAGAGAAAAGTCAGACAAAAACTTTTATGATAACTTGTCTACATTGCACAATATAAACAACTAAGCTTCATACAGTAGGAAAGAAGTGATAAGTCATTTCTTAGCAATTTTGAAAAAATCATAGCAATTTTGAAAAAATCCTTTTGGTTTGCTTTTATTAAAAATATTTGCTCATGGAGATTTTTTGCAAGTCAAACAGTGAGTTTGTTCACTTGTACACATCTACATTAAATGCATTTTTGTTCAGCTGGTGAGAAATCAATTGCAAAACAACTCTTCATCAAAATTAACATTTGAAAAACTCAAACTGGCAACTGGTCTCATCAGCTGCAATATATTCAATTAACATAGTCATGTTCTGTGTGGCAGATACTTTTCTAGGCAACAGGAATATAAAGCTTCCGTAAGGGTTGAGGAGAAGGAAATTTATATTAGAATAATAGGGAA
Source organism: Balaenoptera acutorostrata (assembly GCF_949987535.1). Lineage (NCBI taxonomy): Eukaryota > Metazoa > Chordata > Mammalia > Artiodactyla > Balaenopteridae > Balaenoptera > Balaenoptera acutorostrata. The sequence goes on along the minus strand of NC_080068.1, from coordinate 127,905,875 downwards.
TTCATGTGAGGAGCAAGCAGTTCTTAAGAGGAAGGGATCAACTCGTCTCAGGCAGGGAAACGAAGGGTTCAGAAAGAATTGTACATTTAAATAAGTTTTTAGAGAAGAGTAGGTAATATCTACATAGAAAAAAATGATGAGACAGCAACAAAGCATTAAGAAACTGAGATCATATTATCCTTTCCTTGCACCAAGATCACAGAGTAACAGTCAGATATGCCAGAAGGGAGGGAGAGAGGAAAAAAAAAATATATGTATATGTATATTTTTGACATGCCAAAATAGATGACATGTCATAGAATAGATCATGAAACATGAATATACATTAAATTAGTTATGCACTTTTCAGGAGAAAAAATATACCACAGTACTATTTATTCTACCACTATGTAAAGAGCAAAGCAACTTGATTAAGAAAGACACTTAAACTGGAAATCATCTCTGAGCACCTCTTATCTTATTTGATCTGTTGCCACTGTTTGTGCTGGTGGCTGGGGGGCGAGGGCACAGACTGCACAGGTGCTGTGCAGGGCCCCCAGGCCCCACTCTGATGCTGCTCTAAAGAAGAACACTCGGGTAGAGGGAAATAGTACAGTGTGGTCAAAGCATGCAAATAGGGTGGCATGGATGTAGCTTCAAGTGTACCCCATAAGCATCAAATTATTTCTGACAAAGGTGATTTCACTGGAGTAGGTTACTTCTCTCAGGGTGGGAACAGGCAGGAAATGTTTGAGAAACAAGGGATCTAGCCTTTTCTTTTGACTGAGTTGTTTTCTAAGGAACCGCCCTTCAGAAATTAGAATTTCAGGATTTTGCTTTCCTAAGTAGATTATTTAAACTAAGGTGAGAATCTGAAAAATGGGAGGGATTTGGAGAAGCTGTATAGAGAAGATATGAAAGAAGCTGCTAATAGCCAGAGAGCTTGGAGGGGTAAGATTAAAGAATTTCAGAATATATTTTATAAAACTTTACTTTAAGGTGAGCATCTCTCCCTGAAATCTTTCATAAAATCTACATTACCTGCCATAAGCACTGTGGTTGGATTGTTGGTTTTCTAACAAAGGCTTTGTATGAGCCACAGTGTGGAACAAGAGCTGAGAGTACTCATGAAAGGCCAAGAAATTATGGATTCTAACTGGATTTTGTAAATTATAAAGAAGTATTATGCCATTTATTGAAAGAAGTATTAACTGTTAATGAAATATGAGCATTTGAATGTGAAACTTTTACTAGATATAGCTTAAGAAAATAAACTCAAGCCTTCATTGTCCAGAACGTGATGATTAAACAAAGTTAAAATAAAGAATTCTAAGGTAAGAAATATATGTAAAAATGGTAAAAAGTATGTATCTTTTAAGCTATTTTTTGGTGGAATGGAGAGATTTCTTCCCTTTTTTTTTTTTTTTTGGTAGAAGGAACTTTGACAATGCTACATGTAGCCAGCAAATAGTATTTAACTCATGCCCATGTTTGCTTTGTTTAGATTTGTAATAATTTCTTTAAAAAAAAAAAAGAATTAAATTAATTTATTTATTTTTGGCTGCATTAGGTCTTCATTGCTGTGCGTGGGCTTTCTTTAGTTGCGGCAAGTGGGGCTACTCTTCTTTGAGGTGCACAGGCTTCTCATTGCGGTGGCTTCTCCTGTTGTGGAGCACAGGCTCTAGGCATGCAGGCTTCAGTAGTTGTGGCACACGGGCTCAGTATTTGTGGCTTATGTGCTCTAGAGCACAGGCTCAGTAGTTGTGGTGCATGGGCTTAGTTGCTCCACGGCATGTGGGATCTTCCCAGATCAGGGCTCTAACCTGTGTCCCCTGCATTGGCAGGCAGATTCTTAACCACTGCGCCACCAGGGAAACCCCACGGATTTGTAATCATTTCTTGTTGAGTACTTACTATGTGCTTGTCACTTGATCCTGCAATTTTTGCAGGTCCAAGGATTTAGTGGGGAGCTCTGAGATATGGCCTGCAGTCTCCAATGGAGGGCTTAACACATATTATCTGATTTCAGCTCCCTTCATCAGTGCTGTGTCAGCACAGGAAGGGAACCGTGGGAGGCAGTGTACCTGCAGGCAGGGAATTAGCCTGGGAGGTGAGAGGTGAGGTTGACTGGATGTGAAGCCTTAAGAAAGCTGCTCAATATTCCTGAGATTCAGATGCGGTGTCACTATTCTACCAAAGTTAAACTGAAATTGTAAATGTAAAATAAAATTTCTCCCCAGTAATATTACTGAACCTAACTTGGGTCTCCTCGTCCATGTGCAGTAAAGCCAATCTATTAACACTGGGTTGCAGTGAAGGAAAGTACATTTATTGCAGGACACCAGTCAAGGAGAACAGACAGCTCATGCTCAAAAGACCCGAACTCCTGGATGGTTTTCAGGAAAGGGGTTTTAAAGGCAGTGTGAGAGGGGGCTGCAGGGTGTGTGATCAGCTCGTGCACAATTCTCAGACTGGTTGGCATCAAGGTGAAGTTTCAAGCATCATCAACCTTCTGTTTTCAACCAGTCTAGGGTCTATGTTCTCGCAGTCAGCAGTTTTCATCTGGTGGGGGTCTGCTTCCTTTAAAAACAACTTAGGAATATGTGTCAAGCCTTTATCTGTATCTTTCAGGGAACTGGGAGTTTGGTGATTCTGCTATGTGGTGGATTTATTGTCTAAATTGTCACCAGTTTCCCAGCCCGACAACTATTCTTTGTTTCTACATCTTCACATTTCCTGATCATTAACTCTTGAGTCAGTCTTTTGAGACTCAAGGGAGGCCTGGGATACTAAAGCAAAAGCCTTTTACTTCAAAGGACAGGGACACAAGGGCTTGTATACAGTTTCCAAAAATTCTAGTTATCTCCCACACAACATAACTGGTAGAATTTCACCCAAGATATCTCCAAATAGAAAAATTTTAAGATTCAATTATATTTTAATATTTTGCAATAGAAATCTTGATCTACTTATTTTTCTTATATTTCATATGTATGTATGTATTTTATATTTGTCCTCTTTGTGGATTCCATGCCTGTTACTGCTAAGCTAACCATCTTTTCTGAGAGAAACAGCTCTAGAAAGGTAATTCCTGAGAGTATTTTTTAAATATTTGAGTTCTCTTTCTAATCTTCAAGGAGCTTCGCTGCTATTATTTCTATTCTACTGCTTTTTTTTGTCGCTATTGCTTTACCTTACGTACTCATTTACGTTTACTGGAAATATGATTTTAAGGGTGGAATAAGTTACAAGTATATGACTATAGTTTTCCTGATGGAGACCACAAGAACAATTTCTCTCATGTATCAAATTTGCAATCGTTCATTGAACTTTACCAGAGGCACCAGTGAGATGTCATCTCTTGAACGCTCTGACCCCATATACCTGATTGTGTTTCTTTCTTTCTTCACATTAGCTGCTTGGATGGCTTTGAGATAAATGTGTTGTACTTCTAGAACATGCACAGAATTTCATGACCTGTCCTTGTGCATCTCATCCTGCAGCATGTTATTTTTCTATCCTACCATAACTCCATACCTCATTTTTCTCACCTATTTTACCTTTATTTTGTCCTGCAGACAACTTTGTCAACCTCCATTAAAACTTTCTAGAATACAATAAGGTATGTAAATTATATTTACCTAAAGAAATTCAACAAAGGAACTTCTGAGGAAAGGTTCCAGTTTGAGCAATAACAAATAACAGTTAAATGTAGTTACATCAACAGTTTAAAATGTTTTTAAAAAGTAACTAGAGGGGCTTCCCTGGTGGTGCAGTGGTTGGGAGTCCGCCTGCCAATGCAGGGGACATGAGCTCGAGCCCCGGTCTGGGAAGATCCCATATGCCGCGGAGCAACTAGGCCCGTGAGCCACAACTACTGAGCCTGCGCGTCTGGAGCCTGTGCTGCGCAACAAGAGAGGCCGCGATAGTGAGAGGCCCGCGCACCGCGATGAAGAGTGGCCCCCACTTGCCGCAACTAGAGAAAGCCCTCGCACAGAAACGAAGACCCAACACACCCATAAATAATGAATAAATAAATTAAAAAAAAAAAGTAACTAGAAAAATATAAATCCGTAGGACACTCAAATTTGTGGGCAAATTCACACCAAACTCCTTCATTTTTTTTTTTTTTGTTGAAAACTTTATGATGTCTAGATCAGGGGTTGGCGGGCTAAATCTAAGTAAATTTTACTGGAACTCAGGTACATCCATTCACTTACATATTGTCCGTGGCTGCTTTCAGCCTATAATTGCAGAGGGAAGGAGTTGGAACAGAGAGTATATGGCCCACAAATCCTACAATTTACTATCTGGCCAGTTATAGGACAAAATTTGCTGACCCATGCTCTAGGTGATTTTGTTAACCTACTGAGTTCTTTTCAGACAGTGAGTGTTGCACCTGTATAGTGCCACCTGTGGTGAGCCCTGGAGGCCCAAGCTGGAAATGTGGTATAGAGTATCTGCTAAAGAAATTCCTGACTCTGGTTTCTCCATCAGTATTAATTACAACACAGGCCTCTGGGGTCAAACATACCTACTCATCAGGGAGAATTATTTATTTTAGAGAATGTGAGCAAACATAATTCACATATCTATTTTTGTCTGGTGAATAACCAGATGATCTATAATAGATTCATTACATAAAACAATTTCCATGTACATGGAGAAAATATTCAATTTTCCTAATGGACTCATACATTACAGTTCATATACTTAAGATACTCTTCTATTTTTAAAAAGTGAATTAAATTTGTCGGGAGACCAAAAATTCTCTAGTAGAAACAGAATGGACAACCTCTGTTTTGATCAGCTTAATCCAATGACATATCTCAAAAAAGGAAAGCCATCTTTTTCCACCCGTATCACATGTGTCTGTCTGCCTGTTTGGGAAAGGGCTATGAAATCTAAGGGGAGTTATTATGTTACTGATGAAAAGCTCCAATCTGTAACACATATGTGCATTTCAGTATATAGTATCTGCTTATTTTCATTAAATTGCATTAAATGCTTCAATATGTAGCAGAGTCATCTTCCTGAGGAAGCATATACTTGTGGAATTCTTTGTGGCGTCCTTGGGAATCCCTCTACCACGTATCCATGGCATCCTGCCGCTACTAGACTCATTCCTTCCTGTACCCTGGTCTATTTATTGACAGGGTCATTTTTCCTTTCTTACTCTAAGATTTTGCTCTGTCCCTAAGCTGCTGTTTTTGAACTGAAAAATAAAGTGGGAGGGGCAAAGGATAATATATTTGAGGAAAAAATATAACACTACTAGAAATTACTGCATGATGACTGTTTTCTTACTTAAAGGCAGAGGCAGAATTTTTCTCTCATTTTCCCCCACAAACAACTATACATTAGACCTAAGCTAAAGTTTGAAGTAGCAGAACAATGAAAGCTGATATTTTCCAAGCTGAGAGAATTTCACCAGTCACACATATTCACCATGTTAGGTAAGTGGAAATGAATAACCACTTTTTTAGAAACTTTTATTCTCTGTTACAAGGCATGCAATCTATATATGAACTTTAAAAAAGTAGTTGATTTTAAAATTTCCTCTTTTAACATACACTGTTTTTGTTATCACTGGAGAAAATAATTGCAAATGTACCTCAACATTTAAGTATTATTTTACTTTATGCTTTTGCAAGCATCTGATAGCATACAAGTGTTTTTCTTTTCAGTTATTCTAGGTTAACCATTCATCTTTGTAATCACTTAGCAGTGCGCCAGACACATAGTAGATACTAAGTAAGGTTTCTTTTTAACCAAACTGAACTTCAAGTCCCCAAATCCATCTTATTTCCAAGTTTTCTACTTTATCAGCTAAAAGTCATCATCCTGTTAATTTTGAGGACAAATAACACACTTTTTGAAACATGAAAATCAGATATAAGCTGTTATTTATTTATTTTTTGTACACCAGAAAAACAAGTGAAATGCCAGAAAAAATAATTCTAGATGAAATTCAATTATTGCTTGTTAGTTTCAAGTACAAATATCTGGAGGATATTTGCTTCCTATAAAGTACAAAAAAACTCCGGGTGGGTGGAGGGCACATGGCATACTGTGATACATAGGTGTAATCAGTAAAGTATCTGAAACTCTGGAAATCAAATAAGTGTAGAACTTGATGAGACTATTTTCTCTCATTTGGGTGAGTCATTATAACAAGCAAACTCACACTTAGAGTTTAAAAACTTGTGTTTACACTCAGCCAAGTATTGCTGTAGCTTTGTTACTTCCTATGCCTAGTGGGGGATCTCAGTAAGGTGGCAAAGATGACAGTCACAGCATTATCCTGTAGACACCCATTAGTCACTGCATACATACTTGACCTTCTGTTTTCCTCTGCACCACTTTTGGGGTAGGAAAACCTGCATCAGACAGCAGGAGAGGGAAGAATTTCCTTCCAAGTCTAGGTGCTTGTAGCTATTTTGAAACAAATCAGCAATTCCTATCAAGTTACATAGAAGAAGTGAAAATATGTATTAAAATAGTATTTGTTTTTATTTATAGACAATGCCTCTCAAAACAACTCACTTATGTAAAAAGATAATTCAGAATTTGTTGTCATTAGTAATGGTAACAATAAAAATTAATAGCTTAAGAATAGTGTATATATCAGGCACTATTCTAAGCAATTTATACACGATTAATTTGTTTAATCTTCAATACTTCACAAGTCTGAGGCAAAGTAAGGTTAAATAATTTATCCAAGGTCACACAAAAGGGATAAATAATTCTGTCTCCAGATCCAAGCCATCTCCCCAAGCTCATATTAAAATAAGCATATAGGTACTTTGAGGTCTCAGATTTCTATCAACATCCCTCTAACGTTAGCAGGAAGCACGGGTTCTATTACAGAAGAGGGACTCAAATGAGTCGCATCCTATTTGAGAGGCTGTAGGCTATAGTGGTTAAAAGCACCAACTCTTCAGCTAGGATTTTGAACCCTGGATTAGAGGCCCTTAAAGTTACATAATCTCTCTCTGGTTTACTTTCCTATTCTGTTATGTGGCGATAATGATAGTACCTACCTCATAGAATCATCATGATGATTAAACGGACTAATATGCATAAAGTGTTTAGACTAGTACCTGGCAATTAAGAAGCACTATATAAATGTAATTGATGATTATGATTATGACTGTTGTGAGTTGAATTGTGCCCCCCAAAATATATGTTGAAATTCTAATCCCCAGTGAATGTGATTGTACTGATATTTGGAAATAGAGTCTTTGCAGATGTAAACTGAGATAGGTTTATACTGGATTAGGGTGAGCCCTAAATCCAATACTGGTATCCTTATAAGGAGAGAGAGATTTGGAGATACAGAGAGACCTAGGGAACAAGGCCAGGTGATAACAGAGGCAGAGATTGGAGTTATGTTGCCACAAGCCAAGAAATGCCAAGGATTGCAAACCAGAAACTAGGAAGAGGCAAGGAAGGATTTTTCCCTTCAGAAGGAGCATGGCTCTGCCAACATTTTGATTTTGGACTTAACTCTAGAACTTTGAAGATGATGATGATGATGATGATGGTGGTGGTGGTGATGATTTCTTAGTCTTAGGTTGAAGTTTATTAATTCAGTCAGAAATTTCTGTCAACTATTATATGTCAGACATCAAGCTAGTCTAAAATTATATGGTTTAAATGGATTTATTAAATATGGCCTACTCATTACAAGCCTTAAATATTTTAGAATCAGAATGTAATATTTGAAAATGAAAGTACCATATTTAAATTTGAAGTTGTTCACGCAAGGTCACTATAGATGTAGAAGTGATGCAAGTATTTTGAACTAGTTCCCACATCATATGTCATAGATGGCAATTATCAGTCTATCAATCTGAGAAACCACCTAAAGAATTAAACTAATAGGAATTCAGCACATATTTCTGGAGGATAATGTCATTTTGAGATCTGGAAATTCATTTTATTATTTGGTTTATTCTGGTTAAATTATTTTAAAGATTTATTTTCTCATCCATGTATCAAGAATGTGTTTTCTGCTGCTCATTCCTAGAGCAAAGGCAATGAAAAGTCCTGGCAAAGCTTATGACTTTTGCTGAATTGTAATATTGTAAATTAAATATCGTGATATAAATTTGACTATCTGATGAGATGACTTCATGCATTCCAGACCTGAAAATGAGTTCATGTTCTCTTTTTGGGCCACGACAAAAGAAAAGCATTGTGTCCATGTGGAAGAATATGGAGAAATAAACTATTTTTATGTTATGGAACAGAGTTGCTAGCCGTATACTTTTATTATATCTGAGTCAGTATATGCTTGTGAAGTGTATTTGAATGTCACTTGGTCTATCAGAAAAACGCATTGCAATTCTCAGTTGGTCATTACATTAAGCAAAATACATGGTATGAAAACAGCTAGAACGAGAAAAATAAAGATGGATACATTGATAGGAGTATTTTATATTCCTGTTATGAGCTATATTTCTTTGAATTCAACCTTCAAGGTCAAACATTATTACATCAAATTTTAAATCTTAGAAAGATGGAGAAGACAATTTGCGCATAGTGTAGTGTGTGTGTTTCTGTGTGCACATTATCAGATTATTCTAAAATCAATATTGCCATCTAGAGAAAAGCTCTAATTCATTCTGATAACAAAGCAGTGTTTTCTTTTTTAATAAAAAGTAGAATATTACTCTAATTTTTTCTCAGTGTCAATTCAGATTTCATAATAATGATAAGCCATTTGAAAGTAAATTAGACAGACTAAACTCTTCAGAAATTAATGTTGCAAGAAAATATCTAAAAATAGATATGTACAAAATCAAGTAAATCTAAGGAAAAACATGCTCACTATTTTCTGATTTATTTTTTCAATTAAATAAATATCTCAGATCAGATTTCAAGAGACACAGTAAGGAGTATAGTAGCTAAACTGTTAATTTGGTTTTGCCAAATTCCTTACATAATTGCTCCCCTTCTTACTCTTTACAGATACACTCTTCCACATGAGTAGAGAAATGGCAGCCATCAATTGGTTTATCCATTCCTTCATACTAAACCATTTATCAAGTCCTGATACATGCAAGACATTAGGGAAAATGAGTAAAATAAGACAAGCAAGGGAACTGGTATTCATTTAAGAGATTTTATAGGAGCAGACAAGACAATCCTTCTAGATGTGAACAGATGTTTCTGCTTCCCTGGTTGGTTTAGCCTTGACCCAGGTGATCTTCCCCTGGCCATCTCTTCTTTCAAAGCTCTTATCCCTCTGGAGTTCACCAATCTGGGAAACAAGGGCAGAGACACAACCTCCCACACCATGGAGGAGATATACAGCCTACTGTCAGTTACAACCACAATACATGCTACCAAGCACACATGTTTAGTGGCTTTTTAGGAAAACCATAGGTAAGAAATTGCAATGGTCTCAGGAGTTCCCTGGCAGCCCAGTGGTTAGGATTTGGTGCTTTCACTGCCTTGCCTCAGGTTCAATCCCTGGTCAAGGAACTAAGATTCTACAGGCTACGTGGCGCTGCCAAAAAATAAAAATAAAAATAAAAAAAGAAATTGCATTGGTCTCAAACCATCTCAAAATGGTCTCTAGAATTTGGGTCATTGATCAAAGTTATAAATAATTTCATCTTTTACTTCTTATATTTTAGATAGTTTGCATGTTCATTCTTATGGGATCTTTTCATCTGAAGCTGGTCTTATTAACCAATCTGAAAATTAGATCTCTAGGAATTAAAGACTTAGTCCTTTTATATATACTTTTATATGAAGCCCATAATAAGTCAGAGTATAAATTTTGTATTACTTTTGGACTAAAAGATTATATTAGTTTGCTAGGGCTACCTTAACTAAGTACTACAGACTGGGTGGCTTAAAGAAAATAAATTTGTTTTCTCCTAGTTCTGGAGGCTAGAAGTCTAAGATCAAGGTGTTGGCAAGTTTGGTTTCTTCTGAGACCTCTCTCCTTGACTTGCAGATGGCTACTTTCTCACTGTGTCCTCACAGGGTTGTCCCCCTGTCTTTGTGTGCTGAGTCCTAAACTCTTCTCAGAAGGACAAAGTCATATTGAATAAGGGCCCACTCTAATGATTCCTTTTTAATTTAGTTGCCTCTTTAAAGACCCTATCTCCAATACAGTTACATTCTGAGGTATTAGGGGGTTAGGGCTTCAACAAAGGAATTTTGAGGGGACACAAGTAAGCCCATAACAAAGGCATAACTTAAAACATTCAAAAATTACTAGAAAGTTAAATTTAGCAGCTAAGGTGTGAAACTAAACACATCTTTGAAAGATGAAATAAAACTTTCTAAAATATTAACTTTAATCAGATTGAAGATCTGTAGCTAATTAGTTTAACTGGACTAATATTTTTCCTGAAAATCTTCCAAAACTGTAAAGGACCCACTCAAGACAAAAATGAATTTCTCATAATATCTTAATTTTTTTTAACTTCCAAAACCTACCAAATTGGTAGCACTTGCTTGCCTATAGAGAGAACTTTTAAAATGCCATGGAATACTATTTAAGTAATTTCCTCTTCCCTCATATTTAGAGATACCACGCTTCTGTAATCTATAATCAGCCACAACAATTACTTGAGCTGTTTTATGTCAATAATTATCCTTTTTATTATAAGACGCAGATAAAACACTTGTTCTCTAAAAGCTGAACTCCACTCCTAAGAATGAGGGTCATTCCTGAGGACATGAAAAGAAAAAAAGAATAATAGTGTGTAGTAGGATACACTTTTGTCTCCCAAATGTCTCTACTGTCCAATGGGAGAGGTTTTTAAGGGCAGTACAATTATAGAGTTTAATTTTTAAAAACTATTGCTTTGATCTATATTAAATTGGAACAAAAAAACTCCTGGGGGAAATATTTAGGCTAATTTCTGTCATCTGAATTTTTTTAAGGATAAGATTTGTAAGAAGGAAGAATAAGGCATTAACACCAAGTGCCTAAGTGCACGTGTGTTTGGTGGTGGAGGCTGTGGTTGCAGTGGGTTTTGATGTGTCTAAGAAATTGCTGGGGAATACTGGTGAGAGGATGAGAGGCAGGAAGGTAGGATGAAGGGGTGGAACAGAGAAAAAGTGAGAACAGGACACTGAACAAAATAACCGGTTAAGTGTGTTATTTCAGACCAGCTCTTTAATCACACTGACATAGGACTGCTAAACATATTAGTGAATCTGTTTCTTCTGTGTGTGTGTTTGAGAATTTCAAAGATCTCTTCTCCAGTTACTGCCTAAAAGAATCATATTAATTTTAATCAGTGGTATCACTAAAGATTAGGCCCAGTCATTAAAAATTTTTTTAAAAAGATACTTTGTGAATACACAAAGTGAGGAGTAATAATCAGGCATTACTCTTCTATTTATTTAAAATAAAGATATTGGGAGACCTTCAAGATGGTGGAGGAGTAAGACATGGAGATCACCTTCCTCCCCACAAATACATCAAAAATTCATATACATGTGGAACAACTCCTACAGAACACCTATTGAATGCTGGCAAAAGACCTCAGACTTCCCACAAGGCAAGAAACTCCCCACATACCTGGGTAGGGCAAAAGAAAAAAGGAAAAACAGAGACAAAAGAATAGGGACAGGACCTGCACCACTGGGAGGGAGCTGTCAAGGAGAAAAAATTTCCACACACTGGGAGGCCCCTTCACTGGTGGAGGTGCGGGGTGGCGGTGGGGGGAGCTTCAGAGCCACGGAGGAGAGTGCAGCAACAGGGGTGCAGAGGGCAAAGCGGAGAGATTCCTGCACAGAGGATCACTGCTGACCAGCACTCACCACCCTGAGAGGCTTGCCTTCTCACCCGCCGGGGCGGATGAGGGCTGGGAGCTGAGGCTTGGGCTTCGGAGGTCAGATCCCAAGGAGAGGACTGAGGTTAGCTGTGTGAACACAGACTGAAGGGGGCTAGGGCACCACAGCTAGGTGGGAAGGAGTCCGGGAAAAAGTCTGGAACTGTCTGAGAGGCAAGAGACCATAGTTTCGGGGTACACGAGGAGAGGGGATTCAGAGCATGACCTAAACGAGTGCCAGAGACAGGCGCAAGCTGCGGCTATCAGCGCGTACACCAGAGACGGGCATGAAACACTAACGCTGGTGCTGCAGCCACCAAGAAGCCTGTGTGCAAGCACAGGTCACAATCCTCACCTCCCCTCCCAGGAGCCTGTGCAGCCTGCCACTGCCAGGGTCCCATGATCTAGGGACAACTTCCCTGGGAGAACACATGGCGTGCCTCAGGCTGTTGCAATGTCACGCTGGCCTCTGCCACCACAGGGTGGCCCCGCATCCCATACCCCCCTCTCCCCTGGCCTGAGTGAGCTAGAGCCTCCTAATCAGCTGCCACTTTAACCCCGCCCTGTCTGGGCAAAGAACAGCTGCCAGAGGGTGACCTACACACAGAGGCGGAGCCAAATCCAAAGCTGAAGCCCAGGAGCTGTGCAAACAAAGAAGAGAAAGGGAAATCTCTCCCAGCAGCCTCAGAAGCATCGGATTAAGTCTCCACAATCAACTTGATGTACCCTGCATCTCTGGAATACCTGAATAGATAACAAATCATCCCAAAATTGAGGTGGTGGACTTCAGGAGCAACTGTAGATTTTGGGTTTACTTTCTGCATCTAATTTGTTTCTGGTTTTATGTTTATTTTAGTTTAGTGTTTAGAGCTTCATTTGTTTATTGATTTAGTTGCTCTCTTCCTTTTTTTATATATATATATAATTTTTTTTCCTTTTCCTCTTTTTGTGAGTGTGTATATGTATGCATTTTTGTGTGATTATAGCTTTGCTTTTACCATTTGTCTTAGGGTTCTGTCTGTCTGTTTTGTTTTTTCTTTTAGTATAGTTTTTAGTGCTTGTTATCATTGGTGGATTTGTTTTTAGGTTTAGTTGCTCTCTTCTTTCTTTTTTTTAGTACTTAAAAATTTTTTTATTTTTAATAATTTTTTCCTATTTTTTATTTTAATAACTATTTATTTTATTTTATTTTTTTCTTTCTTTCTTTCTTTTTTTTCTCCCTTTTCTCCTGAGCCGTGTGGCTGAGAGTGTCTTGGTACTCTGACTGGGTGTCAGGCCTGTGCCTCTGAGGTGGGAGAGCCGAGTTCAGGACATTGGTCCCCCAGAGACCTCCTGGCCCCATGTAATATCAAATGGCAAAAGCTCTCCCAGAGGTCTCCATCCCAACACTAAGACCCAGCTCCACTCGATGACAGCAAGCTCCAGTGCTGGACACCCCATACCAAACCACTCGCAAGACAGGAACACAAACCGACCCATTAGCAGAGAGGCTGCCTAAAATCTTAAGTTCACAGACACTCCAAAAAACACCACCAGATGCAGTCCTGCCCACCAGGAATACAAGATCCAGCCTCATCCACCAGAACACAGGCACCAGTCCCCTCCACCAAGAAGCCAACACAACACACTGAACCAACCTTACCCACTGAGGGAAGACACCAAAAACAGTG